>NC_090932.1:742842835-744092835 GCF_040938575.1 Ambystoma mexicanum | reverse complement strand
TTCGCTACCGGAGAATTAGGGAGGTGGCTAAACAAAAATGGAGCGATTAGCCACAAGAACCAGAACCAGACCCGACCCTCACCCTAATGCACAACCTGGGTGACCGCTGGAAACCAACCTCCAGGTTATACGCACAGCTCACCGACAGGCCTAACCCTAAGAACAAACACAAAAGAGCTTAGGGAAACAGACCTGGGAACAAGCATTACCGAACAGGAATGGGAAAGAACCCTGCAGTTTCCCAAAGAAGTTTCAAGGAATGCGAGATTCAGATTAATTCAGCTGAATGTGCTTCACAGAACCCACATGACCCCTAGCAGAATCGTGAAATTTTGCAAACCCCCAGCTCCACTATGCCCCCGATGCAACTTGGATGATGCGGGAATGGCAAATATGTTCTGGAACTGTACAAATATACAACATTTCTGGACCAATGTTGAACAAGCGTGCAGCAAAGTGTGTCTGACCCGATACGAATGGACACCTAAGGAATGTCTGCTAGGGTCCTACCCCCGGTTAAGCAAGGTTAGACACATCGCCATGACAAGGAAATCCCCAACCGCCCTCGCTACAATGAATATCTTAAAGAACTAGAACACTGGACCGAAGCGGATACCAGGCTCTGGGAGAGGGAAAAATAAAAAAAAAACAGAGAAGGTCCAATCATGACATATGAAGCCTGGAAATCGTTGCTATGGGAAATGTTCCACCCGTTGGATGACAAACCCCCATGGACAATACCGGGCTGGCCAGAAAACTGGACATATAATCGGAACTAAAACCCAGTATTATCAGATCTACCCCACCCAGTAAACGCAACACCCCCGAGAGACAGACTATGCACCTACTCCACTCTGCTCCTAGAGAAGCTCCAGAGGCATCCCCGGACACTCACGACCTCAGTAGTTTGTTTGTTTAAAGTTTTGTTGTTCAGTGGCATCCTTGCCTTTAATCCTCCCCATCCCCTCCCTCTTCATCCCTTCCCATTCCGCAATCTCAATGAGCATTTATAATCTGACTCTGTTTTCTGTAAATTTGAAATGCCAATAAAAACATTTTAAAATAAATGAAACCTTCTCCACAGGTGGTCCTATGCAAAACGTCCTGCCCCACAATTTAAAAAAAAAAATAACATTCTCCAATATTAACTATGAACTGCTTTGAGAAATAAAACACATCCAAAGTGAATGTTTTGGAACTGAAGTTGACTTAGAAAATTCAGTAACTTTAGAAACCATTAATGCAAATCTCACAAACACCAACCACACATGCAAAAAAGAAATAGCAAAGTTTCAAAACACATCTGCTGAGTACGAGACAAAGTATGTGTCTGTTGTCACAGAACATTTTATAAAAAGAACACAAAGACAGTAGTTAAGACCTCTAAAATAGAGGACAATGAGGAATCCCAATGGTTCCAATTTGCTTCATATCTGATAGCAGAAAATAAATACAAAATAACTGACCCTTCAATAGGTTGCATGTATTGCAATACAAAGCTTGACAATAACCAAATGCCGTCAGGTACTATCACTAATAACTTATATAAAAATAATTCCTACTTCCACAAACTCTCGAACATCTTGACTTGTATCAGAGCATTATTAGCCAAACAGTACACCCAGTTCAAGCTATAATATGCATTGAACCTAAAACTGCCAAATTGCCTCCATCCGAGTTACTAAAGCACATTTGTGGCACAGTATTATATTTGCCATTAGATCTTAAAGAAAATAAAAAAAACTCTAGGAATACGACGGCCAATAGATCAATCTTTGATTTTACTAGTTAATGGTGTGCAAACAAAAGACTAAAATATTTGGCAACAACTAGTCGACTTAGACAAGCCCTACAATATATTAAAGAAAACAATGAATACTACAGAGATATAAACATAGAATAAAACGTAAGAGAAACCACCTACATAATCGAAGATTCATCATAAACTGCAGAATTTGATCATGTAGATCCTGTTACTGTAGCCAACATTTTAGACCAGTATACAATTCACCCACTTCACTTTAAATACACCATAGAAGATGCACCAGAAATATAGCAAATGTGTCAAACCAAAGCATTCCCGATGAGCATTTTGGAGAAAGGTGTAGAAGCACGTTCTTTTCTTCTACTCTTTCCTACAAGAAAAGGAGAAAGATATGATGAAAGATCCACACAAAATATTGCATCAGAATATCGCATTTCTTACAAATGTTTTCTGAAGAGCCAAGATTAAAAAAATAAATGTAGAATACATGTTCCACCTCCTATTTGAAAGCAAACTAGCAATTCTATGTTATGGAGTAGTACACACATTGAAAACAGGCTCTAATTTCTTAAAGATGTCCGCTCTGCTGCCCAAATGCTATCAAAAGATAAAAGACAAAGATCAAGTTTTGCAGTCAAGTATCACAAATCTCTTGGCAATAATGCGTGGTGCAAAAGAATACTGGCTCTGACGTCACGCTGATGTAGCCTGCACATTATGAAACCAATGCCAACCCACATGGTTTGTTACTTTAACTTGCATGATTCCTCATGCACTGGAAACCAAAATAAAGAGGCACTAGATCTAACTATACCAGGAGAACTCTGTTCTCTTGACCCTGTCACTGTTTCAGAGTACTTTCACCATCCCTTCATTGCCGTGCTGCACTTCATCTACAATAAAGCTACCCCTCCATTCGAGAGTAGAACATTTCTTTTGGAGAAAAGAATATCAATCCAGAGGAGTACCACACACCTGAATGCTTTTGTGGATAAAAGATTCTCCCAAATTTGGCCATAACAGTGATGCCACTGTTTTATAATTTATTCAAAAATACATTACCTGTGACATCCCTTCAGAAACCACACATAGTGACCTAAGTACACAATTGTTATGCTTCCAAAAACATAAGTGTTGCAAATACTGCCGATATCGATAAAAAAACAAAGGTAAATACTATACCAAATGTCACATTGGCTTTCCTAGACCAGTTTTCACAAAAGGACAAGTAAAAATCTTTATGTCTTCTGTTAGACACAGTGTAAAAGGGAAATCCCCTAAAAATACATACAACATTAAAAGGGAAGAGGCATCCAAGTACATCAATGATTACAATGTGATCATTGACCTCTTGTGAAATGCAAACATAGACATGCAATACATTGCAGACAATTCCGCTGTAGTTTCAAAATATGTCACAGCCTATCTCAGCAAAGCTGGGTAATCTGAAAACATTGTCTAGCTAAACCTTGGTCCAGCTTCATCATGAAAAAGGGTACTAAAGTCTTAGCAAGAAATAGAAACAATAACCACAAATGATCCCAACAGGCAAGACATTTAAAAAAAACTATGTAATGGACACAAACTAATCAAATATAAGCACTGCTTTGGAAAACATGTGCCTGAACGACATAGCCCACAACTACTCCTACAAAAACAATGTCACGCCAGATGGGACAACTGGCAAATATTCAGTCTCAACTTGTGAAGGAAACCTATTAGAACTTACCAAACCCAGCCTAATTATTCATATACAGTTATCATTTAAATCTCTGCAAAATAGAGACATTTATTACATGGCCATTCTGCAACTTTTCAAACCTTGGATAAAAGTAGAAGGATTATTAGGTGAGCCAAGAAATGCTCATTCTAAATGAAGCAGAAATAGCCATGACTGAGGTAGAAAATACCATGGATCAATCTGAACAATCTGAAGAAGACTTGTCATTGCTCAAATCAAAGCTAAATGATGAACAACGCACCATGTATCTAGAAGTCACTTAAGAAACTGAACATGGTTTTAAACATGAAATGAAAACTTATAGCTGTAAAAATTATCAACCTCTGCTACTGTATGTATAAATGAATCAGCAAATGTCTACAGACTTAACAAACAATAACCTTTCAGCTGTTATAAGCCCCCACAGGTCTTGCTGACTACAACATAGGAGGTGTAACTTTGCATTGACTACGTCTCCTTCCAGTAGAACACCAATACAAATTAGAATACTACAACTTATCAGCAGACGCTGCTACTGAATATGCAGAATTCAGAATCAAATGAAAGTCTTCCTGATTGATGAAGTAAGGATGGCTTTAATTCATCTCAGAATGCAAGAAGTCCTAAAAACTGACCACGAAGAATTGTTTGGAGGAAACACATTATTGTTATCGGAGACCTCCTACAGTTTCAAAACATTAGGACACAACAATGTCTTAACACCCTTGGCAGCATCAGCAATGTAAATATCTGGCAACATTTACGCCATAGAGAACTAACTCAAAACATGGATCAGTCTGCAAATCTAACCTATGATAACATTTTAAAAAACATTAGAAGTGGTCTGCTTACTAAAGATGCAAAATCCAACTTAATAACTAGAGTAATCCATGGGTGTATGAACACTAGACATCTGCCCCTAAAGTCATGGAACAAATAACTTAACAAAATATAAACTGCATGTGCTTAATGCTAACCTTGCAAGCTGTAGCCAATTCAATGATACAATGTTGAAAAAAGAACCGCAACACATAGTTCATATAAGCTCCACAGACAAACTAGAAGTGCATGGCATAAAAGTCCCTATGTGTCAACAAGCAACAGCACAACTAAATACCTTAGAAAAATGTATCCCCAACACAGCTGGATTAGAAATACTCTTACCTATGTGTCTAAACTGCAGAGTAATTCTAAACTGTAACCTTGACGTAGAACAATTGGTACAGTTGTTGGATTCCAAACATATCCACATGACAAGAACATTCAGTTTGTCAACATCCACTGTGACAGACTTGCAGAAGTTAAAAGAACAACCCACACAAGAGCACGTTTCCTTCTTTTCAAGCAGAGAACAATACTCTCTATCTCTTACATATGCTGTCACTATACATAAATCATAAGGTCTAACTCTAGATCATGCACTGATTGACATTGGCAGCACTGTCTTCAAAGAAAGTATGTGTTACGTAGCACTTTCACATCTCAGTACACTCAATAGTCTATTCCTAGTTAACTTCGATGCAAACAAAGTCAATGCTGACCTTCTGTGCATCCTAGAATACAAAAGGCTACACGCACTGTATGCCCGCAACTAGATATGTACCCTGTACCTCACCTTTAAAAAGAAAACTAATCAAAACAGAAACTATACCAGATTTCCTTCCAATACCACAAAGAAAACATAGAACAACTACTGCGCCATCAATTAATAAAAGCACAAATCTGTCTAGTCCATAAATAACTGCACGTTCATCAAAAGACAAAGAGACAAATGTCTCTTCTCAAGCAACATCTGCAGGCCCATCAAAGGATAAAGAGGCACAACTCTCTGGTCCATTTAAATTCAGAAACACAACTGGAGTAAATTGCTATGTTAATAGAGAAATCAATGTTCTCTTCCAATTGCCACCAATTATTCACAACATTTACTTAAACAGATCGGACCAGTTGTCTTTGCAATTGCTTGTCCTTCACAGAAATATCACAAATAATCCTGACAGCACCTACAGTGTCTCAGGTACAAGGCAAGAATTGGACTACTGTGTGGTATAGGTAAAATTCACTATAAAGACGCAGGCAGATCCACATGAATTCCTAATGAACTTACTACAAGTTCTAAAAACCAAAAACATCCCTAAAAATGAAGTCTTCCACATTGCATACACGTGGAAACATACATGCACTCTCTGCAACCATGTTTGACAAGAACACATCCCTACTGAACAATGTGTCTTTGTAGCCATACAACATTATGAATCCATTCCATTTCATCAGCTTCTGCCAAATGCTAATCATAGCATATCATGCTGTTTTTTGCAATTCAGACAATCACTCCAGCATTCAAATAAACTCACATGACCAATATGTTATACAAATGCTTCTAAGGTACAATGCAGATGGTACCAAAAATTACTGTAAGCTCACTAGCTTTGCACATTGCCAAGTATCTCTTGGCAAGAAAACCTTCACAACAGTAGGAATAATCTACCACACTCGAGCCACAACCACTTCAGGCCACTGTACTGCATACGTCAAAAAAATAAGTGGTTGGTTTGAATGTAACAACACTTCCATTATTCCAAAATGTAGATTACCAACAAATCGAACAAATGCCTACCTAATATTCTTGCAACCCAAATGTACTCACTAAAGTATAGTACAATGCACAGTTAGAATACCCCAATGGGTATCTAACTACTTTAACCCCTTAACTGCTGAGGGTTTTCCCTCCCAGTACTGAGCCCTTTTTTGGAAATTTTGGTATGTAGCATTCAATCTCTTGGACATTTTTTTGTTACAGGAGATATCCTGGCCAAATTTGGCCCCTTTTCTTCCCACATGTAGGCAGTCATACCGCCGCCACTGAATCCTAGTTTGCTGTAGGGGGGTGAGAGAAAATAAGAACAAGTTTGGTGGGTTTTTTCAGAAAATGCCAATAAAATGATGTACAAAGAAGCCTGTGTTTCTTTTATTGTAAGAGCTAGGAACAAATCAATTTGCAGTTCTGAATTTGCCATTTTCCAAGCTTTCTGGACCAGTTTGATAGACACAAAGAAACCTTTTTTTATAAGGTTACTATCAGTTTTGTGCGAGGTAGGCGGTTTTTCACTTTTTCATTAATAGAACCTGCTTGAAGGAATTGAGGGGAAAGGTAGGAAAGCTTGATGGGAACCTAGAAAGGCACACACTTCTGAAAAGTAGACAACATTCTAAGTTCAGAGGGTGATTTGTGCAGGTGAGGCAACAACTATGTTGCTAACATTTCTATAATTTGGGAAACATTGCAAAAGTGAGTGAACATGTGCTGGACATGTTTGGACTGGTAACATAATGGCTTCTGTCAATATTGAGAAAAGCAATGCACGGCTAGATTTCCCCAACTCGTCTAGTTAATAAATCACACACTTTTGGTAATGTTTCACAAAAAAAGCAATACCATGAGCCAAAAACGGAGCCACGGTACACAGGCTTTTTATGCTGATGGACTAAACAGACGCAATTAGCACTTGAAAATAAGAAAAATTAATGTGCTGAAGAATGGCAGGAATACATTTTTTGAAAAAGAATAGGTGGAACTTCTGAAGGATAGGTGACTTGTGAAGGTTACAAAATTGCAGTGTGCCTAAAGCAGCGACTAAATATAGGTTACATTTGGGAAATGAAGGGGCTGTGTAACAAAGTGCAGTAGGAAATGTGTGAAAACGTTCTGAGAACCAAGAGAAAACAACAAATGTCCTACCTTCCCACATTTCCACAGGTGTCCCGACAAAAATTGTACCTCACATGTTTCAGTGCACTGACCGGGGGGCAAAGAGAATAGGCTAAACCACTAGTACATCAGACGCCGTAGGGAATCCTGGTTTTGGCCGTCTGGACAAACCACATATTTGGGGCTGGTGTTTCGCAGCCACCAGGGAAATGGGGAACTCCATACATTTCTGAAAAGAAGATACCCGGGGGAATCCAAAGAGGTCTGACTTTCACCAATCGCCCTAGAAAGTTTTACCCACAAGGCCCGGCAAACTCCAAAAAGTAGAGAAAACATATTTTTCAGAAATGTGTCACCAGGAAACCACCTAAACACGCCAGCAACAAGACATGTCCTATATTCCCACATTCCCACAGGCGTCTCAACAAAAACAGTACCTCACATGTGTCGGTGCACTTACCTAGGCGCAAAAGGAAATGGCTAAACCACTAGTACACCAAAGGACCAAGGAAGAGGAAATTCTTATGGTATTTGGTGTTGTGGACAACCCACAGATCTGGGCCTGAGGTGTCACAGCCATCAAGGAAAATGGGGAACCTCATACATTTCTGAAAAGAAGACACTCAGGGGAATCCAAAGAGGTCTGAATTTCTAATCGCCCTAGAATGTATGACCAAAAAGGCCCGGCAAACCCCAAAAAGTGGAGAGAAAAAACTAAACTTTCAGTCATTTGCCACCAGGAAACCACCAAAACACTCCAGAAACAACACATGTCCTACCTTCCCATGTTCCCACAGGTGTCTTGATGAAAACAGTACCTCACATGTGTGGGTAGACTTATCTGGGCACAAAGGTAAAAGGTTATACCACTGGTATGTCAAATATCTTGGGGAAGACTGGATTTTGCCATTTGGGCAACCCACAGATTTGGGCCTCGGGTTTCGCAGCCACCAAGGAAAACGGGAAACCCCATATATTTCTGAAAAGAAAACACCCGGGGGAATACAAAAGGGTCTGACTTTTACCAATCGTCCTAGAATTTATTACACACAAGGCCTAGCAAACTTCAAAAAGTGTCAGAAAAAACAGATTTCTAGACATTTGCCACCAGGAAACCACCAAAACACTCTGGCAATAACACATGTCCTACCTTCCTACGTTCCCACTGGTGTCCTGACAAAAACAGTACCTCACATGGGTTGGTGCACTTACCTTGGTGCAAAGGGAAAAGGCTAAACCACTGGTACACCAAAGGTCCTATGAAGAGGAAATTCATATGGTATTTGGTGTTGTGGACAACCCACAAATGTGGGCCTGGGATGTCACAGCCACTAATGAAAACGGGGAACCCCATACATGTATATTGCAATTTTTCCTGCTGGTTTAAACATCCTATTTGTATCACTCTTATGCTTTCTGTCTCTTCGCCCTTCTCTCTCATCCAATTTCTGCCCTATTTTGCTCCTTATCTTTCTCCCTACAGTTCTTAAGAGTGTTATATCCACTCAAATTTGATCTTCTCTTGATAATTATTCTCTTCTGCATCTTCATCAATCTCGTCTACGTCCATTTCACTCTATTAAAAATGCACTATTATTTGTTACTAATTCACCACTTTCTGAATGTCACTCTAAACTATCTTCAATTTTATCTTTTATATCTTTTTTTCTGATTTTGATAGTTTTTATAATTTTATTCTTTAAGCCTCTCTTTCATCTTTGGGGTTTTCAGTCTTGGCCCTTCAATAATTTGATTCCTATCATAAAATTCTGATCACGCCTACTAAGGGGGATTTTTGGAGTGTGGCAGATGCTAAAATCCACAGTCTTTCCACTGGCCAAATGAAGGCTATTTAAAGGTAGCACTCCAACAGCTTCACAACAGGTTTTCACTGGCAGAAAGCTGGCAGTAAATGTGCGGATGCCCATTACAACGCACGGAGATCAAAATATTTTCTGACAGCTTTCCGCAAGGGGAAACCAGCATAAAGCTGGTGGAGTACAATCTTTAAATAGCCTCCATTCTGCTGGCAGTAAGCTGGTGGATCTCAGCATTTGCCACTCTCAAAATAAGCACATATGTTTCGTGGACTAGTCTACAATCTTATGCTTATCATCTTCAATTTGCTTTCCTCAGAGGTCTGTCCTCTGTATTCTTCTTTTCTCTCTTTACACTATTCTATTTTCTGAGATCATCTCTTCCTTTAATCTTTCTGGTGATTCTATGTTGAAGATTCTCAGATCTTTTTTTCATTCTTCTCATTTTCTGATTCAATCCATTCTACTCTTTCTACTTGTCTTCTTGCTATTCAGTTATGGATGACCCTCTATTACCTCCATCTAATTTCTTCTGAAATGTCAATACTATCCCTTCCATTGCCCCTTCCTCCATTCTTTCCTTTTTTTATCCACCCCAGCCGCCTCACCCCTCACAAGCATATAATTCTGGTGTCATTCTTGATCCAACACTCTCCTTTTATCTCTAAAACTTCAAGGTCCTGTCATTTTCAACTTCATAATATTCACAAAGTGCATGACTTCCTTTCGTTTCACACAGTTAAACATCATATCTCATCATTGATTTGTTTCTTGTCTTGACTTTTGCTCTGCACTCTTGTTTGGCCTTCCTCGCTGCAATCTTGTGATTCTTCAAACTTTCTCCAATTATTCTATTCTTGCCCTTTGCTCTCTGTCTCCTTACAACTCTGTCAGTGCTTCACTTACCTCGCTTTAGTTGCTCCTTCTTGTCACTCGGCTTTTCTTTCCTTTACTTTTTTTGTTTTGTTTTAGGTGCAGCCATGGCTTTGCCATGTGCTTTGCCTTTTCAATCCTACATTCTTCTAGCAGTTCCTAGGCCTCCTGATGTCCTGTCTAGTTTCTCTCCTGTCTCCTAAGCATTGAAATCATTGTCCTCTTTCGCTCTGATGTTCTTAAATTGTTGTTGTTTTTTATTCTTGCAAGTTAAGGAACATTTTCTTTCCGTATCCTTGTAACAATGACTCTTAACTCTAATCTAATTGTGTATATTGTGTATATTGTACTTTCACCAATCGCCCTAGAAAGTTTTACCCACAAGGCCCGGCAAACTCCAAAAAGTGGAGAAAACATATTTTTCAGAAATGTGTCACCAGGAAACCACCTAAACACGCCAGCAACAAGACATGTCCTATGTTCCCACGTTCCCACGGGTGTCTCAACAAAAACAGTACCTCACACGTGTCGGTGCACTTACCTAGGCGCAAAAGGAAATGGCTAAGCCACAAGTACACCAAAGGGCCCAGGAAGAGGAAATTCCAATAAATAACTCAATAAATACAAATACAAACACAATACTAATTGAACTATTAATTGATGTATGTGTAATGCAAGTTCTCATGAGACTTGCAGAGACTCCTGAAACCCTCTTGGAAACACAAAGACCCACATGGGAATCCACAAACTCTCTCCTAACTACTAACTAATACAAGAGTATCATATGTACAATAGCAACTGAATTCAATCTCCTTCCCCCAAGCTATTCTGGGATTTTCTTCCCAAGATAACAAATGTTTTGGTGCATATACCATTCAAGGTAGTCACTGGGGTTCTCTACTCTCTAGAAGTGCATGCAAAAATATTACGCACTTATTCACATCCGCTGAATGGAAATCTTCCACCTGCCCCGAAAATGTCAAAAGATCCAACTCATACAATTTCAGTGTTGTACCTTTTGTTCAACTAAATCCTATGTAAATTGTGTTCTGCTTCCTCATCTTAATTCTATTTCAATGTTCTCTTTCTCCCCAGCTTAATCCTAATTCATCTATTACCTGCATCTATTCTTCTGCCGATAGGTAAAATACTAATCACAAATTCCATTTGTGTCTGCCTTAAATAACCTGCGAAGATAAACTCACCCAGACCACCCTCTGCAAACATCAAAGAGTATTCAAGAAAGTTTGGTCCGGTTGAATATGTGAAAAGTCACTTGATTCAGGATCTGGAAAACTGCAATCAATGCAAAACGTATGCCTTAATGGAATGCCTGTAAAAATGTGATGTGAAGACAACCTGTTAGGTGAGATTTGTGCCACAAGTGCTGAAATATTGCCCTCTTCGAATGTGGACATATCTAGGATGCATTGGCTTGGTCCTACAAGGTACCCTTATCACTGTACCAAACTAAAATGTATCATATGTACATGGCTCTTATGCCCGGGCTCCTGCTGGCTCATCATTCTTGTCTTCTGGCTATTGGTGCTGACTTCTTTATTTATTGACTGAATGTTGTAAATTCAATGATTCACTAACCACCTACCCCATCCCTGGTACACCATCTACATGCATTTACCTGCCTAAATGACTAACAATGACATGTAATATGTTCTGATGCTGTGCACACATATGTTTCGTAATCCTAACCTCACACAACCCTTACAGATTACACATTTCAGGTAACAGATTATAGGTTCCTTTATTTTGCTGACCGTGTTCCTGAATATTCCAACTCTCCCCTCTGCATCTGCACTTGCTACTTTGATAAACATAATTCCCCTGTGTAACCCAAATGAGAGCACCACTGACGGCCAGCCTTCCTCTGACCACCCATTGGAGTTATGTAGCAGGCTCCTTTCCACTCCGATATGTCACCACATGGGTCTAGAGGGAGAAGGCTCTGAATAACAACAGGATCAGGTCAAAGCCGCCTATTGTGCCACATAATATAATTTTGAGGTGTAGCAAGGAACAGGGACACTATATTGCATTGCAATTTAATCCGCAACATGCCAACAGCATGTCCCCTTCTAACCTTCAAGCAGAAACCTGACCCCACCACAAAGACTCTAGTGTTTATTTTATTATGAGAATGATATATGTTCACAAAGAGCGATGTAAGAACGACTCTGCCAGTCCTGGGAAGATGCCTTGCTCACCTTCAGGAATTAGTCGCGCCTAATGTATTCTTCTATTTCTCCATTAGTGTGTCGTCATTCTCCCAATCATCTGTTATGCCAATCACGTGACTCGGAACTTCCTCAAAGAGTCCAGATCCAGCCATAAATTGGGGGCGAGTATATTCCATCATCCCACCTTCTTACAAGTCTTCCATAGTTTAAGCGTCCATGCCTCATGCTGCTTCCCAGCACCAGAAGTGAAGAATCAGCAGTTTACCGGGACAGATAACTAATGCCACGCTGGCCCCAAAGCAATTACCATCAGCTCAAACAGCTCACATAATGTACCGACAACCCCAATTTAAGTGGTATGATAACATTATTTATTAGTGTAATACAGTTCTATATTAAATATCAATGCTGTAAAAGAAAAGTTACCAACCCTATGAAGAGAGAACATATAAAACAAAAGAATGCTAGAATACTTAAAACAACAGAGAACAAAGGACTTACTAAATAATTAAATTAGATGATGCCTTTACTATTTACGATATAATGGTTCTCTGTTTGAAGACATACGATGATATAAAACATTATCATTAAAGAATGCCACTGACCACATTGTGCACGCAATGTTAAAATCTATGAGTAAAACATATGGCTCAATCAAGAGCGTGTTCCCCCTCTGAATGCAAATACGTTGTTAAATAAGCTCATTTAATAGCCCTCAAAAGATTGAGTATAAGCTGGAATGTCCACAAAGACCCAATGGAATATTATTACAGTGACAAGCTGCGCAGAGAAATTTCAAAGATGGATAATACACCATGATTACACATCTGCTTCTGTGTTCTTCCATTACAGTATGTAATTTGTGCAGGAATGTTAGGACTATATTTTTTTTAATGTGCATTTAGTTTAATTTTTAAAATGATAAAAATGGGGACAATTTGCAAAAATAGCAAATTGATATTGTACGATTTTGATGAAAAATGCATTATCTGATGTCTGCTAAGCCCTTTTCTTCTAACCTCAAGATTTCTGTTGCTTGTTTTTTTTTCCAGTCCAATTTAAGAAATGTAGGTGTTCACCCATTTACAGTGCAGTGTTGCACTGGAAAGAGTTTTAATGTATATTAGACCTCAGAGTTTTCAGAATTGTTAATTATTCATAACACTATTCTTGAAGTATAAATACTGTTAGACAAATAAGCTTAGAGAGGGAAAGCATCTCCACATAGTTACTGATGGTTAACACACAATTATTTCTAAATGAATATCTGATTATGCCATTTATGCTACTGGAATGTTAGATGCTATGAGGTTTCTCCCTATTTATACATTGCATAAAACTTAAAACACAATATACATTTGGCTACTTCATTTAGCATGCTACTAAAAAACATACCATAAACTTCATTTGTACAGATCAATCACCCTAATGATTCATTTCCTTTGCAAGGTATGAATATTTCATTAGTTTGATAAAAGAAAAAGTCCTACCTGTTTCTGTGTTCTTCTACGCAGCGGCGCCCACGCAGCACTCATGTGGTGCAATAACCTGCCCGCTATTCATCATGGGAAACCATCCCAGGAAATACCCTGGTGAAAGCCTGGCCTCGGGTGAGGAGAGAAGCTGTGCAGTAAGAGGTCCGGAGAAGATCAATCATTCTTCTGTCACATCAAAAGAATTCATAGAATGAGCAAAAAAGCCAACACATGCCATTGCATATTAGGTCGAACACCCAATGTGTAGAATCGCTCCACATTTTGAAGCACAGTTTGGTGCTGTAAGAAATGCTGACAAATAAATAAATGGACGGCTCTATGGGCCACATTACATTAAGTGTGCAAGTTAATAATGATGGAGTGTTAAATTGCATTTATGAGTTGTTTTACTCCAATGGTGCCAAGTTATGCTGTACTTTGTCGAGGTAAATTGCTATTTTGCGCTTGTCATATGGGTTCTTGTTTAGTAAATGTTTTGTCGATTAAAGTACATATTAGAAAATACGTTAACAATGTTCGATGAAACCAAAATACCTTTTGGATGAAGAAGATTAAATATTGCAATGAAGTTATCTTATAGTGATATCTGGATATCCAGTTTTGGAATCACAAGGAAAATGTTGTATGTTATGCATTGAACCAGCCAGTGCATGTAAATACTGCAGCCATGCATCAAGATGGGCATGCAAATAATATCAGTGCCTACGATAGGTACAGACATGTCAAAGATCTGTTTATGATCGTTTGTCTGGGGTAACTAAGAACAAGTGCCCAGAGAGGTGCGCTGGCCACTCAGAAGGTTACTTTTCCCAAACTTGGCAAGGTTCCGCGCACACTAGGACGACTTTTCAACTATTCCATCAAAGAAAATGGAATGTCAGTATATAGGATCTAGCTCAAATGGAGTGACTATGCAAGCAGGTGAAATATCTATGGGGCCAGTTAGCTAGAAAAAGAGGACACTTTTGTGCAAAGGCACTCTTCAGAACTCTGGTCTGTGGTGGGCAAGAGCATTCAGTGGGGCTCTTGGAATTATCTACCTACCAAGACGAATACATGGTGAGGAAACCCTTGCTCCTGTTAACAGCTGTTGAGTCTAAGGGCCTCATTACAAGGTAGGCGGTAACCATGGCGCTATGGCTACCCCCTTACCGCATTCCGGGTCCGTGTTCCCGTAATAGGGACTTACCGGGTCATTCCGACCTTGGAGGACCCGGTAAGTCCCCATTCCGGGAACCATTCCCCTTTCCCATTTGAGCCCTCATTGGGTTCAATGGGAATGGGGAAGTAGCTAATAACGGACCACAATTTGTGGTACCGTTATTAGCTCTGAAGTCCCTTAACGGGATGCATCCTTAACACCAGGTCAGACCTGGCGTTAAGGAAGGGACCCGCTAAGGGACCTCGTAGTAGGGCGGTAAGGGATTACCGGCACCGGTGCCCTTACCGGTGCTGGAAATCCCTTACCGCCTACTGTGTAATGAGGCCCTAAGTCTCCATAACATCTAAACCCTTTGGAAACTTCAGCTACGTGTATACCATCTTGGAGGTTGCAGATGGCTTAAAGCGAGAATGCACAACTTTCCAGTCAATGTTGTACTGATTGGAATTTGCAGCTCTTTACTTGCACCAGGCAGAATATTCACCCAGGTCAGGCCGTTATTCACCAGGTTCAGGAACATATTGGATCCACAAGGTGTGCAGCACACATACTGCTCTATCATGAGTTGGGCGGTATCCCAGCGCTAATTGTGCCGGGATACCGCCCAACACAATTTACTTTACCGCTACTTGGTCCGGCAAAATTTGCGCCGGATCATGAGAAGTGGAAAGGCAGTAAGTCCCCTTTTCCCATTGGAGATGGGTGGCACTATTACCGCTGGCGCAAATACCGCCAGCAGTAATATCACTGAAATTGGCCGTACCGCCGGAACTTTCACCTCCAGTTCTGAGCTGGAGGAGAATGCGTCCAGTTGTGGCCATACTCATGGTTGGGCAGAGCAGAAAATGCAGCGGCAATTGCGTTACTGCTGCATTTTACCGCTCCACCCAACTCATCATGAGGCCCATAATCAGGTAAACTCTCACACCCTCCAGAGTCGAACTCAGATCAGCTGTGCTGATGGACACCAATGTGAGGGTTTGCAGACAGCTCCATGTGGGAAGCGTTTTGACAGCCTCATTGCCTGAAGTTACCACCAGACCCTCACAAAGGTAGAGAAATCTGTGCAATTCATGTCGGAACGACGAGAATATGTCACAGTCCTCTAGAGCGTAGGTGACATGCAGTCAACAAATAGTGCTCTAATTCCTAAATTTTCACCACCCTCTGGGGCCAATAAAAATGGACTGACAATCTGTCAGCTGTTTTGGTCATTCCTAAGTCACCTTCCAGTAATGTTGACAGGAAAATCCAGTAGGAACCACTGGTGGCACTAGGGAACGGCCAATCTCTGATCGCACCCCGCTGATCTTCTGCTGAGTGTAAAGGAGACCATTATTCCAGCACACCTTGAGGAACGCAAGGGCCTTCGCCCTTTCAAAGGGTGTAGTTGTTCCTACCGTACTGACATATTCAATTCGTTGTACGTGTGAAGGTAGAACATGTGACAAATTATCAGGATGGGTCAAACATCTTGGTGAAACATCCCATGTGGAAACACATGTTCATATTTTGTCAAAAGTGGAAAAAAGTATTCTGAGGATTCCCTAAACTAAGGAAAAGATCTGAAGATGGATACCGCAGAAGGCTAACTACCTCATATGGACCTAATGAGGTGGATAGCCTACACAATTGTCCATGACCTGGTCATTGCCTGATGACAGGGAATTATTTTAAGCATTTTAATCTACAACAGATCCAATGGTGGAGAAGAGGACAATCTTGCAAAACTAATGGAAAAATTGAAGGTGCACTGAAACAATGCAGTCCACAGAGAGAATGGAAACATTTTATGAAGAATAGCAGAAGCATTTCATGAAATCCCAACATTAGACTTATGCAATAGAATAGTTTGTTTAAAGTTTAACGGATGCCTGTATGCATGTTTAAATTTGAACAACATGTTTAGACACATGTTGGAACTCTGGTGTTCCAGAAGCAAATTTAGTTCATATGATGCGCCTCCAACTTGCAGGCTTCTTGAGAGAGGTCTCTTCAGGGACTGTCCTGGTAGTAGGGGGAACTGTTGATGTAAAAGACAAATGGCTCACTTGGTTCCAAACCTTGCATTCAATGTTTGAAGAAAAAGATTGATAACTCCTCAGGGATAGTGACATTGGACAAAAGAGCAATATTGCAACCCTGGAAAGAAAAGTGCAGACCGAATATTGTTGATGGACCTGCTAAAATGAGCAGTTCTGCAGAAGAGTTGAGAAATGAAAGAAGACCACACAGACACATAAATACATGATCTAGAAAGATGTGTTAGACCTATACAGTAACTGAAAACATTAATGAATTCTGAAGAGTGCTGAAACAATTATTATATTTTTTTTAAAGGAGACTACACTAGTTACAAATAAGGGTTTAATGTACACCTCTGCAAGAGGTACCTTAACAAAGACGTATCCCTGAGGGATGTCTATAGTTTGACTAACATTTTATTAAATGGTTCTCAGAATTATCCATAAAACACTTATTTCATACAATATTTGCCTGCTGCCTTCATCTAAGCATAACTAATGCCGGTGTGAGTACTGCTTGCTGAGCCGGCCTAAACAAACCTATGCGCTAGCGCATCTCCTGACTAATGCCAAAAAAGGAGCATGTTAATTCGCAAAGAGTGTAGGAGGTAGGTGAGGGCCTCGTTTGATGTCTTTGAAGATGTTAAAATCATTCAAATTAAAATGACCTTTTGCTTTAATCATGACTACAAAAATGTTATTTTTTCACAGAAGGATGTCCCAGTGAAAAAACCTTAATAAGATATCTATAGAATGTCAAATGCATTTCCCACTTCAGTGCTTAACAAGAGATGTGTTTCTGTGTTTTGGTTCTTTCTTGACTAGATGTATGATGTCTATTTCTTTGTCTCTTTGGTGCCTAATGAATTGAGACTGTTGCTTGTGCATACGTGCTTAACTCAATATATCAGTTTATATTTTTATAGATTTTCCTAATCCCATTTGTGAGATAAATAAGTTGATACCTGGAACTATAAGAGAGGTCCTGTTTGGATTTCAGAAGCAGCATGACTTTTGACAGGTTCATAAATTGTGGCAAATAAAGCGTCACCTTCTAAACATTTAAAAGTAAAAACAAAACAGTCAGAGTTAAAGAGATATAATGGTATTTAATCCAACCCAGAACTGGACAGGTCGTTGCTGCTATCTTTAAGTTTAGGGATTGGTAGTGATGCTAAGAAAGCATCCTCCTTCACTACCGGCACTGTATTTGCATTCTCATAAAATACTCTGAACCATCTGTTAATTGTTCCTTACTATGTGAATGTCTTTACCAGACACAACATAATGTTACTTGAATTCTAGGAGTTTGTCATTTGTATATTCCCCCTCCTAGTATTGTTGGATTGTTCTAAAGTGTGCTAGCTCTGCTTTCGTTGAAGAGCTTTTTTTAATCACTATAGTTTATATTTTCGACTCTTTTCATAGTTTAGAATCAGTCTCCTAGATTTACTTCTCATTCACATGATCTAACCATTCTTTTTAACTTGCCTGGATGTTACTGGTCTTTTGTTTGTGTCAGTGAATCTGCCAAGAAGAGACCATAGAGGGAAGGTGTAAGACTTTACTGACACGTTTCTCTAGAACCCAAACTAGTTTCCACAATCTTTATTATCTCAGAGCTAGTTATGACTACATATTATTCAATCCTATGGTGTAGAGAGGCAAGCTTCTACCTTCAACTGCGTTCCTCAGTGGGAACTAGTTTGAAAGATAAACACGCAGAGGGTTGATGTGAGAGTATATTGGACAAATATTCCTCTATTCTGTAGTCCTGGATTAGATTTATGAGTGATTGAGGCTAGTCTGGCAGTGAATACTATAGGAAGTATGGTCTCCCATTACATGACTGGCTATTCAACAAAAGTCTAAAAATGAACTCTAGAAAAAACCCATAAGTCCTTTCTCACACTGTTTGCTCTTGAGCCGCTTTGATCAGACAGCGGCGCCTACAACTGGTTTCTCTCAAGAAGGCTTTGGGTACTTCCAGGATCCCTCACCACTTACTTTGCTGACCAGAGCTGATGGGAAATATAGTACAGATCATCTGGAGAGCCAAAGGTTGTATCCCACAGGTTTAGCACATGGGCAAGACAAGTATTTAAATCTCCTCACACTGTTATATTTTCACATGTAGTTTGAGCTCCTCCAGATCTCCTAGGACAGAGGTTGTACAAAATGAAGGTTAGGTGCAGATTGCATAGATATTTGTTTACGGGGAACGCATTAGGATGTACATTGTTTGCATGTGATAACATATAGAAATGTTCGAAAACCCCAAAGCTTGAAAGGTCTTTTTATAAGTACTCAGAATAGTACAGCAATTTGTTAACTTAGGGGAAAATGATATTTCACCCCATTAACTGAAATGTCTAGTCACTATTTAATGTGCAAACCATGAGTAAAATGTTCAATGCCATATATGAACTTATATATGTGGGAAAACATGATGTTATGACGTTCAACCCCACTCTTTGAATGACATAGCAAATTACATTAGAGGTACAAAGGTATGTTTATAGTACAAGAGGTAATTTACATTTTCAAGTATTTATTCACTTGATAGTTTTGCATCCTGATGCCTTGCAGCTACTTTCCAGTGATGTATTGACACTGCATGCTGATCCGAACAAAGGCTGTGCAGTTTGTGTTACTCATTACTAGGAAGGCTGTCACATATGGTCTCAGTTGTGATGTGGGTTGAGGGTTTGTAGCAGTATTTGTGAGGCCCATTCATTTACTGGAGAGGAGGGCGTTGCACTTATGGTGAATAGAAAGGAATCAAATAACTCCCATGTTGTGTCTACTTAGTGGTTCTCTTAAATATGGATAATTTGACAGTCAAATCGAGTGTATTCGAAATATATAGATACCATCAAACTTACAATGCATAACATCATCTCATAAACAATGTAAAGACTCACGTTCATCCTGTTATAAAAATGATAAGCATATATAAATTAAACACTAATATAATCCCCTCATTATACCTACACGTTGTCTTGTATCTAACATTCATACGGAATATCATATAAAATAGAAAAATCCCATCAGGTTTGTTCAGAACTTGGAATTCCATCAAACATTTGAAACATAAGATCATATCATAAATTCTGCATAAAAACTCCCAATTTCATCCAATACAACACTATAGACGCCTGCAGGCAGACATTAAAGTGAGTAGGAGCACCATTGACCACAATTTCAGATTATTTTTAATATTACAGAAATATATCAATTTAAATAAGGTTAACCTGTACACATTTTTTATTGATCTGATGGTGTTCTTGGGAGTAGTTGTGGAAAGTACTCATGGATAGGGGTATCCCAGAATACCTCCTTAGGGTAATCTAGCAGCTTTACTTCTATAACCAGGCAGCTGTTCGATGGAGACTTGCAGGGGAAACAACCAATGTCTTTAAAGAGAGTAATGGAGTCAGGCAGGGATGCATATTGGTACCAACACTTTTGTATTTATATTAATGAGGTCATTGAAGCATTATTAGCTGAGAGTGCAGATCCTATGAAACTAGGCCATGATAGGATCCCGGCCCTCTTCCTTGCCGACAGTACAATTCTCCTAGCAACAACACCAGTGGGGTTTAAGAAAACCTTAGATAGCTTTGATGACAAATGTAAGATCATGGGGTACAGATAAATGTAAGTAAAACCAAGGCAGTGGTCTTTCACCCAAAACATACCAAGAGCCACAGACTGATCATTAATGTCGATGGGAGAAGATTAGAGCACGTTCTGATGTATGATTGTTTGGGCATCAGATTTTCTGAAAATTGTCAATGTGTGGCCCAGATAGCTGAAGCCAATACAATGATAGAGATGAACAGTAGGGCCATTACAAGGTTTGCACATAGGCATGGTGGTGGGGCAGAAAAAACAGCTATCAAAATGTACAAAGTACAGGCCAACCCCTTAGCAACATATGGGGCAGAGATCTGGGAGAACTCTAAAGTGCAGGATCTATTTACAACAGAAAATGCAATCCTCAAAAAGTCACTCTGGCTCCCCCTGAGTTGTCCAAATGTGCTTATACACCTGGAAACTGATAAAGGCCAATTGCTGATGAGATTGGTATACGACCTGTTCTGTGCTGGATTCTACTATTGGTGTCTGCTGACCTTCAAAAGTACAAAGAAGCGCTCCAACATGTGATGTCTCTGGAACGAGGGCGATCACTTCCATGGATGCAGCCCATTGAATAAACATTAGCACCCAGGGCGGGGGGTACAGCCAATCAGGTTCCACTGATTGCGGCTTGAAACCTCTAATCTCAGCCTGCATTCCACGAAACCCCTGGCTGTCTCACCTGCCCGAAGCACCATCTCCCCCACCCCTCCCGTTTAAAAAAAAAACGATTCCCCCACCCCAGCCCCACTTACCTGTTGTTTGCAGTGATGCATCCCCTGACCCCCCTGCCACAGCAGCTTCACTTTTCTGGCGGCCATGGAGACAGAAGAGGGACTCTGTATTGAGCCCTGCCTTTTCCAAGCATGGCGGCCGTCTTAGTAAAGTATTGTCATTCAAATTACGGGACGCACGAGCTGAGCAAAGCGAGGGCCTATAACCAGGGCACCAGGACATTACTCCACATTCCAGCCCTTGGAAAGGTGTGATAGTGCTTTTAGCACCCCGGGGTCCCAAAGGGTAACCTGGGGTGCTAATAGTGTTATCACACTGTACAAAGGGCTGGAATGTGGGGTAATGTTCTGGTGCCCTCAATGACGTAACATGTTTCTGTGTAACTAAACATTTTAAATTTTAATGGTGCTATGAGTTTGCATTTTTAGCTGTCATGAACTTAATATTTATTTGTATTAATATTTCTTAAGCACTACATGCCAACGTGCATGTGCAAATCACCACATAAAGGTACAGTTAAATAATGAAAATTTATAATGAAAATGTTCATAATGAAAATGACCATCATTTAAATTAGATGGACTTTAAGAGCAGCCCGAAACATATGTGTAAGACATGCGTTTGATTGCCGTATGATTTAAAGTCAAATAAAGGTACTTGGGCTGCTACGAAGTGCTCCCAACCTGCAGGTCTTTTTGGAGTTGGTCTTAGAGAGAATAGACTGGCAATGTAGCTCGATGCCCCTCTCTTACTGGGTAAGGTTGTGGTCGACTGAAAGCCTGGTAAATTATAGGGAAGCTGTATTAGATCTGCTGAGTCAATCAGGGGGAACTGTGCTTCTCTGGTTCCAGCATATTAAGACGCAATTGGCAGACCTGGGGCTGCCAGGCCTGTGGGCTGAACAGCAACAAATAAACTCCTCGTCTAGGTCACTAGTGAAAAAAGTTTTGAAGGACAAAGCAGAGCGGGAAAAAAACGGTCTGATGTTTGTTCAAATTCAAGCTCCACGGTTTATTGGGATTGCAAGTCCACAAGGGTGTTGCTAGGTCTGCAAAAGATCTGGGGCTACGGCAATGTAGGGACTGTCGGGACGTAGGGCAAGCTAGCCTTTTGGCTGTTACCCCTGAGCTTCTATCCGGGGCTACAACCAAAAGACCGGGGGCTATTGCCCCCTAAACCCCTGCTGCTACTGCTGCAATTGCTGCTATTGCTTCTGTGCTCGGAGCTACATTTGGATTCAGCAACTACAACAACCAGAAGGCACTGCTTCGCTTACCTTGGTGGGCGGACCTATATAACGAGAATCGCGCGCGCACCGCGCACGCGCACCGGCGAAGTCCCGGTCTAAGTCCCGCTTTGCCGCTGGTGGACGCTGCTACTGCTGCTACTGCTGCAATTGCTGCTATTGCTTCTGTGCTCGGAGCTACATTTGGATTCAGCAACTACAACAACCAGAAGGTGACCGTAAACAGTGGTATACTCATTGCTGGACCCATTGCTGGAGTTGCTGGACTATTATTTAATACGCCTTTTTCTTGTAGGCACTGCTTCGCTTACCTTGGTGGGCGGACCTATATAACGAGAATCGCGCGCGCACTGCGCGCGCGCACCAGCGAAGTCCCGGTCTAAGTCCCGCTTTGCTGCTTCGCCGCGTTCACCGCGGAAAGCGGTGAATATTGTTTTTAATTACTGCTAATTCTCAATTTTGATTCTTTTTTTTTTTTTCTTCTTTCCTTCGTTTTGTGTTACTTATTTTTAAACTCACATTTTTCCAACCATGAAACGAAACTTAAACTCCTTAAAGACTGGTATGCCAATGGTAACTGCACTCCATAGTACTAATGGCCCCAGTTGTTCCAAATCTCCTTCTCTTTCCTACACAAAAAGGCCTCGTCTCAGCTCCACTCCGCGGACAAGCGCCAGAGGCGCGATACAGAGTGGTGCTGAGCTTCTTCTTGGAATGGACATTCGCCCTTTTTGCAAGGACACAAGTCGTATTGGACATACAATACTACCATTGGGAAAGCCTGTAGAATTTCTTTTGCAACAGCCTGTTATAGAGCATATGGACTCAAAAATCTTATCGCACGGCTCCCCTGTGAGTACCAACACTTGTGGAAAAAAACTAACTGACAAAGAAATGTCTGTGGATCATGTGGGGGAAGGTCGAACTGACGAGACATGCAAATCAATGGCTTGTAATGCGTCTGGTATAGCTATAAGCGATACATCAATTTCCATTTCTTCTCTGAATTCTGTTTCTCAGGATATTCCTGTTATTGACTTAGTAACTAACTCCCCTGTTTTATCCCCTCACACAAATTCAAAAAATCTGTCCAAGTCGCCTGCACTTTTTACAAACGTGAGTGCGGCTGACTCAGTTGCAAATCCCTCTTTTACTATTCCCACTCCTAGAAAGGTAGTTGGAAAAGCCCCTCCTGACAGGGGTGACAATGACTCTCGAACTGTAAACACAAGCATTGCACTTACATCTATGAACAATGCTATTTTAGCCCTGGCCAAACTGTTCGAAGTCCTGGTTCTAAAGGCGGAGGCTCATTCGAATCAGTTTGACCAATTATTTGCGAACCAACATGTAATTTCCAATAGGCTGGAAAACTTGAGTAAGCTAAATGCACCATCAATTGTTAAACACTCTGTGTGTACACAAACCTCTTTACTATTTGAACCGACTGCTCAGGAGTTTCAACCCATACCTTTTATACTTGAGCCTATAGTGGACACCGTGGAAATTGAACATGAGCCTAAAATTGATCCACAGAAGACTCCCACGTATGCTCTATTTGGGAGGAATCCCATCCCTAAAAATCCATCTTTGCAAAACCAGCCAAAGAAAACGAAAAATATCAAAGCGGGCTCCCGCCATTCCTCGCAAGTCAAAGCCTTCATTAGCAAGATGTCAGTTCCAGCCATTCCCACAATATCGGCATCTAAAGCTATTGTAAGAAAATATGCTGCACAAAATCAGATGAAAAAGTAAAAATACAGCCGGCTTCTTCTGATTCAGCCCTGGCATATAGTCCCCTAAATGAACTGATTATTGCGGCAGATCAGCTCTCGCAAAATACATCTACCAAACCAAGTATGAGTACGTTGACTAGTGATGATCTTGGCAGGCCTACCCCAATAGCAACTGGCTCTACCTCTAAACTCCCCTTGACTCAGAACTTAGGGGTTGACGAATAGCGTCGTAAAGAAATACGTAGGGCCGTTGACGAATATGTGCTTCGAAATCTGTCACGAAAAATCTAATGTTTCCACAGGCTGCACCTGCAGTCGAACAGGTGTCTGCGCCAGCAGTAGTTTCGATATTAAAAAAACAAGTTTGCCTACAGTGTCGGAGGCTATCACCACTAATTCTCTGCAAACCTCAGGGAAGGCGAATCTGGTCTGGTTCTAATCCAGTTCTCTCTGGCGATATGGAACGCCTTTTACAGGCAACCTTCACTAAGTTCTTGGAGGCCTCCATTACCCCCCAAATGGTTTCTAGTTCAAACACAGACAATGGAGCGTGTAAAAGGTCTAATCAAATTCCACCTTCAGCCAAACAAAAACCATCTGCTGCCCGTTTTAAACGGCCGGCGATCCATGCCTTGACTCTTAGCTGTCAGCCGCTACCTGCCAAACAGTATAACTTAAATCGAGCGTCTGTACTCTCGATCTTTCGTGAAATCCCAGACCTTGATGACATAGGAACCATAGATATCGAACTTGTTGAATTCACAGACCCCTCTAATCAATCTACGGTAATTCTGTGGATCAACTCAAGGGTGGTGGTCAATGCCATTTGGGCCGCGAAATCCCAAATTAATGATCTTGGTTTCAATCTGCTTCCAACCCCAGACGGACCTCATAGTTCTACTATGCGGGTTGAGCCACTTCTAAGCCACCAAAGAAGTAGACCACAGGATCGGTCAGTACAATCTTGTAGCTGTCAATGCCAGAGCAATCAAAGTTAGCATTCAACTCTCGCGCCATCTAATCTCTCCTTTA
This sequence comes from Ambystoma mexicanum, assembly GCF_040938575.1. Classification (NCBI taxonomy): domain Eukaryota; kingdom Metazoa; phylum Chordata; class Amphibia; order Caudata; family Ambystomatidae; genus Ambystoma; species Ambystoma mexicanum. The sequence goes on along the minus strand of NC_090932.1, from coordinate 744,067,683 downwards.
TCAGTTGGAACTCGAGAGGGAATCGACATCTAATCAATAATCATACGCATCATGTGCTGAATTACGATGTGATTCTGCTTCAAGAATCTTGGCTGACTAGCGTCCCGTCCTGGAACAACTATGACGTCTGTTTAGCGCCTGCAGTAAAACATCGTGTAGGGCGCCCAACTTCTGGTTTGCTAACCGCTGTCAAACAATCCTCTGGTCTGAAAATAACCCCGTGGTTTTGTCCGAATGAGTATATACAAATGTCCAGAATGAAGGGAGAGGGCTTTGCATACGCCGTTATTAACATATATTGGAATCCTGCGGGTATTTCTGATGATAGTTTCATTGAGTCACTGACACATGCTTTTGATCTAATCATGTTGGATGGGCTTGTTGACATGATCTATTTAGCAGGGGATTTAAATCTACATTGTCTGGGGTCTTCCTCTAAATCCGAACAAAAACGCCTTGACATGTGGTTAATGTTTATTAAATCACATAATCTATACATGCTAAACGGGGCCTTTTCTCAAGATATCCCACCAAAACCTACATGGCATCGGGCATGTAGTTCCGGGATTATTGATTTTACCTATGTCAATGCGCAAATGTTAAATACGGTCCTAGATTTTCGTGTAAGTGAATCAAACTCAAGTGATCACAATATTCTGCACACAACTTGTTGCACTAATAAAACAGTCACCAAGTCACAATCGATCTATCTCAAAGGGACTTATGATGTGAATCCGGCAAGAAATCGTCTGATGTGGACGGAACACTCCTTAAAAGCTTTCAGATCGTGTTATCAAGCCCAACTATCTAGTAGTGTTGTGAGCGATTATTTGTCTGATGGTGTCTATTATGATTTAATGCAGCTCTTTCAACCATGTTCTATCATGCATAAACAAAAACAAACACCGCACTTGCACATACCCAATCATGAGATTAGAATCAAAAAATCCATAGCTCGGGCTGAGAAAAGGAAGGCTTGCAAACTGTCTCCTGAATTACGTCAGGCTGCTCTCTCGCGGATACAAACGTCCTATAGAAATTGGACAAGAGGTATGAAAGCCAAACTGTATCAAAATGATGGGGATAATATGTTATTATCCATGGCATCTAAAAATTTGTCTCGATCGTGGCAGATTATAAATCAAATAACATCTGGCCATCAGGTGGCCATTCAGACAAATGATGTCTCAGAGGATGCGTGGGTATGTTATTACTCTGACTTATTTGCTAGCTCTCAAGGAGTCTTATCTGCTTCAATGACAAAGTTTGACACTGCGTTCAATCTATGCTTTAATAAAGAAGACATTGTGCATTTAATTAAACGAGCCAGTAATTCCAGGGCTCCTGGCCCGGATGGCCTAACTAATATGCATCTAAAGCAATTCCCTGATATCTGGGCTGATATATTATTTTCTATGTTTGAAGCAGTTAATATCTCCCAAAAAATTCCCATGTCCTGGAGGCAATCAATTCTCACCCCAATCTATAAAAAGGGTGATCGTGCATGTCCGGCAAGCTACAGACCCATCTCATTATTGGATGTTTCAGGAAAGATTTTTTGTCGACTCCTTTTACGAGAACTAAATGAGTGGACAGAAAATCATTTAAGACGGGACCCTCTTCAATCGGGTTTTATCAGTGGTTTGGGGACAATCCCCAATATCATTACCATCAACATGCTGAAATCCCAATATGTAACCAGGAAACAAAATCTATATTTTGCATTCATAGATTTCCGGTCAGCTTTTGATTCTATAGATCGGAATCTCCTTTTCAATAAATTAAAAGCTTTTGGCTGCCCCAGTTCTATTATGGCCCTAATTATACATCTTCACACAAACACTTCCATGCGAGTCCGACTTACACGTGAAGGTCTACTATCTGCACCTTTTCCAACGTCTGTAGGGCTTAAGCAGGGATGCATATTAGCATCCACGTTGTTTAATCTCTTAATCTCTGATTTGGGCCTATCTTTTCTTGGCATTATCGCCGACGCTCCGGAGTTGGGTGGCCAACGCATCCCGTGGATGCTATATGCAGACGACCTTGTTTTGGTCTCTCAGACTCCGAAGGGTTTGCAAAATTTGCTGACTGCCCTTTCACACTATGCGGAGTCAAACCATCTTACAATCAATCTGGCCAAATCTCAAATTATGGTCTGTAGGCCTCATGGAAGATCAAAAATGTATAAGGGGTCGTGGTCCTTGCAACATCAATTCATGGAAATTGTTGCAGAATATAAGTATTTGGGTGTAGTTATCAAAAACACTGTCACTGATCACGCATCTACACATATCCTGGACACAAAATTGTTGAGTCTGTTATCGCAAGCCAAAATTCTTGTATACAAATACGGGAAATTCACGCTGAAACAAATTATGATGTTTTATGAACAAAAGGTGGTTCCAATTCTGCTCTATGGCGCTGAATCAAAATTATACGCTAATGACAACTCATGGGACAGACTTGAGGCTGCTTTCTGGAAGAGGGTGTTGCGACTCCCAAATTGTGTATCCCTGCCCATATTAAGATTTGAACTGGGTTTGAATTCTCTGCATAGCAGAGTGAAATGGAGAATGTGCGCCTTCTTTCGGAAAAGCCTGCTTGGAATCACCAATAATAACATCTTGAGTACAGTAGCTCGTCAGTTATCTGGGTCTTTTGCGCCTTTTCCTATGAAATGGCGAAAATTTGTATTAAACACATTAGTCGGGGCAAACATCTCCTTACAATTCCTTATTGATAATCCGATTTGTGCAAAGAAAAAATTCTTATATTGGGATTGGATCACAAATTATGAGTTGTGCACAAAATATAAAGACTTCGATCCTAACCTATTTGGGTCTAAACGCCTAGGACAAGCGGCTGGCTACCTCCTGAAATGCCCATCGGCAAACATTCGTAATAAACTATTACGAATGAGGTTGAACCTGTGGTTGACGAGGGAGGTTTTGGTCAGGCGCAAAATTATTCATGCAGATCTTAACTTTTGTCGTTTTTGTAAAAATCGAAGCACAAAGGAAACCCTCCAACACTTAATTGTGTCATGTCCATACCTGAATACTATTCGTGAGAAACATTGTAAAAATCTCTTGAGTTTGTTCATGGAGAAGGACGAAAATGAAATTTGGAGTATTTTATTTAAGAGCACCAGATTTTCAGTTATGAAGGCCATTGTTCATTTTCTAGAAAATATTCTATCTGATGAGATATTGTTATAAGTATGTTGAAATGATACTGTATTAAGATAAATGTCTCCAAATCTAGAATTGTGTAAGTAACAATTGGTCGCCTCTCTTAAATGCTGGCTATGTTAGCTATTCCTATTGGTTTTAATGCAAGCAGACACTTCACTGCTCCATATGTCATTTTTATCATTTTGACTTATATGCTTAAAGTTGTAATTCTTTTCCTTATGTATTCTCCTTGAACTTACATATGAGATTGTGATGATATATAATAACTGTTGATTTTGAAAAGTTGATGTAATCAGCTATATCAAAATAAAAAAAAATTTAAAAAAAAAACCCTCGCCCCCAGCAACGCCTCTGCAAGTCCACTTTGGTCTTTGAAAGCTATTTAGATGTGGTGCAGTTCACAAGTGCCTTATATGCTAAATTGTGTCTAGGAATCTTAGCCACCTGAAGTTGGGCGAGTAAATGGAGCACTGGAAGGGAGGCAGTGTGCTCAGCATGTGGGGAAGTAGCTGAAATCATTGGGCATGTCCTCCTTATGTGCAAAGCTTACCTGGATCTTAGATTCGATTCTTGGAGCCCCTATTCTTGACTAGACAAGTTCAATGAATCATTGAGGCAGAAAGATTGTGTCGAAACTCCTCTGATAGCTTGGCGGTCCACTATGTGTGCAGTTATCTCTGCAGAACTTGGAGTATGAGGTCTACCAAATGGAAGAGTTTGAGAGTTTCATTTTATATACTTTCAGCCTTATGGCTTTTGTATATACAACAAATACATACGCATACATGTCCACAGTTTCCATAAATTAAACCTCATTTTTTTTAGCATGCAGTTACTATTAAAATCATTAAGTATGATAACAATCCTATTACTGCACAATTTCATTATTACATGATATACTACACAGTTTAAAATTTCAACAATGCGAAGATAAAATGAATACCTAAAATATATCAGATAACAGTCGATACCACTCATGAAAATCATGAAATCGAAGATGCAAACCGCTAGTTGTCAACCTGTAGTTGAAAAAGGATGTTTATTGCTAGGATTTCTTTCATCTTTGTTTCATGTTTACAGGTTTTTGTATGATACGTTTATTGTAAGCGTTCCCGTATCTGCAGGGAGTCAGTGGCTGAGCAACTATAGAATAAGAGTTACGAGTAATAGGATATATTCTCGTTTGAGGTTTGCATAGTCTGTGTTGTTTGCTTTAACGTATGTTGTATTGACTCTTTTCATATCATGTCTTTATTAAGACATGGTCACAGCACCCTAAATGATCGAGTCATAGAAAATGTCTTTGACAAATATAACATGCATTATGAAGTATTTTATTGGGTCTCTGATTGCCTATCTTGTATTTATTGTGGATTGTATGTTCTTTTTATGGCTCAGGCTGAAATAAAAGATGTCAGCAATCAGAGGTATTGTTAACTGTCATATAAAACACTTTAAATGTTAAAACATGTGTAATGCCGGCCGATGCAAGATATCTCTTATTAGCTGAAGATCCATCTTTGTCCTAAAATGTATTTGCATCATCGCCATGGCAGGCCTTTACGTGTATCTTGTGTTTAGCATTCTGGCTTTTATGTACAGTGATGGCTTAAAATACATTATAAGTGAAGAAGCTATTAATGGTGAACTTGCTTTTAGAAAATATAATAAAGCTGGTCTACATTTTCTGAAAGCCAGAGGCCTGAGGAGTGGGATCAAGAAGTGGTGGTGGGCTACGATGTGTGCAGGACAGAAAACCACCAAGTGGAGTAACTCCTTAGTATCTGGCCCTCACATTGGTCATATCTCGTCCTTTGAAAAGTTACCCGTCCACTATGCAGTGATCCTGTTTAGAGGAACAAGATTGAGCCTAGCACGGTTAATTAAAGCTCTTTCTTTTGTTAGACTTGGCCAAACAAGGTACCCAGGGAGCTGATTCTCTACAAGCAGTATGTAGCTTCTCATGAATTGCTTATTCAATTCCGTTTGTTCTCTATCCAGATTGTAGGCTAGTTGTAGCGTGGAAATACACAAGTCAGCCATCACTTTTGTGATAGCTGAGTCTGAGAAGAGGGTATTACTGTCGCACCCCTGCCGCACATGATTACACGCAGGGGCTGACAATTGTGGCTGGGACGGGCAGGGAAAGAGTCGACTGTGAGATGAGTGCTCGCGTACCTGTATGTCTGTGTTTATGTTTTTGGGTAATGTTTGTAGTGTGGAGGGGAGAGGAGTTGGGGGGGGGGTGTTTGTGTGGAGGAGTGTTTGTTGCATGTAAGGGAGGGGAGGGGTGGTTGAGTATGTGTGTGTGTTTCTGCATGTGTTTGTTTGCAAGTGTGTGTGTATCTCTCTGGAAAGGTGTGGACAGGCATGGTTATGGTGGGGAGGGGGCATAGGATCAAATGGAGGTTTGGGGAAGAAACCCCCCAATTTTAAGCATGAGGACAGGCAGAGATTAGTTGTCAGGGGGTTGGAGGCTGAATAGTGCTATATTTTGAATATTAAATCAGCCAAAAAGAATCAGTCATTTTTGCACCAGTCTTTAATATTCGAAAATACCACATAGAACTGGATTCTTTCCCATTCATAAGTAGATGTGTGTCATCCGAATAGGTTTAGATTTGCAGTTTTTATGAAATTATTACCTTCCTAGTGTATTACTAATAACCTCTGCCAAAGAACAATCATAGATAGAAAAGTGGGACTAGTGCAGAACCTTAAGGGATGCTGTAAGAGTTTGTTTGTTTTTTGTTTTTATTTGTATTTATATAGCGAACAACAGCCCGAGGACATCATGGCACTTGTTACAGTACAAAGCTTAGTTACTTAGTTACATGGTCATTAGCAATATATATACGGGTTGGAATATAGTTACATAGTCATTAGCAGTATATATACAGGTTACAATATAGTTATATTATATTTGTGTTATATTACAATATACATGGCAGAAGTGGAGGAGGCAGTCCTCCACTTGCTAGTTGAGGAGAGTGGCCTTGAGGTTGTTGCGGAAGACAGATATGGAAGGTTCAGGTCTAATGGTGGCAGGGCGTGAGTTCCAAGTTTCGGTGCAATATAGGAGAAGCCTAGATCTCCCGCTGTGGCTCTCTTTATGCGTGGTATGTGTAGCTGGTTGGTGTACTGAGCTCTGGTGGGGCGAGTGGATGTGGTCCTTGATATAGCTTCAGATAGGTATGCTGGAGCGGTTTCGTTGATGCACCTGTGAGTGATGGTGAGGATTTTCAGAGTAATACGGTCTTTGACCTGGATCCACCGTGCTTCACGTCTGGCGTGGGATAGATGGTCTCTTCTAGGGATGCTCATGGCGGCTCTGAGGGCATTGTTTTGTGTGGTTTGCAGTCTGTGAATGTTTTTGGCAGAGGTGCCAGCTAGAAGGGAGTTGCAATAACCGAGTTTGGCTCCTATAGTGGCTCTAGCTATGACCAAGCGGTTGGGGGTGGATAAGTAGTGTTTAATGGCATTGATGAGTTTGGTGCTGACCGCTGATGCAGAGGCTATGGCACGGACTTGTTTGTTCATCGATAGATTTGCATCAATGTGAACACCTAGAGTCTTGACAGAGGATGATACGTAGATGGTTGAGTTGTCTATGTTGAAGTTGTTGTATTGGGGGCTTAGTTTCGATAATGTGTTTGTCTGGCCCAGGATCAGAATTTCAGTCTTCTCCCCGTTAAGACAGAGGCCATTGATTGCCATCCAAGCTTGGATAGTGGCATAGATGTTGTGAAGGGCCGTGGCGTCTTGGTGAAAGAGTCCAGATAGGGGTAAAAGTACTTGTGTGTCGTCTGCATAGTTTGTATATGCAACACCCATGGAGTCAAGTAGGTCGAAGAGGGGTTTTGTGAAGATGTTATAGAGGGTGGGGGCTGTACAAGATCCTTGGGGGACACCGCAGTTTATAGTGGTAGGATCTGCGTTAGCTGTGTCGGAGTAGACCTTCATGGCTCTTCCTTCAAGGAAGGAAGTGATCCAGGATGCTGCTTGATTTACTGATGAGGTGATTATCAAGGATAATGTTATGACTATAGTTTTTCCAGAAGGGTAGTTTTTCCAGAAGGGATGCAGCACTGAATGCACGAACCAGTTTTCCAGGTGGTCTAAAATGATGTTGTGGTTCACTGTGTAACACAACCAACATGTCCCAGTAGATCAGGACTTCCTGTTGCCGCAAGTCCAGAGGTGACTCAATGCCCTCCGTGATGCCTGTTTGCATGTATTTGGTAAAGCAGTAAGAATACTAATTGATGTTTGAACACAGTGTTGTTCACTTCCATATATTCCTGGTGCTGCTCCATAAACTTGATCTATCTTATCTTATCCAGCTAAGGCCTGATATGGTGAGGTTGTCCTTTAGCTCTTTAAGGTATTAATATACTTTTTGTTTGTGATACAGTGTAGCCGGCTTTAGGCCTCTGGGAATGGAACCTTTGAGGCAACAATCTTTAATCAAGCTGTATTAGGTGAGGACTTAAGTGTTTCTTGAATACTGAAGCTTGATAAGGTTTGTCCCGAGGTTTGTACCTACACCTTGTTCTATTTGTAGTATTAATAACTTGGAAAGTGTTCCCATTTGAGCATAATGGTAAGAATGCATTCACTTTCAATGTGTCATGGGATCATAGAAATCCAGATTGTCTTGTCTGCTGTTCTAGAAAGTCCTAATGTTTGTCTTGAAGAAGGATAGGATATTCTCACAGCCATGCAGAGGTGCAATGAGTATAAATAATTGCTTGGAGTTCTGCCACATCACTAAAATTCTTATAGGGTAGGGTAATAAAGTTCATTTTGTGATAATGGGCATTTATCACACGGAGAATCATCCAACGATGCTCCAGGTTCTGTCTCACTCTCTTTAAACTGGCTGAACCACTTGGTGGGTGAATGTTCTGATAATCTTAGTAAGTATAAACATTCAAGTTGTTCTTCGTTTACCTCTATATTAGAGAATGATACCGTTTTCTAAGATTTCCAGAATGTTGCTAAGGCAGACTTTCTCTGATCCATCCATAAGATCAGATCTGCATGGCCTGCCTCTGAACACGAATTTGGGTGGTTGTGGTGGATAATGCCAGAAAGATCAGACAAAGTAGGATTTTTGCTTGGCTATCGTGCTCCTTTTTCTGGTACATAGGGTCCATTGAATCCAATCAGCCACTATCCAACATTCTAAATGTCAGAACTGTTCACTCAGATGTCACTGCAGAGAAATATGAAAAAATACATTTCTCTGTGGAGAAGCCATGCTCGCGCACCTACATACTCATCTCCATTCATTGGACTTTGACAAGGCCGAATGCTGCGATGGCTTCATACACGGCAGTACCCACTCACACTCTCTGGCATTCTCCAAACATGGCTTCTTTCACCCAATGGGGCAAGAAACAGAGCACTCCTCACCACGACACTGCTTTCGCAAGTTATAAAGAATACACTGACCTAGACCCCGACCCTATTATCTGGGTAGACCTGGCTAGAAACCAAGAAATTAGGGCTCTCTTTGTAAAAATAAGCATCTGTTTGTGCCGGCTCACCAACTGTCTGCTTTATTCACTCACAAGCTACAAACACCAGAATACAATACATATGCAACATACAATTGTACACGGATGACTATCAATTGAGGGTAAATATTGGGATCTGTATCACACTATAGACAACTCGAGCTTCACTCTCATCTATCAGATGTGACTCAGAACCCCATGGTGGAGTATTTCGTTGTAGTTGGTAGTCACCTATGTACAATTCTATATGTAAATTATGTGTATATGCCACACAAGAAATCCATGTCAGAAGATCATACCTTTAATGTGCAGATTGCATAAATCCTGAGGTGCCCAGCATATCCACATATAGAAAAGGTGTATAAAACCACTCCTGAAAGTCCTATAGTGAGGATGCCACTAGTGGATTAGATATGGAAGAGCAAACATGTTGTTGAATGTGCTATTCCTTAAAGGGGAGCAATTGTCATCCGGGATTCCTTTGGTATACCTTAAGGAAGAGATAGATCAGCTCAAAGCTTAGCCACTGGAGAGATTATGGGGATGCAAAGATAACGTGCACACAATGAAAAACAGATATGAGATGCTGAAAGTCAGGAAAAACAATAGTAAAAAATATATTACCAATGAACTGGTCAGGCTTAAAGAAGAAGAAGAAGAAATAATCCTATCGCAGCATGTTCACAATTATTTCTGATTTTAAAATAGGGCTTTGTGGGGCTCATAAAAGAAATGCCGATTTTGAGTACTCATTAAAGTCCATGGCAGTCAGACAGTGTTCAAGGGATGTTCACAGTGAGGACAGATATCCATAGGAATTTGGCCTGTGGGTGCTAGCTGGTATGCACCCAAAGGTAGGCCTGCTAGGGACTTATACCCTCACACTGGCCCTTTTTTGTGGAGCAAAGATATTCCTGTGAGAGAAGAAACATCCCCACAATGGTCAACAGTGCATGGTTGCCTGTCCAAGCTTCACTTAGTGCTCTTGTTCAGTGGCCCTAGCACTTTTAGAGATCATGTTTTTCAGTGAGACAGTTCACTGACTAGTTCTGTTTTGATCTGTAAAACACCAGGACGAATGGACTGGTCCTGCACACCTCAGCATGATTGTAGTTGGAGCTTCAATGGCCCTCAGAAGTAAAAACAATGTGCTACAATTTACATCAACCACAAGAGATGCATGCACCTTGTGATTCTTCCCTAAATTCTTTGGTTTCTCTAATAGAACATGACACCCAATAGATCCAAATGGGGTATAGGGGTTAGCAAGAGATCAAGAATGGGCTTGAGGTGTTTGTATAATGAATACAAGAATTTGGAACCAGCTATGAAAAGGAACAGAAACAAGAGAAAATTATAACTAAAATGAATGTTCAACTCAAACACACTGTATGCCTGCCGAGGCAACATGTCCTCACTCAATCATCCGCTGTGTATGTTAGTATGATTATTAGTGTGTGGAATGAGGCATTTTCAAATTCCAGAATGACAATACATGATCTATAAAATGAAGACTTCTCTTTTTCATTTTTCACACAAAAAAGGATTTTTATTTTCTGCATCTCCATATAGTGAATCTCATTAAGATCCAAGAGATGGGTCCCACCTAAATATCTGTTTTTGTATTTCCCCCTTATTACTTGTCAGTCCTTTCAGCGATATTCCTCAGGTTCTTGGATCACAATTTTTAGTCTTTGACTCACCTGACTTTGGATCTCTTTCACCAGATTGAGCATTCACTCGGTTTGTAGGAGCACATTTAACATTTCACTTAGGTAATTATTAACTTTCTACACCCCTTTTCGCATGCGAAAGATCTTTGAAACCCCCCCTCCCAAACACATATATGACTCTTTACTTATTTGCAGTCTTCTTCGACTGGTACTGGATCTCGACTCTTCTTTACCTGCAACAATGTTTTTTTAGTTTTTTTAGCCATACTTTGATAGTCTCCATGATTCCAATATGACATTTTCCTTGTAGATTGCTCATTTATAACACTGCTGTTATTATGGAACTCAAGTAGGTTTTTTCTCTCATTTAGTCTTAATGATACCATTGCTTTGGTTTGAACCATATTTACCAGCATACAATCCAGATGACTCTTTCTTTATTGAGTCTGTTGATGTCCTTCAGTCTGTCTTTATTTCACATTTCCCAACATGCAGCATAGCTAACTCTCTAGGTTTTGTACTCACCTTGATTATAACTGAGCCTTTGGAGTCATGGGAATAACCAGGCATGGAAAGGTAAAATTCAAAGGATTCTACAGTGACTTATACCTTCTTAGACTGTGTCCATGCTTCCCATCATGCAGTTCAAATGACTCTTCTACTCCCAGCACAGAATGTAAATGACTTTTTATAAGATTAAACGTTCACATGGCCACACCTCACAGCGTGCATTACAAATGATATTTTACCTGCTCCTAAACCTTCACTAGGTAATTGGACCCCACTTCCAACATACAATTCAAATTACTTTTTAATGCATTAGAGTGTTTTCATCTGCTGCTGAATTTTAGAATCACACTTCCCAGGATGAAATTTGAATGATTTAAGTGGCCTAGACTTTGTAGACAATTGTTGGGTCTTAGGACCACATTTCCTAGTCTGCAGTTCCATTGACTATTAAGTTGCTACATTTTCCTTGGACTTTTGTTGAGTGACAGGGACAGGGTTCCCAACATGCAACACAAATGTCTTTTTATTGGATCGACATTTGTAGTTTACAGAGTACCACAACCACAGTCTAGCAGCACGCAATTCAAATAGCTTAAGCTTTCTTGCAATGTTGCTGTGTCTTTGGACCACCCTTCCTGTGTGTATCTCAAATAACTCCTCACTGCCCCAATGCCACGCTGACTGTCAGTGGATCTTGAAACACCACGTCCTAGCATGTATCACTATTGACTTGTTGTCATCCTCTGACTCCCTCTCACTCTCACTCTCGCATTGGGTCCTTCCACTAGCACCTGAGGCATGTTGATCTTCCCCCTGTCTTCCTTTTTGCGATGTGGCCTTCTGCTGACACTTTTCTTTCAGCAGTGTCTTGGTGACCCTTCTACTTCTCCTTCTCTGCCTATGAGAGGCTTTCTTTATGGCACCTTCCATTTTCTCAGTAAGTGATCTCGTGTTTTATGCTGTTCTATTATGGGCGTTGCAATTTCCCACCCTGTTTCACTGCTCATTTTCTATGCCTACGTCCTCCAACCCCATCAATCAGGTTTGTCTATCAGATAATGTTGTCCACATTAATCTCAAACAAGACAATATTTACTGTGCCCTCACTAATGTCAGGTTTTCTTGTAATGTATCTTACTCTGACAGGGTCTCTCCAGCCTTTAGGGATGTCAGGTCTCTCTATAGTGACTCCAGAATTCTCATGGAGTTCCAGCCCTCCCCCATATCTCCTGAACTCTCTGAGATTTCTTGAACTCCCTTCTCTTTGAGTCTTCCCTCTTTCAAACCATGTGATCCTTCTGTCAAGTGATCCACAAAAGGAAAGAGACTCTTCAAATTATTGTCCACTGCTGTAATGTCAGCACTTTGCCACAGGACTCAATCACACATTGCCATTCATAGTGCAACAGATTATTGTATGTGTTTTTGTCTTAGTCCTAGTGTTAATCTTAATTGCACTCTGCTTGATTTTACATTCTTGAACTGAGATAATTTGGCACATTCAGTCTAGAAACCTGTACATTGTATTAACATTTGCGGCGATCATTTATTTCCAAATGGTTGTTCAAAATCTGGAAAAAAATATCCACTATCCCACCAATGGAATCATGGAATAAGAGAACTATGATCAATAATGTTTCAATCCATTAAGTGACAACTGAGGATGGAGCTGTCTAAAATGAATCTGATGCATATAGAGCCGACTCATATGGTCAGATCAGCCCATGCCTCAAGAGGTTCTCAGGAAGATAGTGTCACTGCAGGCACCTAAACCTGCACACAAACCTCTAGAGGTCTTCCTTCCTCAAGTGGATGTCACAAACTCTGCACCTTAATTTAGCATTGAACCATTCCCTTTAATCGCCTCAGTCACAATCAAGGGATGAGGTGATTGTTAGCCTTAAAACCCTGACCATATCCCAGTATTACCGCTGGCCCAGTGTGAGGCATGTTGGGACCTGTAGTCTCCATTTTGAAACAATGTTGGTAACCACAACCACCCATTTTTGTTTGTATTTGTTACGATACAGCCATAAAAATGGCTTTTTATACATTTTCAACAACTTACAATTCTTCCTTCAAAATAATCATTAACCCATTTACATTCGGCCCACTCATATATCAGTTCATTATCAAGGATGTAATAATTACCCACAGTCTGGTCAAACGGCAACAGGGCGCAATCAGTGTCCAGAGTGTATCTCCCACTGCATGCAAACACTTTCCTTTCCCCGTTGCTATCAGAGTTTTGTGTTTAATTCTCTTAATGCCCTAAAGGAGCAAAGTAGATGTTTACCAGTCCCTATTCCTCCTGTTTTGCACACCCTACATGGACGTTCTTATCTTGTCGTATGTGTTCTAAATCCAAAGACATAAAGCAGATTCCTTCAAGTATAACACTGGTTGTATAGGAGGGGAACAATAACCTATGTAGTCTCTACTGCTCGATTTGGATGCTAGGTTCACCCAATTCAACTCTCTATCCATGTTCAATATTTTTTCCCGCAGCATCCTTTTATATTTGGCGCTTGAGATGCTTAACAAATGGATACCTAACCTTTGTTTTCATTCGCAACCTCGGATGGGGTACTATCCAATCAGGATGCTCGGAAGGTGGGCTGTATTCTCTAGTACAAGCCCGTGTTCTGAGTTGCCTGGGTGGCCAGCACCCGCTTCTCTTCTCCCCCTTCACCATTTAGCACCCGTGTAGTTTTTCAAAGATAACAAGGTTAGCTTTCTTACGCTGCCCCGGCGCCATGCAGTAGAGGTGTCCGCTTAGGCCGTTTTCTTGCTCAGGACATCACAGTCATCAACATGGAAAATGGACTTGCTAACAGCAGCACAGCGAGGTGCCGGGCCATGCAAGAAAGGTAGGTTTATATATATGTTTTGTAAATACACCCTTAGTAGCCATGTAGGTAACTACATGGGTGCTAATGGGGATATGCCCATTGGCGGCATTCTGACATTCTGACTCATTTGGCAATGACACTGCCCCCCTCATTAAGGGACCCTCCCTGTGCTCATATCTTTAACTTGGGTGGTGGTTCGTTGCCTACAGGGTCAGCCCACCGCATCGGGGCATATTGCTTCAATATATATTTTCTTCCACAACATTGCCACAGGTAGCTTTCTTTAAGTATCCTAAAATCTTTAGTGCTTCCGTGTAAAACGCAATAGGAAACGCATTGTCCCCTGCATTTACCAGCTTCCAAAGATACAGGACACGCTATGTTATTTGGAGGAAAAGTACTGAACAGATGCACATTTCTCTCATAATGTATTCAATCGGGATTCGGTTTGGAAAGTTCATGATCGTCTTGATACAACAACTCTCCAGTTTGCCAACTATTTCTGTCTTTTTTCTCCCAAGCGTCAATTCCACTCTACCTATTATAGGTCATGATGGCTTATGCCCTAGATGGAGAGTTCCTATAGAGCCTCCTTAAAAGGTTTTTTGACTATGCCACACCAGCGGAAAAGAGTCTGATTGGCACAGCTCTCACTAGTTGCCATTGAGGTATTGGCCTTTGTCACAATGCAATCAAATTGCAATATCTCAAATTAGAGTTGTATGATATTATTGGTGGCAAAATGGTATCCATGAAATTCATGATCACATATTGAGCAACTTTAGCCAACGCTCTGCAGCAGATTTGCCATGACTTGTGATGGCAATACCTGTATTTACCATTGAGGGTGGAGATAGTGGAGGCAAGTGCAGATACCAAGCACAGATATTTACAGGTGCTTGGTCCTCTAGCAGTCAGATACCCCTAGTTCTCCAAACATCACTGTTTGGGATCAATTGGGCCTCTTTGAGTACTCATGGAACAAGCAGTCCTGAACTGAAAGCTCAATTCTGATCTTTGGAGACTCTGGGTAAGGTGGAAAGGGTTATAGCTGTCAAGGGACTGAGCCTCCAGGAATGCCGAGGTTTCTCAGCCACTCCTTGGCATTTTATAGAGGAATGTATGTTCCTGATTGCTGATTGGTGCAGCTTTCAAGCCACACAGGCATGCATTCCGAAAGGTACTTAGATGTCCCGTGCTATATCTAAAGAAGGGAAACATTCTAAACAAAGATTTAAAAACTATTCCTCTAAACTGTCCCAAGTAGTACATTTTACTTGCCAAAGAAAATGCATTTATTTGTGGAAGTTACAGGGAAAGCAATGCATTTTTGGCAAGTAAGGGAGCGATTAGAGGAGAGTGGAAATGAGAGGGAGTTCAAGGGGCACTAGAGTCAGGAGGTGGGCCGAGGATAATCGTAGGGAGCAAGCCAGCGTATGGAGTGAGATGGGCTGATAGGTAGAGTGGCGAATGTCCATGTATAGTTTTGAAGATGATGAAAATGAGTTTATATTTTGCCCTCTGCCTCATAGATAAACGGCCTAACTGAGGAAGGCCTGGGAAGTGAAGCCAAAGCAGGGAAGGTTGAAGAGTGTATGGAAACCAAAACTGAGAACATTGTCGAGAGATGAAAAGGCATAGTTGGGAGGGCCACAGAGGAGAATGAGAATGGAACAATAGTCAGATCGATAGAGTACTAAAGAGAAGATTTGCTGCTTATCAATGTTGAAGGGGAGAATATGTGTTCTTTTTCTTATGTTGAGGAGATTGAGACTGGCCGCAGTGGCAGATTTGGAGATCAAGAGCGAGAAGTTGTGTGATGGGTCGAAGACAACACCAGGGTTGCAAACAGAAGCAGAGTAGGGAAAATCATCAGGAGAGAATAATAGAAAAGGGAAGGGATAGCCTGTTTGGATGTGAAGTAGAGAACTTCAGTCTTAGTGAAACTGAGCATCAGCAAATGAAATACCATCCAATATTTGACGGCAGAAAGACAGTTAGGAATATTCTAATGTAGCTCATCAGATGAGGATGAAAAGGCAAAAAAGACCAAAGTGTAATCGCGAAGAGTTGATAGGAGAAACCATGTAGGATTAGATTAATGTGCCAAGACAGAGGAATAGAGAGTGAAGAGAAGTGGACCCAGGATTGTTCCTTGGTGAGCACCAACAGTAAAGGGGTGAGTGGGGAGGTAAGGACACTTGGAAATGTCTGGGGGTGAGCTATGAAGCAAACGAGGGCCTTGTCCCTGATACCTAGGAGAGATAGTGTTTAGCGAAGGTCAGAATGGTTAATGGTATCGAAGGCAGCAGAAAGGCTGAGAAGAATAAGAATAGATGAACGGTTTGCATGATGAGTGGAAGAGATTTTAGGAGAGCTAATTCAGTAGGAGTGCATTGGTCGATGGCCAGATTGAAGAGGATCCCGGAGGTTGTGTGTGTCGACAATCTCAGTGAGTTGGTTGAAAACTACATGGTCTAGGATTTTGGAAAAGTGAGGTAGAAGAGAGACAGGATGAAAGCTGGCAGGACAGTTAGGATCTAGATCAGGTTTCTTAAGGATAGGGATGGCAGTAGCTGATGTGTAGGATGATGGAAAAGGGGCAATGTCAAGAGAGGAGTCGAAGAGGGAAGTAAAATATGGAGCAACACTGGGAGATATGAGTTTCATCATGTACAGGGATGGAGGCCTGATTGAGGCACATGAAGGGTTAACTCTTAGGAGAAGGGAAAGGATATCATATTATATGAGTTAGTGGGTTCAATGGAACACATTGTTGTAGAAGAGGAGGGTAGAGGTGGTGCAGAAAAGTGAGCAGGTGGAGGATAGAAGGTAATTTGCAAGGGTATTTTGAATGTTGGAAATGTTTGAATCAAAAAAGAGAGCAAGATTGTTAGCATAAACAGTAGAGGTGATGGAGGATGGTATAAGAGGTGAGCAAATTGAGCTGAGAGATTTTTGGGAGGTGCATAGATTGAAAGAATTAAGATAAAATGAAAGAGATATGAGTCACTCTTGGCAGAGTCGAGAGCAGAGAGTTGTTTTGAAGGGCAGGCAGGTAGAGTTGGAGATCCAAGGATTGTCTAGATTTTTGCCAAGTGCAAAGGTTTTACTCATTGTTGTTTTGAGGGTGCGGATAGAAGGTGTTATCCAATGCTGTGGAGGGAGGGTTTGAGAATGACTGTAGTAAGAGTGAAGTGAGAGGAGAAGGTGTGCGTTAAGAGCAGCTTTAAAGTTATTGAGTTCTCTGTCAGTGGATATAACAGTGAATTTTGCATTGTAGGAGAGAGTGGTGTAGGTCATAGAGGTAGATAAGGAATGTGGAAGAGGGATACTTGCATTTGGTAATTGAATTGGTAGCTGGAGAGAAAGGGGTAGATGTAAGAGTGGAGATTCAGGCAAAGGTGATAGATTAATAAGAAGGAGATGAAGCAGTGGAAATATTAGAGGTAGAGAGTTGGGAGGAGATGACAATAACACCAATGGAGTTACCATTTGAATGGCTGGGCAGAGTGAGTGCTAAAGTCACTGGATAGAGGAGTAGTCAGAGAGCAGAGGTTAAAGTCACAAGTGATGATGAGGTGATGATGGGGAGAAAGGGAGTCAATTAGTTGTGAGAGGTGGTCAATAAATTGACCAGAGGGACCAGTTGGCTGATAGAGAGATATAATATGAATACCATAGGTGATAGTGATTATGGAGATAGTATATTCAAAAAAGGGAAGAATTGTAGGAGATATGGGAGTAGGAGAGGTAGGAAGTTTGGAAAATAAGAACAGTCCTACAACACCACCTCTTCCAGTTCGGCAGGGAGAATGGATAAAGATGTATGCAAGGATGTGAAAGGCAGCAAGGGTTACCTAGTCTTAAGGGAGAAAACCAGACTTCTCTAAGAGTTATAAGGTCCATACAGGGAGAATGGGAAAGAAGTAGGTGTAAGGTAAAGGTAGTCCTGTTTCAGAAAGTATGTGCATTCCAAAGAGCAATATAAAGAGAGTGAGATGTAGAAGCATAGTGATGTTGAGCCTGTGAAGTAGAGAGACACTGGGGTAGATGCAAGTAGAGAAAGAGTGATACAAGTTTGGGTTGACGGTTTTGTCAATAGAGAGAGACATTATACATTGTCATGAGATTGTATTTGCTATTACCTTCTTGTGGTGTGAATAAGGTGTGTGCTGCTGCACTGATCACTGGATCTCAAATAGTTCTATTATATTACATGGGCAATGGTGCTTTGCTTTACATGGGCATGATTACTTCTCTAACAGGGTGCATTCTGTAATTGCAATTTAGCCTACAAGGGGCAGTGCTGTGCTTGATTATTCTACCTCTGCGACCATACTCCTTCATGTCTTTCTGTTCAGTTTTTGCCAACTTGTGACCTTCATTCAGTTACGTTGGTTGCTCTGCCTAGTGACATAAATTGTTATAACTCTCTGAAACATAGCTGTGGGAACTCGGCAAACCTGATGTGTTCTAACCAATCAGTGTAAAGTGTCTTGTCCTTAAACTTTGTGGTCTAGTATCTTGTTGCTCTTTAATGACTTCACTACCGCAAGCAAAACCGTGGAAAAGCGTCCTCCCCACCCCCTTGCATTTACTAAAATTGTGCACCATTCAACCTTTGGCTGCGTGAATTGTTGCAACTTGCAATGTGCGTGTGTCTTTCTGTGAGGGTCTGTCTAATGTTCTTTGCTGTGGGGTGATGGGGAGTTTTCATGCTTCGAGAAAAGGTAACTAAATCTTGCGGTCTACATGTATTGCATTCAGCTAATACCAAACGTTGGAGATTGTTTATTCATCAATATAAACACTTCTATTATATTTCTAAAACTAATGTCAGATGCTGCTGAGTCTGGTTAAGGGTGCATATTTTATGTTCATCTATACAGTGTGTGTTATGATCTATATAAAACATGGTTACATGGGCCTCATTGGGCCCATGCAGGAAATTCTTCATTACACAGGGCTGCTCACTTTCTTTGCTAACCATGTTTTTTACATAGGGACTTTCACAGCTTGTATTTACTTGCACATATAGGATACTGAATATATTTGGCCATATTTTCGTGTTCCCCTTAAGAACCATTGTCTTGTCTATGTACCAGCTCTTTCTGTTAAATGATTTTATAGATGATTAATTTGACATGGTTTATTTTCTCACAAATATATCACAACACTGTGCAATTTATGTGTGCTACTTTTTGACTTTATATTATGAATGATTGGAGAAAGTCAGTGGGAACCCATTTTTATTTTTTATTTTTTATTTTTACAGAGGGTGCATTTGTTAACCAGATAAATTTGTACAAACTGTGAAACCTTTTATACATGTATTTAGCATGTTTTAAATGTTTGTTAGAAGGATTATGGTTTTGGAAACATCTGTCTCTCTATTTCAGCCAGCCCCTAAATTTATGTCTACTTTTGTCAGGTATCAACACATTTTCATCCACCTTTGAAATGCCCTCTTTTTAGGCAAACCAGAGTTTAATTAAAACTTTGTATAGGAAAGGAGAGGCACCTTTCATATGGAAATGTTCATCAACCAACTCAGAAAAGAGTCTGTCCGGCATGTGTGCCTGCTAAGTCTTTTATATAAAGATGTGAACTGGTCCTTTGACCAGCAGATGTAGAACCCACAATAAAGTGTGAAGAACATTCATTTTTAGAAGGTCTTTCTTTCCAACCCCAGACGGTGCACCAACTGGGTGGAGAGCTCATCACAGCATCACCAGAGGCACTTATTCCATCTGCCTCAGGCTGCCTGAAGAGGTCAGGAGACATACAAGAAGCATCCAGGGTCGATATAAGGGATGCTTAAGCAACCTCTGACTGCAAACTTGACTCCTTGCCTTGGGGAGACTCAGCCTTAGGCGACCGAGAAAAGGGAAAACCGTTAAGTGCCAAACTCCAGCCTTTCCTACTGCCTCTTTGCCGCTTTGCCTTTGAGATAATGTTTTTCTGTGTCGTGCTACTTGCTTGTGAGTACCAATTACATCTTTGCTCAGCCCCTCTCAATATGCAATGCTCCTTCTATCTCTTCTTTTCTCTTCTTCTTAATTTGTTCTGCTCTGCTCAAAATGATGTCAACTCTCTTCATTTTTCTATCATCTCTTTTCCTCGAAATGTCCCCTCTTCCCGCTCACCTACTCTCTCTATTGACAAAACTGTCAACCCAAACTTGTATCACTCTTTCTCTACTGGCATCTACCCCAGCGTCTCTCTACTTCACAGACTCAACATCACTATGTTTCTACATCTCACTCATATTGCTCTTTGGAATGTGTATACTGCCTGAAACAGGACTACCTTTACCTTAGACCTATTTCTTTCCCATTCACTTATACATGTATATAATACAAATCTGCACCATTGTGAAAGAACTAAGTCTGCAAGCAGCTAAGCCTGAGCGTGTTAGGTCAGATACAGATCAGATGAGCTCATCAGAGCAGGAAAGACATGAAAGACATAAAAGTAGGTTTTCCATGCTGGAAGATGGGACACATGTCAAAGGACTGTCGAAGCAGACCACCATGCAATATCACCCAGGGGCACCCCAGCCCCATATAATGCACTAGAGACACCACAGGAATGGTATGCCCTGCAGCAGGCTGCAGCTCCTATGCCAATGTATGCTCCTTGATCTGCACAGCCTCAGAATGTAGGACAAATACAAATGATTGCTCCCACACAGAGGCAACCCATGCAGTATCCCACACCAAACTCCAGTACAGACACCTTCGGGACCATGGGAACAGAATGCCCTACCACAGGGAACACTTACACACTACACTAGAGATAGCATTATAAGCAACAGTACTTTCCCTCTTCCAGGACCCAACACCTATTTGCAATAGGACAGCCCACAGCAAGCCTTGATGTTCCCAGTTCTCTTGATCACTCAGAATGCAGACAGGGAACCCAAAATAGGGGTGAAGACAGGGAACAGAATATTCTTTTTCATGGTAGACACAGGAGCCACCCAGTCTTGCATAAGGGAAGGACGGTTTCCATTAACAGACAACAGAATGAATAATCAAGGGTTTTCTGGGGCAATTGTGAGGGCTCCTTTCACAGAAGAGTTACCCCTTAGTATAGGAACTCAAGAGATAGTTGCACCATTATTGTACAGTAGAGAAGTAGCAGTGAATGTATTAGGGACTCGGGATATTGTACAAGCCTTGCCCAGGGGCTACGCAATGCTTCAGGTGGACAGAGCCTCTAAGCACCCGGGGGCAGGGGGAGTGACCCTGATTTACAAGGTAGAGTATAAATGCTTACTGTTTCCAATATCAATAGAGGTGTATATGGAGCACTTATTAGCAAGAGTGATAATCAATGCTTCATGGGTCTGCCTTTTTCTTTTGGGGTACCACCACCCCTCTTCCAACTTAGTGACCTTCCAGAAGGTTTTTCTGAATGATGTCTCTGCTCTAGTGCTGCAACATGAGAATGTAATCATCCTAGGGGATTTTAACCTATTGGCTGAGGCTGTTTCTGCCTGAGCTAGTAACACCTTTCTGAATGCTATGAAACAGTTGCGGTTAGCGTAACATGGTGTGGGCCCAATCCATGTCAAAGGCCACACACTAGATCTCATATTTGCTTCACCCTCATTATTGAGAGCTTTTCCTAGTCATCCTTTAACCTGGTCTGATAACCGGGTGGTTCCCTTTACAATCCCGGCTGTAGGGAGACCCATACAATCCTCAAATCCCAGAGAACAAAAACTCTATGAAGGACCCGGGTCTTGTTTTTTCAGAAACCACACGCCATTACTTTGCGGTACTGCATGACCTGGGCCCAGCCCCTTCTCTGATATCGAGTTTGGCCGCTGCCATGGAGAAGTGGCAAATGAGCTAGCCCCTTTTCAGTGGTCTTCCCAACCCCTTTCCCATTCCGCCCCCTGGGTTACAGTGGAACTGCGTTTGCTGCATCTGGAGACCCGCCAAGCGGAGCAAAAATGGAGAAAGTGTTATGAAGCCCTATTATGTGAGGACTTTAAAAATCACAGCACAACCTATCATAAGGCTTTGAAAGCACCCAATTGGCTGTGAACGCCCCCAAAAACCTCTTTGAAATAGTAAAGAATCTGACAAACCCAGATGCGAATCCTGGCTCGCCCAGGTCCCAGTCATTGGGCGATAATCATTCTGTTTTTTCATCAATAAAATTAGGGGGATTAGGAAAGACATACTAGACAAAGGGACAGTCGAGTCTGACATTGTTTCACCCTGCAAGATCTGCTGTTCCCAGTTATCACCTTTAAAAGTGGCTGCTACCCCATTTAATTGCTTTACATCTACCAACAGGGTTGAGATGAGCAGGGTGGTAGCTGGCCTAAAGTCGGCATCCCCCCTGGATGACATTCCCCTCTATTTATTAAAAGAGGCTCCAGAGAATTTTTTTGAGATTCTTGCTGAAGCCGTGTACTCCTCTCTGCCTTTCGGTCAAATTCCTGCAAAGTTAAAAGAAGCACTGGCGATCACCCTGCCAAAAAAACATGTGTTGATGCTCCAGTCTTATCAAATTACTGTTCCATCTCACTACTGCCATTCCGTATGAAAGTGATGGAAGCAGTGGTTACCCCACAGCTGAGGGTTTTACTTGAGGTACAGAATGTTCTTGACCATTCCCATATGGGCTTTCGCCCCCTGATAGGGACAGAGTCTGTTCTGGTGGCAGTACTTGATGATCTTACCATGATCAGGGATGAAGGAGGCATGGCAGGCCTTATTCTATTTGACCTGTCATCCACTTTTGACACCATTGATAATGAGATCCCACTACCCAGATTACAAGAGGCAGAGTTTTCCGGACCAGTCTTGGACTGGTTCTGTACTTTGCTGACCTCCTGTTTTCAAATGGTTTTGCATCCTCCCTCTAGATCTTCCCCTGTCACGGTGACCTGCGGAGTCCTGTAGGGTTCGGCATTGTCCCTGCTGCTGTTTAACCTGTATATCCAGTCCTAAATGACACTTATCTGGTCATTTAGGTTCCGGGTCTTTTCCTACGCAGACGATACTCAAGTTCTGTTTAGGGTAGGACCGGATCAGCTTGGAGCAGGAGCAAGGCTAAAACAATCTCTTGACACTATCTATCAAGACATGGCTAAAATTGAATGGGCGAATGACTGAGGTCTTGATTGTGAGCTTGACTAATGCCTCTGTGGGTTGGACTTCTGAATTTTGGACACCTTCACTTGGACCTTTGCCAGAACCTGCTGAGGTGCTCTGAAATGTGGGCATCAAAATACCCACTTCGATCACTATAGAGAACCAGATACATTTGGTCTGTGGGCTAAGCTTCCTCAAACTGAAGCAGTTGAAGAAAGCTCTCCCTTTTATCCCTGGGAAATGTCATGCCCAGGTAGGCGCAGCTCACCTTAAGGGCAGCATCAATTACTGCAATGCCATTTATCTGGCACAACCATCGTATCTCATTCAGCATCTTCAGGTATTGCAAAATGCAGCAATTCAATTAGTGAAGTGGATCTCTTTTGGTCAGCATGTCTCTACGGAGCGTCAATCCCTACACAGACTGCCGGTTGCAGCCCGAGTTGAATTTAAAGCCTCCTGTATGATCCACCGAGATCTCAGTGGGAAAGGTTGTCGGGCCATTCAGGAGAAACTACAGAGCTATAGCCGAGGCGGCCCCTCAGATCTACTGATGCAGTGCTCCTATGCGTTCCTAAATATCGAAAGGAGTGAATCGTGGGCAGGCCTTTGTCCATTGCAGGGCCTAGACTCTGGAATTCACTGCCACCTGTACTACGGCATACCACAGACTTTGTACTTTTTAAACAAAATGAAAAACTCACCCGTTCACGTGATTCTCCCCTCTCATTGCCCTGGTATCTGATACCTTTGGTGACAGTGTGCAATATAAGTTACTGATTGATGGATTGATTGATTGATTGATTGGGGAATCCCCTTAAGATGCTCAACATGACCATTTAATTCACTGACAAGGCAATGATGTGTTCCACACCAGGCATGCATTACAACAGAATAGCCACAGTGATACAGGCACTTTGCAGTACCAACACAATTTAAGCATTACCACTGCATGAGGCACTATTTGCATATGCAGTTACCATTCTGATAGGCTGGTTGCCAGGAATGCAGATGGTAATTTTTCATCTGCCAACAGAATTCCCATTCAGACCAGCAGTGACACACAAGGAAGCCCCAGGAACTTTTGTTACCTTACACATTGATGTGGTATGCATGAGGAAAGACACAATTATTGTAACAGGCACAGGTGAGGAAGGGATTGAGTGAGAAGTATGCTGTGCGTAGACCCCACATTGCCATTAAGATAAATCACAGACAAACAGCTACTTGCAAATCTGAACACAGATGGGGAGGTAGTCTTTGAAATTAGCATACCCTGTCATATGTTAATACAACAGAGGAAATTCCCCAAGACAATAGTGACAGCTGCAGCACCACGTACACAGTTACATGAAGACTTAGCACAAGTGGCTAGTCGCCTGTGGACAAGCGGCCCACATGATGTAGGGTGACTGACTAGCATAGGGGCAGTTAAAATTTAACTCAAACCAGGTGCCATACTCCCAAGAGTAAAGCAATACCCACTGTCCAAAGAAGCAGATGAGGGAATTTACAACACAATCAGAGCATTGCGTGCCCTAGGCTTCGTAGTGCTTTCAAACTCACCTTACAACACAGCTATACCCACTGAAGAAAGCAAAGGGGGGGTCATGGAGATTCATTCAGGATCTCTGCTGTCTCAATGACATTGTGGAAGCAGAATATCCGCTTGTGCCAAACCCTGTGTCAATATTGTACAACATACCTGAAAATGCAGTCTACATTTCTATAGTAGACCACAAAAATGCATTCTTCACCATACCATTACATCCAGATTCACAATACCTTTTCATATCAAGGAAAGAGATTCCAAAACACGTGTATGCCCTAGGGGTACTGTGAATCCCACAGTGTCTTTAACAGGTTCCTTCAGGTGGACTTAGACAACAACAACATGGGAAGTACAATTCTACAGTACATAGAAGACTTACTAGTATGCAGCACGACAGAAGATCAGTGCAGAAAAGACACTGTACAGCTCGTCACAATGCTAGCAGACAAGCGGTAAAGGTGGATATAGATAATTTACAGTACTGCCAGAAAGAAATAGTGTACCTGGATCAGATAATATCAGCAACAGGGAGGACGATAAACCCAGACAGAGCCACAGGTTTGGGAAATACACCACAGCTAAACATAATCAGAGAGAGATGCAGCAATTCCTATGTTTGTGCAATTATTTTCACACTTGGGCATTTGACTACTCAACACATGTTAGAACCCTATTGCAGGCACTTCATTAAGCCCAAAAGATGAAGGGCACAATTGTATGCAAAGAGCAAATGGCAGACTGTTTTGAAGAGCTCAAGACGGTAATCAACAGTGCACCTGTACTTGCAACACCAGATTATGAAACACCTTTCTTCCTATTCTCACATTCAAATGGCAAAGTCATGACAGCAGTACTCAAACAATTATCATCAAAGAAACACAAGCCCTTGGCATTCTATAGGGATCCCCTAGACACAGTGATCCAAGGACACTTTCCATGCAAGCATGCATTGGCTGCAGCAACTTTTGTAGTACAGAAGTCTGCCACCATAGTTGTGGGATGTCCACACACTTTGTACATTGAGCATGCAGTCTTTTCCATTCTAGAGAGAAACAACTCTACATCTACACTCACTGCACAGAGGGCCAGTGGGTACAAAGTGCTTTTAACAAATCCAGCTATCACCATAGTGAGATGCCACACAGTTATCCCAACAACGTATGTTGCCAAACCAGTTGAGCCACAAGACAAAGTTCATGATTGTGCAGTATATGAGGGAAAATCAGATGAGATAAGTAGGATCAGGAAAGACCCCTTGACACAGGAGAAGTACACTGTGTAGAAAGGCATCAAGCATAGATCAGGAAAGTAGCCAGAGGTACACAGGAGCAGCAGTAATGAAATATGTGAAAAGTCTAGAAGAGTAATTTCAGATAGTGATTCAGAAAATATGAACTGCACACTACTCATCACAAGCAGCTGAATGTATAGCACTCATTGAAGCTCCAGAAATATTAGCATATGAAGATGTTACTATATTCACTGATTCGGCATACATGACATTTGCAGTACACTCCTGGTTATCACGGTGGAAGATGGTTATCACGGTGGAAGAGGAGAGGATACAGACAGGCAGATGGATCCCTAGTCCAGCATGCAATTTACTAGCAAGGCTAATTGAAACATTGAAGGGGTACATGTAGCCTTAGTAAAGTGAACAGCGCACTCCAAAAGAACAGACTGTGGGCCTCATTACACGTTGTGCGGTAAAAATTGCAAATTACCGGCATGGCGTTATTAACGTGTCCGCCCTTGCAAGAGGGCGCTAATAGCGTACCATTACGAGTACGCGGACACGAGCATAGCGCCATGCCGGTAAGGACCCCACCGCCATGCCGCTAAAGAACCCAAAAAGACCCTTACCGGCACCGATGAAAGCGCAGATAGCACTTCTGACCTCCAGCAACATGCAAACAGCGGTCACCGCAATTAGCGGTCACCGTTAAAAAGCGGAACCGGAAATAGCGTCATCGCACAGGAACGGGAAGGAGCACGGCGGCCATCTTTAAAAACACAATCCATTGCCATCCTCTGCCCCCTGGACCTGTTTTGAGTAGTTTGCAAGTGGAAATCCACAGGGACACCCTCGCCATGCCCAAGGCCGTTAAACAAACCACCGACCGGCAGCACAAGGAAAAATTCACCACGGAGGAGCTAATAATGCTCACACAGACCCTTGCCGTTAATGCTGCCTTGGTATTTGCGAGTCACATGCGTCGGGAGACCCTTATCCGAAAAAAGGCAATATGGGCAGAGGTTGCCTTGAAAGTGAGTGCAGTGGGCACCTCCACCCGCAATGTCCGTGAGTGCAGAAAGCGGTGGGATGATCTTCGCCTCCGGGTCAGAAGCATCCTGTCTGTGAACCACAACATAGCAACAGCAGGTGGATCTGATTCGCCGATTAAATTAAAGGAGTGGGAAGAGACCTGCGCCAACCTGATTGGAGTGGAATCAATAGAGGGAGTCGGGACAATGGAGCATGGCGTGGCAACCACTTCATATGGAGGTGAGTGTACACATGAAAGTATGCACTGTGAATCTTCAGATCCCCCCAAATGTGAGCCCAGAATCACCTCATGGATGCCCAAACATCCACAGATGCATACAACCCTGGCCATGTCAGTGTCAAACCCAAACACACAAACATGCACACATCACCAGAGACAAGTGCCACACACAACCATGCATGGATGAGCCACTAAACAGACACACCACCTGCATCCTTACTAATGAAGTCCAAATGCCCACAACTGCATTATTGACGTACACTGCATTAAGTACATAGAACCGTAACCAATGAATGCCATCCCCCTCTTTTTCCCCGACAGGCTCACATACAGACAGTGAGGATACTGGCTCTGCAACTCAGGCACCCCCTGCGAGTAAAAAATGAAGGCCAGAGGACACAGAGGACACCCCCACGACATCAAGGGGCAAAGGGAGAAGAGTCCCCATGCAGAGTGGCAAACATCGGTGGAGCGCCACTGCCAAGATGCAACTGTCCACACCAGCAACAACTGCCCCACCTCCTGAGGTGAACCCACCAACACAGATCCCAGCCACGGAGGGCCCACCCTCAGCTGCAACTAGTTCCACAGGAGAGGCAGCAGCCACAGCGCCACTCTCAGATGTGGAGGATACGACAGATTTTCACATAGAAATGCACACCCCAACCCCCCCGGAACACCCGAGGCATCACCACAACAGACACCTGGGTCCAGTGTCCCCGGCGAGGACAACATGGGAGGTTTCACTAGCCCACCGGTGGCTTCACCAGTTGTCCTGGTTCCATCGGAAGGCACAGCAGCCACACCACCAGAACGCAACAGTACCCTTGACCTGGCCAGCATCAGCCAGCGCCAAGAGGACATAACTGTGCTGGTGGGCAGCATGTGGAGGAGGCTGCCTGTCTCAGGGCGGAGATTACAGAGACAGCCAAGCACTCCAGGGAGGCAATAGAGGCCTATACCAACAGGCTATGTGGGGAGATTGTGCAATTTAGGGAGGTCCTCACGCGGATAGCGGACGCAATGGACCGCCAGTTCCCACCACCACCACCAGGACAGTCAGCCACTTCCTCATCCGCCAGTTCGAGGCAGACAAGCCCCCTACGCCGCTCCACACGCACCACCAGGCGCACGTCTAGCCAGCCTCCTAAAGCCGGTGGTGGCAATGGCGAATAGGGACTGCATGGTCAAGCTTCCACGTGCATAGCTGGACAACAACATTGTGCCAGACACATAAGGAACTGTTGTGGGGGATGGGGGGAAGGGTGTTTTTGGACTGTTGTGGGGGGTGGAGGGAAGGGTGTTTTTGGACTGTTGTGGGGGGTGGGGGAAGGGTGTTTTTGGACTGTTGTGGGGGGTGGAGGGAAGGGTGTATTTGGACTGTTGTGGGGGGTGCGGGGAAGGGTGTTTTTGGACTGTTGTGGGGGGTTGGGGAGAAGGGTATTTTTGGACTGTTGTGGGGGGTGGGGGAAGGGTGTTTTTGGACTGTTGTGGGGGGTGGGGGGAAGGGTGTTCTTGGACTGTTGTGGAGGGTGGGGGGAAGGGTGTTTTTGCACTGTTGTGGGGGGTGGGGGGAAGGGTGGTGGGATGTTTGGGGACATGCACTTTTACATCTTTACATTTCTTAATACACTGGTGTTTGATCTATACACAGGCTTGGACTTCTTCATTGTGTATGTGTACTTTATTGGCGACAGGGTCCATTGTGTGCTTCCAAACAGACACCAGTGCATTACTACCCATATCGGTACCTACAAAAAGAAAACATGTAACTCAGAATATTTGTTTGATCAAATGCTGTCTCACAGCACGTCCCTCCTGGCCATCCCATCTTGCATGACCTGCACCCCCGTCAACTCCGTCCTCATCAACATCATCATCCTCATCAGGTGCTTCTATTCCTACGTCAGGGGCAGTGGCACATTCTGTCTGATACACATATTGTGCAGCATGACACATGCCATGGTGACCTTGGCCACCTTCTCATGGCCATACAGGAGAGCACCACCTGACCTGCTAATGCACCTAAACCGTGTCTTCAGAAGGCCAAAAGTCTGCTCGATCACGACGCGGGTACGGGTATGTGCACGATTGTAGTCCTCTTTGTGCCTGTTCTGTGGGTTCCATACAGGGGTAAGGAGCCACCTCTTCAGGGGATAGCCGGCATCACCTGTATGGGGGACGAATGGGGTCTGGTTACTGTTCACCTCAAGAGTGGCCTGTTCATATCACACAAATTGACTTTGCATTCTGATTGAAGACCACAATTAACAGCATGCATGCAGACGATCTGTGTGACTGCAATGTGCAAAGTTGAGCTCGACCCTGCAGGTGAACATGCCCCATTAATGCCTCCAACAGTAATTGACATGTCCTGGGTGAGGCCAGGTCTTACGTGTCCCTGGGCCCAGGCAGAATTGGTACCACACTGCTAGTGTACTGCCATTCAAACATTTATGTTGCCATGCTGAGAGGCATCACTTCAGTGGTGCTATAGGTGCATGGTACAATCCTATGGGTAGGGGTGATCCCTTTGCATGCATTCACGGCCACATTGCATTATTGTGGTTGTGCTGCGCTGATTCTGTATGACTATCTTGAAGGCATGTAGGAGATTTGTGTATTTTGTGGTGTTGAATGTTGTGCAATGGGGATGTGGATGGATGTTTAATGTTTCTAGACCTAAATTGTTCTCTATGTTGTGTAGTTTATACTTGCATGTCGGTTCATCTCAGGTACATTGCGGCCTTCCCAGATGGACATTGGCGTACATCTGTATGTGCATTTGTCCTACGGATGACAAGCTACACACAGTTGGAGTATGTATCTCCCCCCCCAATCACACACAGTTGGAGTATGTATCTCTTCCCCCCTCAATCACACTGCCATGTGCTTGCCCTGCTACTCACCAAGTAGCCACAAACGTTGTCCGGCTTGTCGCTGCATGTAGCGTGGGATGGTTGAGTTCCGCAGGACCATGGAATCATGGGTTGATCCGGGGAAACGAGCACAACAATGTGTGATTATCTTTTTGGCGTCACATACCATTTGCACACTGATGGAGTAGAATTGATTCCTGTTTCGGTAGACTACTTCATTGTGATGTGGGACCACCAATTCCACATGGGTACAGTCGATGGCCCCAATGCAACTTGGGATGCCTGCCAGTGAATAGAAGCCAACTTTGGTGTTTGCAATCTCCTGGGCAGTCCGTGGCATGAAAATGTGTTCAGGTGCATGCCTCAGGAGGGCATCGAGTACCTGGTTCAGCGTGCATGAGAATACTGGTTGTGAGATACCATGCATGTGCCCCACTGTATGCTGGTAGGTGCCTGTGGCCAGGAAGTGGAGCACAGTCACCACCTTTAGTAGAGGTGGGATGGCAGTTCTGATGTCTATGAGGCTCACAATGTCATCATGTATCATGTCCACGATGCTGGTGATGGTTTCCCGGTCCAGACGGTACAGGGTATGTATCTGCTCAGGGGTTAGGTTAAATGGACTGGCTGTGATCCTGGGGATTGGTGGCTGCCTCTGTGGTATGACTAGGTGCCGTGGTGGTACTTGCTGTGCCTGTCTTGCCCTCCTCCTCTTCCTGTGTCTCCTCTGTGCTGCCTGTTGTTGTTGCTGCTGCACTGCAATCATGTCCTCCAGCCCATGTAATGCTGCTAGCATTGGGACAATCTTGGTGTGGGAAGGGGTGTGTGAAGGGGCGTGGTGTGCTCCTTTTGTGCTGCCACAGTCTCCATTGCCTCCACCTTTGCTGATTGTGTCCACCTGTGGCAGGTGGGAACACTGCTCAGTTCTCTTAACGGGTGGTTCGCGATGCCGGTATTAGCGCCATGGCGGTAAGGGATTTTGGGGGCTTTACCATGCCGCTATTGGCATGTCCACTTGGCTTGTGATGGTGTGCTATTAGCGGCATGGCGTTATTTACGGGAAGGAGGGGCGCGTGCACGCGGACAGGCCGCTATTAGTGGCACCATACTTAGCGGTGCCGCTAATAGCGGTGAGCCGGGTCGTAATTGGCATGGGGATTTAACGTTACCAGTATTCCATTACCGGTAACGTTAAATCCCTACCGCCTACCATGTAATGAGGGCCTTAGTGTCACGAGAAAATGCTGCTGCAGATGCAAAACAGAAAGCTTACATGCCTTTTTTTTAAGAACGCAAAATGCCTATTACTGCAGCCCAACAAAGAGGGTTACCCGAAGCATACGGTGCATTGGCAAAGGAACATATAATTGAATTTCAGCAAAGAACCGCTGCAGAGGAAAAATCTTTATAGCTAACGAGAGGGTGTACCCTGTCACCAACCGACATTGTGTGGAGGCAAAACAGCACATGTAAAGTAGTAATCTCCATAGAGCTATTAAACATCACACTAGAGCAGCACCATTTCCCTATGCAGGTACATAAGCAGCACATTGCTGCTGACATAAGTGAGGACTGGTTCATTCCAAATCTGGGTGAACAAGTTGACAAGTTTGTGGACAGCTGCACTACATGTCACAAATTCCATCCAAGACACAAACTGAAGATATTTAAGCAAACGTTACTCTGCCCCAAAGGGCCATTGAAAGTTCTCCATATAGATTACATAGTTATAGCGAACTGTTGCAACACATGCAGGTATGTACTAGTGGTGGTGCCCATGCCCCCGTTGGATTGAAGCAGGCCCTTGTGTCAATGCAGATGCCAAAGCCACCATCAGGTTCTTGGTAAGGGAGGTGTTCCCCAGATGGGGGATCTGTGAGATTTTGAGGTTGGATAATGGTCCCCAGTTTGTGAAGGAATTCTTGGGAAAGCTCACTCGACGTTTAGGAATGAGGCACAAGCTTTGCACTGCATTCCACCAGCAGGAAAAAGGGATAGTAGAGAGGCTGAATTACCTCTTGAAACTAAAATTAGCTAAACGGTGTGACACCCTTAAAAAGAGCTGGCTAAATTGCCTGCCCCGGCCCTATTTAGTTTAAGAAATCAGCCTAGCAACGACCACCACCTCACACCCCCACGAGGTAGTTACATGGAGGAGAATGTTTGCCGCAGCAGTATCTTCGTGAATAGTGTCAGACGTACATTGCAGTGCCGAATAGTAAGGAGAGGAATTCAATGTCTATCTTAAGAATATGTCAAACCGTGCTTAATTTTTCTTCACAGAAACATCAGAGAAAATACGAGAGCCCAAATGGATCAATAAGTTGCCAAAACAGAGGAACCTGTTCAGCTATAACGTGATGACAAGGTCTACACAAGACTGCACGTTCGCAAATGGAGCGATCCAAAATTCACTGGTAGAGCACATTTGACCCCTCCTCGTGTAAAGCTCAAGGATCGCTGTGCCTAGGCACACGTGACAGACGTGTGAATGGACACAAGCATAGCACCTCAACTCTGAGGAACAACCGCCTCCAATACTTTGTGCATAGCAGAAAAAGTGCTGCAGTTGATATGGAGGACTCTCAAGAAAATAGTCATAGAAACGTGAAAAATGTGTTGCTGTTTTATTTATTTTTCTCTCTCCTCCTTTCTATCCTTTTAACATAGTTGCTAGGATTATGACTTGGAAGTGCTAAAACCAAAGAAACAAAGGTAGAAAATGTATTCACATTTAGAAATAACCTCAGGATTAGAAATAGAAGACAAGTGAATAATTAAGCAAGTAGCATGTTAGATGAACATCATTCAGAAGGAACAAATATGTCAAATAACCTCATGAAATAATCCAGTGGAGCCCAGGCAAATTAATCATGTTATATATGTGGGTTTACCGGACATGTGGTTGACACCCCCAGACTGTTCTTATACAGGAAGTGCCAATTTAAGAGGCACAGTGCACATTTCGTAAGCTGCAAGGTTCGGGCCAATTTCAGGGACACACAGTGTGCAAAAAAATGGAAAAGGGATCAAAAGATGAATTTGAAAAGATAGGAAAGAAAGAGGGCACCCAGTGTCCAGGAAAACAATTAGTGGTCATAGAAGATGCAACATTTTGACAAAAGAAGTGGATTAAGGGGCAAGCAGTATTCAAAGCTCAGGGCCTAATGGGATTTACAGATAAAGAAATAAAACAAACAGGTGAACTATGCAAAAATGTGTGGGCATTACTTATGAATACATTGACAAGTCTGCATCAGCATGAACAACCTGTAAAATTATAGATGCTCACTTGATCTTCATTTTGGTTCAGAAGCAGAGGGAGCGTGTCCATTGGCAGCAATAGCAACTGCAATCGGACATACGAGATGCCAGCATTGAAAGAAGGCACATCCATAGTAACGGGTGTACTCTGGCAATGCGGAACGAAGGCCTACCATTATTTGCCACCATCATGGAGCGGCCCCTCCGCCCCAGTCAACCTACATGCACCGCTAATAGTCATTATTTGTTTTAATTGTATTTCAGTTCAACATGAACTTTTCACAAAAAAACAAACGCATACATTAAGTTAACATACATACATAAAAACAAAATTACACCCATAGTTATACAATACATTTCCAATCAAGCAATAAAGAGCACATCTAAAACTAAAATGTAAACAACACACTGATCTAATTCATTTTTTAGATATGCTTATCAACATACCTGAAAGGGAGTCATTCCTGGCTTTGAGTTCATAAATAAAAACTTGCCAAACCTTTACCAGGGCCATACCTCAGGATAAATGACATCCAGACAGGCGGTTCAACTAAAACATCTCACCACATACATTGTCTTTATGATTCGTGAAATGACTGTAATACCTAAGATAATGTTATCATGGATTTGCACAGAGTCAACACATGCCTCTATGATTCAGTTGTCTCTGAATCATTACATAAGTGACACCTACGTTCTTCTATGGGTACTTGTGACCATGAGCCCTTTACGTCCATGACTGGTGATTTATTTAAGCCCATCAACATATATAAATGTCTAAATGTAGGACTGGGAAACTGGTATAGATATTTTTGCAGTGGCCTGTATAGAAAATAGAGCATGGAATATGTTTGCAATGAACACAATCTTTCAATATGATCATGATTTAAAGACCAATCCCATTCAAAGGCTTTCTTTTTGAATGAGCTTAGTAAAGCACCCAAACCATCAGTCCAATCTGGGGACCATGAGAGATGCTCAAAGAAATTTACATTTTCCTTTTTAAACTCTTCCAGAGTTCTACTATTACCACCCAATAATTCTTCCTTGGCAAACTGAAAGATTGAATGTTTTTCTGCAAACATTATTTTAATGTACATATTATCTCTGTTTATACCTATAAGAGTAAACAATGAGGTTATACCTAGCCTTTCCTTATAGCCTAGATTGATGTGGATTTAGATAGGCCTACTATAAGCCGCCAGATTTGTTCGTCCAATACATTTTCCAATTTTTTTAATTCTGAATACCAACATTCCAGGGCATAAGTTATACTAGATACCAATTTTTGTTGATAAAGAGTAATGATACTGGATAGATTATATCCTCCATCAGAGATGACACAATTCTTAATCCACATCATGGTGGTCCTTGCCCTGGAGTGTTGTTACTAAAAAAACAATGATTCCCTAAGGGTAGACTCTACCTCATATTTGAGGTACCTATACCTCTATACTTTATATATTGTACCCCCAGGTGTCACAATACTCACTTTATCTTTCTGAACCTTACCCAATTGCAGAGGATTTAGGCTTCCCCACCTGTCTATCACTGGCCTGGTTGTGGACCCAGCACACTTCTTACAGATCACTGCAGATTGTCTGTACATACGAGAGGCACCCAGACAGATGTGAGGTCAACCGGACCACATTCTAAGTCACTATGGTTTACTAACTCTCACCAGAAATCAGTGATTGTAAAGAATTAACGTACAAGGCTAACTAATATGCCTTCAATATCTAACAACCCCGGTCATCACGGGGAAGCAAAACGTTTCTGTTGTTTTTCTCTTCTTTGTTAATAGCGATGTGATGCTATTTTTTTACCACGTAAATAAAAAAAAGTGTATTTGTAATTCAAAAAACACTTGGTGTCTCTTGTATGTACAGACAATCTGCAGTGATCTGTAAGAACTGTGCTCGGACCACAACCAGGCCAATGATAGACAGGTGGGGATGCCTAAATTCTCTGTTGTTTATTTTGCCACAACCCCTTTTGACTTAGGACCCCCTTATCAAAAAGAGGGACACATTACCCCCAGATATCACAAACCTTACCCAATTGCATACATTTAGATTCTTCCATATATATAAAGATATGTTATTTTCCTTTACATATGTCATAAGGGCAGTTGCACTCCTACAAATACCAACATATGTCCTTTCAAAAATCACTAAGTCATCTGCATAAGTCAGATATAATATCTTAGAGGTGCCCAGCTTCGGTGGAAAATGATTAACTTTTTGTAGGCATTCACCAATATCCGCAATAAATAAATTAAATAAAGCAGGAGCCAAGACACACCCCTGCTTTACTCCTTTACCTATCTTAATTGGAGCCAATAGACCACCCATGCTATTTAGCTTAACTCTCGCTTCAGTTTGTTCATGCAAAATTTGACAAACATGGAGTAATTCTACTGGCATTCTCAGTTTATGTAACTTTTCCCATAGTTTTCCACAATTGATGTTATCAAAGACAGATGTGAAGTCCACAAAAAGAATATATATAGTGGTACCACATGTTTGTTCTTCACTTGATGAACCAAAGAATTGACAATAAGTATGTTGTAGTTGCAGTATAGGCCCTTTCTAAACCCTGTCTGGAATTGGCTTAGTATGCATTTATTAACTATTCAATTCTCGATATCCTGCAAGATACATTTAGAGAAAACTTTGCTGCGGCCATACAGTAATGATAGAATTCTATATTGTGCAGGATCTACATTGTCACTGTACAAAAATATAGTTATACATTGAGAAAATCTCCATAAAACAGTGATAACACCAGACTCTCTTATCTGATTAAGGAGCGTTGGAATAATGTCCGCCCAGAGCTCCAGCTTTGCCAACACCATTGCGTTACAAACCCCATCAGGTCCTGCTGCTCTTGATCTCTTTAAGTTCCTTATGATAGTGATCAAATTCCCCCTCTCAAATCTAAGGTTGCTTGTCGATCAAGGATATACATTAGGTGTTCCTGGAGCATCAAATGTATCCCTCAACTACTCATCCCAATCTTTCAAGGATTTACCATAAATGTCCTGTGTTCCTTGCAACTAGAATAAACAATATGTTACTTTTTTAGTATTGCCCTTTCTTATTGTTTTATGTAGGGTTCTCCACGTGACAGTATTGGAGGATAATTTGTACCATCTCAATCTCATTAATACTGTTGACATTGGTGACTTTCAAACATTTGTACCTGATGTCTTGTCTCATGTTATGTTTTTTCAACTTATGATGTTTTCATAGGGATGGGGATGTTGATTACCCATTTTTATTCTGACTATATGATCTCAATAAATAACATGATGTAACTGAACAGATCCAATACATTATTTCACGGGGGTCGGTAAAGGTTTTATATACCTTATCCAGCTGGTCCATGTGGGCAGTAATGGCCTCTACATTTGTGTTGGTCCAGCCTATTCTATTGTTGCGAATTGTTTACTTTAATTTGTCCCAGCCTATCTTGGCCGATCATCTGAACATTTTCCAAGTCTACCATAATTTTTAAAATTGCATGGTCACTGAATCTTTTGAATACCACTGACATTGATTTTATTCTTCTATATAGTGGGCTACTCCCACATAGATAATCCAGAGTGGATATCCTTGTATCCATTCTCCATGTGTTATTAGCGGGACAATACCCTGGAAATGTTCTGTTTATCATCTGTAATTCTACGTCACTGACAAATTCAATTCATGAGCAAGCTGTTCTCATGGTAAGGGCTTGATTTTTCAATAGAGGAGGAAGAGGTATAACACCCTTTTCAGTTGCTCTGCATTCTATACAGGGAGAATTAAAATCACCTCCAATAAGTTCATCACAGACCTGATGTTGTTTGACATATAAACCAAGTGATTCATGAATTGTTGATTGTATATTTCCCAGTTCTTTACCCCGGTTGGGTGGGGGGGTCATAAACATTTACCACATGTTTGCTATAAATTGCTGTAAAGAATGTCATTCATCAGGACATATGTGTTATGAGTCTCGTCTCGGACATGATCTCTCTTGCCTCCCAAACATTTGAGTATAAAATGAAAAGGCCACCAAATGGTCACCCACTAGTCCCTCTCCTTGCCGGATTGTTAAAACAGGCATAGCCATCAAACAATGCCTCACCCATCACCCATAATTCCTGAATTAAGATGATGTCAGAGGTTTGTAATTTTATGAACTAACCCTCATTCGTAAACAAACAAATGAATGTGGCCTCTCGTGTTCCAGCAGGAGATATTAACATAATTTTTAGAAGCGCTGAGAGGGAGTGGCTAAGAATGACTTGTACTGATAAGCTTTCCCCTGTTTTTACTATTGGTTTGGCAGAGGATTGCACAGCCTTAACCCCTATGTTCAAGGATTGCGCCTTTTGTTTATCTTTAAGTGACATTATTATTTTTAGTTCATCCACTTGATCAATGTCATAACCCCATTTCAATAGAGCAGTTGAATTATCTCTAATCAAAGTTACAATTTCAGAATGCGAACAATTAATCTTAGTTATATGGGCACAATAGACTTTCAATTGTTCCACATAATCAAAGTCTGAAGTCTGTAAAACTCTAAGAGGTGGTATAGGTTTAAACAGATCTAAAATAGTTTGGCGATTTATCCACCACTATCTTCAAACAATCTAGATATAGTAAATGACATTGGGGTAAATGAGATTTAAGAACTTTCAGGTTTGTTTTAATCACTTTTGGAGCTATCCTCATTCCACAGACATTTTGCTGAGACGCGCCTACAGATAAAGAGCCAAAGTCAGAAACTTCCAGTGATGTATCCTCCAAATGGTCTGATCTAGACCATTATGTTCTATTGGTTTTTATAGTCCTTTGCCTCTTATCACCTGACCAGCTTTAACATTACCAGCAGTCAGCAACCACAAGGTTAAATTCCACATTTTGTTCTTAGTTCTTCTAAGTCTACTAGCCGCATTTGTACAGGCTCTTTTTTGACCAACGATCGCTCTTCCTAGCTGCACACTGGGCTCCTGGGTGGCAGGGAATAATACTGTGCTCTTTTTTGGCTCATCTTCTTTTGACACTTCCTTATTTTTCTTCTCGCTTTATGTGACAATATGGAATCGTAGGTAGGTTCATTAACTTTCACCTTATCCTCATACCTTTCCACCAAGGTAGATTCCAAATGATTAGCATTCATTCTAACAGGCTCCTTTACTTCTTGCTCAATATGTGAAACCGACTTAACAGTGCTTAATTGTGTTTGCATTTGCTTTTTATCACCAGGCCTTTTTACCATTCTGTTACCATTGATGGACTGTGTGATCAATTCAAGCATGGAGGTTTGTCGTTGTGTTTCCACTGATATCAAGTTACATAATTTTAAACGTATTTTTAGAGGAAAGT
The DNA here is from genome assembly GCF_040938575.1 of Ambystoma mexicanum. Classification (NCBI taxonomy): domain Eukaryota; kingdom Metazoa; phylum Chordata; class Amphibia; order Caudata; family Ambystomatidae; genus Ambystoma; species Ambystoma mexicanum. Next base: position 744,029,227 of record NC_090932.1, on the reverse strand, counting down.
TAAATGCCTTGTTTTGCACATTAGTTACTGCATTTACATTACTGGTGCCAATCTCATTCATGTTGATGAATTCATCAGTCAAAAGACGTTTGCTTCCTTCATTACAACATAAATCATCTAAAATATCAGTTAGGCATGGTAACCTGAAAAGTCTTTGACTCAGGTCCATATATTCGTGATATGATTTTACATTGGCATTTGTCACTTGTCGTTCACCATAAATTGTAAGAAAATTGGTACTAGGTAGCTGGAGAACGTCAGCCTGTAGAGATAGACATACATTGAGCAGTGAATTGTTATTGTCAATCTCTATGGATGTGTTCCCACTTGGTGCCTGACTACCCATACCTAAGGTAGATAACATTTCTTCCCTTACTTTAGTATTTTTTACAGATGCCTAAAAGAATTTCGCAATTTTCATGACATCACCACCAATACTTGAACAGGGGCTTCTAGTATAGATTCATTGCTGCTCTTCGTTTCCTTGTGTCTCCCTTGTTTCTTTTGGGGGATTTTTACTCTGAGCATTTAAATTTGCGTTATGACACAGATTATAGTTCCTTTTTCCTGCCAATAATTTAATTTAATAGATCCACGAAAACTATAGAGATTTTATCAGACAATGCAAAGAGCATTTGGCCTCCCTGCTTTTTTTCGGATTGTTTTGATGACTTTGGCAATAAACGTTCCGTGAACAAAAAACCTGGATGAACCAATGAAATATAGCCATATGGACACATACTTAGGTGCTTACTGTGCACGCAGCTCCTCCCGCCTCACACCCTTGGCAGACCACGGTAGACCACAATTTCCTCTGCCCCATTCGCAAGCACCAAACTCTAACAGGTGTTTTCTGAAGGTGTTCTGGGATAGCCAATGAAGACATCACAAGCAATGGAAATCCCAAGTGGTTGACGAAACGCAAATCTCCGGGAAGCATTTCCCACAGGACAGTGCACTCAGGAATACCCTTCAGCTGTGCTTAAATGTAGCTACCAAATGGGCGGATATAAAAGACACCACATGTCTCATCAGAAAATGCTAATTATCTTTACTTAGTGCCACTTCAGTGAGATATCCTCACTGATAGAGCCAAAGCCAAAACCTCTGAGACCCTACCCGCAAGATCATGGGATCACAAGACCAAGCCGATACAAAGGTAACAGTCAAACAGGCCCTGGCCAGCCAGCCCACAAGGTGCCCTTCTTACTGACCAGCAGCAACCTCTAATGGTGCCGTCAGCTGCACTCCAGGGGTACAAAAGTATCCCCAATAAACCACAAAGAGCCTCATAATCTTGCAAAGCCTCTGAGTCTCAAGTCTCACAGAGCTCGTAGCTTATAGCTCAGAGCTCAGATCAGTTGCAGCTACCCCACTAGATTAGATTTGTGGAAAGCACTCAGCAAGTTCACTATGTCTGTGTGTCAAGCCGCACTGCATCGTCACCCATCAAGTAGTCGCTTCTGACACAATCTCATGGTCATTTCTGCAAAGCATGTGCAATTGCCCAGAAGAGAATCCCAGTCCCCTGAACAGCCCCCATCGAGTGTAGGGCACTTGAACTCACCTAGGGTGCAAAGAAAGAAACAAAGCAGATATTTTTCAAGGAAGCTGATGAAGCATTGGAAAATATGTTTCTCAATACTGGCTTTTCACAAAGACTGAGGTATTCTTCACCTCATTGCTAGCACCTGGAATACAAGTTGCAACCAACTCTAATGGTTACAGCTCATTGTCTGGAACCTGATGGAACTCTCCAATGTAAACAGCATGGGCTGAATGCAATTCACGAGGAGCTTTGCTGAGTCAGGCATGTGGCACTTCAAACCCGTATGGTGTTTGACCTGATTACAGCAATGGAGGGTGGGGTATGCAGTAACATTGGGAGCTCCTGCTGCACCTATGTGTCTCCCAATGATGCGGACAATGGGACATTGACTCTTGCTATCAAACGAATTGCCAAAGTGGCAATTGCCATGGAAAAGGAAGGCAGAATCGTTAAGGGCGATGACTGGTTAATCATGTTTACATCATGGATGCCCATTGGCTTTTGAATTTGTGTTGTTTTTTGTTTCCTAAACATATTCTCCGGTTATTATTATGGTGCACATATCATTTAATTATCACCTGCTCTGGGTCCTGTGACAATAAAAGAAATGTTCTTGCAATTATGACTGATAGTAGTGCCACTCCTCGTAGGAAGGATGAAAGCAGTCAGACAGATGAGCAATCACAGGTAGTAGAAGCAAGCAGGTACCCAATGAGCAGACACTGCTGCTCAGACAATGCCCTTTGGTCACAACTCTCAGAGCTCACTAACTATCTTGAGTGATACCATTTTAGAATGGCCACGCTGCCATCTACAATGCACCCCATGGGATTTTATCATGTATGGATGAGATCTGAGAGATGTAGGTAAAATATGGATACCCAGGTGTCTATGAATGGCTAGAAGAAGAAGATGATTATGAAAGAGAGAGTTTAGAGAAAGATTCATCCTTCAGGGGATCAAAGGGGAATACAAAAATATGGGCATAAATATTCAGCATCCTAAACGTGCACGTAATACAAGTTGCAAAGATTCCTATGAAAAAGCATGTAGCAAAGAAAGTAAGCAGCCCTTTGTAATGTAGGGATTGCTGCATAGGCCCAACGAGGTCCCAATAAACATGTTTTAAGTAGATCATAACACACACTCTGTAGGTTAACATGAAAATATGCACCCTTAACCAGACTTAGCAGTATCTGACATTAGTTTGTGGAATATATTAGTAGTGTTCATATTGATGAATAAACAGTCGCCAAATATCTGTATTAGCTGAATACAAGAGAGAACATTGAAGGTGATTACCCAGTCTCTAAAACCCAAAATCTAAAGGGATAGTGTCCTCCACAGAGGCTTGTCTAAAATACCCAATCTGAATGGAGTCGTGCAGAGTCTCGTGAGTCTGCTGTGCCTGCTGGACTGCCTGGAGTACCAGTCCTCTCTCTACTCTTTTGCTGCAGCTGAGGGGGGTGTGCTCTTAAACCCCTGTACGCCGCGGAGCGGCGCGGAGTCGTGCAGAGTCTCGTGAGTCTCTGGAGGCTCTCGAGGCCTAGCCGCCTCTCCACCCTCATGGATCAAGGAAAAGCGCCCAAAGTTCCTGTAAGGACTTCACACCATCCTGTTACTCGTCTGCAGCTGAGACGTGCCGAAGAAGTCGAAGGTCCTGATGGTTTCCAAGCGGCCGCCTGGAACCGCTCCGCCTTCGACATTACAACAGCTGGGAGAAACCAAGTAAGAAATTACAAACCCCCCTCCTCCCCCGCTGCTCGCACCATATCACTATCACGCTCGCAAATGGAAGATCTGAGCATTAGCGCTAGCGATGTGAGAGCTCAGAAAGATTTTGTCTCTTCCTTAAACCAACTTCATACCGAGATAGACACTGAGCTAGCCACTAGTCTCCCTCCTGATAATTCGTCAGCCCAAAAAAACATAGAATCCCTCAGCGCTAATCCAGCTAGCAGAGAGCATGAAGGGTACGAAGAGGAGCCCCCTAGCGGTGAAGTACGAAGAGACGAAATCGAACTTGTGTTGAGTTACACAAACTCGAGTGCAGACTATCCCGCTGAAAGTGGCGTCCCACCACCAGGCGAATCTGCACTCGTAGCTGACACCCTTAACCCGGATGATGAACATTCTCCATGCACATTATCTGCCGACACGGCTAGACTCGTACAATCATCAGGAGCCGCGCAGCAAGCAGAAGATATGTTTGCTCCAAATAACCAAAAAAACCAACGGCTAACCTCGGAAGCCATTGGTTCTCGGTTTGACTATATCCCTGATACGAATTGCATGATGCCCATGTCTTTGCCCACCGGATCTCCGTCATTGCCTTCCAGGTCCATCTCTGCCCATCTTCTGATAGACAAAGACAGCCCAATGCCTCGTAATAAATTCTTATATGAAACGGAAGAAAGAGCCATTGTTACTAAATCTCAGATAAAAAATTCATCTGTATCTTCGACCGAAGCAGAAGAACAAGACTCTGGATTGTCCAAAAACAACCATCCCTTCGCGAACCGGATCGGCCTTAATGGTTCTAAAATACAACATGAACGGAAAAACAATTCTCTGGCCATAGTGAATAAACTTCTTGTGGATTTAACAAAAATGAACAGCTCTATAAATGCTAAATCAATACCCAACGATAGCGACGCCAACCGCGAATCTCTTCCTGCTGAACCGTGCTCTATGGCAAATGCCTCTGAGGATAACATGCGATTAAGAAGTGAATGGCCAAAATGCCCCAGAAAAAGAAGACGAATTGCCTCCAGCGCATCTCCCTCTGTACCATGTTCCCAAAATAGAAAACCATGGAACCGAATACCTGGTTCCCAAAACTCATCAACACCATCATCAGGCAACAGGAAAAATAACACAGGGCTGACTTCATCCTCATACACTGAAGAGCCGTCTGATAATTCATCCTTGGATGAATCACTGAATGATCCACCCACCAGACATAAGCCTCCTAAAGGGAAAGCTCATAATCACAGGAAATCTGCTTCCCAAACCCTGAAAGATCTCAAGCTCCAAAACATTGTGAAAGATGCTTTACACGATCTTAGACCTTTTGTCTCTTCCTCGCTGTCTATTGCCATGGCCCCAATGCTCAAACTCTATGAGCAATTAAGCGATAATGTTAAAGATTTAACAGCACTCACAGCCTCGACAAATACCAAGCTCGCAACAGTGGAACTGCTACACATTGGGGAAAACACGAAAACGCTGGATTACATCCAAAGATTTGAAACCTTAACTAAAGACCTTGCGGACCAGAAACGCTTAAACGTTGATGAGAAACGTCTAATGTCTGAAATAACTTTAGAGGCGTTAAGCTTGTTGAAACAAGCTCAATCATCAAAGAGATTGTATGATGAGTTGCGTGCCGTCTCCAGAGCTTCCGAGCCAATACCTCAAGTGACAAATACTGCACCAACCCCATGGGTTGGTTGCTGTCATCGAAATGATGACCTCGGAATGCCGCAAAGGACCAACAATGTTTCATCAAGACTGAATAGCCAAGAAAAGGTACTGTCGCCCATACCTCACTCAATATCGCCGACCGGGAATACCTCCAACAGAGATTCTCTACGTGAGGAAAGACCCACAAAAGAGAAATCCTTTAATTCTGACATGCCACAGACAGATCTACCAAAGAACCCATTATTGCCAGCTCGGGGCGCTGATCTTGATATTTCCTTGCAAGTGGTAAATTCCGCTCTACCTTCGCCAAGTCAAGCCAGAACTGTAACAAAACTCCTTTCAAATACTTCAACAATACTTATTGAAGATAGAACTGCGAATAAAAACATCCCAGTGCCATCTACTTCTGCTAGTACAGAAGATATCACAGGTTCCCCAAACTTGTCATCAATTCCACCTGTAAATACCTCGGCACTGATAAGCATCCCAACGCCATCTACGTCAGCTAACAGAGAAAGAATTAAAGATCCCTCCGAACAAGAAGTAAACCTGCATACAGAAACGAAAGACAAAATGTATGGAATATTTCAAAAACCACACCCTATTGGTGTAAACAAACAACAGGAAAAAAAACAAAAGAACCAAAAATGTAAACGAAAATGCAACAATTCGGGATCAAGGAAGTTTTTAAGAAATTTAAAATCAGTCAATGTATTTGTTAATACAGACAAAGTAAATGATCCACCAAAAAAGACTAACATTGATGCCTTACAAAAGTGCCCGGATCCACCAAGACTAACAACTACGCCAGATGAAGGTTCCGAATCTGACGTGGAAGAGCTCTTAAACCTCTCAGTTTATGAAGATGAGAATAATGCTGAATTAGACGATGAGGAGGTGACACAACAGACCCCAAGCTCTGACCATCTGGTCAAAACTGTCAGGCAAACCCTTGCGAATGAACCTCTGCGAGCTGGCCCTGGGCGTGTTTGTGAATTAATACTCCCGCTAACAGAAGCAATCCCGTCAGTCTCTACTGGCAATCCCAATAAATTCGAAACTATGGCTGAAAAAAGAAGACGTTTGGATGTTCGAAATGAGGTCCAAAAACCGACTACGGAATTCAGCCCAACTGGCTGGAATGAGACTTGGAGAACGCAGGATGAAGGAAACCCTAAAATAAAACCAGATACGACCGATATGTCAAGTTCTTCAATTCGACCCCTCTTGAAGAATTCCAAAAAAACGGTAACATTCAACCAGGTTAACAAAACTCAACAAAATCCTCTCGTAAATAAAGATAAATTTGGAAACCGTGCTAAGTACACATTAATACTGGAAAGAATATTGGACACTAAAGACGGACTAATCCTGAATCGAAGTAACGTCCTTAGCCTCTTACATCATGTACCAGGACTTCGGTCAATAGAGTCCAATGACATTCAAACAGTAGACTTCTTTAATGATAATCAAAACGACAGAGTCTGCCTGCACATAAATTCCAGACTCGTCTGCGACCTACTCCTGAATGCAGTCTCGTTTCTGCTGTCTCTTGGATTTGATATTTATGAAGTGCCTCGAACAAACCTTACGGATATTTGCTCAGCAAAGGTAAGAGAAGTAACAGCCAAAAACTTGCCCGCACCCTACAAGGGCACACCTGAAAACAACACTAACCTAAATTCCCCCGGTAAAGTTGCACTTACGGCACTGCTGAACAAGCCAGAAACTAACAAGGAACAAAATAGTCCAATACAGGAAAATAACATCCGTAACATGGGAGAAAACATCAAAATCACAATTTTAGGAACAAACACCTCTGTTGCAAATGACCACATCAACGACCACGAATCCTTGGTGAAAACCAACACAATAAAAAATTGGAATTGGCTTGCCGGAGTCCTGGGTGGGCGATCCAGCTAGCGCCTGCAGAGTCACAGTGATCCCCACATGCATGTGCTCTCATGGAACACTCGAGGCTTCATGCACTTATTCAACAAATCAATTAAAAGCCCTCTGAATCAGTCAGTGATTTGTCTACAGGAAACGTGGCTTACCCTGTGCCCATTGTCAGACGAATATGAAATAGTCATGAACCCAGCCATATCGAGAAAAAAAGGACGTCCATCTGCTGGCTTACTAACAATGGTGGCAAAAAACTCCGGATGGAAAATAAAAAGCTCCCTCAACCCCACTCCTTACATCCAACACACAATCATAGAAGCAACTTCACTAAACCCTGAAAAAGAAACCAAAACCCAGTTGAACATAATTAATCTGTACTGGCACCACAAAGAAGCTGGCACAAATAAATTCATGAACATAGTACTGGATTTAATCGATGCGATTAACAGCGAGCAATATGCATCGAACATAATATGCTGTGGTGATTTGAACCTATCGTGCATAAGGGATGTGCAAGATGTTGCAGTTTCCACCCCCACGCAAAAACTAGCAGCAAAATGGTGCTCAGCCTTATTAGAAAGAGACATCACAATGGTGAACGGGAACATTAGTGGAGATATACCAGCCCAAAAAACATGGAAACGCGAGAAGTTATCATCCATCATAGACTACTTCTTTATCTCTGGAAATATAAACCAGCGAGCAGTGGCACTAACGGTCTCAGAAGATCCCAACAGCGACCACAGCAAACTAATACTGACTCTGCTTTGTCCATCCGTAGCGAAACCTAACATCTGGAAGAATCAGGTCGAAGTAGAACCTAATAGAATTCGCTTAAAAATAAAGCCATTTGAAGTGGAGCGGATCACAGATTCATACTACAATTTCACAACAAACTCAAGAGACTCTACACTTGAATACACTGTAGTCTTAAAACAGTTCATGACAATTCAAAATGGCTCAAATAAATCGGCCTTTGCTCCAAAACACTGTTACAATAATGAAATCGCAGAAAGAAAGAGGCAACTGAGAAAAGAACTAAGACAGCACGCACACCTAGACCGCGCCCAACGTCAGCTTGCAAAAAAAGCCTCAAAACAGCAATATAAAAATTGGCTAATTTCGCATAAAGCAATACAATTTCAACTGGACAGCGAAGTCATGTTAGCGGCACTTAGCAAAAAGAACTCAGCCGACTTCTGGAAGTTAATAAATAATATGAATTGTCCACAAAGTGCAACTCAGACAAATATGGTCACACAAGTCGAATGGCTTGCTCATTTCAACTCAATCTACAGAAAAAATAGTTCTACAACAGAGCCTGAACTCCCGAAGTTATCTAAGTGGGACTTAAAGTTCAACAAGGAGAGCATAACACAGGCCATACTACGAGCATCCTCCTCAAGAGCACCGGGTCCGGACGGCCTTTCCAACCACCTAATAAAACAAAATCCAGAGGGTTGGTCCAAGTTCCTCATGCTACTCTTCACAAAAATTGCAGAAGAAGCCTCAGTACCATCTAGCTGGAAATCCGCAATCATAGTCCCAATCTTTAAGAGCGGAAACAGAGCAGATCCCAAAAATTACAGGCCTATAGCCTTACTAGATGTCCTCGGGAAAATCTTTGCCACTCAGCTACAAACTCAACTGAACAAATGGATTGAATCTACAAAACATACGGACCCTCGACAAACTGGATTCGTCCGAGGTGTCGGCTGCGGCCTAAATCTATTAATGCTTAATATCCTAAAAATGGACGCAATAAGAGCAAACAAGAAAATCTATCTCGCTTTTGTGGATTTATCCCAGGCATTTGACAGCATCGACCGGGAATTGCTGTGGAAAAAAATGGCGAGCTGGAACTGCCCTCTTAGTTTACTTCTGGCGATTAAAGCTCTTCACACTGATACAGTGATAAGAGTGAGATTGAACCAACAAGGCCTTCTTTCTGACCCAATAAAAACCCACCGAGGTGTTAAACAGGGTTGTCCTCTTGCCGCCATAATTTTCAACCTGTTTATTTCGGATTTGGGGATCGCTTTTGAAAACAACAACGGCTTCGCACCAAAAATAAATGGAAATGAGGTAAATTGGCTCCTATATGCGGACGACCTAGTCCTTCTGGACCTAACCCCAATAGGCCTGCAACGGAAGCTGTTCATACTTGATCAATATGTCATGCAAAATGGTCTAACAGTGAATTCCAAAAAATCAGTAATACTAACTCTGCAAGATCTACAAAAACATAAAAACAGAGAGGGCATGAAAAAGTTCAAATGGAGAATTGGGAACGAGCCATTAATAAGAGTTGATCAGATCATGTACCTTGGTATGTGCATGAGCTCCAACATCAACGATTCACCATGGGTAGTGAAAATAAAGGATAAATGCAAACAACTAACTGCACAAGCCTGCCTACTAAACAAGAAATTTGGTAAACACTCGCTAAAACCAGTTATGGACTTCTACAAAATGAAATTCATTCCAACAATAACATATGGAGCCAACTGTGCCTTAGGCTGTTCAGACGCCCTATGGCCATCGCTCGAACATTATTTCTGGTCCAAAGTTCTGCGCCTCCCAATAGGCGTCCCAACAGCCTGTATAAGATACGAGCTAAACTTGCTATCAATTAATGCAATGATAACATGGTCTACCCTGACTGAATTCAGAAAAATAACCATTGTTCCAACTGTACCCCAATATCAGATTTTGACCAAAGCAGATTCAAGTCCGACAAATTGCATTATGACCCAATGGTTAAAACGTTGCGACAATATCTTAAGCGATTTAAGTACTAACAGAGAGCTACTTCATGTGAATCCTGGTAAAGTAAAATCCTTATTATGGCAACAAGATTGGATCGACACAGTTGACACTCGAGGAGCCCACAGAATCATGAAATCTTGCCAAGCGGAAGCAAGAAAACTGAATGCTACTCAACCCTATTTGCTAAAATTCCCAGACACCACACGCAGACTCTTGTACATGAAATTTCGATTAAATCAGTTTCCAACAAGGGAAATGTTAGCAATTCGCCAAACTGATAGCGACTCAACGCTTTCCTGCCGCCTATGCGGGGAAGAATCTGAAACTTTAAAGCATCTCACATTGTTTTGTTCTCAACTGCGACAGGAGCGATTTATTCATTTCAGACGACACATTATGACACGACCAACCATGTCTATTGAGGATTGGTGGGCCTTGATGCATCAAGACTCGGAACGTAGTCTAACGTTCGAACTAACCTTCTTTCTGGAAAAAATGAATGAAAAACTGGAAAGATACGAAAAAGACAGTAAAGTTCTCTTAATCTCAGCCTGATTTAATAGTAATTGAAGACTTAGCACGGGCTGCGAAGACATACGTCGTGGATTTATATTTCTCCTTTACCTCAAACTCCTTTCTTTAATCTTATTATTAATTTATGCTCCACTCTAAGATTGGAGCTTCTCTCCCATGGACCTATTAAGAACGAATCTACTAACGCTCCTCTTGCTTTCCTTTCCCTCTTTTATTTTTTCTTTATTTTTACCTTCTCTTTTTTAAAGGTTTGTAACAAACCAATAAAAAATAATATAAAAAAAAAAAAAAAAAGAATGGATAAGAGAAGAACAAAATTATTAGAAAAACCTTGCCCAACACATTGAGAAATATATCATTCAAACAATTTAATTTATTACAAACTTAGTATACATGGTTTAAAAACCAAGGACAAATTCCTCAGTAGAACAAGAGAGATATTTTTTAAATTTAAGACAATGTAGTACATAAAACCTGAGTGAGGTTAGTACGTGTATAAGTGTGGTTTTAATAGCACAATCACATTCTGGGGAGTAGCAGAGACAAATGTTGAACAACAACTCTGTCTGTCTGGTTTATGGGTGTCTAAAGCCACTTGTGATAGTCGACATATGTTTCGGCGTGTTACACAAGATCAGGCAATATCACTATTTACTGTCTAAGCTGGTATAGCCGTCTTCAGGACATGGAGCAGTGTAGTGATGATGTTGTTGTAATTCAAAAGATACAGACGTTTTTGTGGAGGTCGATTCTCAGAAATACAGTAAAGATTCAGAATGACAAATGACACTTTCACAGCTTTGAAATCACAGAAGGGACACACGATTTCTTATGCAGTTCTGACTAGGTGGAAATGGTTTGAATTAGATTATTTTACACTAAGAGATTGGTTCTGCACAGTTCTGGCTGGATACTCACACTATAAATTTGAAATAGGCCGTCAAGATCTGGTCAACAGGTTTAGACTGGACTGGCGGGTGGTTCTGAAGTCACAGCTCTGCTCTGCTGGTCTGGATCTCTGGTTCTGGCAAAAGTGCTTGGCACTGCACAGCGGTCTGGTCTGCTATCTGCACTGCACAGCGATCTGGTCTGGTCTGCTATCGGCGCTGCACAGCGGTCTGGCCTGGGTCTGACGGGTTCTGGATACAGCTCTGCTTTCTGGGTCTGGTTCTGGCACAGAGTTGTAGCCAGAAGCAAAACAGCTCACCCGGCTGTTGAGAATCAGGTTGCAAAAGATTTTGAGGCCTACTGAAAAGGACCCAGCTTGTGGTTCAGGCCCCTCTGCTTTAAGTTCTGGCGTCTGGATTCTAAGTTCTGGTCTCTGGATATTGCCTGGATTTGAAGTCGTCCTTCAAAGTGCTTCGCAAGAAATCAGTTTGAAGTGGAAAGTGAATGTCCCTCTCTGGGTCTCAGTGGCTCTTTTTATGTCTTTTGAAAATGGATGGGAAGGCTGACTTTCTATGCCCACCCCTCTGAGGATCCTGATAGGTTAGAGGATTCTCTGTCGCCTGACTGGAAAACTGAGCTGTGAGTCAGAGTGATGCTACCATTTTACAATCCATTGAAGAAACGCCCCTTTGGTTTCACTTAGAAAATTAATTTTTCATAACAGGTTTCCCAGATACACACGTGGTTCATAATACATGTACACATCACAGATGAATTAAGACAGGTCTCTGTCCAACCCTGATCTTTCTAAGAGCTTGGGTTCAGAAACGACAACAATTTGCGCTTTTAGTGGGTTTTGCCATGGTCGGTTCTGCATCAAATTGTACACAGACCTGCACCCCCTTCCTGAGCATATTACTATAAGTTATCATGTTTCTAGCATAAACCCAGTGTCTACAATATGAATAAATCACGGGCTTCGGTCTCAGAACATCACACAGAGTTGAGCTTAGTCTCAAATTGTGGGTACATTTTTCATATTAAGAATCTCCAAATTGTACATTTTTATCCGCTTGATACAATATTTTATAAGCAATTTAATAAAACATACATTTGCATTCCCTACAGTACACCCATTTGGTTGTCCCCGCCCTCAGGAACTTGGTGAGTCAGAGAGATCAGATGTCTTCCTGCCAGAGCAACTGTTGACAATTACCCTTCAAATCAGCATATCCTATTCAGTTGAAAGAAGCTATTGTCTCTTTTCTTCCAGGCTGCAGGGAAATTCTCCTCCGCTCCAAATTTACATGTCAAAGCGATATCCTGTGCTGTTGGTGGTGAGAGCAGGTGTGAAGGCTTCCCATGGACAGAGGCCTCTTGAACTTTTAATTAAATCAGACTGCCTTCTGGTATGGGGCCTGGGAAGAGTAGGTGTTAAGAATTCTCATTGACCAGCAAGCCTTTGAAGTCTCAGCTAACTTAGGATGCTGTTTAGCTTCTAAAATACAGGTCTCTTGTCAAAGTTTAGCTCACCAGCGCCGGTCAGTGGCAAACACCGGTACTGCACCCATGTTTGGCAGCTGTCTTGAATTAATACATTTCAAAAAGGAGATTTTACTTGATAGCATATGATCCTTGATAACATTGTATTGATGTGGATTCTGCAGTAGAGTAATGTAGAACACCCAACCAGAAGTTGGAATTTTTTGTTTGGTGGTTTCGTGCCCATAATTTTAGCAATTTTTGACATCAATTAAAATGGATTTTGTAACAGCACCATATTCCTTTGCACTGGTTTTGCTCTGTGTGCAGCCAAAGGATAGGGTCTGGCAATGGTCTCCTGTATTAACGATCTTGCAATGTTTGAAATAGGCATTTTGAGCTTGCATTCAGAGAAACAAAGGTGATTTCAAAGCGCTTTTTGAGCTAACAGGCACTGCTGTTTTTCCTTTGGCACCACGTTTCACTCATGGCGCTTCTGGCCCATCACGCTCACACTGGTGGGTGGCAGGTCAGGCAACCATTTTGGTGTGCACAAAACTGCGTGTTTTTCCTGGATTCTGGCGCAACTGTGGGCTTTTCGGCCATCTTGGATTTTCTAAGCCCACAGCACCAAATGTTGCAGCATAATAACTCGAACATGGGTCAATACACCTGACAAGCCCCCCCGCCCAACTGCGCTTTGATTTCGAGTCGAGGGGGAGTCGGGTGCAAAGGATGTTTTGATCCACGCGAAGAGGGTCATCTGCTTCTTCTCCTCGGTGCTGGATCATCTGGTTCTCCCAACCGGTTCTGACTGGGAGTATTGGGTGGTATCCCAGGCCCCTCGGATCTTTGCTCCCGGTCCCTGGGTCATCCTCCTTGGGCAGTCTCCATGGTTTATCTCTCTCTCTCTTCTCACCTAGGATGACAAAGCAAAAGCGGCAGAAACATATTCGTAGACATTTCCCCACCATTATTAATGTGGTGGGGTGAACATATGCATTTTATCAATCAGGAGCCATTTGCATTCTTACCATTGTATTTTAGAGACTATATGTGGGATATTTTAGGGTTGGAAATGTATTAATCTGGAGCGGCCCCCTCTGGGATTGCAGAGGACTCCTCCAGTTGCTGCAGAGTGTGCCTGGGATGGCAACACTTTAGCTGATTAATTTGGACCCACTTGTCTTCCCCTTCCGCCAAACTGCCTTTGGGGATGCGGATCTTGTAGGCGACTGGTGAGATCTTGTCTACAATTTCGAAAGGTCCCTTCCATCTAGGCAGAAATTTCCGCTGTTTGGCTTGGTTCCTTTGGAAATTGTATAGATAGACCCGGTCTCCCACATTGTATTCTTTCCTAGTAGTCTTCAAATCATAATGAGTCTTCATGAGGCTGATCTTTCTAGGTTTCGCTGAGCATAGGCTGATCATGAGGAGATCATGAAGATCATGAGGCTGATCTTTCTAGGTTTCGCTGAGCATAGGCAAAAGCATGTTGAAGGTGTTTCCTTAAATTTTCAACATACTCATGAGTTGTGGAGGCATTGATCAATCTTTGCTCTTGGGTCCTGTAGAGAAAATGCTGGGGAAGCACCATCCTGCATCCAGTCATCAGCTCAAACAGTGACATTTTAGTTGCAGATGAAGAGGTAGATCTGATGGCGATTAGGACAAGAGGTAATCAAATATCCCAACTTGGCCCCAAATCTGCCACAAACTTTTTTAAGATGCTCACAATGGTTTGGTTGTAACGTTCTACTGCACCAGAAGAGGCTGGCCGGTAAGCAATATGTAGCTTCCTTTTAACCCCAAGTATCTCCCACATCTTTATCATTACTTCAGTGGTGAAATGGCTACCTCTGTCTGACTCAATCCTTTGGGGTAGACCAAAACGCGAAAAGATGTGGTTGATCATCAGGGCAGCTGTTGTTTCTGCCTTGCAGTTTGGGGCCGGGAGACATTCCACCCATTTAGTAAATAAGCATGTCACCCTCAACATGTACTTATTTCCCCTAGAGGAGCGAATCACGGGGCCTATGAAGTCGACTTGCAAATCTGACCATGGCAGTGTCATCCCCCTCTTTTGGAGAGGCGCACGGTGTGTGAGGGATGTTGGCTGAAATTGTGCACACACAAGACACCCCTTCAAGTATTGGTCGAGGTCCTGCCCCATGTGTGGCCAGTATGCAACCTCTCTTAAGATCGCAAATGTTGTATGAAACCCCCTATGACCGGCTGTGGCTGCATCATGGGCCTGACTTAACATAAGGCTTCGGAATGAGGTAGGGACCACCCACTGATCATGGCCAGCTTGGGATTTCCTTACCAACAAACCGTCTTGGATTCAGAACATTTTTGGACATTTCATCAACACTCTGAGGTACTCTTTCCCAATGTAATCGGTATCCATTAGGGGAAAGTTCTCAGGGTCCTCAATGTGTTGGTAAAACTTACCAATTATTGGATCCCCCTTCTGAGCCGTAATCAAATCAGCATCTGGGGTCTCCTTACTCCATTGTGCAGTTGAAAGATAATTGTGAGCATTTGTCTGGGACCTAGTGATAGCAGTGACCTGGATTTCCCCCAACAGGGACTCAATCTCTATTAGATTCCCTTGGATGGCCCCAGTTTTGGCCAGCTGATCAGCTAAGTCATTTCCAGTTTTGTCTGGTCCCTCTACTTTGGAATGGCCCTTGATATTTTTCCAGTAGATGGTCATCCTGTTCGAGGTGACCAGATCATCAATGTTTTGGATTAACTTCCCATGTTTCAAGGGTTTGTTATTAGCACATAACATGCCTCTGGTTTTCCAATTAACCAGGTGCTCCACGAACCCATTCTGTACATAATCCGAATCTGTGATTATGACCAGTTCGTGGAGTTGATGTTGGACAGCAGTGAGGATGGCTTGATGCACAGCCATCAACTCTGCCACTTGAGTACTTCGGGGACCAATCTTGTACCCAGCGGAGGGTTCTGGGGACTCAATCACACATGCATTCCCTACGCCGGCCACAAGTTCTTTTTCCCCGTTGTTGTCAACATGGTAAGAGCATCCGTCCACATAGACAGTGGGCATTCCCTCACACTTGTCTTCTTCAAAGACTTTGTGTGGGGAATTAAGTTATGCCTCCATGTTGTCCTTGATTTTTAGACTTTCGTCCTCGAGACAGTTTTCTCTGGCACACTCATGCAAGTCAGCCAGACCTTGCGCGAGGGGACTCTTCTTGTTTTGGCCAAATCTGACCTCCACAGGAAAGCCTTGCATTGACAGAATCCAGGAAGTAATTCGGGAATTACTCACATTTCCGGCCCGGATTCTGTCACTTTGGAGATATTGCAGAGGCTGGTGTGTAGTCTCCACTATGATGTGTTCCCCCTGGATAAACGGGCGGTAATTCTTCAATGCCCACACCATTGCCAGGAGTGCCTCCTCACAATCATTGAACTTTTCCTCCACAGAGGATAAAGTTTTGCTCTCATAGATTACTTTATTGACCTTGTCATACGTTTGATATAATACTGCAGTCAAGCATGTATTAGAGAACCCTGTCTCCAAGAAAAACTCCTTGTTTCTGACAGGGTAAGCTAGGCAAGGCGCTTGTGAGAGGCTTCTTTTGCGCTGTCTTACTGCCCCAGATTGTTCTGGACCCATTCCCACTTGACCCCCCCCCCTCAACAGATGAATCAGGGGTCTGGTGATCTCTGCGTAGCCCTCAATGAACTTTCTGCTGTAATTAGTCAGTCCAAGGAGGATCCTTAGTTCCCGCAGAGTTGTGGGGTCTTTCAGTTTATGGCGTGCTTCCACTTTTTTTTCCTGGGGCCAGAGACCCTGAGGAGTAACCTCATGCCCCAAGAAATTAACACTGGTTCTACACCACTGTGCTTTCTGAAAGGAAAGTTTTGCTCCGGCGGCCCTCAACTGGGTCAGAACATAATGGATCTCCGCTATGTGTTCCTCCACAGATGAACTTTTGATGAGGACATCATCTACATAAGCCAGGTTACCCCTTGCACCCAGGTCGGGTATGGCCTTGTGTAGGAAAATGTTGAATTAATTGCCGCAGTTGAGGTATCCAAAGGGATTCCGGGTCCATGTGTACTGCTGGCCCCCAAAGGTAATAGCCAGTTTGTATTGGTCCTCCCTACTGACAGGCACCGTCCAGTATCCATTGGTCAGGTCTATTTCAGTGAATACCTGTGACCCCTGGATCTGGGCCAGCCCTTGGTCAATGTAGGGAAGAGGCCATCGGGAAGTATGGACCGGTTTGTTGAGCTCCCTAAGGTCGGTGCAGAGTCTCCACTGGCTGTTTGGCTTCAATATTCCCAGCACCGTATTATTGAAGGTGCTGTGTACTGGACGGATTATCCCCCGGGACTCAAGGTTCTTAATTATTTCAGTAAGGGACTCCATGGATGCGAGTGGCAAATGATATTACTTTACAAACACTGGAGTCATGCCAGGGTCTGTGGGAATTGTTGTTGTGTGGATGTCGGTGTGACCACAGTCATATGAGTCCACCGCAAAGAGATCTTGAAAATCCAAGAAAACTTGTTTCAACTTTTGCTTCTGCTCCAGAGTCACACAGGCATCAGCTAGGTTGACTCTCTCTTCAACCATCTGCCTGAAACCTGGAAAGACTTCTGGTGTTGCTATCTCAGCGGCCTCCTCCAGCTGGGTGGAGAAGTCCCTGGTCAGAGTGCTGATTTGGACTGGTGGCTGCAGGTGGGAGAGGCAGCCCTCATGGACCTGGAAAATCACCTCATCCCTCCTGAAGTCACAAGTCACATCTTCCTTACCATAAGGGCAGGAAGTGTACACCAGGAAATTCCCCCCATGCCGGGTAAAGATCCTGTCTGGTGTTCTGTTGTCATCACTGTCACCGTCAAAACAGTCCTTGGGGATTGTTCCTAACAGTTCATTTCCTAAATCAATGGAAAAATGTCGGTCATCAACCGCCATTCCAATAATGGTGCCTGTGGCTAGAGTAATACTCTTTAAGTCGCTGTTATCCACCTCTATTGGAATGGTGTCAGGTTCTATGTTGACTAATGGTGTTGGGTTTACCCCCAGCCCTTGCTGTTGGAGAGAAGCATTTAGATGAATATAAGCATCAGGGTTTTTCAATTTTTGTCCTCTTTTAACTTTCACTTCCAGGGAGAATTGTCGGGTCCTTTCTGGGATGGTGACTTCCTCTTTAATCTGAATTTCAACTGCATAAGGTAGCAATTGAGCTGACCTAAATGCCTTTTCTGGATCATCAAAGCCCATGGGATTATCCGCTAATCGCGACCAAGCTTTGAAGTTTATTAGGTCCAAACTAATGGCAAAGCGATTGAGAATGTCACTGCCTACGTAAAAGGCAGCAGTGACGTCTCGCACAACCCAACAATTATGGACTATGCTCTTGTTGCCAATGGAGATTTTGGGCATGCACCTGCTTGGCAGGATATGTTTGGAATTGGGTGTTTCCAGATCAATTTCCCATTTGTCTATCAGTTTGAATGTGGGAATGGCTGGATCTTTTGGGCGTTGGCGGAACATGGCTTCGCTGATGAAGCTCTTACCGTTGTTCACACACACTCGGGCAAGAACAGAGTCCTTCCCATCATTTAACTGAACAGGGATGAACAACTGCTCTCCAATTTGCTGAATATCAGCCAGGCTCTGAGCTGATTTAAAATCTTTCTGGACTATTGGAGTGGGAATGTCTGATTGTGGATTAGTATAGAATTTCAGAGTGTTTCCTTCCAGTGTGGAATATCACCTTAAACTGGAAGGAAGGTTGATTTTCAGAAATAGAGAGGACCCCCCATCACCAGTCTGTTGTCCTATTGCTATTACTGTCACGTCTGGAATTTGGTTGTTCTGGAAGCGAAATTCTACTTGGTCAGATTTTTGTTCAACCATGTGGCATGTGCCGTTTAAACTAATATGGTTGACACTCTGTTTTAATTTTATTGGTCGGCTAGTCTGGGTCCAGAGGACCTCCTTTACGCAATCTATTAGGGGTGACAACCTTCTCAGGAGGTAATTCCCTAGTAAACAAGGGGTGCCCTCTGGAGTCACTACTATGACCGGGTGTTTCACCTTGTGTCGCCCAATTTTAATGTCCAAATCTGCAGTCCCCTCGACGGGAATTTCCTTCCCGTCAAAGTTCTGAAGTTGGCCAGGAAGAGCAGTGAGAGGAATACAGTAATTCTCCCCCCTTCCTGCATTTAGTTCGTCAAAGGCCCTTTTGGACAGAAGGGTAGCTTGGGATCCAGTGTCCACCAGTGCCAAAATTGTACCCTGCCCCTGCACTTGTACCGGGGCATAGTATCTTCCCTCCTTCTCCTCAAGGGGGCACAGATAATGCACATTTTTGGACAACTGGTGGGCTAATTTTCTGGTTTTGGACAAGGAAAGAGAAGAGATTTGGGCAGAATTCTGTGGCGAGTCTTGGGAATCTGAAAGAAAAAGTTGGCAACTGGAAATGGGAGACATTGTGGGTTCCCCTGGTTCCGGTTCTGTGCCGCCCCCCCCCCCTTTTTGGAGGCAGTCACCAGAATGGGTTTGAACCAGGGGATTTTGATGCTGTTGGTTCTGGGATGAGATGATGGGAGGCGCTAACTCAGTCCCCACATCTACCCAGTCTGGATTTGAATCCTTTGGGACCCATTTTTCTTTGGGAGGAGTTCTCCCATCTCTGAAGGAGAAACTCCTTTTCCCAGGATCCTCTGAGGATCCCTCTCTCTCAAATTGCAAGATCTGTACCTCCTCCACAAACTGGGTCTGTTTGGGTCCTTTGTTTCTCCTACCTCCTCTCTGCTCCTTGGGTGGCAGACTTTCAGGGGTAGGAGATTTTGTTTCTGGTTCCTGGGTTTCCAGGGACTGTTTAAATGTGGGGAAGGAAGCTTCCTCCAAGGCTTTACAGCCACTTTCCCTTGTGCCTCCTCCCTGGGAACTGGTGGGTTATCGGGGTGCTGCCCCCGTCATTGTTCTGGAGCACCAGGCCCAGAGTTTGGGGCATTCTGCACCGGCATGCTCATCTGAGGGTTCTGTTGAGCCCTCAGCATGTGACCCAGATCCCGTGCCATATTTTGGACCTGGCGCTCTAACTGTGAAACCCGCTCAGGCTGATACAGGGCTTCGTTTTTCTCCCCTGGGCTGATCCCGGGAAGGGTAGCTATCCCTTCTCTGGTAGTACCCCGGGTTGGGAAGATTTGGGTACCCTTCCACCCTTGGCCTCCCCTCTCCCGGATTAGGTGTTCTGGGCTCAGGGAAGTGGGGAAAGAAGGATGGATGATTTTGGGGTTGGAAACTTTGTGGATACCTGGGAAAAAGGTTCTGCCCAGGGTTTGGTGAATTTCTGCCCTCCTGGGGGAGGTTAGGAGGGAAGTTCCCCAGGTTAGGCGCTTGGCTGGATCCCCCCCTTGGGCTGGAGGAGTCCACACATAACCCAGGATGGGTCGGTTTCCCTTGTAGGGTGGACGTATATAGTCAGGGGATTGAGGGACCCCATTTGTGGGACTACCTCCTTGACTCCCTGTCTATGACTGGCCCGAGGGCCTTCTTGGCTTGGAATTATTCTGTGCAGGCAAGTTTTTAGGCCCCCCCATCTCCAAATCTAAAACAGGGGCAACCTTTACCTCTGCCACCTTGGCAGCAGCAGGGGTGCTGGTCGGTTTGGAGCTTTTCTGTGCATTACTTTTATTTTCTATGGGCTTCTGCACCTCATAGATTTGGATGGCCTGTTCAATGACCCAGTCTAGCGACCTTTTCTCATGAAAATCTCTCACTAGCTGGGTCATGATGTATTTGGGCAAGGCATGGAAAAAAGTGTCAACAAATTCTTTGCTGTCCGTGCGCACCCTTTTGGTAGTCTGCGCAAAGGCACGTTTCAACTCCTGCACAAATTCTTGTGGGGCCTGATCCTCCCCACATTGCAAATTGTAGGCTGCCTTGCGAGCCTCTTGGGGGTTCCGGTGAACAGAAAAATGTTTCAAGATGGCCACCCTATATGTGGACCATCTTGAATTGTTTTGGTCCTCCAGCCCCGCAAAGAAACTGGAGTATTCTGGGGAGAATGTCCATTTGACGTACTGCATGCAGCTACTGCTGTCTTTCAAATGGAAAGTCTCCATCATTTGCTCAAAGAGCTCCAAGTGTTCCAACACAGGATACTTGGCGTTCTTGTGATAAGGCGTGATGACACTCCTTATTGCCTTAATTTGTTTTAAGGGGTCCTTAAGCAAGGCCCTTTTTGCCTTATTGGCCTTCTTGGTTTGGGTAACCAAGGTCCATTCATCCTCTGACTCAGAAGCACTGCTCCCAGAGGTGCCCGTCTGGTCTTCCAGGTTTTCCCGAATTCTGCGAGTCTGGGAATGGCCGGCAGAATGTGGGGACCTAGTCTTTTGTGTCCTGGGACGTGCGGAGGAGTCTTCAGATTCCTCGTGTTGCCCGGATTTGATGGGTACCCCCCCCCACTGACCTAACTGGGCAGAGGGTTTCAGGATGCCCTTAGTAGGCCAACTCTCCTGGGGTTCCCCACTAAATTGGACTGTACTTGGGTACCCATACCCAGATGCTCACCCATCCATTCCCGGGAGGTACTGGCCTATGAGCCCCATACTTTTGGCTGGATAGTAATCTGCCATCCCCGTGGCCCTGGGCTCATGTGCGCCATGGGACATGGGGATGGCAGAGTCCAAGGACTGGGAGAGATCAAGGCCTCTGGTACAAGGCTCCTGAGGTTATGCTCAGGTGTTTCCCTTTCCCAGCGCACCTCATCTCTGTCAGCCCCTGCTCCCTGTTGCCACGCCAGAGCCTGTGCTTTCAGTTCCTCAATCAAGGCTTTACTAGACTCTATCAGTCTCTCCTGCATTGCTACCTGTTGCTGGAGCCTATCATTGTGCTGGCAGAGAGCCTCATTCTCTCTCTGTGCTTCTTGGTTAGTCTTGGCATACTGGGCCAGTCTTTGCCGCAGGAGGGCTACCTCCTGGGTACCGTCCCTACTGGCCTGCTCCTTTCTTGCCAGAGCATCTTCCACCCTCCTGGTGTGCTCTAACAAGTTCTGATACTCTTTTTGGAGGTCATCCAGTCCCTGGAGGGCCAGGTGATTTTCTTCCCTTTTCTTTTTTAAGTGGCAGACTTCCTGGCCTAAGGTATCCCTTTCCTGAGTAAGAGCCTGCATCTGTGCTGCCAGGTCGTCCCTCTGCCTTTGGAGGGCACCCGCTCTCTGGCGCTCTTTCTCGAATTCTGCCCAGGTATCCAGGTCTTTCAGAAATAATTTGTTGCTCTCTGCCTTCTCCCTATCTAGGTGGCTTTGCAGGGTGACTACCCGTTCTGCACATGCCCTGTTGAAGTCCAGTTATTGCTCCAGCTTTTTCTGGCTCTGCAGTAGGGAGTGCAAACCTTCTTGGTACTCCTTCTGCAAGGCCAGAAATCTGGTATCCTGGTCTGCCTTTTCCTGTTGCAGGATACCCATATCCTCTTTTATTTTAATGATATACTGCTTACTATCATTTTCTGATTCCTGGCTCCTCTGCAGCCTCTGCTCAGAAGAGACCAGGTCAGATTGGGCCTTCTCTAATGCCATCTGTTGCCTATTTGCCAGATCTTGGCCTTCAGCACATTTGTCCTGTATGGCTCCCATATATAAATATAATATCCTGGCAATCTTGTTGTGCTCATCTTTGGCTTTAGGGCCCATATATAGTTCACACTGGGCCACATGTAATGGACCCTGATCTCTCCATTTGTCTGACCCTGTTGCAGTGATCTGGGGTGCAATTGCCTGCAACCACCCCGGCTGCTCCTGTTCCGTCCATTCGCCTCTCACAAATAGCTTATGTAAGAGGTGCTCTCTGGCTATTTTGATATCTACCAAGGTCGTCATTCTGGAAATTGATTTCCTTCCTGACTTACAGAAGTTTGTATTTTATCTTGCAAAACAAACCGTCTCCTTAGAGCGTCCTTCTTTTGAGGGGTGCTTTTACAGTGTAACACAACGTGGTGATCCAACAGGATTTATGTATCCTGTCAGTTAGCACACTGTTTTAAGCTGCACAAGTGGTGGGTTTAATCCAGACATCCTGGATGAGCCCCTACTCTGTAAGTGACTCCAATCTAGCAATCCAACTAAGTCAATGCCTGCTCTGGGATGCCCAATGGAAGCCCCTATTTATATATTTTTATGACAAGCTCATAAATCTGGATGATGAACCCTTATATAACGCCCCTCTCTTTGAATCCCCCTGACCTCACTGAGCCAAGAAGTAGGTTTGTTTTGCAAATTAAAAGATTTATTTGAAAGATTAAACAATATACATATATATATATCACACTTTTATGAATAAATTAATATTTGATAGCACACTTATGAATATAATGTTGATCAACAATGGGTTATGTCACAGTAGCACAATTCTTTAATCACTTAGGAGTTGTAATAGAAAGGATAAGGTAGCAGAGAATACTTTTATGGTTTCAAGGAAAAGCAATGATGGAAAGAATACAGCACAGAAATAAACTGATATTGTTTCAACAAGAGATAATATGATCACTTTTCCCCTTGTGGCAATTCACTCCCCCCCTGATGCCATATAAAGAGATGGAAAGAAGAGCACACAGTTCTCAGGAATACAATCAAAATGCAATTCAAATTCCAGTTCCCCCCTAGCAAGCCTAGAGCAACCGGTATGCTTTTAAACAGGCAAAAATACTTTAAAATGTGATTTGCAGTGAAGTGAAAAATATGCTAAAAATGATTTTAATTCCCTGTAGAAGATTCAGGGTAGGTGGCAGCTACTTTGAATCAGTTCAGGTCAACACTAGTAATGATTCAGGAATGATTATCAGATTGAAAACGAATTTCAGAAATGGAAAACAAGAAGCAGCTATTTTTTTTACCAATGGTGAAATTGAGCCAGTTTGCAATTCGCGGCACTTTTTCCGGGTGCGTCGATCATGATTACGGATTAACTATAAGGAATAGAAAGCTTTAAGATGACAGTTAAATTTCGATTCTAGGACGTGCGGTTCAAAAGATACGGACGTTTTTGTGGAGGTAGATTCTCAGAAATACAGTAAAGATTCAGAATGACAAATGACACTTTCACAGCTTTGAAATCACAGAATGGACACACGATTTCTTATGCAGTTCTGGCTAGGTGGAAATGTTTGAATTAGATTATTTTAAACTAAGAGATTTGTTCTGCACAGTTCTGGCTGGATACTCACACTATAAATTTGAAATAGGCTGTGAAGATCTGGTCAACAGGTTTAGACTGGACTTCGGGCGGTTGGTTCTGGAGTCACAGCTATCTGGGTCAGCTCTGCTCTGCTGGTCTGGATCTCTGGTTCTGGCAAAAGTTCTTGGCACTGCACAGCGGTCTGGTCTGGTCTGCTATCGGCGCTGCACATCGGTCTGGTCTGGGTCTGACGGGTTCTGGATACAGCTCTGCTTTCTGGGTCTGGTTCTGGCACAGAGTTCTAGCCAGAATCATAACAGCTCGCCCGGCTGTTGAGAATCAGGTTGCAAAAGATTTTGAGGCCTACTAAAAAGGATCCAGCTTGTGGTTCAGGCCCCTCTGCTTTAAGTTCTGGAGTCTGGATTCTAATTTCAGGTCTCTAGATATTGCCTGGATTTGAAGTTGTCTGTCAAAGTGCTTCGCAAGAAATCAGTTTGAAGTGGAAAGTGAATGTCCCTCTCTGGGTCTCAGTGGCTCTTTTTATGTCTTTTGAAAATGGGTGGGAAGGCTGACTTTCTATGCCCACTCCTCTGAGGATGCTGATAGGTTAGAGGATTCTCTGTTGCCTGACTGGAGAACTGAGCTGTGAGTCAGAGTGATGCTACCATTTTACAATCTATTGAAGAACTTTGGTTTCACTTACAAAATGAATTTTTCATAACAAACAGGTTTCCCAGATACACACGTGGTTCATAATACATGTACGCATCACAGATGAATTAAGACAGGTCTCTGTCCAACCCTGATCTTTCTAAGAGCTTGGGTTCAGAAACGACAACATTTTGCGCTTTTAGTGGGTTTTGCCATGGTCGGTTCTGCATCAAATTTTACATTGCACCCCCTTCCTGAGCATATTACTATAAGTTATCATGTTTCTAGAATAAACCCAGTGTCTACAATATGAATAAATTGCGGGGTTCAGTCTCAGAACATCACACAGAGTTGAGCTTAGTCTCAAATTGTGGGTACATTTTTCATATTTAGAATCTCCAAATTGTACATTTTTGTCCGCTTCATACAATATTTTATAAGCAATTTAATAAAACATACATTTGCCTTCCCTACAGTACACCCATTTGGTTGTCCCCGCCCCCAGGAACTTGGTGAGTCAGAGAGATCAGATGTCTTACTGCCAGAGCAACTGTTGACAATTACACATCAAATCAGCATATCCTATTCAGTTGAAAGAAGCTATTGTCTCTTTTCTTCCAGACTGCAAGGAAATTCTCCTCCCCTCCTAATTTACATGTCAAGGCGATATCCTGTGCTGTTGGTGGTGAGAGCAGGTGTGAAGGCTTCCCATGGACAGAGGCCTCTTGAACTTGTAATTAAATCAGACTGCCTTCTGGTATGGGGCCTGGGAAGAGTAGGTGTTAAGAATACTCATTGACCAGCAAGCCTTTGAAGTCTCAGCTAACTTAGGATGCTGTTTAGCTTCTGAAACACAGGTCTCCTGTCAGAGTTTAGCTCACCAGCGCCGGTCAGTGGCAAACACCAGTACTGCACCCATTTTTGGCAGCTGTCTTGAATTAATACATTTCAAAAAGGGGATTTTACTTGATAGTATATGATCCTTGCTAACATTGTATTGATGTGGATTCTGCAGTAGAGTAATGTAGAACACCCAACCAGAAGTTGGATTTTTTTGTTTGGTGGTTTCGTGGCCTTGATTTTAGCAATTTTTGACATCAATTAAAACGGATTTTGAACAGCATCATATTCCTTTGTACTGGTTTTGCTCTGTGTGCAGCCAAAGGATAGGGTCTGGCAATGGTCTCCTGTATTAACGATCTTGCAATGTTTGAAATAGGTATTTTGAGCTTGCATTCAGAGAAACAAAGGTGATTTCAAAGAGCTTTTTGAGCCAACAGGCACTGCTGTTTTTCCTTTGGCACCACGTTTCACTCATGGTGCTTCTGGCCCATCACGCTCGCACTGGTGGGTGGCAGGTCAGGCGACCATTTTGGTGAGCGCAAAACTGCATGGTTTTCCTGGATTCTGGCGCAAATGTGGGCTTTCCAGCCATCTTGGATTTTCTAAGCCCACAGCACCAAATGTTGCAGCATAATAACTCGAACATGGGTCAATACACCTGACAAGGCAGAGCGTCCGGCCCCAAGACTGGAGCAAGTGGGCACGGCCTCCTCCTCGAGCTCCACTCAGACCAGCCCCCTTCGCCGGTCTGGGCGCACCTTGCGGCGCGCAGACATGCCGCCACCAGATGTGGGAAGTGGGAAAAAGTAGTAAGGGCAGCCTGATTATGACAATTGATGCTGCAACCTGCAGCATTCGATAGAACACCATGTGTGGCGGAGTTGTAGGGGAAGGTGGAGGGGGGAAAGGGTGTGTGGGGGAGTTGTGGGGGGAGTGGGAGGAGAGAGAGCATGTGCGGGGGAGTTGTGGGGGAGGGGGAGGGAGAGAGGGTGTGTGGGGGAGTTCTGGGGGGAAGGAGGAGAGGGTGTTTGGGGGAGTTGTGGGGGAGGGGGGAGAGGTGGAGGGTATAAGCACTTTTTACTTTTTACAGTTTAATACACCCGTTGTGTGCCTGAAAAAATACATGTGTGGACATTCCTTATTGTGTATGTGTCATTTATTGTTTTACAGTGCATAGTGTCTATGTACTCCCACACCCAGTGCCCTCAGTCCCACTTTCATGGCACCCTCTGCACCCATGTGTCTCAAAAATATTGGCCAATCACAGACTGGAACACGGCACGTCCCTCCTGTGCATCGCCACCGTGATGATGTGCGCCTACATCTTCATCTTCTTCATCATTACCTGGTGGTTGCTGTTCAATGTCAGGGGGCAGAGGCACGTTCCGTTGGATGCACATGTTGTGCAGCATGACACATGCCATGATGATCTTGGCCACAGTCTCATGCCTGTAGAGGAGTGCCCCACCCAACCGGCCGAGACAGCGAAAACGTGACTTTAATAGACCAAATGTCTGCTCGATGACCACACGGGTATGGGTATGGGCACAATTGTAGTCCTCTTCATGCCTGTTCTGTGGGTTCCGGACAGAGGTGAGAAGCCACGTCTTCAAGGGATTGCCACTATCACCTGCATGGGTGAAAAATAAGGTATGTGTCAGTCAAATCATGATGGACAGCTGTACTTATCACACATGCCTGCAGATATTTGTGGTACACATGCACATGTCCCTGGTTGTATGCACACATTTAACTTGTCACAATGTGTACTGTGCCATGGTATTATGGTGTGGATTGCGTCTTCAAGATGATACAATGTGTACACTGCCTTGATGTTGCTCATGCACTGTGGACGCATACCGCTGTGTTTGTTTTAAATATGTGATGTGTAGTGTTCAGTATGATTTACTTACTGGCAGCGTTGGCAGTAGTCTCTGCATTATTTGACATTCAGTGCTCATTATTCCCATGGTGACCTGCTGCACTACTGTAGTGGTGGCCCTGTGACAAGCAGTGGATTCCCTTGGTGGTTTTGATTTGTGCACTCTCATGGATGCTTGTCCTGTTTAGTGATTTGCTGCAGACATTTACATTGTGCATACTCACAGCATGTTTCTGGATTGGGTTACGGAGGGTGAGGACTGATGATGGGTGGTGGGCGTGTTGTGGGATCTGGGGTGGTAGGAAGTTCGGCATGTTGTGCTTGGTGTGCAGCTTCCATCATTGCTATGGGGATTGGTTGTCATGTTCAGTTTGGGATGCTTTGCGGCACAGTGTTTTGGGATGTGTACATTGTGCAGTCACCACAACAATGACACCATGGTGGTGTGTGCATCTCTGCCCCGTTACACTGCAATGTGCCTGTCACGCTACTTACCAAGCAGCCATGCACGTCGTCCTGCATGTCGCTCCATGTAGCGTGGTAGCGTGGAGATGCGCAGGACCATTGAGTCATGAGTTGTTCCGGGAAATCGGGCACAACAATGTGTGATGATCTTGCTAGAATCACATACAATCTGTACATTGATGGAGTGATATAGCTTATGGTTGCGGTACACCGCCTCCATTGCATGCAGGACCACCAATTCCACATGGGTGCAGTCAAGTGCACCAATACAATTTGGCATGTCTGCCAGTGCATGGAAGCCAACTTGTGTGTCAAATATCTCCTGGGCAGTCTGTGATAGGGATATGTAGTTCCTTGAGTGCTTCGGGAGGGCATCCAGCACTTGGTTCAGCATACCAGAAAATAAGGGTTGTGATATGCCATGCATCTGCCCCACTGTGTGCTGGTAGGTGCCTGTGGCCAGGAAGTGGAGAACAGACAGTACCTTCAGTAGAGGTGGGATGGTGGTGCGTATTTCAATCAGGCTGACAATGTTGTTGTGTATCATGTCCACAATCGTGGTGATGGTGTCCCAGTCCAGACGGTACAGGGTGTGGATCTACTCAGGGGTTAGGTTGAATGGACTGGCTCTGATGTGAGGAATTGGAGACTGCGTGGTACCACTGGCTGCACTGGTGGGGCTTGCTGGGCCTGTCTCACCCTCCTTCTCCTCCTGTGTCTCCTCTGTGGTGCCTGTTGTTGTTGTTGCTGGTGTAGCTATGCACGCATATCCTCCAGCCCCAGTATTGCTACAAGTGGAATCATTTTGGTGTGGAAAGGGGTGTTGTGTGTGGGTGTGCTCCTTTTGTGCTGGGCCAGACTCCATTGCCTCCACCTGTGCTGATTGTGTGCACCTGTGGCAGTTGGGAACACTGCACATGGCTGTTTGCGGCTGGTTCACGATGCCGGTATTGCCAGCATCCCGGTATCCCTTATTACCACCTTCATGATGCCGGTATTTGCATGTCCACCTGACTTGTGATGTCCTCCTGTTAGCAGCATCCCGGTATTGCCGGACCGAAGGGCCGCATGCCCGCGTGCATGCTGGTAGGGGGAGCACGGTATCAGCGGTGCCGCTAATATCAGGTTCTTGAGTCGGTATAGCCCGGAGCGGTATGCGGTACCGGTAATCCCTTACCGGCATCGTTTTTCCATTACCTCCAACCTCGTAATGAGGCCATATGTCTGCGAGCAGCTAAGCCGCAGCCTGTAAGGTCAGAGACAGATCAGATGAGCTCATGAGAACAGGAAGGACAGACAAGTAGTTTTTCCAACAATGGAGTTGGAACATGAACTGATGGTAATCAGTTCACAATTATGAGAACGGTACGATGGTTCCAACCGCTGAGGTAAATAGGAATTTGTTTTAAAAGTTATATTCAATGTGTCACACTGTCACATCTTACGCATTTATTGTTCATTTAAAGGGCACTTAATACCAGCGAGTGGTTTCTATTCATGGGATCGGGATTCGTTTCTATTCATGGGATCGGGATTCGAACCTGTGTTGCGCAGCTGTTGTATTGTTTTCACAACAAATGTGTTGCTGCTGAGCTATCCTTCCTCCCCATAAAAATTGTTCGAGATTTCTGTGCTTGTTCACTCCACATCTACTCCTCTTGGAGCAACCAATGGAAAATTGATTCTGACTGATACATGCTGCGAATAATTCTGTCCAATAAATACGTGCAAGAATGGAAATAATCTCACTGCACATGAGCTAACCCGCAAGAACATCAACTTACAACCTTGTTATTAAAGTTAGAAAATGTATAGATGCCCCTATATTGGTGATCACACCAGCCAATGAACAGTGATGATGTTTGCAACAACTGTTATCTTTTCCTTTCTGTAATGACTATATAACTAGCCGTTTTCACCAATAGAATTTGAATGTTTGTTAGATATTTCCCTGCCCTAACAGTTACAATAATGTTCTCATATCTCGTACATCGTATTTAGTTTGGCTCTTTGGATTACATTTACTGATACAAAAGGGATCTGCCTTGCAGTTGCCCTATTTAAAATAGGAAGGCCATAAAAGTGACAATAACTAGACCATATACAACAGAGAACCTCCACAGTCATTAATAACATCATGGAAAGAAACACCTCCAGAGTCTTAAAAATCAGGATGCTTTAATAGCAACTAATGGTGTGTTCTGGGGGGGTAACTTATCCTCTAACGCTTCAGAGTTAGAGGATTAGTGGCCCTCCTGAAGACAGCATTCGCCTGCTGTTAAAGAATCCTGCTATCCCTGCCTCCCCAAATGCTACACGGGTACCCTGCAGCACATTAGAAAAGGGGGTGTGGTTCTATTTCTAATGTGGGTCCCCTCACTCTTAAGATTGTTTTCTTCCCCTATTTCTGGTGTATAGGGCTAGAAACAGGAACAACATTTTTTTTCGTTTTTATTTCCGATCTGGCTGAGTCTAAAGTTGGCATCCGTGCTAACAATGCTCGTGGTAGACCACCCTAGCTCTATGGATGTACTCTGTTGGGCCACGTGATTCTTTACCCATAAGATTCATGAGCAGAAAGTTCCATTTGCGTCTCTCGCGCATGTGTCACTCTCTGTAACAGGAATGTGGTGTCCTTCCCTGTGAAAGTTCAGTCTCTTAAATCAAATGCCTCAAACGTCAGTCGGACAAAAAAGACGCGCATTCTCAGTGCGCCGGCGTCGTCTGCAAAGACGGCAAACAGAAAAGCAGAGCTTAGGAACATACGAAAGATGGTAATTATTAATGATGTGTTCCTCGGAAAAGTACATTCTTTTACACAAGGATCGATCGTTTGAATTCGTGAAAGTTTTTTGGGAAATAGGCGAATCTGCCCCTGTGCCAATGCGTGTTGGAAAGGCTTTCTGTAAACGGGTTTAGTAAACACAGCATGAACAGTTTAATTTCATTCACTTCATTTAAGTAAAGACACTTCATCAATTATGTGTTGTTGTACCTCTTATTTAGTTGACTGTCCAAACCGAATGCTGCCACATTTCAAAACGTTTAAAGGAAGGAGTCCCTACCAACTTCAGTCTGCTTCTTTCATAAAACTAGTTTGACAAAAAAAAAATGAAATTTTAATAGCCATTTGCTCTGAAACAAAATTTTAATGTTGCTCTTCCACATTAAATACGGGAAGATGTGTGCTTTAAATGCAGTAAACACATTAATGACACATCCCACGTCAGGTGGTGCCCAGACAGCAGTTAAGCTCCCGCTCATTATCCCGACCTCAGGTTGGAACCTGTTGGGCGAGGCTAGCTCCAACGGCAATCACGTGACCCTCCACTAGCGAAATCTGCACTTCGCGAGCAACATGTTCCCGATCGATCGTCTACGTCTCTGAGGCAAACTCTTCCTCTGGCGGGGTCGCAGATCGAGGTAAGACCACTGTCCGTGCAACACGTTCTTTGATGGCTGTCAGTGTGCAGGTGGGCGGATTCACAACTTTGCGAGTTCAGGCTGTGACAGCAAGCGGCGGATATGATCAAGAGCAGCATCAAAGCTAATGCTCGCCACTACACAATGGCGTCATTTACAGCATAGCTATGTCTGTATCGACCAATGTGTTTTATGGGGATGTCAGTCCAGTTAGAGCAACGCACTATACGTGAACATTACAAAAAGAAAACCCCGAATGTATTATCCACGTGTTAAAATGCGTCACTTGTTGTATAGCATCGTGTGTACAATTGTTATCACCCGACCGAAATTGGTACGCATTTTATTGATCTCGAATGGAGGAAAGGCTGAGTCAGGCTTGCCATAAATGGAACCTGCGACTTGAAGGCCCCACTCGTGTCTCAGCAGAGGCCCCTTCACTGGTGCAGCTTTCTTCACAGTTACTATAAGACCTTCACTTTCGAACAGTAGCATGTTCAGTGTCATTCCACTGAACTGTGGACTGACAAAGCAACATTGGCTGATGGTGACAGAAAGGAGGAGATTCGTGGGGTTAGTGGGTGGAGAGGGAGAGGCAGGTGTCAGCCCTTAAGCAGCGATGAGAGATCAGAAGAATCTGTGTTCTGTTATGTTTCCATTTGGTCCTGGTTGGGTACACTTTGAGGGGGTGTATCCAGAAGGGAGCCCCAGGTGCTATTAACCTTAAGCCCCACCCCTGACGAATGCGGTCTGCCAGGAGAGGGGTGTGCCTGGGGGTTATGGGGCATGCGTGTGGTGCAATTGTAGAAGGGCTGCAAAGGTATGCCGGCAAACCTCTAAACAGCTCTTTTGGAGCTAGTGTGGGCTGTTGAGGGGTACCCATGGCATTTGGATCTGGTGTGTGTGGCAAGAAGCACAAGATGAAATGATGACTAGGTTAGTGCTGAGAGATACCAAAAGGATGAGGGACAGGGGGTCCTAGCTCGACTTGGTTAATCCTGTGATGTTAACGGCGTGATAGTTGGGGGCGAAAGTCTAATTGCCCTTGGTAAATGAGGTGTCAGTTGTAAAGGGGGATTGGGCATGGCTGACCCAGT
The DNA here is from genome assembly GCF_040938575.1 of Ambystoma mexicanum. Lineage (NCBI taxonomy): Eukaryota > Metazoa > Chordata > Amphibia > Caudata > Ambystomatidae > Ambystoma > Ambystoma mexicanum. Next base: position 743,997,138 of record NC_090932.1, on the reverse strand, counting down.
TCAGCCTTCAGAGGGAGCAAATTAGCTCAATTTCCTTAATTGTTGTATTAACAGGTGCACATACATTGATGTTATTATATCAGTTCTGTAAATGCTCTACACCGTCTTCCTGTGCAGGCTCCGGACGGGGCAGGTATTCCACGGTGTCGCCTACACACGCAATGCCATTCATTCACTAATCAATACTACAAGAGGTAGGAAAGGAGGCTAACTGTCAAACAAATGGTGAGTTTATATCATTTTTAATAATTCAACATAGCCGCATACTGCTGGCTGATGACACATAAAGGTTAAAAAACAAATGGAAAAAGAACACGGAATGAGTCAGTCACAAAATCAGAGTGGCAGAACAGAATATGGTAAAGTGTGAAGAACAGGGGGAGTGAATGAAAGGTTAAGTATATAACATAGTTATTTTCCTGTTCAGTCAGGCTCCTCAGTAGATAAACCTTTTGAATCAATAATCGAAATTGATGTCACAAATTTCACGTCAAACAAAGCAGCCATATTGAGTTGCTGTAAATCATGCCGACCTCTCACGCAGCCATTTAGCCGTGCACTGCATGGCTGCCTGCAGGTGTCAGCATTTCGGTTTAGAAAAAAAAGGCATCACCTTGTCTTTTTTCTCATGCAAAATGCTGACTCCTCCATTTGGCAAAACCTGCTGCGTGATGTCTCTTTATTCAGAAGCAGGAGAAGGGGTGGATTGGCCAGCCTCTCCTCTTGTTTCTGAGTAAAGAGTTAACATGCGGCAGGAAGCCCATTAACCGTGCTTGGTTAAAGGGCTTCCACTGTGTGTTAGCTCTTTACTCAGAAACAAAAGGAGAGGCTGGCCAATCCAGCCTTCCTCCTATTTTGGAATAAAGCGACACCACGCAGCAGGCCGACTATTGCATTCAAGGAGCCGTGTGGTTAAAGGTTTGCCTTGGAGGGTCAGCGACCCCAGCAGGCATTTCTTTAACCACGGCTCCTTGAATGCAAGGGCTATGGGCGACTCGTGTTGGGGGATGTGGCCTAAGCAATCGTACTTCGGCCACACACCCTAATGATGACCCCCTCCATTTACCACCCAACTTAAAGTACTGGGCACGGGTGCCACATCCAAGCAGGCTCGTGTGCCTGAAACTGCACCATGCAGATAATGTGGACAATTCAGTTGCGTGGGCCCAAACCGTGGAGGTGGAAGCAGTCGAGGTATTTCTTCAGAATGTTCGACCCGGCTAATGATGGCATGCATAGCTTTGCATGGCATGGAACAGAAAATGCAGGCACAGCATTACCCCATATTGTGTTGAGATAAACAAGATGACACTCAACAATTAATTGTTAAGAAACTTTATAATGTGCAGCAACACCTCTTGGCGACGGCCTTCTGCAAATTATTAACGTGTGTGATTCACGCTTCAGACATTTGTGGGGGTGTCTTAAAATCACTAGGCTAGTGCAAAATAAATCATTTTAAAAGGGGAGGGTCAAAGTATTGATTTATGCCCTTCATTAAATACTTGTAGTCCTCTGAACATTCAGAGATCTTCACAGTAATAGAAAAACTGTCAAGCGTGGTATCCACCTTCTGAATTCCAAGGCAGGAATTCAAATGTGGCTCACAAGGCAGCCGCCCGGATTTTTCCAGCCGCACTAAGTAGATATGCTGTCAAACTTAGGCCCTTATTTCCTAGACCCTCATTAGCGTTTGAGGCTCTGGAGAAGGGTGGCTGCAAGGCATGGAGTGCCCCCTGTCTCTCTTGGCTTTCAGGAGCCACCCCTCAAGATGGCCATGCCAATGTGCATGGGAGCTGTGGTTGCTGCTACCACTGGGCATTCGCTGTGGTGCGATAGTGTCGCTGTCACCAAAATAATTTAGCTTTGCACTCACATTTATACGAGGCCTTGCCCTGAACTCTCCTTTGATTCACTGAGGCTCTCACTAGTGGTGAGTTGAAGCCACACTGTGATGGCCCATCGGTTGCAATTTATCCCTAAAATCATTGGCCTGAAACCCAAATGGCACAACCCTTAGAGCCAACCATTTATTTAGGCGGGAACTGAATCAGCACTGTTTTTACCACTCCGCCAAATCCCGAGTTTGACTGTGAAGGGGAGGATTTACTTCTAGCATCTTGCTGGAGCTAAATCCTCCACTTCAAAGCTACAAAATGGCGGAATTACTGTGGTGTTGTACTGCACCTGTAATTATGCCAAAAACCTGATGGAGTCCTATGGACTCCTTAAATGTGGACTACCACCGCCCTAGCACCACTTGTAATCACAAGGACCAAGTGGCGGTAAAGTTAACTGATTTTGGCGGTAATTCGTAGAATTACCACCGTATTACTGCCAAAATGAGGCCCATAGTACATGCTGCTTTTGCCACACCTGTGCACCATTAGTCGCTGTGCTTAGCAAAACACACAGTGAATTACCTTGTGCGTGGGCAGAAATCCACACATGCAGTCTTCCTTCAAATGAGTTCAGTGTTAGCTTCCCCATACAGAAATCACCCATGAGATTCTTATGAGTAACTTACAAGAAATTGTGAGAAACTTGTGAGATTTTGGGCACAATATTAAGACTTATATAAGAACTTATATGACACTATAACAATTCTTGAATACTTATAAAATTCTTATATAAGTTTGAAGATGAAAGATCTTAGAAGATTCTGATAAGATCCTTTAAAGAAAATCCATTAAGAGATTGCTGTATGGGCTCTTGGGCGCCAGCCCGTGGTACGCAATCCTGCGTGACTGGCACCACTACAGGGACCTCATTACAGAAATGTTTTTCCAGGCAATTTTGCATGTTATTAGCACTTGCCCTTATGCAAAATCATTCTTCAAATGCGTTTTTGCTCTACATACCTTTCGTATTGCCAATACCCCTCTCCATGAGCATTAGTGCAAACAGGGCCCTAGTACAAACACACATTGAAAGAATGGTATTTATTGCACTAGTGCTATTGTTACCCCTAATTCTAATATCGTGCAAAATTGCACTAGAACTGGTGCAAATATCCTAACGTGTACATCGAGCCAAGCTTAAACCTTGATTCCTGAAAGTCATGGAACGTCCAGGAGCTCCAGTGAAGGTGGGCCATCGCCATTGGCTGCAGGGATGTTTCCCACGCCAGTGCAATGCATATTTCCCAAGCCAGTGCAATGAATATTTCCCACGCCTGTGCAATGCATATTTCCCAGGCCAGTGCAATGCATATTTCCCACGCCAGTGCAATGCATATTTCCCACGCCAGTGCAATCAATGTCTTGGTTAATTAGACGATGTGATTGAGTCGGCCATTTCTTCCTCAAGATCCACTGACGATCCTGTGTGAGGTGATTATTACGCATGCCAAAAGAAATCGTGTTTCACAATATCTCGACAAAATATAATCAATTACACCCGTTCTTTAGGGAGGGAACGCTGTGTGCCATTCATGATCAACAAAATCTGAACAAAGTCCTTCCTGTGTTTGAAACAGCACCAAAAGATAGCAATCAACTGAAGAAAAAAAAAACAACGTGTAATACGTTCTGTCAGAGAAAATGGCGAAGTTCAGGCCTATTTCGAAGAATACCGGCCTCTAAAGGGAACACTTGGAGGCACTTCAAGTCTCTTTTGTTTCAGGAACTCTCCGGGGTGTCCCACATGCTCGTAACCGTGCAGTGCTGCTATGTCGTAAGGCTCAGCGAGCCTCTCCATGCAAGGCCTCTGGCGAATGCACACCCCACGCAGCCGTTACCCACCCACTTCCCGCTTCACTTTACCTGCCATATCCATGTTAAACATGCCGTGCAGGCTTGTGGGGAGGCGCGGCGTGTGGGGGCGTGCATCAAACGTTCTCCGCATATATTAGCCGGTTAATGTGTGAGACAGGAACTTCTGCATTCAAAGACTCACGTGCACAGCGTCTGATTGGTTCACCCCACAAAGCGTGTGTGTGGGGCGTTTATTTGGTCTTCTTGGTAAAGCAGTTGTGTGGACTTGAGCCACACAGGTAAACTAAATTGCCACGTTTTTCGATCCACATCGGATAACCCTGCCTGTTGCAATCATAATTTGCAAGACAAGAATGAACATTACCCGAACATTTAACATGTCATTGGGTATTTTTTTTAACAGAATTCTGTAGCCAGAACATGCCTTATATACTATTTCTTCATTGGTGCTTGTATGCCCTGGTCGTACCTGCCAGCGTGCATTGCATTCTGGGACTTGGAGTCGTAGATTCCCCACTATGAAATCAAGACTACAAATCCCAGAATGCAAAGTTAAACCAAGTACTGGCTGGCGTCTCCCGAATGGGATGGATAATGCTGGCATGTGTGCTTTATGCAGACTTGCCATCAATGTGAAAGATGAAAGGCATTTGTGCAAACCCCTCAACGATTTTTCGTACTGATCATTTTTTTTCCCACACATCTATGTTGTATATCGGTTCTTTTTATTATATTACAGAACCGTAATCCATCTCAGTTCTTCATTTATTAATGGCAGTGTACAGTATCTGGAGTTTCACTGACATATTTTTCTTATTTTGCACTGCTTTTCGTTCATTAATGTCAGCGTACAGTAAGTGCAATTTGGTTGCATAATACATAACACTTCAGCTTCAGGTACGTTCATTAGTTAGAATGCACAATATGTACAGATGAGCCGGCTTCGTGTCCTGCCTATGAGTTTCGCCCACAGGGCTTTTTCAAGGCTAGTACATTGAGATGCTATCTAGTCCTCCATAGATGGGGGGGGATCAGATTTTTGATCTTTTGCCAAAAACTGGCGTCCTGCGCGTTGGACAGCAGGCGGGATCCCAGTCTTTGCTGAGCACGGGGAGTTGAGGATACACCATACCAGAGATATGTGAATGAAAATCTAAAGTACTAGAAAAAAGTACACAGAACAAGCCGATTACGGCGGGGTGGAGTATACATCCAAATAATATTGCATAGATTTGACATGCTTGGAGATATAAGAAACCACTTCAGGGAACCCCTTTTTGACTAATTAATGTTTTGCCTGGAACCTACTACAGGGGACTTTTATAGAAACTCAATGTGCTCTCCTTGAAAAAGCCCTGTGGGCATAACGTCATGGCCATGGAATTGCCAAATCTGTACATTGTGTGCATTCTCACGAATGAATGTACCTCAAGCTAAACTGTATGCATTGCCAATAACTTATTATTCAGCGTAATATTACACTGGACTCTGGAACGTCCTCACCATCAACATCAGACTCGCCCCATCGCTTCTACAGTTCAAGGCCTTCCTCTTCACGGAATGGCTCCTCCTCAACACCTAGGTTCACACACCCTGCACGAGACTCGGTGATCGGCTCCCCACTAATCCCCCTCCCCCATGGCACCAAATGTCCACCCTCCCCTGTTATCTAACCAGCTCCTTTTTTTTCTTCTGCTTTCCTAAATATGTTCACTATTATAATTGTAATTGGCTATTTATAACACACTTAATACCCAGAGGTTTCTAAGCACAGACCTGGGGATTGAACCTGTGTTGCATTGCGTCATCTTGCTTCCAAGGCGAGCGTGTTGCCCCTGAGCTATCCTCCCGAGACTATGTTTTTCCCCCTATGATTGTAAAGCGTTCATTGCTTCCCGAAGATTGGTCCACGCTCAATAAATACCCTTATGGTAATAATAATAATATTATTGTACATTCTTTTCAATTAACGAACCTGAGACCAAATGGTACATACTGAATTATGTCCCAATGAATAGAACAAAATGAAATACAGTGCAAACTAAAAAAGTATATCCGTGAAAGTACATATACTGTCATTAATGAATGAAGAAGTGAGATCGATTATGGTTCTGTAATATAACGATATACAACATACAATTGTGAGAAAAACAATTTTTCCGTAAGAAAAATCATTGAGGCGAATGCACAAAGCCCTTTCATCGTTCATATCTTAAGCAAGAATAGGGTTGTATGCTAGGGCCTGTATTGCACAAGCAGCCTCAACTCAATGTATAACATTATTAGGGTCTATAGGAAGAAGGCGCAGAAGTTCATGTCTGACAAGCCAACCTTTCCCCTAATTGACATCAATGTGACCCATTCGTTGTCACCATTGCCTCAAAAAATATCGCCTTGCTGGACAACTGACCGATGCCATGCTATGCCCACAAAGGAACAACCTGTACAGGGTTGGGAATTGCTGGGAGCTATTTAGCCCCTGCTTTTATGCCTAGAGAGCCGGCTTAGCTTGGCTACCAGGAGCTACTTTTGGCTCCAGAGCCCAACTGGTGCCATTCAAAGATACCTATGTGACTTAGCTTTCTGTATTTGGAAATATATACATAAGGAAGCATTTAAAGCATCTTGGATTGCATATCCTGGACATAAGTTTAAAGTTTATATTTCACATCAAAGTTAGATTTGCGGCATGGTATGTACAAGGCTCCTGGTCCTCTAGAGGTAGCTCCTGCCTACTAGGCGATGCCCGATATTCAGGAGCTAGTTTTAGCTTCTGCTCATGAAATCTAAATTTCGACCCCTGCTGTGGTACAGTGGGAAAAGCAAGCGGCCCAGGCTTTGAATATGTGAGCGACAATTCTAGGACGCAACTACTTTATTGTAATAATATGTTCATTACACTATCATGCAGAGATGTAGCGCTGCATGTCAGATTCCTCCCACTTCTAGGAGCTAAAATAATGCTTACCTCAGAGATTGGGCAGGCCTGCATTGAGTACGTTTTAATCTCTGGAAGGTTGACACCTTCCTTCATCCTTTCAATTTCGATGCATTGCGTATCTATACATCATGTAATAGTCTAATTTTTAAAGCACTTAGAAGCAGGTGGAATCTGGTGTTAAACTCTATATTAGAACCGATATTAATATTGAAGGGATGAGTGGGCCCTTTCAGGATTCAAGCTAACGAAGAATCAATTGGGCGCATGACAGTACTGAGTTTATAACTTCCGGGTTCTCCAGCAGAAGACACTTCGGCATTGCTTCTTCTAAAGATGACTATGGTTCTACATGCGTATATACGGTAATCAATGGATCACGTGACCACGCGCATACTGTAAGATACCCGTTTAGTTGCCAGAAAAGGAAACGCAGCGTGGCCACGCCGACAGTGCTCTCCCTCTCAGTGACTTTGCACAGTATTTTTCCTTGTTTCTGAGCTTCACTATAGACGTGTCGGCCCCACCAGCAGTGCGAAGTCCGAGTCTGGACAACAGGCTATATAACATCTCCATCTCCTCTACCCCGAGTTCTGCTGGCGCCCAGTTCCAGGGAAGTTCAGCAGCCGCGTGTTGTTAAATGCCATGCAATATTGCTGCATATTCCGGGATGCTTGGGGATGTGGAGCCCTGAGGTGTGCAGTCTGTCCGCGACATGTTTGTGATTTCTACCCACTGCCACACCCACGATGCCGGCAGGGTGTTGCGCCCTGCCAGCTGTTTTCTCTCTCTGCATTTTGCCGACGGTGCAATCAGTCCTTTTAGCAGTGGGTGACGGGGAGTGACTAAGGATGACTCTGAAGTCTGCCTTGGTTCTGTTGCTGGTCTCATTGGGACTGCTATGCTTGCAGTACTGTTCGGCATTCATTGTATTGGAATGTATCTGCTCAGTGTAAAGTTCACTGTTAAACAGCGCAGGCTGGTGCTCCAACTTTTGCTATCCAGTTACTATTCATTGAAACACATTTATCCTACTGCAGTTGGTTGGACCGCTGCAGTGTGCGTTATGCTTCATGCGTGCTGTGCATTATGCTTTACTGCTTTCTTTGTTGTTTCAGTGGCTGAAAACTATATTTCTATGTCACCCTAGGTGTGCCGTTGCATACAATTTTCATGCGTTACTACCGCAGCTGAACTTGCGCATGCGCAATGACTGAGTTTTTGGAGCGTTTAATGCATGCATTTCTATTTTAACTTAATCTAATTGTTAGCACTGATTCTGATCACAACGTCCTTTGTCTTGTTTCTACTGGTGATGGTGTGCATGGAAGAATGTGCCGGTTTCACTGTTGGAGTGTTTTCAGTCACGCTTTTAATCCTCACCAGAGTTTGCAGCTCTCTGTGTCGAAGCCTATTTCATTTAATGCATGTTTTCTTTTGTATTATTGACCATTCATATGATAATGTTGAACAGTAACACATGTTCCTAAATGGACACATGGTAGTTTAACAGGTATTTTATAAAGATTGTTGTTATTATGCACAGGCAAAAAGGAAATTGCAAATATAATCCAGAATCTTGCGCATGGAGGCAAATGAGATAATGAGATTTAAAAGGGTTCTATGTGAAAACATCCCCCCGAAAATAATGTTTCTCCGTAACATCCTCTGAATCCAACCTTTTTTTTTTTTTGTTATCCAATAATGTGGTTGCTGAAAAATGGCTATTTTTACAAAAAAAATCAAGGCAGAAAGGCTGTGGTGTGACCTGGTAAAATTGTTTGCATTATACCACACAAGCGAAGCGTAGGTTCGGGGGTGATCCTTGCTCCCCTTATTCGGTATAATGGGCCAGGGGCTGTCCCCCAAATCCATTACATGGATTGTCGGGGGCACACCACAGCATATATGCCGCAATTGTATTTTTAAACACCCTTTTTTTCGCGGCAACTTTATTACATGGAACCCTTTTTATAAGGCAATTTTGCCCAATTGTCCACACTGGAGGGTTACACCCAATACCCCTTTGAATCCTCACTCTTACCTGCCACCGTTTAAAAAAACTCTCCCATTTGTTTAATATGTCTTTTCGTTTGGCATTATTGTGGAAGATTTTACTGAGAGAGACTTTTTCAGCAGGCATTTTCAGGTGTAAACCCATAGAGACTATGAAGACAGGGTTTCATAGCTTATCCTAGAACCCATACGTTAGGAAATTCAAATGACACATGTGAAGGATTCCTAGCTGGCAAGGTTATAACACTTGAAACACTTGTGTATAGGCACGTTGTAAATGCCATATTATATCCTATCATATAGAAGGCCTAGTATTTTTTAAAATGTGTATTACATATAAAATGATGTGGGTAATCCATTTCAGGAAGGGTGGTCTTTGATACAACTCCATGTTAAAAGCATAGTGTATACATGTGCCCTGCTGTTTGAGCTTTAGCACCTGCTCTCCAGTGGCACAGAGCAGATCAAATGCCTTATGTGGCATTTTGACAGCTGCTGAGCACAAAGCTCCTCCAGGCAGGGCCTACATTAACCCCAGCACCTCTGTTTCAAAATGCTATAATCATTACTATCCCTGGTGGAAGGGTCATTTTAACATATAAGCCATACCTAGGTTTTAGTGTGGATGCTGATAGTTCGCATAAGTATTAACCACATTCTATTGGAATCATACCAGTATCAACCCTGTGATATCAGACCAGCTGTGAAAGGCTATTTGTATTCCAGGCATTCTGGCAGTCTGTATTGCACTGAATGAGCAAAATGGCAGGATGCCTACCTCTTTTACCTCTCTGGCACGATTGGTAAATCCTCTCTCCCAACTGGAGATCTACTGAGAACCTGCCTTCCAAGAGGCAATTCCATATCAAAGGCCTGCCTCAAACATGGGACTGGCACATCAGAGAACCGTTTAAGCTGCAGGCAGAGATAGGGGTGGAGATGGGGAAGTCAGAAAACACAAGTGGGCTTAAGCAATGGTTCATCCATCTTGCTTTGCTGTGTGCCTTTCTTCACTTCCTGTCACCCCCACTTCCTGTGCAACAAGGCACTCTGTGTATGACATCAGGAGGCCCCAGTGCTTTAAGTGGGGTAAGAAACTGAGGGGGGGCCCTCATTTGGGGGCGTGGCCTAAGACATGATGGGCGTGGCCCAATTGGTGGGCGGGGCCTAAATGCAACATGGTAAAACTGGTTGGGCCTACATTACGAAGTACATATTGTGTAGCAGACTGCTTGCTACATGGCTTAAAGTATAACAAATCAAAGCTCAAGGTGTTTATTTATTGGACCCTTAACTGGGCCGTTGACAAAAGGATAGGTGTTGAGGTACATTAACAGGTGCATTCAAATGTGTAGACAATTAATTGACAATTTCCCAACTGGTCGGCCCAACATTACTAAGTACATATTGTGTAGCAGACTGCTTGCTACGTGGCTTAAAGTATAACAAATCAAAGCTCAAGTTGATTATGTATTGGACCCTTAACTGGGCCGTTGACAAAAGGATAGGTGTTGAAGTACATTAACAGGTGCATTCAAATGTGTAAACAATTAATTGACGATTTCCCAGAACCCCACATAATAATCTTCAAGGGAGTCCTTCTTTGCATGAGCTTGCTCGCAGTGCGTTTCCTCAGCTGTTCGTCTCCCTTTTGCCAGCCAGCTTTTTACAAAGGACAATGGCTTAAATGCTTTTACTGGAGGGCCATTAAGTTTCAGCCATAAACATGAGGAAATAGTGGCCACATGGAGGGATGCTCGGCTTGGCGAAGCAATTAAATTCATGGCGCTGAAGCCCCTTTCGCAATCTGCATTACTTGCGGGCAACGTTTCCATGCAAGCAACCAAAGCCCTAAATGCTTCAAGGCACCTTTTGCCACCAAAGTCCTTAAAATCCCTGAAGGCATGGATGGTGTCTCTGATTGGGAGTTGAAATTTCGTACACAGTCTCTGAATCTCATTTTCACCATAAAGTACAATGTCTTCATCATTCGGTAAATTCTTTGCATCCAAGACACTGAAACTGGCTACAAGTTCTTTATCCAAGTCTGGAGCACACCTTTTGGCAAGGTTAACTGAAAGGCTTTGATAAAATTGCCTTTCATTCAGAGACACAGAGTTTGCCCTTCCCTGGGAAATATGAACGCCCTTGAAGTGTCCACAATCAACTGCACTCTGAGCAGTAGAAGCAAACTCCCCCGGAGATTCTTTCATCGCAAAGAATCTCCGTACTTGCCCCACCAAGAGTCTGTGTGCATCCACAATTGTGATATCCCGGCTCTGAAGAGCCAGAGACAAGTCTTTCAGTTCTTGAAGGGCATCGCACATAAGCCCTAAATCTTTCACAAAAGAGTTGGAGGTAAGCTTCTTAAGCAGACCGTCATATTTGCTTCTGTCCCTTGTGGGTCTTGAGAGATCCTTAGCAGCTTCTTCGATATGCTTACACAAAGCAGGGAAGCAGTTCCAAACAGCTTGAACCGTCCTATAACTTGATGCAACCCATCGTGTGTCCAGCATCTTCCCTATCTTCTGCAGCTGCAAACCCAGATCACTGGCAGCCATTTGTAGCTGTCTTGTGTTTTTTGGTGACATGCTGTATGTGGCATATAAAGAGTCCATGAACATTTTAAAATGATTGGCCCCACCAACATCATCAATAGTGTCTCCAACGGCCAGTTCAAGGCGGTGAGCTAGACAATGCCACGATAACACAAGATTTGGGAATTCCGCTCGCAATAATGTTATCACCCCCCCTTTGCTACCAAACATTACAGCTGCACCATCCGAACAAATAGCAATCCAGATCTCATGCAACAGGGTCTTTGTGATGCCAACATTCTCAAAATACCCCAGCAGAGCTTCCTTTATGGCCAAGGCATTTGTCTCTTGGAGATCCACTAGACCAAAGAAAATGGTGACTGGTTTACAATGAGCCCCGAAAAGACCCCGCAGATAAATAATCAAAGTTGATTTGTTGCTGACAGTGGTGCTCTCGTCCACAAACACAGAAATCTTTGGCTTGTGTTCTCTGATATAACACACTAACTTCTTTTGCATTTCTGATGCAATATGTCTCACTATCTCTGTTGAAGTAACATTACTGCGCAGCACACGACCCATTTCAACACCATTCACCTCCTGGAGGTCCACCAAATCAGGGTGATCTGTGAATGGCCGATTCTTTTTGGTCAAGTAGAAAACAGTGTGAAACACTCTGCATGTGCTTTCCAAATGTTTGCCACTGCTTTGCTGCATGACTTCTGTCAAGTGGTTATTTTTTCGCGCTGTTAGAATGTCTTGTGATGCCTTATGAGCACCACTTGACTTGTGCTCCATAATCTTCTTTCGGAGCTGCTTCTGCCTAGCATGTTTGCCAAAACCTGAAGGACCCACCTTTCCATCGGCCCATTCCATGCTTATGCGCAAACCTTGCCCACAGGAGTGCACGGATAAGCCACCTGTTGCTTTCACGTCCCTACACACAGAGCATCCAATGTGGCCTGAAGCCAGAAAAATCCATTCATATTCCCCCTTAAAATAGCACCATTGCTGCACGCTCCAGCAATCAGGGGTTAGAAGAGGCTCTTCTGGCACAGGCTGCAGTGTAGGGGGAGATGCACTGGAGCTACTGGCCTCCTTAGCGCAAGAATCCTGGCATATTTCTGGTGCCTCACTTCTCGAATTGACTGGGCTAGCTTCCTCATCCCCACTCAGAATGGTGGCAGCCTCCTCCACCTTACATCTTTTCGCTGATGGCAAGTAGTCAAACAATGAAGTCTGCACAGACTTGCGCTTGGGAAGTACCGCAGACATCGTTAATGGCTGCTCAAAATCTTGGGTGTATCACTAGCAGATCTGTTTCTAACCTGTGCACGGCCGAAACTCTCGGCTTCCTATCTGTAAAAAAAGAAAATGTGGTTTACTGCTCTGAACCTAGTTTATATATAAATTACTACATCTTATTGCAGTGACAAAGGCAGTATTCTAATTTGGGTGGTAAATAAACCTAACAACCACTAATAAATGGATTCAAAGCCTTCCTGTAGCATAAGATGTGATATCCAACACCTTGCCATTCCTAACCTGAGATCCATCCTGTAACATGAGATGTGATATCTCAATGCTTCTAATACCAAACCTGAGACCCTTCCTATAACATGAGATGTGATATCCAACTCCTTCCCATTCCAAACATGAGACCCTTCCCATAGCCTGAGATGTGAAATCTCAATCCTTCCTATTCCAATAATGAGACCCTTCCTATAGGATGGGATGTGATATCTTACAACACAAGAGTGTGAGTTCAGTTGACAGAGGTATGTAGTGTCCCCAACCTCGCATCTTACTTCTGGGAATCGATGTGATGATGCAAAGCTCCTGAATGCACCCTGTAGCCAGGGGGCGCACACTGCAGCATCCAAGAGACAGATTTAGCATAGAGCGTAGTGTGGTAAAAGGCCATGGCTACTGTCGGCTGCCTAACCCTTTACTGTTTTCCCTTGGACCTCTCTGCAGTTAATCATATACTTTTAGTTCTTACACTTTCCACACAATTTTACACTATAACCTATAGTTCTCACTTTATTCTTGACTATCCTGTTGACCTTTTATCTACCTTGATGCTTGCAATATAGTCTCCCATACTGTATCATCTGTTTTGGACTCTTTGTACTCCCAATTTTGTACCTTATGTATATATCATGCAATGTCTGTAACATGAAGCTTAAAGTAACCTTGTAACCTTTGCGCCCAGTTACCCGAGGGTTTGGTGCGCCTTATAAATGAGGAAACAAACAAACACACTCACTTTCAGTGAGTTTACTTATCACTTCCCAATACATGGTTGATTTGTGGAGCAAGCATACACAAATAAGGATTCAAAGCAAAGAGGCAGCTCCACAACTTGGCAGATACTATGAAGGGGAAGCACTTGGAATTGTCTTCAATGGCACAGGGGCATTATGTAGTGAGGTGGGACACCAGGCGCTGCCGCCAGGTGCTGACCTCACATGCTATGTAATGAAGGAGCACACCCTAGGGTAGAACCATATATGCCCGAACATTCTGGCCGTGGAGACCGTTCGAAGCGGTTGGTTAAATGTGCCATAATATGAGAATGCAATGCTGAGCTCTGTATAACCAGTACATCACAAGTGAACACAAATCTGAATTTGTAAGAAGTTTATTTAAATACATTAGAAGTAAGAACCCTACAAATGGCGACGAGAGACGGGACGTAAAGAAATCCGCATAAGAAGGTCAATGGAGAGACAGAAGCAGAGCCCTAATGGAAAAACACTTGACAAAGAAAATGACGACACCAGGGAAAAGCCGAGAATTCAAAGAGCTGAGATTCGCCAAGAGGGAAGACTCTCTCCTTGGAAAGAAAGCAGCTGTGTGTAATCATGAAGACAAGAGCAGGAGGCAGGGCTGTCACAAAGTGTGGCGAGGCCGGGGCAAAATGTTTGGTGAGGCCCCCTAATGATTTTTTGTATTGGGCCACCAGCGGCGCCGCTGCAAACAGGAGATGCGATAACTCTCCCTGGTGTGTGTGGAGGATCCCAAATATGGTTCTTTATTATGACAGCAAATCAACTACAGCTAAGTTATGTTTCTCTACTGAAGACAAGTTCACTCCAGACTAACATTTTTATGCATAAATATATATAGGATGGCATGACGGCGGGTGGTGTGACGCCAGCTTTAGGGAGGACTGCCCTGCCCCTTTGTGCACATTAAAACACACATCATACACAGTGACAGGTAGATGATGTTCAGTGGTGGCTGATTAATTTTTGAACTGAAGAATGTCCATGGAGACTGCAATCAATCTATTTTATTTATTTATTCAGCATATGTAAAGCGCGCCAAACCCAAAGGCATCTGGGCCAGTATTACCATATAAGGACTCACAGCCACTAAAAAAAAAAGAAACATGCCACGGAATGTATATCCAGACTAGCTGTGCACCATAAGTGTTATTACTGGCTAGACTGCCCAATATTCAATGCAGGCCAGTCTAGCCACCTGATAACACTTATGTTTTCTTTACCTAGGCATGGCTGAAGATGATTACTTAGAGCGGAAAACAGTCTAAGGCACCCGTTTGGTACATACATTATAATGCAGACAAAGAAATACAGCTAGGAGTTAAAAGCCGCTGATTATCACAAGACGGCCAGCCAGCAGGGAGCTGAAACACAATGCCCACTGAAAATCTTTAAATCCTCCTTTGTCAGCAAGTGGTTGATGTGGAGGAACCAGTGTCAAAAGGCAACTTATAAGGCAAGCATTTCAAAGCACTAATTTCAAGCCCCATTGAAGGCCCTGCATAAGTCTTGGTACAGAAAGGTGCAACGTTGCAAGTTATGGTATTGGCACTAGGGCTAACATTCATACTTTCAATGCATTTTCGCATCAGGGCAATTAATTGCCCATGGAAAACGCCATGCCTTATTATCAATAGGACAAATATGGCCCTGGGGGCCACAATGCATTAAAAGAACACTTTTATTGTACTGGGGCGGATTTTGCCATAGCGCATAACTGCACTTGCACCAGTGTAAGTTTAATGAATCCCACTGTGCCTGTCTAGATTTCTAAGTTAAGCACGTACGTGTAGCGTAAATGAGGTGCAACAACTTGCATTTTTGACACTCAGTGCAAACAATATATTACAGGCGTTGAAAGGCAAAAACGAAGGGTAAGGCTCATGATTGCCATGAGCATTTCCGCTCTAGGCATGGCCATGCAAGCCGGGGTATGAAAAGACCCGTTTCTGAATCGTGCTTTCTGCTGGGCCTGGCCTCCACCAGGGCAGACCATATCCAGTAGAAGGAGCCGCAGATGTAGGGTATCCCATGCAACATCATTTTATGAATAAGGGATGCACTCAGGATGGAATATGCTTCCCACTCCGCTCGCACACCACATTCATGTGTATGTTTTAGTGTGAACAACAGGGCATGTGCCAAAGTATTGTCCGCCCCGCTCCCCCACCATTTATTCATTAACTTATTATTTATCTTGTTTCTCTCCTATGCTCTGCACTTTCCACTTTCTCCCCCCTCCCATGTACTGTCCCCATTTTTCCCTTCCCCATGCACTTGGCGTTCTCAATGTCACTGGGCCTAGTAAGATTGTTTTTTATGTTTTCTTCCCTGTTTGTTCCCCTTCCCTTTGCCTGGTCACGCTCTGAAACACCTGTGCATGAGCGCGACATAAATAAAATAAATCCTATATCATATCATGTATCCATGCTGTGTTTAACTTTTTTTTTTAATCTTTTTTTTTTATCTCTGCCATCCAGACGGCCGCGAGGGCCCGAGGCCTGGGGCAGTTTGTGCCCCCACCCCCCCTTCGTGACGGCCCTGGCAGGAGGTATAATAAATGAAGAAACTATGATGGGAACACAGGCTGTTCCCTCGCATGTATTTCCTTTAGTTTCTTTTCCGCATTCCAAATGTTTGAAAACGGGAAAGAAACTAAAGAAAATGCAGAAAGTGCATGCGAGGGAACAGAAAAGTAAAACATGTAAAGGGGAACATTGATTTGAAAAATAAATAACGTTTATTTTTAAACGTAACAGAATTGTCTGTTGCAGTTTCAGCTTTCCAAGGCAAACACGTACACATTGAAGTGCGAAGTTCGCCTTGACCAGCTGAAACTGCAACAGCAAGGAACATTAAAGCAGGCAGACAGTGGCAGACTTACTTTCCAAGAAGAAGCAAGAAGCAGGTAAGGAAACCGACGGACGGTCGGTTCAGTCCACCACTCCCAAACACATCTAATGGCGCACTTTCACTCCTCGTGAGTGAGCCTGAGGAAGTCACGTCACCGAGGCTCAAGAGGAGTGAAAGTGCGCCATTTCCAACGACATTCCAGGCAGCTGTGACTGGCAGAAGTGTCAGCCAGTCACAGCGTCGCTCAAGCTGTGACTGGCTGGCAAGTCTGTCAGTCACAGCTTTGCCTGCAGTGTTGCCTGACTCTGCTGTGTGTCGCCGGCGCCTGACTTATTGATGGGCGACCGGCGCCGACCGGCGGGCTCATCTCCCGTCGCGCGTCTGTGGCGGGAGATGCACCCGCTGTGGCTTGGTGGCATCGGGGGGCCCCGGCAGGGCCCCGGCTCAGTCTCACTTTTTGGAGACTGCCGGGGCCCGGCCCCGGCAGGCCCCGGCCCACTTAAAGCCCTGGGAGGCCCGGAATTTGACCTTTTGAAGCATGTTTCCTTTCATCCAATCCCCTTTGAGCTTTAACTATAAAAGAAGGGGTCGTCCACTCCTTCTTTTATTCACATTTGGACCTTCAAGGGCATCAGGAAGAATTCACCTGGGCCCTGAAGGGAAAGCAGCCTTTTTCAAAGCCCTCTGTCAGAGGTGAAGACCGGTGTGCCAAGGCTGTGAAAAGGTATACTCCCTACCCATCCTCAGTACACATTGAGGCTGACGATGCTGAGTACCAAGGCAAGGTTAGCAAAACTCCCTAGTATGGGAGAAAAAGAGACTGCAAATTACTCACTTTGTCCCAGAGCCCCCTGCAGTCGGTCTCACAGCATCCCTAGACATCAAAGCTTCTAGGTCCCCTGTTTTCATAGCTCAAACCAACTCAAACTGAATTTGAACTGTGTGTAATGCTCTCAAACCACTAGGGCTTGCAGTGCTGCCTTTTGGCACTTACCTTCTAACGTTGAACAGCTACATGCATTTCACAAACCAGGTCAATGCCACATCAGCGCATCATGCAGCTGACTGCAATCCAGCATGTCTTTGCTGCAAGTATCGAACTCCCAGGACTTTGCATCGAACCTTGACTCAAACCGCAGGAGCAACGCATCACTCATTGGCCCGAGCCACCAGTACAAATCACTACAAACCCGGCTTGATTGTAAAACCTCTCCTGATGACCCATCAACTTGCATCGCTCGACACCGCCCCCAAACCGCTCTGAGCAACGATCAAATCTGACTTGGCCGTGACTCGCCACCTGGGATCAATGTGACTTGCCACTTTCAAACTGCAAGCATCACTTCTTGAAGACTGTTCCAACCCTGTTGAACCAACGAAGAACTGAAATCAGGCCTATTATATGATCCTTTGTCCTCTTGATCCATTGTGCGGGCCCTAGTGACTGGTGAAAGCCCTTCTTGCATCTTTCTCTTCAAGAACATATTCTTTAAGTAAACATTGTTGCAATTCTTGCCTTTTTCCTCCTTCTCAAGAGTCCAACGTGCCTACATATATTCTAACTTCTTTTAAATGGGTGGATTGTATAGTTTTGTAATAGTTGCATGATTGATTTGTTTAATTAAAGTATATACATGTTTATAGTACCTTGGTTGGACAATCTCTTATTTTGGAATTGTTTAACAATGGCAGTTTAAGTTGCTCCTGTTCATGTTCACACCCCTTTTAAGAGTATAGCCTTTTAACAGGCCACTTACCATGAAAGGCAAAATAGTTATATTGCTTGGCTGTGGCTATTGTAACTTTATGATTGGGGTCACACTTGGTCAGTATTTAGCACTTAGAAGACTTTTTAGCCATTACTCATCCTTATATTTCTGCAGAACATTTGTCAATTTGTCACACTGGTGGCAGCTGTTGGGGTTTGATACAGAGTACATCTTGGCTTTTAAAAATAAAAGTTTGTGCACTTAATATTAGAAAAACTGCCAGACATTTGTGCTACTATGGAGCTCAAGATGATCTCCATCCAGTGCTAAAAGTCAATGCCCTCTTCAAGTAAGGTTAAGAAAGCAAAACTGCTAGAGATAGAGGATTTCCTGGGGGGCAGTAGTGATCTGGAGCCCCCAAACTAGCTAGCCATATCTCTTCTCTGGGGGGTGGAAGTGGATGGGGAGAATGACAGAAATAGCGATTCCTCGTATTCCACCCAGAAAGCAGGTGGTATGGTGTCCCAAAGATCCTAGGGGTCTCGTCAGTCATATGCGTATATTAGCCAGCATGCTTCAGCAATGTACCAGGCATCCCGGTCGAGACTCGTTGGGGATGGCCTAGCTGGCAGAAAGATCATTCTAGACGAAAGAATGGTGGCTCTGACTGAAAGGAAGCAGAGGGAAGCTGCAGCTCTAGCAGAGCGGACGCAGAAGGCTGCAGAGCAGAATCAGAGGGACCATGCAATACTGAGGAAGATGCAACTTGAGGTACAGAAGGAAACTAGCAAAGATTCCAGTGGGGAGGGACTTGTCTACAGTGGTGGCTCCCAAGGAAAGCCTAGGCAACCACATCCTCAATGACTTAGTCCAAACAAATGAGATTGAGAAGGACATTTGTGACTAGTTCAAAACGCCAGAATTAGCTTTCCACCTCCAGGAGGTGGAAGATGAGTTGGTGGAAGCAGCCCTTATGAGGTTTCAACTGATAGTGAGAACCAATGGTATCACTCAATTGGCTGTTGAGGAGAGGCACATGTATATCAAAATGGAAGCCACTGAACCCAGGAAGTTCTGCAAAACCCCAGAACAGTACCTCAGGAGCTTTACAGAGCTCCCAAAGAAGGGGAGCCAAACCTTTGAGTCATTTGCAGAAGTATCTGAGTTGATGGGTCACAGGTAAAAAAGCTCCCACTTCTGAGGTCATTTACAATGTTGTTACATGTGAGAATATCCTTAAGAATTTTAGGATGGAGTTACACTAGCATTAAGTGGACAAGAGTATCACAGACCAAAGGCACTGCAAATGCTGCCAACAGATATGTGAGCACTGATGTCCAGAGAAAGACTACATCTAAACCAGATGATAAAGCAAGAGTAAGGTCAAAGGTCTGCACACTCCTGCTAAGAAAGGACCCCAAAATCCTGAAAGGAAATCTCAGTCGCATGTGGAATCTGCTCCTACAGAAAGGAGAAGTGAGCACACCCTTAGCACTGCAGCACCAGCATTCTCATTCTTCAAGGGCTGCCTTGTGTGTTGAGACCAGATCCATAGGAAGGGAGATCCTGCTTGCAGTGATAGCCCAAGCAGGCTGCAGTTAGCACTGGTCCCATGGAAAACGAGACCATAACCAGTGGCATTTAGGCATTTTAGATAATTAATTTCCACTGTTTTCCCATTACACTAAGTGGGAAATGTACCGGGTCTCCAGCAGAGGTCCAGACTCTCAGAAATACTCAGACATTTTTGGAGCATGTCTTCTCTAATGAGACCGAAGATCCCACACTAAGTGATACTGCTGCAAGTATCACTGCTGTCTGGCGATGGTGGGTGCAGCAGGATGAGATCATTCCTTATCCAGACAAACTAGTCAGGTATTTGCCTGCCTTTCGGGATGCCCAGTGGCTATCGTGGAGTGAGGCTAGAGCTGTGAAACCTAGCGCTGTATCGCTATCAAGAATGGTATTTCTGTAAACTGTCTGCTAGGGAATTACCTGCTTGCTGAACAAATCGTTGCTGACATCAATAAATCTATCTAGGTCCAAGGAAGCAGCACGGGAAGTAGCACTTGAGACCATGGGCATATGGGCTCTTCCAGCTGGAGATTGCAAGAGACTGGCAATGCCGTTACCCGCACAATACAGATTTAGAATCCACTGTTACTGCCAGGGGACTTAGTGGCCACTGAGGTGACACCACATTTAGTGTTCTCAGGGTCACCTACAGTTGTAGAATGACAATATGAGGTGGAGGACAGGATGGTTTCAGACATGAAGGGCCTTACAAAACTGAGCAACTTGTCCTGGGTGGAGGTGCAAGTCGGGTTGACTTTTACAGGGTGTAGAGAGACTTTCCCACTGTGGTTGACCTGAGCAATCCGGCAGAAGAACAGGGTCAGGGGGAAGCCCCTGATATATTCAGGTTGTACTGTGGGATAACCTCCTGTAGAGTGAGCCCAGGAATTCTGAGAAGGGGGCCAATTGGAGGTTGATCGATCCCCATTAGCACAGGAAGTTTCTAGTGGACTTGGCTCATGACATTCCTTTAGTGGGTCGCTTTGGAGTGACCAAGACAGCTGACCTGCTGTGTGCATATTTTTACCTGCCGCAGAGGGGAGTTAACAGAAAGAATGCTTCAGGTCCTGCCATACTTACTATGCCCCCGTAACTCCTGTGGGGTGACAAAGGTCCCCTTAATTCCATTTCTAGTGTTTGTGAGGTCTTTTGACAGAACATGAATGAACACTGTGGGTCCTTTGAATCCTCAGAACACCTTAGGGAACAGTTCATTTTGGCAGTACTAGACCATGCCACCCCGCACCCAGAGTCATTAACCTTGAGAAGTATTAAAGGCCCTGTTTCTGAAGGATTTGATAGGGACAGTCTCTCCTGTTGGGTTCCCTAAAGAAGCTCTTGCAGGGGACTACATTCATATCTGCATATAAGGCGGCCATGCAGGATGAATGTTGTGTAACTTATAAGTTCTTCACAGTCTTTCACACACAAAACAATGAGCTACTTGAACATTTCAACAAGATCATGAGAGGCTTGATATGTGGTTTGGAAGAGCCCCTGATGAGAACGTGGGGTATTCTTCTGTATACCAAGCAGGATTTGCCACAGGGCATTATAGGGTTCAGTCCATTTGAGCTTCTGTGTGACCATTCTGTTAGTCTGGTGTGGGATGGACGTGAGGGCAAACCCCAAAATCCTTCCCATGTCAAACTGGATTATGTGCTTGGCATCAGAGCGATGATAGCCAAGCACAGAGAACAGAGTATCCAGAATCTGAGGGTCAGCCAGGAACTCGGAAAGCACTGGCATGACCAGCAGGCCACAGTGAGTGAGTGCACTCCAGGCCAGAGAGACTGGATCATGGAGCAGTCAAGCTCAGCGCCCTTCATGGCAAGTGGACTGGGCCGAATGTGTTGCTGGAGAAAATCGGTGACAAAAACGACCTCATTGATTCCAAAGACCAAAGGTAAATGCATTGGGTCTTCCATGTCAACCGGCTGAAACCGCATTACAGCCGGGATGACTTAGTGATGGGTCAGGTAACTGACGACGAGACTGATGAGAAGAAAGAGCCCTTCCCAGACGTGTTGCATACATAGTTCACTGATTGGCCTCTATAGTGAGTAGCAATAGTCAGACAGCCAGCAGATTCTGGGACAGTTCATGGGTCAGAATTGTAATGCACATGTAATCCTAAATAATGCATTTTCTAACCTGAAGGCATTACACAGATCAAATTGTGCGGCTGTACGTATGCTAAAGTAAGCAAGCTAGCGAGCGATTCTTCCAGTAACATGCAGCATTAGACAGGGATATGTCCAGCATCCCTTATTAGTTACTGTATACATAAACAGTTCACATGAATTGTTTAGTTAATATACAATTCGCTGTACCCGTGATTAATAAGGAACATGTGTCCATTCTCTCTTCCACCAACAACTCAGTGTTAATTACCTGCTCTACAAGCACCTTACAAAACCTAATCACAAGATATTCGGATTTTATATGGACACTTAATGCCTAAAAACAACAATTTTGATGCGTGGCCTTAATGGCAAATGGTATAATTAGTTGTGTTTAAATCTGAGGTGACAGCATCCCAAAAGTAACTGAATTTAATTATTTGGGGATATGGGTAACAACAAACATACGCAGGAAAAAAACATATAGATAAGATGGCCCTAGGGAATAAAGCACTTGTGGCATAACTCGATGTTGTCTCTTATTTTAAGCGCAACTTATAGCTATGCTTTTAAAAGTCTTTGACGCCAAAGTGAATGGGCCTCATTCCGGGTTTGGAGCTAACCATGGAGTAATTAGCTCCATGGTTGCCTCCGAAACCGTCCCAAATCAGGCATGGTGAATGGAGTAATTACCGGTCCATTCCAGGGTTGGAGGGACCGGTAATTCCCCATTCACCTTTTGCCCATTCCCATTTCTACCCCATAGGGCTCAATGGGAATGGGGAAGGAGGTAATTATGGCACTGTAAATTACGGTACCGTAATTACCTCCGAGGTACCTTTGCGGGTCCCGTACTTAACTCCTACTAAAAGCAGGAGGTAAGGAAGGACCCGCAAAGGGAACTTGGAATACGGAGGTAAGGGATTACCGGCATCGGCACCCTTACCGGTGCCGGTAATCCCTTACCTCCAACCTCGTAAAGACCCCCATTACATTTCTGAGGAAGGTATTGGGCCCACTCTATTCGGTCCAACATTTGCTACACATAGAGCATTGGCAGTGGTGTATATTTTAGATTTGATGAGGACAGCCCCCAATCTTCCTTGTATTCAAAACAATAACAAATGAAAGGCTAGTCTCTTGAATGGTATTCATTTAATTTATTTTATTTAGATAGGTCTATGTTTTTTTTTAAAATATGTACATGGTTATGCAGTGTAACATGTGTATCTATATTGTTCTGTGTAATGTAATGGAAAATGCCGCCCAATAAAGTGTATGCATATATAGTTGTCATTGCTGCAGACTGACATAGAAAAGCGAGGTTCCCCGAGCCAAGACCAGCTCTGATCAGATACTTGAACTGTCTATGGATTCCTTACCATCATTTCTAAAATCATCAATAGAGTGAAGGCCTGAGAGGATGCACGGGGTAGTTTGAATGTGTTGACCCACAGTGATTTGGTGCCTTGGATGTACTTCCCCAGTCGGGTACTAATGTTCACTCAACTCTCGAATTCCGTAATTAACCAGAATCTGCATCTGTACTTTGTTGACAATTGGAAGTTGGGCTTGTAGACATCCCTGTGGGAACCAAAAAGATCACCCCAAGGGTATTATGCGAGCACTTCCATCTTGCATCGGGGCAAGACCGATCGGGCAAAGAAGCTGTGCCGGTTACTCACACAAATGCAGATCTAGAATTGGAAGAAACTGTCTATCTCCAGTGCTGGTGAAGGGACATTGTGATGACACACCGTGTCTAACAAGGTTACATTTGACACTATCATGTCCAACGTCACACGAGTTTGTGTCCAATTCTTAGCAGAAGGCTAATGACGAGCAGAACGTTGCATGCTAAATGGAGATTGGTAGCGCTGGTGCTCACATTATCATTGCTACTCTCACTCATCCAGGGTCCCTCACCAGCAACACCATGGAGCTCACACCTAACAACTTTAATGAATATGCCTCGGATTAAAAGTTCATTTAAGTGGTGGAAGAAATGGGTTGCAGAAGAGGAATTGCAAAAGGAAGGAGGTGGTGACTGCAGGATGGCACTGAATCAGAAAAGGTAGACCTTGCAAAGAAGAGTGCAGATTTGCTTGTTCATGGTGTCTTTGCAGGGTTAAAGATTGCTGGGAGCTGTTTAGCTCCTGTTTCTAGCCTGGGATAGGCTGGTTAGCTTGATAGCAACAGCTACCAGGAGCTACATATGGCTATCCAGGCCAACTAGTGCCTTACAAACATGCATGTGTGACACTATTGAGTATTTGAGAATGTTAATAAAGAAGAATTAGTAAACATTCAAACCTAATCAGTATTATATAATAGGCAAAAAGCAAAAGTCTGCATTTCACGTGGAAGTTAAATTTGCGGCACGCTGGGCACTCGCTCTGCGTTTCCCAGCGATAGCTCCTGCCTAATAGCTAATGCCCGATACCCTGGTGCTAGTTTTAGGTCCTAGCCATTGAATCTTAATTTCTAACCCTGTTCCATAGTGCAAAACACTTCTTAACAGCCATATTACACTATCAGATGTAAACATGGAGGCTCAGAGGAAAAAGAGGGAAATGGAAGAACATTTAGTGGAGGCATACAGGCTGTAATCCATTTTCCGTATGTTGATGTAAGGTTGGTGGATTAAGTGATTTTGAGCAAATCACTACTGAGCGAGTGTGTACTAATGGCCAATAGCATGCCCCGCTCTGCCACAGCGATGCTTGCAGGGCCACTTTTTCAAGTTAAGGCCTAGTAGAAGAACACTGTCTTCATTTCATTTTGTACTGTAAGATGATGCTTTGGTAGCTTAGTGCCTGCTACCCACCATGCTATTCACAGAGCCTTGTTGCCATAGCGCCTTTGTCAATTGAAGATGGGGATGTTTGCATAAATCCTGGATTTCAGATAGTAGAATAGTAAATGCCTGCCTTATCAGTTGCTTAGGCTCACATAAGCAACATTCTGTAGGAGTAATATATAGCATTTTCTAAGCAATCTTTTGCTTCGCTTTGAGGGAAAATATACACTTTAGGGTAGGACTGATAAGATCATAGCTTTTTAGTCCAAAAACAGATCTGGCTGAACCATTTAGTAACATTGAAATAAATAAATACATACATAAATAAATAAGGTGGGTCCTTAATCTGCTCTTCCCAGCCAGGAAGTTTGCCTGAGAGCACTTTCAGGGGCTGCCACTTCTATTGTCCAGGATCCTGGTTACCAGTGGTCTCACAGCAGGCCAGCCTTGACCAAGAAGCAAGTCACCTCAGATGATCCTCCCAAGCATGTGAGTGGAGGCCTTGCTCTCTCCTTGGAAGTCTTAATCTTCACCTCTATGGCAGACGAATTTGGACAGACTTCACTTCAATAAAGTTCCAAGTGAAATCTTCTCCTGGTGTCAAGAAATGATTTAAATTAAGGGCTGAGTCTCACCATTTTATATGATCATTTTATACAGCGGATGTGTCCATTTCAAGCATTTGTAAGGGGCCGATCCTGACTGCTTTGCCAAGAGCCCTCGCCTGGTAATGTCAGCCCTAACATTCTCTGGTTACAATAAGTGGGGAGGGGACACAGGAAGTGTGAAAGGTGTAAGTAATTCCAAGCGGGTGTGACCCTTCTCCTGGCTGTTACTTCTTTTCTGACCTATTCTAACTCCCCAACCCCTGTTTGCCTTACATCAACGAGACCCCAATAATTACCATCCTGGTGTGACCGCCTGTGTTACTGGCTTGGTTTCTATTTGATGTGCTTGCCCTACCTTATTCCTGTAAGTATATCCTGTTCTCTTTGGAAGATTACAAGCTATCCCAAAGAGAACAAACGGAGCTTCCAAATTAACTGTTTCGGGTGAACCTTAGCCCAAGACAGTGGTGCACAGAACCCTGACAGTTGAATGAGTTACTGGAAATCAGGTTGGAAACCAGGTTGTCAATAAAATGATATCAAAATGGTTCTGGCCGGTGCACCTGTATATCAAAATGGTTCTGGCCGGTACACCTGTATATTCTCATAAGCCGCCATGTCAACCCAGATATGGCTTATATTTATCAATCACTCTGCCACCAGGCCTTGGGGATGTACAGTTATATATAATTTGGGACAGGGTGGTCCACGTTTAGGGCATCCCTGGATCTGGAACCTGGGTTCCTGCAAGCTGTTTGCAGAATGCACATGTTATTCTCTAACTATCATGTTGACAATCTAAAACGCAACAGCTGGGGGTTTTCTGTAGACAGTCCCAGAAGAGAGCCATGTTTGTGCTATATCTATCCAGAATGCAGCATTATAAAAGTGGGCTTGATTAGCAGAACTTGCTTTCTGCGGCAGATTTACCAGCTTCATTTTGTGTTCCAACAAAAAAAAAAACGCTTGGGACAGCCAAGCTACCATGCAGGTGGCATTCTGGCACATCCTAATTAACTAATAAACACCAATAAACAGTCTTAGCGTGTTAAGACAGTGACATTGTACTCAACAAAGATGTTTCAAGTCAGGACAGAAAAGGATTACAGAAGAAGTGTGTGCAAGAAATGGTGGGTGGTTGCAAGGTTCTAGTTCCAGTAATTCCGATCCTTCCAATGACACAGGGTGCAGATTTGTTTACTGTTTGTTTTTTCAGTTGTTGAAACTACATTCCAGTCACCGTAGGTGGTCATGCGCCTGGAGGGGCACGATCCAGCCACTTAAAACGCTGGAGGGGTGAGTGCTGGCACGACACTGTCACCCCCCCTCTCCCGCCCCCCAATCACTTCTGCTTACAGCTAGGGGTGTCATTTAGGGGTCACCAGCGGTAGCCGCTGCTACACCTGACAGTCCCCTTGTTGTCTCTGCCACTGCCTCACTGGCCTATGGCACAGAGGCAGTGGCCCGAGGCTGATTCACTTCAAGTGTCAGAGAGTGATGTATGTCAGCCCAGCGTGTTTTGCGACGTGAAACACCTGTGACCATGAAATCAATAGCTACGGTATGTGTGTTTGTGTTTTTCCAGAATTTAGAATTCTTAAGCCGTGACTACAAACAGCTCGTGCGGGGTAGGAGTGGAAGCTGCAGCATAGGAAACCTGAATACTTTCCAGAACAGCAGCTCACGTGACATCTCCCGAATCATGGTAGAGAGCAGTGGTTTTGTGCTATATGACTTTGTTTGCTCTTTGCATAAGTGTCATTTCCTCATGTTCCATGTGCGTCAATTGCAACCTTTGTAAAGCACTTATCACGGATTACTTTTCTAAATTTCAGAAATGACCCTACTTTTATACAATGTGAGAAAAGGGATTGGGGATGGGTCAGCAGGGCCCAGTACCTTTGCATCGAATAGTTTCTCACAGGATTGGATTGCAGCGGTACAACAGAAAAGTTAATTATTTTGATATTTATGCATTGAATACAATGACACTGGACGCTAGTAAAATCTGTTTTCTACAGTGCTATGGAATGGAAATCCTATTTATCTATATATTCATTATGTATTTCAAATGCTTGCAAGTGTCATTTAGACAGTAGGAGTCTGAATCACAATGCTTTTGCCCAACATATTTCTATAAAGATCTACTTCTGATGACTGATTGATTTTGTGCAATGAACTCCCCTGGATTAAATCCGAGTGCTCTGGTGAAGCACTGGGGTAATTAAGGTTAGCTCACACTTAGGTGATGATAATAGCGTCCATGGCGGGCTGTCCTGTGTGGTAACGGCCTGTGATCCCGAGGTAATGGACCCAGAAGCACCGACCGATGGTGTTGATGTTTGCTAAAAGTTGGCAGAAAAAGTAAAACTTTGAACCTTGCAACTGGCAGTGAGGCAATGCCGAGGTGGCATTGAGCCCAAAGGGGACGCAGAGCTCAGGACTGGAAGGGGTGGTACAGAATAGGGTGACATCAGAAAAGAGGCCAGTGGAGTCTGGAAACACGGACCCTGAGAGGGTGATGAGAAGGAGGGAACACAGGGGGGGGGGGCACCATGAATAAGTGGACCCCACAAAGGTAAGTGGCTTGGAATGCGGGGGACAGTGAACGATGCCCCTTTTCTGAGTCACCATGGTTGGGGTGCACAAGAATGTTGTGAGGCTGGTAATGTGCCAGGACAAGCATCCAAGGGTGATTACAGAGCGATTTCTGTCAGGAGTACTGGCGTTTGATGTGCAAAAGGCTGTTTTTTTTTTTTTAAGTTAGCTCATCGGCAACTGCTTCTGCTCACGACAGACTAGAATGCAGAAATCATTGTGTGTTGGTGTAAAATGAAACAAGGTGAAGGACAGAAAAGCTGGAGCTTGTGTTACCATGACAGTTGGTCTAAAATACCAGCTTTTTTTCTTGAAAAAATGGTATGATCCTTCTAGGCAAATCATTTTAGCTCGGATTCTGTCTCCGAGAACTAATTTGGTGTTGTTTTCACCATAACAGACACACTGAATCATTTACCTCTAAAATGCCCCATAGTCTCAACCAAGAACATCCAAATCTGCCAAACTCGGGTCCCACCCCTACCACCTACCCATCTCTAACCTTTCATTAACTTTTCTATGTCTATTGGAGCATGCTGAGCACCATTGAACAAGGTTGTGCCTGGGCAAATAAAGCTACAGCTGGCATATGATAGAAGAACATTGGCATGTGAAGCTGTATCTTAATATGCCATGCATATCAGCCTTCATTTGGTAAAGAATTACAGTATGTGGGCAATCAATGATGTGCATGACATATCATTGCAATACTTGAGCATGTGAGGCTGTACTTTGCATACAATGACTTCATGCCATAGGAGGCTTAACATTGCATAAGATGGTGGTACGTGGGAATATGGTAAACAGGGCTGGACATGGCAAATTATTATGGCAGGGCTTGTATGCGATTTGTTATTTAGCATTAGACATGAATGTAACAGTTGCTGCAAAACTCAATCATGTAGAATTCCCATGGGTTCCTCCAGTTTGAACTTCGTTTGGGTCACCCTGAGATTTGAGATATGAAGTTCTACTGGGTTCGATGCCACAGCTATATCAAGACCGGTCAGTAGAAACATGGGACCGTTGATGGTCTGAATTTGATGAAGCAGGGGCATCTGAATATTTTTAGATAAGGGATTTGTAGGAAAGATAATAGGGCCTAACTAGAGTTAGGCAATTACGTTGGAAGTTTATTCCTGGGGGTTGAGGGCACATGATTTGTGGAAGAGTGGGGTGTGTGAATTGTGGGTGAGGGGTAGTAGCAACTACCTGCAATGTTGGTGGCATAGAAGTCCACAGCACTCAGACCTGTTGGGGAGAAGCTGGACCCCCACCAGGGCAGTGGGGGGCCAGCAGCCATACCCTCACCAGCTATGGGAGACCCCAACACCTCCCATATGGCCCCCAGAAATGCAACAGAGTCCCAAGCAGGCAGCAGCATGTTCCAAACTGCGTTTATTTCTGGGCAGCAAAAAAGAAAAAAAACACGCAGAGCATCGTGCACATCGAGAGTTCACGCACCGTCTCCACCGGGGCTGGCTTGCAAGCCAGCTTTGTAATCACACTGCAGGCTGACCTCACAGAATTGGATCAGCTCCCAGAAACCTATCTCCTCCTGCTATTGGCTGCTAAGTGATAGGTTACCTATGTAGACCTTATAGAGAGCCTGACAATTGGATGTTAGCCTTTTGCGTCAGTGGGTTGGTTTAGCTGTGCCAGCCCCCATTACCTAATTCTAACTTGTTGAATTATGACTTTGTTCCCATAACTTTTTAGCTGAAGCAAGCAGTTCGCACCTGAGCTCTGAGCGCTGATTGGCTGGGCTGAGCCATTCTTGTTACAATTATGTTTCAAATGTTGTGCAAGTCTTTGCGAAAATGTCTTTCTTTCCCAGAAAGAAAAGAAAAAAAAACACACTGGGTTGCCGTGGTTTATTCGCATTTGTGGAGAATTAAAAATGTTTGTCTGCAGAAAGCAATCTTATCTTGAATGCGCGACCTTGGCTGCTCGTGGGTTTTGCGAGGAGCATTGCTGAAGGCTTCTGCAGCCAGTGTTCAGTGAGAGAAATGAACTTGGCTGTAATTTTCCTGAAAAATGGCTTTACACTGTGCAATTAGACCATGTTAATTCATATAGGCATTTGCAAGCCTTTAAACAGGGATTTTTGTGTTTGTAGATTCTGATATTGCAGCATTGATTCTAATGTAGCATGGAAGTTGCACTGTTGGTGAAGTGGGTGTGTTTCAGCATATTTGTCACCCATGGGTGCGCTGGGGCCTGGTTCAAATGATAAGTGCGCTCCTTGTTCTTCCTGCTGTTCTTCTGTATATGCGCCTGGGGTGAGGGGGCATGGGTTTGATCTCGATTTTCCCTCTTCAGTCCCCCCTCTGGTCGACTTTGTCGACCACACCACCAAGCAACATTCACCTCCTTCCGGTCTGCATATCTTTGTCAATTCCTTGAAGTGTCCATCATTTTTTGCATTGTTGTTGATGAACAGTACATATAGGAGTGTTCTCCTTCTGTGTTCCACCACACTCACTTCGCTTGGTACTTCCTCTGATCACAGGGAGTGGCCACCTTTATTACTGCTGGAACCACACCATGTCTCTTATTTGCATTCCGATGTCTTCTTCTGTTCTCTTACATCTTGCAATGTATCTCTATCTTGCACAATGATGCTGTGCTCGGTACTAGTCCTTCCGTTATCACCTTCAATCAACCAGGCAGTCATGATGTCATCCATTACCATGCAAGCACTAGCCAGTTCTTTGCTTTCTCTTTTCAGATGCATTTTTTGCTGATCATTCTTTAGTATGCTGGTACTTCACCCAATCATTCTTCTGTCTCGCTCGAGAAGTAATTCCCCCCTCTTTTTACTCCTCTGTCTGTTTCTCTTCTTCCGTTGTTTTCCATCTTGGTGAATGTGTCATTCTTCACATCTTCCTTGGTCATCACCAACAAGGGCATGCTGATGCGCACCAATGAACAGTCTCCTCCCCAATTCAGTGGTAGTTTCTCTTGATCTTTAGATGCATGTGCTCAATAGTAGTCCATAAGCAGTGATGTTCCTGCTCTCATCTCGCAACTTCTCTCAACCTTCTTTCATCCAGCATGATTGTCCACTTCTTGTCACTGTTGTGCTGGTAACATAAGGCTGGTACCTTAACAGTATACGTCCTTCTTCATTCTCCACCCAAGTTACTATCTTCGCTCTTTTGTCTCACTCCGTTAGGCACTTATCATATTTTTGTCTCTTTTATTTTATTTTTTCTTCTCTCTTTTTGTTTTTCTTTCTTCTTTTATTATTTATTTATTTTTTCTTTTGTTTTTTTTTCTCTTGCAGCTTGCTCACTTGTGCATTTGCTCGTTGTTTCTTCTCTCTCTGGTCACTTTCCACATACAGTTGTTCTCCAATTAGCTGCTTTATGTAATCATCTTCCATAGGGGATTACCCCCTTTTTTTTATCAATCTCAATATTGCTGTCTTCCCTTGCAATCTTCTTCACACCTTGGGATACACGGGCGTTGTGCTCTGCTGTAGTAATTTCTGTTGTAATCAATTCTCTTCCGGCATATGTTAAAGAACAGTCAGGACAGCTCTCTCCAGTGGTGTCCCTACCAATTTTGTACATGTGTGCATGTTGTTGGTCACTTCTGCTATGTGTGTTATGTGTATGTTTTACTCCCTTTGTTTCTGCCCTTAACTCTCCTTACTTTAGCAGCAGCTTTTCCTCACCCACTGACGCCGTAACTCTTCCTGCTTAGGTTAGGGAATGTTAGCAGGGGATACAGCGGTAATGCTCACTATTACATATAATTTTCAAATTACCACCCCCATTATTTCGTTCATCATTAATAGTCCCATCGTGGAGGTAAAAGTCCTTATTTGCGTGCCCATAACCACTTACGCTGCTGGGTCCTTGCAGCTGATGAGATGATAAAGTTGGCCACCTGAAAATTGCAAGAAAGGCGTTAATACATTAGTACTTGTTAGTAACCTCATGTTCCACGAACTAAACAATCACTAAGGGCAAAAATGAAACCTCCCCCTGGACATTTCGTGTTTTCAAAATTTCTGAATATGGGTAGGGAAAATCTTGGGCTGTTTATTCAATGGAAGCAAGGAAATATACTTCAGGGAAACATGCTCTAAGGGGTCTGAGGTTCCTGATAGGGTGGGCAATTGAGTGGGGAATGCTTCATGATGTTTTAATCAGTAGGCCTCACAGTTTCTAATGTAAGATAACATTAAGGAAATTTCCTACACATTTCTAACATCATACATATGCAACAACTTGCATGTGCGGGGAAAAGAGAAGGAACAAAACAGTGTTACAGCTGTAGGTGCACAAAATGTAATATGAAACTCAATTAAACTTTGGACATGCATCTGTCAGTCCCTATTCTAGTTGCTAGTGTGCGTTGGACCATAGGATGGCCATGTTTCCCTAACTCGGGAGTGTTCGTGCTATTTTGCAGTTCATGAAAATCTCTTGCGCTGGCCCTGTTGATCGTTGCTCCCTCGTTGCCAGGGTGGCCACCGCTTTGTAGGGCTTGACTCCTCACACATCTAACAAAGTCTGTCAGGAGGGGAAAATGTCCCACTGTAGTCCGTAGCCATTGGGTGTTAGTTGTCCGTTGTCTTCAGGCCTGCCCTGGGTCCTTTATGTCTGGCGAGAAATGAAATGGAAGCACTTGAGACCTGATAATTTACATATTCTTCAATTTCTTGACCTAACCTCTCTGCACTACTCTCACACTATTCAGTGTCCTAGTGGGAGGAGCCAATGGTACACCTATGCACCATCCTGTCACCACCTGGTGGCGTTCAATGACGGTCTGACCGTAACTTGTTGCGCTATTCGAAATGTACCCAGAAAATGGGTAGGCACTTAATTTATGTGAAGATACTCATTACACACTTGGATCATATATACGCAATTTAGGTGCTAGTGTACAAATGGGCCTTTGGATCTTTATATTTACTGTGCTTTTGTTGTAAGCTATTTATAGTACGTGCCTTTGACCCGTGGGGCATCAGGCACTGACAAGCTAAATAGGGAAACATCAGGGTGGTAAATTTGTCATATAAGGTGGCTGTGTTTCTAAATTAAGTGGACTATGTTACTTAGTTAAGATAATCCCAGGGTTTTTAAATCTTTTTTTCTATGGCTCCTCTCTCAACTTCTCAGGGCGTGTCTCACAGTGAACTGCAAGCACTTTCAGCTGGTGCTAATGAAATTCACTACCAATTATTCGCTACCTGTCCCTCCCCCCTCTTTGTATTTTTATTTATTTATTTACTTCCTCTTTTCTTTCAAACCCAACCGTCACAATTTACTCCCATTCTCTCTATCCCACCCCATGTCCACTTTTTAAACCCTACCTACTCTGTTAATTACTCATTTAGTCTAGTATTTTATTACTCCACTACTGTAATTACTGTTACATTTAAACAATATATTTATCCCCCCATTATCTGCTCTCAAATTTTAATACAACCATCATTCTCCTGTTCGTGCAGCAATGACCTCTTTCCCTATGTGTGTTGGCTAATGCATTTGTGCCAGTGCTGTTTTCAAAAGCGCTAGTGGCATTACCACTTGCACTGTTATTTTGTCGCCAAATTAATTCTGTTGGGAACATGGATCATCCACCCTTTACCCCTATTTCTTTCCTCCCGTGGTGAACCGTCAATGAAATGTAGGCCTCCCCCTCAAGTGCACCTTCTTCCACCTTGTGTGTCTCATTTAATTGTTCTGTGTTATTTGTGTATTCATGAGCCCAGTCTCCTCACTGAAAGATGTGTGCTCAAAATGTAGCTAAATGTACTCTCTTGTGATGCGCTATCATTATGCACCCACCTCTGTACCGTGCACCCCCATTATGCTTAAACAATCTTTCTTACTTTCAACATGTGTATGCCTGGTGTTTAACAAGTTATGGATTTCTCTGTTAATAAGGTGGTCATATCCACATCGCTCATGATGTCACAAATGTCTCTTCCCTAATGCATGGCCTGGTCGCCCCACTGTCACCCAGAAAAGAAAATGTTTTTATACCTATCACCACCCCTATGCAATTGTCCTCTGCATTATTGAGTGTGCGTGCGTGAGTGTGTGTGTCGGCGTGCGTCTCGCCCACTCTGTCGGTGTGTGTGGCAGAGTGAGTCAAATCAAGTTTGTCTTGGGCTGTCCTATTAAGGGTATAATGTCAATCCATGTCCTTTGAAAGGTTTGTTCCCCATCAGGAAGACCCCTCCCAGTCATGTAACCGGAACCATTGCTATGTGTCAGTGTTCTGTATGGGTGCTGGCTGCTGTGCAGTGCCCCTGTGTTGTGATTCTTGTCAGTCCTGGGGTAGTGGTGCTGTCATTTGTTGTGTCTGTACATGTAGTGGTGACAGTGCCTGCGTTGGTGCTTGTGGTGTCTGCTGAAATGATCCCGTCCTGCCCCATGTATCCTCCCCACATGGGCGGTGCATATTGTGGTGGTTGTTGACACTGCTATTGTGATTCTTGTGCGTGTGTGTTGAGGCTGTTTTTAACTGCCCCTCCCATTGCATACTTTAATAATGTATTTTGTGCCTACTTGTCCTCATCTGCCTTTCTCTGCCCCTGCCGTTTTATTTATTTATTAACCGTCTTCTCTTGCCACAATCTACAATGCACACAGTCAATGTCTAGCGCGTTATCCTTCCTCCCTTCCATAACCCCATGCATGCTGCACCACCCCTTACTGATCCTCTATCATGTTTGGCTGTGCTGTCTCGTTCAGTCCTTCTCTCCTCCTCCAATCCCTTTCTTCCCTTTCCAGTTCCCCCTCTCTGTTGCTATCGTTACTCCTTGCACCTCCCCCGTTATCTTCCCTTTAAATTTAATTCCTCTGTACCTGTTCCTTCAAATCTGCTTCCATGCACTGCAGCCCTCCCTTGCTCACTCCTGTGCTGCTAGTGGGTTGTTCTGCACCTTCCTGTTTGTTCGCTTTAGTGTATTGTGATTGTGTGTGTGTGTGTGGTGTTTAAATGTCCTTCTGCTGTTTTCAGTTCTCTCATGCAATGCATTCCTTGCTTACCATCTGTGTCATCAAATATTACACTCACGGAGGTTCCGAAGGGTGAGTCCCCTCTTCCCTCTGCTCGTGCTGGTTCAGCATCAGCTGACCCCTCGCATCTTCCCTTTCCTTCATGCACACAGTTCAACTGTAGCCATGTGCTTTTAAAGCTATTCCCGTGTAAGTGCTGTGTATGTGTGTCCTTAGCGATTGCTGTACGCTTCTGGAGAAGGCGCCTATGAGCAGCCATGGTCTTTTTTAATTTACCTTCAGTACTTTTGAATCTTTGCACACTATGTTTTACTGACTTATTTCGGCATGGAAGCTGTGTGCTACACAACAGGTGAAGGGGAGTCATTTCTGTATTGTGTGATACATTTTACCTCTATTCAATTTGAAAATTTCGATAGTCCGCTGTTCAGGGAGCAAAAGTTAGAAGATAATTGAACATTTTTCAACTTCTGTGAGCCTTCTTGGCTCCGCACCTTAGCCAGTGCACTCCACGTGCAGCCCATCTTCACCAAAACATTGCCTTCTCCGGCACACCCCCACAATCTTGCGCATGTGTCTTCCACACACCGCCTCTGGGTCACCTATTCTCCAAATCCAAAACCACACCACTATCTCCTCACCATCAAAACTCTGTGTCCTATGCATCAATCTGAAGGTGACGTCACCAAACTAAAAACACAGTGCAAATGAACAGACAAATGTGCATACACAGAACAATAACCCATTTCTCCCAACCCCACAAAAATCCCAAAATAAAACCCTACAATCCCCACAGCTGTCTTCCTGTCTCAACTTGAACAAGGTAAACCACAATAAAAACTCTTATAATTGGACTGCGCACACTGCGTCGCCTCACGTGTGACACGCCCCTCACCAGGGGAGCTTAACCAGTCAATTATCATCCGCACCCGGGAACAATATAGCTGCCACCAGCGGGGAAACATCATCCACTCACTGAACTAAAACGCTCAATTAGCAGGGAACCTCATCTACTCATTGATCTATAACGTCAATTCATAGGAAATCTAGACCCCCATACATGAAATCGCCATCCGGACCAACCAGCGTGGCACTCCTTTCTATATGTGGGGAGTCACTACCCCACCCAATATCCTCATAAACACAAGAAGGGACCACTGCCAGCGCTCCAGTCCCAACTACAATTTTCGTGCCGATCACCACCAATGCGCCGAATTTTGCGACAATGTACAACCTCCCACCACCCAATTTACAGTGCCTCCCCCCAGTTTCTACCCAAACAAAAGAACTTAACATTTCTGCAACATACTGATCAGCAATGCATTATAATACTTGAAACATTTCCCCCCCTCAAAGCCCATGTTGCTGGTTGACTTACATTTCCTATGCTGCACTGGCACTTGCTCTGCTGCTGGACACCCCCTCAAGGCGCTTCACCGGACCCCTTCTCCTGCAGGGCTCTCACCTGCCCTCAAGCGGGGTATTTCCAAGTGGCCCCCGATGCCTTTAGCCGGTTACGCGTTTTCCGGTGGTCTTCAGTTGCAGGAGAGGGTCCCACAGCTTCCTTGAGTCGGCGGCAGGGAGTGCAGTTCAACGCAGGGCTTGCGCAGGCAGTGCTCATTCACCCATGTTACAATGAGCAATGAGCCTCACAGAGGGCACCAACTTGTTGGGGAGAAGCTGGACCCCCACCAGGGCAGTGGGGGGCCAGCAGCCATACCCTCACCAGCTATGGGAGACCCCAACACCTCCCATATGGCCCCCAGAAATGCAACAGAGTCCCAAGCAGGCAGCAGCATGTTCCAAACTGCGTTTATTTCTGGGCAGCAAAAAAGAAAAAAAACACGCAGAGCATCGTGCACATCGAGCATTCAGGCGCCGTCTCCCCCGGGGCTGGCTTGCAAGCCAGCTTTGTAATCACACTGCAGGCTGACCTCACAGAATTGGATCAGCTCCCAGAAACCTATCTCCTCCTGCTATTGGCTGCTAAGTGATAGGTTACCT
Source organism: Ambystoma mexicanum (assembly GCF_040938575.1). NCBI lineage: Eukaryota > Metazoa > Chordata > Amphibia > Caudata > Ambystomatidae > Ambystoma > Ambystoma mexicanum. The sequence goes on along the minus strand of NC_090932.1, from coordinate 743,960,381 downwards.
ATGTAGCCCTTATAGAGAGCCTGACAATTGGATGTTAGCCTTTTGCGTCAGTGGGTTGGTTTAGCTGTGCCAGCCCCCATTACCTAATTCTAACTTGTTGCATTATGACTTTGTTCCCATAACTTTTTAGCTGAAGCAAGCAGTTCGCACCTGAGCTCTGAGCGCTGATTGGCTGGGCTGAGCCATTCTTGTTACAATTATGTTTCAAATGTTGTGCGAGTCTTTGCAAAAATGTCTTTCTTTCCCAGAAAGAAAAGAAAAAAAAACACACTGGGTTGCCGTGGTTTATTCGCATTTGTGGAGAATTAAAAATGTTTGTCTGCAGAAAGCAATCTTATCTTGAATGCGCGACCTTGGCTGCTCGTGGGTTTTGCGAGGAGCATTGCTGAAGGCTTCTGCAGCCAGTGTTCAGTGAGAGAAATGAACTTGGCTGTAATTTTCCTGAAACATGGCTTTACACTGTGCAATTAGACCATGTTAATTCATATAGGCATTTGCAAGCCTTTAAACAGGGATTTTTGTGTTTGTAGATTCTGATATTGCAGCATTGATTCTAATGTAGCATGGAAGTTGCACTGTTGGTGAAGTGGGTGTGTTTCAGCATATTTGTCACCCATGGGTGCTCTGGGGCCTGGTTCAAATGATAAGTGCGCTCCTTGTTCTTCCTGCTGTTCTTCTGTATATGCGCCTGGGGTGAGGGGGCATGGGTTTGATCTCGATTTTCCCTCTTCAGACCCCTACATGCATTTTGTAGATTGGGGGGGGGATGAGGCCAAAGCACTGGGAACCCCATGTGCATTTTTTAGTTGGAAACTGCCAAAGCACTGAGGACCCCACCTGCATCTTGAAGGTGAAGGTGAATGTCAAAGTACCGGGAACCCCATGTGCATTTTCCAAGGTGACGAAGTGCAAAGCTCTGAGAACCTCACATTCATTTTGTAAGTAGTGGAGAATGCGACAGTACTGAAAACCCCATGTAATTCTTTTAGAAGGAAAAGAAGGCCAAAGCAATGGGAACCAAACATTCATTTTCTAGGCGGAGGAGATGGCCAAAGCACTGACAAAATCACATGCATTTTGTATGCATAGGAGGAGGCCAAAGCACTGAGAACCCCATGCCTATTTTATTTTTTTATTGAATTGGTTGAAATTTAACAACCCTTCAATTTTTAATACATCAATACAATTTAGACATGATAAAACACTCGACAAGAAACAAGAGACAATGGACTGTAAACAATAAAGAAAAAAAACAAGGAAAGTCAATCGGTGAAGATTTGGGGGTAAGGCAAAAGAATAAAAGCAAAAGCAAAAAAAAAACAATAAAAGTTATATCACCATTACCATCCAAATCAACTCTGATATTGCTAAAATAGAAGGTTTAAAAACCATTGACAATCTTTACAAAGGACGGTACAATTATAGTGCAATGTGCAGTATGATACAGTATACAGAAACAAAACAATAAAGTTTTCCAATTTGACAATATATCTATATACACTTGATAATCCTTATTCTCCAAGATCTTTCACAGTCAGTATTATTTACACATGCGTCATGTTCAAACCTTCCAGAAATCTGATCGTGGCTAATCTAACAGTACCACGTTCAGTTGCAAAAAATTAATTCCCAAAGCTTGGAAGCATTTAAAATGTCTTTATCATGAGAGGGCGCTAGAGGGCCATCCAAGATGGCCGCTTAGGTCAGAGCTCCCTCGTAGCCCCGCATCAATCCTGGAAAATCCTGTGGATCCTGGCGTTACTGACCCCCAGTCTGCCTGTACACGAACTGCTGATGTCCCCAGCTATGCCACCCCGAAGTTTCGTGTAAAATCGGAGCTCCAAGCCCGAGACTCGGCCCTAGAGGCCCGGCTGCCGTGACTCGCGGGGTCGGCCACTCGGCCCCGCGCATCAAGAGCTGAGCTCCTTCACTGTGGAGCCCGATGCACCCCCCCAGCCACCCACGAGACGGGGGGCCAGTATCCTGGCAAGGAGTCGGCAGTGGCCCGGGGAGCACGCGTCGTACAGCGGAGGGCCGGCGGGAGATCCTGACCACCCCCCTCCTCCCGCCTAGAGCCATCGCCAGAGCGGAAGAGTCGGCCGTAAGACGCCAGGGCCTCCCCCACTCCCGGAATCTGCACCTGCGGCTCCGGCATCCGGCTTCCCGGCCGAGGGCCTGTTGGGTGTCCTGACCCACGTTTAAGCTATCATGCCACAACATTTGGTGCTGTGGGCTTAGAAAATTCAAGATGGCGGAAAACCCACATGTGCGCCGAAATCCAGGAAAGCTGCGCAGTTTGTGCGCACACCGAAATGGTTGCCTCACTTGCCACCCACCATTGCGAGAATGAAAGGCCGGGTTGCCATGAGGGAAATGGGTTGCCAAAGGAAAAACAGTAGCGCCGGTTAGCTTCAAAGCGCTTTAAAATCACCATTGGACTACCCGCACAGTAGTCTGAAACCATTGGGAATGGCAATGCTGATTGCCAAATGCAACCTAGAATTGTTGGGAATTCATTTTCTTAAATCCCAAAAATGGGTGCAGTACCAGTACTCACCACTATCCAAAAGCCGGCAGTTTAAAACCACCCTGTGTTTCTCTGAAGGCAGGCTCAAACTGTCTATTTTAAACATTGCAACACATCTAAAAACTCACTGGACACCAGCAGACATTTGGTAGAATGGAGTGTTGTGTGCCTACAAAATCTGGGAAATGAAGAGCCCAAAACAATGCTTATAACAAAACTGCTATGGAGTCAGCAGTTTAAGTTGCACTGGATTTAAAGACACTAAAATCGAAAATGTTTAGATTAAATGAGTGACCTATGTTTGGTGTCACATGCCTTTGTAACTGTTTAAATGTCATAGTTTTAAACTTAGAATCAGCCTTCTAGCTGCATATGTGAAAATGTTTAGTTTTATTTGAATGCAGAAACTGGGGAACAGAAATGACAGCTTAAAGAGATTCCAATTTGCCTGGCAACTACCCCCATCAGGAGTGAAACTTGAGTCACAGCTGTGTTCCCAGGCCTAGCTGCCCTTTTGCTGCTCACACTAAGGATATGCCATCTATGTGATAATTGAATTACCTGTGCTCTGCAGGAGAGTGAACAATGCAACTCCCTTCACCCAGGCAGAGGGTTTATTGAGAGGATCATAAATGGCTTCCTCTTGAACAATGAGCCTCTCCTGACTCAGGCAAAGGTTTTATTACAGCAGTCGTAAAATGTAGCTTCCTCTTGGCAGAAGCTGGGAGGAGCACTGCCTGTGAGAGCAAGCTGGCTTGGCAGAACTGGAAAAACCAGTATTTCTACCTTGTGCTGAGAGGAAACCACACCCCTTTGGAGCCAGAACATAACTCTAAAAAGATGAATAACTCATAGAGCGGACATGTGAAAATTTTATAAATGATACCATAATTCTTGTGATTTTTCTGCCCACAGTTTAAGAGGTTTTTAGAACCGGTGGTATGTTCAGGGGGGTTTTAGCGGAAAAGTGGATATTACTCTAAATGTATGCATGTTAAAAATCTGAAACTTCATCAGTTAATGTCCATACTCCCTGCGCACATGTATGTAAAGTTGGGTCAATGTCAGAAATTGAAAAATCAGTTAAAAAGTCAATTATGTGCCATTTCTGAATGCAAGCTCTTAGAAACAGCAGATTTGGACAGAGACATGGCTAAATTCAGCCACACCATGTATATGTAATTTCAAGCAACTGTGTAACTGTGAAATATGTCTTTTATTATCAAATATAGAATGTGTGCAATCTGACAGAGGAGTGTCCTATCTGCAAGCCATAAAATGACATCACTCTGACACAACTTAGCTTCGCCAATCAAATGATAAATGGAAGTTTGACCAATTAGAAGCTGAGAGAGAGGTAGGGTCAGTGATGCGAGAACACACCCACATTCTAAACACATAAAAGCAGACAGACAGGACAGATAGGGACCTTCAATTCCATCTGCCGCTGGAAGCTCTGCCGGAAAAATCCATACTTACCTCCATCAAACCTCCAGAAAGCCAAACTAGAGACTTCAATCTATCCAGAACTAGAGACCCAGACCAGAGAACCAGAGAGAGCTGACCCAGATCACTGTGAAGTGCAGAGACCAGAGGCGAGTTTAAAACCTGACCAGATCCATGGCGAGGCCCATTTCACTCAAGAATATAGTGTGAGTACCTAGAAAACTGTGCAGAACCAATCTCCTAGTTAAAATAATATAATTCAATCTATTTAATCTAAGTAGAACTGCCTCCTAACTGTCACCTGTCATTTGTAAAGCTGTCACTTGTCATTTCCTAGTTGCAAGCTGCACTTGTCTTTTTGAACTTTAAAATTTCAAATCTGAAAAACGACCTTCACAAAATCGCTCATATCTCCGCAACCGTTTGTGCTAGAGACTTGCAATAACTTTCATCTGAAAGGTTAGAATCGTGGCTTTCCTACGAACCTAGAACCGCATTCCTACCACTTATAGTTTTATCGCAATCGCGGAACACGCATTCGCGAATTTTACCGCGATTTGCAAATTTCTTCACATGTAAAAACTGCTGCTGCTTGCCTTCCATTTGCCAGAAATTCGTTTAACCTGCTAACTATCCCTGCCTCATTGCTAGTGTGAGCCTGGACTAATATTAACTAGATACCACTCACCCTGAACCTCTGAAAGGGAATTAAAAGCATTTCCAGCATATTTCTCATCCATTGCTAGCACATATCAAAGCATTTTGCCTGTGTTTTCAAAACTCCTATCTGTTTTCTGTAGTGTAAGCTTGGGGGGATTGAACTGAATTACATTGATTGCATTTCTGAGAACTGTGTGCCTTCCTTCCACTTCCTTGCATTGCATAAAAGGGGGGAGGGGATTGCCAGAGAAAAGTGATTACATTGTTTGGTTGAAATCATATTGAGTATTTTCTGTACTGCATTCATTGAATATTGCATCCACCTGAGTTTACATAAAGCATTCTCTACCACATTATACTTTTGTTCCTATTTACCAGTGTGCTACCTTATCCATTTCATGTCAACTCATTAGTGATTATAAGAAGTGTGCTAGTGCCAGATTCTCCGTTGTTGATCTTTATCATATCAGATTAAGTGTGCTATTCAATTATTATTTTATTATAAGGTGTGATATATACATCTCTTGTTTAAATTATCAAATAAACCTTTTAACTTGCAAAACAGAACTACTTCTTGGCTCAGTGGGGTCAGGGGGATTCCAAGAGAGGGGTGTTATATAGGGGTAGTCATCCAGAACGCATGAACTGGACATAAAGATATATCAATAAGGGTTTTCATTCAGTATTCTAGACTAGGCGTTAACTTAGCTGTAGTGCTGAATTGAATCCTCTTACAGCCATGGGGCGACGGACCCCGGATGGCGGCCAGCCGCCCAGCAAGAACCCCCACACCCACCTGGTGGCGACGAGCGAGGGGGTCGTTCCCAAGGCCCCGGGAGGTAAGGAGTGGTGGGGAGACGGCGCTGTCCCCCCCCTTCCGCCTTCGGGACTCGGCGGCGGCCTTACCCGCAGTGGCAGGGGCAAGCAAGCAGCACAGCGCCCCCGGCAAAACCATTCCCTCCTGCAATCCGCTGGGCCGGGACACACACGGACGACCTGAACCCCACCACTTGGGGTGGAGCATCCTCCCTGTCGTGGACCAACACACGGCCCTGTACTACGAACCAGGAGCACAAGGGGTTGTCCAACACTTCACCCCCTGAACCAGGAAGAGCTGGCAGAAATCCTCTGTAAACCTCTTTGACACGAGCCAACATAGCGCCTTAACAGTCGACCCCTGCTCGCATAGCGGGTAACATACATCCTACGCCAGTCTTCCACTGAAACCCACCAAAGGGGCTGCGCTAACAGTGGAAGAGCACAGTGCACAACGAAATTCGGCCCCCACCCCGCATTGATGATCAAGCACCACATTCAACCAGCCGAGGCCACCCCGATCCGGAGGGGGGTCCGAGGCACAACTAGACCACCTGCAACCCATTTTCGACGTTTCAATTCTCACAGCCAAGATGGGAAAAAACTATAAATCTCAGAGGAAGCTAAACTTTGAGAGCGGCCCGACCCCCAGAGACCCTCACCACCCAGAAGATCAAGCTTCATCGTCCGAATGCTCCCACCAGGATGAAGTGGCGGAGAACCCCTTTGAAATCAAAGAAATCCTCCTTGACTTAAAAGCAGGCATTGGCAGCCTAAGTAACAAAATGGACGGTCTCGCGTCCAAAGTCGATCTCATGCAACACCGTATGGACTCCCAGGCCGAACGCCTAAACGAGATGGAGCAGAGGGTGTCAAATCTCGATGACAGTTCGGCAACCCTCACTAATAGAGTTTCGCAGCTGGAATCGCAAATGAAACTAACCGCCGCCAAGTGCGAGGACCTCGAAGGTCGGTCGAGGAGGAATAATCTACGGATAGTCGGTGTGAGAGAACATCAAACGCAGGAGAAAATGGAACACTTTGTGGAAGCCTTATGCATCACTCTATTTGGCCGCGAGGCCCTATCCCACCTATTCATAATCGAGAGAGCCCACAGGATTCCCGCAACGAGACCTGTTCCAGGGGCTCTCCCTAGGCCCATAATAGCGAGACTGCTGAACTACAGAGATCGCGACTCCTTGCTCCGCCTCGCCAGAGAAAAAGGCGAACTGAGCCACGACGGGGACAAAATCCACTTTTACCCTGACTTCTCCCCAGCAGTTCAGACACAAAGGAAAAAGTTTGCAAGCGTCAAACAGAGACTCCGCAACAGCCAACTGCCGTATTCCATGCTTTACCCAGCACGCTTAAGAGTCCAACACGAGGGAAAGGTCCAATTTTTCCAAACCCCAGATGAAGCAAATGTGTTCCTGGACCGTCTAGGGCTACCGGATCAGAATCAGGCTCGCCCCAGACCACAAAGAGACAGAATCCCCAGGAACCCTCCTTAAACGGTTGGACACAGCTGGACGCAAGACCCGGCACAACAGCATTGAGTGGGCCAGACCATTTACAGCAGCACAAGTCGGGGCTGGGACACTTGGGAGACCCCGGGTGCCCCTAGCTCAGCTACTGTTAAGTTACTGTTAGCCTGAGTGGTGTCTGCCCGGCGAGGTGTGGACCGCACGTCTCGGCATGGCGACTCCAAGGGCCGTTTTGGTTTGGGGTTGGGAAAGTTGGAACCTCCCGGTGAGCATGTTCAGGGTTGCCCACCCTCGGGAGAGCTACGTCTTGGGCCAGTTGGGGATTGCCCGAAGTTTGAATATTACAAAGTTAATGGAGAAGTTCAACGCCACCAGTTCCCGATTGTCCCGCTCGCCACCTGCTCCCTACTCGCTGCCATATTCATGATCGCATTGTGACTCCCATCCCTCACATACAGACCCAGTCAGCAGCTGTGGCTCAACCAGACCACGGCCACCCGCTGAATCAGAAATGAGATCCGAAATAAATGCAAAGTTGCCCCGTTCAACGTTTTAACATGGAACATAAGAGGAGGTAACATCCCGGCTAAATCTAGGAAAATTCTGCACTATCTCAGACGCCACGATTTAGACGTGGCCCTGATTCAAGAGACGCACTTTACGCCGGGGAGTGACCGCCAGTGGGCCAAAAGCTGGGGCTGCCACAGATACTTTTCATCCTACTCCAAGTATTCGAGAGGAGTTGCGATCCTCATACACAGGCGGCTCAGTTTCCGGCTACTGCACACGGCAAAAAACGAGGAAGGCAGAGCACTACTGGTGAGTGGCATCGTCGCAGGTCAGAAAGTGACCTTTGTCAATTCATATGCTCCGAATGTGGATGGCCCTAACAGCTTCGGCTGGGTGTTGACACAGCTCTCCGCGCTCGGCCCAGCCATGGTCGTCTGGGGCGGCGACATGAACACGGTTATGGACCCTACGAGAGATAGATCGGCCATACATCAACCAACCTCAAAAGCTGCTCTCCAGATAAAGGAAATCTGCAAAGCATTTGATTTACAGGACACTTGGAGAGTCTCCAATGGGGAAAGGCGCGAGTACGCCTTTCATTCTACAGTCCATAATACAAGCTCCCGGAATGACTACTTTTTTACCTCAACTAACAGCACCCTGGCGCGTGGCCGGTGCCACATCCACCCGAGAACACTCTCGGACCACTCGCCAATCTTCCTTAAGCTCAAGCCAGCTAGCCTCACCCCGCCGCTACAACGTTGGCGCTTCAAACAGGGATCACTGCGGGACGAGGTCTTTGCCTCCGAATTAAAAGAGGAGATTGACGTGTTCTTAGGAGCCAACCTGGGTTTGGTCCCCTCGGCAAGCATCATTTGGGAATCCTTTAAATGCTTTATCAGAGGAGTCTGCCTCGCCAAAGAAAACGGCATTCTCAAGCTCATTAGGGGCGAGCTTGCAAGCAGCGAAAATAAATTAAAACAGCTCGAAACTCAGAACGCGAACAATGACACCCAGAAGCTGCAGCGGCATTGAAGACGGAATTGCAGAAATTCAACGACGCAGCGGAACGTGAGGTTAAATTTCTTCACCGCACCAACCAAATCCGCCAATACGGCGAGGGCCAGAAACCAGGAGCTTTACTGGCAAATCTAATTAAAGCCGACAATAAACAGTCCCAAATCGAAAGGATCAGAACTAGGCAAGGGGAAGTGGTCCACACTGACGAAAAGATAGCGGAGGAATTCAGCCTATTCTACCAAGATCTTTACAGTGCCAAGCTACCGAAAGACTCGCACCTCCCCCTGGAATATCTGGAAGACACAGAACTCTACTGGGTCGAACATCAACTACGTGAACCTCTGAACGAACTAATCTCACAAGAAGAGGTAAAAGCAGCCATAAAGACCCTACCACCCTCCAAAGCACCAGGCCCTGACGGCCTAACGGGAGAATTTTATAAGGCCTTTGCAGAACCCCTGGCTCCGTTGCTGGCAGCGGTGTACGAGGAAGCGCTAGAGCTTGGGACCCTTCCTCACTCTTCGCGTGAGGCCAATGTCATTCTTTTACACAAATCAGGAAAACCACCAGACGAATGCGCCACGTATCGCCCGATCTCCCTGCTCAATCTGGACAATAAAATCCTTGTTAAGATCCTGGTGAATAGATTGATGCCCCTGATGCCTGCCCTAGTGCTAGCAGACCAGGCAGGTTTCATACCTGGCCGCAATACGACCTTCGGCATCCGGAGAATGTTTGGAATCATCGAGGCTTTAGACCCTACAGGCCAGGCAATCGCGGTCCTGCTTGATGCAGAAAAAGCATTTGACTCAGTGGAGTGGCCGTTCATGTTCATGGTTCTCACCTGAATGGGGCTGGGGGCCCGCTTTATCAAACTAGTCTCTCTCCTGTACACCAATCCACAGGCCAATATCATAGTGGGCAAGGCAAAATCAGCAGCAATAAACCTGCAGCGCGGCACTAGACAAGGATGCCCCCTGTCAGCACTAATATTCGCTCTGGTAATGGCGCCACTAGCCTCCAACCTGCGGGAACTACGCCAACAAATGGGACTCACCATCCGCCCACACAAACTAATCGTATCCTTATACGCCGACGACGTAGCACTATTCATAAGAGATCCAGAAATCAATCTGAACCCGGTCATGCGGGAAGTCATCAGATTCAGGGCGGCCTCCGGACTGAAAACCAATCACTCAAAATCAGTCGTCTTCCCACTGACCCGAGACACGAAACAATTCGCTGACGACTTCGGACTCAAGTGGAGAACCTTGAGGGTCCGTTATCTTGGAATCCAACTGTCACTGGACCCACAAGAGGTATTCCGGGACAACTATGAGGAGGTGTTTAAGTCCCTACAGGACAAGGTCACACGCTGGAGGACGCTCCCACTGACACTCTGGGGCAGAACCTCCTTAGTCAAAATGGTAATGCTGCCAAAATTACTGTATCTCTTCAACAATATCCCGCTGCTACTACCACAATCCTTCTTGAAAAGGCTGAAAAGCTTGGTTCTGGATCTACTGTGGGCTGGCAGACCAGCCAGAGTGGCGTACACAATAATGACGCTTCCCGTGTCCAGCGGTGGTCTAGCCCTCCCCGACATGGAAAAATACTTCTGGGCAGCCCAAGCACAGTACCTCAGCCATTGGTACGCAACGCAAACGATTCGCCCCCATGTACAGGTCGAGAGGGCCTTGGCAACTCCCAACTTCCTAACTGCCGTGGTTTTTAGTCAGTTTACCGTTCCCAACCGCACAATGAACGTGATGCTCACAACATACAAGGTCTGGAAGTCGCTAGCAAATAAACTGGGGGTGCAGATAAGGTACTCTCCCCTCTTGCCAGTTAAGTTTATTCCTGGAATCCCCCTAACATCAGAGAAAGTGTTTCACCAGTGGGTCGACAAGCTACACATACAATCCCTAGGAGACCTATTCACAGAGGAGGGCTTCCTGACCCCTGACCAAGCCAAACAGAAAGGGGGCAACTCAGCACTGGACGTGTTCCTCTACTTCCGAACTCAATACACTATGCAGACCCACCTGCCTGGTTTCCCGAGACAGCCACCGACCTGGCAGCTACTGCATGATGTCATTCAAGCACAGGGGGAAGGCAGGCTGGTGTCGCAAATCTACAAAGCACTGACCACCGGAACGCCCCCCGTCAACTCTGGAGCGAAAACAAGATGGGAACGAGCGCTAAACGCAAGTATATTGGAGGTTGATTGGGGCTACATTCTGAAGCAGACCCAGAAAATTACACTTAACTCCCGGCTCAAACTTATCCATTTTAATTTCCTCCACCAAACCTATTATACACCGGAAAAAGCTAATAAACACCATCCCGACACCCAGGCCGAATGCAGGAGATGCGGTATTCTATCCACGAGCTTCATACACCTGGCATGGGAATGCCCTGAAGTAGCCCCATTCTGGAACCGAGTGTTGGACACGACAGCCGCAATCGTGGGTGAAGTAGTAAAACCGAGATGCACAGCAGCTTTGTTGGGAATGACGAGGTTGCTATCCACGCCGTCGAGGAAACTGACCGGAGTCCTACTGACACTAGCCCGCAGGAGAGTTGCCATGGCATGGGGCCGCGGCCCCCCACCTTCCTACACCGCTTGGCGGAAAGACTTACTCTACTACCTGGACACAGAAGCAGATTTCATAAAACTCCTCCCGCTTCATGCGCGCCCGCCCGACATATGGGGCCCGCTGATATCCTTCCTGATAAGGGAGGCCGACACCTCCTCAGAGGGACCACTAGACGCTGGGAACACTCCCTTATGCAGTCTTAACTCGGACCGACAAGAATTACCACAGGGTCGCAGGGAGGCTGAAATGATGCACAATGGGGACGATGCGGAGATGCGGCAAGGGCTGGGGGAGGGACTCAGAGGGGGCAGGTGGGGTTGGGGCACTGGTTGTTGGCATAAAGTTAAATCCACCCTAATGTGGGTGCGTATTTGTATGGTGTGTTGAAAGACCAAAAATAAAGGTTTAAAAAAAAAAAAAAATGTCTTTATCATTAAAACATTGTTTCAAACAATCATTGAGCAGAGGACATTCAGTAAGAAGATGTCTTATTGTCTCTGGCTGGTTTGTTACATTACAAAATCTACAGTAGTTCTCCTTTCGTGTCATCAGACCATGGGCCTCATTACGACCCAGGCGGTAAGTTACCGCCTGGGTCGTACCTTTACCACCATGGCGTAAACTATGTTTACGCCATGGTGGTTGGCGGACTTACCGCCCCATTCCGAGGTTGACGGGGCGGTAAGTCCCCAATCCCCATTTACCCTTCCCCATTCCCATTTTTGCCCCATAGGGCATAATGGGAGTGGGGAAGGCGTTAATTACGCCACCGTAAATTACGGTGGCGTAATTAACAACAAGGTCCCTTAGCGCCATGGATTTTAACACCTGCTAAGAGCAGGTGTTAAATCCTCCATGGCGCTACGGGACCTCGGAATCAGGCGGTAAGGGTCGGCGCTGTTTACGCCGCCGTAAACCCCTTACCGCCTGGGTCGTAATGAGGCCCCATGTCTTGCGTTAATGTCTCTGCAAGGCCATAAATTAAATGGAAACCTTATGAAGGCACTTCTCAATTTTGGCGATGGACCTTTCACAAGATAAGTAGCTAGAGGGTGAAGTTTTTTTCAGTTTGAAGGGGTTAAATACAAGATCCACATAAGTAGCACAGTTTTCCTGCATACTTATGCAGTCATGATCCTGCATTTTAGTCTTTGCTTTAGTAGGGTTATTTAACAACAAATCTGTTGAAACGTCAGCACTTAATAAGGCCATATCGGCTGCTAAGCGACATGACATTGCGAAACTTTGCGTCGAATTCAACATATAGTCAGCATGTAATCCTAGTATGGTCTGTTTTTTTTTTTTTGAGGCCATAAGACATTTTCCATAGAGACTACATTGCTTCCAGGTATACATTGCATACAGAGAGATTAAACCCAATTCAAAACGAATCAGTTCTACTGGGACACACTTTGGCAGATTTAGCACAACGCGCCTATTTTATAAGTGGAGGAGAAGGCCAAAGCACTGAGAACACCACTTGCATTTGTTATGCAGAAGAATAGGCCAACATACTGAGAACCCCATGTGCATTTGCCAGGCATATTGGAGGCCAAAGCACTGAGAACAACAGGTTAATTACTATGCTAGGAGAATGCCAAAGCACAGAGAACCCTACATGCATTTATTGATGAGAAGTCCATTAAATTAACATGTCTGAATCTACGCAGGATCCAAACGTGGTAGGTGATGAGGTTAGAACCACGAGCGACATGGGTATGTTGGGTGTTTGTCACCTGGTGCAGCAGTAGCTATTTGTGTGGGAAAAGCAAGTACACAGGTCTCTGCGCTGGACATACTGGTCAATCAATAGTGGCTGATCTCTTTCTCTGCAAAATCCAGGGGTACCTGTCTCAAATGTAATTGTGCTTGCTGCAGTTTTGCACTTGTACCGGGAGCACAAGATAGTCAGGAGGTGGAGGAAGTTAAACCACCACCCAGAAAGGCGTAAGATTGAGATTATTTGACATCAGCTCATCAACAAAGAGATCAATCCATGCACAGGGAAGACCAAGTGATTCCTGAAAATTCCCCACCTCGGATTTGCTTGGAAACCAATGACAACACTGATGACAATTAAGACCATGGTCAGGATTATGCTCTATCCCCTGATTCATGATTGAGACTCAGGCACTTTTAGTTTAATGATAGAGAGGTAGACCATTAAACCAAGCAAGCAGGTTCAGGCATTGACAACACCCACAAAATTGTCATGTGCGAGTATTGTACACAGGATGTACGCATCAGACATTCTTTATGTGCCAGTGTAAAGACTCTTTTCTAAAAATGGTCAGAAATGACACATGCTAGTGGTAGTACAATGTTCTCACAGTGGAACCCCAAGAAGGAGCTGCGGCTAAGGCTTGTCTCAGCCCTCCCAGAAATTTGAGGTGTGGTGGTATGTTACAGAAAAACAGCAACATGCCAGCTGTCATATGTGCAAATCGATTGCCTCATTTGGGAATCTGGGCACCAATCTAGTCACTTTTCTATTTGTGGCATCACTTCCTGTAGTGTAATCAAGATCTAATGGTATGCATCATCATGTTCTGCAAGATTATCCTGGTCAAAGGTAATGGGATGCCACTTTCTGGGCCTATAATGCGACTTCTGCTCACCCTGGGATTTTGGTGAATTGACATGCCTAGTTACACGTTCATTGGCTTTCATTGGGAAGGCCTGGAAAGGTATTGTGGGGTTGTTAGTTTACTGCGCCACTAATTAGTGTTAAGGTTGAGTTTAGGCAAGTGGGTAGTGAGCAGCTATGCTTTGGGAATCCTAGCGCACAACCTTATGCAAGAGTGAGAATATAAGAATATTCGTGTTGATTCCAATGCAAGTGCACTCTGTACAGTTTTAGGTAAGATGGTTATTTGTTAGAGCACTGTTAGTTACCCCATAAAATGAGTCTGAAATTCAGTTTGTACTAACGGCCAATTTTCAGCGAGTCAATCTGTTATTTCACAAACCGACCTTTGATACTATATTTTGAAGTGATTGTGCCTAGATTGCTCATTCAATGTTGTTTCAATGTTAGTATTTCATTGCCAGTTCAATGTTTGATTCAGTAGCATATAGCCCAATCTTAGTATCACATTCCCAATACATAGTCCAATGTTAGCATCCCATAATCCAACGTTTTCATCTGATAGCCCAATATTAGTATCATATAGCAACATGCGTCTCCCCTACTTTGTATAATATTTTTACAAAGCCCCTCTTTGATATCCTGGATAAACTGGGTGTCTCGTATACTAACTATGCTGACGACACCCAGATCCTCATTCCAATCCAAGGAGACCACGACAAAGACACCATCCTCTTAAACAAAATCTACCAAATCATCCAAACCTGGATGGCCATACACGGTTTATGTCTCAACGACGACAAAACTGAGCTCTTAATCATTGGCTCCACTACCAAACTGAACAAACTCTCCCATCTTTACAAATCCTTTGACTTTGACGGCATCAGAATTAATGTAGCCAAGGAAGTCAAAATGTTAGGTTTCTACTTAGACTCAATGCTTAACCTTAACAAGCAGGTGAATGCCACAGCCTCAGCAACTAGTTACACCTGCAAGTTAATTCATGTCTGTAAGCCATTTCTGTCTACGGACAATTGCATCACCATCGCACGAGCCCTTATCTTATCTAAATTAGATTATTGTAATGCTCTCTATTTAGGTACCAGCAAACACAACACCTATAATCTCCAAACCTTGCAAAACAATGCCCTCAGAACAGTACTAGGCATCCCCAAAGATCAACATATTTCAGACCACAGAAGAACTGTAAACTGGCTGTCCGTCAATGACCATATCAAATTCAAAACCCTGAACATTACACACAACTGTCCTAATAACAAAGCACCAGCATACCTCACTGAGAAATTTACTAGGCACACATCTGAACGTCCCATTAGGAAAGCCCAAGCCAACAGTATCAGAGTCCCTAACTTCAATCTGAAAAGAACATGAGGTTCCAGCTTCCCAGTATTGGCGGCTAATCTGTGGAATTCCATTCCGGACCCACTTAGAGCCATTCCCACCTTTCACTTGTTCAAAACGAATGTCAAACTCTGCATACAGACTAACGACTGCTGACACTTCTCCTACGAACGACCCCCTCCTATCCTTCTCACCTTAACTGTAAATATATACTAATAGCCTATGTAACTTGTAAGATATGTCTGCAACTGTAACATAAGAAATATAAGATAACTGTAACTTAAGAAATGTAAGATAAGTAATGTAAGATATTCATGTAACAGTAACCTGTAACTGTAACATAAGAAATGTAAGATATTTATGTAACTGTAACCTAAGCTGTCTCACTAGCGCCCAGTTGCCTAACGGCCAGGTGCGCTCTATAAATAAATAAACAATACAATACAATCATATAGTCAACTTCATGGCCATGAGTTTCACCCCACTGGGCTTTGTCAAGCCTAAGGTTTGTTTACAATAATACACTCCTCATAAGTATATTTAACATTCCTGATTGTCATGAATCCGTCTCCTCAGTAAGCCTTAATTTAGTGATTCCATTTGTCCTTCTTAATCCATGTTCATGTCTATATCACTGAGTGTGCGACTGGTTACATTCACCAGTATTGTCCTTGCCTGTCATGAGAAAAGGTTCTAGTTTGGTTCATCCATTTCTCTGCGGGTGAGCGATATGTATCTAGCCATGAACGTGTCCCCTGTCATCTTCAACCAGTGAAAGGCCCGGTTGAAGAGGATGCTTTTTAGCTCCTTTCAAATTTAGATGTGACCCACTCCAGATAAGAATTTGAGGTGGGAGTAATTAACTCCCTATTTTGAAGCTTTGAGAGTAAATGTGATTTCAAGAGAGTAAAAGTTACTTTTCTCCTTTGCAAGAGAGTAAAATGTATGTGCCCTCCAGCCGACATGAGCAAAAACTGTATGGAAATTATTACCATATACCAGCTTTCTGCATCGTGACATAATACACCTTTCATTATTTCTCTAAGGTCTGGCCATTTCAGCTCTCCTGTATATCTTTAAATGTTGGAAAACACAAAAACCTAGCCAATTACATAGTAAAGCAAACATGAATTGTGTGGTGTGTTTTGAGGTTCGTTAGCAGAAATTTCTTTGATGTTTAATGACAGTCCTCATTTCCTGGAGCTATTACTACCTAATGGTATGCCAATGATATGATACAACAGTGCAGAGAGGCAAGGACTCCATGCTAAACTCTATATGTAATCTCATGGTTACATGATTATTTATATAACGCTTTTGGCAAAGTGCTGTACATAGAACATATTTATCACAATTATCACCAAACCGACGTTGGTACTCCTTTATTGACCTCGAAGGGATGAAAGGCTGAGTTGGCCTCCAGGGATTCGAACGTGCAACCTTCAGATCACAGCAACGAGCGCTTAACTGGCTGAACTATCTTATTGGCTAACATCCTTCAGAGGTCGGTAAACTGAGAATCAACTGAGGTATAATAATCACAGTGCCTAGATGTTGGACGAACCATGTATGAAGAGCTACATGATGTTAAATACTCATCTGGTTAATCACCGGGACATGTTTTGCTGAGTTTCCATTTCGTTTACAAATGTAACTTTCATTTTATTTATTTTTTAACAGCTTTTACACTTCCTGGAGAGTCAGGTTTTGGATGTTTTAATTGTAGTCTTGGAGATTTGAGAGGCCATAACACCTGTGATTGGTGTAATGACAATCGCTCATCCTTGAGCAAAGACTCTGCTGCCACTGATTATTTATAGTAATGTACCCCATTGACTGAAAGGTTTAACGGATGTAAACTAGACCGTGCATACTCATAATTCTATAATTTTACACACTTTTTATAATTAGAGTGTAAATGAAATTATAAGTGTAAAAATGATCTGTTTCTGCATGATTATGCACACAGCACAGGAACCCTGAAAAATATAATTGTGCAATACTGGTTTGCTTTCACTAGAAAAAAAACATAATTTGTAACAAACGATTAATTCTCAATTGCAACTTAGTTTTCCATCTTATTAATTATACAATCCTAAAATGCTAGGAAAATAAATATGCACAGAGCTTCTGTTTGTTCCATGAGCATCTACACACAACACAGCAAAAGCTGAATGGAAAGAAAACCATCCCTTTTATGACAGTGTGCAATTTCTTTTTTTGAAAGGCTTCAGAGAAATACATTCTGTTTCAGAGGCTTTTTCCCACGACTTGCAATTATATAAATGTATATAAAAATCAAAAGAAGCGTTCTGGTTTCTGTCAAGTAACCTGACCTTTGCACTGTCCTCTGCTCCAAACTTGTGCATAAATGTACACAGGAAAATAATAAAGCTGTCCTATTTACAAGCTTTTAATGCATAAAAATGCCTGGTACAAACCTTATCTGGAGGCCTGGACCCGGTTGTAATCCCAGAACCAGACTAGTTTACTACATTTTGCCTGTTTATTCTCGGGCCTTGCATAAATTGTGTATTTCATTGAAGAATACTAAGCACATTTTTTGTTTTGCCATAGACCTGAGATGCGGGTTGGTCTTTACTGCTCGGTGAACTGTCTTGGATACTTGGGTATACAGGGCCAATTGTTCTCAGAAAAATAAGCAATTTTTGGGAAATGCTACTTTGACTTCCTGGAAGTCAGTCCTATTATTGGAGTGTAAGAGCTATATGATTAGATCTTTTTAGTCTAAGAATGTGTCTTTCGGGCCTGCTTTGTTCTAATTGCAATTTATTCTTTAGGCTTTTCGCAGACTGATAACATTTTGTTGTGATTGACCATTCTGGGAATCAATAAGAATAATTGCTTATGGTACAAATAAAAGTAAGGCATCAAACAGGGCCCCTGAGGTTCTTCTTGGCTTACTTGAATCAAGTAATTACCCGGAGGTGGCAGGCAGATGAATGATAACTGTTCCGACTGAGTTTGCTGTGAAGTAATGTTTACATCTTTGAAACATGGAGGCATAAAACACTCTTTCTCAGCTATGTTTGTGCATGCAATAGATAAGTCAGTAGATCCGGGCTTGGATACTTATTTTGACCTAAGGTGAGCAAGAGTTGATTCCCTTCAGCATAATGTGGTAGGTCACATTTAGATCTTAGCCATCCAAAGAGTGTAGATTCATGTGGGCCCCCATGCGACATCTTTAGGGACTCAAAAAGAAACTGCTGATTTGTATTTGTTGTATTCATGTCGAGAGATGCAGAAATCGGCCCACTTTACGAAATATCAGGATTGGTAGACAATAGGAGGTGATGTCTCTGTTCCAAGACATTATAAGCCAGCAAAGGAGAACAGCAAAGCAGGGGAGGGGGAAAGAAACATCAACATATATTCTTGTGTTGCACCCAAACATTGATAATCAAAATCTGCCTCTCATCCAATTAGTCTGCAATGACGGATGATGTGGAGTCCAATGTCAATAAAGTGTATATTTTTCAGTACTTTTTGTTATAGATGCTTTTTGCCCTTTAACTATTTATTTTGACAAAATGTATGTATACAGTTCATGCCACTTCATATGTATCATATTGTCATGCATAACCATGCTCCTCATCCTTATTGGAATATTTTATATTACTTGGACGACACCCTATCCAAGAAAGCTTAAAAATCCACCCGATCAAGATTAGCACAATCAATATTTATAATTTCACTTTCCAATTCTGGTCTCGGGCAACCTTCCGTTTAATTATTTAGGGCCTGATCACGAGTTCGGCATTAGCCCTTAAATGAGACAGCAACAGTGTTACCGCTGCATTTAAGGGCTGGCCCTTTCACGAGTCTGGCGTGCAGCGAGTGTAAACACGCTGAGAAAATGCCAATTTTTTGTGCAATTACTGCCGGCGGTATTACTGCATGGTAATTGCACCAAAAATTCCCCTTGAGGTCCAATGGACCCAATGGGGATTTACAGTAAGAGCCCAACCCATGATCTGGCGGTAACACCGCTGGACGGGTGGGCGCTAATGCTAATGAAGTTGGGCTGTATTCCAGCTGGGATACCGCCCAACCCGTGATCAGACCCTTCGTATGTAGCATATCCCACCCGCTCAGCCTGAGGCAATAAACATGCTGACGAGCAATAAAAATCCTCTTTTATGAAATAAAATGGCTTCAAAATAATGTTATAGGTGATTGCCCACCTGCATTACATTTGGAGTGCACCTGCACATCAGTCTAAACCAGTTATAGTATTCACTTTTCTCTATATGTATGCACCCAAATTGACATTTACTACTGGCCTCATATAAAAGTTTTCTTTAAAAACAAATCCACCCTTCTGTAAATCAGAAGGTAAAGTGGTAGTCAGACTAAGGCTTAAATCAAAACAGTTTACTCACTCTAAAATGTGAGACACAATCTATGACCAACTTTTGATTCCTACCTTTGAAATATACACTAACGGACAACATCTTCTAAGATGTCGGACCTCTTTAATTCTCCAGGAAAACTGTCTGTCTATCAAAAGGCCAGGACAGGTAAGGAAACCAACTGTGCTCTACAGCTCCAATGGATACATTCTTCCTTCAGATTAATGCTTGGGGGAGGGCAGCGCTCTCTGTATTGAAATACACTCCATTGTTACCAAGATTAAGGTAACTCTTGAAAGTGCTATCCCTCAAAAACGTCTCTGCATTAGGCGTTCAAAATACAGTGAGGAAAGGACCTGGGTGTACACCCACATGAAGGGATGCACACTAACACTTGGCAATTAATGCTGGGTAGTTTACACGCCATGTAGAATGTCGGTTTCAAAACCACTTCTCTTAATGAAATGCTGCACCAGAACAAGGTGATTGCTTGATGGTAAAAATAAATATTTATTCATATATACAGGCAAAGATAAATGGCCAATGCATTTCGGACCGTCATAAGTCCTTCTTCAGGGCGAAATCATGCCTGTGCAAATAAACAAAAAACAGCAGAAAAGAACCACGGTCTCAAAAAGTCTCAAAATGTATCCCAGACTCAACTCGGAGAGCTGTGAAAAGCTTTATTTGCAGCAATTCTAGCATATAATTCTCCTGCTGCATCGGAACATGCAGAAGATGGCCATCTCTTCCACTCGCACTGGAAACTCCACCGAGCAATCTAATTGAGCAATTAACTGTTTAGTGTTCGTGTGCAGCTCTCACTGTTGGTTTACACCTAGGATATTCCCTCGCTCAATTCTTCCTTCAGTCTGTGACCTACTCCAAAATCCCTCTCAGGTAATCCGGTCCTAATTTCGGTAAGGCTTCCCCCATCAGCTCAACATGGCTTATGCCTTTTATAGATATTTCCCTGTCAGATACACCCAGTTTGATTCCCTCCTGTCCGATGGCCTCTCTGTTTTTCAAAAACTTTCCTTACTTGCTTTGTTTTTGAGCTCAAATACCTAGCAAACTTCACACATGCAGGGAAAGTGAATACAGTTGATTCCAACTGGTTAGTTTATTTTATTGGTCTCTATAGCCAAGTGAAACTGATACATTTTACCCACCCCATTTCTTTCCTATTAGCTGTTTCACCCAAAATGGCTGGATAATGGAATGTTTGTCTTAATTTCTGGTTGAGTTTCCTCGTAAGCATTTTCCTCAGCAACTAACATGACTGAATTGCAGACTTGAGGCAGAATAATTGCACAATTTCATATTTATAGGTTATGTGTATTTCCCACTATGCAAAATCACATTTGAATGTGTCACTCACTGCAGTAAATGTGTCTCAGCGTGCCCCATACCTCTATAATCTACCCTTGCAAAGTTATGATTCTAATATTTTAGTTGCAAAATGTGACTTAATGAGAGTGTCCTTCATATTTACAGAGGCTGCATATGGCCACCATAAGGTACATATGTTGTTTTTGTAGCAGGCCATTGGGAAGACAAGATATGGCATTTTATGTAGGTCTATATTTTAAGCAGATTTGAATTCACTTTAAAGCCTATTGGGCACACAGTAAGCTAAGATTCACGTTCATATTCTTAACCCTATACCTATGTATTGTCTCTCATGCAACATGGGTGCACAGTGGATATTTTCATTAGGGCTTGCTTTGAAACTCCATGTGCACTGTGAAATGCTATTAAGTTTGTGGCTTCCTGCACTTACTGACTTGGGCTTAACTGAAGATAATAGATTCTCTATGGCAAGCTTTGCCACGCATAGACAGTCATTAAGGATAAAGTTAACCGTCAAGCAAACAGGTGACAATCCAAGAACACTCCAGAGTTTCAAGCTAATGTCTGTACTTTTAAGCATGAGACCTTGGCTCAAGCTAGTAGGGTGTCTGTTGTTGCATTTGACTCTTGTTGGGCAAAGGCTTTTTCAATGTCATGTTGACCTGTGTTTCAGGCACATCCCTCTACTGCAAATGTGCTTTGACAGATCTCTGTGCTTAGAACATAAAGATTCCTTCTCATATTTTTCTGAGTATGTGAAGCCTTTCTTTCAGAAAAAAGGGTTATTTATAGAACATTGTTTTTATATTAAATACACACTTGTTATTTGACTGTGCATATTGTAAAAACTGTTCTTAAAGTCGTATTACATAACAATTAGCATAAAGCTACCTATGCACACTCAATATATACATTACACTATTTACATTGTGCCCCATGTTTACAGTGTTTTTTATTTCAAATGTTTTAATTAATTTTATATTCTGTGGATGAAGCACCCTAAATCCTGATTCATACTCTTGATCAAAGGTTCCCTGTTGCACATAATCCCTCCAGTACCTAACTTTTGATCAAAGGTGATAGATTTGCAGAGCAAGGCACACTATAGAGAATACAGATTGTGGAGTGGTTGCTGTAGCAACAGATGGAACTCAGAAATGTGTAGGGGGAGAGAACAGTAGAGAGAGATGTCCAGAGCATTGCTTATCATACAGGCAAAGAGGTTGAGGCGCCAGTTGGGTTGGCAGAAGGCTCTGGGTGGATCAGATGCATGTTCAGAAGCAGCCTATTGGACAATAAAGCAATAGGCTTGCCAGGCTAGTGTGGGCTATTTTATTGCCCAGTTTCAAGATTTAGAGCCGCATTGCAGATTTTGAGGCATTTCTTGCAGAAAATTGGCCAGAAGAAAATATCACTATCACCAGTGTTAATCTGAGTTGTCAGATCAAATTACAGTGTTATCTCTGGTCCAGTGATAATGCTAGCAGAAGGGTCCAGTCCCAGCATTTTATTCATTGCAAGGTAAAGGTTATGAGAGGGAAGGCATCAATGATACCCCGCTTTTCATCACCTTCTAATGTCACTATTAAAAATATGCTGCCCGGTACTTAAGAGAGACACTTGCGCTTCCCCACCATACAACAAAAAACATAAAGAAAACATTGGGGCTATTTTGCAATGTTTAACTTCATCACTTGGGTGGAGGTAAATATTGAATTTTCAAAATTAAATCTCCATGCCTTTAATGAGGTGAATGCTACACGTGGTATTCTACAAACATTACTTTCAGGACTTTTATGTGACCCTTATGGCCCAGATTAGCTGGTAGATTTGAAGTAGTTAGTGGTCCAGTGTGCTATAAAATGTACCGTTTAGCAAACATTTCAGCGTACATGCACACACAGATACTACTCAAAGAGTTATCAGAAAAAAGTCACAGATTGTGATTTGCAAATATAGGTAACTTTTTCGGAACCCATATTTTTTCGGGTCACAGTCGGACCCCAGTTGCCAGGTGCAACCTCATCCCTCATGTGTGATGCATCACAAACTAGGTGATATTGAAAAGGGAGGTAAAAGTGACACCACAGTGCCAAACAAGATTCATGATTGCTTTTATGGGGCAATGAGAAAGAAGGAAATAATGGTTCAATACTCTTGTAACATTACATTTGAGATTGCGGTTCTTTTTGTATCATTCACAAAAATGCTGTATATTCGTTTGTGAATATTGAAACATCTATCAGCGGACAACTGTCATAAACCATATTTGCCATTCAAGTTTAGAGACATTAGAGCCTCATTACATGACCGTCCAGTGGTTAATTATAGCTACCAATACAAATACATGCTGTTGCTTGTTACTGTCGGTGACAAATACACCACCGGTGGAACATTTCTTTTCCCAGCATTTACTTGAGCACCACACATCCTGCCGCGGTACAAGTATACTATATCGCAAAAACAAATACCGGGAGCCTTAATATATGCACCTTTTATGGACTATGATAGAGCAGCGGAACAGCTTCCCCATGGCTACTTGTGTGTTCTATGAATGAAACATAGCATGCTTTACTTTCCAGAATCTCTTTGCAGTAAAGACAATTGCTATTTGTAACACACTAGCAGTCATCCTATCACCACCAGTAAACCAGCAGTGCCAATTTTAGTTTTTAATAAGTAGTTGTCTATTTTATAATTGTTGGTCATTGGCAACTGATGGTGTTCCTTCATTAACACCTATGGTGGCACTACCCATCCTGAGAAGGTGGGCCACCTGCTTGGTGATCATTACCAGACTATTCTGATGTGATGAAGAATTCAGTCAGAAGTCTGAGTGCTCTTATTTTTGAGAAGGTGCACTGTCGTGATAATCATTTTCACAGCTCATATTACAATATGTCAACTCTTTCAGGACGTAGGCATTTATGCAATGTCCTGCTCCGCTCAGCAACATGGGCATGACTCATGGGGTGTAGGCGGATATTGATTAATTTGTGTTTTTGCTGAGTGTTAGCAAAATGTTTCATTTAATTGATTGCCATCAATTATTTTGTCATACAAATTATATTTAACATATAGTACAACTGGGGTGAGATGGTGGCAATTAAGAAATGTCTCGTACAAGCAGAATTGCATAGGGCCATAATGCTTGTATACCTACGTGGAAAAAATGCCCACATAGGAACTCGTAGTCTGCAAATCAAACACGGAAAAAAAAGAATTGCTCATTTTGCCAGATTCCAGCCTTCAAGTACGGGACTGAATATCAAACCCAGTCTGCTTAGTGTTCTCTAGCGCATTGCCCCTGAGGGATTCCAGAAGCAGCCAGGGTGAGCATGCAGACGACTGCATGTTATGTTATGTTATGCTATTGTATATAAGGTTAGGTTATTGTATGTCATGTTACGTTGGATTTTGTTAGGTCAAGAGATATTATGCTATGTTGTGTTACTGGAATTTTTACTGCACACCATTGTCGTGTGCTCGTTATCGAGGCAAATGGGGGATCTGAAACAGAGATGCAGGTGCTAACTTAGGTGGTGGCGAGGATTAATGTAAGATATCTAGAATTGCATAGCTTTGAGGAAAGGCCCAACAGAGGAGCTACAAACAGAAATAAAATAAAGGTACCCAAAGCATGACGATGGAGGTGTATTTTTTCACACCTGGCAAAGAAGCAACCAATGTTCCCAATTCTACAGTGCCTAAACGTCATAAGAAGTTTACTGCTAAACTGGGGAATCTGATATTCTCGGGTATAGGCGCTATCGGAGAACCCTCATAGCAATTTCTTAATTTCTTTCTCAAACCAGCAATTCCTCTATTTCATACGTCAATAAGAGCATGGATAACATCAACTTGCGAGAGGTTCTTCCATTCACTAAATTACCACATCTACACTATTCTCAGGTATAGGAGCTATCGTAGAACCCTCATAACAATTTCCTAATTTCTTTCTGAAAGCGGCTATTCCTCTAGTTCATACCTCAAAAAGAGCATGGATTCATCAACATGTGAGAGGGTCTTCCATTCATGAAACAACCACGTCTACAGATTGAGTTGGATATAGAATCATTGGACACTGAAATCCCTAAATCATTGAAGAAATTGGAAGTCTACCACAATACTTGCAGAACTATCTACAGGATCCAAAGACTTTCATTAAAGGATGTACTGTGGTACTTCTGACACAGAACTTCTTTCAATTCAATAGACACATGCATCAGCAGATTTCCATCACAGTCAACAATGTATTTGTGTGTTGGTTTGAGGAAATATTCCTTTATAAAGCCACCAATCCCTTATGGAACCGATATTCTGCTGATGTCTTCATATTGAGGGACAACGCCGATGGTCAAGCCAAGGAGTTCTGCAGCTTTCTGAATGTCCTCAATTTACAGTACATCTTAAATGTATCCATAATATCTGGATTAAAGAGTTGACTTTTGTTGTTTGGCCAGCTACAATATATCTGGAAAATAAAAGTGAAAATGTTAGCCAAAACTACCGACTCCAATTCCCTGCTTAGCGAGCTATCTTTAACTTGAAGCATCTTTGTGAAAACCTGCATTTATGCAGTTTTTGTGCCTACATCGAAATAACTCTGTACATTAACCTTTCTAGCAAAAAGTGAAATTACTTCACATGAAAATGCTACAGAGAGGTTACCCTTGATGGCTGCACAAAAAGTCTAGAAAAAGTACAAGAAGAACAACAGACAAATGCTCATATGGGGGAGTTCTAAGCAAGGAACAGAGGAGACCCTGGTATGTGTCAGGACATTCATTAATCTATTTGAAAAGATAATATGGCCCTCATTGCAAGTTTGTTGGTATCCCGTCGGTAATACAGGATACCGGTAAACTGACCTACCATTTCCGCCGCCTGATATCCCAGAATTTCCAGGATATTCCAGGTTGTGGAAAGGGCGGTCTTTCCCCATTCCATGTAGTCCCATATGACTCCTTGGTCGGGAATGCTGGAATTACAGGCACCGGTATTAACGGTGCTTGTAATTCTGGAAGTTTTTTGCTGGTGGGGGCCTGATTTACCTCCAGCTCTTGGCTGGAGGTAAATCGGGTAACCCCCACCGGCAAACCTGTAGTTTGGAAGGGTGGTAAAAGTGCAGGCATTGGATTTACTGATATGTTTACTGGCTCTTTTACCACTCCGCCAACTTGTAATGACCACTCAGAAGTCACAGATTATAAACTGTGGAGATCAACCCACCCCGCCCAATGATCGTACATCATTGCAGTCAAAACACATGCAACAAAATTATTAGAAATTGTATTAAGGCGAAAAAGGCCAACACCATCCTCTCAATGCCGAATGAGGCAATAGGTGCATGTGTCCAAAAAGAACACACAACCTGATTGACATTGCACAGCAACAGGAAGCTATGCACAGCTCTGTGACCTGTACCAAAGTGGAACACTTCAACAGGAAGTTCTGGAGAGCATCGAGGTGAGTACAGGCAAGGATATTAGAGGGGGATGTGTTAACACCTTTCTTAAATCAGATAGGACAAGTGCACAAGAGATCGAAAATGGAATAAAATCCACATTGTGAATAAAATATCATAAACCATAGAAATAAATAAATAAAATAAATAATCTGTAGGAGTGGCTGGTTGGGGTGTTGCAGTTGGCCACTGTGGAGAGAATGGCCATGGCTAGCATTGATCAAGAGGACTGATTCAAGTAGGGAACGCCCTACTTTTTTCTAATTATGGTAAAGTTATTGAGTTTATCTTAGAATGATGTGATGCTGACGCAGGTGCCGGTAAAAATTGCCCTAAATATATCCGTTTCTGTGTTTCATTAAACTTTCATTCTGTGCATAAAATAAAACAAATATGTTTTACTGAAAAACTGATGATTCACAATGGGCTGAGTAAACCATGGACAAGAAGAACACAGCACACAAACTGGGAAATGTGTCTCTCTAGGTCGCACTATGTCGGGAAAACCATGTGTGTATATAATTAATAAAATCATTACAAAATGTTTTTTAAATCTAAAAAAAAGTGTGTATTCTTTTAACTATCACTGAGTAAATCAAGCCATAGGAATGCCTCTATAAAATAAGTCAGTCCCACGAAAGTGAAACAACACTGTTATCATCTTTTACATTTTTTTAGATGTAAGGAAAACAGTATAAAAGGGATTAAAATGTCCACACATGCTACTTCAAGAAGATTCAAACCGCTCCATTAGTGTCACACATCCTACAACTGGCCCACTTACCTCAATCATTGTGGAGCTTATTTAGGGTGTTGTGTGAACACTGGGCCTCATTAGGAGTTGGCCAGTGCAGAATTAACGTGATGATAATTCTGTTTGCCAGCACGTTATTGCACTGTCCCACTCTGAGTTTGCTGGTGGAGTGGCTGGAATTACCTCCAGTGAAAATTGCTGGTGTTACCAGCATGGGTATTACCATTGAAGGTAATATCAGCAACTCCCCCCATGGGTTCCCGTAGGACTCCATGGAATGGGGACCCTTACTAGCACTCAGAATCTGGTGGTAATTTGGCCAGACCGAGTGCCAGTAATGGTTGTTCCTGCAGGATACCACCAAATGGATTTACTGGCTGGATACCACCAAACTTATGATGAGCCCCAGTACTGTCATACTTCTGCCAATCGTGGCTCCTGCATCTACCGAGGATGTACGTCTGAGAACCTCTAAATCATGGCCCTTGTGCCTGAGCAGTGAAACGGTGTATTTTACAAGAGTGGAGACGTGTCCAATGACATGCATACCAACACCAACAATAGATTCCCCTACCACCACTGGTGGAAGTTAAGTCAATCACCTTCCAGCATCGGTCCAGCTGCTGATGGAAGTGACATATTACACATTCCGGCATCTGTCAAACTGCTGGAGGAAATCTCAACCACAGTCACCAAAAGAGCTCACCACTTTTGAGAAGGCCAGTGACAGAAGCCCTCCTAACAGTGGAGAGTACAGCCGCGAAAAGGCACAGGTGACCACTGACGAACCTAAAATCAAGAAGCATGGCAGATTGGAGGGAACAACATTTTACAGACTCCTGAGTGCTGAGATGCATAGTACCAGTGGCAGTGAAAAGAGGTTTTATGTGGATGACACTGGTCAATGCTGTGTCCACTGTGCCTTGTGACAAAGAGTTGTATGTAAGAGGTGGAATGATCTCAAGCAAGCCATGTGGAAGAAAATATCCAGGGCCCAGGAAACCAAAGGCAACACGGGTAAGGGGGGGGGGGGGGGCTAGACCATAGCAGAGACCACCTGGGAGCAGAAGGTGTTCCCAGTAGAAGTGGAAAGCCTCACTGGCCTAGCGGAGGGAGGTGACAAAGGTGAGGCACTAACAAATCCGCACAAAATGTCCAACTGTACTCGGGCTATCCAAGCACTCGTACATATATACATACATACATATTCCATACCCCATCAGCTGACACACAAATGCATGTCAACTAATGCACCCCCCCAAATTGACTCTACATAGCCCCACAACCAATTCCAGCCTGGATAGACTCCTACCACTCTGCAATCCTAACAGTTGGGCATGATGTACATGGTGCAAATAAAAACATGCAATGCATTAAGCATGACATTATTTCACAAGTCACACTGACGAGCTTTCTCCAACACTCAAAAGTCGTACACATGGTGTAGTGTTTAGTCAAACACAGAGACACCAACATCCCACATGTATAAATGCTGATGTCATCATTGTCTGGAGAAATCCAGTGGCCGAACACAATGAACACAATGAACATTTGTGATGAAGCATTGAGCTGTGCGGGAAGCCACTCTGACAGCGCCCTGAAGGACTTACCCATGCCAAAGTAACTGACAGCAGTGGAGAGCTAGTTGTCACTCGGACAGGACAGCAGACACTGGACATTGTGGCACCTGGGCAACCTTAACAGCTCCCATGAAGATGTCATAACCCACCCCACAGGTGAGGGCAGTAGTTCAGGAAGATGAGGTTCCACCAGAAGACATTGTGGGTTAGGGCCCTGTACAGGAGGGAGACCATCAAAACCAAAACAAGGATGTACATCATTTAATTGGTGAGAGACCAACACTTGGCCCAACACCCTGCTGCATTTGACAACCCTCCAAGATGCACCGCCTCCACAGGATGATACCAACAAAACAGACCACATCTCCAAGTTCTTTGAAGGCCAATGTGAGCTTTTCCAAAAGGCCACAGAGCAGGCTGCTGTAGATGAACAACAGCTGCCGATATGAGAGGGGACCATCCAACAGGTCAAGAAGCACAATAGGCTCCTCACATGCCAGAATGACATACAGCCATCTTTGAAGGGCTTCTTAGACAGACATGAAGCTGCTCTCATCACCCTTGCTGAACAGTCAAGGCAGGACAGTTTGCAGTCCACTATAAGCAGAATGATGCTGCAAGGAATCCATGCTTCTTGCATCCTCAAAGCATGGATATGATATGGCATTTGTAACATGCCTATACATAAGTGTTTCAAGGTGTGACGAGGCAAGGAAGGGGGAACAGAGGGAGGACAGAGACTACGATTTTACTAGGACAAGTGACATTGAGATTGCACAAGTGCAGGGTTGGGGGGATGGGGAAAGTGCCAGGGGGAAGGGGAGGGGGCAGTGCTGTACATGGGATCAAAACAATAACAAGAAGTGCCGCCAACAGGTGACGTGTGCAAGGGTAAGTGCAGACAGCAGGTGTCCAAAAGTGCAAGTAGGGGGACTGTAGGTTTACAGATAAAGACCCAAGTGCAAGGGTTGCCAGGAGGCAGTGCAGGTGTGCAACTGGGCGGGTATGGACCTGGCCCCGAAATCAGAGGGTAGCCAGGTGACCAGTGCATTATCAGACAGGAAATCAGCAAGGGAGAGGAAGAGAGACGGCAGAAGCAAAGTGGAAGGTCTTGAGGTGCTTCCGGAACCAGAGATGGTTCTCCTCAAGTTTCAGAGGGGCAGGGAGTCTGTTCCAGAGGGAGGCCCCAGCCGAAGAAAGAGATCTACCATTAACTCGTTGCTTGGAAATGCGACTGACCCTGAGGGAGTTGGAGGTGTCCTTGCTGTGTCAGCTGTTTGGATCTTGCAACAGAGCTTGCACTGAGGTATGGAGCCCACCAATAGGGGTTAAAAGTGTCTGACTGCTTAACTGGATCTCCAGGACCAATCACACCAATACGCACTTCTGCAGCTGCAGCAAGCACAGTTATCCACATCTCAGGGCTACATCATAGCATTGCAGAAGACAACACCACATCAGGCATGGAGCCACTTCACTCCCACATCATTGGAGAGCGAGACCGAGGCCACGGGGTGCACCTGGAAGGTGAAGACACAAGTATTGAGGACACTTAAGTATGTGAAATGAAGCTTTCCTGGTGTGTAACTCTCAGGAACGTAGATTTTTCACACATGTGAGGCAACATGCAGGCCCCCATAACCCTGATGCCTTGTTGAGCAACTGATTGTGAAGGCCTCCCAGGGTACTCCATGTGATGCAAAATTAAACGGAATGTGTCACTTCACAATGTTTGACATGGACACAGTTCATTACTGGCGCACCCCATCCAAGAGGTATGTTGTCCGACTTGAAAACATTGTCTTGTATCCTACTGATATCCACATAAGGCTACCAGTGGACACATTATATGATATATTGAAACCATGTCTACTTAGCAGACAGGGAAGATGTGGGAGACAGCAATCTTTGTGTGAGTCACTCTGTGTGGTGGCTGACCACTTATTATTTGTGGCTGCGTGATACTGGTTGTGTGTACTGGCTGTGTCCACTGTGGTGTATATCAATTTATTTATTTATTTGCTTAATATGCTCATAATTTGAGATGGCTTTGCATATTACAACACACATACATAAATACACGATAGAACACACGATAGAACAACAGTTCATAGCTAAAAGAGACGGTCTCCTTAAAAATTAAACATCAGTGCATTAGAGTGTCCCAATGGATAAGTTGTTTAAAGTTTCTAAACGTAATACAAAAAATGTTATTATGTAGAACATAAAATTAATATCATTGCCGTCCAGTAATCAGTGCCACTTAATTGATACATTTTCCCCCCAGTTCAGATTGCAATACGCTTTCATTTGCTAATTTCTGAGGGTATTTAGACTATTACACTCTGTCATGATAAGTACGGCAGTTTCTATTTCCATCTCGCCACATAATCTACACAAACGATCAACACGAGGTATGCCTCACTTTGCACCTTTGATGGCTAATACTTCAGAGGCATTGAATTTGAGAATAAAATATGCTCTAACTGTAGCACTTTGTGGAAAGGCACTATGAAGCTCAGTTTGTGTACGGACTGTTTGAATGAATTCCCCACTGTTGCAATGGGTAGTGACAGTTGCACGATCATACCTTCTGAATACTGTGGCTATTGATCTTTGTTTTTAGGCATCGTTTTTGTGACATAGCAGATATGGAAGAATTTAGTATGCCTACATCCACCTTTGATGGATGGTCTGTAAATAACTAATTCTGCCAAACGATCCACAGTCCATATTTTTATAGGCAGTCATCACGTCTTCCATTATGGTCTGGTTATCTAGATGTATTAGGGTCTCACATTTCAAGACTAATTTATGTTGCACTCTGCCGTAATCTTCATGATATTAAATTCATGTAGCAGGTATTCAATTGACATCGTTTTAGGCATTCAAAATGAAATGCGCAATATCTTAGCCTCAAACTTTGCTAGATCGGAGATAAATCTGGCTCCCCATACTTCAATACCATAAGTCACACATGGAGCAATCGTAGCAGAGTATAACACTAGTATAGTTTTAATAGAGCATCCTCCTTGAGTGCTAATGAAGTGTCTCAAAGCATGGCACATCTGCATACATTTGGTTTTGGTTTCATGCAATTGGGTCTCCCAATATAGTTTGTTGTCAAGGTAGACCCCTAAATATTTATAGTGGTGAACTACTTCGACAACATTTGTGCAAGTTTCCACGTCATTCAATTGAGATTATGACTTTTGGTTTTACCTAAGAAGGTAATAATGTTGGTTTTAGCTATGGTGATTTGCAGACCGTTTTCATTTGCATAGGTAACCAGGATCATCAATTTCTCTTGGAGATCTGACTGGGTATAATCAAGCAGAAGAAGGTCGACTGCATATCCGAGCCAGTCAATCCGCAGACTGCCTAACTTGAGGGTGAAAGATTTGCTAGATTTAAGGTCACCACTAAGATCTGCTAAGTATAGATTAAACAATGTGGCAGCTAGGATACATCCCTGTTTCACCCCACATATAGTGCGAAACTGGCCACTCATACACCACTCTCCATCCAATCGCACACACACAGAGGTGTCAGAGTTTCATAATTTAATCAAGGACAGCAGACCAGGGAGAATCTTACAGGATACAAGTTTGTTCCATAAGCAATTTCGTAATATGGTATTGAAGGCTGCACTGAAGTCGATGCTTGCACCATAAACAGGAAGTTGGCAACAGGCCCATGCATGCTCAATCAAGCTAACCAAGATTAAGAGATTGTGGGTAGTGATAGATTTTGCTCTAAATCCAATTTGGTTAGGTTGTAATATCGCGTTTTCATAAATCC
Source organism: Ambystoma mexicanum (assembly GCF_040938575.1). NCBI lineage: Eukaryota > Metazoa > Chordata > Amphibia > Caudata > Ambystomatidae > Ambystoma > Ambystoma mexicanum. The sequence continues at coordinate 743,928,038 of NC_090932.1, read as the reverse complement.
ACTTATTAAGTTCCTGTAGTAAATATTTTGCGAACATTTTCGTTGGAATGTCTAGCATCGCTAGCATGCGATATTTTAAGGGATAATGTTTTTATGTATTGCCAGAATGATACTCTTTTGAGACTGGGTGTGGGGGGACCAGCCCACATTTCCCAATGTGTGTAAAAAGGGTATGGAGAGAGATGGCCCATAGCTCGGGCGACAACTGCAAGAGCCTGTTGCATGTGCCGCCTGGACCAACTACACAGGATGTAGGTAATAGTCTAATCTGCTTGGTGATGTCAGCAACAGTGGCTGTGCATATCCATATTGCACAGTCAGTGACCTGTAGTTCATCCAAGGTCTCACCCGATCCCAGTGTGTTTCTAATATGGGTCTCCCAACATGCCTCACTCACACTATTTATTGGGAGTTTATGCTTTGCCATGCCCTTAATGCTACCCCAGTTCCCTCTATTGTTATTCGATCTAACATGATGAGCCAGTTGTAACCATAAGTCTTTTTTATGTTCCGCTTTGTATCTCCTCAGCCATCTACATTAAGCATCTTTAAGCGCTTTAATGTGGATAGATAAACCATCTGACTTTGAATTCCCAAGGTTAGCTCTTAACGCTTCCGCAATATATAAACACGTTTTTTTTGGATGCTTGGATTTGATGGTCATATTTAAAGCCATGGCGGGAACCCTGATTCCAACATTGGTTCTGTCTCTTGTAATTTCTCTTTTTGGCAGAAGCGTCTTTAATAATTGAGACTATCTTGGAGAATTCTGATAAAATCTCAGGTACAGAGCCATCTATTAATGTGAACTAGTTTTGGATGGTCCCATTCCTAGGTGGTCACTTTTGAGTGCCACTATAGTCACCTCTAAAAGTAGTCACAGATCAGTGCCTGTCTGAAGGCTGTGTAATCATCTGATTGTGTGATTCTTCCTCTGCTTTGTTCTCTGTGTTGTCGTCTTAAACCTAGCTTTTACTGTGTTCATCCAGTAGTAATAGCACAACCTTACATATGGCAATGTTGTGTAAGATGCAGCAAAGGAGAATGATGCTGCACACCTTGCCTGGCGCATGCATGAGCAGCATTCATAGTGTGTGAGCATCTTTTAGGCATTTGATGTGATCCCGAAACTTGAGATGATGACATTTAGCACCTTCTGTGAGAATGATGCTGTATGCTGGTTGGGAAATGCTAGCAACATGTCCCAAAGAAGTTATGGAAACATCCACTGGCACATAAATGCAAGACACTAATCACCTTTAATATTGGCAGAATGTCTAGGTCTGCAGCAATGGCATCAGTCAGGTCCATGATGATACTTTGGTCTAATTTGTAGATGATGGGTGTGTGCTCTTCAGACCTAATCTGGAGATATGTCCTCAGTAGATGGAGCCCCTTCTCATGAGGCTAGGGAGGTGAGGCTGCTACCCAATAGTCCCACTAGGGGTGGTATAATGCGGTTGGACCTCATGGGGAGGAACACCCCTTCTGATGAGCAGGACAACCCCCTAGGGGACAGGACCTATAGTCATCCCCCCAGTGTCCATCACACAGTCACGACACCGGTCACACCACCCCACAACCTCTTATTGAGCATAGAACTGTATTCTACATTAATACATCCAAGATAGACCCTTTGGAAAGTACTGGGAAGAATAAGATGATAAATAACATGAAGAATACCTTTTTCTAAAGTACTGACACAAGGAGGATGCGCAGAGGCATGAAGATTGATCCATGGAACTGAGAACAGCCTTCTAGTCTTGCACGAGGGAATGGCCATTGGCAGAGTTTAAAAACCAAAGACTTAGCACAATGTCGAGCCAGTGCTGCAGCAGCAGGGAAGGACGCTGTTGGGTGTGGGGACGGAGAAGCGGCAAAGACGGAGAGCAGAAACCACCTGTGGGAAGCAGAAGGCACCTCTCCAGGACCTGAAATTGGTCAGTCCTACAAACTTAAGGTGCGGCAGTGGTACAACCTCCAGGGGAATGTGGACAACATGCAGTCCCCAAATAGTACCAATACTGCAAGGAGCCAATCCAGAAAAAAGCAAACGCAGGAAGCAGACGATTGGGGAGAGCACTCTGACAGCTGACTCCAGTCCCAGAAAGAACCACTGCCATATGCAGTAGTCCCAGAAATTAATGGGAGCTACACGCGGGCTGGTAGGGACAAGGGGAGTAAAGGAGGGTCACCAAAACTCACTGTGAGAGACGTAAGGGCTAAAGAGGAGCCAAGGAGGGTCTTCAACTGTGTAAGACTTCTGAGAACTATGAGTGCAGGCCCGGAGAGTGATTTAGGAAGGTCTGGGACACCATCAAACTGCAGAGTGCATCCAAGGTGGACTTCCTTGGCACAGTGAAACCATTATAGAGCATATAAGGGTCTGAAACCCTGTGATGTTCAGTGAATTGAACTTTAGAGGAAACTTTCCGCTATACAGTGGAAGAAGGAAAACCGCTGGCCAAGGGAGTCACGCCGCCTGGTATTTTCTATTGAGAAAGAACAGTTGTTGGGTACTGTTAAAGAACCAGGAGAAGGGGGCCGTTCTCCTTAAGGAAGAACCTTTTATTAGTTTATTCTTTAGTTATAATGTAAGGGTTAGAATAGGATTTGACACAGGGCGGTCAAACGTTGATTTGATGGACGTTCTGACAATTCCTTTAGTTTTAGTTCGAAGCAGGGAAACCCCTCGTAGAAATAGGGACAGTGAGATTTTCTACCTAAGAAATAAAAGTTATAACGAAAACCATGCAAATGTTTGTCAGTCTCCTCCTTCTACACCCTTATATATGGTGTCATGACTGGGATTTAAGCAAAACAAAAAGGTGATTGTTGGAAGTTTTTGAATTAATCATTACCATGATCACAGTTCTGGTCAAACTTCCAAACCATTGTTTTTCAGCCTGCCTAGCCATTAAAGAAGGGGAAGACCATATGCAAATCAGGCTTGGTCCCACCCCAAAATGGGCAGTCCAGCGCAAACCTCTAGGTCACATTGCTTTTTCACCCTGATGGGTATGCTCAGATGTGGGTTGCGTGCCTGCTGGGCCTAGAGACACAAGCTACCCAATCCTCACAGATGAGGCCCAACAAGGCTGAAACATGTCTGGGGATGCTTGTGGTCTTGTGTAGAAGGGATGTGAACTAGCAGTTTGGGCTGGACTGCCCCTTTTGATTTGCATATAGTCTTTCCCCTTCTCTAATGGCTTGACAGGTGAAGAACAAAGGTCTGGAGGGTTGACCAGAGCAATGCCAGAGGTTAGGATTTATTCTATACCTTCCAGACATCATCTCTTTGTTTTTGCTTTGTCACCCTGAGTGAGACGTGTGAGAAACGAGAAGGTGTCTCACCCGCTAGTCCCTGTGGATCTCTCTCTCAGGTGGCCAGGGCATGGCCATCACCTTTGGATGCAGACCCTGGGGGTGGACCGGTGTGAGAGGATCACCTGGGTAAGGGGTCTTCAGGGAGTGGGACACCGGATGGTGAGACATGGTATCCTTTCCCCTGCAACACCTTTACCCCATCCTACCAGGTAGGATATGTTTGAATTTTACCACCCCCCTTTTTCTTCACAAATATTTCCAGACAGCCCACTCTGGGAGAAAACAGACTCACATCCGAGATGTATACCTGACATGTCCCGCTACAATGGTCAGGCAAGGTCAGGCAATTACTGGCGATTACTCACACCTGACTTCCATTAAACTTCCCCACATGGATAAAAGGCAGAGCACAAGAGCACACTCTGAGCGAGGCAAAGCACACCAAGGAATAGCAGTTTTGAGTTGGCAGCTGAACAAGCGGAGAAAGAGGAGAAACCAAGCAGGGTTTGCAATGAGGGAAATACCCTTGACCTTTTCGACAAGAAACCTTTACTTTAACGAAACCTTTTAGGCAGAAAGCATAAGGCCAGGAAACCAGCCTGAATAATCCTGCTTTGGGTGTTGGAGATACAGAAGGCCCTCCCACATAACTAACCAAGGCACGGAGGAGCAGCAGCCGTGGTATCGTCCTTGGCTCCAAGAACAAAGAAATATAACAGAGATCAACACAGCCGGTGAGTTGGGGAACCTGATGCAAGACTGGTCTGTGTTGAAGTCAAGGGGCAACATGGTATAACGACTGCTGGAACTTAAACACATGTGATGAAAGATGCAAGTAAAGCTAAACTGCTGATGAATGTTTGAACTTGAGAAGAAAAGATTCAATACCGTTGACCGAGTGGTCCGGCACCGTGAATGTGCTCAAACGAAGATCTCTGTAAGGTATTCTGCCAAGAGAAACGAAGGTGGAAGATTGTAAGAACAGTGTATGATTTAAATCGAAGTGGTCCTGCAACGGTTTAAGCAAAACCCATTGCACATTCCAAAGTCTTTGATTTTGTGAGAGTGGTGCAGGAATGGTCTGCCGTGGTCCTGCTGTGGTCCCTATAACTTCTTTCAATTCCATTGAGGAGGCAGAGCCTTGCAAGCCAGCGCACAAAAAGCCCACACACGCATGCGAAGTGCGGCGCAGGAGTGGTCTGCCGTGGTCCGCCAGAGGCCAAGGAGGTGAAAGGGATGTGATTGTGTCAACGAGGCTTGACTGCTCCGGTGAAGTCCCCGGTAAAACACGCTGCCTGTGTACTGCCACTGCCCACAGACTAGGGATAAGCCATAGTGAGCGGCCTGCGAGAAGGCAAAGGACTCAGGATTTTGCTCAGAGGAGGATGGGGGAACCGTAGCCTAAACTCTCCTTGCAGACACGGTGACAGATAAAGACAGATATCGGAAAACACCTGCCAATTACGTTAAATATCAGTGCCACCACCTTGCTATTGCCTCACTACTGTTTTGCCACACATTAGACCATTGTGAGCGGCAGGCATGCAGCTTGCGGTCTGTGGTCTTGCACAAATTTGACAAACTTGATTCATTTGACTTATCTGACCATGTGGTGGGTAGCCGTAGAAATAATTAGCACAGCTGAGCAGTCCTGACAGAAGCCGGACGTGGGCCTGTCTCTCTCTGAGAGGAATATCCAGGAAAAAACAAACAAGGACAAACCCACTACTGTTGTGACCCATGATTGGTGACTGGCAGAACACGGCTGGCAAAATTTGCCAGTAGGACTCCTGTTTATAATTAATCTCGTGCACCAGGGGAGAGACGGACTAGTGCAGCACCTTAAGCCATTTGTGCATGCCCTGGGCACCGCATATATGTTTCTTCTGCAATCCCATGGCTTGACATGGACTGGGATTTATTCTTCTGATGTACACTTTTGAAACTTTAACTATCACTTACTAAGAGTCGTGGGAAGTAAAAGGGTGTAACAAGTAATGTGGTCGGCTGATCACTACTGTCCTCACCATTGGATTACTCCACGTTGCACATTGGATTACTTCACATTGCTTTGAACCAACATTGTTCATATTATATGCAAATATTAGGTCGTTTTAATGAAGTTGAATGCAACATTGATTATTTTTGTTTTTTAGGAGGCGACATTTTATGAGTTTTAATTAACTTTTATGCCTTTTATCTTGGGCTAACATTTGTTATGAACTTGCATCCTCTTAATATAATTGACATAATTGTTAAAGTTTTTGACTAGCTCTTCTGTCTTTGTAGGCTGTGGTCGGCTGGTGCACGTCATTATGTCAGTATATATGGGCTATTATACGTTTGCTTATCCCGCACTTTTGAGCTTGCATTGTTTGCGCACTAGAGCTCCCCTGGGAAATAGGCTAATTCATGTACTCGTTAAAGTGGAGACACATTATTTGTCTGTCAAGCTGCTTTGGTTTCGCTTGGCACCTGGCACACTTATTACTACATATGCCTGGGCACAGGAGATAAAGCTCTTAATCTATATTTGGTTGGGCCGTCCTATGTCTTTGCAAAAGGCGAAACTATTTATTTGGCCTTCATGGACCTGAGCACTGCATTTGACAGAGTGGATAGGGTTCTGTTATGGCATGTACTCTGGTCAATTGGCTGTCCGGCCGAGTTAGGAAAAGACTTGCAAATGATTCATGAGGACACCAGAGCCTGTGTTCGATTTGGGGAGCAGGGGCAATGTACGGGCAACTTTGAGGTAGCCTCAGGAGTGTGTCAAGGCTGTGTTGTGGCTCCAGTAAGGTTCACTCTCTATATTAACAGCTTGTATAGGGCCCTGGTGGTGTTAAATGCAGATTATCATAGGGTGGGTGCTAAAGCACTGCCAGTATAGGCGTATGCTGATGATATGGTTTTAATTGCCCGTACTCCGAAAGCCTTCCAGCAGCTACTACATTTTTATACTAATTTATGTCCGATGTGAAGTTAACAGTCAACACTAGAAAGTCAGGAGTGATGGCATGCACTCAAGGGAGGGGCAAGAAGAAAGAAATGCGTAACATGGTAAGCAATGGTGTCATTATCCCGTGGGTGTTTAAATTTGATTGCCTGGGCATATGTTTTACTGAAAATTGGAGGGGGCAGTCTCATATGCAGAAACGGAGTATGGAACGCGCTTTAGGAACATGTGTTAGGGTCAACCACTTAATCTAATTATGGAGGTGTATCGAGTACAAACCAAAGCAGCAACTAATTATGGGGCACAATTGTGGGGAAATGAAAAACTAACATGCATTGAGGTCATTGAGAATACCTTTTTGAAGAAATTAATGCCTCCACTGTTCTGCCCCGAACTACGCAGTACACACAGAACTGGGCATTACCCACAATAGGGATGACTGGTACATGGCACCACTCTTGAATTGGTTAAGTGTATGGTCAAACCCAAGAGCTAGCCTGTCTACAATATTATTTAAGGCCTATTGTTGGGCTTGGCTCAAAGCACCATGGTTGAACTTTATCTCGTATTGTCTAAAACAGCTGAATGCCCCAAGCTTGCAATGTCCAGATGCACTACTATCACTAGCTGAGTGTAACAAGTACAAGTAGGCATTTCACTCTAAAATTTTGACAAATCGAGAATCGACTGGGCTTTTACTCAAATCAAATAGAAAACATCTGTTATTTGCGCAACCAGATGTAATTCAGGCCCATTTGCTACATAGTAACAAAACTGCAGACCAGGGCCCGTTTTAATCTTCTGTTGCTGAGAGACAGCACTAGGAACTGGCCAGACTATGAGCAGTTGTTGCCTGTCCTGGTTGTAGTGCTGTAAAAGAAGACTTGTTGCACTTTGTCTTGTTTTGCCTCATGTATGAAGACATTAGAAAGAAGACTATTACCACACTGCTGAGAGAAGCAAACTTTAACCATTGTCGACCGAGCTGATCCAATAGCTGTTGCATGGGGGTGTTTAACATTTTTAAGAAAGGCATGTAATACAAGAAAATGCTTGGTGGAAGCCCAATTTTAATATGCTATCTTCATATTGTTTTTGTTATTTATTTAGTGTTTTTATTGTGATTACGCACATCATATTTTGTTTCCGAATTATGTACAATTGCATTGCTTCTGCTGTGGTTTATGGGTTTTATCTGAATAAATGTATTTTTGATTGATAAAAAGAGGATCCAAGCCCGAACGAGGGAGGTCCCTGGTCCGAGCCCGAATGAGGGAGACCAAGTGTGAATTTTGTGATAAAAAGAGGATCTGAGCCTGAAGGAGGGAAGTCCCTGGTCCGAGCACGAATGAGGGAGACCAAGTGTGAAAACTGTAATAAAAAGGGTGCCCACACACGAAGGAGGGAGACCCTGATGAACATTAGGAAAGAGAACTTGTACATGTGAAGATCCTAATAGGAATAGAACTTTGAGATTTGTTTGTTGCAACAGACCCTCTGCAGTAAGATACTGTTATGGGAAAAGAGGCTTTGGCAGGAGGCCCCGATGTCTTTGCTTTGAACTGTTTCCTAGTGGCCGAGAAGCCAGAGTGTGTGCGCAACTCGAACGTGCCGCTTTGCACTGTGCTGAAAACGTGGGGAATGGAAGCCAACTGCTCAACTGTTCTTGCACATTATTTCTTGAGCACTTTTCTTTGTTGCATATATTATTGTCCCACACCCTTTTGTATTTAGAAGTAAGGATTGGCAATAGATTTGTTAGTGTAGGCCCTTTTATTTTGGCAGAGACTCGACTAGGACTGTGTTATTATTATTTGATGGTCGTAGCTTGCTCCCATCTTTAGATTTAGGTTAGATAGGCGTTCAACCAACCCAATGAAGTTCAATAAACTCCCTTGCACTGTGATCACTTGTGTATATCTTCACTGTTTGATACCATGCCTTCCTTACAGACGGGTATGCCCAGACATGAGTCCCATGCCTGCTGGGCCTAGAGACCCAAGCTACTCCTCACTAATGAGGCCCAACAAGGCCGAAACATGTCTGGGGATGCTTGTGGTATTGTGTAGAAGGGAGGTGACCGAGAAGTTTGGCCTGAACTGCATATAGTCTTTCCCCTTCTGTAATGGCTTGGCAGGCGAGAAACGATGGTCTGGAGGGTTGCTCAGAGCAATGCCAGAGGTTAACATTCATTCCAAACCTTCCAGACATCAATTCTTTCTTTTTCCTTTTTTCCTTTGTCATGAGTGGGATTGGCTTAATTGATACAGATTGCGGAATCCCAGGAATTGTATGGCTAGAGCACGAAGAGATCTACCACGTATAGGCTCTTTAGGAATAAAACCCAGTCTAAAAATACCATCTACTAGACAACATCTGACAACTCCCCTCACTTCCTCCCTAACAGATAGTGGTGATGATCTTGAAAAGTCTAACCAAGAAATATCAGAAATATCAGGAAAAGAACCAACTCTGGTAAGAAGCCCTAACTCTCTCTCTAGTCATTCAAGGACCCCAAGTGAACCCTAAAGAGGGTGGGAAGAGAATAGAGAAGAAAGAACCTCAGTAGAGGCAGATATCTCTCCTTCAATTGCGAGAGGGACTATAACAAGTCTCCAGAATCCCTCTCTTCATGTTCAGCCCACAGGTCGAAGGGATCCAAAAAAGAAGAGGGATCTGATGATTGGGAGTGCATAACAACCTCAGACAGTGACAATAACCCAAGGGAAAAGAAGGTGGGGACGAGAAAGGCGAGTTCCATAAAAGAAAAACCAACAGATTTTCCCACTGATCTTCCCAATTCAACAACAACTAATCCCCTTGAAAAATTACTGGACCACCTGATCAACCATCAAATCCAGGCTGATATAAAATTTCAGGAGGGCTTGGACAACATAGCATCAAGATAGCTAAGACCCATTTTACTCTACAACCCTATCGGTAGGGGGAGGACCTGGGACTTTTTTGTTTGAACTTTGAGAGGCTCGCACAACAGTTTCACTGGAGTAAAGAGATACAGGCTTGTTATCTCAACCCCCCCTTTTAAGGTGTGAACTCCAGGTGTCCAATCCGACCCTTAATCCTCTCGGTATTACCCCCTTTGGTGACATAAAACAGGGCATACTACACAGAGTAGAAAAACTGAAAGTTTCTTCCATCAAAAATTCTGGGAGATTAAACTAATCCCCAATTAAACCCTTTAGAACTGGGGGCGAGGTTACAAAACACCTTATCAAGTGGTTAAGCAAGAAGACTCTGGCAGAGATAATGGAGGCTTTAGAGCTAGAACAACTTATTAATGGCCTACTCCCTTCTTTGTAATGGGCAATGCTACAACTTAGTAAACCCCCTTTAAATAGTGCTATTAAGACCATCAGAACTTAGAACATTAGAGGAAGAGGGTCGGGAAGAAATGAGGCTGATCCTCATGAGCTTTGCGATAAAAGAATTGAGATCATCTTCCAGGGAAACTGCTGCCGAAAAGCATAACAATATCTTTAAAGTAGGGATCAAAGAGACAGCAAAGTGAGATGAAAGACAATCTGTCCCCTTTCAGGAGAAGGGAATGGCCAAAAAGGAGGAAGGAAGGTTCCTTGTAGGATTTACCATTACCTGCTTCTCATGTGGGGAAAATTGACATTTGGCTAGACAAGAAAGCCAAGAGGGCATCCACGGAACTCCTTGTCTCAGTGGGGAGAGCACAGACTAGCAGAGAAGGGCCTGGGACCCTAAGGAAAGCTGAAAGGGCATCCGATGAATTCCTCATCTTAGCGGGTACACCACTGACCACCATAGGAGGGTCTGGGACCTTGAAGAGAACCTAGAGAGCATACGAGGAACCCCTTCTCATCTCAGTGGGGAGACCACTTATCACCAGAGAAGGGTCTCAGACTCTAAAGAGAAGCCAGGGAAGGGAGTCATTCCCCCTGTTCCTATTGGAAACTACAATAGTGCAACTCGGCAGAATGCAGTAATTCTGGACATTTGATAGAAGACGATAAAACCTGTGAGCCAGGGGAAGGAAGCAATTCCCCCTGGTCATGTTGCAAGCTACAAAATGTGTACCCCATGAGAAGGGATTCATTTTCCTGGGCATTGCATAAAAGACTGCGTGAAACTCGTGAGCCAAGGGAGGGAGTCATTCCCTCTGGTATTTTATATTGAGAAAGAATAATTTTTGGACACTGTTGATGAACCAGTAGAAGGGGACTGTTCTCCTGGAGGAAAAACCTTTGTTATTTTATTATTTAGTCAAAGTGTACGGGTTAGAATAGGATTTGACACAGGATGGTGGAACTTTGATTTGATATATGCTCTGGCAATTCCTTTAGTTTTAGTTCAAAGCAGGGACACCCCTCGTAGAACTAGGGACAGTGAGGTTTTCTACCTAAGAAATAAGTCTGCTACTAAAACCATGCTATCTTTGTGTCAGTGTCCTCCTTCTACATCCTTACAACACACATCTTGTCCATGCAGCATATCAACTCCATTGGTATGCAGCAAATGGATAGGTGAATAGTTGGTAATGCGGTGTTGGTGCTGGATTGCAGGCAGTCGCAGCAAGCCTATCTACTTTCTGTTTTAGGCACATAGGACCAGACACATACAATCTCCTTAGCAACACTCAATGTGCATTTGGTGCTGAAGTGTCATCTGGTTCTGCTCCATCTTCAGATGCCCCCTCCCAATACAGTGCTTCCAATTCTGCTACTTGCTTTGCTCTGGTGTCTGTGTGTGCACAGGTCTATGGTCACTAATGCTAGGTTTATCCAAGCAATCGCCATCTTGCTCTAATGGATGGGTTGGCAAAATCTCCATTGCTTTTAATCCTGTTTATGCCACATCCTTTGTGCCAGTGATTTCTGGCAGACTATCCAGCATGTTCCTGGCATATTGACGTCTCCTTATTTGCCAATTACTTGCATTCTGATGGAAAGGTTTTCTGACTGTGGGCTGACAGTGTTCTTTTGGTATTGTAACAGGGCAATTGCTGGATTGGCTTTCCTTAATTGGGTGTATATGTCACGTTTGCCAGGCTCCCAATTGGCAAAAACATGGCTTTATCGGTTCCACTAATTTTCTGAGGGTAAATCAGTGAGGGGCATACATATTCATATACCCGCATTCTAAATGAGGCTCTGTGTTGGAATGTTATGGAGCCGCTTCATGGCACGGATCGGTACAATACTGACAAAGCACTTTTGAGAAGGAGCAACAACTGATTCATATGACCAAAAGCTACATCACTGGACTCAGAAATGAGATGGAATGGCAAAATGTTGGCAGCTAAATTCCTACTTTCATACACATATCTGTCCAAGAGGTGTTCCTCCACTCCATGATATTCCACATACCTGCCTTATTTTGTGCAGGTTAAAACGTCTCTGGGGTGCAGTCTCATTCACTCTATGGTAAGGATGGCACAGAGGCGAGATTGCACCCTGCTGCAAATCTTTAGTGGCATGGTGGGTGTTCCTGCTAACCTTTAAAAAGTTATCTTTTTGTATTATCCTTTTAATAGGTTTGTTCCCGTCAACCTGTTTGGGCGTCCACCACCTGCCACCACCACCTGCCAAATCAAGACAGATGTTTGATACATATATTTACTTGTAGTGTTACATTAACTGAACTAATATTTCATTGGGATCAGAGCCGCGGTAGTCCCCTGCATCTCCCTTTGTCATAGATTGTTGTTGTAGAGAAGAGTCATCTTTGAACTTCCCAGCCAAGTCCTGAAAGAGGAGGTTTGGCACAGGTCAGGTCCTTTTTCCATTTCCATACTTGAGTCATATGGGGAGGATTCCTCATGTATATACCCTAGTATTTTAAACTGAATGGCATTTCAGAGAATTGGGATTGCTCTGCAGCTCTGTTGTGTTTCCAGGCACCCAGTATGTGCAAAACAGGTGACAGGCCCCTCCCTTTGGCATTATATCTCTGCAGACCTATAGCAAGAGCTACTATACTTCTCTGCATATGCTGGCCATGCTACATCCAGATACTTCATGCTTTTTCCCAGTATTTCCCCAGGGACACAGGGCCCCCAGACATGCTAGTGCACTAAGCATTAACTTGGATTGAACAAGTGTGCATACAGAGTGATCGCAGAAAAGCCCTTAATAGTGAGTGATTGGAGTGTCTGTCTGTCCTTTAGTGACCATGTGAGGAAAACCATTTTCTGAATTAACACTTGGATTCTGCTTTCTTCATTCACTGCCACCCTTTGGCTTTTTCATGCAAATTCTAAGAAGTCCAAAAAAACATCAAGGCAAGCCTTATTTCATCTATATATATATATATATATGTGTAACAAGCCACCTATAGGAATATCTGAAACTCAAACCACAGAGTTCTGTTCACATCCAAGAACATCTGCAAAACCCTCTGTGGAATAAAACATGTAGGGTCTAAACATACCCCTTAGTAGTTTAGGGAAAATTGAGGATCTTCATAATAATGAATATAAACTAAACACATGAGTATGCCCTCACAGTTGTCGCTCTCTGGGATAAGCCAAAATATATCCCAAAGGGACCAAAAGCTTGAGACACCTCTTAGGATGCATTGTATACAGAAGTGAACTCCAATTGTATGTTCATACTTATGTTCATGTCTTTGAAGATGAGATACACGAAAGACTTGGGAGGAAGCGTTGCAGAATCATTTTGTAACAATACCAGCCTGCCCCTGGTCAACTGCTACCCCAAACATCAACATATGTTAGGTTCTATAATGCATTGTGTAAGTTAATGGTAAACACTTTACAAGTTCTGTAGAATCTGGCTGCAGATCTCAAGAAGATTTAGCAAGTGTTTACGAATGAACATTGGCTATAATACGGAATAGTCTGTACTTGTCTGTATGGTAGTAGACACTGCTTCCACCGGAAAGTCCATTAAGGAAGCCCAGCTGTACACACTATTGGCTAAAAGTCTACTGGTGGGAGGTTCCGCCCAGTGCTGTTGGTTGTAATGGAGCAGACCAGTTTGCATTAACACAGGGGTAGGCCCTATTCTAATCTACCCTCATCAATTGCACCATTGACTCATAATTCCAAATAATTATTATGCAATTGTAGGGGAGAAAGCCACCCAATTGTAGACTGGTACTGACCGGGTCTAAAATCGACACTTTCTGTGGGGGCACCCACAGCTCTCACTAAGACCTACAGAATTTGGGGGAGTCCCAGGGAATCATGTATGCCCTCACCTTGGTGAGGCCACAGACAGCGCCCTATGTGTAGTGGAGACATGCCCGTGTGGTAACCTCCGAGATGGAAAGGAAGATCTCCTGTGATAAAATGGTGCCTGCAATCTTTTATTTTCCCACCAACAAAGCTATACATTATTCACCAGGGCAAACAGTAAAGATGCAATAATATATCCTTGTGTTCTTGGCATCTATTTATTATTTATTTTGTGTGTAATGTACTAAGCTTTGAAGAAACCAAACAGACCACATTCCCTGAAGGATGGAACAATTCACGTGACGAATATTAATGTGTAACAAATTTTTGATGGCAGGCCTATATGATCTGATGGCTTCCATTGCCCATGCTTGCACATATCCACACTCATATGCTCAAAAACAGTTGCTCTGGTATAGCAAAACAGTTGGGCCATTACTGATCACTTACAACACAAATCCAATTTGTGACTTGGCGAAGATCATGTAGATGTGTCTCTTCTCCCCTGAGACCTGTGTACCTGGAAATAATGGCCCAACCTTAACCACCTACACATGGTAGGTAGCAATTACCAATCCAGACCAAGTGGTGGTAGTGGCAGAATGGTAGACGAGAGAGCCATGGAGATTGTAGTTGGAGTTATTTGCTCCGGACTGCCACCGCCCACAACTCCTAAAATGACTGCCCACTGATTGCATCAGCAGCTGAATCAGTTGAATTGATCCAGGTGCCCTTCTCTCTGACCACCTGTTAATAGCTGTGGAACAGAAACCACACTGGTGGTGACTCAGGAGTGCACCGCCGGCAGTGGTGAGGGGATGATGAACAGAATTTAAGGTGTTTGTACAGCTGAGAACCCCTTCCTTCTTTCACAATTTGTGAGGGCCTTGGTCTTCTGCCAAGGATGAGTGAAGGAGGAGGGCCGGGCTTTGTGCAGATGTAGGTGACTAATTTATGGAAGTAGCCTTGGGCTAAAAGTTGTGTTGCAATCTGCTCACCCGGGGGTTCGCAGCATAAGACTTCTTAGATTGAAAGTGTAGCTTGAATACTTCTCCCTTGTATGTGATATTACAGCTGATCCTGACTGCAGTTAATTAATACACCCTCTATGATCAACAGTTGGCTGCTCAGCTTTCTATTATGAGGTGTTATCACCATTTTTGTTTTTACCTGAAGGGCCTCAACTTTCTGTCAGCAGACGGCTAGCTTGCAGTGATATATGATATGATATGGCATTTATAACGCGCCTATACACAAGTGTTTCAAGGACGCGAAAATAATAATACACAGCTAGGGATTGGATTTCTCTCTATTTCCCTGCGCTTCCAGTGATTGCAGCCCATTTGCAGTGAGTCTAGCTTGAGTGAGTGCATCCACTGCAACTTGGTATTGGAGTGTTTGAAGCCCTTATTGTCCACAACCGGTCTGCCCTGCGTCATATGGGTCCCTCCAACTGAAGGTCATTTGTGATGCCCCATCACAACCTTGATGTGAACTGTGATGGCCCATGTCAGCCTTGATACTAGATGGGCCATTGCGATGCAAGGTCATGAGGCAGAGTGATGTACAACACTGTTGGGGCACCAATCAGAACTCCTCATCAGCCAGTCTGAGCAAAGCTACTGCTACCAGTGGCCAGGCTACAATGACCTTCGGGTCAGCAAGCAAGGTGGCCTGACAAAAGTAGGCTTTACTACCTGCTTCGAGTCCTTCCAACCAACTTTCAGACACCTTCTAAGATTAATTTAAACACATGAAACACAAACTAAAGGGTCCTTGGCAGAGATGCACATTGATGTTCAGATGATTGAGGAGCAAGGGAGGTGACTCGGAACATTACCAACAATAATGGCTATAACAACACCCAACTGGAAGAACATCAACCTAAAGCAGGGTCTCAAAGTCACCAATACCACCAAGTTCATTCAACAGTTATTCTGACAGATCTTGGCCAAATGTCGACTGATCGTCTGGCGATTGATCAGGCTCATGGTGGGACTTATAAATAGTAATATTTCTGACAAACTGAGCGTCATTGTGGTGATGCTCTCTTTATACCAGAGAAAATAAAAAGAAATCCTAATGGAGGCCAGAAACAAATCCTTGTTCTATTATTATGGCTCAGAACTTCAATTACATCAGGGCCTACCACAGAATATGTTTAGGAGAGTGAGGGATGAGCAGTTGATTAGCAGAGAGCTAAATGACTCTCATGTGCAATATAAAGGGTTCTTGCCATTGGTGTTTCAGAATTAACTACTGAAAATGAAGGCCTGTGCGTTTTGAACGTCACCATACAAATAACTAGCTGACCACAAAGATGCAGATCCCTGAGATGAATACAACATTGGAAATGACACCGACTGGGGAAGCAAACCGGCCCGAGTGCCCGGGTCACCTGATTCAATTAAAAGAACAATTCTCTCTCCGCTTTCATGAACATGTCCTCGATAGCCTTGCCTGCTTCTGTCTGAAGATTTCTTTATTAGTACACAGGATTGTTCTCTGTTGTTAAGGTTACCATATGCTTTCTTTGTTACCCCGTGATTATTTCGCCTTCTTGGAGGGCCCCAATAATTAAGGTGAAGTAAATCATTGGATGTCAGTATATGATTTTGCAAATGCCATCTTCTTTAGTGGGAACAATCTTATATTGATTGCATCTGCAATAATACCAGATTAGGGCACTTTGTCTTGTGTGCCTTAACTCTATGAATGCTAATTCCTTCGTTTGACTGGTTTGTAATTTCGCTCACTTCTCAGTCATCCTTAATTAGCCTAATTAGTTTCGAAAAAAGCATAATCTTTGTTGCCTCCATTTTTATTCCCAAACCTTCAGTGACACCAAATCAAATGCTTTCTGAACTTTCCTCGAATTATTCCATTATCTTATCAACTTGCCAACACATGTTCTGACCTGAGAGTCTCCTAAGGGCAAGATTTGTCCAATCATTTGTCAGTGAACAACTCGTTATTAGGATATACAGGTGATGACCATTCACGACCATGCTCAAAGAACTGTGCACTATTCCTTAATTGTCTTTACTGGTGTTTACCAGTGATTGTTTCCCTTTTTTACTTTGTTGAACTCTTACTAGTCTCATTGTAGTCTTCGCTCGTCCGTGGACCTAAGGATACACCATCTTGGCTGTGTACTATATGAGTCCCTTGGTATCCTTTGTCAAACTAGTATTGGTCACAGTTTAGTTTTCTCTTTGGTAGACCTTTGAAGCTTCCTCCTCTAATTTATTGATTTTTGGTAGCACACATCACATTTCCCCCGATGAAGTACATGCCCTTACATTGAGTTTTTTTCATTTCTTGTGCTAAGACTTACGAGCACTAATGCTAAAAGAGGGGAACATCCATTATTGATGAAGGATACTGAAGATGGGGGAAATGTGATGTGAAGTACCAATCATCAATAAATTAGACAAACATAATTAAAGGTCGGAGAGCATGAGAACTCCTTCTGGACCTACAGGTGGGTGGGTGGGTTTTTGTGTCCTTTTTATGCATTCTCATTTTAAAGAAATACCATCCTTTTCAGTTCTTAGCAGGAATACAGAAACCATTACGCACAGCAAATTCAATACCAGCACTGAACAGCAGAAAGTGTTCTTCAAAAATCCGAAAAAACGCCCGAGGACAGATTGCATAAACAAATTTGGCCAGTGCAAAATATTTACTTGGCATTACTGTATGTCACATTACAGTACAGCTCTTCATTACGCAGGCTGAGTTTTACAACAGTATCTTTTCTGGCACCTCTGCAGTTCTCTTTTTGAGAGTATAATAGAGTGCTTATAAGATCCTGGTGTCGCTCATTGCACGGGTACACTTTGAACTTGTCTGCGCGGCAATCCACAATCTCAAGCATAAGGATATTAACAACCGATAATAACCGGAGGGAAATGTTTGAATGCAATGAACAGACACCTGTGCAAAACCCAGCACCAGCAAAATAAGAGCATTCAAATATGGATTCAAATGAACATGCTGCAAAGTAAAAGATCCTTCAAATGACCTCCAAGCAAACATTATACATGTGCCAACATGGTTCATGCAATCCGACCAGCCCTTTTTACGAAACAGCTACATTGGTGTTTTGACTTGTTTGTGGAATTATGTGTTCATGCATAAAATAACTACACACCAATTTGTTTTGTTAGAATGGCCCAGGATCCTTCTACTGGGATGTCTATCAATGATCATGGGTCCCAGGGAAGGAAAGATCATTGCGGTAATTACTGGTGTCCAGTGATAGCCACCAAACCTTTTGCAAGAAGGAGCATTAGCGGGAATGATTTTAGCTTGAGAATGTTCAAGTACGAACAGGCAGATCAAGGGGACTTACTTAACACTCCACTTGCAAAACCCACTGAGCGGCTTTGTCACTTTAAACCACTGTTGTCCAACTCCAGGCCTTGAGGGACGGATCCATATCGGATTATCAGGATACCCCTCATTAATATCTATGAGATACATTTGCAGTGATTCTAAATGTATGCACATTTTTTCTCATAAATATTAATGAGCGGTATCCTGAAAACCCATCAGGATTCTGGCCTTCAAGACCTGGAGTTGGATAACCACGCTTGAATATTAGAAGAATATTCATGAGTATGAGTGGTAAGCACATACGCAGTAGATGGCCTCAATTACAGGATGTAACTGCGTGTTACAAACTAAGATTGTTCTAGCAAAATGAATTACTGTGTTATTTTGCTCTAGTAGAGCAGAATGTGTGAAGTATTTCACAAACTGGAAGGGTAGTACAATCATTTTTTGACACCCATGCTAAAATGTGATCCCTCAACTCTCTATGTGCAGCCACACTTCAACCACAACCCCACCCTGGAATAACACACACACACCTCTATTGGCAGCAATACTGCATGCTTCTGTTATACAGGCTCTTCTTTGGCCATTGTAGTGTATGCTTAATACACATACACACTGGACAGGCTAGCAGGGGGACACTGCAGTGCAAGCATCTGTTTACACAGGGCAGGCCTTTGTATGCCTCAGCAACACATGCTTCCTTCACATAGAATAGGTAAAGGGGTGGTATGCATGTAGATGGTATGGAGGTTTGACTGAATGGGTGGGTTAATCAGTGAGTTGATGGGTGTGTGAGTGGATGGATTGGTGAGTTGGTGGTTGAATGAGTAGATAAGTGAGTAGATGAATGTGTGAGTAAGCATCTGAGAGAATGACAGAATGGATGCTTGTGTGCGGGGAGACCCTGGGCGAGAGTGTGTGTGTGTATGTGTGCGTGCGTGCGCGTGTGTGTTTGTGAATGGCTGGATCAGTAGGTTGAAAAATGAAAGACAAATGGGGATAGATAAAGGTCAGACGATGGAATAGAGAATTGAGAGGAGAATCTACAAGGGAGATGTGAGTGGTAGGTGAGAGTGGATTCAAATTGAAGTAAGAATGTGTTGGGATAGTGTGGAACTCCTTTCAATCATAATTGATGGAGTTTGAATGCTTACTTGAATACATGAATATTTATGGTGTTTTTGAGATTAGGG
This sequence comes from Ambystoma mexicanum, assembly GCF_040938575.1. Taxonomy (NCBI): domain Eukaryota; kingdom Metazoa; phylum Chordata; class Amphibia; order Caudata; family Ambystomatidae; genus Ambystoma; species Ambystoma mexicanum. The sequence goes on along the minus strand of NC_090932.1, from coordinate 743,909,032 downwards.
CACAGTAAATGATACTGGGGTAGGAATTTACATTGTTGGGGATCATGAAGTAGATGAAGTCTAAGCGACTTCAATTCAACAGTACAGCTAAGTCAAAGCCTAGTCTGGGATGCTGAGGGAAACCCTTATTGATATATTTTTATGCCCAGTTCGTTTACTCTGGATGACAACCCTTATATAACACCCCTCTCTTAGAATCCCCCTGACCCCACTGAGCCAAGAAGTAGGTTTGTTTTGCAAATTTAAAAGGTTTATTTGAAAATTAAACAATATATATCTATCACACTTTTATAGTAAATTAATATTTGATAGCACACTTGTGAGAATGATAGTGATCAACAATGGATAATGTTACAGTGGTACACTCTTTTTGATGGCTTAGAAGTGATACAGAGAGGATAAAGTAGCTGAGAATGCTTTTATGGTTTCAAGGACAATGCAATGATGAATGAAAATGCAGTACAGGAAATAAACTGGATATGCCTTCAACAAAAGACATGTAATCACTTTTCTTTGACAATTCACCCCCCCCTTTATGCAAGGTAAAGAGATGGAAGGAAAGCACACAGTTCTCAGGAATGCAATCAAATATAATTCAGTTCCCCCCTAGCAAGCTTAGAGGAAAACAGGTAGGAGTTTTAAACACAGGCAATATACTTTGAAGTGGTATGCAAAGAAGTGGAAAATATACTCAAATTGCTTTTAATTCCCTATAGGAGGTTCAGGGTGAGTGAGAGATGCTTTGTATTAGTTCAGGATCACTTTAGAAATGCTCTATGAATGATTGTCAGGGTGCACACGAATTTCAGCAAGGAAAGCAAGGACAAATATTTTTACGCGTGGCTGAAATTAAGCAAAATGACAAATCGCGGCAATTTAGTTGCGTGCATCGAGCACAATTACGGAGGCACTATAAGAAGTAGGAAGTCGGTTCTAGGTTCGTTGGAAAGCCTAGAATCTTAGCTATAAGCTATATGATAAATCTCGTTCCTAGCACAAACGGTACCGGAGATACGGCCGACTTAGTAAAGGTAGTTTTTCGGATTTGAAATTTTAAAGCTCAGAATGACAGATGACAGTTTTCAGATTTAAAGATGACAGAATGACACGATTCTAGGAGGCAGTTCTAATAGGCTAAAATAGTTTGAATTAGATTATTTTAAACTAAGAGATTGGTTTTGGCACAGTGCTAGCTGGGTACTCACACTAGATTTTGGACAGGAATGCGACTTCGTCACCGATCGGGTCAACCGGTTGGACTGGACTCCTGGTGGTTCTTCACAGCGATCTGGTCTCTGGTTTGGCTCTCAGCACTGCACAGTTCTGGTCTCTCTGGATCTCTGGATCTCTGGTCTCTGGAGATTGATGGATTTGAAGTCTGGAGTCTCCCGGCAAAGCATCCCACAAGAAAGTGGAAAGTGAATCTCTCTACCTGGGTTTCAATGTTCCTTTTATGTGTTTTGAAAATGGGTGTGTGCCTGGGCCTAGCTAAGCCTGCCCCTCTCACTTATCATTGGCCAAGCTTTCCTCTCTCCCTTGATTGGGGGAACTGGGTGGTGAGTTAGAGTGATGAGGTAGGTTTATGGTCAGAGGATCCTCCCCTTGTCAAATTGCACACAAATCTATTTCTGATCCAAATACATATTTATCTATGTACCATTTTTCTAATATTATATGTCAAGTTAACATATTTTCTGTAGCACCAAACCATCCAATCCCTGTCTTTGTACGATGTCGTGGCCACTTATGACAGAATTCTCCCCTTTTCATCCAGATAACAACCTCTAAACCTTTCCAGATTTTACACAAATGTGCACCAGGAATATGGGTTTCAGATGATAAAGTGTCAGATTTTTAACATGCATACATTTGGAGTAACAACCTTTTTTTCCGCTACTATCCCCAAGAACATACCACGGGGTCCTAACACCTCTTAAAATATGCACAGAAAATTCACAAGAATGATGATGTTATTTATATAATTTTTATAAGTCCGCACTATGAATTATCCATCTTTTTAAAATCATGCTCTGGCCCCAAAGGGGTGTGGTTTTCCAAAGCACATGGTGGAATTTCTGGTTTATCCACTTCCCCCAAGCTCAGCTTGCTCTCACAGGCACTGCCCCTCCCAGTTTCTCCAAAGAGGAAGCCATTTTACGACCCCCCCAATATAACATTTGCCTGAGTCAGAGACAGTGCTTTGTTTAGTTTCCTGTAGTCCCCAGGTGCCACTCCCCTAATTCAATCGGAGAGGTGTCATCTCCTTTTGGCAGGGGCAGCAGGATACAGCCAGGCCTGGGAACACAGCTGCTGAATTCCCTCTCCTGTCAGGGGTGGTGGTCAGGCGGAATTCAATCTCTTTAAGCCAAGCTTCAGCTAACTGTCATGTTTGTTCCCAGTTTTTCTTCATTCAAATCAAACTCACAATTTTTGCACATGCAGCTAGAATGCTGATTCTAAGTTCAAAACTATGACATTTAACAGTTGCAACCTATGTTACACTTAAAGGTAGGTCACTCATTTATTTTAAACATTTCGATTTTAGTGGCTTTCTGACCATTTAACTTAAGCTGCTGACATCCACAGCTCAGCCAGTTTTGTTATAAACATTGTTTTGGGCTCTTCAGCTTTCCAGATTTGGTATGCACACAAGAATACATTCTGCCAAATGTCTGCTGGTGTTCATTGAGATTTTTTAATATCTTGATGTTTAAAATAGGCATTTTTAGCTTGCATTCAGGGAAACAAAGGTGATTTTAAAGCGCTTTTATTAGCCAACCGGCACTGCTGTTTTTCCTTTGGTACACATTTCACTCATGGCCCTCCTGGCCCATCATGCTTGCACTGGTGAGTGGCAGGTCAGGGGACCACTTTGCTGTGCGCAAAACTGCATGGTTCTCTAGGATTCTGGCGCAAATGTGGGCTTTTCCGCCCTCTTGTATTACCTAAGACCACAGCACCAAATGTTGCAGCATAATAGTCCAAACGTGGTTCAGGACACCCAACAGGAGCAAGAGATGGAGAGATTGACAATGGTATCCTACACCAGGTATGAAGATGAGGAGGTGGAATACATAATTAATCAAGGTGATTTGAATACAGAAAGCAAGTATTTTTTTTAGTGGTACCAGATTTGCATACAGAACCATGTGGTATGGAGATGATGGCAAGAGCTGGACGATGAAAGGGTGGCATTATTGAAAGTGCAAATGGGAACATTGAGAGTTTTGTTGCAAAAGTAAAGGAATAGGTAGGGAGGCCCAGGAGGATGCACAAGCTGCAGAAAATACAACAGTTCATCGTAATGTTAAGTAGAATAATCTGGTGGTGGTAGAGGTAGAGGTGATGAAATATTTGAGGTTCAGATATTGGAGATTCTGATAACTTTTAAGGAGGACCCTTAGATTGTGAGCCTTCAGGAAGGAACAGGCGATGAGTTCACTAGAAAGGACATTGGTGAGAGGGGTGGGGGAGAGTAGGACCTTTGGGTGCCAGTAGATACATGACTTCTGTCTACAGGAGTTATCATAAAACAGTGAAGTGTAATCAGGTGATTGATGGCTGAGAGACAGACAGACAGAGATTATTGAGGAGAGGTGCAGTGTGAAAGCACGAAAAGAGAAGATTTGATTGCCACCAGAAAAGAGGTAATAGGAGAATCCAAATGGGGATAGGATTCCCCTGTTGGGGCACGTCTAGAGGGAAAAGAAGAGTTGGGCCAAGTACAGAACCTTGCTGGACTTCCACTGAGGAAGTGACGGGATAAGATGTTTCTGTGTTCCAGAAGAGAAATGGAGAAGGAGCTATCCGAATAAAAGAGGCAACCCAGACAGGCAAGTGAAGTGTCCTGGGGTCCCATTATTACAGATGGCCATAAGGAGACAGGATGTAAAACTTTGTTGGAGGCAGGAGAGATATCAAGAAAGATTAGTAAAGAGCAGCGTTTTAGATGGGGAGCAGATGTATGGATGTTGGAGACTTGGGTCTGGCGCATTTCTGTGAAGTAAAGGCTTCTCAACTCAGGTTCATAGAGTTGGTTAAATTCCAAGTAATTGGTGATCTTGGTGAAGAGCACATACTGCAAGATTGTGGAATAAACAGTATCAGGAGGCAATGAGTATAGGTAAGCGAAATACAAGGGGACAAATACAATACAAGGAGTAGCACCTACCGCGAACCAGTAGTAGGCGAAGACAGCAGATCATGGTTCAGGGAAGATGTCATTGATCTTCCAGGTATGCAGAACCATACTCGAAGGGTTGACCATGACCCGACGACGCACGGACGACAGAAGTCTGAGGATTGTTCTTTCGCTGAAAGGAGAATCCCAACAACAATCTGAATGCAATCCCAAAAAAATCCAATATTCCAGGACAAACCAGAGAAGGAACATATCTCGAAAGGCAATCCAGAACGATCCAGCAGCATAATCCAAGGAAGAAGCCAAGAACTATCCAAAGAAAACTGCTAAAACACCAGAGGTAAGAACTCTGTTGTCGAGCAAGAAACTTCTCGATAAGGTCTTCTACATATAGGAGCCATTCCAAGATGGCCACCCAAACCACGTGAGGCAAAGAAAACGTCGCCCCACTCAAGATATCTGCTGTGCTGTCAGAATCAGGGACTGCTGGGAACTGTAGTCCCCAAAATCATAGCACTCTCCAATACACCAGGAGACATGGTGCCAATCTCCAGGGGCGTGAAAGTAGTAAAACCACGGGCTGTGAACTGGGGTGCCGCTGACTCCTCGTTAAGGGAGGGGGTTTTGGATCCACACTAGTCCCACTAGTCCCACTCTGGGATACTGTGCGCTTCCAGCTCCCTACCTTTGCCGGTATTGCATAGGGTGCCAGTCACCAGCAGAGCCACGATAGATTGGTGAGTTATCAGCCATTTCACTGGTGGCCCCATGGCACGCACTCACTGGAACGTGGGCAGCTGTGGTGGATGACGAGCAATTCCCTGTCATGCTCGACATATGGTTAGCCGAAAGGTCAATAGTTGACAGGGATTTTGTGTACAGCAGACATTTTAAAGGAAATATAGAGCAGTGGCTACCTTGCAGCAGGTGAGGAGGATCTCATTAGAGAGAGGTTAAGATAGAAGCATGCTAATTTTGATAAGTCTTTGATTGTTTGAACCTCGGAGAGGGGGGTTCAATGGGCCACACAAGATGGATTTTCACAGTATGGGAGCCAATGCGTTGGGTGATTTGGGGGAGAAAGAGTGGAGACATGATAAGGTGAGTGGTGTTGAGAAGAAGGCAGCAGGAAGAGTGAAGTAGAGAAAGGAGGTTGATGAGAATACAACAGATCTTGGAGCTCTTAGATCAGCGATAGAGGGCAAACTCATTATCAGAAAGGGATGAGAAAATAGCTTCAGGGTAGATGGCTTGGAAGGTAAAGTAAACCTTACTTGAGAATGACGTTTGTACATATCAATCTTTTTATCACCCAAAAGCAAACATTTCACAAACACATCTCATCTCTGTTTTGGCCACGAGATCCCAGATACATGGCTGATACAGCCATATGAGGTGTTGTTTGCTATGTAATCACTGAGTTTCTCCTTGTCAGTCAACAGGGGTTGCAAATGCATACCCAATCTACAATTCATAGTGGTGCAGCATTCTTAGGCACATACGTGTCCGGCATATGTGAAATCCAGAGCATTGATCAGTTAAGTTTCTAACAATATCCTTAGGTCAAACAAGTATCTAATAGTCCTGCATTTGAGCCGGTTTAGGGGTGTTTGATCGTCTGAGAATTGATCGCACCAAACTGTTAAAAAAAAAAAACAGCCCGCATGCGATCAATTCTCAGAGAATCAAACAAGCCCACACCAAAACACCCACCACCGCAGGGTCCCTTTTTCTTCATTTTTTGATTTTGGTCCCCCGCCTCCAATATTGAGGAAGTGAGGGGCACCCGTGCAAACCCCCCCAAGACTTATACATACAGAATATAGGGAGCGGGGCACACCCCCGCAACCCGCGCTCCACAAGTTCATTATGTATTAGCCTAATTGTTCATTTTTATTCGATCGAATGTTACTGGCCAAATTCGGTCAAATGTATCAGTCGGTCAAATAAAAACAAACAAATATGCTAATACCGTTTGAGCCACATCAATGATGAACGTATTCTTTTTTTCCAGCCATGTAACACACCTATGATATAGCTTCATGTGGCATAACACAGTTAATTGACTAGAGTCAAAAATAAACAGAACAGACTTTTAACTGCATGTAGTCCCTTTAATAATGCATTCTAATTTAGGGGTGTTTTCGAAATATTCTTTCCCAGGAATTTTTTATCTGGTGCAGCCAGCCTGTAGTCCTGGCATCACCAATACATTCTTAATAGAGCGTAGGTACATAAAACCTGCCGAAAATATTTGAGCGGAGCACTGTTGACCTATGGGAATCAGCTGAGCCCCAGAATATGACACCAATAGTCAAAATTAAAATATTTCAAAACAGTCCCCAGTTTGATGTTTCTGAGATGACCAAGGCTGGTTCTACACTCATTCTACATTAGATGAAACTCAAATATTTTCCTCAGTATGCGCCCCTTTAGTCAACAAATACTCTTTTGCCCGGTATTTAGTTTAAGAGTGTTAATACTTGAACACATGATTTCACTGTGCTCATTTGAGCTCGTACATACAAAGAATTGGCATGGCAATGGGTGTGGCAAGCCAGTATTCAACCCTGCACACTACCGCTAAAGCAGTCTGGGCTTTGATTTCTATCCGGAGTTAATTGTGGCACATGCAGTCTTGGGTTACTTTCAATGAGTAGAGTAAGTCATTTCTGCCTCAGAAAACCCTTTTTAAACTTTTCTAGGCCACTCATAATTCTAAATAAATCGTAATGTGTATTCGACAAGTTATTTCCTATGATTCGGCAGTGCATCATCAATTCTCTAATTCATTTATTTTGCTTAGTCTATTTTTGGCACACAACACTCCTGCAATGTTCTCCCCTAAATGTTTCTCTATCCATTGCGCATATGTCCCCTCGCCTACACAGCATAGCCTGCATTGCTGTTTTAGATGGGACCTGTGTTGATAAGTAACCTGAAAATCCTCGGTAAAAGCAGTGAATTTCTTTTATTTTGCAGTTGGGGCTGGTGAGTGCAGTGACACTAACATGATGGTAGCTCAGGTATATGTGTTCAGGAGAAAACGAATGCCAAAGCATTGATGAACCAGTTTAGAACTCTTGCCTGGGAACCCCGTGGGTGCTGTGGGTTCACTCCTCCGTGTCAGTGTCTTTTTTCCTGGGTAACATTTTTTTTTAATGTGTATTCTATTTATTCATTGAGTTCACTCAAATCTCCCTAACACTATTTGATCCTACATATGTTTGTTCTCACACATCTCTGTCAATCTGTCTATTATCATTAAACAATAGATATTTCATTATTTCATCCCACTTTTCTCAAACTATTTTCGTTTTAACAATGTTTGTTCTGGGGAAACAATCAGCTGAAAACCCCCTTGTTTGTTTGTGTATTACTTGTATTGCACTCCAGACCCGTGGGTATTCAGGCGCAAGGCATAAGGATATTCGCAGCTTGGTTACAACATGTACATTACAGGTAAGTGTGCAGGTGCCAGTTGGTTACATGTAGGCACAATAAAAGCAAGATATATACAGGCAGGCGCATTGAAAACAGAAGATATATACAAGTGTCATTTTGCATTATAGGACAGATCATACAGTGTAAAGTATGTGCTGGGCACAGTCAGTACAATGACTAGTGGTTGACTATATGCTGAGGAATCAGTAGGATTCGCGACCATAGGGCTGAGAGGTCATAGATGCCTAGATGTCGGCATCTTTGAGCCAGCTAGTAATGCTCTGGCAGAACTTTTGGTAGGTTTGATCTGTTCTTAAAGGGGATGGTAGCGAGTTCCACAAGAGGGCTGCCTTGACCTGGAAGCTGCTGCCTCCGATTTTAGCAAGCTTCTATCTAGGGACCCACAGGTAATTAGTATTGGAAAGTCTAGTTATTCTTGTGGCCGGCTTCAGAGTGAATCTGTCAGGATGGTAACTGGGTGCTACGTTATTCAAGCATTTATGGGTAAGGGAGGCAACTTTTAGTTTTATTTTGTCATGTGCGGAGAGCCAATTGTTAGCTCTTCTTGTTTTAGAGATATGTTCTCTCTTAGGGATTCCTAAGGCTGCTCTAAGAGCATTATTTTGTAAAAGTTGGAGTTTTTTGATAATTTGTTTGTTGGCCCCTACATACAATGCATTGCAGTAGTCAAGCCTGGATAAAATGAGGGCTCTGGCCAGGGTAATGCAGCTAGAGTGTGACAGGAAAGTTTTGCCTGCTCTAATCAGCTTGCATGTGTATGCCGAGGCCAAGGCATTGACCTGTTTGTTGAAGGAGAGAGTAGAATCCAAATAGACGCCCAGTGTTTTGACCTCCTTGGCGACAGTAATAATATTATTGTCTATGTTGAAGGCAGAGTATTCGGGGCGGAGTTTTTTAAGAGTCGAGGGAGTCCCCAGGATGATGATCTCAGTTTTGTCATCATTCAGGCATAGACCATGGGTGGCCATCCATGCCTGGATGATGAGATATATCCTGTTTATCAAGGCCAAATCCTTGTCGTAATCACCAGAAAGCGGTAGGAGGATCTGTGTGTCATCTGCATAGTTAGTGTAGGTGACACCCAGAAGATCCGGATCATCGAAAAGGGGCTTGGTAAAGATATTATAGAGGGCGGGTGAGACGCAAGATCCCTTGGGAACTCCACATGTGATGGGGATGGGGTTGGCCGCTGCCATGGGCGAGAAAACTCTCATAGTCCTGTTATTTAAGAACGATTGTAGCCACGCTACGGCATCTGTTGAGAAGTGTGCTGCCGAGTCCAGGTGACTGCATAGGACCCTGTGGTCGACCAAGTTGAAGGCAGCAGATAAGTCCAAGAGTAAGAGGAGGGCTGATTTCCCTTTATCTCTAAGTTCGTCTCTCTGTGACTTGAGGTCTATAAGGGCTGTTTCGGTTCCATGTTGGGGTCGAAAGCCTGATTGCCTAGTTCCTAGTAAAGAGTTGGTTTCCAAGTATTTTTGAATCTGGGAGTGTGCCATCTTGTCTAAGATCTTCAGGAGAAAAGGCACTGTCGTAATTGGGCGGTAGTTTGTAGGTATCAGTGGATCTAGAGTCTGCTTCTTCAATAGAGGAAGCACCCATGATTCCTTGAGATTGGATGGGATGCTATTGGTGGAGAAAGACGAGTGGATGAGTTTTGTGATAAAGGGGGCCAGGTCTCTGGCTGCGTCCTTTATAAGTTGAGCAGGGCATAGATCACCTTGGCAATTGGAAGATTTAAGTGAAAGTATAGTATTTTCTGTTTCTTTTATAGTGACTTTAGAGAACTTAAATCTGGGGTGATTGGCCGAGTTACTAGGTTGCTCTAGGTTAGTACTGGTAGGCTTATTACCGGAGTGTGTGGCTTTTTTCTTGGCAATTTTGGCTTGTAAGGTTGTGACTTTGTTAGCTAGAGCTTGCTGAATGTTGGAGCACCAGAGTTTTTCCTTGATACAGTTGTCTGGCACTGGGATAGGGGCTTCTAACTCTTTGAGGATGACAAAGAGTTCTTTCATGCTGAAATTGGCTTGGGATATTCTAGCATTATAGGTTTCCCGTTTAGCTAGGATGATTTCTTTTTTGTATAAGGCTGCGATGGCACTGAGATTGGCTTTGTTTTCCTCGGACGGTTGTGCTCGCCAGGATGTCCCGCATTGCCTTTTCTTTTTCTGTAATGATTTTAGGTATGTAGTGTACCAGGAATTGAGATGGGCTTTGGGTTTGCTTTGTCTAAGTTTGAGAGGTGCAATAGAGTCTAAAGCAGTAGTCATGATGTGGTTAAATTCCTTGACCAGAGCTTCGGGATGCAGGTTTTCAGGGATCGCGTTGAGTGTGGGGAGGATAAGGGGGAGAAGTTTATCACAAGTAATGTTCTTTTTATTCCGGGTAGGAATGGCAGGTGCAAGAGGTACAGGTGGCAAGGTGGGTTTGGCAGTAGTAAGGGTGAAGGTTATGAGGTGGTGGTCCGTCCAGATCTGGGGAGATATGGAGGATATCACAGCATTGCAGTTGTAGTCTGCTACCCAGTCCAGTATTCTGCCTTTGCTGTGTGAAGGGACAAGCACTGTTTGGGTAAAACCTTGTTCCACAAGGATATCAGCCACATTGGATGCATGTGTATCTTTGGGGTGGTTGTAGCCCAAGTTCAAATCACAGAGTAATAGGACTTGAGAGGAATCTTTTAGATTATTGGAAATGATATTTGATAAGTCCTCTTCAAAGGTCCCAATAGGGCCTGGAGGTCTATAGATCAGGTCGATAGAGAGGGTTTTGGTGTTGTTTATGTTTAGTTTGGCTGTCATGATCTCGCAGGAATTAATGTCTGGGGGTGGCACTAACCTGCACGGTAGATTGTCTCTCACTATGGGTGCAATACCTCCACCCCGAGTATCGACTCGGTCTGGTCGCAGTAAAGTATATCCGTTGGGTATAGCCAGTGAGAGGGCGGGTCGTGCCGTGGCATGTATCCAAGATTCAGTGACTGCTAGGAAGTCTAGGTGTTCAGCGTGAACGATGTCTGCTATCTCTGTAGAGTGAGCAACTAAAGATCTAGAGTTTATTAGGCCGCCCTTGAGGTTGGATTTTGCTAAATTAGGTGACTTTGGGCCGGTTGTAGTTTGGGTATTGGGGGATGTGCTGTTGGTGGTAGTTGGAATGGGTTGGTGTTTCGTTAAAAAGGGGGGTATGACAGGTCTAGGTTTGGATCTTTTGTTGATAGATGCAAGATTTCTAGCTAGTGGTTCATAGAGTTTAGCAAGTCTTGAGCGGAGTCTAACATTTCTCTCAAGAGTAGTGCAAGGTAGGGAGTTTTGTGCCGGACATTGCAATAGTGCCATGGTGTTGGTGTGAGTGGTGTTGATAAATTGCTAGTAGTAAGAGCAGGAGGTATATGATGCTTGTTGTGCTGGAGGTAAGGGGCATGTGGCTCAAAGGTGTGTACATTGTGGGAGTGGGTACTATGTGCGTAAGGGCCTGTGTCGAACTCTATCTCGGCGGTAGTTGAGTACAAAGGTACACCGAGTTGGAACGTAGGGGACGTGAAGGTAGGCTAAATTTGTTAGGGCTAAGGTGTGTGGGAACTATGTTGTGCCTAAAATGCACTTATTTCATTACAGAGTGTGGTGCAAAAACAGTGTTCCTATGGCGTTCCTATGGTTTCCTGTATTGAAGGAGTTTGGATAGTGCTAGTCCACTGCGTTTGGCGAGGGTCATGGGCAAACAATGGATGGTATGGCAGCTAGACCTGGACATAGAGGGCTTGACTAAGCATAACTAGTGTCAGTAGAAATGTGACGATTTAAAATGCACAGATTGTATCTATTAACTGCAATTAAAGCCGTAGCATAATCAATACATGGTCATGTGGCTGGACATTTACTGATGGGATTATTTAGTTATGGCCAAATACATAAAAGCGTAATGAAGTGGCATTCATGGTAAGAATATATAGACTTAGTAGAGGCACTAGGGTGTAACTCACGTGCTAGTATAGTTCATGGTGAGACCCAATGTGTCCATATAACGATGGCCGTGTCTTGTGACAGTAGGCCTCGGGTGCATACGAGGCATGGGTTCATGAGGGAGCGTTGTGCGGGCTCTCAGATGGGCATGTGTTGAGCTGCAAGTGGCGATCTCCTGAGGGTGCAGAGGGCACGGAGGGCGTTATGGAGGCCCGAGCGGGAGTACGCAAGTGCTGAGGTTCTGCTAGCTGCTGGACACAAACTAATAGGGGTTTGCACCTCGCGGCTCGGACGCAGCAAGACAGGCAAAGACAGGCGCCTGGTCCTTAGTGGTGGTCCTTTGTGAGTGGGACCCGGCTCTCGCCTTCCGGTGCTTCTCTGGCCTGGAAGTAGGCGAAGGGGCTCCGGTACGGCCAATCAGCTGTTGTAGCACTCGTTGCTAGGCAGCATGTACACGGATGCACAGCAATTATAGCAGTGCCATTTTGGGTTGACTCGTGTAGATTCGTAACCCATTTTTAAACGTGGAAAAAACAATAATTGCGTGGATGGGCAAACAAAGAAGAAAAGAGCACAGCTTGTGTGCAGTAAAGGCTGTGTGCACTGGGCGGCTTACCCCCAGCACGAAAGAAAGTGCGGGGTGACGTGGCTGCTCATCTCCGGCGTTGAGGCAACAGGGGCTTCAGCCCTCGGTGGCTGTTGCTGCTGCAGGGAGGACAAGCTGCTGAAGAAAGGACAGGCAAAGACAGGCGCCTGGTCCTTAGTAGTGGTCCTTTCCAACTCTTCATTTGAATCAGTACTACTAAAAAAGGTTTTCAGACAGACTAATCCAGCAGATTGTGACCATTCTCCCAAATATGTGTCTAGCTGATACTCGGCTTCCTCAACATCTGTAACTTGCATTTGCATTCGAAGTGGGAGCAGCTGTTTATCAGCAACCTCACAAGGCCCAGTCAAAGCCAAGCAGGTCCCCACGTTTGCTGTTGGGGTGACCTAACATGAGGATTTCAATTCTCTGCCAAATTCATTATGGGACTAGGTGGTATTTGGTCAGTTCAATAGAATAAGGTAAGTAATATTGGCTCCAACAATGCCCTTAGTATTATTGTATACACAGAATAACTCCATAGCATACTGCCACAGCAAAAAAGAAAAGCAAACATCTATTGAGGGATAGAACATTAAAAAATGTAGGCCTTTCACGAGATACGTGCTTATATGTCTTTGTTTACCCCTACAATTTATTTTCCTACAGTTCTGTGGATACATCAAAGTAAATCCGCAATAGCATACCACTGCTGGCTTCTTGCATAATCATTGCTTAACATCACCCTAGCTATTCTCTCACCCATACTGTTGATTGCATTTACATGTCAGGAGAAGGTGAATGTTGACCAGCAGCCTCAAAAGTATCTATAGAAGAATTCAGGTTTAGATGATTTCCATTGCATTGGTGATCAGATTTTGTAATCTTCACCTAGGAACCTGGGTGAGTGGAGGTGGAGAGTGGGGCTTTTTGAAGAGACTTGTGTTTCAATCTGTGCACCCAGGGGTAGAAAATACAACTCCTTAGATTGAAAGTGTAGCTTGAATACTGCTCCCCTGCCTGTGCCTTTACAGCTGATCTTGACTGCAATTAATGGATACCCTCTCCCTGCCTCCCCCGCTGTGACCTACAGTTGGCTGCTTGGCTTCATCTTTTAAGGTGTAGTCACCATTGTTGTTTTTCATGAAGGGTCTCCACTTTCCATCAGCAAACGGCTAGCTTGCATTATATTTATGGTTTGGATGTCGCTCTCTTTCCCCTTCAAGTCCAATGATTGCAGACGATTGCGCATCCCAGCTAGTCTTGCCTGAGTGGGTGCGTCCCCTGCAACCCTTCTGCATTGCATTGTTTGAAGCCCTTATTCTCCAAAACCTGATTTTCCTTTGCCACCCATGCGTCCCTGTGAACAGAGGTGAATTGTGATGGTCCAGCTCAGTCCTGATGCTAGATGGGCCATCACAATGCAAGGTAATGAGACAGAGTGATGTACGGCGCTATTTGGACCCTAGTCATATTTCCTGGACATCCTGAAAGAGCAGAGCTACTGCTACCATGAACGGTGGTCAGTCAAAAAGTCGAATGACAAAAATTTTGAAAAATAAATATCGAAAAAAAAAGTCGAATGTATTATTTTTTTATTTATGTTTTTTTTGGGTTCGGTAAGTAAAAAAAAGGGGTAAAATAAAAAAAAATAGAAAAAGGGGGGTTGGGGGGAACCCCCCATTTCGAAAAAAAAGTATTGAAAAAGAAATTTGACTTTTTTTTCCGACATTTTTTTTCTACATTTTGACTTTCGACATTTTTGTTTTCGACCAAATGACTATAAACCACCATGAACACATCTAAAAGACCTCAGTGTCAGCAGGTGAGATAGCATGACAAAAGCAGACTTTACTACTTGAAGCCTTTCCAAACGACTATCACACACATTCCAAGATTAATTTAAACCGATGAAACACAAACTTGTGAGTTATTTTGCAGAGATGCACAATTATGTTCAGAAGATTGAGGAGAGCGGAGGTGATTCAAAACATTAGCAACAAGAATAGCTAAAGGGACACCCAGTTGAAAGAACCTACATCGCCTCACTGAAGATTTGACCTTGCACTGTAAAAACCGAGAAAACTGCACTCGAAGAGGGAACATTTCCATCAGAAACCTTAAGGAAGGCCTTAAAGGCACTAATATCATCCATCACGTTCTTTTAACAGTTTTTCTGAGAGATATTGGACAAATGTTGAATGATTATCAAGAGATTGATGGGCTGATAGAGTGACACTTATAAACAGTAATTGTTCTGTCGAACTGAAATACATGTTGGTGATGCTCAACCAGAGAAAATAAAAAATCCTAGTAGAAGGCAGAAAGAAATACATGCTATGGTATGATGGATCAGAACTTCATTTATATCAGGGCCTTTTCAATGTTACACCTTGCCTATTAAGCCTTCTTGTAGGGCCCCAGCTATAAGGTTGAAGGAAATCAATGACTTTGAGCATAGATTCAGGTAATGCAATTTTCTGTACTGAGGACAATTGTTTTCTTGGGTTTAGCTGCAATAACAGCACACTCGGGCACTTTGTCTTGTGTCCCATATTTCTAACGTTAACACCTGTTTTTCCTTGTTTATCTTTGCCCTCACTTCTCAGCATTCAATAATTAGCCTACTTAGTTACAAATAAGTCAGTATTACATGATGCATAAACTTTGGTGTCTCATTTTTAAAAAAAATCTTTGTTCCCAAATGGTCACACAAAATCAAATGCTTCCTGAACTTTCCTGACATTTTTCTATAAACTCAGCAACTTGCCAACACGTGTTTCGACATGGGATTCACCACAGGGCAAAATTTGTCAAATTATGTTAGCGAACAACTCCATCAATGGAGTTAAATCATTCTCCTGGTATCCAGGAGGTGATTGTCCTTTATGAATGCGCTGAATGTACTTTGCACTATTCCTTAATTGTCTTTGCTGATGTATACTATAGATTGTGTCTCTGTTGTACTTTGTTGCGCTCTTAGAGAATGATTTGCAAAAAATGTTTTCAATGGAACTAAATCATTTCTGTAAATCAGGCCTTACTGTTCTCAGTGTATTCTTTGCTTGTCTGTGGACCTAAGGATACACCTGGATATCAAGCCTGTGCTATCGTTTGTTGAACTTTGTCACAGTTTAGTCATCACTTGTCTGTTCTTTCTGGGGTAGACCTTTGCTTTTTCTGCCTCTACCAGATTGATTATTAGTACCTCACATCACATTTCCTCATTTGAGGTCCATACCTTTATATGTAGAATCATACTAACATATGGAAACACCCACAATTGAAGAAGGATACTAAAGATTTGGAAATGTGATACAAAGTACCAATCATCAATACATTTTAGGAAAATATTGAAAGGAAACGGAGTGCAGGAAGTCATTCTGAACCTATGGGTGGGTGGGTTTTTCTGACATTCTTTTATTTTATTTGATTTTTTTTCTATATTCCTGTTTAGTTTTCTTACATTAATTCTTTTGTTATTCGGCATGGCACATACTATATTTTTATGAATCTGTGTGATGTATATTAGAAATTTGTTTGTTTCATGGTATATGTTTATTTCACATCCAATAAACAGTTTTAAAAATACAAAACCTTTTCTAAACATTCACATTATGATTTTAAGAATAAACCTGAACCTCCCAGTAAAACCAGTGTAACCAGGAGACATATAATCCTTTTCAGTATATTGCAGAATTACGGAAACATTGTTCCATCAGCAGATTAAATACCAGCTCTAAAGAGCAGAAAGTCTGCTTTAGCAATAGTTAAAAACTCCTTGGTACAGATTGCATGGACACATTTGCCCAGTGAAACTATTCAGGTGGCACTAATTTATGTCATAGTACAGTACAGCTTTGTTTCACCGCTCTTATTTTACGCAGGCTGATTTTTACATAGGTGTCTTTTCTGGCACCTCTGTAGATCCCTTTTTTAGATTGAAATAAAGGGCATACAACTTCCAGGTGTCACTCATTGTACAGATATATTTTGAAGTGACAATCACTATGTTTTAATACGCTCATTCACAATCCCACGCTCAATAATATTAACAACAGAACATAACTGGAGAGAAAATAGCTTGACACAATAAACAGATGCTGTGAAGAATCACTAGGTGTCGTCACTTCTCCCCACGGGGAGCCCCTGTTCATGAGGCTAGGGAGGCGAGTCTTCTACCCGATAGTCCTCCTAAGGGTGGTATAAAATGTGGCAGAACCTCATGGGGATGAAATCCCCTCCTGGGGAACAGGACGACCACCTAAGGTGCAGGCCCTATAGTCACCCCCCCCAGTGTCCAATCACACAGTCACCACACTGGTCACACCACCACACATCCTCTTATTGAGCAGAAAAGTATATGTTATAGCAATACCTCCAAGAAAGATCCTTTTGAAAGTACTGGGAAGAAGAAGATGATAAATAACATGAATACCTTTTTCTCAGGTACTAACACAGAGAGGATGTGCAGAGGCATGAAGATGGATCAGTGGAACTGGGAACAGTCCCCTGATTTTGAAAAGAGCAAAAGTAAACTTTGCATCAGAGGAAATCTTCCTCAAGTCAGTATCAAAACCACTGACCACCAGAGAAGGATCAAAGACCCGAATATGAGAGAGTGTGATCTTTGCATCCACATAACTCTTCCTTGTGTTGGTGGTAGCCCCGAGACCACTGGCCACCATAAAAGGGTTGAGGAACCCAACGCAAGAGTGTATTTTCTTTGCTTCCATGGAAATCTTCCTCGTGTTGGTGGTAGCCTGAAAGCCACCAAGGACCCCAATGGGAGAGTATGTGACCTTTGTATCTGAGAAAATCCTCCTTGTCTCAGTGGGGAGACCATGGACCACCAGAGAAGGGTCTGGGACTTTAAAGAGAAGCCAGGGGAAGGGAGTCATTCCCCTTGTCCCATTGGAAACTAGAACCATGCAACTCAGGAGAAGGGAATCATTCTCCTGGACCTTTTTGATAAACGACTCAATAAAACGGTGATTCGGGGAAGGGAGTCATTCCACTTGCCCTTGTTTTGAATTTGATAGAATAACACCAGGGGAAGGGAGTCATTCCCACTGGTGCTGTTGGAAAATAGAAAAGTGTACACCAGGAGAAGGGAGTTATTCTTCTGAGCGTTGGATAAAAGATTGGGTGAAACCAGTAAGCCATTGGAAGGGAGTCATTTGCCCTGGTATTTTATATTGAGAAAGAACAATTGTTGGACACTGTTGGAGAGCCGCAAGAAGGTGATCGTTCTCCTGAAGGAAGAACATTGTGTTAGATTATTCTTTAGATATAGTGTAATGGTTCAAATGGATGTCTGCAGGCAGAAATTCAGACGAGGACGCAGATACACACTACTCAAGTTAGGATCTATGGTAGTGAGGAGCGATACTGCCTGTGACCGGCCAGTTGACGGCTGCGCTTTTTGCACTTCATGCCCCAGGAGTGTTTTGCGCTTTGCCTTCTGGGGATGGTAGTCCTGGGAGCAGTATCTCCGACACAGTGAGTAACAGCAGATTGCCAGAGAAATGGAAAACAGTGCTATAGCATCCCAGGAGTGTTTTAAATACTCAACAAGTGGGTCAAAGGGCAGCACATTGCCCAACAGTCACTGCTTTGCCTTCTGGGGATGGCAGTCCTGGGAGCAGCGTCTCCGACACGGTGAGTAACAGCAGATTGCCAGCGAAATGGACATTCTAACAGGATGCAAATGCCGACCAACCCACTGTAATCCAGCCCATAAAAAATCCTCGCCCTCTTCTTTGTCCTTGCGCGCAAGGCAGAATCAGTTGCGAGTAATCAAGGAGGTGAAAACGTATGGGGCCCCCTACTGGCAATGCACACAGGAGATGCTCTAACTCAACTGTGGTAGATTCTGACCAGTATGGAGAAACCTGATGCTTCCACTCCGCATGCATCACTAGAGCAGGTTTCACATCTTTGCTGGCCCCATTTCTCTACTAACACCAGCTTTGCTCTTTCTCTTTCAGGACCAACAGGCTGCCCTATCATGTTAGAGGTCGAGCTGTACAAGGCCCTGTGGCATTACAGCGCTGTTGCGTTCCCCCCTCTTCCTAAACTGCTCGGATTCCGCCCCCGAGCAGTGAATGTCCTTCTGTGCTGGGAATCTGGCGTGCAGGGGAATTCAATGTTCTGCCACCTGGTCCAAATCCCAGTGTGTTTATTGACTAACGTTGTGTAATATTCAGAACATCAGTTTCACTGCCTGTACCTCAGTTACCCTTTCTTCCAATGAACACAGGCCATACATTATCAAGATTTTGTGCTATGGAGCAAATAAAAATAGTACATTTGACTGCTATTACACTTGCAATGTAAAGCTTGACATCATTAAACATAAATGTACAAAGTCAGTTATAATTTCTTCTGTTTTGACTGCTTATGATAGGAACACAGCTTCAAGCAATGCACACAGAACAATGTGTAGGTGTTTACATGACTCCTGCATGCATCAGCTACCTACACTGTAATCATGGCTGCCCCTTTGAGAGTGAGTGGAAAACCTACTGTCGGGGGATCCTGCTCTCTCTCAGGCTCCTGCCTTGATATCAAGTAGGCATCCATACTCCCTTCTCGCACCTGCCATCCCTAAGTTGTGTACAGAATGTGCCCTACTTAATTAGTTTTGGCTATTGGGCAGTGATGTAACACCTAGCAGAGGGAGCCTAAGTATATGTTACGGATATATGGGGTGTGGCATGTAATAGGCAACGAGCCCACTATTATTTTCTGTGCCTATCTAAAGCTTGTTATATAAAGGGCCTCATCACAAGTTGGCTGGTATCCTGGTGGTAAATCTACCGAATACCGTCCAACTCAATTACTGTTACCATCACTTGCGCCGGATCACAAATGGTGGTGGCGGTGTAAGTCCCTATTTATTTTTTGGAGGCCATAAAACTCAATGGGGCATTTTCGGAGCAATTATAATTGCACTGCCGTAATTGCGCCGAAAATGGGTGGAAAGTAGCAGATTTACCTCCAGCTCAGAGCTCGAGGTGAATCCTCCAACTTCCTGCCCAACTCATGGTTGGGTGGTGCGGTAATGCATTGGTAACGTGATTACTGCTGCATTTTTCCTGCACCACCCAACTTCTGATAAGGCCCAAAAGAACCTTGTGAGAAGGAGAAGGAAAGGTGTGTGCCTTCAGAGAGTGAGTCAAGAGAGAACGCCCCACGACCGGCAGTTACAAACGGTATACATGCGGCCCTCTGCATTGGCTGTGTTCCCAGTAGCAATGCCATAGTGAAAGGGACTGGAGAGTTGGGTTTGTTCAGGGGACAGCAGAGCTGCATTACTTAATTCCACGGATTCAAACACTGCTTTACCCTGAGGCAATGCGCTTTTGTCAACTGACAGTGATTGGGAGGAGTATTGTGTGCATGTGTTCTAAGATGCCGTGCCAATCATTTCTTTGTGTTCGCAGGCAGACGAAGCATTGCTCAAAGAAAACGCTGCAGGCCGCAGTTGTTGATGCTGCATGTACTACATAGGTCTGGAACCGTTAGCTCTCCATGTGTTTTGCACTACAACTCCCATCAACCTTTGCCAGCTTCGTTTTGGTAAAGAATGTTGAGAGTTTGAATCCAAAACATCTGGAGACGCAGGTTGCAAGACCGCTCGAATAGAAGAATTCACACCCCTGCCTACAAGTCAGTTATGCTTTAAAACCGGCTTCTGAAGCTCAAGTGAGCATGCTCTAAGCAGTGCGTCATGTATCACCATATCTGCAGAGACGAGGGCATGCACACACTCGGCCACTAATATGGCTGCCAAGGACTCTCGCGACAGCTGGACGCCAAACTGCTGTTTATTTTGCGAAAACACCTTGGTTGATAACAGCGACAACACACACAACCAGAGCTATGTTTTGGAACCATGTGAAATAACTATCTGAACATAACTGAAAGGCACAGTGCATACCACACGACTGGTATCATATTATGAAATGAGTTTACTTTGAGAAATAAGTCAACATGCGGCTCTTAAGATGTTTTGAACTGCAACACCCATTAACACGACTGACCATGCTGGCAAGAGGTCATAGACATTTTCAAAACGTAATTAACATGCAGATTAGACTGCACCCTCACTTTAAAGGACATTCACTAACGACTTAGCTACACTTTCATATTTAAGTGGGTATATTGAGATATTTTTCAACAAGCATGCAGTTGTTGAGCATTTTTCTCAAATGAACATTCCTTCTGGACTTTACGCTAAAGGGGAATAGTTTTGCTTTGAAAGCACCAACACTTTGGAACTTTCTCCCCACCCATCTACCTGATGGAAAGGTGTTTCACCTTTAAAAATTAAGCACAGGCTTCAACTTGCTAAATGATCACCAGGTGACCGTTCACTTCCACAGACACGCCATGTCACTGCATAAGTGCAGGCCTACAATGGCGAAGGCTGGCAAGTGCCAAGGCAAGTACGGTGTGGAGGCGGAGGCTGGAGGCGATTGGGTGTGGCAGGCCAGGACCCCAAAGGACACATAAGGGTCCTGGTCACCAATCACAGCGACTGTGAGATTAGCAGAGATGGAGAGAATGGGTAAGGGGTGAAAAGGAAAGTCTTGAGGAGCTTCTGAAATTTGAGGAGGTCCGGCTCAAGACATAGAGGAAGAGGGAGGCTGTTCCATAAGAGGGAGCCAGCTGAGGAAATATCGATCGGCCTCTGGCCCTCTGTTTAGAGAAACACTTTACACACAGAGAGTTGGTACCAGAGAAACATACAGGTCTAGAGGGAGAGTATTTAGTAAGAGCAAGTTGCACATAGTGTGGTCCCTGGCTCCAAACAGCCTTGTGGATGATGCAGAGGGATTTCAACGTGATCCTTGCAGCAACCAGGAGCATTGGAGAGATGTTAGGGCAGGAGAGATGCACTGGCTGGGCTTTAGGCCAAGGATAAGTCTTGCTGCCCTATTCTGGATTAGCTGGAGTGCTCATAGAGAGGAAGAGGGTAGATTCAAGAGAAGGCCTTTACAGTAGTCTAGCCTAGAGAGAACCAGAGCTCTGGTAACATTGAACTTCTGAGGGGAAGTGAGAAAAGGGAGAATCCCTTTGAGAAGGAAGAGTTGAAAGTATTGGCAATGGACTTCTTGGCAATGTCCTGAATGTGGGGGAGGAAGGAAAGCGAGGAGTCGAAGATGACTCCAAGGTTTCTGGCTTCAGATGAAGGAGAAGGGGGAGAGCCCATACAGGATGGCCAGTGTGAGGGGAGGAAAGAGGGAACAGGGGACCCAATTAGAAGGAATTCAGTCTTGCTGTCATTGAGGCAGAGATCGCTGGAAGTGTACAAGGACTGGATGGCAGCTAGGCTGTCCAGGATGATGGAAGATGGAAGTGGGTCTGCAGGAAGTTTGAAAAAGAGTTGTGTGTCATCTGCGTAACACTGGAAGTTGGGGTAGAAGGAGGACATGAGGAGTGCCAGCTGAGCAAATTAAGTGTTAAAGAGCCAGGGTGAGAGATTGAAGTCCTGAGGACCCCACGGGTGCAGCACGCGGTAGGTGAGGAGAAGGTGCCCAGAATAACCTGGGATGAACAGTTAGTTAGGAAAGAGGTCAGCCAATCCAGTGCCCGCTCTGAGATGCCCAGAGTATCATGGAGCCGTTTTATGAGGATGGAGTGGTTGACCATGTCAAAGGCAGAGGAGAGATTGAGTAGAATGAGAACAGCTCGAAAGTTAGAAGGCACACTGAACAGTGAAGCTTTGGAGCTTTTTCCCAATATTGCCCAACCCAAACATCTGCTATTATGTGGGCTTGTAGTGCAAGCACACCTGAGAACCCAAGACTATGGCAAGGGTTCTCCTAGTAGTCCAGGGTGAGATGTGTAGGACCTAAATCTAAAGATGGAGAAGCAGGAAGTGTTGTGACAATGAATCCTCCAAGGCAGTGAGTAAAAATGAAGTGAGGCTACATTAGGGTCAAGTCCCTGGATTGAGAAATTAAAAAAAAAACTAAAACTTTATCACACCAATAGTTTTTTAAATCAGGATACTTTGTTGTTTGAAATCTTATTTGAAGAAAGCCCCTTACTGAGTTATATTTTCCTACTTGTGAACAACACCAAAAAAACATATTTTTTTAAACCTTAAACTTCAAAGTCCCACTTATAATGATCTTACACAGCGTTTTGACTCATGGTATCAGGATCAAGGTTAGTCAAATATGTTAAAAATCAAACACTGAATTCGCTAATCTTCTTGAATGTTTAAGAGATTTGGGCCAGAGTCACCTGCCTATATCAGTTAAAGGAACTTGATACTGGAACGCTTCAGTGGTCACTGGGAATCTTTCAGAGAGTTATGACAGTGAGGTTTGATGCTGTTTCAGATTTGCACCATTTTACTTGATGCAGTTCTTTCAGGCATGATATTAAGGTGCAATATTAGGCAGTATTGGCAGAATGTAATTTTATTTTTTATTTTTGTGGAAATGTTTTAAAGGATTTTTCTGTATTTCATTAAAACAATCAGGCTATGCAGGCCTTGATAAGGCTTGGGAATTTTGTTTGAGATGGATTCCACTTTGTCTGCAAGGCCGATCATCAAGTTGCTTGCATATTTTGTGCTGGAGAAATTTGGTTTATTGAGCGCTTGCACACAATCTGGTTTAGAGCAGTGACTGACAGGTGCATGCAAACCTCTTTTAAATGTATTGGCCGAATTTGAGTGAAGGGGGATAGTGTTTGTGGCTTATTGGGAAACATGTTTGCAGTCTTGAATTTAATTCATGGCCGACTGGTTCAATTTGTGACACAATACACCAAATGGAATTTGCACTGGGACAGCTTCAATGAAAACTTCTACTCACCCATGGGTCATAACTTTGTTTAGGGAAATAGCCACGACAAGCACTACATTTTCTTTTTATTAGAACACTTTGAGCGAAAGGGTAAAGTGTTCGGGCTATGGTAGCCAAAAAATGTTTGAAAGGTCCATGCTAATCTCCAGGCAGTGACATACATGTGAGGGTGATTGGGTATGTGACAAAACGGTTCTATGTTCATTCAACTTTGGATTTCTTTTTGCAGAGTTTTTTGCCAACATGTTTTCACTGAAAAAACTCTTGAATTTCTTTTTTAAAATTTTGAGGAACACCCCCTTCCATGGTATTTATTATCTATCCTCCTTCCACCCTACCCCTTACATGACCTTAGCCACCCCCATATTTTTCAATGAGTTTTTCCGGCCGAAAGTATTCAGCAAATAAGTAAGCAGAAAAAAAACGGGCGATGAATGAAAGTTGTACGGACACAACACAGCGGCATGGACCTAGTGGCTAAGGTGGTTTGATTGAACGCATGTTCACACGTGACTTGGTTGAGCGCATTAGTTGATACAAGTACTTGGAACTTCTTTTACATGTATTAGCATACTGGAAGGTGAAGGGGAAAACGTTTGGTGTATGCTGGGAAAAACATTTGCAGGTGCCTGCTAATCCGTAATTAGTGGCATTTGCTGCAGAGTGATTGGATTGGATATGGGGAATGAGGAATTTCCATGGGGTTGCCTTTCATTGAATTCACATTCACTCCCGAGTCACAACTTTTAGATTGCGCAGAATAGCTGACACAAGCACTTGCGTTTCTTGAAATATAATTACACTTTGAGAGAAGGGAAAATGTGTTTGGGATGTGCTGGGAAGAAATTATTTTGCAGTGCCTTGGTAATCACTTATGCAATGGCATTAGCAGGAAGATTGGGCGTGTGCACAACACATCACTTGTCTGGATTGAGGAGGAATTTGCTCATGAGAGCCTTAATTGAAAGCTCAGTGACGCATACATTGGATGAACTCACTAGCTGACATGAGCATTTGAATTTCCTTTAAATATATTAGCGCAATTTGAGGGAAGCGGATATGTGATTGAGGCATGCTGGGAAAGAAATATTTTACAGGGTTTTTCTGATCGGAGAAGGGGGCGGCATTAGTGTCGGAGGTTGTGTGCTGCAGCACATTACCTCCCTAGATGAAGGAGAAATGTAGACTGGGTGGTTTGATTGAACACACGCTCCCAGACAACTTGGTTAAGTGCAATGGGTAGCAAGAGCACTTGTATTCTCATTAGCACACTTTGAGGAAAGTGGACACGTGTTTGGGGTGTACTGGGAAAACATGTTGGCATGTTCCTGCTGATCATTCAGGCAGTGGCAGTAGTGGCAGGGTAGTTGGGTTTGTGGTGCAACATAGCAGCTGCCCAGACTGAGAAGGAATGTGTGCTAAGCTGACAAGTTGAAAGTGTGCTCACACGAATCATGACATGGTTTAGGATAATAGTTGACATGAGCACTTGAGTTTGTTTTAAATGTATTAGCAGACATTGAGGGATGAGTACAATCTTTTGGGGTGGGCTGGGAATAGACTGAGGGCCTGATTCATGGAATATTTGCCCGGTTCAAAGTGAATTTGCACTGCCGACACAAACTGATTCATGGAACTGTGCAAAGTGTATTTTTGCAGTGCAAAGTCCGTGCAAAGTCATTTTGAACTGCACGGTTCCATGAATCAGGGTTTGGGTCGGCAGTGCAAAGTCACTTTTGAGCAGTGCAAATTTACTTTCAACCAGGCAAATATTCCATGAAACGGGCCCTAATTGATTGCAGGGTCTTGCTCATCAGTGAGACAGTGGCATTAGTGACAGTGTAATTGGGTATTTTGAGGCAAGATACCACCTTAAGGAATTGAGGAGGAATTTTCCAGTGGTAGCTTGATTTCATGTGTGCTCACCTGACCTGGTTGAATGCAATATCTGACATGATCATTTAAATTTCTTTAAATGTATTAAATACTGCGAGGGAAGGGGAAATGTGTTTGGGGCATGCCAGAAAAAAATCTTTTCAGGTCTTTGCTGATCACTTATACAATAGAATTAGGGCTCACTGAGCAGATCTGTGATGCAAAACACCACCTACCTGTATGTAAGATCATTCGTACTGATGCAGCTTGATTAAACAATTACTCGGACTCGACCTGGCTTAGCACAAGACCTGACACTAGCACTTGAAATTCTTTAACCTTTTTTGCACACTTTGAGGTATGGGGGGCAGTGATTGGGGCATGCTGGGAAAAGAAAATGCAAGCTCTGATGATCACTAAGGAAGTATAATTAGTAGCAGGCTGATTTGGCATGTGATGCAACACTCAAACCTGCCTACACAGAGGCGGACGATGCTCTGATCTTGGCTTCATTATTGAACCATTGCAGCTTGCGTCTGAAGTTGAGGCCAAGTGAATGTTTACATAGCACACCAGTACCAAGAATGAACAAAAATGCCCTGTCAGTTATTTCAGTGGCTGAGGTATGTGAGGCAATCAGCATCACCAAATGTAATGCTTTCAAGTTCAGCAGCAAAGCGTGGAAGGGTATGAGGAGGGCAACACACGCTGAACGGTTTACAACAGAAACCTTTCCTGAGGCAATTGTTGATAAGAGTTGGCAGCATAGTCAGGGACGTCATTTTACCAAAAGGCTTGGGGTAGCCGATGTGACATCACATGACCCTTGACGTCTGATGTCATTTGACCCCAGCACGAAGTGCCATCACAGGAAGCGATGGAACAGGACCCCTTGACAAAACAGGAAGTTGTATCGCATAGGATATAATGAACTTTTATCGAAGATGTGAACCTCCGGCAAGTGGTGCGATTGAACATAAGTGCTAACCCTTTGGAAAGATCGCTCCAGCGGCCAGAGCTAATGCTGTCTGACTTCCGAAAAGACTATTAGGTGACACCTATCAATTTATATATTCATGATATATGGTGTATTGAAGCCCCCACTGGCTTCCCCAGGCTTACAATGAGATGTAGCTCTCATTCATTTGCTTTGAACAACTACTAATTGGTCTTTCAGGTTTCTTAATTTAGTCTCTCTGGAGTCTGATAAATTTTGATTGAAATATTCATGCTGAAAATGTTGTTTTATGTGTTGAAAAAACCTTTATGGCTTGCGGACGAAATAAAGTTATATGATGAAACACATAGTGACACTAAAACAATATCCAAAATAAATGCCCTGTTGACATTAGTACAGTCCACGACCATGTTGGAAAAGAGAAACATTGATCATGTACACCAGGATGGAGCTCCACACTGCTTGGGATAAAGGCCAGGCTGGTCCTTTGCCCTCCTCACCCCCTTTCCCCATGGTCAACCTTGGAGGTTGCCTTACCCGACTAATCAATGACTTGCAGGATAGGAGATATTGTGTGGCTCTTGTTTCATTCTTCTCAAACTGAACACACAATGTCACACTGGGACTGTTTTTTATCACAGACCACAAACATTGTGTGCCGGGTCGCTCAGAGGTCACTAACATGAATATGTCACCACTCGCTATAATAATTGAAAACTTCAACAACAGCTTCCACATGTATGCCAAATATATACGGCCGCTGAGCAAGGTCTCAATTATTTAGATCACTGAATCGATAGCTATTTCTTGTATTTAAAATAATAGCTTATTGGTAAAGATTTCTCACACTTATTGCACTTCAGCAACACCTCAGTGTCAGTTGTGCAAAATTAGTGGTTGTGCTGGTGGGATCAAGTGCACCTATTTGATTTCCTTTTGACTGACAATTTTCAGTGGATCCACTCACTAGCTTGTCTCCTAAAGAACGAAATGTGTGATTTATCTTTGACAACACATTTTTATTTAAGTCCTAAATACATAGGCCCGTGTTCACAGAGTGTTATCCAATGGGGTTTTGCCATTATTAATCGCTTCTGTGACTTAGGCCCATAATGTCATCAAGACCTCCTTCTACCGTCTCCACAGACTTTGGTGGATCATTCTGTTATTAACACATCCCCAGAACACCACCTTAATACTAACTGTTGTCATCCTATGCACAGAATGCTCTAACTGGATCTTCAGAGTTCTGCTGTGCAGTCTATTTCCAAGTTCCAGAGGATCCAAAACTGTGAATCTTGCCTCATCCTGGGACTAATGCACACTGATCACGCCACACCTTTTGTGAAAGTTTGCCGCTGGCTGACAATACGATGGAGGATTCACTTTAAAAATAGATTAGACCATGCCCCTGACTACTGGCATGGTTTGATGGCACCCCATCAGCCAAGAAGACCTTTGAAATCCATCACCCAAAGCCAGTAGTCTTTCTGGCAAGGGAGTGATTTGGCAGAAAACTAAATATTCAAGAATCTACACTATGAAACTATCACACTTCTCCCCTGCACATACAACCTTATTTCTTTTAGATCCCCTTAAAACACTTCTTTTACCACAAATGGTTGATCTGAATCCTGCAAGGTTATCAACTGATGCTTGAACCCTCTTTAAGAAAAACTGGCTAGAGCACCCACTGCCTTTCCCCCACCCCCTCACCACCACAATGCCATGAAGCAGTCAACCAACAGTGTATGCACTTTGCAAAGATCTTTTAAAAAAAAAAATGCAACGCCAATTTGGCAAACAAATCTAGACTAACGCTTGTGTTGATGGTTTGCTGGAGTTGATTGACACTGCTAAGCACTTTAAACCTCTTTTTGGTTTTATCCATTGGTTCCAGCAGACAAACCGACATTTTGTAATACTCGGCCACCTCTCTTGTTAAAATGATGAAAGGAGCAGAGTATTATAATCCTTATAGGCTCTCTTTACACCTTGGTTTTTCTTTTGTAGCACCATTTTCCCTCATAACTTGATTCGTTTTCTCTTTCACTCTTCTTTGGTTATTCAGTCCTTCCAGGTAGAGCATTTAAGCAATAGTGAGATTATGTGTAATAAGTAGACAGACTTCACAGGTGATTAATGTTTTACTAAGATTCGAGGAAGACGGAGGAGCAGAATAAAAATCTAGTGGCAGAGACGAGATACTTTGAGGAATGGGTTAAGTGAAACACTGAGAAAATACATGGAGATGTGACTTTTTACCTTCCAGTGACTCCTTGTACTCCAGCTGCCCAAACACTAGAGGTAGAACCATACAGACTTTAGCAGAACCTGATAGCTGTACGCTCTATGGCCAAAGTCCAGCATTAACTGGAGATGAGTGATTCCTCATAAAACATCAGTTTTGTTCTAGTCATCTCCTCTGTGACTCAATGCTGCTGGAGCTGCACCTATGTGCCCCATTCTGAATTTTTCCATTTCAGTGGTGTATTTATGTGTCAACATTCGCACATGCCAATGTCTTTTTACACTGATTCCCGAGTTTATGTATCGGCATCTAGCTATTTGCCCATCCACTTAAGGGCCCATTTTGCTGTATGTCCATTTGGACCGTTTTCTCATTACTAGATACTTTCTTCCAACCTTTGCACCATGCTGAATGACAAGACAGTATAATGGAGTCCCAATTAAAGGATAACGTGATGTGTAAAATATTCCTGTATCCCAGTGGACTTGTGTATAATACAAATCCTTTTTTATTTTTATTTTGTTTGGATCAAGTAGATGTTTACAAAATATAAAAACCAACATTATGCCGATTTACCACAATAAAAATACAATTATCTTATAAACAATTCTACAGAAATAAAAGACAAGCCTATAAAAGATAAATCAAAAAAGATAAAAGACTAAAAAGAAAAACGAAGAGAAAAGTAAGAAACCTTCATTTCCCCAAAAACCTGCACCCCATTCTACATTGTTACAAATCCTAAATATCGATAATAATGGAAAAGAGTATAGTAGCTTTCTAGCCTGACGAACTGCACACATTCAAACACCCTAACATTTTATCAAGAACTCTGCTAAAGCTTAGTTGTGTCCTGCAGCTGCCTTCCCAGTCTCCCCTCCTGTGCTGATTTCCAACTGATTTCCCACTGTCTATACACACCACCAGAGTATTAGGTATTGCCATACAGTGCAACGCTGGGTGGAGATGTTACATTAGTGGGGACTGGAGGTAATGAGGGAGGAAGCTGGACGAGCTGTGTTTTCATTTAAATTCTCAGCTCATTTTCCCACATGCTCTACTGGTTAATCCATGACTACCTTCTGTTGAGGTAAGAACTCCAGGAAACATAAGTGTAAATGTTAAACCTCTGTTTAATCAGTGAGGTCCTTGAGTAGCGACCTATCAGCTCTTCTTCCAGCAACTGTCTTACCTGGAACCTCTGCAAACTCCAGGCCTCCCTCAGAGGTCCCAGGTTCTATGGATGCTGAACATGGAACATTGCGTTAACTATGTACA
Source organism: Ambystoma mexicanum (assembly GCF_040938575.1). Lineage (NCBI taxonomy): Eukaryota > Metazoa > Chordata > Amphibia > Caudata > Ambystomatidae > Ambystoma > Ambystoma mexicanum. The sequence continues at coordinate 743,879,690 of NC_090932.1, read as the reverse complement.
GTGCATAACAGCCACTTGCCATTATATGATACATTAGTGTATGCTCAACTAACACCTTCCCCGACACAGTGTGAATCATGAAGACGTCTCAGCTGTGGCACATTCCCCCTCTCTCTTTTATTAAGTGTAGGTGAGCAATCTGAAAGGCTCAGAGAGGATCAATAATTCCCATGTCCTATGATTATGATTTTCATTATGATTTTTTGTTATGATTGCTATTATTATTTGCACATTGTTCAGATTTTATCTTGAAGCAGAACAATTCAACAATATATCAATCATGCATGTTATTTAACGTGGTTTCTTTGTGATAGTGTCATTGCAAGTTTTGCCAATAGTACTATCTCTTCAAAATACCTACATATGTCTTCACCACCTGCTAATAACCATGCTTTTATAATTTTGTGCTAAATGAGCATCTCCAATTCTCTTCACCAGGCGCATTCCAAGGAATAGCCAGGACTGCTTGTGATGTCAGACACACAGTATTTGCATTCCCATGATGTTGGTCACTTTGAATATAGCAAGAAACACCCATTCTGAGAGCTTCACTGGGTGGCAGCAGCCCATTGGCCAGAGTTATAGGATCAATTGGAGCGAGGGCCCCCTGCCCTGTTTCCAACTGAAGAAGTTAACAATTAGCATCCCGAGTCTAAGTCCGGGTTCTGAACAGCAATATATTTGTGTGAAACACTGTTTGCGCCTGAACCGTTGTTTCACACAAATGCACTCTCACCTAACATGGTTGCCATGGAAATGGGGGGTGAGGGGCTCTGTGTGGAACCCCTCTTCCATTTCCATAGTGTCCAGGGCCACGAGTGGACGGTGGGGTGTGATGCTAGGATTCCGCATCACGTAGGTGGGGGCTGCCAGGTGCTGGGAAGAGGTGGTGGTGGTTGTCAGCAGACTGACAGCGGAGCAGTGAGCACGAGGGAAAATGGCCTGCAGTGCGGAGGTTGCTTCATACCCGGGTTTGGATCATAAGATTCTGCCTAGGTTTGGAGCAAACTGATTGTTGGACGCACATGACAACGATACTAATGAATTATAAGACTCTTGCGTTCAGATGAGTGGAATTTGGTAGACTTTGAGGAAACAATGAAGAGAAGATTATGCTTTTTGATCGGGTTGCATGTAGCAATAGGCATAGCATTACTCCTGGGTTAAAGTTTTAAACAATTCCATATTACTTTGTTGGGGATGATGTAATTGTTATGCTGAGCGACTTACTTGTTAAAAATGGAAACATTCAGGGAATCTAAAGCATTTTATATGTTTTCATTGTAACTGTACGAATCTTTAGATTTCAAGTAAATATTAGACATCGTTCATTTCCTTATAAGCTATTTTTGCATACATGATCATTTAGAATGATCATATGCAGTTAATAGATAAGATGAACCTGCTAATACAGTCTTTCTCGTTTGCATTCCACAGGATATTACATGGATCACAACATCATAAACCCATCTAATTTGACAGTAGATCAACTTGGGAGTTCTTCACATGAAAACGAGCTGGTGCGGATCGGTTTGCCTCTGCTCTACCTCGTCATCTTCTTGGGCAGCATCTTTCTGAATGGCCTAGCGGCATGGGTTTTCTTCCACATCAAGAGTACAACCAACTTCATCTTCTACCTGAAAAACATTATTGTGGCCGATCTTCTGATGACCCTGACTTTCCCGTTCAAAATAATTCAAACTTCAGGAATCGCGCCATGGAAGATGAATTTCATCGTCTGCCGATACGCGACCGTCCTGTTTTACACATGCATGTATATCAGCATCCTCTTCCTCGGGCTAGTTAGCATCGACAGATACCTCAAAGTGGTGAAACCATTTGGGAATTCGAAGATGTACAGCATGAATTTCACAAAGATCTTGGCTGCATGCGTCTGGATGGGCATGATAACCCTAACCATGCCAAATGTGATCTTAACAAACGTCTGGCCAAGCCAGGACAACCCACATGACTGCATACAGTTTAAGAGTCCCATGGGAGTAGCTTGGCATGAAGCCGTAACCTACATAGATATGTTCCTGTTCATAGCAGTGCTGATTGTGCTGATTGCATGCTATATTTCAATTTCCAGACACATAAGAAAATCTACCAAACAGTTCATGAGCTCATCAAATCGAAGGCGAAAACACAATCAAAGCATACGTGTTGTCGTGGCTGTGTTTTTCACATGCTTCCTCCCCTACCATTTGTGTCGAATCCCACTCATGTTTTGTCACTTAGATACCATTGTGGAAGGATCCAGTCATATAATTTGGTATTATTTCAAGGAAGCCACACTCTTTCTGTCTGCCTGCAATGTTTGTCTTGACCCAATAATTTATTTCTTGATGTGCACTTCCTTTTCTCAAAAGTTGTTCAACAAATCGAATATCAAATCCAGAAGTGAAAGCATTAGATCCCTTCATAGCGTGCGGAGATCAGAAGTCCGCGTGTTTTGTGAATATACCGAAGGATAACTATTTCATAGGACTATGACTTCAATGTGTAGGTGTGGAACAATACACTCTGTAAATATCAATGTGTTCATTAAAAATCTTATTTTTGGTTTTTCTGGTCCCTTAATTGTAAGCGTATAAACAAATGGATATACACAAGGCAATAGTTATTGTTGTAGTGTGATTAAAAATGTGTGTTTGCTTTTTTGCAAATATGCAAATAATATTTTAAACTACAAGTTTTCTTTTTTTAATGTAATCTTTTTTTTCTTTTAATATTTTATTAACATTTTCTTAAACATCAACCAAAAACAATAACAAACATACAACCAAACGCAATAATAATGTAATCTTTATTTTTTTTTGTTTACTTTCAGGAGACCTACCTGCCTAGGTCAGGATAAATATATGTATAGGGAAGTTATGCCAAAATCACAAGGCCTGCTTACGTCTGACAATAACACCCTCCCATAATAATCCTTTTTGGGGACTGCTGTGGGAGAATGCCGCAAAAGGCATTCATTGAAATAAGATGTTTATCGATTAATGGAATTGCGAAGGAATGTTGTGGGGTTTGTAAGTTCAGAGAAAGAAATGCCCAAACCTAGGGAACATTTCCTGAGTAAAGGTCCATTTGATTATAGGAAGTTGATTTAAATTGTGAACATAATATGCTTGTAGAGTAAACCAAATACCACTTAGGGCTTGACTTTGATCACATCCGGCGCTACCGAAACAAAGTAATGGCAAATTGACATCCTGCAATTACAGACCCTGGAGCAACTTTTATTTATATATTGTGCATTTGTAAGGCGCTTATACATCAAGTAAATTGTGCTTCAAAGCGCCCACAGGGCAACACGGAGGGAACCTGAGAATGAAAGGCAAATATAACAATGAAAGAGAGAGGCGGTCCTACTAGGCCTTGTGAGCATTCAGAGCGTGCAAGTGCAGCAAGAGAGAGGATAAGGGGGGTAAGTGCTAGGAATAAGGAGGGAAGTGCTAGGGAGTAAGTTGCAATCTGTTAAGTGACTGGCAGAGATCAGTTGGTGAGTGGTCAACTGCCAATAAATAAATGCTTCCCTGTGATGTTACAGGCCAGTGGGCGCCAAGGCAAGTGCTGGGAGTGGGGGGCTGAAAGCGATTGGCGGTGTGAGGCCAGGACCCAGGAGGACACATAGGGGGCCTGGTCACCAATCTCGGTGACTGTGGGATTTAGCAAAGGCGGGAGGGGGAGAAGGAGAAGTTGAAAAGGAAAGTCTTGAGGATCTTCTGAAATTTGAGATGTGGCTCAAGAGGAAGGGGGAAGCTGTTCCATAGGAGGGAGCCTGCCAAGGAAAGAGATCGCCCACAAGCTTGCTGTTTAGGGAATCGCTTGACATGCAGAGAATTGGTGCCAGAGGAATGTAAAGATCTGGAGGGAGCATATTTACTGATAGCCAGTTGATAGTGTGGCCCCCGGTCCCATACAGCCTTGTGGATGATGCAGAGGGTTTTGAATGTAATCATTGCAGCAACTGGGAGCCAGTGGAGGATTTTTAGGGCTGGAGAGATACAGTCAGTGGGCTTGGGGCCAAGGATAAGTCTTGCAACCCTATTGTGGATTAGCTGGAAAGGACGTAGAGAGGAAGAGGGTTGATTAAGGAAGAGGCTATTGCAGTAGTCAAGCCTAGAGAGTACCAGAGTTCTGCTTATATTGAGCTTCTGGGCAAAAGTGAGGAAAGGAAGAATTCCTTTGAGGAGGTGGAGTTGAAAGTGGGCCTTCTTGTCAAGGTCCTGGATGTGAGGGAGGAGTCAAAGATGACTCACAGGTTTCTGGCTTCAGATGAAGGAGAAGGGGCAAACCCATAGAGGGTGGCCAGAGTGAGAAGGAGAACAGGGGGGCAGGATTCCCAATGGGAAGGATCTCAGTCTTGCTGGCATAGAGGCAGAGATTATTGGAGGCACACCAGGACAAGATGGCAGATAGGCAGTCAGGAATGATGAAGGAGGTAAGGAGAGGATCAAAGGAAAGTTTAAAGAAGAGTTGCGTCTCATCTGCATAGCAGTGGAAGGGATGGGAGTATGTGGAAATTAGGTGTGTATTTGGGGCAAGATAAATGTTGAAGAACTAGGGATAAAGGTTGGAGCCCTGGGGGATGCAACAGCTGGAGATAGATATGGGAGAGGAGAAAGAGTCCAGGATAACCTGGGAGGGACGGTCAGTGAGGAAGAGCAGTGAATGAGAACTAATGACGCACTCCTGATTTAGTTTGCAGAGTGCCCACCATGCCTCCAGCCCTGCTCAGCCCTCTGCTGAGCTCCCCACCAATTTTGTTCTTACCCATCCTGGTACTCAATCGACATTGGGAGGATGAAGGACTATCTGCCTGGCCAGGATTCAAATGTGTGCCATGCAAGCAAAACAAAGAAGCAAAGTGAACACTTAATTTGCTGTGCTACCCTGCTGGCATTGGCAGTCGAGCTAGAATGTAGTGTTCTAATTCTGCTCTAAACTTGGAAAAATAAGATCTGCTGAGTGAATCCTTGTACTTTGGAATGCCAGACACCATTCTTTGGGGAGTGTATGCCTGGGAAAGCATTGGAAACTCCTTCTTAATCTTGTGCCATTTTGGAAAATGATGGCAAATGAAAAATAGGAACAAATCAAGTTTTTTAGCAGGCAATTTGCCGTTTTGAAAACAGGGCATTGCTGCTAATAACACCGTCATCTGCACTATTTACACTGTAGCATGAAGGATGGAGCTCTGGCGTGGGATTTAGAGGTAACAGTCTACCTGTTCAAGCCTTTTTAGGCTCGAGATAGTGGGGTTTCACACCATTACCCCAAAGGCCTGCCCCAGACTGAGGTAGGTAAGGCTATTAGCAAACCTGGCTGATGTCTGGGCTCTTAGTATTATTTTGCTTTGGGAGGTATCCAGGCTTATGATATCTTGAGGCAGTCATGTGTGTCATCAGCATACTGATGTATAGTGATGTGTTGCTTAGACAGTTAGATTCTCAGAGCCTCCATGTAGAGATATAAGAATATGGAGGAAAGGATTGTTTTTTGAACACACAGTCAACAACGAAAGAAAGATCCGGCTAACTCAATTTCAATGCACTAGTAAGATAAAATGACGGCTGCGGAAAAAGGCACAGATAAGACACATTCCTCCTTCATTTTTTGTGCCAACCTGGCAACGTGGGGTAAGGGCAGGCTGTACTCTTAAGAGCGGTGTGAATGTGAGACAGTAGCAACCCAAACAGCAATATTAAAACAGTCTAAAATAAACAAATGTCCAATCAAGGTTCTATAATATATATATATATATATATATATATATATATATATATATATATATATATATATATATATAGTTGCAGGGATGTTAAAGTGAGAACCTAGCGCAACAAAACTCCTGAAATTGAGCTAAAGCCATCTGAACTTCATGCCCCCTGTTGGCCAGGCAACTCAATCCATTAAAAAAAAGGCTACTATTTAAAGATTACTTTCCCTTTGCACAGTATATATTTTATTTCAATTTTAACATGTTAATCACTTACAAAAGACACACAGAACCCAGAGAGAAATATATATCTATGTACATGTTTTCAATTAAATGTTGAATTTTAAAACTTCCTTTCTTTTCTATACGTATATACATTTAGAGTAATAATATTTTTTAATACCCATGTAAAATATATCCTAATACTTAGTTGTTCCTTGTTTTAAAGTACTTCTCATGTCATTTAGAAAATGATACATGAGCACCTTTTTCTTAAAATAAAACAATTGAGTATTTACATATATTTATTTTTAAACATTGTAAATATTTCAACATGCATCGCTTTTTCCATTTATTTCTACACATTTTTTGTAAATGTATATACAGATTATATTGTAGTGAACATACATTTTGCACAAACAAGAACAGTCTAAACCGTGTACTATTTAAAATTCAGATATCTTTTACCAACGTACTACAAAGGAAAGCTTCACGAGTAGTGATATGATACATGTGTAGCTGTTTACTTCTTTTCAACAATGTACGTGTTGTTATGAACTAGGCCGGTCTCTTGGTGACTGTTGTGATTTATCACATAACCTCAACTAACCACATTTAAGCAGCACGGAAAAGCCACAAAAATGACCGGCTGCAAGAATAACATATGTCCAGGTACTTTTGCCCCCATCCAAAGCTGGCACCCGTAAATATATGCACAGTAATGAACATACATATTTAAGTGAAATATACAAATGTAGTTCTTTTGGGCTTCCCCTTAGAAGAAAGTGCTGAAGACAAACTAGAATTGGACTTTTAAAAAAAAGTAATGAAGACCACAAAAATTACCTGAGAGAGGAAATGTTCCAGTAAATATGCTGGCAAAGTATAAAAGGTGTTCATATTTTTCTGTAGTGAAATATTCTCTGTTAAACAAAATCCCAATACAAATCAACCTAAGTAAAATCCTGGCAGCCAAATACTTGAGCAAGCTTGCCAACATAAACGTAAAACAAGGGGTTGCATCCTCCCTCGAAAAAAAGTTACGATCTTCACCCACATGTGTCGTTTACTCGTCCCCTGAAAATCAGCCACAATCAGGGGATACTAACTGCACCAGTGTCCAGGATTACAAACTCTCTTGCCACATCATGGGCAAATACGCTTGACTTACTTGCCCTCTCATCATTTCCCCTCTGCACACCCATATCTGACTTTCAACAATGCTCTGCTTTATAAAGATAACTTGAAATGTAGACATTCCATAATGTCAATCAAATATGTACATCCTTCTAGAACTATGTCAGGCAAAAAGTGTACAATTATGGCATTATTCCCCCTATTTTGACTGGGAGACTATACATACCAGAATGTATATCAGCAAAAGGCAACATAATGGTCTCCGAGTACAATACTTTCAAGGGCTGCCATGTATTTTTTAAGTGTGTTATGAGCTATTTAAAACAAAGAAAACACATGTCATCTGGGAGTGTTGAAGGGGGCAGGGGCCAGCCCCCTCAGACAATGTTGCACTGAGGGGTCTGGAAACATGTGCTCACTTATTAGGCAACATGGCCTGAGGGGCTGGTCCCTTCTTTTCTTTGAAGCGAAGTAGGGTCTGCCCCGGTTTCATACGGATCACCAAGGATTTTTTACCCCTGATTTCACGATAGCTGCAAACATATCTTTTTTAAATTATGTATAAAAGATTTCAGGCTTTGCAAACTCACAATATTTTTAGTTAATGTGCTGTGCAATTAAATGATTTACCAATGATCACACACTTTTGTTAAGCAGCGTACATCAAGCCCCTTATTTTATGGCCGGTCTCTCGGTGAATATTGTGATACATTGTACAAACCCAACTATACGCATTTAAGCAGCATGGAAAAGGGATCATAATGTATGGCTGCTTGAATAACATATGCCCTGGTACTTTTGCCCCCATAGCGAAAATAAAAAGCTGGCACTCGTGAATATACGCTCAGTAAGTGAACATGTATCCTAAAGTGAAATATGCAACACAGGTTAATTGACCTTCCCCTTGGAAGAAAGTGCGCAAACCAAAATAGCATTGGACTTTTAAAAAAAGTAAGGAACACCAGAAAAGTAACCTGAGAGAGGAAATGTTCCAATAAATATGCTGGCCAAGTATTAAAGGTGCTCAACTTTTAAACCCAGCAATCTGTTGTGGTATTGTTCCTGGAAAACAAAGTTCCAATGTGAAACAAGTGCATGTGGTCTTGTGGGTAAGCGTCTGCACTGGGAAAATGACAACTTGAGTAAAATCAACAAAGGCACCGAAATAAGGCACCTGTCCTGTGACGGCCAGTCACCATCGCTGCAAACCGCTTCCCATTTGTATGGACTATTCCCATTACATACTGTCACCATTGTCCCTCATGTCACAGCTCCATCCACTGACCTTCATACTAGTCTGACCATACTGAGAAGTAAGACTCTCTTTGAAAACAAAATGTGTACATCCTAATGACCAGATACCGTTGATTATACCGTACACGCCGCAGGGCCCATGCACCCAACACCTGTTTAGAAACGGACCTTTCCACTCTAACTGTAATTGCATTGTAATCGCAGCCATCCAGCTTGTTTACTACTGATTATTGCTATGAGACTGTATATTTGACAAAGCTGCCACCACATCACACAGTGTACTACTACAAGTGCCTATTTCCGTTTGCCATTTGGTTATCACTACGGACGCTCGTGGTTGTAGAGATGTCCTAATGCCAAAACCTCCAGTACCGTGTTTGTAAGCAATATTGTTTATCGTTATTGTGGAAATGCCTAAATGTTAAATCTGTACTGCCCTGCAGTGTTTTCTTATTGTCGCCTGCCAGTAATGACGTGTATTCTGCAACCACTCACTATTGCACACCACAGGAAGCTTATCTACCTGCTTTAAGACCGCCTTGTCCTCGCACGAGTAATGCCTTGAATGTCCTACACATAACACTTGAGCCTCCGCACTATCACACCATCTAAGGTGCTCTAGTGCTGCCCCTCGCCTTGTACACTTTCCCACTAGCCCATCTCAAAATCATCCGCACACTACGTCAACCATCGTAAACGGAGCATCCATCCAACACAGCTGATCTACAACATCAGCGCCGCACACACACCTGCCACCCATGCTACTCTCAGATGCTCCCACAACAAAAACACATTAATTACTCCAAAGCCCCACACCTAGCATATTTCACTATGCAAGCCTTTTTCACATAATTATACTATCTTTACCACAGTACCCTGTCTACCAGCTCCATCGATACAACTAACCATCCCCAACAATTTATGATGGCCTACCAAAAGGATAACAACCAACCAGACACCAGAATATGCACCAAGGGCGCTTTCATCTATTTGGGGGTAGGCCTTGCACATCTCCATTGTCCCAGACACCCGCCTCTACCATGTCCCACACCATTTCTTTCTAGCACCTAGTCTTCCCACCATTATTACTGAGCATCACTTACAAACTTAAAAAAAACACTTCACCATCAGGCGCCATACAATGTTCTCATCTCTCCACAAGAACACAAAGCACGACACCTACTCTCACAAGACCTATACAAGGCCTCACAAGAAGAGTCCGACTCTCTTCACATATTTCCAAACTCTCAAAGTTCTCTAGACCCCATACCAACACTTTAACCAACAATATTTCACATAAGTACGAATCGCCCAACGACCGTAAGCACCTTCCCATTACCAACCTCCTTGAGCCCAACTCACAGACACCACAGCAATTCGCAAAGTGCTAGCACAACCCACCAGGTGGTCCCACCAGCTCAAAGACAAACCATGCCAACACCCAAAGCACCCCTCAATGGTGCTCCGCTAAATGTAAGATCTTTAGGTGTACATGCAATAGATGCACACAACATTATCCTAGAACACCAATTAGATTTCCTAGCAGTGACCAAAACGTGGCTCCACCCAGCATCCGGTCCACTCCTCTCATTAGCCATCCCTACTGATTATAGCTTTCTCAGAGCAGACTGACAAAACCGCGCTACAATTTAGAGAGTGCAAAATGGAGTCTTTAACAGGATACAAACTCCTCTCCCTCAAACTAACTACTGACCCTAAAACCACTATATATTTCCTAATTGTCTACAGAGCCCCCAACGCAGCCAACTAGCCTGACATTGACTTACCACTACTAATCACTCCATTCCTCAAACCCAAAACAAAATGCACCATACTAGGAGATATTAACCTGGGATTCAATGATGCATTCGATCTCAAAACCTCTGCTCTTCACAATGCTTTCCTAGAAATGCAATTCACTTAACTGGTAAATGCCCCAACTCACTCTAAAGGTAGAATCCTGGACTGGATCCTAACTTTTAATAAGTTATCCTCGACGATCATTACCTAATTTGGTTTAACATAACATTAAAAAATGATCCAGCAACCCCACCCACCCCTCTCATGCCTATCATGGTTAGAAATTCACAAAAACTCAACTCAGAAACCCTGGCTCCTATCCTGAATAACCTGCTCTACGCACAAAAGGCAGATGCCACCACCCCTGACAGCATCTCGCTGCACTACCATAATTGCATGAGCACAGCTATCAACGAAGTAGCCTCGCACAGGTCCAAACTGCCTAGACTCAATAATCAATGGTACAATGATGAACTCATAGAACTTAGACGGAAAAAGGGCCTTAGAACAAATATCTAGAAAAATCCCATCCAGTGAATCAAAAGAACTCTCAGCCATGTCCAAAACTTATAAACGATCAGTATTCACTCATAAAGCTTCTCCCTGAACCTTCGGATCTCTAATGCCGCATCCAATAGCAAATAATTATTCACGATCATTAGAGAACTAGAAACTCCTAACCCACCATCCAGGACACACTAGCATCCAAAACAAACATGCTCCGAAACAAAATCTCGCTCCTACAGTTGAGCTCTCCCCCATGGCACCCACAGAGGCCTCAGAAACAATACCCACATTCTAGTTCAATGAAGTAACCCCAACCCAGGTGCTGAAAACTACACCCTCACTCAAACCCCCCAATTGCAAAGGCGACAACTTCCCTGTCAAATTAGTCAAAGCCTGTGCCCCCACACTAACACCCATCATCACATCAAATGTCATCAATAACTCCTTCAATACAAACTCCATCCCAGCTAATATCAAAGAAGCTTGGGTAATTCCTCTCCTCAAAAAACCCTCCCTAGACCTGACCATCCCAACCAACTACAGGCCCATTACGACAGTGCCCTTCTTGCTCAAAATCATAGACAAAATTGCCTATACTCAAGTTCAATCACACCTGGAAAATAACCATCCACTAGGAGACAATCAGGTTTCTGCCCCAGGCATAGTACTTAGACAGCTCTATTGGATTTGAAAAATCAGATTGATACAATCAGAGAATCAGGTAATCCATGCGTCCTCTTATTGCTTGACCTATCAGCGGCATTTGATTTAGTAGACCACAATAAACTATGCCTAACATTAGCAAATAATTTCCATTTCTCTTAGGATGCTACTTCCTGGATTAAATCATTTCTCTCAGATCAAACTTCAAGAGTAGTAATAGGCAATGAAGCAGCTGACCCAATGCTGTCCCCTTGGGTGTACCGCAAGGATCCTGCCTATCACTGACTCTCTAAAATGCCTATACTAAATTCCTCTTTGCTGTCTTAGACGCTATGGGTGTCACATACACTAATCTCGCTGATGACGCACAAATACACATCCCCATTATAGGTGATCTAGATCAGGACACCATCCTTATCAACAAAATCTACTCACTCATCCAGAACTGGATGGCAACCAACAGTCTCTGCCTCAAAGGGGAAAAAACAGAGATTCTCATACTAGGGGCTCCCGCCTGGCTAAAAAAGTTACACCCACAATACAATTCCATTGTCATAGACTAGACTCCAATCACTAAACCCTAGGAGTGTACCTGGACTCCAGTCTCACCATGTGCAAACATATAAATACCATCGCCTCATGCAGGGCTTATGTAGCCAAACTCATTGCCCTAATTTGACCTTTCCTCACAACCCCCAATTGGATAACCTTGGCAAGATCCCTCGTCTTGGCAAAACTGGATTACTGCAATATCCTACTCCTAGGAACCTCCAAGAAAAACATAATTAAATTGCAACTCTGACAGAATAAGGCCTTAAGAGCAGCACTGGGTATCAGCCAAAGAGACCACATTACACAACACAGGAGAGAAGCACACTGGCTGCCTATTCAAGCAAGAATTCTCCATAAAACACTCACCATCACACATAAATGTGTCACTGCCAATGCCCCAACCTACCTTAAAAAATGCCCCACACTCAAGACAGCAGCAAGAACACTCACATTCAGCTCCAACATCCACTTACACATTCCCAGGTTCAAGAACACGAGAACAAGCAACTCCAGCTTCACTGTAGCTGCCCGCAGAATCTGGAACGCTCTCCCTAACAACATTTGCAATGAGGCCTCCCACCCACAATTCAAGAAATTGTTAAAAACCTGGCTTTTCAACAAATACTAATCCAGGTTCTACGCTGGTATAGCATGTAAGCCATACCTCAGGACCTGAAAGTATGTAACATTCACTGTAATCATCAACAAGCACTTCTACTATGTAACCAAGAAGTATTGGAAGTATTCATATAACTATAAGCTTGTCTTGAAGTATTCCTGTACCATTATGCTGTGATACCTTTGGGTTTGGGTGTAAAATCAAATGCAATAAATAAAAGTATCTGGCAAAGAGGCAAATCTTGCTCGAGCAGCAGTTCACCCCAATGTACCCTGGGGATGTGTAATGCTTGCCTCTGCCTTGGATCACTCATTCACCTCAGTGGCTGACGACTTTGGAAAGATCAACTCTCCCAAAAGAGGTACGACTGAATCCTTCTTGTTATGATGAAGGTCCAAAATGAGCCAAAGAAAGAGGGGGGCCTTCCTAATAAAAGTTAACAAACCACCAGGTATTGGTTAAAAGCTAGTATGCTTTAAAAGTTCCAATCCTTGTTAAGATAGCCAATGACTTGTGCCTTCTTTCATAATACCCAAAATGATTTGCTGTGCAGGCAGTGTCGGAGGCAGGAAGCAAAGAGAAGCCCACGGAAAATCAAGACTGGAGGAACCCTTTCTCCCTTGTCCTCTGCTCTTCCTGTCTGCCTACACCTGCCCTCTTATCTAGCACTACACTTCAAAAGCCCTTTGGTGTGCAACCCCCCGATTGTGAGGCAGACCTTTGTTATCACCTTGCCCCTTTGATGCCAATCTCTTTGGGCATCTCCATCTGGGAGGAGCAAAGAAGGAGTTACCTTTTCTCCAAGAGTCAACAGAGGTGGGACTCGGTAAATTGAATGCAGACAGGCAGCTGCTGGGGAGCACATTGCCTCTCATAGCCAGTGGGAACTGGTATGTTACCAATCAGATGTGGCTTTAAATAATAATTTGAACCATCAGCCGTCATACCAAAACCTAGGTATGGTTATATTTTCAGATTATCCTGCTACCAGGTTGATAGTTTATTATAGGGCAGAGAATAGCCACCCTATAGTTGAGGAGAAACCCACCATCCATAGAAAAAGCAAAGACTCTATGGTTAATAACTTTTGAGCCATAGGACAGATAGCACAGCATTGGGCATTTCTATATTTGGGCCCGGGCCAGGTTTCGTGCACATCCATGTTATGGTGCAAAAGATATAAAGGGTAAAATAAGGGTGTGTTTTTCACGTTTCCATTCATTTTCCCATCGGGAAAAGGTCCAATATTTGCTCATGCGCACAGCCCAAAACTCTGGATGGATATGCGCCAAAATAGAAACAAGTTGGCCATGAAACACTCAAAGGAAATCCTTTCTTGTTTTGGTGCAAATCCATCCATTTTAATTTTTTTTAACTTTGCGCAGAGCCCTTGTAGCCAAAAAGTTAGTTGTATCTCCCTCGATGCATTGCTGTTGCCAAGCTTTTTCAGTTCTGAAAATCCACCATTACGTGATTGGAGAAACAAGATCCAAATTGACATTGGAAAGTGCCTAAAATGATATGTACGGTGTTAATTAGGGTGTTTTGGGGGCAAGATACACACTATGTGTAACTATTCATTATGTTTAGTGTGTATAGAGATAAAGTTCCACTAATTTGCATGTTTTCTCAATTCATAATGTACGGGAATGGGAAAATGAGTATGAGGGTAAATGAGTGAAAGTTTTGATCCGCGAATCACTCTACATCCAGAGCTAATAGAATACTCGGATGAGTAATGAGCAAAACAAGTAGTTCTTTGTACAGAGCGATATCAAGAACTAATAAAACGCTACAACGAGAAATAGGGAAAACAAGTAAAAGTTTTGATTCTCAAATCAGTCTATATCTGTGCACGGTTCCCGAAGACTGGCTTTGTGCTGTTGATTTTCCTAATTGTTAATGTTTGATTTGGTTGAAGGGAGGAGGTAAGGGATATAACAGAAGGAGGTGAGTGGTGTTATTTTTGAAGAGGTGCAGTGTGCAAGGAGATAAAAGTGTACTATACTATTTCTCAATACTTCTCGATTTGTAAAGTACTGGGATGAGTAAGAAGGGAAATTAGTAAGAAAGAAGTATGGGTATTAGTTTGAGATTCGTTATGTGTTGTACATGTAAAGAGGAGAAAAAGGAAAGGATTCATTTTACATTTTGTGGGTACTGTGCCTATTGGATATGAATAGTTGTAACGCATTTTGATTCTTGATTCAGACTGTTGATTGCATTTTAGAAGTTGATGGTGTTGTATTAACTTTCCTATGTTTACATTTAAGTATGACTTTGGCTCTTAAAATAGCCTTTGAGATTTCAGTGTGTCTCTAAGTCTGCATTACGAGTAGACTGAGTGCTGCTGGCCAGCACCCCTTCACCTGCACATCCTTCTCCTCTCCGCCCTCACCTCTCACCACCCATGCAGATTCCTAGGCGGGTGCTAAGGGTGTTTACTAAAAAAATATATGAGCATGTGGTGTGGCACTGTGCTGTGCCAGGCCATTTGAAGTCTGTTTCCCTGTTGATGACGCCACAGTCATCAACAGAAAAAATGGATTTTAGGAACTAGGGCATGATGCCGAGGTGCGCAGCAAGGTAAGATTATTTTCTTTTCAATGAAACGCCCTTAACACCTGGCGGTGCTAAGGATGATTAATTTAAAAAAAGATAGAACATTGATTTCAGGAACTAGAGCGAGGTAAACCACAAGGTAAGTGGGTTTACATTATTGATTAACCACAGGGTGATTAAGAAAAAATAAAAAATAAAAAAAAGACCTTGAGGTGTGGCACTGTGCCATGTCGTACTTCTGGAAGACACTTACAGGGTAATTCATAGAAATTCGCACAAAAGTGGCGCACGCGGCTGGCGCACAGTGTCCCCGTGCGATACACTGCACCAGCCGCGTTCGAAAAAATCCTTTTCATCGCACAGCGTATTCATGGATTTTAGCCTCCGAAACCAGCCGTGGCGCAGAGTGGCGCAGCGACCTTGCAGCAGCGCCAGTTACGCCCCCAAGAACGCCCTCGCGCAAGGAAAAGCCTTCAAAATCCCCAAATCATCGCAAAGGGCTGCGCTAACCCTGGACCAGTTCACAGGGCTGCCAAACAGCAAACGCCAAGCGGGGAACATGTATTTCAGTGGTTCGTGGGAAGTTTCACATGTGATTGTCCTGGGTACGTGTACATCAGGGGTGCGTGGGAAGTAACACGCGATTCCATCAGGGCACGTTTATTCCAGGGGTGCGCTGGAAGTATCACACGCAAAAACAGCAGGGTACGTGTATTCCAGGGGTGCGCGGGAAGTATCACACGCAAAAGCAGCAGGGTACGTGTATTTCAGGGGTGCGCGGGAAGTATCACATGCGATTCCATCAGGTTACGTGTATTCCAGGGGTGCGCGGGAAGTATCACACGCAAAAGCAGCAGGGTACGTGTATTCCAGGGGTGCGCAGGAAGTATCACACTCAAATGCAGCAGGGTATGTGTATTTCAGGGGTGCGCAGGAAGTATCACACGCGATTCCATCAGGTTACGTGTATTCCAGGGGTGCGCGGGGAGCACCACACTTGAATTGCACGTGTGGGTCCTCCCAGGTGTTCCCTCTACACCCTCCACGGCTCCTGCAGGTGGCCCACACCACAGGGGCCTACCCTGCACATGTCCCGCAGGCACCCCATCCACCATGGCCATGCCCCCCAGCCAACCCACATGTCACCCTGCACTACTGCCCACCAACGCATGTACCCCTGCACCCCCAGCCACCAGGGGCACCCTCCACCAGGCCCCCACTCATGTCTACCACCACCCCCAGCATCCAGGGGCAGCCTCCACCAGGCCCCCACTCATGTCCAACTCATGTCTCCCTGCACCCCCACCCCCCAGCAGTGCAGGGGCAGCCTCCACCAGGCCCCCACTCATGTCTACTACCACCCACTGCCCCCAGCAGTGCAGGGGCAGCCTCCACCAGGCCCCCACTCATGTCCAACTCATGTCTCCCTGCACCCCCACCCCCCAGTAGTGCAGGGGCAGCCTCCACCAGACCCCCACTCATGTCTACCATCGCCCCCACCCCCCAGCAGTGCAGGGGCAGCCTCCACCAGGCCCCCACTCATGTCTACCACCACCCCCACCCCCTAGCATCCAGGGGCACCCTCCACCAGGCCCCCACTCATGTCTCCCATCACCCCCACCCCCCAGCAGTGCAGGGGCAGCCTCCACCAGGCCCCCACTCATGTCTCCCATCACCCCCACCCCCCAGCAGTGCAGGGGCAGCCTCCACCAGGCCCCCACTCATGTCTACCACCACCCCCACCCCCCAGCAATGCAGGGGCAGCCTCCACCAGGCCCCCACTCATGTCTCCCATCACCCCACCCCCAAACATCCAGGGGCACCCTCCACCAGGCCCAAACTCATGTCTCCCATCACCCCACCCCCCAGCAGTGCAGGGGCACCCTCCACCAGGCCCCCACTCATGTCTCCCATCACCCCCACCCCCCAGCAGTGCAGGGGCAGCCTCCACCAGGCCCCCACTCATGTCTCCCATCACCCGCACCCCCCAGCAGTGCAGGGGCAGCCTCCACCAGGCCCCCACTCATGTCTACCACCACCCCCACCCCCCAGCAATGCAGGGGCAGCCTCCACCAGGCCCCCACTCATGTCTCCCATCACCCCCACCCCCGAACATCCAGGGGCACCCTCCACCAGGCCCAAACTCATGTCTCCCATCACCCCCACCCCCCAGCAGTGCAGGGGCAGCCTCCACCAGGCCCCCACTCATGTCTACCACCACCCCCACCCCCCAGCATCCAGGGGCACCCTCCACCAGGCCCCCACACATGTCCCCCTGCACCCCCACCCCACAGCATCCAGGGGCAGCCTCCACCAGGCCCCCACTCATGTCTCCCACCACCCCCACGCCCCAGCATCCAGGGGCAGCCTCCACCAGGCCCCCACTCATGTCCAACTCATGTCTCCCTGCACCCACACCCCCCCAGCAGTGCAGGGGCAGCCTACATCAGGTCCCCACTCATGTCTACCACCACCCCCACCCCCCAGCAGTGCAGCCTCCACCAGGCCCCCACTCATGTCTACCACCACCCCCACCCCCCAGCATCCAGGGGCACCCTCCACCAGGCCCCCACTCATGTCTCCCATCACCCCCACCCCCCAGCAGTGCAGGGGCAGCCTCCACCACGCCCCCACTCATGTCTACCACCACCCCCACCCCCCAGCATCCAGGGGCACCCTCCACCAGGCCTCCACACGTGTCCCCCTGCACCCCCACCCCACAGCATCCAGGGGCAGCCTCCACCAGGCCCCCACTCATGTCTCCCACCACCCCCACCCCCCAGCATCCAGGGGCAGCCTCCACCAGGCCCCCACTCATGTCTACCACCACCCCACACCCCAGCAGTGCAGGGGCAGCCTCCACCAGGCCCCCACTCATGTCTCCCATCACCCCCACCCCCCAGAAGTGCAGGGGCACCCTCCACCAGGCCCCCACTCATGTCTCCCATCAACCCCACCCCCCAGCAGTGCAGGGGCTGCCTCTGCCAGGCCCCCACTCATGTCTACCACCACCCCCACCCCCAGCAGTGCAGGGGCACCCTCCACCAGGCCCCCACTCATGTCTCCCATCACCCCCACCCCCCAGCAGTGCAGGGGCAGCCTCCACCAGGCCCCCACTCATGTCTCCCATCACCCCCAACCCCCAGCAGTGCAGGGGCAGCCTCCACCAGGCCCCCACTCATGTCTACCACCACCCCCACCCTCCAGCATCCAGGGGCACCCTCCACCAGGCCGCCACTCATGTCTCCCATCACCCCCACCCCCTAGCAGTCCAGGGGCAGTCTCCACCAGGCCCCCGTTCATGTCTCCCATCACCCCCAACCCCAGCAGTGCAGGGCACCCTTCACCAGGCCCCCACTCATGTCTCCCATCACCCCCACCCCCCAGCAGTGCAGGGGCACCCTCCACCAGGCCCCCACTCATGTCCACCAGCCAACATGTCACCACAATGTAGATCCCTGGCCCTTATGGTCAGCCTCCAAATGCCAAACACCCACTTGAGTATTGCATCCTCCCACTTAGAAATGGCAAAAACATGATAGAACCCCAATTGCAAGTTTGGAAATGAACACATGTCCCTCACATACACCCAATGGGTGTCAGTGAATGTCAAAACCCATATCATGATATGCATGAAACCAATGAGATGATACTACACATTGAACTTTGAAGAAAAAATATGTATTAAAAGCAACATAAATTGAATCAAAAATAAACAAACAATAATGGAAATTGTAAAAAATAAAACCAACAGGTCCGTGAAATAATGCAAAACCACAAATCATAATGCAAAGGAAAGGTGTCCAAAGTAACAGTCCACAAAAGTAAATCCAATGGAAAATTAAAATCGAAAACCATTGCTCCATGGGGAAATCATAAAAAAAATAGAAAATCCAAAAGTCAACTATATACAGATAAACAATCCAGGGTCCATGATCCCAACCGAAGAAATGAAACCTATCTAATAACACTACCTAAAAAAAAAAACCGATATACAAAAATGTGGCCCATTGTCCAAAAGGTCCAAAAAAAATGCAAAACCAAAGGAAACCTAACACTAACTACAGAACTATTTACAAGGGCAGTGGGCTAGTCCGACGGCTCACTTCGGGATGTTCCGGGCCAGGGCATCATCGAACTCCTGCTTAATGTCCCGGAGCGGTCCTCCTCCATGGCCCCGAGGGTCCGCAGGGCCGTCCACATGTTCACCCCAAACCCCCTGCGGATTGCCTCGAGGCACTCGGCCCGCCTCAGGGCCCTCCGCATGGAGTTCTCCGCCCTGACCATCGTGAGCCGTGCCTCTTCCGCCCGCTGCCGCTCCGCATCTATGGCGTGGCCCAACCGCTGCCACACGGAAGACACTTCCCGTCCTGGGTCCTCCTGCCCTCCAGCCGATGCCTGCCCCTCCGATGTCAAAGGCCCCGAGCCATTATGGCTCCCACCACGTTGCTGCTGCTGCTGTGCCTCTGCCCGTGCACTGCCTCCTGCTGCCTGCACATCCTCCGCTGGCTGGGGTACAGTCGTTGATGTGGCCACCCCTGCTGGACGTCCGACTACCGACTGTGGCAGGGATGCCTCCTCCACCAGCCTGGCCGCACCGTCAGAGGCAGCTCCACAGGGCACCCAGGTGACTGATGGGTGGGAAGATGGCACAGAGGACGACTGGCGCATAGGTGGTTCAGTTGAGGAGGGGGTCTGAGCAAGCCCCATCAAACGGAGGAATCCGCGCTGGCTGACCTGTCCCAGTAGGCCGACGCGGTCAACGAGCCATTCGAGATGACGTGCAGTCTCCTCATGAAAAGACTGCAGGTCACCTCGCATGGCCCGTTGACGCAACGCCACACCAGTCAGGACAGGCTCAACCCGGACCCGGATAGCCACGTCTGCAGGCAGAGGAAGGCCAGTTGTCGTGAGCTCATCCCCTGCCTGAAAACGGGTCTGGACGTAGGCATCCATGCTGGTGCAAGATGATGCAGTGACAGGATCAGGGATAGGATTGCGCACAGGCACCTCCGTGGCAGCCTGTGCTGCCTCCTGTCCATGGTCCTGCACTGCACCACTAGCACCAGTGGAATCCCCACCTCCAGACTCCGTCTCTGTTGCTTGCACGGCCTCCTCCTCCACCAAACCCCCCACCAACCTGGATGACTCCGTGCCATCTTCCCCCGTTGGGCCCTGTGGGGTCCCAGCTGCCCCTTCTGCTGCCGAGGAGTCCAACTCCGACCTCTGCCTCTTGGACCTCCCCCCGGCAGCTGCGGCCTGGGACGCGGCACCGGACTCCTCACTCCCCGACGAGATCACAACCTGGGAGGGGAGCGGGCCTTGCGTCTCCGGCTGGCGGTGCGATCCCCGCCGCTGTGCTCCACAGAACCTTCTCCGCCCTCTTCATCAGTTGACGCTGCAGACATGGAGAAATAAAACACAGGCATCAGGGCACTGTACAATGGACACATACACACATGACAGTTGCACATGAGTGGCATTGGCAAACCTCAGACATGGCATCACAATTGGCAACACACATGTCATTTCAACTTGCACACATGAGCCATACCACAGCCACATCGCAACTGCCAGCACCATCCATACACATACAACAGCATGAGCAGGCAAAAGTGAGCCAGACATCACATGCAACACAGGGAGTGCACTACACATGCACGCACACCACCACACTTGCATGCATGTGTACGCCTCAGCCAACTGTCGCATTGTTCCGATGGGCATCCATGTCACATCTGCCAATCATGCTTCCACATCCCGCTGTCACATGCATCCATGTTGCATCACTGTTGCACCCTTGTCAAATACACACACATGCACATGTACACAGTGCTGATACATGCAGCTGAAAACAACATACATGTGTGACATCACGAACATGCCTGCTTACGTACACATTCATCCAAACATGTGTTCCCACACAACTGCATTTGCCATGCAAGCCTACACGCACAAGCACCATCCATATCTCACACATGACAGCCTTCGCATGTGTTAGCCTCATGGCCCTGTACACCCCCACCCATACTCGGCCCCATACAAACAGATGTGCAACCGGCACACTACTGGCACATCACCACGCGCACAGCTTACAATCATGATGCATGTACACTTACCGCTCGACTCTAGACGGGTCTGCCTCTCAAGGACCTGGACGTGGAACGCTGGGGATATGCGTTCCAGGACCCTCATCTGATCTTCCGACAAGTGGCCCCGGCGCCCCTTAGCATCCGCTGCCTTCAAGAGGCGCCGGGCCTTGTTCAGGGTCCTGGACCTGAAGTCCTCCCAGCGCTTCTTGACATGTTGGAAGTCGCGGACTGCCACCCCCTCCGCGTTGATGGCAGTCACGATGTCCATCCAGATCCGAGTCCGTCCTTCCTTGTCGGCGCACGAACTTCCGAAGAGGGCATCATACTTCCCCTGGACTTGCTCCACCAGGACACCAACTTCCCTGGCACTGAAGCTGGTGCCCCTCTGCCTCTCTGGCCGGGGGTTGTCAGTGGTGCCAGATATTGCAGTGCCCGACATGACATCCCCAGAGGCAGGAGTGGGTGGGCAACTGGGTCCTGGGGATGGGCTGTGGAGCGATGGAATCCCAGTCGGGAGTCTTCGGTTCCAGCAGGGGTGGTCACAGCAACAGCACCCCTGGCTGATGTCCAGACAGCAAATGGCAGGGCACGTGGGCAGCAGGCAGTCAGGCAGCAGCAGATGGCAGGTGGGAGCGTGCTCGGGGCTCTGGGGGGCAGTAAATCGGCTTTCTCGGCAGGAGCGTGGTCTTCCGTGTGCTTACGCGTGGCCAGCTTGATATGGAGTGATTTGGCACGTGAAAATCCTGCATGTCTGCATGTAATTCGAGGAAAGGCCCTTAGCGCGTAAGCGCGTCTGCACGCACACGCGTTTTCATTGGCCCAAAGGCCCCCATGCGCAGCTATGATGTGACGCACATGGCCGTAGAGAAAGATACACGTCTGAGTGTCAATGCGTGTAATTGGTGGAAATGGCCTCATCGCGTATGCACGTCTGTGACGTGTGTATAAAAGGTACGTGTAGAACGCCATTTCCTTGTACGTGCTTTTCGTGTAGAGCGAGTGGGTGAAATCTGTACTTCTTGTCGGTTCACACGCGATTTACTTCACTGCGTTTCAAGTTCGTACTCCCTGTTACCTCTGACAGCTTTTTCTCTTTTCTTCTTTTTCCTGGGCCTGTTTCCTCAAACAGCGTTCCCTTCTACTGTTGTCCTGTCTCCTCAGACAGCGTACAATTCTTCTTTTGGCGGGGTTTGTCCAACACGAACACGCGCATATTTTTCACGCTTTTGTTCCTGGCAGACGGTGAGTCGCACACGTATTTAACATCTGTGCTTGCCCCGTGTGTCGCATACCCCTTCAGAGGTCATTCTAGGCTGCGTGTGACACGCATACGTTCATTCTTGTGTTTCTGGGTGCCACAGCGTAGTGCAGGTTTATTTTTCCACACACGTGGTCTAGGAGGGGTTGCGTGCACCTTACTTCCCTTTCTTGGGGTGCCTGTGCGTTGCGTGACCCGTCATCTTTCCCCAGGGGTGACATACAGCCTTGTTAGAGCACTAAGGGTGTAAGCTGTAAGGGTGGCAAAGGTGGCCGAGCCCCAAGTGGTGGCCGTGGTGGATCCGGTAGGGGACGTGGCTGTGACTTGCAGGGTGCCCCTAGCCCCCCATGTGTGGAGGAGCAGTCAGGGACACACATGCCCCCCCCCTGGTTGAGGGTAACGTGGCTGACACCATCCATGCTCAGCCCTTGTTGGACCAGCCCACTGTGGAACCAGACCTGGCACAGGGTGATTCCATGGCTGACTTCCAGGTCAGCAGGTCTAGGCCACGTGCACCGGTGCACGTTGGTGTCATCAGGCCACGTGGATCAGGGGCAGCTAGGTCATCTGCTGCCCCACGTAGGCAGGCTGGGGAGGCTGCAGGGGCAGCTGCGGCTCCATCCACCCCACCTCTCACACACCCAGCCAGGACAGTGTCGGTCCAAGTCCATCATGCTGACATTCCCCCTAACACCATCACACTTGAGCTAATGCCTGCACCAACTCCCATGCTGAGAGTGCAATCCAACACTCCTAGTACAGAGTCCACCGGGGCCCCTGGCCCTAGTGTCCAGAGCGGTGTAGGACACTCAGGATCCCCACCACCTTCCAAGCGGAAGAGGAAGAGTGCTCGTCCAGTAGAGGCTGATGCCCCAGACACGGCTACACAGTCCGGCCCGTCAAGGAAGCCCAGCTTCAATGAGGCTGAACTGAATGAACTTGTAGAGTATGTGTCCGCACATGACCGCGAAATGGTGATTGTTGCAGGATCCAGGACCACACTTGCACAACGTCAGGCACACTGGCAGACCATCGCGGACATCATAAGTGCCCTTGGAATCGTGAGGCGCACAGCTACTGAATGCTACAAGCGCTGGAATGACCTGAAGCGCAGGGCAAAGAATAAGCTGGCCTCAAGTCATGCAGCAACTCTAGTGACTGGAGGTGGGTCTCCAGCAGAGGACATAGAACTCACTCCACATGAGCAGGTTGCTGGGACCTACGTCACGGAGGAACAGATCCAAGGCGTGGGAGAACTGGCAGATTACGAGGCATTGTCCGGTGAGTGCACATGCATGTGTGTGTCATCCATGTGCATGGTGTGTGTGGGAGGGCTTCTGTTTGGGTGCCAGGGGAGGGTGTGTGTGCCTGAGCGGTTTGGGTCACCCATGTGCCTCATCCAATACTTTCTGCGCACCAGCATTTGGGTATAGCAGTATCCCTTCTGCCAACATTAGACATCCAGCCCAACACCACGCCAGTTGCCCTTGAAGTGTCATCTTGCCACAACATCGTTGCTTATTTTCCTCTGTTTATTGAGGCAGATTGTTTGCATACCACCACTTTTACTCGGCATTTCTCAGTCCTATTGTCACATGTCTGACATGGCTATGGTACAGTGGACTGGCTTTGTTTCCTGGACATGATTTGTTTAGATATGTCCCTCTGCTATAGGACCATTTTGGACTGGCAGCTCCAGGTTAAACATTTGAACCATTTCAATGAAAACATCAATTTCATGAGCAAACTGGACTGAATGAACAATTGGTGCCCTCCTCTCCCTCTTCACTTTATGGCTAGGGTACATGCCATCTGTGTGATGGCATGTGTATTTGACCTGCCAATCACTGGGCAATGTGTGATGCCACTGCTAGGCAGCATGCAGCAAATGTGTTCATCTTCCATCTTGGTGTCATCAATGTGTGCCATCTGCCTACCCTTCACACGCAGTGACGGTGCATGCATGGGTGGGTTTTAGTCATCTGGGACACGTGTCAATCAAGTACTGTTTCTGTAGCCTCTCAGCCCTAATTGTGTGCCATAGTGCTAATGCCTGTTTCCATTTGTTTTCTTTTATGTCTTTGCAGGGGATGACGCACTTGATACTGCTGGGGTTGTGGAGATGGTGCAGACCCAGGAGGGGTCTGAGGCCCGACCGACCACCAGTGAGGGACGTGGTGTGGTGGTGGGTGAGAACCCACAACTGCTGCAGGTCGTGCTCTCAAGGGGTGTCTCTGGCTGCACCTCCCCCGAGCTGTATTCAAGTGTCGATTCGGATGATGAGACCTATGTGCCGTCGCAGGTGAGTGTTCCTGGGAGGGATTCTGTTCTGTCCGACCCACCTGCACCAGGGGTAGAACCCTCAATGGGGATGTCAGTGCTGGCAGGTACGCCTTTGGTGGTTACGGATGCAGGGTCACACTCCGCAACATCTGATCCTGTTCCTGGGCCAGCAGATCAGAGGGGGAATGCAGTCCTGCAGCCTCAGGCAGTGCCGGCACAGCAAGGCGCAGTTCGCCTTGCCACAGACAGGTGTGGTGCCCGCTGACGTGGTGGCCGTACGCCACCTGGCAATACCGCATGGGAGCAATCCATATACGGTATGGCAACCCAACAGGCAGCATCATCAGAGATGATGGCTCAGGCCATGGATAGGGTGGCCACTTCCATTGTCCCCCCCGAAAGGCTGATGGAGCGACTACAGCAGGCAACAGACTCCATCTGCCAGTCACACAGGGAGGACATGTTGGCGTCCGACAGGGACAGGCGGGCGGCACTGGCGACTCTGCGGAAAGCCATTTCCATGGAGTCCCAGGGCCACAGGGAAGCCCTGAGGGTGGAACTCCTTCACCTCAGGACGACTCTTGTTGAGCTTGAGGCTTCAACAAACAGAAGGACAGAACAGCAGCTGGAGCGTCTCACACGTACACTCTCAGTTGAGATGCAGGCAACTATGCCGGAGGTCCGGGCATCCCGTGAGTTGTTGCATGGGGACCTACGCACAATTATCCTCCAGAACGAGACCTACCACACCCGCATGCTTGCTGCCATGGTGGAACAGACTAGGGCTTTGCGTGGGCTGCCTCCCATAGTGCCACCACCTCCTGATGCAGCTGCAGAGGGTGAGGAGAGCGACAGCAGTGATTCTCCCACAATAGGGTAGCCGTGTAGGCCATGAGCCATGGAGGTGTTTTTTTTTCGCAAGATCCACATAGGTGGGTTTTGGTGTGCACCCTGTCCTCGGACCTCCTGGGTGCCCTCCCCCAACCCCCCGGGCCCATTTCATTTATGGCCATTTTTTTTTTTTTTGGACAGTGTGTTGCCCCCGTGGCCATACACTGTATTGTGGCTGGGCACATGCAGGCTTGTCATGAATTTGGTTCAGATGCTTGGGTTTGTGTGACACATACCCCTCCTGATTCCCGTTTCCATGGGCTTGCAAAGGGTGTGCCCAAGTGACATTCGACGTACGTGGTGACGTTGGACTCCCATTCGATGTGTGGGCAGTCTGTAGTCAATACTGTGTATACATTCATAGTGCATATTGTTGTTGTATTGTACACTGCATGGTGTATTGATATGTGGCTCTGCATCCATTTCATCCTCCTAATTTGGAGGTCCATTTCTCATGTCTTCACAAGGCGGTCCACCTTGGAACTGGAGTCCATGTTGTAAGAAGTGCACCTACACTCTTGCGTGGCGCTAACACTGTATACTTGGAAGTGTTCGAAGTGCTGGCCTCATCAGGTAGTGAGGCTAGCAAATTTTTAAGTCTGTAATGTCATGTTTAAGGTAGGTTGGAGGTTGTGTAGGTGATTGGTATTCTTGGTAAGTATTTGGTAATGTGTGTTGTAGGTCCTGCATTACTGTGAGCATTTCATGTGTGGCCATGTTTCCATTAGGGACACTGTAGCTGGTGACACTTGGGGCATGTTGTGGGGATTAATTTTTTTGCTCTCACATTGCATGACATGCCATGGTGTGTTGTGTGGCTGTGCCGGGGAGGGGTTGGGTGACATGGCACTGTTCTCATGTAGTATTTTGCAAGTGGGTATTCATTTCTGCAGCATGGAAGTGTGTCTTTTGATGACACTGCATTGGTGGTGTTTGTGTAGGTAGGGATGCACACATTGTGACACTTCCACATGAACAATCTCAGGCTGCTATGGTTCTGACAGTTGACTGTCCCTTTGTTCGTCATAATTGTCAGGTCGAGTCATCATTGCTTATCAGATGGTATGTGCCAGGGCTGTGTGCACTCAACAGGGGTGTGATTTCTATGTGAAGTAATTAGCCACCAGCTGCGTACGGCCTGCCTCATCCCGTGCCCTTTCCCCTCCCATGCGCAGCGGGCGTGCATGTGGTTGGGGATGTGGGGACACCACCATGTCCACAGCCAGGCCCCGGCGTGTTGCAACATTGTGCAGGACACATGCTGCCACTATGATCCTGCACACTACTGGGGGCGCATATATCAGCTGCCCGCCAGAACGGTCAAGGGAGCGAAAGCATGACTTGAGCACTCCGAATGTGTGCTCCACTATGCCCGGATTGCAATATGGGCTGTGTTGTATCTTACCTCGGGAGGCGTGATGGGGTTCTGAATTGGCATCATCATGTGGGTGCTCAGAGGGTAGGCACTGTCCCCTGGTGAGGAGGTGATGGGTATCATTAGTGGGGTAGTGACATAACTCTGCATCTGACATGCATGCATGTGCAGTGGCATTCATGCTCACCAAGCAGCCATGTATCGCCATGGCGCCCAGCTTCTAGGTCCCGGCTTAGGGTAGACATTCGGTAAATGAAGCTGTTGTGGGTGGACCCTGGATAGTTGGCATATACTGAGGTGATGATTCCCTTGGCATTACATTCTACCTGCACGTTGATGGAATGCCAGTGCTTGCGGTTCCTATAGATGTGCTCAGGTGCCCTGGGGGGACGTAGTGCCACATGGGTGCAGTCAATGGCACCTAGCACTTTGGGGAATTGTGCCACACCGTAGAAATCGAGGGCTGCAGCCTGCCTTTCTGCAGGTGTCCTGGGCAGGTATATCTGCTTGCGGACTGATGGGCGTGCAGTGATGATGTTCAAGACCTGGTGTAGGCAGCGTGACTGCGTGGCCTGTGACACCCCACCCACTATGGCACTTGTCCGCTGAAATGATCCTGTGGCCAAGAAGTGCAGTACATTGAGGACCTTCTCCAGGGGGCTGAGTGCTTGGGAGCACAGGGTGGGTGATGTGAGGTCATCCTCCCACTCACTGACCAGGTCCAGTATTATGTGTGGTGGAAACCTGTAACTCCCATACACCTGGTCATCAGGCATCCCAAAAAGGCTGGTTCTGGGAGTAAAAATTCAGGCCCTCACTATCCTCCTCCTCCTCCTTTGGTGACCCACGGCCACTGCTGCTAGGAATGGTATATTCATCCTGGCGTCTGAGCTTGTTTGTTGTTTGCGCGCACTTTTATGCTGCGCGGGTCGACGTACGCCTGCTTCATGCTGGCGTACGTGTTTCAGGATTGGACCATTTATTTTTCGGCGCTTTGTAGGCGAACGTGTGAATCTTCCCGCCCACCCCAGGAATACACGTAACACGCTCTCCAAGGCCCAGTCGCGAGTAAATATTCCCGCCCACCCCTGGAATACACGTACCCCACTCTCACAGGCCCAGTCGCGTGTGGAAGTTCATGCGCACCCCGAAATACACGTACACAGGGCAATCGCGTGTGGAACTTCCCGCGAACCCCGTAATACACGTAGCCTGCTGGTATCGCGTGTGGAAGTTCACGCGGACCCATAATACACGCACCCTGATGGTATCGCATGGGAGACTACCCGCGCACCCCAGGAATACACGTACCCAGGCAATTGCGCGGCTGGGGGCTGGGGGTGGTGGGAGACATGAGTGGGGGCCTGGTGGAGGCTGCCCCTGCGCTGCTGGGGGGTGGGGGTGCAGGGAGACATGAGTTGGACATGAGTGGGGGCCTGGTGGAGGCTGCCCCTGCACTTCTGGAGGGTGGGGATGTTGGTAGACATGAGTTGGGGCCTGGTGGAGGCTGTCCCTGCACTGCTGGGGGGTGGGGGTGGTGGGAGACATGAGTGGGGGCCTGGTGGAGGCTGCCCCTGCACTGCTGGGGGGTGGGGGTGGTGGAAGACATGTGTGGGGGCCTGGTGGAGGGTGCCCCTGGATGCTGGGGGGTGGGGGCGGTGGGAGACATGAGTGGGGGCCTGGTGGAGGGTGCCCTGCACTGCTGGGGGGTGGGGTGATGGGAGACATGAGTGGGGGCCTGGTGGAGGCTGCCGCTGCACTGCTGGGGGGTAGGGGTGGTGGGAGACATGTGTGGGAGCCTGGTGGAGGGTGCCCCTGGATGCTGGGGGGTGGGGGTGGTTGGAGACATGAGTGGGGGCCTGGTGGAGGCTGCCCCTGCACTGCTGGGGTGGGGGTGATGGGAGACATGAGTGGGGGCCTGCTGGAGGCTGCCCCTGCACTGCTGGGGGTGGGGGTGATGGGAGACATGAGTGGGGGTCTGGTGGAGGCTGCCCCAGTACTGCTAGGGGGTGGGGGTGGTGGGAGACATGTGTGGGGGCCTGGTGGAGAGTGCCTTGCACTGCTGGGGGGTGGGTGTGGTGGGAGACATGGTTGGACATGAGTGGGGGCCTGGTGGAGGGTGCCCCTGGATGCTGGGGGGTGGGGGTGGTGGGAGACATGAGTGGGGGCCTGGTGGAGGCTGCCCCTGGATGCTGGGGGGTGGGGGTGGTGGGAGACATGTGGAGGGCCTGGTGGAGGGTGCCCCTGGATGCTGGGGGGTGGGGGTGGTGGGAGGCATGAGTGGGGGCATGGTGGAGGGTGCCCCTGCACTGCTGGGGGGTGGGGGTGATGGGAGACATGAGTGGGGGCCCAGTCGCGTGTGGAAGTTCATGCGCACCCCGAAATACACGTACACAGGGCAATTGCGTGTGGAACTTCCCGCGAACCCCGTAATACACGTAGCCTGCTGGTATCGCGTCTGGAAGTTCACGCGGACCCATAATACACGCACCCTGATGGTATCGCATGGGAGACTACCCGCGCACCCCAGGAATACACGTACCCAGGCAATTGCGCGGCTGGGGGCTGGGGGTGGTGGGAGACATGAGTGGGGGCCTGGTGGAGGCTGCCCCTGCGCTGCTGGGGGGTGGGGGTGCAGGGAGACATGAGTTGGACATGAGTGGGGGCCTGGTGGAGGCTGCCCCTGCACTTCTGGAGGGTGGGGATGTTGGTAGACATGAGTTGGGGCCTGGTGGAGGCTGTCCCTGCACTGCTGGGCGGTGGGGGTGGTGGGAGACATGAGTGGGGGCCTGGTGGAGGCTGCCCCTGCACTGCTGGGGGGTGGGGGTGGTGGGAGACATGTGTGGGGGCCTGGTGGAGGGTGCCCCTGGATGCTGGGGGGTGGGGGCGGTGGGAGACATGAGTGGGGGCCTGGTGGAGGGTGCTCTGCACTGCTGGGGGGTGGGGTGATGGGAGACATGAGTGGGGGCCTGGTGGAGGCTGCCGCTGCACTGCTGGGGGGTGGGGGTGGTGGGAGACATGTGTGGGAGCCTGGTGGAGGGTGCCCCTGGATGCTGGGGGGTGGGGGTGGTTGGAGACATGAGTGGGGGCCTGGTGGAGGCTGCCCCTGCACTGCTGGGGTGGGGGTGATGGGAGACATGAGTGGGGGCCTGCTGGAGGCTGCCCCTGCACTGCTGGGGGTGGGGGTGATGGGAGACATGAGTGGGGGTCTGGTGGAGGCTGCCCCAGTACTGCTAGGGGGTGGGGGTGGTGGGAGACATGTGTGGGGGCCTGGTGGAGGGTGCCTTGCACTGCTGGGGGGTGGGTGTGGTGGGAGACATGGTTGGACATGAGTGGGGGCCTGGTGGAGGGTGCCCCTGGATGCTGGGGGGTAGGGGTGGTGGGAGACATGAGTGGGGGCCTGGTGGAGGCTGCCCCTGGATGCTGGGGGGTGGGGGTGGTGGGAGACATGTGGAGGGCCTGGTGGAGGGTGCCCCTGGATGCTGGGGGGTGGGGGTGGTGGGAGGCATGAGTGGGGGCATGGTGGAGGGTGCCCCTGCACTGCTGGGGGGTGGGGGTGATGGGAGACATGAGTGGGGGCCTGGTGGAGGCTGCCCCTGAACTGCTGGGGGTGGGGGTGATGGGAGACATGAGTGGGGGCCTGGTGGAGGCTGCCCCAGCACTGCTGGGGGGTGGGGGTGGTGGGAGACATGTGTGGGGGCCTGGTGGAGGGTGCCCTGCACTGCTGGGGGGGTGGGGGTGGTGGGAGACATGAGTGGGGGCCTGGTGGACCCTCCCCTGCACTGCTGGGGGGTGGGGGTGGTGGGAGACATGAGTGGGGGCCTGGTGGAGGCTGCCCCTGCACTGCTGGGGGTTGGGGGTGGTGGGAGACATGTGTGGGGCCTGGTGGAGGCTGCCCCTGCACTGCTGGGGGTGGGAGTGATGGGAGACATGAGTGGGGGCCTGGTGGAGGCTGCCCCAGCACTGCTGGGGGTGGGGGTGGTGGGAGACATGTGTGGGGGTCTGGTGGAGGGTGCCCTGCACTGCTGGGGGGTGGGGGTGGTGGGAGTCATGAGTGGGGGCCTGGTGGAGGCTGCCCCTGCACTGCTGGGGGGTGGGGGTGGTGGGAGACATGAGTGGGGGCATGGTGGAGGCTGCCCCTGCGCTGCTGGGGGGTGGGGGTGGTGGGAGACATATGTGGGGGCATGGTGGAGGCTGCCCCTGCACTGCTGGGGGTGGGGGTGATGGGAGACATGAGTGGGGGCCTGGTGGGGGCTGCCCCAGCACTGCTGGGGGGTGGGGGTCATGGGAGACATGTGTGGGGGCCTGGTGGAGACTGCTCCTGCACTGCGGGGGGGTGGGGGGGGTGGGAGACATATGTGGGAGCCTGGTGGAGGGTGCCCCTGCACTGCTGGGGGGTGGTGGGAGACATGAGTGGGGGCCTGGTGGAGGCTGACCCTGCACTGCTGGGGGTGGGGTGATGGGAGACATGTGTGGGGGCCTGGTGGAGGGTGCCTTGCACTGCTGGGGGGTGGGGGTGGTGGGAGACATGAGTTGGACATGAGTGGGGGGCTGGTGGAGGGTGCCCCTGGGTGCTGGGGGGTGGGGGTGGTGGGAGACATGAGTGAGGGCCTGGTGGAGGCTGCCCCTGGATGCTGGGGGGGTGGGGGTGGTGGGAGACATGTGGCGGGCCTGGTGGAGGGTGCTCCTGGATGCTGGGGGGTGGGGGTGGTGGAAGACATGAGTGGGGGCATGGTGGAGGGTGCCCCTGCACTGCTGGGGGGTGGGGGTGATGGGAGACATGAGTGGGGGCCTGGTGGAGGCTGCCCCTGCACTGCTGGGGGTGGGGGTGATGGGAGACATGAGTGGGGGCCTGGTAGAGGCTGCCCCAGCACTGCTGGAGGGTGGGGGTGGTGGGAGACATGTGTGGGGGCCTGGTGGAGGGTGCCCTGCACTGCTGGGGGGGTGGGGGTGGTGGGGGACATGAGTGGGGGCCTGGTTGAGGCTGCCCCTACACTGCTGGGGGGTGGGGGTGGTGGGAGACATGTGTGGGGGCTTGGTGGAGGGTGCCCTGCACTGCTGGGGGGTGGGGGTGGTGGCAGACATGAGTGGGGGCCTGGTGGAGGCTGCCTCTGCACTGCTGGGGGTGGGGGTGGTGGGAGACATGAGTGGGGGCCTTGTGGAGGCTGCCCCTGCACTGCTGGGGGGTGGGAGGGGTGGGAGACATGTGTGGGGGCCTGGTGGAGGGTGCCCTGCACTGCTGGGGGGGTGGTGGCAGACATGAGTGGGGGTCTGGTGGAGGCTGCCTCTGCACTGCTGGGGGTGGGGGTGGTGGGAGACATGTGTGGGGGCCTGGTGGAGGCTGCCCCTGCACTGCTGGGGGTGGGGGTGATGGGAGACATGAGTGGAGGCCTGGTGGAGGCTGCCCCAGCACTGCTGGGGGGTGGGGGTGGTGGGAGACATGTGTGGGGGCCTGGTGGAGGGTGCCCCTGGATGCTGGGGGGTGGGGGTGGTGGGAGACGTGAGTGGGGGCATGGTGGAGGCTGCCCCTGCACTGCTGGAGGGTGGGGGTGATGGGAGACATGAGTGGGGGCCTGGTGGAGGCTGCCCCAGCACTGCTGGGGAGTGGGGGTGGTGGGAGACATGTGTGGGGGCCTGGTGGAGGGTGCCCTGGACTGCTGGGGGGTGGGGGTGCTGGGAGACATGAGTTGGACATGAGTGGGGGCCTGGTGGAGGGTGCCCCTGGATGCTGGGGGGTGGGAGTGTTGGGAGACATGAGTGGGGGCCTGGTGGAGGGTGCCCCTGGATGCTGAGGGGTGGGGGTGATGGGAGACATGAGTGGGGGCCTGGTGGAGGCTGCCCCTGCACTGCTGGGGGGTGGGGGTGGTGGGAGACATGTGTGGGGGCCTGGTGGAGGGTGCCCCTGGATGCTGGGGGGTGGGGGTGGTGGGAGACATGAGTGGGGGCCTGGTGGAGGCTGCCCCTGCACTGCTGGGGCTGGGGGTGATGGGAGACATGAGTGGGGGCCTGATGGAGGCTGCCCCAGCACTGCAGGGGGGTGGGGGTGGTGGGAGACATGTGTGGGGGCCTGGTGGAGGCTGCCCCTGCACTGCTGGGGGTGGGGGTGATGGGAGACATGAGTGGGGGCCTGATGGAGGCTGCCCCAGCACTGCTGGGGGGTGGGGGTGGTGGGAGACATGTGTGGGGGCCTGGTGGAGGGTGCCCTGCACTGCTGGGGGGTGGGGTTGGTGGGAGACATGAGTAGGGGCCTGGTGGAGGCTGCCCCTGCACTGCTGGGGGGTGGGGGTGGTGGGAGACATGAGTGGGGGCCTGGTGGAGGCTGCCCCTGCAGTGCTGGGGGTGGGGGGGTGTGAGACATGAGTCGGGGCCTGGTGGAGGCTGCCCCAGCACTGCTGGGGGATGGGGGTGGTGGGAGACATGTGTGGGGGCCTGGTGGAGGGTGCCCTGCACTGCTGGGGGGTGAGGGTGGTGGGAGACATGAGTGGGGGCCTGGTGGAGGCTGCCCCTGCACTGCTGGGGGGTGGGGGTGGTGGGAGACATGTGTGGGGGCCTGGTGGAGGCTGCCCCTGGATGCTGGGGGGTCGGGGTGGTGGGAGACATGAGTGGGGGCCTGGTGGAGGCTGCCCCTGCATTGCTGGGGGGTGGGGGTGGTGGGAGACATGTGTGGGGGCCTGTTGGAGGCTGCCCCTGCACTGCTGGGGATGGGGGTGATGGGAGACATGAGTGGGGGCCTGGTGAAGGCTGCCCCAGCACTGCTGAGGGGTGGGGTGGTGGGAGACATGTGTGGGGGCCTGGTGGAGGGTGCCCTGCACTGCTGGGGCGAGGGGGTGGTGGGAGACATGGTTGGACATGGCTGGGGGCCTGGTGGAGGGTGCCTCTGGATGCTGGGGGATGGGGGTGGTGGGAGACATGAGTGGGGGCCCGGTGGAGGGTGCCCCTGGATGCTGGGGGATGGGGGTGATGGGAGACATGAGTGGGGGCCTGGTGGAGGCTGCCCCTGCACTTCTGGGGGTGGGGGTGATGGGAGACATGAGTGGGGGCCTGGTGGAGGGTGCCCCTGGATGCTGGGGGGTGGGGGTGATGGGAGACATGAGTGGGGGCCTGGTGGAGGGTGCCCTGCACTGCTGGGGGGTGGGGGTGATGGGAGACATGAGTGGGGGCCTGGTGGAGGCTGCCCCTGCACTGCTGGGGGATGGGGGTGGTGGAAGACATGTGTGGGGGCCTGGTGGAGGCTGCCCCTGGATGCTGGGGGGTGGGGGTGATGGGAGACATGAGTGGGGGCCTGGTGGAGGCTGCCCCAGCACTGCTGGGGGGTGGGGGTGGTGGGAGACATGTGTGGGGGCCTGGTGAAAGCTGCCCCTGCACTGCTGGGGGTGGGGTGATGGGAGACATGAGTGGGGGCCTGGTGGAGGGTGCCCTGCACTGCTGGGGGGTGGGGGTGGTGGGAGACATGTGTGGGGGCCTGGTGGAGGGTGCCCCTGGATGCTGGGGGGTGGGGGTGGTGGTAGACATGAGTAGGGGCCTGGTGGAGGCTGCCCCTGCACTGCTGGGGGGTGGGGGTGGTGGTAGACATGAGTGGGGACCTGGTGGAGGCTGCCCCAGCACTGCTGGGGAGTGGGGGTGGTGGGAGACATGTGTGGGGGCCTGGTGGAGGGTGCCCTGGACTGCTGGGGGGTGGGGGTGCTGGGAGACATGAGTGGGGGCCTGGTGGAGGGTGCCCCTGGATGCTGAGGGGTGGGGGTGATGGGAGACATGAGTGGGGGCCTGGTGGAGGCTGCCCCTGCACTGCTGGGGGGTGGGGGTGGTGGGAGACATGAGTGGGGGCCTGGTGGAGGGTGCCCCTGGATGCTGAGGGGTGGGGGTGATGGGAGACATGAGTGGGGGCCTGGTGGAGGCTGCCCCTGCACTGCTGGGGGGTGGGGGTGGTGGGAGACATGTGTGGGGGCCTCGTGGAGGGTGCCCCTGGATGCTGGGGGGTGGGGGTGATGGGAGACATGAGTGGGGGCCTGGTGGAGGCTGCCCCTGCACTGCTGGGGGGTGGGGGTGGTGGGAGACATGTGTGGGGGCCTCGTGGAGGGTGCCCCTGGATGCTGGGGGGTGGGGGTGGTGGGAGACATGAGTGGGGGCCTGGTGGAGGCTGCCCCTGCACTCTGGGGCTGTGGGTGATGGGAGACATGAGTGGGGGCCTGATGGAGGCTGCCCCAGCACTGCGGGGGGTGGGAGTGGTGGGAGACATGTGTGGGGGCCTGGTGGAGGCTGCCCCTGCACTGCTGGGGGTGGGGGTGATGGGAGACATGAGTGGGGGCCTGATGGAGGCTGCCCCAGCACTGCTGGGGGGTGGGGTGGTGGGAGACATGTGTGGGGGCCTGGTGGAGGGTGCCCTGCACTGCTGGGGGGTGGGGTTGGTGGGAGACATGAGTAGGGGCCTGGTGGAGGCTGCCCCTGCACTGCTGGGGGGTGGGGGTGGTGGGAGACATGAGTGGGGGCCTGGTGGAGGCTGCCCCTGCACTGCTGGGGGGTGGGGGGGTGGGAGACATGAGTGGGGGCCTGGTGGAGGCTGCCCCAGCACTGCTGGGGGATGGGGGTGGTGGGAGACATGTGTGGGGGCCTGGTGGTGGGTGCCCTGCACTGCTGGGGGGTGAGGGTGGTGGGAGACATGAGTGGGGGCCTGGTGGAGGCTGCCCCTGCACTGCTGGGGGGTGGGGGTGGTGGGAGACATGTGTGGGGGCCTGGTGGAGGCTGCCCCTGGATGCTGGGGGGTGGGGGTGGTGGGAGACATGAGTGGGGGCCTGGTGGAGGCTGCCCCTGCATTGCTGGGGGGTGGGGGTGGTGGGAGACATGTGTGGGGGCCTGGTGGAGGCTGCCCCTGCACTGCTGGGGATGGGGGTGATGGGAGACATGAGTGGGGGCCTGGTGAAGGCTGCCCCAGCACTGCTGGGGGGTGGGGTGGTGGGAGACATGTGTGGGGGCCTGGTGGAGGGTGCCCTGCACTGCTGGGGCGAGGGGGTGGTGGGAGACATGGTTGGACATGGGTGGGGGCCTGGTGGAGGGTGCCTCTGGATGCTGGGGGATGGGGGTGGTGGGAGACATGAGTGGGGGCCCGGTGGAGGGTGCCCCTGGATGCTGGGGGATGGGGGTGATGGGAGACATGAGTGGGGGCCTGGTGGAGGCTGCCCCTGCACTTCTGGGGGTGGGGGTGATGGGAGCCATGAGTGGGGGCCTGGTGGAGGGTGCCCCTGGATGCTGGGGGGTGGGGGTGATGGGAGACATGAGTGGGGGCCTGGTGGAGGGTGCCCTGCACTGCTGGGGGGTGGGGGTGATGGGAGACATGAGTGGGGGCCTGGTGGAGGCTGCCCCTGCACTGCTGGGGGATGGGGGTGGTGGAAGACATGTGTGGGGGCCTGGTGGAGGCTGCCCCTGGATGCTGGGGGGTGGGGGTGATGGGAGACATGAGTGGGGGCCTGGTGGAGGCTGCCCCTGCACTGCTGGGGGATGGGGGTGGTGGAAGACATGTGTGGGGGCCTGGTGGAGGCTGCCCCTGGATGCTGGGGGGTGGGGGTGGTGGGAGACATGTGTGGGGGCCTGGTGAAAGCTGCCCCTGCACTGCTGGGGGTGGGGTGATGGGAGACATGAGTGGGGGCCTGGTGGAGGGTGCCCTGCACTGCTGGGGGGTGGGGGTGGTGGGAGACATGTGTGGGGGCCTGGTGAAGGGTGCCTCTGGATGCTGGAGGGGTGGGGGTGCTGGGAGACATGTGTTGGTGATCAGTAGTGCAAGGTGACATGTGGGTTGGCTGGGGGGCATGGCCATGGTGGATGGGTTGCCTGTGGGACATGAGCAGGGGTGCAGGGTAGTCCCCTGTGGTGTGGGCTGCCTGCAGGGGCCGTGGAGGGTGTAGAGGGAACACCTGGGAGGACCCATACGGCCAAATCACGTGTAGCATTCCCCGGAACCACCGAAATACATGTACCCTGCTGAAATCGCCTAGAGGGCCACTGTATGGACCATTCATCATGGCTGTATATGGGTGCTTTTTGTTAGCGCACATTTTGGCGCACATTTTTTTCAGGCGCAGGTACGCTACCGCCTGCTTTCTTGTGGCGTACTTGTTTGGCCCTGTGCGCGTCTTTGACTGTGCGCTGGTTTGCCCTATTCGATTCCATGAATACGGGTTGTAGGCGAGCATGTGGGCGTTCCGCGCACTTGCCTCCTGTACTTCCCCCATGACTCCCATATTTTCACGCGTTGTTCCCCATTCCGAGTGTTACGCCCCGTGTTCCGCCTACTTTTGTGATGTGCGCCGTGCTATGTGCGATTTCGCAGTGGCCGTGTTCGCCAGTTGCCATGGTGCCTAATGGTAAACCCAGCTGCCCCCAGTTTACATCTTTGTGAAACTTTTATGCTTGTTCTGAAAAGAACCATTGTGGGGTGTTAGGCGGAAACCTGTGCAGTTCTCTCTGGGACCACTGCAAAAGATTTAGGACTACAGGCGTTGGCGGTGAACCCACTTGGTAGCAGTCTGTACCACACAGATTCACTTGGTAGCTGTGGCTGAGCAGTCAGACTTCTCTCAAGAAAAGTTGAGCAGTATGTGGAGTATACAAAATAGGGCAATTCTTCACAGCAAGACAAGCAAACACGCAACGAGGCTTAGTGTAAAGATATCAAGGTATTTATTTATAACACAACATCTAGGGAAAACACTAAAGCAAATCATGGCAAACAAATCAAACACAATTACTCTACGAAGTAGAAAACGATCAATCCCCCTAGCAAAATATCGACAACTCTAGGTTCTACTGGTACCACTTATTTTCAGACAGAGGTGTATACCTCAACCTAGATGACACTCGAATATTAGTTAGGAAGGGAGAGAAAAAGATAGGCAGGTTATGAAATCAACACAGTTCAATCCTACGCGGATAAAATGCAAGGCAGGAAGGCAAGAATCACAATAGATCATAAAGTTCAGAGGCCAGGCCCACTTGGAGAGAGGCAAGGCGCGATGTCCCAGAAAGTCTCTAGTGGAGATGCATTCAAGTCTTTATAGCAAATTGTTATCGGCAGATTGAATCAGTTCAGAACAAAGAATGAGCAAAGCTTGGAGGCGACCCAGCGGAACGGAGAGGATTAAGACACCTCACTCGAACCGAACGAAAGGGAAGCCAGGCAGACACGGTACCTTGTTGTGGAGGGGAGCTCGGCGGGGGCAGTTGTTCCTGGTGGTGGATGCACGTCAGGTCTTGGCCAAGAGTAGAGATGATCTCGTCGTCGAAGGAAAGTGAAGTCTGGTGCACCACCAGGGAAGAGACCAGCCGCGGAGTGCTCCGTCACAAGGCACCACCTTTTGGTCACGGTACAGGGGTAGTGGCTATCCGGTTGCCGAGGTGCTCTGCACGGGCAATTTGACCACTGCGTCCTGAGGCGAATAAAAAGCAAAGGGGACTGGTTGTTCCCACCAGTCAGGGGAAGAGACTCTCCGGCAGGGAGATCTCCTCTGTCGTCAGGAAGTGGTGAGTCAGCTCAGCAGGGCTCCACCAGAGGTGTCGTCGTGCAGGTCGGCTCAGCGTTACCCTCGTCGGATTTTTAGGTCCTGTGGTGACTTCTGAAGATCCAGTCCCAAAAGCCCTGCTTTTATGCAGAAGACCCCCATTCATTCAGCCTAGCTGTCAATCAACACATGCTAAGTGGTGAGCGGGAAGGCTCACCACCTGGGCCAATCACTCCAGAGTGCGACCGGAGTTGGCAAGGCAACTCGGTCCAGGGTGCCTAAACCCCCTCCCACGCCCCTGTGGTAACCCAGACAGAATGGCACCACTTTGGAGGGTCTCTGTACAGAGCCCGCCAAAAGTGGAACAAAGGGCTCGACCTTTGGTTTAGGAGTCACAGAGACGAACACAGACGCCATTTTACAAACCGAGTTCTGGCAGAAAATACCA
Organism: Ambystoma mexicanum; assembly: GCF_040938575.1. Classification (NCBI taxonomy): domain Eukaryota; kingdom Metazoa; phylum Chordata; class Amphibia; order Caudata; family Ambystomatidae; genus Ambystoma; species Ambystoma mexicanum. The sequence continues at coordinate 743,840,816 of NC_090932.1, read as the reverse complement.
CTCGATAAACCTATTTAAGATAAGTAGATCAGTGGTACGTTAGAGATTAACGAGAAAAAGTATCAATCTCCAACAATGGGAGGAATCCCATAGGGTTATGTTCGGGGTCGAACATAACAAGTAGTTTCCACTGCCACCAGCCAAAACTTGACGAGGGGGAACGGGACAGTGCCCCCTCGAGTAACAGATCCAGGAGTAATCGAATTACCCCTACTAGTACGTCCACAATAAGATGGTTGGTACTAGTTCTGTTAGTACATTTAGGTCTAGTAAAGCCAATGGTGACTTTACATGCCCGGGGAGACAGTAGTCAGTTCCCGGGTATGGAGTCTATGGTGGGGGACCCGCTAGGGCGCCACCGTGTTACGGCACGTAGGGTGCGGTGTAACACACATAGGAAAACATATGAGACCCTATGGAGTAAAAGACCCCATAGCCCATGGAACACATTGACATTTCAAAGGAATTACACACATACATGTCCAAGAGTGGGGAAAAAAGAGTCTCACTCTTGGCAGGATGGAAAAAAACAAACTCCAGAAATCCAGCAAAGCTGCTGGGGGACTCACTAGGTTAGGAAATTCAGCCTAAACAGAGAATTCTCCCTAACACTCGCCCCCCCCCCCCCAGACTAAGGGACAGGAGGATTTAATCCACTCCTGGATGAATCTCATACCTCTAGTCGATGACATACATCCTAGAGAGACCATCAGCATTTTGGTGGTGACACCCTGACCTGTGCTCAATGGTGAAATCAAACCCTTGAAGGCAGATCGACCATCTCAATAGTTTTGGGTTTTCCCCTTTCATTTGCATTAACCATCTCAAGGGTTGGTGGTCAGTCTGAATAACAAAAGTAGAACCATACAAGTACGGCCTAAACTTCTTCAGAGCCCACATGATAGCAAAGCACTCTCTTTCGATTGTTGCCCACCTTGTTTCCGGATCCTTCAGCTTGCGGCTGATGAAGCAAACGGGGTGCTCCCTACCTTTCCCATCCAGTTGACTGAGTACGGCACCTATCCCTACATTGGAAGCGTCTGTCTGCACAATGAAGTGTTGGCGGTAATCAGGAGCTCTGAGTACTGGGGCTTGGCAAAGAGCCTGTTTCCGGTTTTCAAAAGCCTGATTGCACTCCTCGTTCCATTTAACCTTTTTAGGAAATTTGGGCGAGGAGATGACATTCAGTGGAGAAGCTATGGTCCCATAGTTCTCTATGAAATTCCTGTAATACCCAGAGAGGCCTAGGAAGGCGCTCACCTGGGTTTGAGTAGTCGGTGTTGTCCAATTTTGCACAGCTTCAATCTTACTGAGCAAAGGCCTTATTTCTCCACCGCCTACCTCATGCCCAAGATAGACTACCTTACTCTGTCCAATTTGGCATTTACTTGCCTTTATGGTCAGATTGGCTCGTCCAAGAGCCTGCAAAACATCTCTCAGGTGGATTACATGTTCTTCCCAGGAATTGCTGAACACTGCGATGTCATCCAAGTATGCCATGCAGAAGTCCTCCATCCCATTCAGAACCTGGTTTACCATCCGTTGAAACGTAGCAGGTGCATTCTTCAGTCCGAAAGTCATTACCTTAAACTGGTATAAGCCAACGGGGGTAGAAAATGCAGTTTTCTCCTTGGCATGGTCTGTCAGGGCTATTTGCCAATAGCCTGACGTCAAGTCAAATGTGCTGAGGAACTTGACGGCGCCAAGTTTATCCACCAACTCATCTGTTCTTGGTAAAGGGTGGGCATCAGTCTTGGTGACTGCATTAAGAGCTCGATAATCCACGCAGAATCTAAGTTCTTTAGATCCGGCCTTTGGTACTAACACAACTGGGCTAGACCATGGACTAGTAGAGGGCTCTATTACCCCGAGATCAAGCATCTTGCTGACCTCACCTTTGATGTGGGTTCGTATGTTTTCTGACATGCGGTATCCTCTGCTTTTGACCGGCAGTCACCAGTGAGTATGTCGTGCTGGCCCCAAAGGGGTCAAGCCTGGTGAAAGCGAGAACAGAGAGGCAAACTGATTCAACATAGATTTGAACTCTTCTTGTTGTTCGGGTGTCAGATTGGAGGAGAGGTTCACTCCTTCAATTTTTCATCTAAAGGTAAGCCTCTGAGGAGATCCGGAAGAGCTTCACTCTCTTCTTCTTCCTCGGATAATGCTAGAAGCAACGCTCCTACATCAGGTCGCGAGACATACGCTTTAAGTCGGTTGGTGTGAAAGACTGTCGGAGCCTCCTTGGGATTGCCCAAGTCCACCAGATAGTTAACCTCTCCGAGTTTACCCACTACTCGGTAGGGTCCCATCCACTTATCTTGCAAGGCCCTCTGCCTTGTTGGGATCATAACGAGAACGAGCCGGTCTTGAGCGAACTCAACCATGTTAGCCTTTTGATCGTGCCAGTGCTTGACCAATGCTTGTCCAGCTTTCAATTTATCGCTTGCTTCCGTCATCATGTGCGACATTCTCCTCCGGAGACCTATCACGTAGTCAGTCACTCTGACTGGCTTGGGGGAAGGAGCACTCTCCAACCCCTCCTTAATCAGGGCCAATGGACCTCTGACGGGATGACCATAGAGTAGTTCGAAGGGAGAGTAACCTACTCCCTCCTGAGGGACTTCTCTATAAGCAAAGAGAAGGCATGGCAATAGAAGGTCCCACTTACGCTTAAGGGGCTCCTCTAAAGCACCTATCATGCTCTTCATGGTTCGGTTGAACCGTTCTACCAATCCATTGGTTTGTGGGTGGTAAGCCGTTGAGAACTGGTAAGTTACTCCGCAGGTTTTCCACATGGCTTTCATGTAGTGGGACATAAAGTTTGACCCCCTGTCAGAGATTACTTCCTTAGGAAACCCGACCCTGGTAAAAATACCAGGGGGGCCTTAGCCACAGCCGGAGCTGTAACAGTCCTCATAGGAATTGCCTCAGGATACCTAGTAGCATGGTCTACTACAACAAGTATAAACCTGTTGCCTGAGGAGGTTGGAGGATCAAGGGGACCAACGATGTCAATCCCTACTCTCTCAAATGGGACTCCCACAACTGGGAGAGGCACTAACGGTGCCACATTATTGGATCCAACCTTACCAGAGATCTGGCAGGTGTGGCAGCTCCTGCAGTGTTTTTCTACTTTGGCCCCCATCTTTGGCCAATAGAAGTAGAGCGAGAGCCTTTCCTTAGTCTTCTTGAAACTCAAGTGACCAGCCAAAGGAATCTCGTGGGCTAACTGCAAGAACTGTGGTCTGTTCTCTTGGGGTACTACAAGTCGTTTGTAGTCTCCAGGCGCAGACTCGGTCGGTTCACTGTAGAAGAGGCCATCTTCCCAGTGCAACCTGTATTTCCCAGGCTCTTGCCCTTCAGCCTGAGCTTCTGCCTGATGGCGAAGACCTTCCAGAGTTGAACATTCTCTCTGTCCCTTACTGAAGTCTGCCCTGTTGGGTCCACCTTCTGCCAGTAAAGACTGCAGCTCAGGATGGTCAACAGGATCCAGATCTCCAATGAGTTCCTGGCCTTCCATTAGCTCTTCCTCGGAGTCTAATTCTACCACTCAGGGTTGTACCTCCCTCTCAGCCTCAGCTGGAGGTGGAGTTACGGGTGTGACGTTGGACAACCGCGGGGAAGTCTGTGTCGGCTGCACTGGAATGCTGGCAGCTGGTTTCGGGATAGAAGTCTTAGGTTTCCCCTTCGCTTCTGATTTCTTGGAGACAGCGGCCGACAATTCCAGTGGAGCAGGAGTGATTTCTTTTTTCATCATCTCCTGGAGAGTACCGCACATGGTCCTCTCTCTTGCGGGTCTGGTTAGCTCCTGTAACCGTTTACTAGGAGGTCTGGGAGTATGCGATACAACTCCGAGAGTCTTCAAATCGTTACCAAACAGTATGCGTCCTGGTACCTCACTCTGTATGCTGACAGGTATCTTCACAGTCATGTCGTTACACTGGATGAGAACTGGTAATTGGGGAAGCATCTGCAGAGGCCCTCCAGCTAACTTGGTGAGGCGTTTGGGTGCCTTAGCAACATCCTCAGCCTGAAAAAATGATTTATCCACCACAGTTATGCTGGCCCCAGTGTCCCTAATGGCAGGAGTCTCCTGACCATTCACCTGGACACTGTCCTTATAATACTCTTTAGTATTATCGGGGATAGAATTATAGACATCTAAATTCTGTTGTTCCCACAACCCCAGAGATACTAAAGAAACGCTGGCTGAGACTCCAATGGGTTCGTCAGCTAGCAGTAGAAAGTTTCCACTTGCCATTTGGACTTCCTCCTCTGGAGCGAAGGCTAAGGAGACAAGCTGGACCCCTGAAGGTTTACCCTTACATCTGGGATCTCCTTTCACGTGGTCAGTCGAGCCACAAACAAAACATTTACTGAATGCTTTCTGGAATGGTGGCTTGTTCTGACCTCCTTCCGGTTTGGCACCAGAAGACACACTATTCTGCTGTGGTTTTCCCGGTGGCTTACCCTTCTGGTTTTGTTTGGGGCCCTCTTTGGAATGTGAGTTATTCGAATTCTCTTTTGAGTCTTTTTTAGGCTGTTTTCCCTCGTCCTTTTTCTGAGTTGCCCCAGAATCCTTATGAGTAGCCCTGTTGGCAACCCACAAGTCAGCAGCCTTAGCTAGTGCCCTGGAATCCAATTCCTTCAAATCAGCCAAGTGCTGTCTGAGCTCAGGAGAACAGGCATCATAAATAGACTCCAACATAAAAAGATTTCTCATACCCTCATAAGTGTTCACTTTGTAACCCTTAATCCATCCCTCTACGTTTTTCAACCCTTCACTCACCCAGGTAGCCCAAGGGGTACCATCATGCTTTTTGAGGGTTCTAAACCTCTTAAGATACTGGGAAGGGGTCTTCCCGAATCTAGCTATCAAAGCTAGTTTCACACTTTCGTAATCCGTCTTATCCGCCTCCCCCAACTCCATTACCACATCAGTCGCAACAGGAGGGAGCCTAGAGAACAACCAGGGAAGCAACGCATTCCCAGTGATGTCCTGGAGCCCATGATTGTATTCAAACAGTTTCAGCCAATCCAACACATCCAATCTCGGTTCATACATACCCACTAATTCCTTCGGCATCCGGGGTCTTTTGGGACTGGAGCTCCTAGAGGAACCAGAGGAGAGAGAAGCATTTTCCATAGACAACTTTTTCATCTCTAATTCGTGATTAAGTTCTATTTCTCTGAGTCTGAGCTTGCTTCTGCTCAGCCTGGGCATTCATCCGTCTGAACTCTAGTTCTTGGTTTCGTTCAGATTGAGCCAAGAACCGTTTGTATTCTAGTTCGAGCTTCATTTTTTCAAGTTCAAAATAAGCAGGGTTACTTGTGGGACCTGGTATGGGCCCCGTAGGCACAGCTGGTAAGGCAGGTAGAGGAGCGGGGGAGACAGTTTCGTTAGCCTCTCCGTCCTCGTCAGCCTCTTCATCGCTATCATCAGAATTACGATTCAGATCAACACCATTACTGTCGTCTACATTCGCTGGGGAGATTGGTTCCTCTGAACCAGTACCCAGACTTTGGTTCGCCAGCAATCTCTCTATTAGTTCTAACTTCTTGCCTCTTACAGAAAGATTCGCTTGCCTACAGGGAGCTCGCAAACTCTCAGTATTTTCACCTGACAAAGACTCTTGACTGTAAGTTTCCAACGTAGACATTTTTTTTTTTAAAGTTGCTTTTTGTGCAAATTTTTGTGGTTAGTTATCCTACAGTGTCGAAAAGCACTTAAACTGTATACTCGATACCAATCCCACCGCTGTACACCCGTGTTAGGCGGAAACCTGTGCAGTTCCCTCTGGGACCACTGCAAAAGATTTAGGACTACAGGCGTTGGCGGTGAACCCACTTGGTAGCAGTCTGTACCACACAGATTCACTTGGTAGCTGTGGCTGAGCAGTCAGACTTCTCTCAAGAAAAGTTGAGCAGTATGTGGAGTATACAAAATAGGACAATTCTTCACAGCAAGACAAGCAAACACGCAATGAGGCTTAGTGTAAAGATATCAAGGTATTTATTTATAACACAACATCTAGGGAAAACACTAAAGCAAATCACGGCAAACAAATCAAACACAATTACTCTATGAAGTAGAAAACGATCAATCCCCCTAGCAAAATATCGACAACTCTCGGTTCTACTGGTACCACTTATTTTCAGACAGAGGTGTATACCTCAACCTAGATGACACTCGAATATTAGTTAGGAAGGGAGAGAAAAAGATAGGCAGGTTATGAAATCAACACAGTTCAATACTACGGGGATAAAATGCAAGGCAGGAAGGCAAGAATCGCAATAGATCATAAAGTTCAGAGGCCAGGCCCACTCAGAGAGAGGCAAGGCGTGATGTCCCAGAAAGTCTCTAGTGGAGATGCATTCAAGTCTTTATAGCAAATTGTTATCGGCAGATTGAACCAGTTCAGAACAAAAAATGAGCAAAGCTTGGAGGCGACCCAGCGGAACGGAGAGGATTAAGACACCTCACTCGAACCGAACGAAAGGGAAGCCAGGTGGACACGGTACCTTGTTGTGGAGGGCCGCTCCGGCGGGGGCAGTTGTTCCTGGTGGTGGATGCACGTCGGGTCTTGGCCAAGAGTAGAGATGATCTCGTCGTCGAAGGAAAGTGAAGTCTGGTGCACCACCAGGGAAGAGACCAGCCGCGGAGTGCTCCGTCACAAGGCACCACCTTTTGGTCGCGGTACAGGGGTAGTGGCTATCCGGCTGCCGAGGTGCTCTGCACGGGCAATTCGACCACTGCGTCCTGAGGCGAATAAAAAGCAAAGGGGACTGGTTGTTCCCACCAGTCAGGGGAAGAGACTCTCCGGCAGGGAGATCTCCTCTGTTGTCGGGAAGTGGTGAGTCGGCTCAGCAGGGCTCCACCGGAGGTGTCGTCGTGCAGGTCGGCTCAGCGTTACCCTCGTCGGATTTTTAGGTCCTGTGGCGACTTCTGAAGATCCAGTCCCAAAAGCCCTGCTTTTATGCAGAAGACCCCCATTCATTCAGCCTAGCTGTCAATCAACACATGCTAAGTGGTGAGCGGGAAGGCTCACCACCTGGGCCAATCACTCCAGAGTGCGACCGGAGTTGGCAAGGCAACTCGGTCCAGGGTGCCTAAACCCCCTCCCACACCCCTGTGGTAACCCAGACAGAATGGCACCACTTTGGAGGGTCTCTGTACAGAGCCCGCCAAAAGTGGAACAAAGGGCTCGACCTTTGGTTTAGGAGTCACAGAGACGAACACAGACGCCATTTTACAAACCGAGTTCTGGCAGAAAATACCACTCGATAAACCTATTTAAGATAAGTAGATCGGTGGTACGTTAGAGATTAACGAGAAAAAGTATCAATTTCCAACAATGGGACGAATCCCATAGGGTTATGTTCGGGGTCGAACATAACAAGTAGTTTCCACTGCCACCAGCCAAAACTCGACGAGGGGGGACGGGACAGTGCCCCCTCGAGTAACAGATCCAGGAGTAATCGAATTACCCCTAATAGTACGTCCACAATAAGATGGTTGGTACTAGTTCTGTTAGTAAATTTAGGTCTAGTAAAGCCAATGGTGACTTTACATGCCCGGGGAGACAGTAGTCAGTCCCCGATATGGAGTCTATGGTGGGGGACCCGCTAGGGCGCCCCCGTGTTACGGCACGTAGGGTGCGGTGTAACATACATAGGAAAACATATGAGACCCTATGGAGTAAAAGACCCCATAGCCCATCGAACACATTGACATTTCAAAGGAATTACACATATACATGTCCAAGAGTGGGAAAAAAGAGTCTCACTCTTGGCAGGATGGAAAAAAACAAACTCCAGAAATCCAGCAAAGCTGCTGGGGGACTCACTAGGTTAGGAAATTCAGCCTAAACAGAGAATTCTCCGTAACATGGGGTTAATGAGGGGATGGCAGAGCAGATATAGGAAAAATAGGTGGAAAGTATACACATTAAAAAAAATTAAGATTTATATATTTTTTTAATTAATAGTCAGGTAAAAGAAAACCTGAAAAAGAGAGTATTAAAATTCTCAAAAAACGTAACAAAATTGACTATTTCGCCCATGCTCCGTCCAGGGATCCTCAATTGCCTCAAAGGTTGTTTCAGTCAGTGCTATTGGCACATAGTACTTCCTTCAGGTGAAAATGCCACCTACCGGAGACCTGTGTTGGTGTGGAGGATCCAATGCAGGGGCAGCAGAGGCGACGCTCCCATCATTGGCACCAGATGTAGTTGATGGGAGATGTCCAGAGGTTGATGCAGCAGGTTGTAGTGATCTAGCTTCCCCTGCAGTCTGCTGCATTGCGCTCATTGATACGGAATCAGGTGGTTGATGAAGGCTGCGGTGCCCAGGCTCTGTGCAGGGACTGAAGAGAATCCTCTCCTGCGCTCCTCCCTATAATATTTTCACTGTCCCCTCTCGATGTCTGACAATGGAGTGTCTTTAGGCTCCTTGATTTACTGTGAGGACAGGCAAGGTTTGAAACTCCTGTGGCAGTACTTCTTGGATGGAGCTGGCTGCTCTACCCACTCGACCTCTTCTGGTACTTCAGGGATAGTGACGAGGTTGATGTCTTCATCGCTGGAGGGTACCTCTGGATGGTGTGTCGCCATCTCTAGAAAATGATGAAAAAGAAAAATCAAGAGAAAAAAACTATAATTAAAACAAAAAGGATAAAAAAAATCCTTAAACCCGGAATAAAAACAAAACAAAAACAATATAAAACAAGCAAACCAACAGAAAACAAAGTGCAACAATAGGAGAACAGACAGGAAAAAGGTTTGGTTAGGGAAACATGCACTTAGGGAAACGTGCACTCTGATAAAAAAGGACAGTCAATGTTTGCACTCTGACAATCTGACTCTTTCTCCAAAGCAATGAGAAAGTGTTAGGTGTAGGTGTTCAAGATTTTATATAAATATATATATATATATATATATGCAATTCACGATCAGTAGGTCTATCAAGTAATCATAACTCACGTTTCATACCGTGCACATGCCCTTTGGCTAGTCAGATATTTATGTACCAGTGAATCGAGATTTGAAATGAAATTAGTCTGTTTTCAGTCTTTTTATCTTAAGAATGTTTTAATCTTTTAAGTGACAATTTGGTTGTTGATTAGCTCGGGTGTGACAAATATTAGTTCAATTAATGTTATATGTATGTTTTTTCTTATGTGAATATTCTGACCAATGATGATTTGGGAGTCGAATGTCGAATTCTAGTGCTGCTCACACTGCAACTTGGATCGCAAAGTTAAGCAAAGTAGTGCAATTTTTTCTGTGTTTTTATTACATTTTTTCAAAAAGAGCGTGCAATTATAATATTGTTTGTATTGTTTACATTCTTCCTTTGCATGAAATAAAATTTTGGGAAGATTAAGATGCAGTTTTTATTTCATTGGGTGTACATGTGGTTCTCGATCTGCATTGTTTTTCAATGTACTCTTCCTTGTCTCATTATCGTCTGAATAATTCATAACATTTTGAATTCTCGATTTATTTTGGGTGGGGGATTGAAACTACATATACATAATGTTCAGTTAATACAGTATTTACTCATTTTTATAGACGCTGCTCATGAATCTAGACCTCCTATCAGCACACCCTTCTTACTCCTCACAGTAATTTTGTTAATCTCGATCTGAGTATTATTTTTGGAGGAAAAAAACAACATATTTATTGGCAGTCCTTAAAAGCTCTTCCTTGTCACAGTCCTTCACTTACCATGCCTTGCTATCCCGTTTTGCAGCCCACAACTATCCCACCTCATTCTTTCTTGCAAGAGTTCCTAGTTACTCCACCTCACTCTTCTTTCTCACAGTCCCCAACTACACAACTTCAGTCGTCCTCATCAGTCTTCCACTAACTCCAACTCACTCTTACTCATTACAGTACACCATTACTAATCTCTTCTTAGCTAGTGGAGACCAAATAAAAAGAAGAAATATTTGATAAACTCAATGTTGCATAGCTCAAGAACCGACATTGATAACAAATGATGTGACATCACGTATGCTATCAGAAAAAAAGACAGAATTAAAAGTGTTGGGAGGTATAGCATAACAAAACCCTTGACATCCAGTGAAACAACTTTAGTTGCAGTGATGTTAAGGTGAAACACCCTGATACAACGATACCCTGGAAATTCGGTGTAAAAACTTTAATTGAAGTGCCTTAAGGTGCAGACTTAATGCCAGCAAACGCTGAAATTCTGCAGGAGCTGGTAGCTACAACACCTTAACTATGATGCCCCCAGTGTGTGGCCCCTAAGCACACAGATGATATCACAAATCTCATTACTGATTATATCATATTTGGCATCATTTATGGCATCATGAGTTACATCACTGGTACAGCAGAACATGCATCCAAGAAGGAGAGATGCAACATTTAAAAAGCGTGTTTCTGCATATAAGTGTGGATTCAGCTTGGTTGGATTTTGCATTGAAAAATACTGCTCCTGTGATATGGCAAAGTATGGGGGTAAGCTGGCCGACCAGTTACATTTTGCAGTATGTCCCCCATATGCATTAACTCTGTGCCTGTGACTTTCAAAGATGGGTCACATTTTCATGCACACTCACCCTGACATCCACATGTATGTTGACTCGAACAAAGCACTGAATGCTGGTCAAGGTGTGTCTGCACTCAACAATATCTGCAACATTTACAGCCCTTCCACATAACCACACTCCCTAGCCACTTAGGACATGTCAGATGCCATCAGTGAAGACATAACATGAGAAAATAGGCAGGACATCACTTGCAACTTCCTCAATGACCTTACTGGTAAGTACCAGCTATGGGGAAATATTTTGACTATATTTGAACATGTAGCACCAATGCAATATACTCTGTCTTTTATGAAGGTCTGAAAACATTTATCAAGCATTGAAAATAATGGTCGGGGAACTACGGAAAGTTGCTCTTGCACATAGCACTTGAAGATTTAGATGTAATATAGAAGAAGTCTGCAATCTTTGTATTGCCACAGGTTTTACATTACAAATTCACTACCCTATCCAGCACAGGCAATAGTGAGGATAAATCAAGTCATAGTCCAAAATGTTTAATGGAATGCTGGCTTCAAACCCCGGCACTAAAACAATTACATTTGTCCATACAGTACATTAGCGACTTTAATCTTGATTACTATGTGTCCTAAAAAAATGAACGTGTTTTTCAACATCGTTGACGGTTGGAGGTCACTTGCCTTAGCCTTTACAAGTTTACATGGTCAAGGTCTACCATTTGATATGTTATAGTTACAGTAAGATGTCTGCCATATGTAGATACGTTGACTTCGGAGACTGCCTCTTATTATATATGTTGAAGTCTTTGGCAGACAGGTGTAAAGTCATAATCAGAGTATTCAAATATCTTCTTTGCATTGGGGTCTGTTTTTAGAAGAGAGCGATGAAGGTACTAGAGTAGTGCATCATGGCGAATGCTCAATCAATACAGAGTAACTCTAATGCAGAAAAATATCATGGTTGTAAATGGACAGTATTTTTCAATGCAAACGAGCAGTTCAATGCAAAAGAGCAGTGTGTTCCGATTGGGCCTGTGTGCCTACTTATCCCATAGGTCACCGTCGGATGGTGTCAGTTGGCCTTCTACAATAAGGCCTGCACAACAAGGCTGACTCCTGCCTTTGCCTGTCCTTGCCAAAACATGCCGTTGGGCCGGAATCCCTGCACGAAGAAACTCCCTACTCACCTCAAGTGCCGGTAAGATGCTACAATTGTACTCATATTGCGGTCCTTTATCCACCCAGTCTCTCATCTCTCTTGCTAGGTTCTGACTCTTACCTGAGCAGAATATATATGACTTATGCTGCACCCCTTTGCTACGTATGTAAAGAGCCCGCCAAACTTACCTCCCGCCCAGTAGCCCCAGACTCCCTCATCGCCTCCACTTACCTCGTATGATTCGTAAACTACACTGAATGAAATTCCAACACTCATAACATTCCTTGTCTACGATACAGTTTCATCTGCCGTTAATCGCCTTTCATTACTGCCTGTGTCATTTTACTGACATCTATGCTCGTCCTTCCACATACTGCGTATGATTGCACATTGCCTATGATTGCCCTTTGAATATTGCCTATGATTGCCCTTTGAATATTACTTATGTCTGCCCTTTGAATATTGCCTATGATTGCCCTTTGAATATTGTCTAGGAGTGCCCTTTCGTCATATTGGCCATGCTTGAATGCTGTATGTACAAAGCTTGATAACATAGCCTTCTGCTACATATGCCTCTCTATATAGACTTTGTACCGTCTAAATTGAGCCCGCGATTGCTCTCCGCATCCAGCTCTGTCTAGGCCAATCAACATCGATCCTGCCTATTCTAAGCATGCTTGAACCTATCTCACCTAGTCATGTCAGATCCTTAAGCTACTAGTGCCATATTACACCTGATTACATTGTATTATCTATATCCCTAAACCCGATTGCTGCACTGTACCCCACTCTCATTACATACCGTGATGCCTGCACTTTACCTATGCAATTCCATTGTAACGTTATGATCTAAACCACTGACTACAAATAATTTGCTGTTACAATAATGCTTAGTCTACTATGACCTTCCATAGCTAAGTGCTATACTGTGCTAACTGGACCCAAAGTAATATGTTTGCCACTTTCTTAAACATAGTCACCCTAGGCACCGCACTAGCACTAGACCCTCTAGCTAGTGTTACAAGACCACATACTCATCTAATACCAGATCATAACTCATAACTAACATGGCATTGACTCTGGATGCTACGCCCACATCTTCCCTTCCTATCAACCTAGCCCATGAACAACTACTAAGCAACTTGAACTCTTTCCAGAGACTACCTGTGATAAAAATGGGGCAGTCTCGACATTAAGGACACCAGCAGGCTCAGGCTCTGTTAATACGAGGCAGAAGGACCATATGAAGGGTTAATGGAGTCGCTCTGATTCAATGGATTAAGTGACAGGTCATTGGACCAATCATGGAGTGGCTCGGATGAAAAGGAAGTTTTATGACAACAATTGTCTCTCCTTTGTTTTGTTTTTGTTTTGTTGCCAGGAGACGGCGGAGGAGGAGGTTTTGAAAGACGACAGTTTGAGCTGGGCATATTAGGAGACGAGAAGCTGAGGCGATTTGTGCCGTTGCACTGAGTTAGATACAAGTTGTGAATTTTAATATTATAGGCGATCGTATGAAATCGCTATTCCCTTATCTCCTTGTGTGGGCGAGAGAAGCGGAGGAGAGAGGGAATACAGAGAAGCTGAGCAGCTGATCGACCGTAAGAGGGGCCGCGCTGGGCCGAGCAGATATCCACACATTGAGAAACCAGAGGGGAGGAGTTTCCGTCATCTGAGGCCGTCGGGTGGAACAGCTGATCCGTCCCACGAAACGCCGAAGGAAGGTGACGCTGTTAACGAGAGCCGCGGAGTCGAACAGCTGACATCTCGCCGAGTGCGGAAAGGGGAGGAGTTTTGTTCGGCGGAGGCCGCGCTGAGGCAAAGAACTGAAGGTCGGAGAAGAGGCCAGAGAAAGAGTTGAGGTATAGCGGAAACACCCAGGAACAAACGGCTTCAACCGGTAAGAGAGAACCGAGGGGGAGATTGGGACGCTACGAGCCGCACTGAGGGGAAAGCAGCTACCTCGTAGTGAACAGGCGATATAGATGAACTCTGGGAAGACATTCGTATGAGAGGAGACGAAAGTATAGTAGGGGGAGTGAATACCAAATAGCAGAAGAACGAAAGTAACAATCTACTTCACGAGTTGTCCCCGAAAATATTGAGACAGAATGAAGTATACATGAGGGTCTGGGCTATACTCTCTGGAAGACCTTAAGGGATAAATAGAATATTATACCTGTAAATTCGATGGTGAAGTCAGGACACTCTAAAAACTATATTTTCACCATCCGCTAAAGACAGTCCCTCTTAATTCAAAGAAGATAAAGAGCAATTGCAAACTCGGTGAGAGATCTAGAGAAGGAACTGAAACTGAGCATACGACAGGAACCAGACCCAACCCATGCTTCAGTTCTCAAGGACTAGGAAGAACGAATATTAACAAAGACTTAACTGAAATCTATTGATCTGCTGACCTGGAAGATCTTTGTCCTCACAAGAAGATACCATCAGAGACCCACAGTATCCTTTTGTTTATTTATTTATTTTTTTGTTTAGTTTCAAAAGAAAGGATGATAAAAGTTAGAACAGTTGTACGTTGAGATTAAAAGTTATCTTGGGAACAAGTTAAAATTAACTCTCCTTTTGACTGTGTTCGTATCTATTCGGCACAAACCTCACAATTTGGTGTCAGAAGTGGGATAAAAAAACCGAACACCATGGAGGAACTCATTAAAACGTTGAGTGAGGGGCAACAATTGCTTCAACAGGCGTTACAGTTACAGAACCAACAAGCCCAAGCCGATAGGCAAGCATTTCAACAGGCCATACAACTACAACAAGCCCAATTAATGGAGGCGACCACCGTAAGACGACATTCCCAGGTTCCAGCATCAGTCTTACAAAAGTATGCCGTGGGAGAGGACCCGGCTCACTTCTTTGTGAACTTCGAAAGAGTGGCTAGGAAAGCGCAATGGCCAAACGATAGCTGGTGCCACTACATAGCACCCCTTATGACAGGTGAGATGCAGAGTGCATACCAAGCAGCAAATCCATCTGGTGGAACACCTTATACAGATATGAAACGAGTAGTACTGGAACGCTTGGGACATGATGAAGAAGCATATAGGATAAAATTTAGAGAGATCAAGCTACAAGCCAAAGAAACACCGAGGCAGTTGTTTTATAGAGTTAAAGAGTTAGGAGAGAAATGGTTGCAGTCTAACTCCAGTACTGCTCATGAGATGTCGGAGAAAATTGTGATGGAGCAGTTTGTGGAAGCCCTACCATTACCGATGCAACGTTGGGTCCGCCAACATCACCGACCCAGCCTGGTTGAAGCCGTTAACATCGCTTCAGCCTATCAAAAGGCTGGACAAGGCAGGACCATGTCATATGCGATAAACAACAAACCAACCTCAACACCCAGTTGGAATAACCCTTCTCTCAGAACCACCAACGCTACAAGATGGCCGAACCCGATGTTACGTAAGGCGGAGTGGGAGGCTCCTAGAGGGAGACCAACGAGTGAAAGCCCTGTAGGCATCAGACCCCCTAATATGGTACCAAAAGGTATACAGTGTTTTGACTGTGGGGAGTGGGGACACTTGGCAAGAATGTGTCCCAAAAGAGCTAAAACTGAACCGATGGACGTGGGAAACCTGGAGGTTCCCAGAGAAGGAGAATATCAAGAAGTGACAGCAATCCCAAAAACATCATATTCATATATCTGTGAAGCCGAAGTTGATGGGAAACCTACAAGAGCCATGGTGGATACCGGCAGTTTACAAAGAGTAGTAAGTACAGAACTGGTAGGGAATACGGGGGACCCGAATACAATGATTCCCATCCGTTGTGTCCATGGTGATGTCAAACCTTATCCTACCAAAGAAATTAATTTAAAAGTGGCCGGGGAACAGATGGGGATAAGGGCCGCCCTCATGCCAGTATTACCAGAGCCTCTGCTGATTGGTTCCGATGTTCCTAATTTTTCACAGATCATAAAGAAGATAGAAGAGAGTTGGTTAAGAAATGCTCCTTTCGCCCAGGAGACGATTGCAGAGCCACCAAAAAAAGAAAAGAAATTAAAATCTGAGCTAAGAAAGTTAAAGAGAGTTTGGGCCGAGAAAAATGTTTGCCCAATTGCAGTTGACTGGAGAATTGATGAAGTGGGAGATACTTTCAGAATGGCACAAGAAATAGATCCGCTATTAGGAAATGCTAGGGCTGCAGTTCACTCAGTGGTATCGGGAAATGGTCCCTCTTTTGTTCAAGAAAAAGGATTATACTACCGAATTAGCAAGGATGCCACTGGAGCCGTTCTGAAACAGTTGTTAGTCCCCAAGAAATATTATCAAACCGTGTTGGAAGTGGCCCATCTGCAAATTGGTGAAGGCCATTTAGGAACGGAAAAGACCACTCAGAAAATCCTTGCTAGGTTTTATTGGCCAGGGCTCTATGCTCAAGTAGCTCGTTTTTGCCAAGCCTGTCCCGAATGCCAGAAGAAAAATAAGGCCAATGTGAGAAAAGCCCCTTTGCAGCTGATGCCAATCGTGTTAGAACCTTTTCATCGGATTGGGTTAGATATTGTGGGGCCCTTGGAGCCCTCATCCAGAGGTCATGAATACATTCAAGTGATTGTAGACTATGCTACAAGGTACCCAGAGGCTTTTCCTCTTAGATCTACTAGTACCCAAAGTATATGTGATGCCTTGATACCCTTTATCAGCCGAGTTGGAATACCGAAGGAGATTGTTACGGACCGAGGATCCAACTTTATGTCATCGGTGATGGAACAAGTGTGTACGATTCTACAGATGAAGCATTTAAAGACCGCTGTATATCATCCTCAAACTGACGGCCTTGTAGAGAGGTACAATCAAACCATAAAACAAATGTTACGTAAAACAGGAGAGCCGGGAGGAAAGAATTGGGACAGGTTGTTACCATGGATACTCCTTACCTTAAGGAATACGCCACAGTCATCAACCGGGTTTATACCCTTTGAACTTCTGTTTGGAAGATCGGTGAGAACACTTCTCGATGTTTTAAAGGAAAACTGGGAAGAAGAGCCGAGTCAAGAAATCTCCCTTACCGAATATGCCTACCAACTTAGAGAAAGGGTAGAGAAGTTACAGAACATTGCCAAAGAAAACCTGTTACAAGCACAAACTAAACAGGAATATTATTATAATCGCAATACTCAACTGAGAACATTTAACAAGGGAGATAAAGTGCTGGTCTTGCTCCCGACCACCGAGAACAAAATGCTAGCCGCTTGGAGAGGTCCTTATGAGATTGAAGAGGTCCTAGGTCCACTAACATACAAGGTGAGACAAAAGGACAGGAGATTCCCAACACAGACATATCATGTGAATCTACTGAAGAGATGGGTAGAACCTATAGCGACGGTGGCAGTGATTAATACAAAGGAGGTATCTTTCGAACCTTTTCCTCAGCTCAAAGAAGAGATAGGACTGGAGGCGTTAAACGTAAATCAAGACCTTTCTGAGCTGCAGAAGAAAGAACTTCTGGAGTTGGTAACGAGATTTGCTAATACTTTTTCCTCTTTACCGGGGAGAACGAACCTGGTGTGCCATCGTATTGCGACTCAGCCAGGAGAAGTAGTAAGGATTAGACCCTATAGAATCCCAGAAACAAAACTCCAATCTATCAACAAGGAGATAAAAGAAATGCTGGAAATTGGCGTAATAGAACCTTCTCATAGCGAATGGTCATCCCCGTGGTAATGGTGCCGAAACCTGATGGAACGGTTCGTTTTTGCATGGACTTTAGAAAATTGAATGAGATTTCCAAGTTCGACGCCTATCCTATGCCACGGATAGAAGATTTGATAAACAAGCTGGGTAAAGCTAAATTTCTAACAACCATAGATTTGACAAAAGGGTATTGGCAAATTTACTCCCAGAGGACAAAGAAAAGACAGCTTTTGCTACGCCATCGGGATTGTTCCAATTTACAGTCTTACCTTTTGGGTTACATGGGGCACCCGCAACCTTTCAAAGGCTCATGAATTCAATCCTTAGAGGGCATGAAGCATATGTAGGAGCATACCTTGACGATATTATTGTCTTCAGTCAGACTTGGGACGATCATTTAACCCATTTGGAAAAGGTACTGCGACTCTTACAAAAATCCGGTCTACGCATAAATCCAAAGAAAACTTGCATGGCTAATTTCTATACTAGATATTTGGGATACTTTGTAGGACAAGGGATGATTAAACCACAAGAAGACAAGTTGAAAGCCATAAAAGACTTACAATTTCCTACAAACATTCGACAAGTGCGAGCCTTTCTTGGCTTTATTGGGTACTATAGAAGGTTCATTCCTCATTTCTCAACAATAGCAACTCCTCTGACGGATCTGTTGAAAAACTCGTCCAACACGAAGAAGGGCTGGTATACAACAGAAACAATGAATGCATTTAATAGCTTAAAGAATGCTTTATCGGAAAAAGCCATTTTAAAATGTCCAGATTTCTCAGCGCCGTTCTTCCTACACACGGATGCCTCCGGAACAGGTCTGGGAGCGGTATTATTCCAGGGGCAAGATGAAACGGAAAGACCAGTACTTTTCATAAGCAGAAAACTCTTACCGCATGAACAACACTATGCTACGATTGAAAAGGTATGTCTTGCAGTAAAATGGGCCATAGAGGCATTACGTTACTACTTATTAGGAAGAGAGTTTACCCTAGTGACTGATCATGCACCTCTTGTATGGTTAGCCCGTAACAAAGATACTAATCCCCGAGTACTTAGATGGTTTTTATCACTACAACCTTTTACGTTTAAAACAGTTCATCGCCCAGGAAAATTATTGACCCAAGCAGATTTCCTATCCCGGAATAATTCCCTTCCCGAGCGTAAGGGACTAGAGGGGAGGGTATGTGATAAAAATGGGGCAGTCTCGACATTAAGGACACCAGCAGGCTCAGGTTCTGTTAATACGAGGCAGAAGGACCATATGAAGGGTTAATGGAGTCGCTCTGATTCAATGGATTAAGTGATAGGTCATTGGACCAATCATGGAGTGGCTTGGATGAAAAGGAAGTTTTATGACAACAATTGTCTCTCCTTTGTTTTGTTTTTGTTTTGTTGCCAGGAGACGGAGGAGGAGGAGGTTTTGAAAGACGACAGTTTGAGCTGGGCATATTAGGAGACGAGAAGCTGAGGCGATTTGTGCCGTTGCACTGAGTTAGATACAAGTTGTGAATTTTAATATTATAGGCGATCGTATGAAATCGCTATTCCCTTATCTCCTTGTGTGGGCGAGAGAAGCGGAGGAGAGAGGGAATACAGAGAAGCTGAGCAGCTGATCGACCGTAAGAGGGGCCGCGCTGGGCCGAGCAGATATCCACACATTGAGAAACCAGAGGGGAGGAGTTTCCGTCATCTGAGGCCGTCGGGTGGAACAGCTGATCCGTCCCACGAAACGCTGAAGGAAGGTGACGCGGTTAACGAGAGCCGCGGAGTCGAACAGCTGACATCTCGCCGAGTGCGGAAAGGGGAGGAGTTTTGTTCGGCGGAGGCCGCACTGAGGCGAAGAACTGAAGATCGGAGAAGAGGCCAGAGAAAGAGTTGAGGTATAGCGGAAACACCCACGAACAAACGGCTTCAACCGGTAAGAGAGAACCGAGGGGGAGATTGGGACGCTACAAGCCGCACTGAGGGGGAAGCAGCTACCTCGTAGTGAACAGGCGATATAGATGAACTCTGGGAAGACATTCGTATGAGAGGAGACGAAAGTATAGTAGGGGGAGTGAATACCAAATAGCAGAAGAACGAAAGTAACAATCTACTTCACGAGTTGTCCCCGAAAATATTGAGATAGAATGAAGTATACATGAGGGTCTGGGCTATACTCTCTGGAAGACCTTAAGGGATAAATAGAATATTATACCTGTAAATTCGATGGTGAAGTCAGGATACTCTAAAAACTATATTTTCACCATCCGCTAAAGACAGTCCCTCTTAATTCAAAGAAGATAAAGAGCAATTGCAAACTCGGTGAGAGATCTAGAGAAGGAACTGAAACTGAGCATACGACAGGAACCAGACCCAACCCATGCTTCAGTTCTCAAGGACTAGGAAGAACGAATATTAACAAAGACTTACCTGAAATCTATTGATCTGCTGACCTGGAAGATCTTTGTCCTCACAAGAAGATACCATCAGAGACCCACTGTATCCTTTTGTTTATTTATTTATTTTTTTGTTTAGTTTCAAAAGAAAGGATAATAAAAGTTAGAACAGTTGTACGTTGAGATTAAAAGTTATCTTGGGAACAAGTTAAAATTAACTCTCCTTTTGACTGTGTTCGTATCTATTCGGCACAAACCTCACACTACCCTACTCTAATAGACCATGTAACCCAACCTCTAGGGATATAAGGCTCTGGCACCCTTCATATCGAAGTTTATCAATGCTTCATTCACCATGGGCAGCATTCCAAGTAACCTCAAAGAGTCTTGGGTACTTCCACTCCTTAAAAAACAGACTCTAGACCCAACCATACCAACCAACTACTGTCCCATCACTACAGTGCCATTCCTCCTCAAAATTCTAGACATGGTTGCCTACATACAAATTCAGAAGTACCTGGAACTTAACCACCTTCTAGGAACTCGCCAATCAGGTTTCCGGCCACAACATGGAACGGAAACAGCGCTAATGGACCTCAAGGCTCAAATTGATGAGCTCAGGGAAAAGGGAAAATCAGCTCTACTTCTCCTCCTCGACCTTTCAGCTGCATTTGACCTTGTCGACCACAAGGTTTTATGTAACCACCTCGACTCAGCTGCTCATTTCTCCAAGAAGGCCATAATCTGGATAGAATCATTCTTAAGTAATAGGACTATGAGAGTCTTCTCACGGTCAGCAGCTGCAGACCCTACCCCTATCACCTGTGGAGTGCCCCAGGGATCTGGTGTCCACCTACTTTGTATAACATATTCACCAAGCCCCTTTTCAATGATCTGGACCATCTTGGTATCACCTATACCAATTATGCAGATGATACCCCGATTATTTTACAACTTACTGGAATATGATGCGGATTTGGCCTTGGTGAATAGAGTTTACCTCATCCAGGCATGGATGGCAGCACATGGTCTATGCCTGAATGATGACAAAACTGAGTTCATTATCCTGGGGACCATCTCCAACCTGAATAAATTAGGCCCTGAATACACTTCCTTTAATATCGACGGCAACTCTATCATCGTTGGCTTTTACCTCAACTCCACTAAACAATTGAACTCTATGGTGTCCACCACTGCATACACATGCAAACTAATCAGAGGGGGCAAACCATTTTTATCTATGAATAGTTGTATCATTCTTGCCAGAGCTCTTATTTTGTCCAAGTTAAACTACTATAACTCCCTCTACATCGGGGCTAATAGGTACATCACTAGATGAATTCAAACACTCCAAAATAAATGCGCTTAGAGCTGCCCTCGGCATAGCAAAGAAAGAGCACATCTCTGAGATTAGGAGAGAACATAACTGGCTATCTTCCTGCGACAAAATCAGGCTGAAAACTGCCTCACTCACCTACAAATGTCTAAACAATGCTGCACCTTGCTACCTTACTGAGAGATTCTCTAGAAAATCCTCGACCAGGCCCACTAGAACAGCTAAAAATAACTGCCTTACAATCGCAAGATTTAAACTTTCCAAGGCAGGGGCAGCGCAGCTTTTCAGTTAAAGCAGCTCAGCTTTGGAACTCCTTGCCTCCATCCCTACGAGCGGTCCAATCATATATGAACTTCTTCGAGAACTTCATCAACTGGCTTAAAGAAAATGACCAGTAATACCACCTCATCATATTATATTTTGTTTTCAGAGTGCCTATTATCATGCTGCCTGTATAGTGTCTCTTCTTGTATTTTGATCATTTGCATCTGTATTTTTGACGTTCTTGACTTGTATATATTTTGATCATTTGCATCTGTATTTTTGACATTCTTGACTTGTATATGTGCCATGTGTAACCTAAGCTGAAAGACCTCTTGGATCGTCTGCGCTCTGATACCTCAGGGTCTGGCGTACAATACAAATCAATAAACAAACAAACACCAAGCTGAATGCAACCTTATATGCAGAAACGTTTAAATGTTGCATCTCTCTTTCTTGCACATGTGATCTGCTGTAACAGTGATATCACTCCTGATGCCATACGTGATGTGTCATATGTGATATCACCAGTGATGTCATTTGCAATGTTATCATTGTGCATCATAGTCAGGTTGGCGTAGTTACAGGGGTTTGTGGCATTAAATCAGCCCCTTAACGTCACTTCAGCTACAGCTTTTACAGCAAATCTCCAGGGTTTCGTTGCATCAGATTGTTTTACCTTGTTTTCACTTAATTTCAAGGGTTTTGTTGCACTGACTGTATTCACCTCAACTGTCCCTAAAGGTTTTTCATTGAATCATATAAATGTATATTTGGAATAGAGGTGCAGATTTAAATGCAGCCTCTACATTGCAATGACTTTGCTGTCACAGCAACTGTCTAATAGTGCACCTATGGTCTCAGAACCTGCTGAACACTATGCCATTGGCATGGGGTTTCATTAAAGGGGGGGGGGTCTAATTATCAGATCACCCTTCCTGAGATGATTACCCAAAACATTTCATTATTAATAAACATCAAATAAGCTAGGTTGGCCCTATGCTGTCAAGTTGTCAATCCTTGACAACTTGTTTCTGTTTAGAAAGATAAAGGCTAACCTCTTTATTGTGGCATCAGTCTTGTCCATCTGACTGGTAAGTGTTTAGAGCAGGAGTTTATGATGCAAAGGGACCAGAAGGCAAAGATTGCCATTGTTAGTGAAGTTCAAGACATCGCTGATGCACTGGGTGGTGGCAATCTCATAGCACCTCTGATCAAAGCGAATCTGCAGTTCGTATTCTGCTAAAATGTGAACCCCCTCTAACACTGAGTTTGTGGGTCTTCACTAAAGGATTTCAGCAGAATGTTGGAGAAGATCAGACACTGCTACTTGCAATTTTACAGTAAAAATCATGCAAGTTCATAGATTTTATGTCATCTAATGAAAACAATGTAACACACGCTTGTGGTAACCTTTATATGTTCACCCTAACTGGGTCACCACCATCCAAATACAACAACCCGGCTTATATATTTTCATGAAAGGATGAAGGTGGACTGTATTCATGTAAATGTCACAAAAACTGAACATGCAAATTAACAAGCGGGGTCCTGGGAGTCCCTCTGCCAGACATTAGTCCTGGTTGCGAGAGACTTACCCAGAGTCTTTAGCTCACTATCTTTCACAGAGAAGAAATATCCTAAACATATCAGTCTTTGTCCTGCCCTGGGGCAGTCCAGCACCGAAATGCTAGGCAATTCTCCTCTGAACAAGAGTACCAACAGCATCCCCAGACACGTGTTTCGGTCTGGTTGGACCTCATCAGTAGGGAGGAGCTGTGCATCTCTAAGAATAGTGAGCAAGGGGTCCACGTCTGGATTCCCCTGGTAACTTAGGGTGAGACCCAAAGTTACTTGCATATGCAAATTAACAAGGGGGGTCCTGGGAGTCCCTCTGCCAGACATTAGTCCTGGTTGCGAGAGACTTACCCAGAGTCTTTAGCTCACTATCTTTCACAGAGAAGAAATATCCTAAACATATCAGTCTTTGTCCTGCCCTGGGGCAGTCCAGCACCGAAATGCTAGGCAATTCTCCTCTGAACAAGAGTACCAACAGCATCCCCAGACACGTGTTTCGGTCTGGTTGGACCTCATCAGTAGGGAGGACCCCCCTTGTTAAATCTGCATATTTAAGTAACTTTGGGTCTCACCCTAAGTTACTAGGGGAATCCAGACGTGGACCCCTTGCTCACTATTCTTAGAGAGGCACAGATCCACCCTACTGATGAGGTCCAACCAGACCGAAACACGTGTCTGGGGTTTCTGTTGGTACTCTTGTTCAGAGGAGAATTGCCTCGCATTTCGGTGCTGGACTGCCCCAGGGCAGGACAAAGACTGATATGTTTGGGATATTTCTTCTCTGTGAAAGATAGTGAGCTAAAGACTCTGGGTAAGTCCCTCGTAACCAGGACTAATGTCTGGCAGAGGGACTCCCAGGACCCCCCTTGTTAAATCTGCATATTTAAGTAACTTTGGGTCTCACCCTAAGTTACTAGGGGAATCCAGACGTGGACCCCTTGCTCACTATTCTTAGAGAGGCACAGATCCACCCTACTGATGAGGTTCAACCAGACCGAAACACGTGTCTGGGGTTTCTGTTGGTACTCTTGTTCAGAGGAGAATTGCCTCGCATTTTGGTGCTGGACTGCCCCAGGGCAGGACAAAGACTGATATGTTTGGGATATTTCTTCTCTGTGAAAGATAGTGAGCTAAAGACTCTGGGTAAATCCCTCGTAACCAGGACTAATGTCTGGCAGAGGGACTCCCAGGACCCCCCTTGTTAAATCTACAAAAACTGAACATCCGCTTAATAACACCTACACAATGATTTAGAAAATGTGAGTAATTGTCCACACATTATTTCTCCTGACAAGAGTTTGCATTTTTCAAAGGTCAAGATTCTGGATATCAATCCAGATTCAACTGTATCAAGGGATCCCCAAACCAATTAGGTCAAGGGGTAGTCCCATTGCCATTTAAACTGCCATGGAAAATAATAATTCATTTTATGGATTCAACCATGACCCACTATTCTAAACTATTTTGGAAGTAAAGAATGATTTACAGTGGCATATCTAAAAATAATTTCAAAGCCACAAAACTCTAAAGAATGTTGTGGATACAATAGGCACTAACATTTCAATGAAAGAGCACATACAAGGAATATTATCAATTCTACACTAGCTACCATGTGAAGCTGTTTATGTTAATGCACATTAAATTAGACCTATATGGCATGGTACATCACACGATCTAGAAATACCAGCCCTTCTCTTGATTATTTCCCTGTACGTAAATGTCACAAGCTGAGCTGGAATTTAATTGTTCCATTTATAAAGCATATATTTGCATACTGAATGTAATGTTTTTACAGGTTTTGCACACTCACGTCATGTTATCTTCACCCTTGTGATTCTAAATGTCACATTAGCATGGGAAGCCATTTAATGGGAGAAGTGTAATTTCATTCA
Source organism: Ambystoma mexicanum (assembly GCF_040938575.1). Classification (NCBI taxonomy): domain Eukaryota; kingdom Metazoa; phylum Chordata; class Amphibia; order Caudata; family Ambystomatidae; genus Ambystoma; species Ambystoma mexicanum. The sequence continues at coordinate 743,816,007 of NC_090932.1, read as the reverse complement.
TTGGGCCTCATTCCGAGTTGGGCGCAAAGGGATTACTGGCACCGGTAAGGAGGACCCCGGTGCCGGTAAACCCTTTGCGCCCTATTCTGAGGTCCCTTAGCGGGTCCCTGCTTTAACGCCTGGTCTGACCAGGCGTTATGGACGGGACCCGTTAAGGGACTTCAGAGCTAATAACGGTACCGCAAATTGCGGTACCGTTATTAGCTACTTCCCCATTCCCATTGAGCCCTCTGGGGGCTCAATGGGAATGGGGAATGGATTTTTCAATGGGGACTTACCGGTCCCGCAAAGGTCGGACTACACCGGTAAATCCCCATTGAACCAAGTCGGAGTCGGCACCGGTATGGGAGGTAGTCATGGCACAAATAGCCACAAAGGTATTGGTGATTATGGCAGTGGTGGAGTGCCTACTACACTGAAAGTGGAAGATGGCTAAGATGGAGGAGGAAAAGCTTAATTTCCCTCACAGTAAGTGGAGGATTTCCAGTGATTGACTCTCCCGGAAGCTGCTCTCATGGATTCCTAGCTCATCCCATTGCTCCTCCCAGGCGTCGCCCGAAAACATAGCAGTCATCCATGCATTTCAAGGGCCTGACACTGATTTAGATGTAACATGCCTCTCTGAATCTCTGGTGCTCCCTCCCAGAAAAAAAGGCAAGTGTGACAGTACCATAAGCTTCCCTCAGGGATTCCCAGCTTCTCCTTCTTCCAGGTGTCACACGATGACATGTGTCTCACCCACTAGCTTCTTAGAGATGGATACGGACTGCTGTGTCACCCTCTTCCCCAAATCTCTGCTTCACCCTCCAGGCAAAATGAGGGGAGTGTAACTCTTCAACAGACTGCTCTCATGGATTCCTGGCTAATCCTGCTCCTTCGTCCTGCCTGTTATAACCTGATGACACATGTCATCCATTCACTTCAAGATACTGGGGGTCATTACGAGGTTGGAGGTAACCATGGCGCTATTAGCGCCATGGCTGCCTCCAAAACCTCACTGACTCTGCCCTGGTGAATGGAGCTATGACCGCCCCATTCCAAGGTTGGCGGTTGCGGTAATTCCCCATTCACCAGGGCCCTTCCCCATTCCCATTTGAGCCCCCATAGGGCTCAATGGGAATGGGGAAGGCTCTAATAACGGTACTGCAAATTGCGGTACCGTTATTAGCTCTCAGGTCCCTTTGCGGGTCCAGTCCTTAACGCCTGGTAAAATCAGGCGTTAAGGGAGGACCCGCAAAGGGAACTCATAGTAGGGCGGTAAGGGATTACCGGTACCGGTGCCCTTACCGGTACCGGTAATTCCTTACCACCCGGGTCGTAATGAGGCCCACTGACTTTGACTGGTGTGTCACCTGCTTCTTTTAATCTCCACTGCTTCCTTCCAGAAAAATGAGTCAGTTGTGAAACTCCCACAAGGTATTCTTGGCTCCTCCTGCTCGTCCTACCAGTTGTCACCGGAAGGCATGTGTCTCATCCACTTGCTTCTAGAGAGGACATTGACTGGTGTTCCTCTCATCTCTTAAAATCACTGTTGCTCCCTCGCTGTAAAATCCGGAGGCATAACTCCCCTTTTGCATGATTTGAATACCCTCCGCTATGAGCTGGATATTGCCTGTTGTTGAGTTGGAGCTGGTCACGTAGCAAGGGACACTCCACTGAGGCTGGTGGAAGAGCACTTCCAGGAAAGGAAAAAAAACAAGCCCTTAAGTAGTCACTGTTCAACGGGAAAAGCTAGAGGAGGCAGAGCTAGCACGGTTTAGTGTGGAAAGTGGGAGGAGGCGAATCTGGTCATATGACCAGAAGCACGTCTCTGAGCCTGGTATAAGAACACTGCAAGGAAGCCCTTGGTTTTTTAGAAGTAGACATAAGCATCGAAGCTTATTCATTAGTAATCAGAGACATTCCAAGTCACATTAAAGACTTCAATAAGAGGGATACCTTAAGAGAAACCTTGCAGGTTTCTTCCATTGTTTTTTCAGGTCGCACAGCCTTTGAAAATATACTTCTTTGACATTCCTTCTGCACCCTTAAGTCACTATTTAAGAACTGGGCTCCCACTCACAACTTGGCCAGCACAGCTTTAAACTAATGTAACAATTCTGCCTGGGAGGGTGATGAGTGAAAGAGAACAGTGCACAGATTTGATCGATTTAATGTGGCTTTACCATTTACCCAGCCAGAAAAGTAAAGAGGGAAAAGGTTTTCTGACAGAAAGACAGGGAAGCTCACACACACATAAAGAGACAGGCATACGCACACAACACACCATTGACCAGTGGGCTGGCTTTCTAGGTGCTGAATGGCATGACTACAGGGGGGCCGCTGCAGGCAAAGGTCCGTGGTCAGAAGCCGTGGGGGGGGGAGGGGCATGTCTGTTCTGCGGCTCCAAAAGATCCCTGCCAGTCCTTAAGTAATTTGAGGCTATTAGGCCTGATTGTGGGCCTGTTGGGAGGCAATGAGGTGGCACTTGGCATGACAGACTATTCTGATACTTAATTCTTTCTAATTTAAGCTGTCATTTTAGCTGAGTCAATAAGTGCAGAGTCGAAATGAACAGTGGCTGACTGGAAACATACATGATGTGCAAGTGGTATGCATGTATCTATGTATAAAGCACGGGCAAAGGCCAGAGGGCATCAAGGCGCTAGAAGCAGAGAAAGCAGCAGGCAACCAGCGAAAGAGCCATTTAAAACAAATGAGTTTTCAGATCTCAGCGAAACCGGACGTAGTCGGAAGTCTGCGGTAGCGAGCCAGGGAGAGCGTTCGGCAGGGAAGAGGACAAAAAAGAGAAAGACCACACCCCAACATGTCACTGGGATGCTTAAAGCCATCTGGAAAGAAAGCTTGATTTCGGGCAGAGAATGGGGCCCATTGACCTAGAATATTCTGAAGCAATACAATGCTGCTTCATTCTCAGAGGCAACGTTGGCAGTGGTGGCTGGCAAATTTTAAAGTGTTGGAGTGTAATTGGTATCCCCGGTGTAGTCCAAATGGTTGTGGTGAGAGTGCCCACACACACACAGCCACGCTGCCCAGGCTGAACTTACTCAGAGCATTGCTGAACTGTTCTCCACTCCCCTCTCCCTTGCACTTCCCCTCTCCCTTTCCCCTTGCACTTCTCGTTCTCGCACTTGCACAATCTGAATGACACAAGGCCTAGTAAGATTGTTTGTCTTGACCCCCTCTGAATTTCCTTCCTTGTCTTGTCGTCCCTAGAAACACTTGTGTACAGACGCGTTATAAATGACTATGGGCCTCATTACGACTAGTGCGGAATGGGTTTAACGGCACCGGTAATGGTGCCGGCACCATTAAACCCACTCAGCACTATTACGAGGTCCTCTTGCGGGACCCGCTCTGGATGTCTGGTTTTTCCAGACTTCCATAGCGGGTCCCACGAGGGGACCAGGGAGCTAACAACGGACCTGTAATTAACGGGCCTGTTGTTAGCTCCCTCGCCATTCCCATTGAGCCCTATGGGGGCTCGAATAGGAATGGGGAAGGACCGGCCCGGGTTCCCTGAAGGAGGAAATAACGGGCCCTCCAAAGTCGGAATGGCCGGTATTTCCCCATTCAGGGAACCCAGAGCCGGACACGATTTTGGAGGCAGCCGTGGTGCTAATAGCACCATGGCTACCTCCAAAGTCGTAATGAGCCCCTACATCATATCATCTCACACACACTAAAGTGACTTTAGGGTGGTTCTGGTTAAAAAAAGGGAACACAGGTTAATTTTGCAGTAGCATCTGTGGATAAAAATGTTGGTGTCAAAATGTTGCAGGATAGTATTTCTAATCAGGGGAACACATGAAATATTCCAGATGCCAAGCTCCATTACCCCTAATTTGTTCTTAAGTGACTCTTATTGCCACGGTTTTTTCCATGCCACTGTCAGCACCAGAGCTGCACCATAGATGTCCGAGATGCCCCCATGTAACATTATGCCCAGAAAACTGCCTAATTCCTGTATTGCCCCAAGTCAATCTTATTCTCACCCATATTCCACATGTCACTCCCATTGTCCAAAAAACTGCATCATCCAAGTTTTATCCCATGTCACTCATTGCTAGTGTTTGGCAAAAATGTTTGGAGATTCAAATCCCACAACGTTTGTAGGTTTTTGTTCCTGCAAAACATTTAGAACATTTCTGGAGATTCATCTGGAGACGTTCAAACTCAGAGACAGGTAAAAATTGAGCACCTACAAAGAAGGGTAGTCTTCTGTCACCCCACAAAGAGCCCTTTAACATGTCCAAATGTCCTACTTGGCATGCCCCAGAAGCGAAGTGGGGCATGTTAAACCTTTTTTTTTGTTTCCAATACTCTTAGTCTAGAAAAACAAACAAGCTGTGGAGGTTAGGAAGCAATGGGAAACAGAGGGGGATGGAAGGAGGTATTGCAGATTGCAGTGCTTTTAGGTGGGGCAGAAATGTCCAGGAAGGAAGCCTTTTGGCTCTGTGTACCATGAATATTCACAGTACACTTTTGGAGAAGTGTGTCCAAATTACTTATTTGCACTAGTTTTGACTCATGTCACTCTGACTTCCCCCAAAACTGCTCCACACTAGTCCTGTTTTGAACCATTTAATGTAATTTCCCCAAAACGGCCCCAAATTATCCAGTGTGTGACCAAAGCTACCCTCGTTGCCTCAGAACTGCCACATAGTCACAAACCTTCCCATATACAATTTGTATTGCCCTCATTTTTGCCACACGTCCATCTCATTGCCACCAAGATTACCACATATATCTAATTTTCTCTGTCATGCTTATTGCCACCAAGATTACCACACATATCTCATGTTCTCCATGTCATGCTTATTGCCCCCAAGATTATCACATATATCAAATGTTCTCCATTTCATGCTTATTGCCCTCAGGACTGCCTAGGACTGCTCCATCCCAGAGACTGGTCCACATGTCATCTCAATAACCCTGAGCTATAGCCAAATAACTTTCATTGCCACCAAGTCTGCCCCAATCCTCCAAGTGTTTCTCTGCGACACTCCTCAGCCTTTATTTGCCAGGTGAAAATCTCATTGCCATGAGAACCAACAAATTGCCCACTTTAGCCCAAAGCCAATGTAATCTCCCCCAGTTTGCTCCATTCTATTTTCATTGCCACAGTTCGACTGAATGAAACTATTGTGGCTACAAGAACTATCTTATTTCCCAGGTCTTGCTCATGGCTCTGTTCCTGGCTCTCTACTGTGCATACTCCATGTTATTCCTCTTTCAGCTAGTAATTCTTCCTTTCATTCCTCCTATCATCTATAAGCCAATTACTCACTACTTTTTCTCTATTTTTCACCTCTCTCTTAGGGGGTCATTCTGAGTTTGGAGGCAGCCATGGTGCTATTAGCACCATGGCTGCCTCCAAACTCGGGGCCGGGTAGTCGAAATGGGGACTTACGAGGACATTCCAACCTATGCGGACCCGGTAAGTCCCCATTTCGAAAACCATTCCCCATTCCCATAGGGCTCAATGGTTATGGGGAAGGAGCTAATAACGGGCCCGCAAATTGTGGGCCCGTTATTAGCTCCATGGTCCCTTAACGGGTCCCGCTAAGGGCGGCTGGTAGGACCCGCTAAGAGACCTCGGAATGTGGCGGTAGGGGGTTAACGGTACTGGCATCCTTACTGGTGCCGTTAACCCCCTATCGCCATACTCGGAATGACCCTCAGTGTATTTAGCAACAAGAAGCACACAGTGCTATTTTAACACAGACAGGCCAACATTAAATCACGCGCCAAGAATGCTAAACTATGGGTTTTTCCCTGAAGGAGTACTTAAACTCTGAAATGCATTGGAAATTGATCCGTAAATGTATTCAAGTGAATGCTGGCCTCTGACTTGAGAATAAATTATCACAGAGTTGATGAAAATTTGTTTTGATCACTACAATGACCTTGGTTTCTAATTTCGAATGAATTTATTACTTCTAACAATTCCTACTTTTTGTGAATCTATTTTGAATATGCACACTAATTATTTACATTCACCCAGAGAGGTACAGTCTGTGAGCGACTGACTAGCTCAATGACTTCCATCTAGCTTCTTGTATTGCTGCATTGTGAGTCCAGGTGTCTCTGGACCTTCCTCGGTCAGCTCCTTCTAAAACTTTTTCTACAACCATATCTTGGTAATTAAAGATACAACTACTTGTGACAAGCGGATTAAGACATATCGTGGTGCCCACCTATTTGCATAGCTTCTTCTACCTTATAGTAAAGAGTAACGCCAGAAAGAGCAGCAGCAGTACAACACACACCACAGCTAACCACAGTCCAACAGGTGCAACAGTTTGTAGGGTAATGTAATTACTAACGTGCATGGATATTTGACTGTTGTGCTTACAATAAACCCCTATTGCAAGGGTTGAAGAAAGCACAGAAAGTTAAGGGACCCATTGGGCCTCATTACGAGTCCCGCGGTAACCATGCCTGAAATTCCGGCAGGTTAATGCCGGAATCGTATTACCGTTCCTCCTCCGTGATTCCTGGAAATACCGGGGCATTACGACCCCGGTGACCCGGGAATTCCGGAGGCGGAATTCGGTAAATCCCCATTCCCAATGAGTCCTTGAGGACTCAATGGGAATGGAGAAGTGGAAACACCGGCACCATCTCCTGATGGTGCCGGTGTTTCCAGGTCCGCCTGCAGGCGGGTGGTGTTAAACCCGTTGCGTCAGACCTGGCGGGAATGACACCTCTGCCTGCAGGACTCGAGATCACCTGGCATGGAAACAACGGTGGCGGCGGGTTTACCATACCGGGTGACTCGTAATGAGGCCCATTGTTTGGACAGATCAGATGGTCCAATCATTTAAGGAACTTAAAATTGTGATCATTAATGCACCAGTTCTAGCAACACGAGATTACAAAAAGGAATTCTTCCTTTTCTCACATTCAAATGGTCAAGTGATGACGGCTGTCCTCACTCAACGGACGTCAATTGGACATAAGCCATTACAGCGGGCTCTTAGACCCAATAATGCAGGGTATTTCCCATGCAAACATGCTCTAGCAGTTGCTGACATCGCCATCCAGAAATCATCCACCATTACCATGGGATGTACAGTCATCCTTTTTGTAGAGCAGGCAGTTTATGCAATATTAGAAAAATCAAACTCCACTCTCTTTACACAACAAGCATCAGGGTAGGGGGCAATTTTGACCAACCGCTCCATTCACATTGTCAGGTTCAACACTGTCAATCCAGCAACATTTATCGCAGAACCAGTACTGCCAAATGACACAGTACATCAATAAACTACATATGAGGCAGCGATGATGAGCTAGTTTGCATTAAAGAGGATGCGCTTGAAGAAGGGATGGTACTTTTCATTGATGGTTCATCAACAATTGTTCAAAAGGATGGTGTCAGGTGCACAGTAGCAGCCGTGGTGAGCCTCAAGTCATGGGAATACAAGGCATTGGCAAAGGTGCCCCTACCATCATGTTACTCCATGCAGGCAGCTGAACTAGTGGCCCTTATCAAAGTATTGTAATTGTCTATAGGAAGTGGCACAACCATTTATTCATACTCAGCATATGTGATGTCTACAGTACACTCAGGACTTTGAAGGTGGCATAGGAGAGGGTTAAACAAATCAGATGGCATGGCAGTGCAGCATGCAGCCCTACTCTCCAGGTTAATTGATACATTAGTACTCTCAGCAGCAGCAGCAGTAGTGAATTTTGCAGCACATATGAACAAGACAGATCACATTGCAGCATACACAGACATCTCAGACAACACAGAATATCCATTCCTTGAATTGTTATTACAAGTAAAGTAGCAACAAACTTTACAGAAAACAGATACACTATAGCACAATTGAAATATGTTGTTCGGGAAACAGTTAATTCTCCACTAAGAGGAGGTAACACAACAAGTTGTTGGCAAAAAGGGAAATGTCCTGATACATAGACTGGACTCCAGGGTAACCACAGGACTAAATGAAGATTTCTCATTGACCCTTTTTTATGATTACCTGACAGAGGTCGGTTCCCATCCATTTCTAAACAGTATGAGTAACCCTAAAAAATACGTATTAGGTTGTTGTAATAGAATTTGTTCAGAATTTGTTTAGTTTCTTGCAATAAATTTTGTTCAGAATCCTTGACAATAATACTGATGATTGGAATTGATATATATGTGCAAATTGTTAAAGAAGTAGTGAGAAACTATAGTCAAAACTACTCTATTAGATCATAATCATGTGACATCAGACGTGCTCTAAGAATACACAAAGTACTGTTTAAACTGTTCAATATGTGAACATCTTTGTAAACTATAATGAGATCTAAGTAATGACAGGGCAAATGTTTAACATAGTCTCCTGAAAATGTGTTAATAAAAACGAGACTGATGACTTGTTATGCTGAAGGGATACATAGTGATCCAAATGAAATGACAAGTAGGTCGCATGGAACAATGTAACAACGGATTGGACAAATGTTTATCACAGTCTCATGAATATACTCTCCTTGTTATGCTTAAGGGATACATTGTGATCCAAATGAAATGCCCCCAACTATATCAATGTTTGTATGTGACATATAACCATGTAACAACGGTAAGACACAATCTAATGAACTATTAGACATTCATAGTAGAGTAGAAACTATAGCAGGATAGCAATAAGTATATACACTCAATTGAATAATGGCTCATTAAAACGTTGTTATATATTATGACCTAGATGAGCATCGCAATAGTGACAGGCAATTGACATGCCATCTATGAAATCGTAAACTATGATTAGAATATCACATGAGGACGCCAGCAAGGATGTCCTGCATGCAAATATTTAAATTGGGCATCTTGGTACACACGCACTTTCGCAGGTATGCCGTACAGAGTGTTGTGTCTCATGATTAGACTCAGGATCTGAAACATAATGCTACTATCTGGGCACTTAACTATTTTATATCATATTCCATTGGATGAGAACACTACATGTCATTGTATCATTCTGCTAACTATTCTCCTAATGTCAATAGGGAAAAATGGCAATATGATGAGTTAAGCCTTACAACGTTGTAAAAGGTAGGGAAACATTCTGGTCGGATACAGATATATGCATTAGGAAATGTATTCGACTATTTTGGATCAAGGTTACGCATCTACCTTTGAAGAAATCAGAACATTTAGGAATTAAGAAGCATCTCGATTTACATAAATCACCCAGTACACGCTGATGATCTTTGAGAGGTAGGCTCCACTTAAATCAGGTACACCAAATTTCAACATAGATTAGATAGATGTGCGTAACATCTCTGCATAATATATTTCACAGATTGTTGCATGACAAAGAACACACTACCAATTATATAAAGAAGATTAATCTGCCCATCGAACATAACAGCACTTTGGGAGAATCGCTCAGGTGATTAAGTCCCTTTTAATAGACACATTACTTGAAGTATAGACACATGTGAAATCCAAAACCTGAATTTACTTTTGTAGATGCCATAAGAGAGTGGAAGTTAGAAGATTGACACAAACTTCTGAAACTGATAAAATTGATGAATTTTGCTTCTTATGAAGGGAATTTAGTTCCCCAAACGCATTGAGCGCTTTATTTGTGATGTATAGATATTGTTGAATTTATAATTTTGGAATATATTGAGAATAACCATGGTACAACGATGTTTATTCTGAACATGTTACATATGATCAGATACATTCCTTTATGAAGATTGTCACATGAACACATCAGAGTGAAGTATATTTACAACCTTAATTCACTCAAAATATTGACTGAAATTACTGTTAGAGGTGTGCAGGGGACGGGAGCGCCCTTCAATTACGGACACTCTATTTTCTGTTATTGTGTATTAGCGACTTCAGTGCCAGAGCCACACTTTTCTTCCCTGTACCTGGGAATTATCAAGAAGAATTTCTAATAAGAAACATAAATCTGTTACACAGAATCTATCATTGAGGTGTGCATCCTCGACATATCATTTGAATATTTTGGCCTTGGTGCACTGTATTCATGCATAAAGTTCACTTTGTGGAGGATTTATTTCTTCCCCACCTTTCTGTCATGCTCTTTCGCAAATGTGCTCACTTGTTTTCTTATTTCGTACTTTGCTTTCAAATGGGAAATTTCACATTCATCTGTTGTCGGATGGTAGCTTTGCCCAAAAAATGTTCATTCATTTCGGCATTTAATACTTGTTATCATTTACTTTGCTGCTTACTTTTCATTCAACCCGTGGCTTCAGGTTTGTTTCAATCTGCGCATGTTATTCTGCTCATTCAGCATTTTTCTTGCTTCCACACAGCTCCCTAGAAGCACCCTGGTTTCGAGTGACCTTCCCCTTCACTCACCGGTTCCTGTCGGTCCTTTTGGGCAGCTGCGAATTTCCACTCCTGCTCTGCATGCTTGCTTGCCTTTAACTGTGAGCCCCACTCACACTTCCGATGCGTCTCTGTGCTCTCCGGCAGCTTCTCTTCCCTACTGTGGACACAGATGCTCCCACACCTGTGTAATTCTGACAGCCCAACTTGCCCTGGGCTCAAAAGGTCTTCAGGATTGTCTGCCAGCGTCCTTGCTCCCCTGACGCACCCACCATGGCTGCCTCCTCTGAAACAGGATTCTGGCTGGTCTCTATGCTGCTGGTCTCCTCACTTATACACCTGCAACCATTTAATTGGTTGCAGGTGTGAGTTCTTAATTGGAATTACCTGACTGCAATCAGAGGAGATCTTGGGACATGCCTGACCTTTAAAGTACTCTGCAATCCTCTTCTTCATCCCATTACTAGAGTGGTGAAATGATGGGAGATGTTTTACAATAGCCTATAAAGTCTGGGGGAGGGTTAGGTTGGTTCTCATAAGGGAAAGGGGGATACCATGTCTCACTTGTGGTTACCCTCTTCCCAATCCCCATGGACCCTCCTCCCAGGTGATCCTCACTTGCTTATCTACCCCCAGGGTCAGGATCCAAAAGTGATGGCCTTTCCCTGGTTACCTGAGAAGAGGATCCAGGTGGAGTAGGAGTGAGGATAACTTCAGGTTTCTCACAGCAGATGGGTATGAATGTTTCTACACACCCTCTAAAGATTACTGACAATGTTATAAAATATATGCCTTACATTGTTCTACTCTTCTGTCTTCTATCTTTATCTTTCTTTATGGTCGAATTCATAGAGTTTCTTTCTAGGGGTGGGTCCAACAATGGTACTAATATTGCAAATGGACCAATGAATATTAGTGTTTCTATGATCAGAATCAGGAGGGATGTTTCTAATCCAAGTGTTATTGCAGGTAGATCTAAGGATCTACATCATGATGCAGAGGATAATATGTGATATCGCCAGATGAGGGCAGTATGAAGAGAGAAATCGAGCAAACCTTGTTTTATTTGTTCATTGATCCCCGATGCAACAGCCACACATAGATTATTTGTACAACAAGAAATATTACCAGAGGTGGCACAGCCTGGTTTTATGTAGGGTCTGAGGGAAGATTCAGGGAGACCAAGTCCAAGTACAGTGGGTAGAATTTAACACAACAGTATACGAAGATAACTATATAAAAGTAAAAAAGATGACAGAGAAAGGATGTTCCACTAAGCAATCGAACAAAAGGAGAAAGGGCAAATGGAGTTGTTTTCATGGTTCTGGTGTTCTGATGAAGTAGGGCAGGGACAGCTTCACTGCAAAAAAAGACCTTGGTTAGATATGAAAGGTGCATTTTTTTACACAAATGAATGGGTCAATGGACTGATTGGGTGCAAAGCAGGAGGGATGTTTCGGTTACCAACGAGTGCAGTACTACAAATAAATGAAACGTGGTTTTCTGTCTAAGTAAAATATGGCAAAAGATGGACGTGGATAGATCAATATAAACAAAGATCATGAAACTTATATAATTCTCCTTGTTCTAGAGGCAATGGCAATGTGTTTGTGGGCACTAACAAGCAGTGTAACAGGATGAATGATCTCCCATGCATCCAAAGGGGTACAGCAGTACTTATAGATATTTAAGTGTGTGGAGGAATGTTCTATATGCAATTACCGCCATCCTGAAGAGGAACATGTCCAGTGGCAATATTGAAAGCCCCTTGTTGGTAATTACCAATGTTAACACTATAGAAAACCGCAAACACCCATTGACCAAGCATGTGTACTTAAAACACTTGTGTACAAGCGGGTTATGAATGACTCATCATATCATATCATACCATATCATATCAGTGGGTTCAGCGCTGTTTTGGCCAGCAACATCACCGTCACAGCAACTACCTGTCCCAGGACTCCAGTGATAAGCTCAATGACATACCTGTGGAATATAGATTTTTTTTTTAGCAAAGCAGAAACCTTTTTTTGCATCCTTTTTCACTCCTGGGGTACAAACAGTGGCCAATGCCAAATGAATCCAGATCATCAGTTGGGAAATGATCCAAATGGCTAATGAAACCAAACATGGCCTGAATGCCATCGGGGAAGAACTGAGAGCGAGTAGGCTGACCACTCCTCAGAAGCACTACATTTAAGATTTACTAACTGCAATGGAAGGCAGCGTTTGTGCGAAACTAGATACTTCTTCTTGTACTTATACCTTACAACAAAGTAGACAATGGAACTCTTGCCCAGGAAATACATACAATGCACAATTTGCACACCACAATGGAGAAAGATGGTGAGGTTAAGGAAAATTACTGGTTTCTGTCACATTTTAATGGGTACCCTAATGGATGGTTCCGGTTCTTGTTTTGCTGCTTGTTGTTTTCTGTACTTGCCAACTAATTGTGGGATGCTCTAAGATGATTATGTCCAAAACAATGATCATGATGTCACTCACAATGAAACCTGTTAAGGACACTCCCCTTTTAAAAGATGTTCACACCAAAACAGAAGAATTGGCTGGCAAGGATCCGCCTCATATGGTAAGACTACAACATCCAATTGGTCCACCAAGAACATGGCACGATTGCCTGAATGACCCTGAACATTATATTGAAACTCATGACGATTGCACAACGGGATGGGGATTGTTGCTTTTTCCCATACAGCCTAGAAGAATAGGGAGGGAATATATGTAATGTCAGTAAAGTGTGGGTATCAAAACTCCTTGTGAGAAGATGAAAGGGAGAATGGGTGTAGTTAATGAATTAACTAGAGGGGGAATGTAAATATGCTAATGTAACATCCTAAACATAAACAGAAATACAGATTGCGAGAATACCCAAAACCTGAGCGTTCTATGTTGTTTTAGTGTCTCTGCCATTTTTTCTATTAGGCCTAGTTTCTGTTGCATACAAGAGAACCTCTTAAATTGCCGAATACATGGCTGGTTGCGGACAAATGCCTTCACGTCCACCAAGCAAAGTAAGAAGGTTGTATTAGTCAAGGAGTGTCTGAGGGGTTTTCTTAGAAATGCCATCTGTGAATCTGTTCTCTAAGCACCAAGCTTCAGCAACTATGGGCCTCATTACATGGTAGGCGGTGGACCAAGGTGCTATTAGCACCTTGGTCCATGCCGGTAAAATACCAGCACCGTCTTGGAGGAAAGGGTAATTCCCCCTTCCCCCATTGCCCTTCCCCATTCCCATGTTTGCCCCATAGGGCATAATGGGAATGGGGAAGGTGCTAAATACGGTACCGCAAATTGCGGTACTGTAATTAGCAACCTGGTCCCTTTGCGGGTTGGTTTTTAACGGCTGCTAAAAAGCAGGCGTTAAAGTACCAACCCACAAAGGGACCTCGTAGTAAGGCGGTAAGGGTTAACGGTCACCGGTACCATTACCGGTGACAGTTAACCCTTACCGCCTTCCGTGTAATGAGACCCTATGTGTTGTTCAAACCAACACATCTTACCATGAGGTGGCCTACACATTCTGGAATAACTGAAGGGGAATGAAAACCCAGAATCATTTATAAGCTGCAGCCACAAGAAAAGTACTGGCCAACTGAACAAAAATAATGCTATACTATTGTTTGGATATATAAGCACTTTCCACCATTTCTCTTGATGGTGAGACGGTGAGCCCTGAAAGTGGCTCATGTTAATAAAAGAAGAGAACCCAAAGTTGTTCCAATGAACCATAACTCAACCAGGAATTGACTTCACTGTAGAACAAAATGCAGGTACATTCCTGGGAATGCAGGATGACTTTCACAGGAGTCCAAACATTTAGAGAATACAAATGAACCTAACATGGAGTACCCTTCACTCAGCCTACTGAGGAGGTTTTGACAACACCTCCAGGCTCCCTGCTTGAGAGCCCTCACATAGAGTTCAATTTTAAATCAGTATCAGAAGCTAAAATTAGCGTCATTATTGACCAGCTAAAGCACATGAACTGCAAAGGTGACATTTTTCTGGCGCCAACAGTCTGTCCGAGAACAACATGTGTAAATGTATCTGCCTCTGAAGGCAATGTTCCTGATAGCATAAAGAATGCATGAATTACCCCTCTTCTGAAGTAACCTCGGTTGGACTCCTCATCCCTGCTAATTATCGACCCATTACAAATGTATCCTTCTTGCTCAAGATTTTAGATTGCACAGATTATCTGCAAGTACTGGATCATTGGTCAAATCACAACATCTTGAGCAAGAGGCAATCAGGTTTTAGACCAGCACATAGAACAGAAACAGCTTTATTTGATTTAAAGTCTAACATCGTGCAACACATCGATAAGGGTCAAGCTGCACTTGTAATGTTATTGGACCTCTCTGTGGCCTTCAACTTAGTGGACCACTCCCTTCTTTCTGGGTGACTCCAGTGAGTTGCTGGTTTCTCATTATCAGCCGCTGCCTGGGGCCACACCTTTCTACAGAATCGGACAGCAAGCGTATTCAGCAGGATGGCCGCAGCTGATCCGGTTCAAATCCAGTTTGGAGTTCCACAAGAGTCCTGCTTATCACCCTCTCTATATAATATATTTACCTTACCACTGTTCCAATTACTAGAAGACAGGGGAATTAAGTTTACCAACTATGCTGATGACACACAGTGCTTGATTCCCCTGTCAGGGGATTATGAAACTGACTTGGAAGAGATCAATAAAGTCTGCTCACTATTCCAATTCTGAATGGTGAGGAAGGGCCTGGTACTCAACAATGATAAGACTGGGCTTATGATTGCTGGTACAGCTCAAATCTACAGAAACTGGGTTCTGAGTATCAGCACTTTGTGATTGTTGGCTGTGATTTCTCAGTCCAAGGTCAAGAAGTTAGGAGTAGTTCTTGACCAGTACATGAACATGAGTGCTCAGGTCAGCAGCTTGGTCTCAACCTCTGCATAGTGCATCATATTGCTCACACAGATTCGTCCTTTTCTAACCAAGACTAATTGTGCCAGGGTGTCAAGGTCCATCATTGTGACAAAGCTCAATTATTGTAGCAGCTTGCTGCAGCGTATCAGCAAAAGAAAATGTTCAAGATTACAGGTCATTCAGAACAGTGCAGTTCGAGCAGTCAGGGGGCTGAACAAAAGGGAAAATGTCACTCAAGCCAGAAGAAACCTTCACTGGCTACCAATGCTGGCCAGAATCCATCATAGGTTCCTCAGTATCATCTATGGTAGAGGCCCTGAATATTTGAGGGAAATCATTTTGAGGCGCTCCATGACTCTACGGTACTGGTCATTCGGAGGGTCAAGCTGTCCCTGGTTAAAAAGGTGCTTTCTTTGTGCTGCTCCCAAGCATTGGAACAATTTGCCACTGGATTTGAGAAGAATAGCGTCCATTGATATTTTAAAAAAAACACTGAATAAAAAAAACTTTTTTCCTAAAGGACGTCCCAGAGCATTATCCTCCTCTTTCTTGCTGCATCTGGTGTGTGTAGTGGTGTGTTTATACTTGTCTTTCTGTGTCTGTGCCCTTATGCCTATGGGCCTAGTTGGCACATTATAAATAAATAAATAATACAAATTGAGACTAAGAATGTGACTGCTAAGAAGTACAAGCTTGCTTACTGGTGACAACAATCCCATGATAGGGTTACTGCCTAAAGAGTGTCTCCTCACCTATTCTCCACCACTGCGGATATGCTTGAAACTTGCCATGTGCCCTCACAACTAGGAGCATCAAAGAGAGCTCCCCAGACCTGCATATGACATACCATCAGGCGCTATTTATTACAAATGCAATATTTTGCCAATCACAGCAAGAAAAAGATAATGAATTGTAACCAATACAGTAAGGAGTCAATGTTTGAATAGCTGAGAGGTCTATCCCAGAAAAGATTACCTGATTGTAGATTATTATCTGCATTGTTGTGTTACTTTTGACCCAAATTCTGCTTATTTTGAACTTAACTGGGAACCAATTATTAACAGAAATAAGTGCTGGACCACCAAGCTTCTGGCATCCTAGGGAGAAGCTGTGACCATCAGTCATAATATTTGTAAAATGGGCATGGTTTTGACCCTGAGAAGGGGAGCTAAGGACCCCAGAGTTGGGGTGGGGGAGCTGCGTGGCACTCCTGCCCCTGGCTCCTCAGTCTGCATGGAGCCATGCATCTTTATTGGTACCTCTCTCCTGGAACCACTGTTTATCAGCCTCTGTCTTGGCCAGGTCTCATTCTCTTCTCTTTCAGATGGTTCCCAAAGAAACTACAGTGTTGCTATGCACCAGACAATCTAGACCCCAAGAATGGATATTGAGGCCTCAGAATAAGCATTATTCAAGGAAAATGCACATGAGCCCAGTGGACAAAAGCCAGCTAAGTGCAGAAGGAACAAACTGACTATCCAAACATGAATGGACTAGACTTCCACATTCAGGAGCCAAATGGGAGAACAAACAAAACACTCAGGCCACAAACCTCAGACAGGCTATATGGGAGCAGTGGAGCAGGAGAACTGGAACTGACAAAAGATGGCATACGAACCGAGGAGACCAAGGCACAGTCCCAAAAAACTTTGCAAACATTGACTTACTCAATACAGGAGAGAATCAGGGAACAAATGACCACAGTGACCACATGGCAGGTGGGAGAAACAGAAACCAAAATCGGGGTAAGGATAAGTACTCTTATATAGACTTCAAGGGGAAAATCCAAGCCCCCAAGAGGATGAAATTGGAGGTATCGGCAGTAGCTTAAATGGCGATTGGCCCATGGAAGCAGCTGATTCAGTTACCCAATGAGATTGGAGAGAAACATCCAGAAAGGGAGGAGAGGGCTTTAAAAATACAGCAAACTCTGTCTTCAATACGTTTTATTTTGGGTGAGGTTGGAAGAAGACCAAGAGAGCAGTGTGCAGCTGATGGAGAAAGACTTGGAGGATACCTTTAGAGTAATTGGAGAGAGTGAGGGAACAGCGGTGGGACTGAGAAGGTGGTACCAATTGGCACTGTGTGTGTGAGCGAGAGAGAACATTATTGAATGTAGATTTGGAGGGCGAGCAGGAGGTTATTTGAGAGCAGTATGGACAGAACATAAGAGAGAGATAGAGGGACAGATTGGGGGAAGTGAGAGGCAGGAGTTGTGTGGAAAGGAGTGACATCAGGAGGGCGCTGGAGAATAGAGACCAGAGTAGATAAAGAGGGAGAGAAGGCCAGCAGATGGAGTGTTGAGAGGGGATTGATCAGGGAGGTGGAGACAGAAGAAGGGTTATAGAGAAATAAAGCCAGGAGGTAGAGGGTGGCAGGAGATAGAGGAGACAGGCAATGGCCAAGAAAGGGTGGAGAGACTGTCCCTGAGACAAAGGCCACCACGATAACCAGACTACCAGTAGGCCACTTAGGAATTCCCTGAGGTAATTAGATCGATAAGGGCACAGCCTTTGGGCCTCCCTATAATAGGGCTACAGTAGACAATAGGGGCCACCTGGCTATAGAGGGAATATTTACCATCATATGTCCTGTTTGAGTGTGCAGTTTGGCTTAGGCAGAGGGAAGCCTCCTTGAAGCAGGAGAGAAAGGGTACAGGGACTACCCATAGACCTGAATCCCCAATATTCCCTTTTTGTACATAGGGAACAAAATGAATTTGTATCTCTCATGTTAAGTGTCTCATTAAGAACATTGTCACACCATGTATCTCCTTAGAGAATCCAGCATTATCCTGACTAAGCATCAGAACATTTTCTCACTCAGCCATTGAGATAATGCTTGACTTCTAGTTCAAACTCCCTGCCAGTCCAGCATTGCTATTAGCACAAAGGGTAACTGATTTACCCTAGAAGTACTGTGTTGCCATTTGCAGACTTGACTGAGAATAAGTGAGTCCACCCTTCCCATTAGTTGACAATAGTTCCAGTGGTTAAGCACTCTTAAAAGCATCCACATATGGTAGTAACTTGGGTTTTCTTTGAAGAAACTTTTTTCATTGTAAATACCAAATCCAACTACCTTTGAGAGAAATAAAATATGTAGTTCATATCTCCGTTTGGACAGTCCCTTTTAAGAGTGTAAGAACATGTTAGCTTTTTATTTTGTGCAACCTAGGGTGGTCAACTTTACAAAATGGTTTTGAAGGACACTTTACAAGTAAAGGCACATCACAAGCAGCGTGCAGTTCCCACAGTTCTTTACTGTTTCATTTGCACCCACCCTCTTCTCTGTATCCACTTTCTGGTAGCACTGAGGCAAATGCCATTTTACCCATACACATCACTAACAAATTTACAAAACCTGAATCAGAATGCATACAGGCCAATGGTTTATTAGATTTCTCTCTGTGACTGGTACTGTGATTTCTGAGGCCATGTGCAGAAAAAAACATGCAAAGTTCCCAACTTGCATATTGTTGAGATGCAGTTTCACTGCCCCAAATGTGTAGGGAAGTGCAAACCGCAGAAATTCTATTAGCATGAAGATTTGGTAATTTGCCGAGTATGCGGTGGAATGATGGGCAGCAAAAGTTATTATAGCTGGTTTCCTTTAGCATAAGGCCATTTTACCATGTTAGCCAGAGTCCTGCCATTTTTAAATAGGCCCTGCCATAGTTGTAGATTTCTGCATTTCAGAACACTAGGCCACAAATATGAGCCTCTGTCTTTCCATTTAAATAATATTAGTTATTGTTGCAGGGCCTAGCTGTTCTCAGGAGTTTTTAGTGAGTAGTGAGATGTAAAATAACGGTTTGTGTTTCCGATGCTAGATAAATAAAAAATGTGTGAGCAACATATTTTGGTGTGAACGAAGCCCTGAGTAGAGTCATTGCCAAAGCGTTAACCTAGATTGTGGTTATACTGCCCCTTAGGGAGTGTTGGAACAACTGGGTCTGAAATAAAGTTGCCTGGCAGTATGAATACATGTGAAAAATTAATTTCCAAAGAGTGGAGCCTCCACTATATTTTTATAAAGCCGTTTGGTTCCCAAAAGATAGCCAGTAGAATGTGTGTCAGTGATAGCAAAATGTTTCAAAACAGAAGTTGCAAAAAGTGGTGCAGTGTATACTACTGCAAGGCCTGGGAAATAGCTGGATTGCCAAACAGTTTGAGCTCATGGAAGAGGATATGACTGTGTCTAATTTGCTGACTTCACTCTTCACACTCACTACGTAATTGGGTTGTTTCGTGGGACTGCAAATCAGAAGTTACATGAATTTGCTTAGACTGATGAGAGTATGCCATTTTGGTACATGTTACATGTATAACTTTAGGCTGACAGGATGGAATATTTTCTGCTGACTGCACAATTAGGTCATTTGTAGGAGGTTGCACTTAGGATGGTCATGGGTAATGTACTAAGCAATGAGGAGTGCCAATATGTATTGTGTTTAGATTTTTGTATAGCTGCGAGCCAATGAGGAACGTGGAATTAACATGTACTTGATATACGTAATGGGCCTCATTATGACTCTGGCAGTAGCCGGGCCAGTATTTATAGTAATTTTTTTTACTGGGGACTTACCGGGCCGTTACAGCCCTGTCGGTCCCGGTAATTCCCCTTTGCGGGGTGACGGAAAATATGACTCCACATTCCCATTTGAGTCCCTTTGGACTCAATGGGAATGGGGAGGGCGAATGCACTGGAACTAATCATGAATGGTGTTGGTGCATCCGTCGAGGTCTGCACCTGGCCGGCAAAAAGGCACCCCTTCACAGAACTCATAGTTTCCTGCTCTGGAAACAACAGTACCGGAAAGCTTGCCGGTTCAGTTGTTTCCGGACCGTCAAACTTGTAATGAGGCCCAATGTATTCAAATGTTGTGTGGTTTTTGTCTTTAAATATTGTAGCTCAATGTGGATAGGTCAGGAGAGTATCAGTTTTCAGTTGTAAGGAGCTGACTGACCCTCCTGGCTGTAATTTTCATAAATATTGTTTTCTTGCAAATCGCGCTCTTCATTATTGCTTCCTTTAATTACTTTTCTGATCAGTTTTGGACCTATCGTACATTTTTCATTACCCTGAAGTGATATTCAGTGCCCCTCGAAGATGCTTAGGGTCCTCTGGTTGCAGGGCCCCATGCCGCGGAGCCCTGCACCCCGAGAGCAGTTTTCGGTGCACACAAACGCAGAGGTGAGCAGACGCTGTGTTACTCGGAATGTCTATCTAGTCCGCGGAGCGAGGGCTGCCGGGCTGGGTGTGCAGGCAGTTTGCGGGGGATGAGGCCTCAGGGTACTCAGAGAACACATAGAACTTGAGTGCACCTTCTGCATGAAACACAGTGTTGTTGATATTTTTTTGTATTGATTGTAAATTGCTACTGTGGGAAATGGGGAAGCTCCTCGAAGATGAGGAAAGACAAAGTTGGTTATTATTGCATGAGTTTTGACTAGTGTTGAGGTGATGGTCCCCCACCATGGAGAAAGATGATGTCATATAGAGTAGTAAAAGTGAAGAATTAAAGTGGGAAAGCTCCCCTTAGATGTGGAAAGACAGTGCTGTATGTAAGGTAGTAGTCATATGAGAAAGGACAGGATATCCCTCAGATCTAGAAGGGGAGTTTGAGGAGGGTTGAATGCCCTCTCCTCGAGGCAAGGAGGCAGAGGCAGGCTCTACATCATTGTATACATAAATGTGTTTTTTCTTGCAGGTGTCAGTAGCCGGTGTGTATATAGAGGTAGCACTTTGTGTATATAAGGTCTTTTGTGGGTGGGGAGATTTTGGCCATTGTGTGTAAGTGACAGTGCTTTAGAGTAAGGTGTTTTTATTGGCGTGAGTAATTGGTTTATTGTTATGTTGTGAGTCTTTGAAATAAGACACCGCATGTCCAGTGTCTGTGGAGTTCTTGCTGTTTTGAATGGGTTGGAACTTTGTGTCATTATAGGTACTCCTCTGGAGCACATATTTTAAAACTTTGGCAATATAAAGATAAAATCCTGAAGTACCACCAGGAGTGGGTTCAGGGAACTGTGGGTAAATTGCTTAAACCTTGGCCCGATTATGGAACACATGATAAAAATGTATTGGAGCATGCACACATTTGTTGTCAACTCGTAAAGGGAAACAGTTGAAAAATCTATATGTGCATGCTTGAATTATGGGAAATGTTTGAGGAGGAAGGGAAGACCCTGATGACAGTGTAGAGGGAACCAATTGAGTATAAATACAGGCCACTGCCCGCCCCCTTATGGGTCCATTCCTTTGCAACCCGCTGCAGGGTGCATTAAACACTGGTTTTCACCCCCAACTGACAAAATTGATACATCAGGGGAGCCTTGGGAACACATCCAAGATGCAGTCATTATGGATTTGGGAAAAGGGCTTGAAGAGAATTAGAGGCATTGAAGAAGGCAGGAAAGAAGGTGGCATAAGGGAAGGGGCAGTGCACAGCGATAGGTGCAGGCAGTTGGAAGGTGGGACATATTCTCTTCAAGATAGACAGTAAAAATATCAAAGATCTTAGGGTAGACACAAATGAGGAATCCCCCAAGGTAGGAGGGGTCCAGAAGATCTGCAATATAGAAACGAACATCACAATAGTATAGATTATGGGCCTCATTACAAGTATGGCGGTAAGGCAACAACGGCACCGGTATCGCTACCAGCGCCGTTGCTACCGTACCACCATACTAGGAGTTCTGCTCGCCGGTGTCCTTGCAGCCACAAGGTCTGACCTGGTGGCCTTACTGTTACCCGTGAGCAGAAAATTATGGTAGCACCGGTACTGTTATTAACGGTACTGGTGCTTTCACCCTCACCATTCCTATAGGGCTCAAATGGGAATGGGGATGCACCGGGCCCGGCACCCACGAAAGGGCAATTACTGGGTCCTGCTGGGCCAGAATAGCCCGGTAATTGCCCATTCATAGGTACCGGACCCGGATGTGGGATTGGAGGTAGCCTTGCTGGTAAAGCCTGTAGGCTCTGGAGATGAACCAGGCAACCAGTCAGAAAAAACTGAACAAAGTTAGGGAGGAGAAGGGGGGTGCAGAGAAAAGAAAGGAGGTTAGCAGGGGAGAGGGAGAGAGAAGGAGGAAGAAAAAAGGAAGGTCTTGAGGAGTTTCAGGACATTAAGATGCTACGGCTCAAGATGTAGAGAGGCAGTGAGGATGTTCCAGAGGGAAGCACCTGCAGAGGATAAAGATCTACCCCCAAATCTATGTTTGTGAAAGCAACTAATCCACAGAGATGGAGGAGATGAGCGGAAGGCTCTAGAGGGAGGGTATTTAAGAAGAGAGCGTTGTAGATAGTGTGGGACCAGGCACCAGAAATCCTTGTCGATTATGCAGAGGGTCTTGAACTTGATCCTTGCAGCCACGGGGAGCCAGTGGAGGAATTTCAGCACCAGAGAGATGCGGTCCCAGGGCTTGAGGCCAAGGATAAGTGTTGCGGTTCTGTTCTGGATGAGTTGTCTAGGATGGAGCTGAATAAGGAAGCTTGATAAAGAGGCTGTTGCAATGGTTCAGCCTAGAGAGAACCAGGGCTGTCGAGGTGAACAGCCTCTGGGGGAAAGTGAGAAAAGGTAGAATACTGCTGGGGAGGTGCAGTTGGTAGTTGGACTTTTTGGAGATGTCTGAGATGTGAGCAGAGAAGGAAAGAGTGGAGTCAAACATGACCCCAAGAGTTTTTACCTCATTGGTAGGTGAGGGCGCAGGGCCAAGTGACGCAGGCAGTGTGAAAGTGGAAAGCAGGAGTCCCAATGAGGACAATCTCCGTCTTACTGGCATTCAGACATAGATCATTAGCAGCACACCAAGCCTGAATCACGGATAGACAGTCAGGCAGTCGGGGATGAGCGAGGAGGAGGAGGAGGCCATGGGTAGCCTGAAAGAGAGCTGCGTGTCATCCGCATAACAATGAAAGTTAGAGGTAAAGTTGGAGATCCTGTGGGCCAAGGGACCATGTAGATATTGAAGAATCAGGTGGAACGGTTAGATCCCTGGGGGACACCACAAATAGAGAGAGTGGTAGAGGAGAGAAAGGGCCCAAGTTCCACCTGGGAGGGCCGATCAGAGAGAAATTAGGAGAGCCATGGCAGGGCCTGATCTGTGATGCCCAGGGTATTGTAAGAGGATTCAATTCAACACTACAGCTAAGTCAACGCCTAGTCTAGAATACTGAATGAAAACCCTTATTGATATATCCTTATGTCCAGTTCATGCGTTCTGGATGACTACCCCTATATAACACCCCTCTCTTGGAATCCCCCGACCCCGCTGAGCCAAGAAGTAGTTCTGTTTTGCAAGTTAAAAGGTTTATTTGATAATTTAAACAATCGATATATATATCACACTTTATAATAATTAATAATTGAATATCACACTTAATCTGAGCAGTAATCAATAATGGATAGTCTGGCACCTGCACACTTGTGAATAGGAACAGAAGAATAAGGTGGTAGAGAATACTTATATAAGTTCAGATGGATGTAATGTTGAATGAAAATGCAATACAGAAAATACTCAATATGATTTCAACAAAACAATGTAATCACTTTTCTCTGGCAATCCCCTCCCCCCTTTATGCAATGCAAGGAAATGGAAGGAAAACACACAGTTCTCAGAAATGCAATCAAATGTAATTTATTTCACCCCAGCAAGCTTAGACTACAGAAGTTTGAAACACAGGCCCAAAATGCTTTTATATGTGCTGGCAATGAAGTGAAAAATATGCTAAAATGCTTTTAATTCCCTCTAGAGGTTCAGGGTGAGTGGTGTCAAGTTAATATTAGTCCAGGCTCACTCTAGCAATGATTCAGGGATGGTTCTTAAGAGGCAAACGAATTTTTAGCAAGGAAAGCAAGGAAGCTGCTGTTTCCACACGTGGAGAAATTTGCAAATCGCGGTAAAATTTGCGAGTGCGTTTTTTGCGATTGCGGCAGAAGTATAGGGGGTAAGACAAACGGTCACGGAGATATGAGCGATATGGTAAAGGTCATTTTTCAGATTTGAAATTTTAAAGTTCAAAGTGACAAGTGACAGCTAGCAACTAGAAATGACAGGTGACAGCTTTGCAAATGACAGGTGACAGTTAGGAGGCAGTTCTACTTAGATTAAAATAGATTGAATTATATTATTTTAACTAAGAGATTGGTTCTGCACAGTTCTGCTAGGTACTCACAATATATTTTTTAAATAAATGGGCCTCGCCACGGATCTGGTCAACAGGTTTTCTTCACTCGCCACGGACGGTCTCTGCGCACAGCGTCGGGGTCAGCTCTACTCTGCTGGTCTGGTCTGGGTCTCTGGTTCTGATCAGGTCTGTGGGTCCGGATACAGCGGTCTCCGGTTCAGCTGGTCTCTCTCTGGATACAACACTGCTCTCTGGCAAATGGCAAGAGTTCTTGCAAAGAATTCAAACAGCTCGCCTGGCTGTGATAATGGCAATGATTTGAGGCCTGCTAAAGAGGGATTTAGCTTGTAGTTGACCTCTCTGCTACAAATTCTGAAGTAAAGTCTTGGTCTCTGAAGGTGGATAGATTGAAGTCTCTATGTTGGCTCTCTGGAGGTTGATGGAGGTAAAGTATGGATTTTCCCGGCAGATTGTCCCGCAGCAGATGGAATAGAATGTCTCTATCTGTCCTGACTGTCTGCTTTTATGTGTTTTGAAAATGGGTGGTAGTTCTGTTTTGCAAGTTAAAAGGTTTATTTGATAATTTAAACAATCGATATATATATCACACTTTATAATAATAATTAATTGAATATCACACTTAATCTGAGCAGTAATCAATAATGGATAGTCTGGCACCTGCACACTTGTGAATAGGAACAGAAGAATAAGGTGGTAGAGAATACTTATATAAGTTCAGATGGATGTAATGTTGATGGAGGTAAAGTATGGATTTTCCCGGCAGATTGTCCCGCAGCAGATGGAATAGAATGTCTCTATCTGTCCTGACTGTCTGCTTTTATGTGTTTTGAAAATGGGTGGAAAGGCTAGCTTCCTAGGCCCTACCCCTCTCTACTTGTCATTGGCCACTTCCTCCTCTTCCCCTTGATTGGGGGAATGAAATGAAGTGTCATCATGATGAGGTCTGTTTATGATACAGAGAACCCACCCCTGTCAACTTTACACACAATCTATATTTTGACCCAAAAGACATATTTGCACAGGTACACATTTGTTTAAAATTACATGCACCCATCACATATCACATGAGATATACCCTGTTCAAATCTGCTCTTCCTGAGAGCTTGCATTGAGAAATGGCAACATATTTCACTTTTTGGTCAAGTTACCAATATCAGATTCTTACTCAAATTTACCCAAATGTGTGCAAGGCATGCAGGCATTAATTGATGAAGTATCAGACTTTTCACATGCAGACATTTTAAGTAATACCCTCTTAACTGCTAGCTTGCCCCCAGATCATGCCACCGGTTCTAAAAACCTCTTAAAATGTGGGCAGAAAAATCACAAGAATTATGGTATCATTTAAATAATTATGACAAGTCTGTACTATGAGTTATTCATCTTTTTCTAAAACCACATTCTGGCTACAGGGGTGTGTCTTTTCAGGTCACATGGTACAGAAACCAGTCTTTCCACTTTCTTCAAGCTCAGCCTCTGTCTCCAGTTTCTCCCCCTCCCAGTTTCTGCCAAGAGGAAGCCATTTTTATGACCCCTGCAATAGACCATCTGCCTGGGCCCTGGAAGGCCCATTGTTCAAGAGGAAGCCATTTATGGCCACTTCAATAAACCCTCTGCCTGGGTCCTATGTTTAGTCTCTAGCAGTCCCTTGGTAATTTAATCAGAGAAGTGTCATATCCCTTTTGGTGGGAACAGCAAAAGGCAGATAGGCCTGGGAACACAGCAGTTGTGCAAGTCTCAACTCCTGTCGGGGGTAGCTGGTGGGCAGAATTCAGTTCCTTAAGCCAGGCCCCAGCTAATGTCACTTTTAGTTACCCAGTTTTCTGCATTCAAATAAAACTAGCCATTTTTACATATGCAGCTAGAATGCTGATTCTAAGTTTAAAACTATGACATTTAAACAATTGCAACCTATGTGATACTCAAAAGTAGGTCACTCATTTCTTTTAAACATTTAGGTTTTTAGTGTCTTTCAGTCCAAATTTACTTAAACTGCTGAAATCCACAGCTCAGCCAGTCTTGTTATAAACCTTCAAGTCACTTCAGAATATAACTTTACATTGTATCCACCTCTCAGTAAGTCTTTCTTTGGCCTGCTTTGGGTTCATTTATTCAGTTTTACACAAAAAAAAAATCTGGTGTTGTTTTAAAACGCCGGCTTCCTGATAGTGGTGAGTACTGGTAATGCAACCATTTTTGGGATTTTTCTTGGATTAATGCATTCCAAACAGGAATGGTTCTTACATGGTAGTAAATAATCCTTGCTTAACATTGTTTTGATGGGGCTCCTTACAGTAAGATGGTTATGTGGAACCCCACAAAAGGGTTGAATCTTTAAAGTGGTCCAATGAGTCACGATTTCAGCAACTTTTTGACATCAGTAACAGTGGATTTTGTTAACAAAGATCTTTCTTTACACTGGTGGGTGGCAAGTTAGGTAACCATTTTGGTGTGCGCACAAACTGCGTGGTTCTCCTGGATTCTGGCGCACTTGTGGGCTTTTTGGCCATCTTGGATTTTCTAAGCCCACAGCACTAAATGTTGCAGCATGATAGCTCAAACGTGGGTCAGGACACCCAACAATATCACAGAGATGGGTGATATGAATGCTGTAGTTTACCGTATCGAAAGCAGAAGAGAGGTCAAGAAGAATGAGGGAGAGTTGGAGTCAAGATTTGAGAGCAGGTCTTCACGTTTGCTCAGAAAAACAGTTTCCATGCCTCTAGATGCTCTAAAGCCAGACTGATGGTCATGGAGCCAACCAAGAGATTCAGTATAGAGGGTAAATTGAGTGATAACCAGCTTCTCCAGGAGTTTCCCAAGGAAAGGGGTGATGGAGATCGGGCGATAGTTTGCCGGAATGGACGGGTTGGCCAAGGGTGTTTTGAGCAGAGGAAGTACAAGAGAGTACTTGAGAGGAGAGGGGAAACCTCCAGTGGCAAAAGAGAGGTTGCAGAGGTCGGCCAAGGCTGGGGTGAGAGAGTCAATGTTGTCCTTGATGGTTTTGCAGGGGCGGGGGTTCACCTGTTCGGAGGAGGCTTTCATAGATGTCTAGAGACCTCAACAGGTGTGACAGGGGAGAGGGAGGAGAGAAAAGGGGCAGGGGTGGGGCATTCGAGGGCGGCCCAAGAGATGTTGATGCGGGGAGGAGCAGAAGAGAGAGAGGACAGGATGTCCTGTGTTTTGGTGGTGAAGTGTGTGGCCAGGCCAAGCAAAGGGTTTGGGTAGGTATAGTAGAGGATGCAGCTGCGGGAGGGCTGGCCAGTTCCTATCAGTCTTTTAAGAGTTTGGCCGTGTTTTTAGACACAGCGGAGATACAGGCTTGAATGTAAATGGTTTTCTTGGAGTGGATGCATAGTCTTTTTTTCCCTTTGAAGAAGGTGACAAACCAATGTGTCAGAGGCTGTACCTGAAGATCCCCATTTGCGTTCCTCTGCTCTGCACTTGCGTTTAAGTGCAGCCAGATCGGAGTCATGCTAGGATTTGCCCTTTTTGGCAGGCTTCAGTCTGACCCTCATGACAAGGGCAAGAATGTCAAGAGATGGAATGATACAAGTTGGAGAGGGTTGTATCAGTGTGAAAGTCAGCCGCAGGAGTAGGAGGAAGGTAGGTGGAGGCAAAGGCAACTGCTGACACTCTTTTCATAGGTTGGATGGCCATGAAGGCAGGAGGTGGTGTAGGGTGTGCTATTGCCAGAGGAGAAGAGAAATTCAAGTGAGAAGAGAGTGGAGCAGTGAGAGGACTAGAGAGTGGGATGTCTGTGGTGATGAGGGCATCCAAAGGCAGGAGGTGGCTCCAGATGCAGCCCCCCATTACCCCACCGGTCCCAGATCGCATGCAGCCACAGCCGATTCAATACCCAGCACCAAATCTCCCTCAGACAAACATGCAGCAGGCCCCTGCTCATCCTTGGGACAAAAGTCCCTTGCCACAGGGCACAGTAAGTCAGTACACAGGGGCGAGTGTAATAGGTGGAAAGCCTTTCCTGCTCCCAGACAGTGAGGTTTACCTACAATAGGACTAGCCACAAAGGAATATGATGTGCCCAGTCTTATCCGTAACCTCAAACCCGGAAGGGGAACCCCGAGTGGGAGTGAAGATAAGGGATCAAACATTTTCTTTTATGGTTGACACAGGTGCTACCAAGTCCTGCATTAGAGAGGGGATGTTTCCTTTGTCCGGCAAAATAATGGACATGTAGAGATTCTCTGGGGCCGTTGTATCTCTTCCTTTCACTGAAGATTTACCCATCAAGATAGGTATCCAAGAATTGTCATCACCGTTATTGTATTCACGAGATACCCCAGTTAATCTCCTAGGCAGTGACGTCATGAGCAAGTTCAATATGACCATTTAATTCACTGAGGAAGGCATAGTGTGTTCTACACCTGGCCCAACCAAGCTGGAGCTACTGCTGTAATAGAAGCACCTTGTGGCCACGGCACCCTGTGGGGTGTGTCACTCCACACAGACTTGTTCTTCAATGGGGTAACAATTCTGATAGGTTGGGTGCCTGCGATTGAGAACAAGACACAACGTACCCGTAGAATTTCTATTTAGAGCAGCGGCCCCCCAAGAGGTAGCACAAGGCTTCATTATCACATTGGATTTAGACACAGTGATCACTAAGGCAGACAAAGTAATACTGTCCGGCACAAGCAAGAATGACATTGAATGGCATATAGTCCTACGTATTGACCCAGCACATCAATTGCAAGAGGTGTCTGATGAGCAATTGTTCAAAGACATGGATGACACAGGATAGATGGTGTTTCAAATCAGTATACCCTGTCAGATAATTATCAAACAGAGAGAAGTACCCCATACTATGCTCCTAGCTCAGACACTGCCACCACATCCGAAGAAAGAGTTAGAGAAGGTGCCCAGAGAATTATGAACCAGTAGTTCCAACAATTTAGGTCTCTGGAAAGAGATAGGGGCAAACTGAAATCAGGTACAGTGTTGCCCCGGGTCAGGCAGTACCCCATGTCAAATGAAGCAGATGAGGGATTTATTCCACCATTGTAGCATTATGGCAGGAGGGTGTAATAGTTCAATCAGAGACTCCATGCAACAAAGCTGTGTAACCAGTGAAAAAAGCAAAAGGGTCATTGTGGAGGATGATTCAGGACTTATGCCCATCAAACAATATTGTACAGGCAGAATTTTCACTGGTCTCCAACCCGTTACCATCCTTTGCAATATCCCCACTGCAGTGACACACTTCACAGAAAGGGACCTCAAGAATGCATTTTTATCCATCCCATTGCACCCCATCTCTCAGTATCTCACAACATTCACCTACGGAAAGAGGTTCCAACACATCCATTTACTATAGGGTTATTGTGAGTCCCCAAGCCTTTTTATTTGGGCACTGTAAATGGATTTAGGAAACCTACAGGAACAGAGCACAGTAATCCAGTATTTAGATAACCTCCTAGTGTGTACCACAACAGAAGAGCAGTGTAGAAATGGCTCTGTTGCACTTTCAACTTTATTGGCAGAGAAGGGATACAAAGCTGACAAAGAGAAATTGCAATAATGCCAGCAATAAGTTATATACTTAGAACAGATAATTTCAGCAGCAGAGAGGTGAGTAACACCAGAAAGGGCAACAGCAGTACATCACACCCCACAGCCAACCACTGTCAAAGAGATGGAGCATTCCTAGGATTATGTTACTATTGTGGGGCCTGGCTAATTGATTACTCACTTAGACCAAACTTCTATTGCAGGGGCTAAAGAAAGCACAGAAAATGAAGGAACCCCTGTCTGGACAGATGAGATGGTCTAATCTTTTGAGGAACTCAAAAATGTGATCAGTAATGCCCTTATTTTAGCACACCAGATCACAAAAACAATTCTTTGTGATCTCACATTCTAATCATCAAGTGTTGAAGGCTGTCCTCACTCAACACACATCAATGGGACACAAGCCTTTGGCTTATTCGAGTGGTCTTTCAGACTCACTAATGCAGGGGCATTTTCCATGTGATCAGGCTCTAGAAGCAGCTGTTTCCCGAAATACAAACATTCTCCACAATCACAATGGGATGCCCTGTCACGCTAAAAGTGGAACACACAGCTTTTGCCATATTAGAGATATCAAAATCCACCCATGCCACACAAATAGCATCAGGACACGAGGTAATTTTGTCCAACGCTTCCATTCACACAGTGATATGTCACACAGGCAATCCAGCAACATTCATTGCAGAGCCAGTACAGCCAGATGACGAAGTGCATGATTGTGCTACATACAAAGACTTTTCAGATGACACTACCCATGTTAGGGGAGACCCACTTGAAGAACGTGAAGTGCTCTTCATTGACGGATTGTTTTCAATTGATCAGAGAACTCGGGTCAGGCACACGGGGGCAACAGTAGTGAGGATAGAAGAAGGTGAGTATGAGGTGATAGCTAAGGTCTGACTGTTCTCCCATTACTCAGCACAAGCAGTAGAGCCCATAGCACTAATAACAGCATTGGAGATATCAAAAGGGTGTTTTGCTACCATTTACTCAGAGTCAGCATATAGCACATCAACAGTACATTAGGGCCTCTCCAGATGGCAGAGGCAAGGATTAAAAAAATCAGATGGCACACCTGTGCAACACTATGCCTTACTGTCTAGGTTAATTGATGCATTAACACTCCCCACAGCAGTGGCAGTAGTCAAGTGTGAAGCTCACACCAAGGGGACATACCTAATAGCGTTTGGTAATGATGCAGCGGAGATAGCAGTAAAAGAAGCAGCATATCTGGGAATGCCATATCCCACAGTATCCCCTGAGGTCTTATTACAGCAGGTAGAACTAATGATTCCCTACAATGCAATCCCAGGGACTCAGATTGTTGAATTATAGGCACAGGCTCCCCAAGAAGAGAAGGAGTTATGGATCAACTTTGGAGGCAGAATATTTCAGGAAATGCAGTGATGTCGCAGGAACTACTCACACTTTCCCTCCAGCACTTGTGCTACCCTGCACACGTGTCCAAGCAGTGCATTGCTACTGACTTATAGGACAAATTGTTTGTTCCAAACCCCCAGGAACGTCTTGATGATTTCATGTCTAAGTGTATCACATGTAAAATGTATAGCACAGGTTGTACCCTTAAGACATAGAAAGCAACATCACCCCACCAGTCAGGGTCATTCTGACACCTCCACATTCACTATGTGGACATGCTTAAGAGGTTCAGTAACTTCTGTTATCTAATTGTTTGTTGTGGTGTGCCCATTCTCTTGTTGGCTTGAAGCAGCTCCCTACATCTACCCTGATGCCAAATAAGCAGCAATATTTCTAGTGCATGAAGTAGTTCCCCAGTAGAGAATATATGATGTCCTGAGATCTAATAATGGGACTCCCTTCTTTAATGAGGTGTTCAAAGAAATATCCTCTTTATTGGGCTTAAAGCACTGATTGTGCTCAATGTATCACCTGCAAGCCAACTGAATTGTGAAATACCTGAATGGTCTATTGAAACAGCATCACGCTAAAATATAGAAAAATAGCTGGCTTTATTGTCTGCCATTAGCATTGCTTGCACTTTGTAACCAGCCAAGTTCAAATCATCATCTTACTCCTCACAAGATAGTAACAGACAGGAAGCTGCACTCTTCACTCACACCCGCATGCACAGCCTCCGATGCACACAATTCTGCACAAGTTCGAGGTGATGAATTTTAGGGATATTTTAGGGAGTTAGCAAAATCTGTCAGAGTTATTTTCCACCAGATCAGCCCCACCAGAGAGAGTTAGCTGCACCAGTGACGGACACACCAACAGCACAACAGGATTCAGTCCTTCCACCCCCACAACAGCTCTTCCCGGGCAACAATATATTTATCCACAACTTCAAACGGAAAGTGACCGGTCGTAAGACGTGGATTCACATAATGCACACCCGGTAGGACAACAGATCCAGCAACCTTCTCCAGCAGCAGAAGGAGGAAAAGGGGGGAGAATAATATGAGTGACATTGATATTTTCTTTTTTTTACTCAATCTACTCCATCGGGCGGACAGATGCTAACACTTTCTTACAGCCTTCACGCACAACTGACAACGTCAAAAGGATTATAGCCTTCTGTATTTTTTATTTTCCCTTTCTTTCTCTCTCTCTTTTTGTCTCTCTCCTTATCACTGAATTTATATGCTTGTCTTCTAGAGGTGGATCCAATAACGTTACTAACACCATATATTTGCCAGTCAATAGTTATATATCCATGACCAGAATTAGGAGGGATATTACAAACCCAGGTGTTTATTTAGGCAGTGTTAAAGATGTGCATCACCATGAGATTGACAACATGTGGGACAACCACATGAAGGTGGTGTGGAGAGGGAAGTCAAGCAATGTTTGCTATGTGTGCTCTTTAATCCCCCATGCAACAGGCACACCCAGACTGTTTATACCACAAGAATTACCACCAGAAGCAGTCCAATGTTTAGTGCATCTTGCCTTATGTAGGGTGCGAGGGTTGATTGAGGCAGGGTCCATGCACAATGCATAGAAATTGACACCACAGGGTAGACAGACAACTACATAAAGATAAAGAAGATGACAGAGAAGAGAAGGAGAGTTCAACAGATCTTATACTGAACTATCAAGCAGTTAGGCAGAGGAAAGGTGATGCTGTCTTTATAGTGCCATCCTAGATCAGGTGTCCTGGAGAAGTAGGACGGGAACAGCTTCAGTGCAAAATGAGAACTCAATTGCAGATGGAAGGTGCTGTGTATTATAAAGATGAGTGTGTCGAAGGACTGATGGGGTGAAAAGCAGGAGGGATGGTTGGACTATCAAAGAGTGCAGTATCACAAATAAGTCAGACTTGTTATGCTGTTTGGAAAAAGTATGTTATGAAATTGACCTGCATAGACCAGCATGAGAAACCCACCTATGTGCTGAATCTCGGATGTATACGAATTGTTCGAACTACAATTGTTCGAATTACAATTGACCTTTGCACAATTGACCGAATTGTGAAGGTCAATTGTTACATATATGCGGGGGGAAACCCCCCGCAACCCCCCATTATATATATAAATATATATATATACATATATATATATATTACCAAACCAATATATATATATACAATCAAACAATTTGGGTAATACCCTAAATCTCACACGATCCTCCTTGTGTTTCAGAGGCTGTGGCAGCATGCATGTGAGGACTAACATACAGTGCAACATGACCATCGATCTCCCAGACATCACAGAGGGAACAGCAGCCCTCATGGGTGTATATTGGCTTTGTGGGGGTTTAGCATACATCCAATTGCTGCCACTCTGGAAAGGTGTGTTCTCCTTGGCAAACCTGCAGTTTCCCATGCTCGTTGTCCCAGATGTAAATCTCACCACAATCAGCGATCACCCTATGTTCAAAAGAGTACACCTCATGCATCAGTGGGCTTGTCACTCTTTGGACTTGCAACGTCATCAACGCAATAACTGTTTTTCACAGGACTAAAGTGAGATATTGGGTCTCATTACGACCCAGGCGCTAATGGGTTAACGGCGCCGTAACAGGCTGCGGCGCCGTTAACCTATTAGCGCCTAATTACGAGGTCCCTTTGCGGGACCTGCCCTTAATGGCTGGTTTTACCAGCCGTTAAAGTAGGGACCCACAAAGGGACCTTGGTGCTAATTGTGGCACCGTACTTAGCGCCTTCCCCATTCCCATTGAGCCCTATGGGGCAAAAATGGGAATGGGGAAGGGCCATGGAGGAAGGGGGAATTACCGGCCCGCCAACCTTGTGATGGAGTGGTAATTCCCCCTTTCCCCATGGCGGAGTCTGTAACTTACCGGCATGGTCCATGGTGCTAATTGCACCATGGTCTTCCGCCAGGGTCGTAATGAGGCCCATTGAATGCTAATCCCGAGGAGTTTGGGTTGTATCATAAAAGAAATACATTATTTTCTTTTATTCTTGCTCCTGTGGTACAGGGAGCAGCAAATGTGAAATGGCTCCTCATAACCCAGTAGGAAATGCTTCAACTTGCGATTAAAAATGGAGCATGGAGTAAATGTTGTTAGAGAAGAAATGAGAGCAATTACTCCTCTCGAGAGAGTAACAGGCAGGAGGCTGCATACTCCACTCACACCTGCACGCACAGCCTCCTATGAACACAATTCTTCCCAAGTTCTAGGTGATGATTTTCAGGGATATCTTAGGGAGTTCAAAAAATCTATTACACTTATTTCCAGCCAGATCTGACCCCACAGGACAAAGCTAGCTGCACCAGCGATAGACACACCAACAGCACAACAGGATTCAACGCTTTCACCGCAACAAGAGCTCTTCCCTGGTGACAAGATGTTTATCTGCAACTTCATACAGAAGTGAATTGACCAAGAACTGAAGGTCTTTATGACATCATCTACGCCACACCAACAGCAGTGAAAGTAGCAAGTCACAAAACGTGGATTCACATAATGGACACCAGGAAGGAAAACTGATCCAACCACCCGCCCCCCTTCCAGGAGTAGAAAGAGGAAAAGGGGGAGAATAAGATGAGTGAAATTGATATTTATTTTTTGAAACTCAATGCAACCTTTCTGGCAGTCAGATGCTAATACTTTCTCAAAGCCTTCACAAACACGCCACAGGTAGTATATAGCAACATGCTCGTCTTGGAAGCAAGACGACGAAGAGCAACTCAGGTTCGAAACCCAAGTCTGCACTTAGAAACCTCTTCAGTATTAAGTGTGTTTTAAAAAATAATTATAATTAAAACAACAGACAATTTTAAAAAGATTATTCCTTGTGTTTTTGTTTTTTTCTCTTTCTCTCTTTCCCTATCACTGAATTTACATGGTTGTCTTCTTAGGGTGGGTGCAATAACGTAACTAACACCATATAAATGCCAGTGAATAGTAGTATATCCATCACCAGAATTAGGAGAGATATTACAAACCCAAGTGTTTATTTAGGCAGTGTTTAAGATGTGCATCAACATGAGACTGACAACATGTGGTATAACCACATGAAGGTAGTGGGAACAGGGAAGTCAAGCGATTCTTGATTTGTGTGTTCCTTCATCCCGAATGCAGCAGGCACACCAAGACTGTTTATACAACAAGAATTAGCAATAGAAGTAGTCCAATGTTTAGTGCATCTTCCATTATGTAGGGTGCAAGGGTTGATTCTGACACATAGAGTCCAAGCACAATGGGTAGAACTTGACACCACAGGGTACAACTACATACAGATAAAGAAGATGGAATGCCGATGGAGAGTTCAAAAACTCTTATACTGAACTATCAAGAAGTAGGGC
This sequence comes from Ambystoma mexicanum, assembly GCF_040938575.1. Taxonomy (NCBI): domain Eukaryota; kingdom Metazoa; phylum Chordata; class Amphibia; order Caudata; family Ambystomatidae; genus Ambystoma; species Ambystoma mexicanum. The sequence goes on along the minus strand of NC_090932.1, from coordinate 743,780,321 downwards.
AGAGGAAAGGTGAAGCTGGTTTTATGGTACCATCCCTGATCAAGTGTCCTGAAGAAGTAGGACAGGAACAGCTTAAGTGCAAAGTGAGAGCTCAGTTGCAGATGTAATGTGGCATGTATTATAAAGACGAGTGGGTCGAAGGACTAATGGGGTGCAAAGTAGGAGGGATGATTGAAGTATCAAAGAGTGCAGTATCGCATATACATGAGACTTGTTATGCTGTTTTGAAGAAGTATGATGGAAAGCCCAGCACGAGAAGCCTACCCAAATACTGAAACTCACACAATTCTCATTGTGTTTCAGAGGCAATGGCAGCATGCATGTGGGGACTAACATACAGTGCAACATGACCATCGAGCTCCCAGACATCACAGGGGGAACAGCAGCCCTCGTGGATGTATATTGGATTTGTGGGGGTTCAGCATATGCCCAACTGTCACCACTCTGCAAGAGTGTGTGTTTTCTTTCTTTGGAAACCCTGCAGTCTCCCTTGCTTGCTTTCCCATATGCCAATCTCAGCACAATCAGTGAGAACCCCATGTCCAAACCAGTGGTCCTCATGCTACGTGGGCCCGTCGCTCTTTGGGCTTGCAATGTCATTGTCATTGACGCAATAGTATTTTTCCCAGTACTCAAGTGACAGGGACTCTTTTCCTCTCTTCTTGCTCCCGGGGAACAGGCAGCAGCAAATGTGAAATGGCTCCAGATAACCCAGTGGGCAAGGGTTTAATCTTTGAATGAAACAGAGCATTGACTAAATGGAAGAAATTAGAGTAATTAGGTTGACCACCCTCCAAAACAGATATTTCTTTGATTTACTCACTTCCATGGAGGGTGATCTCTGTGCAAATATAGCTTATTCATTTTGTACTCACATACCTTCCAATGACACAGATGATGACTCCTTAACCCAAGCTATTCATTCACTACACACTTTGTGCACTAGGATGAAGAAAGAAGGGGGGCTAGACTGGTTTGCGTCTATGTTTTCATGGGTACCATCGTGGTTGGGTAATATATTCAAAGTCCTGACTCCTGTCCTTGTTATGTTGCTTATTCCTCTTTGCACCTGCCAACTGGTTTATTTGTGGTGCAAAAAGACGGTGGCCAAGGGAATGCCTATGATGTCACTTACACCTAAAACAGGTGAGGCCACTCCCCTTTTGAAACATGTACCCACACAGACAGACAAATGGAATGGTGAGATTGAGCAATGCATGGTTAGAATATGGAATCTGATTGGTTCACCAGGAACATGTTTTGATCCCACTCCTGACCCACAGAACTATTGGGATGAATAGGTTGACTGCACAGGGTATGGAGATTTCTGTTTTCTGATGTGTACCCCAGGGGAATATGCAGAGTATGAAGGTGATCTGCATAATGTAAGTAAGGTATGGTTACCAAAAAACTGATTTTGACCGAATGAAGGAAGCAAGTAAAGTAGTTAAGGAATTAATTAAAGGGGAGAATGTTGGGGTGCAGGTGCAATGTGCCAGACATACAGGGAAGTACAAACTGTGGAAATCCTATTCGCATGAAGATTTGGTCATTTTTAGTGCTAGTGTTTCTATCATTTGTTGCTGCATTTCAGGCCATTTACAAATTGGATTTAGTTTTGCCACATTCTAGAAAGCATGATGGGCAGCAAAAGATATTACTGGTTTCCACTAGCATAAGGGCCTCTTGCCACGTTAGCCAGAGTCCTGCCATTTTGAACTAGGCCCTGTCAGAGTTGTAGATTTCTGTCATTCAGATCACTAGGCACAATTCTGAGCCTCTGTCCACCCATTTAATTAAACTTTATTCCTGCTTCCCCCAGTGAGTGTTTAGCATGCCAAGGTCTTTGCAGGAAGGGTGAGGTGTAGCACACATATTAGTTGTTGTTGCAGGGCCTAACTGTTCTCACAAGCCTTTAGTGAGATGTAGAATAATGGTTTGTGTTTCTGACGACAGATAAGTACAATAGCTGTGAAGGACATATTTTTTGTGTGAATGAAGCCTTGAGTAGAGACATTGACAACGTGTTAACCTAGATTGTGGTTATACTGCCCTCTAGGGAGTGTTGGGACAACTGGATCTGCAATAGAATGTCCTGGTAGTATGAACACATGCAAGAAATTAATTTCTAAGGAGTGGAGCCTCAGCTAAGTTTTTTTTTAATCTACTTCGTTCCCAAGAGATAGCCAGAAGGATGTGTGCCAGGGATAACATGTTTCAAAATGGGAGTTGCAAAAAGAGTCGCAGAGTTGCAGAGTACACTACTTTAATGCTTGGAAATGTCTTAATTGCCAAATTCGTTGAGCTCATGGGAGAGGATATGACTGTGTCTAATTTAGTGACTTCACTTTTCACACTCACGACATGATTGGATCGTATCATGGGATTGCACATTAGAAGTTACATGAATTTGTTTTGACCAATGAGCGTATCCTTTTTGGTAAATGTTGCATGCATAGCTTTAGCCAATCAGAATGTAGTATTTTTTGCTGACTGCATAATAAGTTCAATCATAGGGGGCTGCACTTAGGTTGGTCACGGGTAATGTACTAACCATTGGGGAGTGAAAATGTATATTGTGTTTAGAATTTTGTATAGGTGCGAGCAAATGGCGAACATAGGATTAACATGTACATAATATTAATAATGTATTCAAACTTTTGGGGTCTTTGTTTTTAAATACTGTAGCTCAATGTGGGTGAGTCGAGAGTGTATTCAGTTTTCAGTTCCAAGTAGCTGACTGACCCTCTCAGAAGCAATTTGCATATATTAAAAACAGTTTTTCTTGAAAATTGTTCACTCCATTATTGCTTCCTTGGATTGTTTTTTCCGATCAGTGTTTCGGCCTACTGTACAAAATGTACTGACATCATCAGAACTGACATCAAATAAAAGGACATTACATTGAGTGTCACCCGTCTTTGATGCTTAGGGTAAACATAGGAAGTTACTTTACAAGAGGTTGCCATAAGTAGGCCAAGAGACAAATAATGGTGTGATGTGAGATATATGAATAGTCACTATTTTTATACATGCAACAACTATATAGTCAATTGAACCATGAGCGAAGCAATTTAATAATCCATTTATTTATGTTTGTTTTAATTATTATTAGCATATACTGTGACCTGAATCATTTCCAGAGACTCAAGATAAGACATAGTGGGAGTACATGATTTGCCCAGAATCACACACTTTGTTTAATAGTGATATCAGAATGCTGGGAGGTTTAAGCACTTAACCAAATATTTTCTCACATTTAGCTTAAATAAATAGTTAGTAAGCTTTGGGTTTGAAGTGCTTAAATAAAACTGTATAGCTATGCCTTTGTTACATAGTACACCTTTCACTACAGAAATCATCAACGAAACAAGAAAAATGTTGAGCAAAGGGATTCTGACCTCAGATTTATTTTCCCCATCCTTAATGGAAGGTCACAGTGCATTATGCAAAATAATGTTAATGTGAACATAAACAAATCTCCTTTGGGTTTTCAAACTGTAGTCAGTATGTCCCAGAGCATGATACATTATGTACACCTGTAGAGGAAAATCTAGACAGAAAACTGTGTAGAGACCAGTTGCACACTAATCAGGGGAACCAAAAGGTTATAATATTCATACACATTAATATTAAATGTTGAAAATTCATGCAACACTGACAGTTGATCTGACACAGTGTTATTATTTTTTATTTTTCATATTACTGACCTTTTAGTTTTTGCTTGAGATTTGCAGTCTATTTTCAAGATATCTTCTGCTGGTTTAGATTATTGTTTTATACAGGTTAGGATGTTTAAAATTAGTTCTCAGTGTTAAAAGTATAACTAATTTACGAGTACAATTTTGATGGTTCTTTCTGTCTACATTACAATTTGAGGAAACCAATGAGGGCATAAACCTGAAGATGGGAATTTAGTCTCCAAATGCATTGGATTGGTTGATTCTGACCCTAATTTATTGTGTATTGAATTCTCTAATTTATGATATAAGAATACACATGAAGTGCATTTAACCTATACCATTGCAAGGCTTCATTGAAGTTGTATTCGCTCTGAATATAGGACAAATGCATATCTTTTATTGTATATTTCTTTGTTTTGTGTTTATATTTGTTCGAGATGCAGTGATCTTTGTGAATTAAATTGATGATACACTCCTTTCTAAGTGTTGACTATATTGTGACAATTGAATTCTCATGTGTATACATTTTAGACATGTTTGGTTCCCGTGATTAGTGTGCAGCTGGGCTGTAGACAGTTTACTGTCTAGACTTTCCTCTACAGATTTCTATCGGGTTCATCAAGAGCTGAATCCCTTTGCCAGCTTGCAACGATATTGATTGGTATTACTTTGATATATTTATTTTATAAGAACATAGAGTGGTATATGACATGAGTGCAATCCCCACATATATTCTGTATTATGGACACCTCCAATTCTTATCACCCATCATGTCCACGTATTAAGGGACATAAGTCCCTTCTTACTGTGGCTGGGGTAGCTTTGGTGCTATTTGCAAAGAGGGTACTCCTGGGGGACACAAACATTGAATGGCTATTGCTTAATTGTTTGAGCGGAAGGTTGTAAATGTTTTCTACAAATGTGTGCAAACAATCAAGCTTAGCGAGGGAGCCACAACCAACCAAGTGTTGTTTGGTTGGGGCAGGGGTTTCTTATCCAAGATTATTTTTTTGTAATAAGCAGGTAAAATGGTCCTTTTTACTGCACAATTTTTGTCAAAAGGTGGGTAGAAAGCCATACAATTTAGAATCGGTTTTTGACAATAGAACAAGTACAAATCTAGTACATGACAGGTTGCCAACAACACCAGCAGCATTTTCCAGAACATGTTGATGATGTCTTTGAATACAATATATACCAGCATATTACTAGTGTAAGAAGACATTTCCATGATGGCTGTGCCCATTGTGCAGTATGCCCAATTTGTTTCAAAAGGTGGGTAGAAAGCTATAAAATGTACAATCGGTTTTAGACAATAAAACAAGTACAAATCTAGTAGAGGCAGGTTACCAAAAGCACACAGCAGTATTTTCCAGTACATTTTGATTTGATCTGATCCTACTATAGTTAACACCTGGTCCATTTTTCCCACTTTTACAGAGGAAACTGTCTTGACGGCTTTCGAAAAAATTAAGTCCTGCTCCCCCTCGGATGCTATCCCTCTACGGGTCATGAAAGATATTGCTCCAAAGCTGTTATCAGAGATCACTAATGCTATAAATGATTCTCTCTTAACGGGGTCTATCCCACGGGAACTGAAGTCAGCCATGGTGATTCCCCTCTTGAAGAAACCTAGCCTGAACCCTGCTACTCTAACTTTCGCCCTATTTCTCTACTCCCCTTTCTGGCTAAACTCTTAGAGTCACTGGTGTCTCCCTTACTCTCTACCTTCTTGAAATCTACCAATCTTCTGGACCTGGTTCAGTCTGGGTTCCATCCTGGTCGAGGCACGGAGAGTGTTCTTGTTGCTGTCTTGGATGACATGACCAGGCTGGTTGATGCGGGTGGAGTGGGTGCCCTGATTTTGTTAGATCTGTCAGCGGCTTTCGAAACGGTCGACCACTCCATCCTGCTATCTCGTCTTGCCCAGTTTGGTCTATCAGGGCAGGCACTAGCATGGTCCAGGTCGTTCCTTACAGATCGTACTCAGACCCTCTCTGTGCCTCCTTTCTTTCTGCTCCTTGTCACCTCAGCTTTGGAGTGCCACAGGGCTCCTCTCTGTTGCCTATCTTGTTTAACTTCTACATTTGGGCCCTTGTGTGTCTTAACGGCTCCTTCGGCATCATTTGCTACTCGTATGCCGACGACACTCAGACACTGATCCGATTAGATCTAGATCAGTCTGAAGTGTCGTCGAGCCTGCAGGAGTGCCTGACAGCTGTTGGAGACTGGATAAACCACAATTGGCTAAAACTGAATGGAGATAAGACTGAGGTGATGGTGGTGTGCTATCCCTAACCCTACACCACTCTGGGTGTTCTCCTTCTGGCCCCCTTCCCTGGGACCTTTGCTGATCCCGGTTAAGAAAGTGAAAAACCTGGGTGTGGTGTTATCTGCATCATTGTCTATGGTCCAACAAGTCACTGCTGTATGTCAGGCTGGTCACTTCCAGCTGAAAATGTTAAGGAAGGTACTAGCGCTGATACCAGCCTCACTGCACCCTCCAGTGGTAGCAGCCATGGTCTTATCACGGATAGACTATTCCAATTCCTTGTATCTGGCCCAACCCAAGTGCTTGATTAAACAGCTGCAGTGGCAGCAAAATCTGGCCGCTCAGGTACTTCTTTTGGAGCTCACATCTCTCCTGTGCTTCGGACTCTACACTGGCTTCGGGTGGCCCAGCGGGTGAAGTTTAAGGCTCTGTGTATAATTCATCGGGCCCGCCATAATCAGGGAGCGGAATACCTCTAAGCCAAGTTTATTTGCTACTATCCCACCCGCAGCCTTCGTTCAGCCACTGCCGAACAACTTGTTGTGCCAAGACACAATAGGGACCGAGTTGGCGGGCGGGCTTTTTCCATCGCTGCAGCAGCTCTGTGGAATAATCTCCCACTTGTCACCAAGAAAACCCCTAACTATTTGGAGTTTAGAAGACGGGTTAAAACCCACTTATTTTGATCCACTGAGGCGTCTGCTTCTCTCTCTCCACAGCACCATGAAGCCTTCGGGCGACTGTGCGCTATATAGGAAATGGTAACATAACATAAGATAACATGATGTCTTTGAATATAATATATACCAGTATACTACCAGTGTAAAAAGACATTTCCATGACGGTTGTGCACTTTGTGCAGTATCCCCATATAAAAGCACTTACTTTGGCTTTGCTCCTAATACCACCTATAATGGCAATGCCACATCAAGAAAACATGTTCATGCTGTCTGTGCCCATGACAATATCCCCATCCCCATACCAACTTCTAATATGACTGATTATATGTGTCATATGGATGAGGATCAGGCCGCACTCTTTGCACCAAGAGGAAGCACGGCTAATCCATTCAAGAGCAATTTCAGTTCAGTAGAAATCTTAAAACAGAAATTTATCAAACTTGAGAGACTATCTAAAAGAGAAATTAATAAGTACTGGGAGCAAGCTTCATTAGTGAACTATTTAGAGAATAACATCATCCCACGTGGTCTAAGAATTTTGATTTTTCCAAATTTTGGTAAGGATGAGGATGCAGATCTAGTGGAAAAATGGGAGCACGATCTTAGCTCCAGTTCTAAAATCATGCTGGAACTTTTAATGACACATGCCAATAGAGAACATAAAAGGGTCATTGAACAAATTAATTTAGTTAAAGATGAAATCAAAATCATGACGAATGCTGAAACAACCAAACAAAAAAATTATGAAAAAATGAATGAGATCCTTAGAGAATATCAAGACGATATTAAAATGAGGAAATTCAGAAAATTCTTTAGGGACGATAAGGACTATAGATTGGACAGGATTTACACTTTCCAAACCAAATATGACAACACCGGCCCAAGATCCAAACCCAGCTCAATGCAATCAACTCTGGCTAGCTCTGATCCAGATTCAGAGGAGGAGATTAGAGAAGGTGAAACTTCAGAAATAGACAATATTACAGTTAGTGAATCACAACCTCAAAACCAACAGGGTCTTACTTTTTTAGAAGAAATTCGGAGACGCAAGAAAGGAGGTCAGAGATCATTTGCTCGCAAACAAGTCAGGTTTCAAACTCCCACAAGCAACTCTATTCAAACAGGGAATACCACACCAGGGGCCGTTAGGGGGGGATAGCAAGCGGAAGCGCCAGCTCAGACGAAGAAACAGGACACCCAGGCATTTTGACGAGATCAACTGCCAAAAAGAGACTGGCACAACAACAACACTGAATCTAGTTGTCAACCTATCGGATCATAACCTTAAGGAAGAGGAGATTGCGGTATTGAACAAGGGTCTTTCTTTTGCACCTGTAACTAACACCAACTTAATAGACTTTCAAATTGATTTGTTTAAATTTGTACGCAAATTTAAAAAAAATATATTTTGCGACACATGTACGCTCTTTTAATCCACCTAAGATCCCAGAACCCTTGAGTACTTTAACTTTGTCAGACCTTAAAAACATTGAAACTTTGACCTATCTGAGCACAGAGGGAATCTCAGACTTGAATTCTGTTTCCGCAGATTTAGGAGTGATTACTAGTAATTTTGAACTTAAATCTACATCGAAATTTACACCGTAAATTTTGACTGAAAATGTCATCGACATTTTTCACAAATCCATGTTGAAGGATATTCATAATTTAATGGATAAAGGAACATATTCTAAGAAAAATCATGCAACAAGCAGTAGAGCATACTACAATCTCTCCAAATGTGAATATCAAGCTCTGAATTCCCTCATGCAAAACAAAGCAATTACCATTAAGGAAGCGGACAAAGGAGGCAATGTGGTGGTACTCAATACCAAGGATTACATTCAAATGGGCATGAACCATCTAACAACAGCACACTGTTACAAAATTCTAAATACTAACCCCACGAATTCTATTGTATTGAAGCTGAATAATTTGGTTACCAAATGGCATTTCATGGGGCTTGTTATGGATGAAGAAAAGAAGTTTCTCATTGTAAGTAACCCTACAATTCCAACCATATATTTTTTACCCAAAATTCATAAAACATATCAACAGGTGCCTGAAGTAAGGCCAATTATGAGTGGCATAGGTTGGGCCACAGAGGGCCTCTCCCAGTACTTAGATGAGGCTCTCAAAACTTTTGTAGTACAAATGAAGTCCTATATTAGGGACAGCACCCATGTTCTACAATTTCTAGACACTTTAGAATGGCACTCTGACTATTTACTTGCAACCTTGGATGTTACAGCTCTATACACTAGCATTGGACACGATTTGGCGATCAATGCTCTTGAATTTACTTTCAGGAACTGCTCAGCATCCCACTGGAAACATGTCAAAATGCTCAAAGAATTTCTACTTTTTACTTTGAAAAACAATATTTGTTTATTTAATGAAACATTTTTCCAAAAAGAGAGAGGGGTAGTGATGGGTGCAAAATGTGCGCCATCACTAGCTAACCTATTTATGTCCCAATATGAAGAAGAACACATATATCAACACAATGCATATTTGCATCATATAATTGGATGGAAAAGATGTATCGATGACATCATCATAATATGGCCAGGCACACCAGAATCTTTTTGAGACTTTGTCAAATATGCCAGCACCAATACATTTGGGATTCAGCTTACAGGACATGCTAGCCTGTTGAGCATAGATTTTTTGGACCTGCACATTTTCATTTCAGACAATCAGATCCAAACTAGTACATATCGCAAACCAACAGAGGTAAATTCAGTCCTTCACGCCCACAGTAGCCATCAAAGGGGAACTATTAATAATATTCCAGGGGGCGAATTCTATAGAGCTCGTAGAAATTGCAGTCGTGACTGTGATTACAAACAAGAATGCCAACTATTAAATAAAAGATTTCTTGAAAGAGGATATAGCCTCAATACTATTAACAAAGCTTCCAAGAAATATAAGAACATCACACAGAAAGAACTTGTTGACAAATGCAGGAAAGACAGAACAGACACACAACCTGTTGCAATTATAACCCAATATTCCAGAGATAGTGCTGCATTATATCGCATGGCAGATAAACATTGGAGCATTCTCCTATTGGATAAGGACCTAACACCATTTTTGACAGATCAGCCTAAACTTACCTTTACCAAAGCACCCACACTAAGAAATAAACTGTGTCCTTCTTTTTTGAATTTACCCACAACAGAACCGCACAATTGGCTTACAAGGGGTGGTGGCTTTCATAAATGTGGACATTGTAATCAATGTAAATATGCTCTGGACAAAACTATCTTTAAAGATTCATTGGACAATTAAATCACCATTAAGGATCATATCAACTGCAAAACATGTTATGTTGTATATGTCATTGTATGTGTGTGTGGTAAATATTATGTTGGCAGTACCATCAGGCAGCTATGCATATGTATACGTGAGCACTTACTGAGTTAGAGGAATGTTGAACCGAAAACACCATTGGCCATTCATTGGCAAAAAGCACACCAAATGGACGATATTGAAGAGATACGGTTTCTGGGTCTCATGAAAGTTAAAAAAGGAAAGAGGGGGGTGAGATACACAATTGAAATTATGGATAATGGAGGCGAGAACAATTTGTCTTTTAAGAACAACGGAGTCTGGCTTGAATTCAGACCATGAGATGCATGTCTTTTTATAAATAATCTTGTTTGTGTATTGGATAATACAATCGAGCTACAATTCATGTCATGTGCGTGTGGTGGGGCCTGCGCCCCGTGTTTGGGATGCAACCCCTTTGGAGTGCCACGGGATACGTGATCCATCTTACTGCTCTATGAACTCATTTATGATTACTGAAATTAATTTTGCCACTCATCCTATTATCTTATATCTGATACACTCTTTAGTTCCGTTGAATTGCCCAAATAGAAATGGTATTTAATTTTACTTTTATTCTTAACAACACATATAGTCAACATTATATGATTTTGAAGTCGCTACAACACTTCTTTCAATATTGACTTGTCATGTTTACACTGTGACGTCACGCGCACTTTTGCGCGTGACGTCATCACCTGACACGTCATTCCCTAGCGTGATGTGCCGGTGTATCTATTTGTATCATGGCGCCCTGGGCTGAGGGAGCGAGTTTACTGATTGCAGGGATTTCTGTACCCTTAAAAGGTAAATTCTAACTTCATAGGAACCGCAAACCCTAAATTGCAACATCAGGCATACTAATATTACGTATATATTGCTTCTAGTGACGCGGGGATATAACCCATTGACTTATTACAATTGACCAAGGGATATCTTGACTCAAGATCACCCGAAAATACCCTATTCAAGGTAGGCAATTTTATGCATGAGCGTAAAACATACTATTCATATGTCTTTTGCAATTGGAGACACAAACCTTACATTTTCACAATAATAATTACAGGCTTGAATAACAACCAGTGCATTTAGATGGTAAGGAATTGTCTCCTCATATTGCACATCAGATTTATATCACAAGTGTTATGCCACGATGGCTGAGGTGCTTCTCACTGTGCACTTTTGACTTTCCCTTTTCTCAAAGTCTTTTGCATGGGCAAGACTTCTATGAACTCCAGACAGGTGGTCATTGGCGCGAGTCGCATGTCCCACTTCGTGCTATTTATGTATAGAAACACAAACACAAAAATATTTCTTTGGAATGTGTGTGCATATAACAAATGCCACTCTATTTAAGCAAATTATTTATAATAGTGAATGCGAACTGAATTTATTGTCTTTTTCTCCTATTTGCCTTCATATACGTTTTCTCATCCCAAACCTTCTACCAACCGGTGTGGTATGCTATTTAATATTTTTTCTTTATGTTTCATCATTGGTGGATTTTGTTGTAATATTTCTGTTTATCAATAATCAACTGCATAATATGATGCAAATATCATTTTATTGGCCTAATTTGTTACTTATTGTACAACTATGGCTAATTAATAGCCTTGAGAACGACCGTCGGGGTCGAAACACGTGTCAGCTATTACTTCACAATACAAAGAAGAGATTTCTCATGACTTGATGCCTGGATTCAATAATTTATAGCATTGGCTTATGATTGCTACTATTTGAACATTTTCTTTACTCTAGATAAATACTGTTTCCGTGCGCAGTGATAGTCTTCTAACAGTTTTCAAGTTAATCCCCATGTAATAACACTGACTTTGTCTTTTGTCACAATGGCAGTAACTAAAACAGTATTCTCATGTAAAAAATATGTACTCTGTCATTACCTGTAATGCCAGTAAAAAATGTCATGCCGCTGTAAGAAAAGATGCCCACACTAGCTGCACCAATGTAGACCAATATACCCACATATGAACATTCATCACGACTTCCCATACTGGCAGTAGGAATATAGGCTAATATGCCTACGTAAGAGCACTTATAAAGTTAGCTATGCCATAATGCTAGTAAAAAATGCATTGCCACTGTAAAAATACATGTCAATGGCGGCTCCACCAAAGTAGACGAAAGTGACAATGTACAAACACCCATCATGTTGATTTTGCTTATAAGGCCTGTAATACTAATCCATACCGCTGTAAGTAAAAATGTCCATGCTGGCAGTAGGAATGTAGGATAATATGCTCATGTAAGAGCACTCATAAAGTTGGATTTGCCATAATGCCAGTAAAAATGCCTTGTCAATGTAAGCATATATGTCCACAGTGTCTGCATCAAAATGGGCCAATATGACCCTGTAAGAACGGTCATCCTGTTGGCTTTGCCCATAATGTCAGTACAAAAGATGCCATGTCACTGTAAGTAAAATGTCAATACTGGCTGCACCAATTTAGGCCAGAAGAGCACTAGAAGAGCACTCATCATGTTGACTTTGTGTGCAATGCTAAGCTACTGTCAGAGAAAATGTCCATAAGGGCTGCACCAATGTAGGCTGCCATGCCCACAGAAGAACAATCATCATGTTGGCTCTCCTCAAATTGCCAGTAAAATGCTATTCCACTTCATAAAACTATGTTCATACTGATGCAGGACAGTATCGCTTCGTAAAACGGTCATTTTGTTGGCTTTGCACAAAATACTTTCAAAAAATGCCATGCCACTTAAAGAAATTAAGTTGATACTAGATGCACCAATGCAAGCCAGTAGGGCAACATAAAAACACTCATCATGTTGGCTTTGCCATAAACCCAGTAAAAATACCATGCCACTGTAAGAAAATATGCCCATACTGACTGCACCAACATAGGCAAGTATGGACACATAAGAACACTCATCATGGTTACTTTGCCTATAATGCCTCAGGAGGAAAGCATGTGCATACTGGCAGAGGCAATTTAGGCAAGTATGGCATTTAGGAACACCCATCATGTTGGCCATGCTCAGGGGAAGAGGGAGGTAACAACGGGACACTCATAATGTGCCTGTTGTTACCTCCATCCCCATTCGCATCCCCCTACGGGGGCTCAAATGGGAATGGGGAATGGTTCCTGCAAGGAGGACTTACCGGCTCCTCCTATGTCGGAATGACTCGGTAAGTCCCCATTGCAGGAACCCGGTAAAGGAGCCCGGTTTGGAGGCTGCCATGTAGCTAATAGCTCGATGGCTGCCTCCAAACTCGTTATGAGGCCCTTTGTCTTTTCCCATAATGCTATATCAATTTATGAACTCATTTCCATGATAGTTTTTTCTGCTCATCCCACCCACCCGAGGTCCTGCACTGGCCCATCTCCCTTCATGTGGAACCCAGAGATTCTTCCCCCCACTTTCACATACATTCATTTGTACTCACATGCACTACACCCCTCACACTTGAACACACATTTATTTACAGGCCTCTCTCCTCCCAACCCACACTGATATTCAGACACACACAGACACATGCAACAGCACTTTTAAAAAGAAACATATCTTTTCTCATCTGCAGACATGACAATGAACCTTTCCTCGGGAGCTACAAGAAACGCAGTGCACATGTTGTTTGGAAACCTCTTTCTGAGCTGTAGCTTGTGGATCAGAATGAGGTTGCCAAGCAATGCTCACTCCACCCACAGCTTCCTTCCCACAAAATGCATGCATTGTAAGGACTACTAACTTTATCACAAAGCGGATCGCAGAGGCGGTGCTCTCAGATGTGCATGAGGGGCCCAAGGTGATGACAGCCTCTCTGCATCACCTGGCACAAATATTGCCTTTTAATAGCTCCCTCACTGCTGTGTATGCAGCAACCAACTCTAATTACTCCCATTGCAATCCTCTGTTGACACAGACTGACATGTTAAGAAGAAATGCCCACCTCGTTTTACAGACCCCTGTTGGAGCCGCTCTGCTTCATAGAGAGCTTCCAATATCACAGGAAAGTGTGCACATGCATTGGGAAAGGTTTGTCCTCCTGGAGCAGGCATGACTTTTCCCCGCCAAGACAGCATGTGTGCAGGACTCTGCACATGGATGTTGCCAGCCTAGGGCTTGTTCCACTTTAATGCATAAGGCATCACTCTGCTGATATGCTCCACCCAGGTCTCTGGCGGCAAGAGCCTATCAGATTTCTCACCTAGGAGAGCAGTGTGTTCATTTACTTTTAAACCGTCATTATTAGGACTGTGGCAGCAGCAGTGGCAAACAAACATTGGCAGAGGACAAAAGCCCGCCTAGGCAATATTAATAGACCCCCCCCATAATGAAGCCAAATACTTAACTGCTGTGCTCAGCTTTTAGATGGCCCATGCTTCCAATGATTTGCATTGCTTTGTTAACTAAGTAGCCTGTGAGTTTGGATGAAAGATGCATCTAATGAGCCAAAGGAAGGTGTAATATCTATTCAGCCTCCTCGGCTCAGAAGAAGTGGGGTCAACTGTGCATTTGTTTTAATGGCCCCACTCACTACCGGGTTTCAAAACTTCTCTCCAAAGCTTTCAGCTGGCTCTACCCCTGAGAAAACAACCTATAAAATTGGGACGAACCTGCTAAACATGGGACAGTTGGCCACCCCAGTCCTGCATGCTACCCTCTTCATAGCTTGTCTTAGATTTGCTTGACTTTTATCTACCAAAAGCTGAGCAAAGAAGGGCTGAATTAACTTGATAGTATGCAGGGTTCAAATCGAAGGTACACGCCGGTGGACGGCACCCACCCACCTTTTTCAGAGGGTGAAAGTCACCCCCCCTCGGTATTTTAGAGGCTGTGTGTAAAATGAAAAATGTTGACACTGTTGCCCAGTACGCAGACCTGGCACTACACCACTGTGCCATATAAGCAGATGGGAACTGGAAAGCAACTGAAGATGAAATATTTTATATTAGTACCCAGCAAGGGTCAATCAGATTGTAACAATCAATCTGCTTGGCCCTAGCTGGGGCTTTACCTGACTGGGGATCCCTCTCCTGACGTTCCTAACCTTTGTCCCCGGCAGGGGGGAGTGGCAGCCACTCAGCCAATGAGGAGGCTCGGAACGGGGTAATCCCTGCTCCAAGTCACCACACAGCTGAAGGCTGCCATCTTCCCCCGCTGTTGATTCAGGTAAGTGTTTTCCCTCCCCCTGCGACCCCACCCACCCCTTCATCCAAACAATAACCCCCGGACCCTCCCACCCCACCCCACTTACCTTCTTTTTGGTCCATTTCGGGAGCGGACATGCTGGGAACACTTCTGTCCCCAGCACAACCGCTTCTGACCCGTGACAGGCCGTCATGGAAAGGAAGAAGGGACTACACGTAGTCCCTTCACTTCTTTCCATGGCGGCCATTTTCTTTGTTTGCAGTTTACATATTTTTTGGGATGGAAAGGCAAACGGACTCAGTTTTCCCTTCCCCGGCAGCCATTTTTTGTTACTTTTTTTTCTGTTCCAAAATGCTGGAGTGTTTCGGAACAGAAACACAATGCTCTTAGTACCCCGGTCTTGCAGGCCGGGGTACTAATAGCAATAGGCCCCTCGCCGTGGGGGCATTACCGAGTCAGGTAAAGCGCTGGGACCTTTGTTAAGGCCCTTGCTTCGCTCGGCCTGTAACTATGGGCCCCGGGGCTTTACCTGACTCGGTAATGCCCCAGGGGCTCGGGGCTTATTAGTATATAGTGCCTCACTGATTGTAGCCCTCTACAGATTCCTCTTGGAAGTTCTCAGGATTCTTGATGAATGATAGAAATCGTCGTTGATTGTTGTTGTATCCTATGTAAAATAATCTGTGGTTTTACTGCTGATCATTGTAATTTTGTGGTCTCTTTTTTTTCTTGCATTTACTTTTCTTCTCCTTCGTATGTGTTGTTCTTAATCTCAACTTGTAGCACATTTTTCAGATGTTCTTACGATTTATGGATTTTAATGGATTTTTATAGTGATTAATGTATTCATTTTTATATTCTTTTTTTATATAAATATCGTTTGTGAAGGGTTTCACTTTATAAAAAAAACAAATCACAGTGAAAAACCTTTTTTTTTAAAGATTACTTATCACATTTCTGACTGCATGTCCTGACTACATTGTTCTTGATTCTTCGAGTTGCACACATGCACACCTTTTAACATCTTCAAAACACTATTAGAAGAAATTACCCTCTCGGATCTTTGTGTGGGTTGCTTTTATGAAAGGCAATTGCCATTTGTCCTGTAACATTTGTATGGGTATGCAAAGCCAATTGAATTATATTTTCATGTTTCACCTAGATATGGTAATTTCTGATGATGTCACGTCACATTAAATATGTTAATGAGTCCACTCACTTTTTTGGGGTTTTGACCCCCTGATAGCATGCTTATGCCCTGGAGAAACATGTGTACGCTCACTTTGGATGAGTACCGTCAACAGAGATAATATATAATATACACTCTTTGCCAGGTCAAAAACATATTAAAATATTGAAACATAGAAACACAATATTTTTGAAAAAAGATGCAATTAAAATGTACCTTAAAAAGAGCAAGATGTTTATCCTTGTAATACGTTTACACAATTAAAAATAAAATAAACATTAACATGAATTATTTGACTGCATAACTTTGAAGAAATGCCACAATAATTTAGCAATGTATTCATAATCAATTAACAACAGAATTACCAGCTCCAATGAGGCATGACAAATGTTCAAATCCGTTCTTATTAATTCCTATTTCTTTCTAGAGGCAAATGTGAGCGTCATCAACAATTAAAAAAAAATGTTTTTAAAACGTAGTCGGTTGAAACACGCAGTGACAACACAAACTCGGAAAAAGAAACACACAGGGCGCTTGAACACATCGAACAGCACAATATACCACCCGTAAACGCAACTGTGCCTTGTGTATTTGAACAATACTGGAGCATAACCGCACAGACATGTAATTCATATTTACGTTAAACATGTCAAAAATGCAATCTACAAAAACATTGTAGGCAAAAATAATACTCACACCGTGTATTCCTTTCATCACAGCATTTGGTTTTGGATCCAGAGGCAGGGAGTGCATTGAAACCTCAATGCCTAGACCCCTTCTGCGCCTTGCTATAAAGGGGAGTATTGTTGAGGGACGTTCAGACAGCGGCGCTTGGAGCATGGCTGCGTAATATTAATGTTTATAATCAAGCAGCCAGGTAATTAATAACCAGTTCTGTGACCTATGCCCCCTCCAGGGCTGCGTGACCTTAGTCTATGGAGCGTGTGTCTTTTAGCTTCCATCACTATAGCCGACTTTACTTCTAGTTAGGTCAAGTGCTCCATGCTTTAAACACGGAATAAAAAAAAATGCATGGGAAAACATCTAAGTGAAAAAGGCCAGCGGTCAGTGGGGAAGATAACGCACAGATTGCATCTTTGGCATACAACACGCATGCGCCTTTCTCGCTCACCTGTCACGGCTTTTAGGGCTAGAGTCATGACATTTTTTTCATGGTTCAAAGTGACTTTGCACTGCCCACACGAACCCTGATTTCATGGAACTCTGCACAGATCCATGAATCAGGGGTTGTGTCAGCCAGCGTCGCCTATGGCGAACTCTGGAAATGTCTTGGTAGGCCTCTGCAGCCTGGGCCTCTTTTGTGTGGTATTTTCACATTTTCTCATAGGAAAAGGGTTGGCTTTGTTGAAAAAGTGTGATATGGTGCCACTTTGAAAATTATTTCCAGGGCCTCTTTCGGTTCCTAGTCCATCCTTGGTGTCCACAGTGCAACGTCACTTTTCAGCAGTACAAAGTCACTTTGAACCACGCAAATATTCCATGAATTGGGTCCGTGTTCCCTCTTTGGTGGCGCTGCTGGAACAATTTGGCACACACAGACTCCAGAAAGGGATACAGTGCTTGTAGGATTTGTGGAATGCGGCTCGAAAAACATGTGTGGACCTCTAATGTCCATATATATTGACATCACTTAAAATAATACCATATGGGGGGTACATCAGTCTTAGATATTTGAGGAGATCATGGGAAATTACATTAGAAGAATTCCCCATGAATAAACCAAGAGACAAATAAATGTTGTGATATGTTATGAATGATGATGATGATGATTATTATTATATCTGGAGCAATATCATGAGTAAGGCTTTATTGAGCAATGCTATTGGAAAGAAACTACTGTCTCACAGCGCTGTCTTGCAATTTTGTTTATTAAGTGGTTAAAAATATTTCTGGTAAAAGTCCCCATAAGCATTGCTGAGTCGCACAGCCAGGAGTTTGTACGTATGCCAAAGGCTGTCTTTTTCAGCTGGAAACAGCACAGGACTCCTCGCTGCACTTAAGGCCCTTATTTGCATTTTGGATCGGCAGGATTGCAAGAATGCTGATTTGTCCTGTTTGATATTTGTTGAGTTCATTTCAATCAATTCCTTACATGATATTGTCTAGGTACAAGCATAAGGTTTCGCCTTGAGGAAATCACTGATTCTACGGGGACTTTCTTCAAAATTGCATGTAATTGGATACTTTTGCCTAGAAGAAGACCCAGAAGGCTGAAAAACGCGTTGGCTGTGTGATTCTCAGCAATATTTATGGAGTTGTTTACCAGAAATATTTTTCAGCAATTAATAAACTAATTGCAAGACAGCGATATGAGTGGATTTTTCCAATAGTGTTGCTTTCTGAGTCTGGCTGGACACAGGAACTCACCTACGCACTGTCACCTGCAGCCGTCTTGCCCCTCTATTTCATGATCATTGTGACATTTCAAATA
The DNA here is from genome assembly GCF_040938575.1 of Ambystoma mexicanum. Lineage (NCBI taxonomy): Eukaryota > Metazoa > Chordata > Amphibia > Caudata > Ambystomatidae > Ambystoma > Ambystoma mexicanum. Next base: position 743,761,582 of record NC_090932.1, on the reverse strand, counting down.
CTGTGTTAGCGCAGGTGATTCGGAGTCTAAGTGCCCAGCCTCGGTTAGATTTGTATTGAGTAGTGCACAGTGTGAACTGAATCACTTCCAGGGATTTCTAATTTTGGTAGATAAGATGTAGTGACATCACATGATTTGCCCATGATCACTCATATAGTGAAATTGTTTTAGCCGGAATTTGAGAAAAGTCTCAAACTTTGGCCCTTGGCTCTATAATATCATCCCAACTCTAGTTGTAAGAAATATGACTTGTTTGGCCTAACAAGAATAGTCTGTTTTATAGAGATGGTGTGAAAATGACACAAATCATTATAGCAATACTTTTCATGAAAGCCAGCCATGACTTTGCAGTGGGACCAAGCTGTCTTCTGATGGTGGAGGAAAGTCAGCAAAATGGACCCAAAGAAACAGTGGGCCAGAGAACATAAGAAACCTATGTCTATTACATAACTGAAACAACTATAGCCAACACCATGAAGTGCACGTTTGCAGATTTTCTGCAGAACTTTCACCTGGGATTTTCATCTGCAGCCAGACCCAGCTGCCACCTATTAAATATGCACATCCATATGCTCCAATAAAGCACACATATGTTCTTAATTAAAGCTTTCATGCAGGGGTCTGTCATCTGCGGCTCTTCGGATTGTTTGGACTACTGCTTCCATGATCCCTCACCATTGAATATTCTAGCTAGGAAGGAAAGGAGTTGGAGTCCAAATATAAGGAATGCCAAAATTCGAGGAGCCCTGCTTTGGTGAATCATTAAAGTTAAAGCATGCCAGTGGCTTTCCCATACCAGTGAAAAAATGAAATGAATAAAAAGACATGTCTATCAAGTTATAAAACACTCTAAGGTTCTCAGAGTGCTTGAGGACCTCTCCAAGAGGTTTTCTCTAATTTGCAATCTGAGAAATCTTTACTTAAAACATTTTGTTTGTACTGATGCAAACATGGGTCTTGTTCGTATTCTAAACTATGTAAGTTTCATTATCATTTCAACATCACCAGGGTCGGACTCGAACATTCACCATTGAAAAAGTGTCCCACCGTTTCAAATGGCAATTCACTCCTTTTGTGACAGACTGTTTGACTAGTCCCCAAGGTTTTTTTATTGTTGATAAAATGTGATGCAAATTGTGCAATTTAAAGAATATTTACTAAGCAACAATGGTCAAAATTACTAGCTGCATAGTGGCAAAACTCATTAATTACTCAAAAAACATTAAATCATTGCATCAAAATGTTAACTAAAAAGATTTTTGCTCTGGATTCCATATGGGTGCCAGTCCCTCGGACCGCTAGGAAGGAAACCTCACTTATTTCTACTGTGAGCTAATGAATTAGTCAAAGTAAACTGGAAAAGTGCCAAGACTTTTCAAGATGGCCTAAGTTAAGCCACTCCTCAAACATACCACTCCTCCTCACAGTCCCCCCCAATCCCTTATTGGTCCACCGGCCCTATATAGCTTATGTCCCTAGGGCAGCCTCCTGCCCGGTAGACCCTGTGGCTAACGGCCCCAAGACAAAGGGCAGCCCCTTCAGATAGCTCCAGGAAGTGTCTGCAGGTGTCAGCAGGTGAAGCAGGATGCTGACCACTAAAAGTATAATCTCCAATCACTGGCACCAAAAACCTAACCCAAAACCCCACCTACATATTATTTCATACCTGAGCACCCACTGTACCTCCTGCCCCTCTGCCGGAACGCCACACCACGCCAAGATCACGCAACAGTTAAAGCACCACTCGCCACCCTACACCCAACTTCATGAGCAAGCCATGCCCATTCCTAAAGCAGCTGCCAACAAGTTCCCCGCTCACACCTCGACTCATCTACCAAAAGCATAAGCACGTCTGGACAGTATCCACAGGTGCCGAAAGAAGATGAGAAGATGTCAATCTGCGTCAATTGACAAGGTTGGGAGAACTACTAGTATTAACTGCTACCACCTCCTTCAATAAGTAATTTGATCATTAAAATACACACCCATGACACCCTCATGCTTACATTGAAGCATCTATTGTATGGTGAAACCTAGGCCTTTTCTCCCACTATCTAGGAATCTCAAATCTAGGTGTATTTTTTTCATTGCCTACCATTTTGTGTAACCTAGGTCTTTTCTCCCACTATCTAGGTATCTCAAATATTGGTGTATTTTTATCACTGCCTGCCATTTTGTGAAACCTAGGCCTTTTCTTCTACGGTCTAGGAATCTCAAATCTAGTTATTTTTTTAATCATTGCCTGCCATTTTGTGAAACCAAGGCCCTTTCTCCCACTATCTAGGAATCTGTAATCTAGGTGTATTTTTTTATCACTGCATACAAGTTTGTGAAAATTAGGCCTTTTCTCTTTCTCCCACTATCTAGGAATCTCAAATCTAGGTGTATTCTCTCATCGCTTGCCATCATTGAACCCTAGCCCTTCCCGTTACCCAGGAACACCCAGTAATCACCGAAAGCTAATAACTATAGCCGGGTCACTGCCCAAATTAACCAGGAACCAGTAGTTGACCTTGCAGACCCCACTGTGCTACCCCTTCTAACACATAGCACCCCGCCTAGACAGTCCACCCATAGATAAAGGAACACCTGAACCTAACCCACTAAGCCCCCATTAGAGGGCATTCAGCTATTAGAATGCAAGAGGATTAAACCCAAAACTATCCAAACACAAGGCCCTACAGGTGGGCTACTGCCCCTGTAACCTCCACAACCAAACCATGCTACTACCAGGGACCACAAAATGCCCCAACACAGAATCAGAGACTGCCAAAGAGAATCGGATCAAGGATCGATCCAAACAGATCAACACCTTCACCCTCCTCAAGTAGAAACCGTCATGAATAAAGAACGCACCCCAACAAACACTGCAACGAATAGAACAAACATCATAAGAGAACAATCCTTATACCTTCACCTTAAACCATACCTCGCAACAACCACAGAACCTCGACAATTCAACGGCACTGACATGTCCAGACATGCTGAGAACCTATTGGAACCCTGTAAAAAAAGAAGAGAGGATCCAAGAAGGGAAAGGAACGATACCAATGCACTTACTCCATATATCACAAGGGCACCGCCAACAACCACATCAAAACACAAAAGATGATGAACCTGCAGAAATCATTAACCCAACTACAAATCTAACAGACCGCCTCCATGACGAAGCAGCCTAAACTGAACCACAACTAATCAACACAGAAGCACTCCAACTGAACATCCGCAAGAAGAAAAAAAACATCTGCAAGAAAAAAAACAAGGATAAAAAAACAAGCCTAACCACATCCACCAAAAAGATCGACTGCAATCCAATCAATGCCAGGTCAAAGTCCAAACATGCCACTAAGATCTACGACCTATGATATAGAGGTATCAACATCTTGTTTATAACTAAAACATGGCTAGATGACAATAAAAAAATCACACTCCATAACTGCCTCACTGACAACTTCAAGTGCTCACAAGCAAACAGGAAAAACAAAAGAGGAGTAGTACTGGCAAAAGCATACAGCGAACACCTGAAAAATAAAACAGAAGACCCTTTAAGCATCAAAAACTGTGAATCCACAATCCTTTGCCTATCAAAAAACCCCAAAACAAATCTCAAATTCATTCTGGTATACAAACCACCGACATACAATGGAACCTTCGTGGATGCCTTCACAGAACCAATCACCAACCTAGCTATCGAACAGGAACACCTGATAATCCTGGGCGACTTCAACATCTGGTTTGATGAAGAAACCACAAAAACACAAAAATCATTATCCAAACAACTGAAGAAAATGAAACTACATCAGCTAGTCAAAGGAGCAACTCACGTGGCGGGACATACACTAGATTCAATCTTTGCTAACAAAAAACTCATTACCAAGGCACCACCAATACAGGTCCTCTGGAGTAACCACCTCATCATCCCCTTCATAATCGTGCTGGCTATACCAAAGGCCAAACAACTTGACAAACTACTGACTATCATGAAAAGAAACTGTAGGACCATCAAAAATAGCAACCTAATTCAACTACTGGAAATCAGCAAACCATCGGGCAAACACAAGGGATGAAGCTGACCTTGATAGAAAAACGGAACTACTCCACAATTTGATCACCAGAACATTAGACGAGATATCCAAGGAAAAACCTTTCACCCCATTGCAAAAAAGAGTAACAGCAAAATGGTTTACGCCAAAACAGTAAGCTTAAACTAGAATGGAGGAATAAAAACAACCGGGTCAAGACATTTTAATTCCAACTTCAAATCCACTCATACAAAAGGGAAATTCAAAAGGCCAAAAAGAAATACTTTGACAACAGAATCACCAAAGATCGCAACACCCCAAAAGACCTGTTTAAAATCATAAACTAAATGAGAAACCCCCTTGGCTGCATCAACACACTGATACACTCACTGAAATTATGCAACAACCTTGCAGACCACTTCAAAAACAAAATCAGCACCATCCAACAGATCATACAAAGCAGACCACCGAACCTCAACAAGCAACCCACACATGCAAGGATCACCAGAACAAAATCTGAAGCTTCTCCCAAATATCAGCGGAGACATTCGTCAAGCTGATAAGCAATAGCAACAAAGCAGGCTCCCCCATGGATCCCTGCTGCCCTGGTATACAAAAAACACCAATCGAATACCGCAGAAACCTTTTCAACCAATCAATTTAAATAGGGAAAGTACCACGAGGGAAAGTACCACAATCTTCCAAATCAGCATACACAAAGCCTCTCCTCAAGGACACAACAGGCAACGTAGAGGATATTTCCAAGTACAGGCCCATCTCCAACATCCCGTAAACAGCTAAACTACTCAAAACATACGTCTATAGAATAACACAGGAATTCATAGAAGAATACCTACTGTTGGATCAGGCACACACAAGCTTCAGACCGATGAGAGGAAGGAAATGGCACTGCTTTCAATCTGGGATGATCTAAAGCAAAGGCAGACTCAGACAAAAGCACAGCTCTGATACATCTGGAACTCTCTGCAGCATTTGACACAGTCAACCACAACATCCTCATTGGAAGATTGGAAGAAATAGAAATAGGAATAACTGAGCTAGCTTTACTATGGATTAAATCCTTCAAAAACAAACAGAACAGAAACCAAATGGATCAAACCTTTCAAATCCATGTCAAGGGAATCCACCTGTGGAGTACCACAAGGATCATTTTTTCCCCCTTACTTTTCAACATATACCCAGCTCCCCCAATCAAGCTCAGTAAAAGACACAGACTCACATACTACAACTACATTGATGACAAACAAATAGTCTGCAAAATACAAGATGGACAGGAAGAAAACATAATGCTGGAAGGCTGCCTACAAGAACTCTATGGCGGGATGAACTCAAACAACCTCAAACTCAACCCGGGCAAAACAGAAATAGTGATCATATCCAAAATCTGAGAAAACAATCACTACATCTCATGGCCGAAGGAACTTGGTACAGTGCCAGCTCCATCAACTATAGTAAAGAATCTGGGAGTTTTGATGGACAACAAACTAACACTTGAGCCACAACGCTATAATCAAGAAATGTTTGTTCCTACTACACGCAGTAAAAAGGATCCTACCATTCCTCTCTTTCACCAACAAAACACTCACCATCATCGCACTCATGTCCAGAGTAGACTACGCCAACAGCCTATACCTAGGAATGCCAGAACAACTGTTAAAGAAACTCCAGCACATCCAAAACGCTGCGGCCAGACTCCTGCTCAAACTACCACAAAGAGAAACATTACCCCAGCACTGAAAATGTTGCACTGGCTACCAATAAGACAGCAAATAAAGTTCAAACCAATGTGCATAATGCACAGAGCAATCCACGGCCAAGTAGCAGATTTCCTAAAAGAGAAAATAAATGTTTAACACCCGACAAGACCACTCAGATCAAGCAACAACATCCACTTAGAAACAAAGCCATACAGCAAAAGAAAATTCAGAGGATCATCTTTCTCTTACCTGGCACCAATAACCGAGAATGAGCAACCAAAAAACATACGCAAAACACAGGATAATATTCAATTCAGATAACTACTCAAAACCTGGCTCTTTGCTCCAGAACCAGAAATAGGAAGCATATACACACTGGGAAAGAAGAATCCCAGAGAGGGACCCCATCACCCCAAACTTAATCTTCCCTAACCGGAGGGCAGGTGGAAGACGCCATGTCCACATACCACAGGTCCACAGAGGAAACATAGATAGGTAAGGACCCCACATGGGAATTGGCAGGGACGGACCAGAATCCTCTGACCTAAACATCGCCAACCCCAGGGTGGAGAAACACGCCAGCTCCAGCCAGGTACACAAACCACTACAGTATTACAGAGGAAAACTGCCACCCCTCATCATACCTGCCAACTAGGCAGACAAACCTTAATACCAAACACACAAGATAATCATAGATGTGGAGCAAGGAAACACAGAAACTAAGAGGTAAGAAAGAAAGAAAAAAGAAAAAAAAACATGATAACCCAACTCTTAAACCTCAATTTCCCCATACACGTCTCATACAGAAACTCAGACACCCACTTCTCTACACAGCAATCGACAAATACTTGACCACACTGCAACAATAGACAAACAACACATAAGCCGGATCAACAGCACATGGAAACTCTCACCGACCCCATAACAGCACTCAAGCTCAGCAGATGGTAAAAAAAAATTAAGCTGCCAACACGACATCACAGCTCTCACTCTCCTATTCCCACTACACCCTAGTACGCCCCACCCCTCCTTTTCAGATCTGCCAGAGTGCCTGAGGAGCACTCTGGTGGTGACCATGCACAGTACAAATGCCTTTAACATTAACATAACTTATAAAGAGGCTAAATGAAGCAGGAATGTGCATCCCAACACTGCAATAGATTAAATATTTTCCCACGACAGAACAGATACCACCTGGCTACCTAGTTTCAGATCAATCTAATGCAACGCAACCTTTGGAGTACGGAAAGGATCCAGCCGATCACACATGTTTTTCAATATTTATGTGGCCCCACTTATCAGCCTCATCAAAAGGCATGGAGTAACCTGCTACAATTACGAAGTTGACACACAAATCATTTTCGAAATGGCCACTGTCAAATACTGGACATGGGATTAAGGTCTAGACAAACTCCTCAGATGCAGTTCAACATATTTATTGGGGACATGTTATGTTGGGTCCAATTAAAAAATAGGAGTAGAATAAACTAGAGCCTGATTATGAATTTAGTGGTAGTTGTAAAACATCAAGTCATTATCAGTATTGAATGGTTTCATTACTGAACGTTAACAAGAGTCTCAACCCAAAAAAAAATCCAATGGCAGCAGGTATAACTGATACTCAAAATTCACACATGAATGTTAAAACTTTTTTTTTATTAAACATATAAATGCTTATACTCATGAAATGATCACATTACCTAAAACATATAGAACATATATTTCACAGAACACAAGAAATACTAACAATGTGGGTTAATTCTTCCAACAACTAGATCAACGATCATTTTATGAGTATCAGCATTTATATGTTTAATAAAAAACGTTTTTAACGCTCATGTGTGAATTTTGGGTATCAGATATACCGGCTGCCATTGGATTTTTTGGGTTGAGACTCTTGTTAGCATACCTTCTTTTATTATAATATATATATTATCCATGTGGTAAGGAGTGTATGATCCCCCAAACATGGCCTATGCCGTCTGAGAATAGTTCATTACTGAACTCCACCGTTCTGCCAGCTTTTGTCTGGAGGTAGTTACCTCCACACACAAGCCACACACAAGCATTACGACATGAGACTTGATGACTCTGGAGAACCTCAGAGTTCTCAATATTGAATTACATGTTTAAATGACTGTAAACTGTACACAGTGACTCACCACTGATTTTTGGTACTCAACTTATTCATACTTTTGTGCTCACTAATAAACATTTCTGTTAAATGTATTCCTATGACATCCAGTGTTGATATTACGAAACTTTTTTGATTTGTTATTAACATGTCACATGTATGTGTACTTAATAATTGTTTTAACTATGTTTTCATGTATTAAACTTTAGTATTTTAATTGATATTTGCTAGAGGCCATTCTATCCTGCTACTGTAGCTACTTTTTCACTCAACCTGCCCACTTTTGTTTTATCTGTTTTTTTTTGGTTATCTATCTTCCGCCGGATCAGACAGAACTAGACGCTTGCAATTTAGCAGTATTCAAGTGTCAGCCGGGATTCCTCCTTTATTATTAGGTAATCACCACACATCATACACATTGAAACCAATGGAGTCTTATGGGACTATGAAATGGAGAGCAACAGACTGGGCTGCATAATTAGGAATAAAGCAGATCTTTCTAGGTACCCAGTATTTAGTGCACGTGTTAAACGTAAATGAGTTTAACAGCATTACCTCAGTAATACCACTAAACTCATAATCAGGATATAAGTGGCAAGTAACTGCATGGCGAAGGATGGATAACTAATAGTCACAACTCAACTACCAGTTCAAAGCAAACTGCAAGTCCAGGAATATCATCTTAGTAAGGGCTGGATTAGGGGTTCCCTATCCCGGGTTTGTTTTGACCAAAGTCTTTCAATGAAGTCTGTCACTTCTCATGATAGTCCGAGGTACTCCATGGTATTTCACATTTGATCTTTACAGTCACCAACAAACATACTCTGAAATATCTCTACCATCATTTCAAACCCCTAGTTTATGGAAGCTCCAAAATGTCCTCAGATCTGTAAAGTGGCCATGCTTTCATCAGGTAGCCAAAGTATCTCTGCTTTCACAGGGCCATATTTTAGTATCCTTCCTGGCACTTTGGGGACCACAAATGCTTTCAGTGAACAGTGTCTTACGACAGGCTACAGTTCCCAGTGGCTCTGATGTGTGTCAGGACAGGGTGGCAGGATGGGAGGGTGTACTTTTCAACTACACCTACCTCTATAGACATATCCATGCCCGACACTTGCCTTTGGCTTCCCCTTCTCTTCTTATCACTCTCCTTTTCCCTCTTCTCCTACTTGTTCTTGTCACTCTTGTTAATCTCTCAATGCATTCTTCTTCACACTCTTCTACCTCCCACTCACCTTTTGATAATCATGTCCTATCACCCTCTCAGAATCAGTACTGCCTTTCCCCATATGTATGTCTTCTTCCTTATCCTGATAATCACTTCCTCTCAGCTTCTCAAAATTGGCTCCATCGATCTCTTGATGTTCCTCCCTCTTTCACCTCCTGATCACCCCCTGTTAAGTTCTTAAAATCACCTCCATTCTTCTGAAGCTCCCCACTTTCACCTGCAGTTAACACTTGATCTTAGCCCCTCAAAATCACCTCTGCCTCTACCCTGATGTTCTCTCTCTTTGATTTCCAGATCATCACTTCTGCTTGGCCTCTGAAAATCACCTGTTCTCTCCTTGATGTTTTCACTTTTTGGTCACCATCGTCACCCACTTGTCAATCATGAAAATCTGTCTTGCTTGCGTCTATAGTCACCTGAGCTTCTTCCCCTGCTTTACCTCCCCAGGCTCCCCTAGCCTGCTGAGATTCTCCACAATTCTTCAGTCTCCTTCTTCAGTCTTAGTTTTAGTCTCTGCTCCTGCTCTTTCCACTATCCTTCTCCAAAGGAACTCCTAATTCCGCCCCTCTTCTGGCAGAGGCATTGCCTGTAATAGTGCTTTGGACCTGCCTTAAAGCCTTTCTCTGGTGAAAGGAAACACAGGTGTGCAGTCTTAGTATAGGGAATTTGCATTTGTAGTTCTCTAGGCCTGGGAAAGTATTTAGGGTCTACTGGACTGCAATTTCAAAAATGACATCAACCATGTTGGAGTTTTTCTCTTCCTGCTCCTAGTTATTTTTTCCCTTGCCAAACCTTCAAGCATCCTTTTCATCATTTCGCCGCACACTTGTCTCAAAACCCCAAAACCGTTTTCCATCAAACGCAATTCCTGACAGTTTCCCCTCTTTAGTTGCCCTTGACAAGCACTTACCAGTCTTGTTCATGATGTTATTCAACACGTCCTCCCTCCATTCCCTGCGTCCCCTCTCACACCCCAGCTGCAAGCCCCTCCTTTACAAATTCCATCCATTCTCTCCTGTAAGCCACCCTGGAATTTGCAGCCAAAGATTTCTCCACTAATTACCGAGTTCTCAATCTCCTAGGTTCCACAAGTCCATTGGGATCTGGTGCCATTCTTGATCCACTTCAGGTGCCCACCCATGGAACCTCTGCAACTGAAAACAAGACAAGGAATCAGCAATGCTGGTATCCTTCCCTGGGACATGACAAGCTTTAAACAACATATTATGCAGAAAGCACTGCAGTATGAACTCTCTCAAAATTCTGGACACCCTCTGATCCCCACCTCGACTAGGGCTTTATTGCCCACATTAAAATTCACTTTCTTATTCTCCAGTTTGTTCCCCACAATGCCAATGTCACCACCAGTGGAAATAACTCCAAAAAGGCAATGTTTTCAACAATATTTTTTCCACTGAAGTGACCACTCCAATGTGCACCACCTGCCTTGCCAGTACACACCAACATCTCCTGCCCCTGATGCATCCGAAAATATATGCACCCCCAAGACACTGGGTCACCTGGGAGCCACATGGACACACTCTTGAACTTCTGCAAGAACTGTAACCAAACATTAAAATCCTCATTAAGGGAGCCTGACAACCATATTCTGTGGTGCAGTTGATTAACCCCCGACATGGAATGTGTCATATTCCTGAAAAACATGCACCCCAGAGCAATCACCATGCATGCAAAGTTCAAGTGTTCAAGCAATTTCTGCATATCCTTCAACTTCATCTTCCATGCTACTACAGCGCCCTAAAACATCACCACCAACTTGCTCACTTTCTCCTCAGACAAGCAGGATGTCATTGCAACAGAATCCAATTACATCCCTAAAAATGTTAGCACCAAAGATGGCCCTTCAATTTTCTCTTCTGCCAGGGGAACTTCCAGCTCTTCCATTAAACACTGGAAAACCATCAACATATTCTGGCACTCTTCCTCTTTTCCCGTCCCACCGATAAACAACTCTTCCAAATAATGTAACACCCTTTACAAACCCGACCTATAAGAAAAACACCATTGCAGGAATGAGCTAAATCATTTAAATAGAGTGCATGATATCACACACTACACGGGTAGCACCTTGTTCACAAATATTTGGTCTTTAAATTGCATGCCCAAAGACAAACAATTCTCTGGATGCACCGGAAACAACCTGAAAGCAGATTTAATATCGCATTTGGCCATAAATGCTCCGTGGCCACTCTCCCGTACAAGCTCAATCGCCTGATCCATAGTTGCATAGGACACCGCACAATCTTCTTCCACAATAAAATCATTCACAGACATCCCCTCCGGCCATGATAAATGAGGTACCAGCCTAAACTCCCCTTCCATCTTCTTGGGCACCACTCTCAAACGCGACAGCATAAAAACACCTTCAATTCTATTGATGGGCCCACCAACTCTCCCTTCAGCAGTTTCTTTTGCCAATTTCTTTTCTTCTATGTCAGGTAGCTCATTTCCTGACCTTAAATTCTCTGCCTATCTTCATACCCTAGGCCCCTGACTTCGCCAGTGGCCCCTGTACATATTGCACCAATAGGTTTCTTTGGCCCACTAGCCATGGCCTTCGACCGTGGACACTGTACATGTTAAACTGATAGATTTATTTTGAGCCCATTAGCCATGGCCTTATGCCGTGAACACTGTACATGTTACACCAATAGGTTTCTTCGTGCCCCACTAACCATGGCCTTTGGCCGTGAACCTCTTTTCATGCTGCACCAAAAGGCTTCCTCTGAGCCCACAAGCTTTGGCCTTCTGCCATGGACCCTGCACATGTTGAACCAATAGGTTTCTTTCGGGCCCACTAGCCATGCCCTCGGGTACAGAGATCCATTACCCCTTGCCTTGGAGATGGATTCTCTGCAGCAGTAAACTTACTTTTTTTCACTCTTTCCCCATTCTAGTGGGATTCCCCAGATACTCTCCTTTTAATGGCAAAGAACTACACATATAGCGGCATTAAAGTACCCATGCCTGCAGGATTTCTCTGGACTTCCGCTCATAATGCTTGTAAATTCAAAACGCTTCCCTGTCCTCAGAGGCACTCACTAAGTTTCTGCCTCCTCTTTCCAGGGTCCCTCTACTCCCCTCAATTGTCTTTTAACTGTGTGGCCCTCTCCTGGACTTTACCCACTATATCTGTTTGGTTCGTACAATGTATTTTTGTTCTCTGAGCTGGACCTGATTGAAATGTGAGTGCTGAATTTCAGGGATTTTGTGCATTAAAACTACTCTTTCTTAACAAATGGGTTTTCACTGAATTTCAAGGTTTTGCTATACCATAATTTCCTAGGGCCCACTATCCATGCTTTCGGCCGTGCCCACTGCACATGTACTGCCAGTAGTTTTCTTTTGGGCCCGCTAGCCATGGCTGAACATGTTTTCTTGAGGTTTCACTAGCTCTGGCCTCAGGCCATGGCAGCTGTGCGTGTTGCACCAATATCTTTCATTTTGTCTTGGGTCCACTAGCTGTGGCCACTGCCATGTCAAACCATTACTTTGTTACTAAACACCCTTTGACCCCCTACCCAGTAGATATCTAACTCATTATTTTCACTGTAATTTCACAGTAATCCTTTCCAATAAAAGAAACTCTTGTGGTTGAGTAGCAGTTCGCCGATTCCTGCGATAACTGGGAAAAATTGCTCACAATTAAAAAGTCTTCCAAGTCCTCACAGACACTTCACGTTGTGTCCCCCTTCATTTTTCCAGGTCCGCTCACTCCACTCAAATGCTTTTTCCCTCCCTAACTCTCTCCTATTAACCCTTATCACATACATTTTATTCTGAGCACGTCTTGTGTCATAGCCTCTGTAATCTCATGAGATACCGTAAGTCTTCCCTTATAAACCAAAGTTTTCTACCCACAAGTGGCTCCCCAACCCACCCCCAAATCAGCAACTTCACATGGTGTCATTTTTCCCACTCCCAACCTGATATGATTACTATTGCTATTGGTATGTATATCGTGCCTACAATCAGGCCATCTAAGTGCTGTGGTTCAAAACAATCAGTGCTCCCATAGGAGTGTCTACATAAACAGAAGAGTTTTGAGTCTCTTTCTGAAGTCAAGAACATTTTTAGACTCTGTAAGATCATGGGGGAGTTCATTTAAAAAAATGATGGCATACTTTTTCCTCCTCCAAATAGCATTTTAATTTATATTATGTGCGGCTTCTCCTGGTAATATCGCAGGAATCACTTGCATCGAGTAAAACAAAGAGGAAGATTTCATTTATTTCTGAAAAGCCTCTCTGCTGCAAAGCACCAAGGCTGATTTATGTAAAGGTTTTATTGAATAAGGGGCACCCTCATGACTCTGTCTATATTTTAAAAACTACTGGATGCATTTACCCAAAACGAGTCAATAAAATTAAGTTAATGCTTTGCGCCCAAATTGTTTCTTATTTGGTCGAAAACTGGCAAGCGGTTTTCAATCGACAGCTGTTCAAAAACTGCACTTTTTCTATATCAAAAGTTATTAGCCTCACTCAGCCTCTCTACTGTAAAAAGCACAAAGGCCAATGCACCCCTTTCTCCATCAAATATTTTACAAACTACTGGATGGATTTATCCCAAAGCGGTCAAAAGACTTAAGTGCATGCTTTGTGCCCAAGTTGTTTCCAATTTGGCCTGAATCTGGCAATCGGTTTTTGCGCTACAGCTGTTAAAAAACATAACTGTTTGTCTATGGGAAAATGAATGGGCTGAAAACTGTGGAATTTTGGTGTTTTGTTTTATTAATAACATTTTCATTTTATAACATTTAGTTCCTAAACCTTTGGGGCCGAGTGGGGGGGCTTAACAAACTTTTTGTTTTGAAAATGTCATACAAATCCATCCAGCAAGTCTAAACTTATAAGCAATAGAATTTGGGGGGAGGGGAGGAAGGCTGCCTTTTCATTTCTAAAATGCCTCTCAGCTCCTCTGCTGCAAAGCACCATGGGTGATATAGCTATAATTTGGGGAGAAGGGGGCTACCCCTTCTCAATCAAATATTTTTTAAATGACTGCATGCAATAGTATATAAAATTGGCCAATATGGCCTCCCTAACTAAAATAAAGAGATGGCCTAAATACTCACTAAAACACCACAGCCTAATACAAACTAAACAAAATGACTTGAGTAACTCTGCCACCTGCTGGGTGAAGGGGCCAATACACCCCCTATGAAACTCTCAACGGACCATTGATTTAACCGCCGGGAAAATGTTCGCCTGGTAAAGATGGGGGGGCACACAAAATGGGCTGGGTCCCAACAGTAAAGCAGGAATGAAGTCTGCCACGTGCTGCACCCAACTGAAGGGTAGGGGACTGCCAATACGACACTGGCAGTCTGGCAAACACCGAGCTCAGGGGCACCTGGGTGGGCTGACTTCCCGTGCGAAAAGACAATTAACAAGAACACCCTCCTTCCACTGAATATACCACCCGCCACACGGATGACATGGAAAAAAGATAACTAAACTCAAAACTAAGAGCTTACTTCATCTCTAGGATGCTTGGCCCAGCTGCAAAAGAAGCGAAAAACCATACCACCCTTAAATCCCCTTCCTTGCCCACAGGGACCCACTGGCAGGAACCACCTAAAACCCTAGACAACTATCCCAATAAAAGGTAGAATGCCCACCTCAAACCCTACCAGGCTGCACTACACCCAGAAAGGCCAGAGAAGGCTCTGCAACTTACTACTGTCACAATAATCATGAGGACCAAAGGAAAAGGCCCTAACCACCAAACCACCTCTCTCCACTCCTCTCCTAGCCATGCATCACATTTACATAGATTCACAAAGACTAGCCATGCCCCACGTTAGACAGATCTGTGAAGACATGCCATGTGTCACATTTAGAGACATCTGGGAAGATTTAGCCATGCGCCCCATTAGAATTGTGTAGACTAGCCATACATCACTTTAGATAGATTGGATAGATTAGTTATGCATCACTTCTAGAAAGTTGTGAAGATTAGTCATGCGTCACTTTAGTTGTTCATCTTACAACACACAGAAGCATAATTGTATCTAATAATTCTTGATGCTCATATAGGGAATAATGGGAGTAGCCATTGTGTTGCACTCAGAGGAATTTATAGGAGGAGCTAGTGCTCTATGTTTAGAGAGGTTGTGGGGGTGGCCAGTGTACTGCACCTAGAAGACTTGGAGGGTACCCGTGAGTTGCAGCTGGATAGGTTCTGAGAACATACTTGGAATAATTTTGTGAGTAACCAATGTACTAACTAACCATCCTGCTCCTGCTCCCCTCCTACATAAATCACAAGTACTATACATGCCTATGGGCTTTGCCAACTACACAAGCACACATCAACCTAACTAACATCAGCACACAACAAACAATCTCAGGCAACGAATCTTACCATTATGGACAGAACAAGCTAGTGCATACAAACACATGAAACACACTAAAACACACACCAACATAACATTACCCTGCATACAACTAACAACCACAACACTGGACCTTCCCCTTACGGATACAACAAGCCAGTGCACACGATTATACTACCAGCAAAACCACACACGAAACACACAAAAACACACCCAACATAACACTACTACATAACCAAGGTATTGAGTCTTACCCTTAGAGATACAACAAATGAAATCACACAACCAACTCACAAGCAAGGCAACACACATAAACGCCAGTTTCGCCTGGTTCTCAACCTATCCTATCATTTTACACTCACTAACACACCCCGCCCCTTTCTTCCAGAGCCACATAAGCACCTGGAGACCACCCCATGGTGGTAACGGTGCATGGTATAAGACAACATGACTTAACTAACCAAGGCTTGTTCCCAAACCTTCTTATAATGCAAGCGGCACTTTAGCGCCAGGAGACAGCTCAATGCCTCCCGAGCAGCACCCAAATGCCCCAGGGAATGCAAACGCATGCCCCCTGGAATCCCCTTTCTTCAGCCCAGAGGGGCCTGATGAACTCCATAGGGTGTGTGGGTGAGCTACCAAAGGCACAACCACATGAGAATCTGCTCCCTTATCTTTCACTCAGAGCACCGTTCACTGCTGGATCTGGGCACCTTGAATCTTTCTTGCCTTTTTTGTAATGATTGGAGTGTGTTGGGAGTGCCAGAAGGAACTATGGCACTCTTATCTTTATCCTCACAGGCAATGGAGAAACTTGCTTCACTCCCTGCTTCCGCAAAAATAACTGTGGGGGTAAGTATGCTCTTTTCTGTATTTACCAATTGCCAAAGCCTCAGAGAGACCAGGTGCCGAATGCCAGCATGGATTTTGCACTTTATTCTTCCCTTTTGGTGAATAAAAGCAGAGAGGTGAGCACACAGGGACTTTAGTTAGAGTAATGTACTATTGCGCAGAGGTCCTCGTGAAGACTGAGGGGCTTGGACTGTTCAGAAATGTACAGTATGGCATCTGCCTCTTGTATTGTTTCTGGTCAGCACTGTGATCTGAGTCCTTACACAGTAGCTTGGCGAGCTTCAATCAGGAGATGGAGGCTGTGGCTCAAATTCGGCACTTACCCTGCCCTCTGCAGGTCCTCGTGCAGGCTGTGGCCAGGTAATTTAGTGCAGAATTTTGTTCTTTTCAGGTGGGGCTTCAGCACTGGTAATAGAAGTGGGCCCCAGACTCGGTCCGTGTTGATTTGTTTTTTAGGTGTGCAAAAGTGGTAGAGGGACGCGATGCAAAGTGGGAACACACGCACACACAGCATTCCCTGTACAATTTTGGGATGTAGTGGCATCACAGACCTGCTCTCCATTTTGCGGGAGGGAGACAATGACATTCTCACCTCACCTTTATTATTGTTTCTTGTCTCCCTCTCTACGCATGTAATGACAGCCAGTAGGTTTTCGGGGCGCACACAGAAGTGAACATGCTCCCACACAGCCCAGACCAGAGGGATGCCCAGGTATGTGATGTGAGCAAGAGGGGCATGGACACTTTGTTGTATAATAATCAAGCCTTGTTTTGGGTTGGTAACCTGCTTTAATAGTTATATGGGCTAAGCAACTTAAGAATATAAATATCAGTGACAGTCAACTTCACTGTCATGGCATATCTAGACTCTAAGCAAGTTCATCAGTCTCTGTGTGCTGGGGAGCTGCTGTTCTCCCATTCAAGGAGGACCGCCGGGAGCTGCTTCTTACTTTGTTGCTCTCTCTCACTGTCTCGCGCTTCATCTGCTTCCGTCGGGCAACCGCGACTCACGTAGCACGTGTCTCGCGAGAACTCAGCGCTGCCAAGTCTCGCAGGTGCGTTCTACATACTTGCCTTTGACGAACACACAAACAGTTTACCCCATTGTAGTCATCATTTCTTTTTTTTTTAATTTTGTTTTATTAAGTTCATTTTGGGTAAAAAGAAAAAATAACCTTAACACTAAGTTTACAAATGCAATACACATGAGTAAAACTGCACTATTGGATGAAAAAAAAACATTCAACATAAAATCATCGCAAATTATTACACTATTCCACTTTCATGCGAAGGAAACATGTCAGGCATAAAATATCACAAACAGGTAAGAATGCTAACTGCTGTACATATATGCATGCATCATTATACTTTGCCGAAACCATACCCTTACCCAGAAATAATTTGGCTCACACATTTTTTGTCAAGTGTTGGCAATAAAAGGCTGTAGGTTTTTATTGAACAGATATCGTTATGCCAATAACAATAATCACATATCATAAAATAATAAACAATACTTGTGGGCACCGGGTCTTGGGGTTACCCCCTCTGGCCCGTGCCTGCCTTCTTATGTCCCACGACTTGTTGTGGGCACCGTACAGTGCCCTGTACTTCTTTTGCTTTGTTCTTCTCCCTTATTTGTAGGGTGGGTGGGTTTTGTGGTAAAAGAAGCAAAGGTTTGGAAGGAAATGAGTAAACAGTGCACCTCCTGAGTATTTGGGTCCCCGTTCAGGGTCCACAAACTGATTGTGTTTTCTCAGAGCATGCCGCTCTGTATTTATAAGACCCAGGGGAGCCCTGGGTCTTTGATGTGTATAGTAGTGGGGGCTGTTAAGTGTCAGCCCCCGACCGGATATCCGACTATCTGGCCCCCCAGGGGGGGCAGGTCTTTGAACCTGATCCCTGTTTGCCTGTTGGTGTCCTTCGGTGCTTAGCACATAGTTGCATGAAGGAAGGGTGAGGTGATTGCTCACTCCTCACCCTTGCTCAGCTTTGTGCAGGACAGACTGCGTGTCTCTATGACTAGGAGGGTGAGGAGAGGAGCAGAGAGGGGGAGAGGATGTGCTGCCCCTCTCCAGGCCTGCTGATGGTAACAGCAGTTACCCTGCCTCGCTTTGTGAGGCACTGCAGCATTGCCCAAAACCTAAAACAATTACATTGTTCCACATTTCATCAGATGAGGGCGATTAGAGTAAGGCCAAATACAGAAAAACACAGTGGAAGCACGACCTGGGGCAACCGAACGTTGGTAATTATCTATCATTCCATAATAAAGCCCTTCATACCACACTGGCCAAACATTTTACAGCCTCCTTCCATACGTAATACCCAGCCCCTGTGATGAGAGAATTGGCCCTGTATAACAATGGTCCTCATTACCACTTTGGAGGCAGCCATGGTGCTGTTAGCACCCTGGCTGCCTCCAAAATCGTGTCCAGGTCTGGGTTCCCTGAATGGGGAATTACCGGGCCATTCCAACATTGGAAGGCCCAGTATTTCCTCCTTCAGGGAACCCGGGCCCGGTCCTTCCCCATTCCCATTCGAGCCCCCATATGGTTGAATGGGAATGGGGAGGGAGCTTACAATGGGCCCGTCAATTACGGGCCTGTTGTTAGCTCCCTGGTCCCCTGGCGGGGGGACCTTGTAATAGTGCGGAGTGGGTTTAACGGTGCCGGCACCATTACTGGCGCCGTTAAACCCATTCTGCACTAGTCGTAATGAGGCCCAGTGTCTTCGTTTGCTTTGGTTTAGACCACAATTGTTGACACTTTATTTCTTTCAGCATGTGCAGGAGGAGCCAAGTGAATCCTACATTTGAGGTTACGCATACTTGCCTGATGAGGGTCAATGAGCTTGTAAAAAGCAAACTCATTGACCCTCGCTGGGGCATTATCTGCCCGACAAGGCTCTGGTGACTGACGCCTCCTGGCGTTCTTTCTGCGAGTTGCCACTAGGGAGAAAGGATTATGTGTAGTCCCTTTGCTCCTTCCATGGTGGCCATTTTGTTTGTTTACTTTTTTAAAAAAATTGTTTTAATGGCCGGTATTGAAAGGGAGAAGGAACTACGTGTAGTCCTTTCTACCGAACCCTGGTGGCCATTTTTGTTGCTTTTTTTCTTAAGTTGAGAAACGGTTGCAGGGTTGTTTCTCACCTGGAGAAAATATGCTATTAGTATCCCAGTACAACGTGCTGGGGTACCAACAACAGTATAACCCTCAGGGGTAATGCCCCTGGGTCTTGGTTAAAGCTCTCGCTTCGCTTGGGCTTCTAATTAAGGCCCTGGGGGCATTGCCCTACCGGTAATGCACCACTCCCTCGTGTTATATTGCCTAATTAGAACCCTGGGCAGGTGAATAACCTGTTCCCATTGGCTAATTTAAGGCTATATGAGTCGATATAGATCAGAGTTTTTATATCGCCAACACATTTCTACATTGTGGCCCTCATTCCGAGGTTGGTGCTAGTCATGGCGCTGCTAGCGCCATGACTAGCACTAATACCGGTACCGCCACCGACGTGGTGGTATGGGGACTTACCGGTCCATTCCGCCCTTTGCGGGACCAGTAAGTCCCCATTTGAAATGCCATTCCCCATTCCCATTCGAGCCCCCATAGGGCTCAAAGGGAAGGGGGAAGGCGGCAATAACGATACCGTAAATTACGGTACTGTTATTGACCCCGGTATCCCTTTGCGGGTCCCGTCCTTAACGCCTGCTAAAACCAGGCATTAAGGGAAGGACCCGCAAAGGGACCTCGGAATAGGGCGCAAAGGGATTACCAGCACCGGTGTCATTACCGGTGCCCGGTATCCCTTTGCGCCCGGGTCGTAACGACCCCCTGGTTTTGTGTTTCTCAGAAAGCAGTGCACTAACCTTCACCCCCTTTAGTGGCCCAATTGAAAATTACCTTTTCCTTTGAATACCATACATTTCTTGTTTGTTTAAATTAGTGGAAAGAATAATTTACTAGAAATAAGCATGAATTATATTTTCGTCATGTTATTTTAACTTTTTTTATCTTAAATATTACTCATGGAATATTCAAGTCCCCAAGTAAAAACAACACTATAATAAAAACAATTCACATTTTTACATGAACACTTCTTTTGTGTTTTTGATTGGCCATTGGTTCTAATAGCTTTATGGACCTGGCCCTCAGGCAGTACCAGCGTTATGGGCCCTCATACCTTTTTAACTTGGCCTTCAGGACCCATAACTCCTGGTACAGCCCTCAGGCTAGGTCTAAAAAGCTATATCATGTCCCTTGGAATGTTCATGGCACTATCACATTGTACAGTCTTGATCTATAAAATCAGTATAGCTTAGAATTTCCCACATCCCCCAATGATTGTCCCACGTCACTTATCACCATCTTGCTTGAACTTCCATCTGGCCAGTTTAGCCTTCCGTGCCACTCCCCTGGCCGCCCAGTCTTCACTCCTCTTCCTGCATCATTTCTCCTCGCCTTCCCCATCACTGTCAGCGTGAGCATCTTGCTCCTCCTGTTCATGCCAACGTCTATTGTGCCTTGTGAGGAGGTGCAGCCAGTTCCCTGTCACTCCACCAGGAGGATTTCTTCAGAGCAAACTCCAATTTACTTATTTATAATATGGTTATTCATTAAGTGAATAACCGTATATTTTCAACTCCCATGATCCTTCACCATTGAATAATATGGATAGTGATCATGGGACTTAAGGACCAAAACATCTGGACGGTAACACTTAATGAATATTCAAGCCATATAATAGGAGCGCTGCCGGTCATAATATCTTTATTGAATCCGCCCTCAGTCTGTACTGGGAGTTATGGATCCGAATGCACTGTTAGCCATCGTTGATGTGCTTGGGCATTTATCTCTATAATCTGTACTTAAGGCTCATATCTCCTGCTACGGCCCACCGGCTATGTCTTGAACGCTTAATTAACATCCTAATAGCCTGACTCATGGGCCTGAGAGCAGCAAGGGTGCCTAAGAGGGGCCTAGTAGGGGCCTAGTAGTTAAAATATCAGTTTTGCCTCACAACTCTGGAGAGATAACGCTGTTGGCACCCTGTGACGGGTGCTAGGCATGCTCTAATTTCATTGTGGCACTGTAAACAAAAAATAAACTGCAACATTTAAAATGAAACATAGCCACTGAACAATAGATCCTCTGAGGACCTTGGAAAAATGTGCATCATTGATTATAGTGGTGCAGGCCGGAAGAGGCTGGCAGAGGATTTGCAGCAGCAGGGGTGTAGAAAAGCAGACTTTCAAGCCTGCGGCAGTCACCTGCCAGCCTTGGGTAACAGTGAGAATGCTGGAAAGGAGCAAGGACAACAGAGCTGGGACCGGGAAGAGGAAGATCAGACCATGAATGAAGAAGCAGCAGTCACTAGGTCACCATGGAAAAGAAGGGGATTGTGGGGATGAAGCCGGGTGAACAGGGGGAGAGTGAGGGTAGATTGGTAGTAGCCGGCATAGCAGGAGGATTCCTGTGAGCTGACAGAAGCCATTTCTGCACGAGCGATTATTTCTCAGAAGCTCTGCAGGGTCCAACATTCCCTGTTACATAACACAGGAAAGAAAACAGAAGATTGTGAGTATAGGTAGTCATATTCAATTGTAGCAGTTGTCGACAGGGCAAACAAAAAGGAAGAGGTGCATTTTGGATTATTATTATTTTTTTTTTAATTTAAAAAGTTGTTTTAATCAAGTAAATCTTGATTTTTCAACATACAAAATTTACATAACGTATTTAAAATTAAAAGAAAACATATTATGAAAAATAAAATTGATATTAACAAAAATTACGTCATATACAAATTTACATAGTCAATAACAACAAACTAATTAAATACATATATAAATACATATATATACCTAATCACTTTAAACAAAATAAGATCAATCGAAAAACACGTAATCGGATAAATCCTGTATCTTAAACTTGATTAGTGAACTCCTTAAGTGCGACTTTGCACAATAACTTTGCCTTTAAGTCCCAAACTATACAAAAAACTCAATATTGCATATCTAACAACTTTCAATTGACTATTAAATAGGAGACACCAGCAACGTGTTTGAGACATGGTCATATACCCAGTAAATAAATGTTCAAAATGCACAGTTCTTTTTGCTTGCAAACTTTGGCATTCCACACATAAGTGTTGCATTGTTTCAATGGATAATTGGCAAAATCGACACAAAGTATCGTCTTTTCTGGTAATTCTGCGATGGCACAGAATTTCTTTTGTGGGGCAAATATTTAATCGAAATCTTAAATAATCATCCCGCTGTCGGGAATGTGGGAACATCATTAAGTAACTTTCAGTGTCCCCATAGCGTTTTAAGGCAAATGGGTTTTTCTTAAACTTTTTGTATAGGAGACATGCAGATCTTGTTTTTATCCAGTCATCCTCCCATATCCGTTTTTTTGCCTTAGTGGGATTGCCTAGCAATAGTGCCATTGAAAATCCAATATCAATAATGATTTTCTCTGCGTGATTTCGCCACGACACTGCAAATGGATCATCAGATCTTAAAAGATAAATAGCAATCATTCCTAACAACCCAGGATGATTAACACTTACAGGCCGATTCATGGAATAAATGTGCGCCGAAAATCCCGGCGCAGAGGGGCCAATACGTGCGCTGCGCCGAAAATTAGCGAAAAGCGCAGGGAAACCAGCGCACGTCGATTCATGGAAGTCCGTGCGCAAGAAAAGCAGAGGACGTGCGCGGAAAAAGCGCGCGGCGCAGGCCGGCGCACAGGTCAACCAACGTCGTGCGCCACGGCCACTGCGCTATCACTCCGAGCGCAGCGCACAGCTCTAAAGTAGGCGGAACACAGGGCGGGACACTCGGAATGGGGAATAAAATGGGGCACAACACTCGGAATGGGGAAGAATGTGGGCGGCACGGGGAAAGTTTAGGAGGCAAGTGCGCGGAACGCCCACACGCTCGCATACAACACGTATTCATGGAATAGAATAGGGCAAAAAAGCGCACGCTCAAAGCAGTGCACAGGCACAAACAGGCACAAACACGACCGCCACAAGAAAGCAGGCGGTAGCGTCTCTGCGCCTGCAAGAAATGTGCGCTAAAAGGTGCGCCAACAAATAGCACCTATATACAGACATGATCAATGTCCAATACTGTGGCCCTCCAGGACAAATGACGTACAAAGGGGTACCCACAAACACAGACACGCGCTGAGAGAAAAAATAAACGTGTGCGTGTATACCGGGGTGCGCGGTAAGTTGCACACGCGATATGGCCGGGTACGTGGATTTCAGGGGTGCGCGGGAAGTTCCACACGCGATATGGCGGGGTACGTGGATTGCAGGGGTGCGCGGGAAGTTCCACACGCGATATGGCCGGCTACGTGGATTTCAGGTGTGCGCGGGAAGTTCCACACGCGATATGGCCGGCTACGTGGATTTCAGGGGTGCGCGGGAAGTTCCACACGCGATATGGCCGGGTACGTGGATTTCAGGGGTGCGCGGGAAGTTCCACACGCGATATGGCTGGGTACGTGGATTTCAGGGGTGCGCGGGAAGTTCCACACGCGATATGGCAGGGTACGTGGATTGCAGGGGTGCGCGGGAAGTTCCACACGCGATATGGCCGGCTACGTGGATTTCAGGGGTGCGCGGGAAGTTCCACACGCGATATGGCCGGCTACGTGGATTTCAGGGGTGCGCGGGAAGTTCCACACGCGATATGGCCGGGTACGTGGATTTCAGGGGTGCGCGGGAAGTTCCACACGCGATATGGCCGGGTACGTGGATTTCAGGGGTGCGCGGGAAGTTCCACACGCGATATGGCAGGGTACGTGGATTGCAGGGGTGCGCGGGAAGTTCCACACGCGATATGGCCGGCTACGTGGATTTCAGGGGTGCGCGGGAAGTTCCACACGCGATATGGCCGGCTACGTGGATTTCAGGGGTACGCGGGAAGTTCCACACGCGATATGGCCGGCTACGTGGATTTCAGGGGTGCGCGGGAAGTTCCACACGCGATATGGCCGGGTACGTGGATTACAGGGGTGCGCGGGAAGTTCCACACGCGATATGGCCGGCTACGTGGATTTCAGGGGTGCGCGGGAAGTTCCACACGCGATATGGCAGGGTACGTGGATTGCAGGGGTGCGCGGGAAGTTCCACACGCGATATGGCCGGCTACGTGGATTTCAGGGGTGCGCGGGAAGTTCCACACGCGATATGGCAGGGTACGTGGATTGCAGGTTTGCGCGGGAAGTTCCACACGCGATATGGCCGGCTACGTGGATTTCAGGGGTGCGCGGGAAGTTCCACACGCGATATGGCCGGGTACGTGGATTTCAGGGGTGCGCGGGAAGTTCCACACGTGATATGGCCGGCTACGTGGATTTCAGGGGTGCGCGGGAAGTTCCACACGCGAATTGGCTGTGTGCTCCCAGGCATTACCTGTACACCCTCCACGGCCCCTGCAGGCAGCACACACCACAGGGAACTACCCTGCACACCTGCTCATGTCTCCCACCACCCCCACCCCCCATCCACCAGGGACACCCTCCACCAGGCCCCCACCCATGTCTCCCACCACCCCCACCCCCAGCACTGTGGGGAACCTGCCAGCAGGCCCCCACCCATGTCCAACCCATGTCTCCCACCACCCCCACCCCCCATCCACCAGGGGCACCCTCCACCAGGCCCCACCCATGTCTCCCACCACCCCCACCCCCAGCACTGTGGGGAACCTGCCAGCAGGCCCCCACCCATGTCCAACCCATGTCTCCCACCACCCCCAACCCCCCATCCACCAGGGACACCCTCCACCAGGCCCCCACCCATGTCTCCCACCACCCCCACCCCCCATCCACCAGGGACACCCTCCACCAGGCCCCCACCCATGTCTCCCACCACCCCCACCCCCCATCCACCAGGGACACCCTCCACCAGGCCCCCACCCATGTCTCCCACCACCCCCACCCCCAGCACTGTGGGGAACCTGCCAGCAGGCCCCCACCCATGTCCAACCCATGTCTCCCACCACCCCCACCCCCCATCCACCAGGGGCACCCTCCACCAGGCCCCCACCCATGTCTCCCACCACCCCCACCCCCAGCACTGTGGGGAACCTGCCAGCAGGCCCCCACCCATGTCCAACCCATGTCTCCCACCACCCCCACCCCCCATCCACCAGGGGCACCCTCCACCAGGCCCCCACCCATGTCTCCCACCACCCCCACCCCCAGCACTGTGGGGAACCTGCCAGCAGGCCCCCACCCATGTCCAACCCATGTCTCCCACCACCCCCAACCCCCCATCCACCAGGGACACCCTCCACCAGGCCCCCACCCATGTCTCCCACCACCCCCACCCCCCATCCACCAGGGACACCCTCCACCAGGCCCCCACCCATGTCTCCCACCACCCCCACCCCCATCCACCAGGGACACCCTCCACCAGGCCCCCACCCATGTCTCCCACCACCCCCACCCCCAGCACTGTGGGGAACCTGCCAGCAGGCCCCCACCCATGTCCAACCCATGTCTCCCACCACCCCCACCCCCCATCCACCAGGGGCACCCTCCACCAGGCCCCCACCCATGTCTCCCACCACCCCCACCCCCAGCACTGTGGGGAACCTGCCAGCAGGCCCCCACCCATGTCCAACCCATGTCTCCCACCACCCCCACCCCCCATCCACCAGGGGCACCCTCCACCAGGCCCCCACCCATGTCTCCCACCACCCCCACCCCCAGCACTGTGGGGAACCTGCCAGCAGGCCCCCACCCATGTCCAACCCATGTCTCCCACCACCCCCAACCCCCCATCCACCAGGGACACCCTCCACCAGGCCCCCACCCATGTCTCCCACCACCCCCACCCCCCATCCACCAGGGACACCCTCCACCAGGCCCCCACCCATGTCTCCCACCACCCCCACCCCCCATCCACCAGGGACACCCTCCACCAGGCCCCCACCCATGTCTCCCACCACCCCCACCCCCAGCACTGTGGGGAACCTGCCAGCAGGCCCCCACCCATGTCCAACCCATGTCTCCCACCACCCCCCACCCCCCATCCACCAGGGGCACCCTCCACCAGGCCCCCACCCATGTCTCCCACCACCCCCACCCCCAGCACTGTGGGGAACCTGCCAGCAGGCCCCCACCCATGTCCAACCCATGTCTCCCACCACCCCCACCCCCCATCCACCAGGGGCACCCTCCACCAGGCCCCCACCCATGTCTCCCACCACCCCCACCCCCAGCACTGTGGGGAACCTGCCAGCAGGCCCCCACCCATGTCCAACCCATGTCTCCCACCACCCCCAACCCCCCATCCACCAGGGACACCCTCCACCAGGCCCCCACCCATGTCTCCCACCACCCCCACCCCCCATCCACCAGGGACACCCTCCACCAGGCCCCCACCCATGTCTCCCACCACCCCCACCCCCCATCCACCAGGGACACCCTCCACCAGGCCCCCACCCATGTCTCCCACCACCCCCACCCCCAGCACTGTGGGGAACCTGCCAGCAGGCCCCCACCCATGTCCAACCCATGTCTCCCACCACCCCCCACCCCCCATCCACCAGGGGCACCCTCCACCAGGCCCCCACCCATGTCTCCCACCACCCCCACCCCCCATCCACCAGGGACACCCTCCACCAAGCCCCCACCCATGTCTCCCACCACCCCCACCCCCAGCACTGTGGGGAACCTGCCAGCAGGCCCCCACCCATGTCCAACCCATGTCTCCCACCACCCCCAACCCCCCATCCACCAGGGACACCCTCCACCAGGCCCCCACCCATGTCTCCCACCACCCCCACCCCCCATCCACCAGGGACACCCTCCACCAGGCCCCCACCCATGTCTCCCACCACCACCACCCCCCATCCACCAGAGACACCCTCCACCAGGCCCCCACCCATGTCTCCCACCACCCCCACCCCCCATCCACCAGGGACACCCTCCACCAGGCCCCCACCCATGTCTCCCACCACCCCCACCCCCCATCCACCAGGGACACCCTCCACCAGGCCCCCACCCATGTCTCCCACCACCCCCACCCCCCATCCACCAGGGACACCCTCCACCAGGCCCCCACCCATGTCTCCCACCACCCCCACCCCCCATCCACCAGGGACACCCTCCACCAGGCCCCCACCCATGTCCCCCTGGCCCCAGGTCCTGACGATACACAATCATGGCAGTAATGGCCAGCATACCCAGCACAAACACCCAGGCAAGGATTGCATGCACCCACATAGTGAATGCAATCACATGACACAACCCCAAAGGCAAGTATGCAAAAGAACACATGTCCGTCACACACACATACACAATGGGTGCAAGTGAATGTCAAAACCCATATCATGACATGTAAGAAACCAAAGAGAAAATGACACAAGTGTAAGATAATATAAAAATGTATTAAAAAAAAAAAATAAGTAAACTAATAAAACATACAACTATGTGGCAAAGTAAATAAAAGGTCCATGTCCGAGAACAAAAATGATAAACCAAAAAACAAAGGATTAAAAAATCAATAGAATTTGTCCAAAGCAAAACCATGTAGTAGGAAATCAAAGAAAAACCATTACGTCATGGTGTAAACAATAAGAAATTAAAAAAATGTATCTCCCAAAAAATAACAATATATACAGGAATGTTCCAGGGTCCATGAGCCCAACACCACAAATGAAACCTAATACTAACTAATTAAAAAAATATGTACAAAAAAGTGGCCATTGTCCAAGCGGTCCAAAATAATAAAAATAAATAAAGGAAACCTAGCACTAACTAACTAAAAAACTATATACAAAGGCAGCGGGCTAGTCCTGCGGCTCACTTGGTGATGCTGGCCAGGGCATCCTCGAACTCCATGTCAATGTCCTGGAGGCGGGACTCAGTCCTGGCCCCGAGGTCTCGCAGGGACAACCCCATGTGTTCACCAAAATCCCTGCGAGCCTCCTCGAGGCACTCAGCCCGCCTCAATGCCCGACGCATGGAGATCTCCGCCCTGGCCATGGCGAGCCGCTCCTCTTCCGCCCGCTGCCGCTCCGCACCTATCCGCTGGCCAAACTCCTCCCACACGGAACACACCGCCATGCCAGGGTTGCCCTGCCCTCCGGCCGATGCCTGCCCCTCTGATCTTGATGGCCCTGAGCCATGATGCCTCCCACGTCGAGCCCGCTGCTGCCTCCGACGCCACTGCCTCTGCCAGCACGACGGCATCCAGGCTGATGGTAACCACCGACGCCGTCGTGCACGTGCCCTGCCCGATGATGCCGGCACATCTTCCATCTGCTGGGGTCCACTTGCTGTGTTGTCCACCCCTGCTGGACCTCCGACTCCCAACTGTGGCAGGGATGGGATCCCCACCGAGCTGGCTGCATTGGTCGGGGCAGGTCCAGAGGGGGCCATGGTGGCATCTGGGCCGGAAGACGGCAAGGAGAACGACCGGTGGATAGCCTGCACAGAGGAGGAGAGGGCCGTCAGATTGGCCAACACATGCAGGAACCCCCCGAACATGGCCGATCCCAATTGGGCCACGTCGGCACGGTGCACTTCGTGATGACGTGCGTGCTCCTCCCGGGAAGCACGCACGTCATCACGAATCACAGCCGTGCGCATCGCGGCCCCAATCAGGACCTGCTCCACGCGGCCAGGGGTTCCCACGGCCGCAGGTGGAGGGGAGTCAGTTGACATGGACATCCCCTCTACCTGCGGACGGGCCTGGGACGGGGCATCCCTGCTGGTGCATGGTGGTGCACTCACAGGGTCAGGGACAGCGACATGCACAGGCACCTCCACGGTGACCTGTGCTGCCTCCTGCCCCTGGCCCTGGACTGCACCACTTGCACCAGCAGGGATGCTCCCACCAGGCCCCATGTGTGCACCAGTGTCGGCCTCCTCCTCCTCTGTGCAAACCACCAACCTGGATGGCTCCTCACCGTCTCCCGCCGTAGCAGGCCCCTGTGGGGGCTCACCCACCCCTTCCGCTGCAGCCGTGGGGGCATCCCCGCCGCCTTGCTCCACAGCGCCGTCTCCGCCCTCTTCTTCACTAGCCACTGCGTAGAGGGAGACAAAGGACACAAGCATCAGGCTACTGTACAATGGTCCCCTAGACAGGAAGCAATAGCAGATGAGCACCCCTGTCAAAGTACACTTCCATCATGTCCCTCCACAACACATGGGTCAGTCCAGGCAAAACACACACAGTAACAGGCATGGTGCATGCCATGCACATTTCCATGCATGTCCAATTGACTCTTGAAACATTCAATGATATGTAACTCACATGCATCATGGCTCATGCATATCACATGCACACACTTCACCTCAGTCACATCCATCTGGCCCCAAACACAACGAACACAGGCGAAACAAGGGTAAGTTGGGTGCGTCACTGAATCTGTGCATTGTCACACACATGTGTCATGCATCCATGGCATGCACAAGTCACAGACACGCAGGTCAGGCACACAGACATGGCTACCATATATGTACCTGGCATCAGCACCCATCCTTCACCCCCATCCATGTCCAGGTACAGAGACTGGCATGCTCTCATGTCCTAAATCTGCATAGGGCTCCCCATGCCGCATTTCAACACATGCAACAACCATGTGGGTCACACATCACTGGTCGCACATGCATTACCATGATGTCCCTGCACACATACATGCATACATGGCCCATGGCACACATACAGGCAAGTATAATAGAACCAGCACACCGCAACATGCCCTGTCTCACACAGTAATGCTTGCACACTTACCGCTCAACTCCAGACGGGCCTCCCTCTCAAGGACCTGGGCGTGGAGCGCTGGGCGTACGCGTTCCAGGACCCTCTTCTGGATGGAACTCATGCGGCCCCGGCCCCCCTCCACGAGGCGCCGGGCCTTCACAAGGGTCCTGGACCTCAAGTCCTCCCAGCGCTTCTTGATCTTCTGGACGTTGCGGGTTGCCACCCCCTCCGCGTTGATGGCAACCACACAGTCGGCCCAGATCCTCTCCCGTCCTTCCTTGCTGGCGCGGGACGATCCAAAGAGGGCATCATACTGCCCCAGGACATGCTCCACCAGGACACCAACTTCGGTGGCAGTGAAGCTGGTGCCCCTCAGCCCCTCTGGCCTGGGGTTGCCACTGGTGCCAGATGTGGAAGTGCCCGACATGGCAACCCCAGAGGCAGGTGTGGGTGGGCAACTGGGTCCTGGGGCTGGGCTGTGGAGCGATGTAATCCCAGTTGGGAGTCTTCAGTTCCAGCAGGGGTGGACACAGCAACTGGACCCCTGCAGATGGCTGATGTGCAGGCACCAAATGGCAGGGCACGGTGGCAGCAGGCAGGCAGGCAGGCAGGCAGCAGCAGATAGCACGTGGGAGGCTGCTCAGGGCACTGGGGGGGCAGTAACTCGGCCTTCTGGGCAGGAGCGTGGTGTTCCGTGTGTTTTCGGGTGGCCAGCTTGATACGGAGTGATTTGGCACGTGAAATTCCTGCACGTCAGCGTGAAATCCGAGGAAAGGCCCTTAGCGCGTAAGTGCGTCAGCACGCATACGCGATTCTATTGGACCAGAGTCCCTCACCGCGTAAGCGCGTCTGACGTGATCCGCACGGGCGTTCCCCACTCAGCACGTGATGACGGAGCACACGTGGAAATACTGCACGTCAGAGTGTCATCGCGTGTAATTGGCCAAAAGTGCGCGTCCACGCCATTGGCCTATGTACGTGTATTTCATCGCGTGTAATTGGCCAAAAGTGCGCGTCCACGCCATTGGCCTATGTACGTGTATTTCATCGCGTGTAATTGGCCAAAAGTGCGCGTCCACGCCATTGGCCTATGTACGTGTATTTCATCGCGTGTAATTGGCCAAAAGTGCGCGTACACGCCATTGGCCTATGTACGTGTATTTCAGGGGTGCGCGGCCACTTACACACGCAAGTACGTCAGCGCACCTGTATGCCTGCTGCGTGGGAATTTCCACACGCTATTGGAGTGGGAACTAGATTCCAGGGGTGCGAGGGTCAAACGCTCGCCTAGAACACGCGCAAGGCATTAATTTGCGCACTTTTCAATAAACAAGCCAGATGCCAGGATGAACATACCGTTCCTAGCAGCAGTGGCAGTGGGCTACCAAAGGAGGAGGAGGAGGAGAGTCAGGGCCAGAATATTCACACCCAGAACCAGCCTATTCGGGATGCCTGATGACCAGGTGTATGGGAGGTACAGGTTTCCAGCACACATCATACTGGACCTGGTCAGTGAGTGGGAGGATGACCTCACATCACCCACCCTGTGCTCCCAAGCACTCAGCCCCCTGCAGAAGGTCCTGAATGTACTGCACTTCTTGGCCACTGGATCCTTTCAGCGGACAAGTGCCATAGTGGGTGGTGTGTCACAGGCCACGCAGTCACGCTGCCTACACCAGGTCTTGAACATCATCACTGCACGGCCATCAGTCCGCAGGCACATATATCTCCCCAGGACTCATGCAGAAAGGCGGACGTGCATCCAGGAATTCTATGGTGTGGCTCAATTCCCCAAAGTGCTTGGTGCAATTGACTGCACACATGTGGCTCTACGTCCACCCAGGGCAACAGAGCACATCTATAGAAACCGCAAGCACTGGCATTCCATCAACGTGCAAGTTGTATGCAATGCCAAGGGAATAATCACATCAGTATATGCCAACTATCCCGGGTCCACCCACGACAGCTTCATCTACAGAATGTCTACCCTATGCCGGGACCTAGAGGCTGGCCAGCATGGAGATACATGGCTGCTTGGTGAGCATGAATGCCACTGCACATGCATGCATGTCAGATACTGGGTCATGACACAACACCACTAATGATACCCATCACCACCTCCGCAGGGGACAGTGCCTACCCTATCAGCCCCCACATGATGACCCCAATCCGGAACCCCACCACGCCACCCGAGGTAAGGTACAACACAGCCCACATTGCAACACGGGGCATAGTGGAGCGCACATTTGGAGTGCTGAAGTCACGCTTTCGCTCCCTTGACCGTTCTGGCGGGCAGCTGTTATATGCTCCCCGAATAGTGTGCAGGATCATAGTGGCAGCATGTGTCCTGCACAACGTTGCAACACGCCGGGGCCTGCCCGTGGACATGGTGGTGCCCCCACATCCACAACCACATGCACGCCCGCTGCGCATGGGAGGGGAAAGGGCACGGGGGGAGGCAGCCCGTACGCAACTGGTGGCCAACTTCTTCACCTAGGAATCACAGTGCTGGCTAGTGCACACTGCTCTGGCACATACCATCTGACAATCAATGATGACACTACCTGACAATGTCACAAAATTACTTGACAATAAACTGTCAGATACACATCAGCCTGAGATTGTTAACATGGAAGTGTCACTATGTGTGCACCCCTACCTACACATACACCAGCAATGCATCACAACGAAAAGACACAACTCCATCAATAAAATATGCATTGCCACAGGCGATTCACTACATGACAACATTGCCATGTCACCCATTCCCTTCACAGTCCCGCCACTGAGGACACCATGTCATGGTATGTGAGAGCAAACAAACTGGCCATCACAACATGACACCGGTGTCACAAATAGCAGTGCCCCAAATGGAACATAGCCGCACTTGAACAGCTAACCGCGCTGGAGCCACTACTACACACCTGTGTAAGAGTAATTTCAATCAAATTACACACCAACCCACCCTGAAGCCCACCCAAACAAGACACAATGCATGTAATCAATGGTAGTCTCATTACCTGATTCTGCTGGTATGTCCTCACCGTCCAGATGTACAGTGATGGCGCCACGCAAAAGTGTCAGTGCACATCTACCGACATGTAGTCTGACTCCAGAGAGTATGCCCGTGTGAAGAACTGTGTGAAATACCTGCAAAACATGAGCAACATATGTAAGTAGAGGCACATATCAAACCATCATGCATAGTTAGGTGCAACAACAATGTACACTATGAATGTCTACACAGTATTGACTATGGACTGGCCAACAGCTCATGGGAGTCCAATGTCACCGTGTAATTTGCTGTCACTTGGGCACACCCTTTGCAAGCCCATGGAAACGGAAGCAGGAGGGGTGTGGATGTCTGGTACCCAAGCATCGAAACCAAACTCAGGACAAGCCTGCATGTGCCCAGCCACAATACAGTGTATGCCCAGGTACCCACACAAGGCAACACTCTTGAAAAAGAAAAAAATAATTGAGAAAAAATGGCCATGAAAGGGCCGGCGGGGGGGGGGGGCCACCTATGAGGTCCGAGGACAGGATGCACGCCACAATCCACCTGTGTGGATCATGGGAAACTAAAACACCCCATAGGCTCGTGGCCCACACGGCTACTCTGTTGTGGGAGATGAGTCGCTATCGCTCTGGCCAGACCCTGCAGCTGACTCAGGAGGTGGGGGAGCTGCCTCAGAAGATGGTGTGACAATGGGAGGCAGCCCACGCAAAGCACGAGTTTGCTCCTCCATGGCTGCAAGCAGGCGGGTCTGGTAGTTCTGGTTCTGGGTTATTATCATGCGGAGGTCCCCATGCAGTAACTTCCGGGATGACCTGACCTCCGCACGAGTTGCCTGCATCTCGGCCGAGAGCGTCCGTGTCAGACGCTCCAGCTGCTCCTCTGTCCTTCTATGGGATGAAGCCTCAAGCTCTAACAGGGTCGACCTGAGGTGATGGAATTCTTCCCTCAGGCCTTCCCTGTGGCGCTGGGACTCCATGGAAAGTGATTCCCGCAGAGTCGCCAGTGCCGCCCGCCTGTCCATGTTGGACGCCAACATATCCTCCCTGTGTGCCTGGCAGATGGACTCTGTAGCCTGCTCCAGTCGCTCCATCAGCCTTTCTGGGGGGACAATGGAAGTGGCCACCCTATCCATGGCCTGTGCAATCATCTCGGATGATGCTGCCTGTTGGGTGGCCATACCGTAGATGGATTGCTCCCAAGCGGTATTGCCAGGTGGCATACGGCCACCACGTTGACGGGCACCACACCTGCCTGGGGCAAGGCGGACTGCGCCTTGCTGTGCCGGCAAGGCCTCAGGCTGCAGGACTGCATTCCCTCTCTGATCTGCAGCCCCAGGAACAGGATCAGAGATTGTGTGGTGTGGCCCTGCATCCGTAACCACCGGAGGCTGAGCTGCCGACACTGACATCCCCATTGAGGGCAATGGCCCGGCTGCAGGTGGGTCGGACAGAGGAGATTCTCTCCCAAGAACACTCACCTGCGACTGCACATAGGTGTCATCCTCCGAGTCTACACCTGAATACTGCTCGGGGGAGGAACCCCCAGAGACACCCCTCGACAGCACGACCTGCAGCAATTGTGGGTTTTCACCCACAAACACACCACGTCCCTCACTTGTGGAAGGTCGGCCCGGGTTGCCCTCCTGGGACGGCTCAACCACCACATCCCCAGCATCAACAAGTGCTTCGTCCCCTGCAAAGACATGAAAGAGAAAAATGGAAACAGGCATTAGCACCATGGCATGCAACAAGGGCTGATGAACAACAGAGGCAGTAGTTCTACGACACATGTCCCACATGACTGGGAGACCTCCTATGCATTCACCATCACTGGGTCTGTAGGGGAGGCTCAGGGCATACAATGTACAGATTGGAGAGCAACGCCGGCTCACCATGCTGCCTAGCACTGCCATCACACATTGGCCGGTGATTGCCATGTCAAAGGCACATGCCATCACACACATGGCATGTGACATAGCCACCAAGTGAAGAGGGAGAGGAGGGCAACTTTTTTGGATTTCAACCACTCTGGTCCTGACATTGCATCGTCACATCAATAAGTTAACATGTTGTACATGGATCTGCTAGTCCAAATTGGCCACGATGCACAGTGCCTTGTCTACATCAACAAAATGCAGTAAACAATGTGATTCCACCTCCCCATCACCTGTAAAGGAATCATATAGCATTCGTGAAGCACCGGTCCAGAAATGTATGAAGGTACAGCGGAGCACTGAGGGGTGGTG
Organism: Ambystoma mexicanum; assembly: GCF_040938575.1. NCBI lineage: Eukaryota > Metazoa > Chordata > Amphibia > Caudata > Ambystomatidae > Ambystoma > Ambystoma mexicanum. Next base: position 743,726,269 of record NC_090932.1, on the reverse strand, counting down.
GGGCAGAAGGGGATGCCAGTCAACAATCCTACTGGTGCTGGTGTCATTCATGTCACGCAAGTGCAGGGGTGGGTGGCACAATGAAGTGCAAGGGGAAGTGGCGGCTGGAAGTGCTGTACAAGGTAAGTAGGACTTAACGTCAAGGGCAGATGGTGTTAGGCGCAGACAAGTGCTGGGGGGGGTGGCCTATAGGGGTACAGAGACAATCATGCAGTGCTGTGGGCTCGAAGGGGACAGGGGAGGTACACACTGCATCTGGCTCGGCAAGGTCCTTGCAGATTTCTATGTGTCCTGCAGAGTTGTCACATGCCGCAGATATGTGCCCTTGGATTGGGGATCTCATCTTGGTGAAAAGGGTGAGGCGCTATTGCCTTTGGAGCATGTGGCAGGCCAGTTTGCCAGAGGATGGGCATGATGCAGGACATTCCCTCTCTGCCACCCGGCACCTGTGGTTTGGGTTCACAAGATCCGAGTCATGCCAGGACTCTGCATTGGCATGGGGCTTCAGACAGGTGGTCATGACCGTGGCAAAGACATCCAGTGTGCCTGACATAGAGTGGAGCATGGAGTGGGCCCTGTCAGGATGGGAGTGAGCCTAAGGGGGAGCTGGATGGGGGGGAGATTTTGGCAGCCTGAGCCTCGACTGACACACACTTCATGGGTTGGAATACCAAGAAGGTGTGTGACAGTGGTGAGGGTGGCTTTGCCTGTGGGGTGGTGAGGGTGAGCTGGGAGGAGAGGAGAATGTGATCACTCCAGGAGAGAGGAGTGCAGAGATGGACGGAGAGGGGAAAGTCAGATGAGATCAGAGCATCAAGAGTGTGCCCTGCAGAATGAGTAGGGACAGACGGGAGTCTAGAGGGTGAGAGGGAGTTGCTGAGGTCACAGAAAGGTCGCGTGGGGGGGTCAACAAGCATGCAGGTGGATGCGTACAGCACCAAGGAAGAGGATTTCTGTGTCTGGGGACATGAGTGAGGAGGAGAGGTGAGGACACTCAGAAAGGAAGTAGTACATTTGACCAGTTTTCCCAGACACAGTACGCACAGTTTGTGAATGTCAAGGTGTGGTAGAGAGAGACGTCACACAAGCCATTCCAGAGTGGAGTAGGTCTAAGTAGGAGTGACAGTGGCAGGAATACCCTCAGGGAAGCCAAGGGCACACCCCCCCTGCACAGTAGTGGCGGGCCAAGGAGAGGGTCTCCTGAACATCAGGTAGGAGTGTGGGAAGGATGCAGACAGAGCTGGCCGTCAGACATGTTTCCATGAGACCAAGGATGTCAAGGTGCATAACCTCATGTAAGTGACAGATATCGGAGGAATGCCTGATGCAGCCGCAGTGAAAGGAGTGTAATTGTGGAGGAGGTTGACAGCCTTGTAGGATTTACGGGGAGTGCTAGAGATCAGAGGTGCAGCATGTGTAGGAGTTGGAGTGGGAGGCGGAGAAGGATCATGGGAGGGTGCAGGGAGGCAGTGCAGGATTGATGAGGAGAGAGGAGGGGGGACAGCAGGAGAGGAAAGGAAGTTGATGAGATGTGGGTAGCATTTCTCAAGGAGAATGAGGTTGGCCTAAGGGCCTTGGACTGAGATGCTCCCATTACCATGCACATCAATTGTGGCCTCTGAGGATTGGAAGGAGGCCAGGAGTACACCCCAACGGGTCCCACCATTGATGGTGGAAGAGGAGCAAGGAGAGAGGACAGGGACCATGTGAAGGGTCTATGGGACAGGCAAAGGCATGTATGAGCAGATGTCAGTGAGAGTTAGCTTTGAGTAGGCTCAGATGCACTTGTCAGCAATAGGGTGGGTCGCATTGGAGGGCAGGGTGCCCTCATTTGACTGTTGGCAAGCAGGTGTCGTGAGTAGGGCACGATGGTCTGAACTGTAGAAGTCATGGAAGATAGACCATGAAGAGCAGCATGGAGTGTGAGGGAATGGGGCTCGAAACCAGACGGTACCAAAGCACACAGGTAGGAGGTGGATGTCAAGGCAACATCCACAGTATGACAGCATGTTGGTTGGCATTTATATACAGAGGACGCATTAGCATGTGGTATCATTGCATGTCAGGCATGTGAAGATGAAACTTGATTGGCTGGGGGAAAGTATAGGAATGGTATGTAAGACATCAGATGAATAGACAGGGGAGTATGAGCAACAATGTAGTGACAAAATGACAATTCAAGGGCAACTTCCATGGTGTAGGGCCATATGTGCACTGTTGCCAGTAGGGATAGTGCTGTGGGCAGATGGTGTTGCACTGAACATACTGGATGAGGCACATGGGTGCCACTATCAACTCTGCCACACACCCCCTTGACAGGCACCCAACATGAATGCTTCACACACACACCATGCACATGGATAATACACACATGCATGTGCACTCACCGGATGATGCCTCGTAATCAGGGAGATCTCCCACACCTTGGAGTTGTCCCTCGGTGACGTAGGATCCAGCTACGGACTCGTGTGGTGTGAGTTGTATTTCCTGTGCTGGGGACCCACCTCCAGTCACCAAGGTTGCGGCATGACTTGAGGCCAGCTTATCCTTTGCCCTGCGCTTAAGGTCATTCCAGCGCTTCTGGCAATCACTAGCTGTGCGCCTCACTACTCCAAGGGCACTTATTCTGTCAGCAATGGTCTGCCAGTGTGCCTGGCGTCTGGCATGTGTGGTCTTGGACCCTGCAACGATGACCATTTCCCTATCATGATCTGACACATACTGAACAAGTGCATTCAGTTCGGCGTCTGTGAAGCTTGGCTTCCTTGATGGGCCGGACTGTGCAGCCGTGCCTGGGGCATCAGCCTGTGCCGGACGTGCACTCTTCCTCTTGCGCTTGGAAGGGGGTGGGGATCCAGAGTGTCCTACGCCGCTGTGGACACTAGGGGCAGGAGCCGTGGTGGACTCAGTACTGGGTGTGTGGGATTGCACACTCAGCATGGGAGTAGGTGCAGGCATTGGGGGTAGTGGGATGGGGTCAGGCCTGATCTGAGGTGCATGAACTAGGACCGACACAGTCTTGGCAGGGTGTATGAGAGGTGGGGTGGATGGAGCCACACCCTGGCTACGGGGGCCAGCAGATGACCTATCTGGCATAGATGCGCGTGCCCTGATGACACCAATGTGCACCGGTGCACGTGCAGTGGACCTGCTGACCTGGATGTCAGCGATGGGATCACCCTCGGACAGGTCTGGTGCCACAATGGGCTGGTCCGACAAGGGCTGATCAGGGTTGGTATCAGCCACATGACTCTCAACTGGGGGGGCGGGGGGCATGGGTGTCCCTGACTGGTCCTCCAGACTGGGGGGGACAGGGGCACCCTGCAAGTCACAACCACGTCCCCTAGTGGATCCTCCACGGCCACCACGTGTGGCTCGGCCACCTTTGCCACCCTTACGGCTTGCACGCCTCCCAACCATGGCACTGATGTTATTGTGCGTATGGGAGTCGGTGTGCACAATTGTCCTGGGCAATTGGGTGTCAAAGGGGTTGGGTACCAGATGGTATTCGTACCCTAGTGCAGTGGCAAGGCTATATGACACCCCTGGGGAAAGATGACGGGTCACGCAACGCACAGGCACCCCAAAAAAGTTAAGGAACGTGCACAATACCCCTCCTAGACCACGTGTGCTGATGGAAAACCCTGCACTACGCTGTGGCATCCAGTAACACAATGAACGTATGCGTGTCACACGCAGCCTAGAATGACCTCTGAAGGGGTAGGCTACACACGGGGCAAGCACAGAAGTTAGATACGTGCGTGACTCACCGTCTGCCAGGTAAAAGAGCGTGAAAAATGAGCGCGTTTGGTTGGCAACACCCCCGCCAAAAGAAGATGTGTACGCTGTCTGAGGAGACAGGACAACAGTAGAAGGGGACACTGTTTGAGGGAACAGGCCCAGGTAAACCAGTAGAAGAGGAAAAAGAGAAAAAGCTGTCAGAGGTAACAGGGAGTACGAACTGGAAACGCCGTGAAGTAAATCGCGTGTGAAACGACAAGAAGTACAGAATTCACCCACTCGCTCTCCACGAAAAGCACGTACAAGGAAATGGTGTTCTACACTACCTTATATACAGGCCCACACGTACAGCGTCACTTACGGCGTGTACGTGCTTGGCCCATGTTCACCAATCACACGCTTTGTCACTTCTGCGTGTGGATCCTTTTTCACCAATCACACGCTTTGACACTCCTGTGTGTAGCTCACTTTTCACCAATCACACGCTTTGTCACTCCTGCGTGTAGATCCATTTTCACCAATCACACGCTTTGTCACTCCTGCGTGTAGATCCATTTTCACCAATCACACGCTTTGTCACTCCTGCGTGTAGATCCATTTTCACCAATCACACGCTTTGACACTGCACGTGCAGGTAACTATAGACGCACATATGCTGGTGACGGGTTTTCGCGCGATTCGCTGAGTGTGGGATTTTCACGTGCAAAATCACTCCCTATCAGGCTGTCCACGCGTTCAAACACGAAAGACCACGCTCCTGGCCAGGAGGCCAAATTACAGTCCCCCAGAGCCCTGAGCACGCTCCCACCTGCCATCTGCTGCTGCCTGACTGCCTGCTGGCCACGTGCCCCACAGTGCTGGTGGGTGGGGGTGGTGGGAGACATGGGTGGGGGCCTGGTGGAGGGTGCCCCTGGTGGATGGGGGGTGGGGGTGGTGGGAGACATGGGTGGGGGCCTGCTGGCAGGTGCCCCTGCACTGCTGGGGGGTGGGGGTGGTGGGAGACATGGGTGGGGGCCTGGTGGAGGGTGCCCCTGGTGGATGGGGGTGCAGGGGGACATGATCAGGTGTGCAGGGTAGTCCCCTGTTTTGTGGGCTGCCTGCAGGGGCCGTGGAGAGTGTACAGGGTACACCTGTGAGGGCCCACCCAGCCTATTCGCGTGTGATAATTCCCACGCACCCCTGTAATACACGTACCCTGGCCAATCGCGTGTTGAACTTCCCGCTACCCCTGTAATACACGTTCCCTGGCCTATCGCGTGTTCTACTTCACACGTACCCCTGTAATACACGTTCCCTGGCCTATCGCGTGTTCTACTTCACGCGTACCCCTGTAATACGCGTTCCCTGGCTGTTCGCGTGTGATAATTCCCGCGTACCCCTGTAATACACGTTCCCGGGCCTATCGCGTGTTCTACTTCACGCGTACCCCTGTAATACACGTTCCCTGGCCTATCGCGTGTTCTACTTCACGCGTACCCCTGTAATACGCGTTCCCTGGCTGTTCGCGTGTGATAATTCCCGCGTACCCCTGTAATACACGTTCCCGGGCCTATCGCGTGTTCTGCTTCACGCGTACCCCTGTAATACACGTTCCCTGGCCTATCGCGTGTTCTACTTCACGCGTACCCCTGTAATACGCGTTCCCTGGCTGTTCGCGTGTGATAATTCCCGCGTACCCCTGTAATTCACGTTCCCTGCCTAGTCGCGTGTAGAACTTCCCGCGTACTCCTGATTTGAAGATTGCCCGCTTTGCTTTCCTTGTTTGCCTGTCCTGTGAAGTGGTCCAGGGTTTGCGCAGCCCTTAGCGATGATTTAGCGATTTTGATGGCTTTTCCTTGCGCGAGGGCGTTCTTGGGGGCGTTACTGGCGCTGCTGCAGGCTCGCTGCGATTCTCTGCGCCACGGCTGGTTTGGGAGCATGAAATCCATGAATACGCTGTGCGCGGAAATCAGTTTTAGCGCACGTGCCTGGCGCAGACTATCGCAGGCGCACGCTGTGCGCCAGCCGCGTGCGCTACTTGTGCGCTGGATTCTATGAATTACCCTGTTAATATGCATTTTCGATACAACGAGCATAGCCTCCACTTATAGATGGCATATAAAGACAGGAGTCCTAGCTCGTGTCGCAGGATGCAAATGGGTTCTGACAATGGGAGGTTGAGAACACGCTTCCAATAGCATCCTTCCATAATGGCCCAGTATTGATATGATTTTCCCAAGACAGCCTCTGAGCCGTAAAGAATTACCGGAATGAATTTTTGTCTATAATAAACCAATAATGGTACTATTGAAAACTTACAATATTTACTCCTTATTAGTCTGCTTTGTGATATGGCCGTCGTTAGACGCTGTTTTAGATGTTGATGATTCGCATTCTTATCTGGTGAATTACTTATGAAGATCCCCAAATAGATATAGGAGGAAACTGAAGACAAGTTGACATTTTGTAAAGGCCATCTGTAGGTGGCTTTCCTTTGCATGCTTTTGCCAAACTGCATAACCTTTGTTTTATTTAAATTAAAGGCAATACAGTTCTTTTTGGTATAGGTATCCAATGCACATAAAAGTGCCCGTAATCCTTTGGGAGTCTTTGAGAATAACACCATGTCATCAGCATAGAGTAGGTATGTAACATTAACCCCATTAATTTTGGGTGGATCTGCCACAGTTTTACTAAGGTCTACACCAATATCTGAGATAAAAAAGTAAATAATGCAGAAGCTAGCAAACAACCTTGTTTCAACCCACATGCAGTCTTGATTGAATCAGACAGTAGTCCCTCGCTAGAAAGTTTGATTTGTATCGAGGTATCTGTATGTAAGTCAATTATCCACTTGACAATTGACCAGGGACATTTTTTATCCATAAGTTTTTTGAAAAGGAGTTCACGAGGAACAGCGTCAAACGCCATTTTAAAATCTATAAATGCTATATAGAGTGGCTGGTGTTGATGAGAAGCCTTCTGAATAATACTTGTAAGGGTAATAACATTTATAGTCGTCCCATTTCAGGCAAAAATCCTGTTTGGAAGATGTCTCGATAGTTATTTACTTCCAACCAAATGTTAAATCTATTCAGGATTAGTCGGGCAAATATTTTCCCAGGACAATCCAAGAGTGCTATGGGGCGGTAGGCAGCTGGGTCATCATGCTCCCCTTTCTTAAATATGGGCAAAATGATGGACTTCTGCCAAGATTTGGGAATGACCCCTGTCGAGATGACTTTGCTAAAGATCTGATGGAGGATCATTGCCCATTCTTGTGGGTGATCTTTAAGTGTGCTATTATGGAGACCATCCGGGCCTATCGCCCTCGAGCGACTCAAGTTTTTAATACATATCAGTATATCATTGATGGTGATGGTAAAAAAATGGGACCAGCCTAGGGAGTAAGTCTTTGGAATCAAGTTCGAAAAGGACGATGCATAAAGCTTTTCACAGTAGGTTTTCCAGATTGCATTTGGAATGGCATTTATTTGAACAGCGTCCTGTGTTCTATGCGTAGCCTCATTTAGGCAGGCCCATATACCACTAGTGGACTTCTTAATAATCTGGGACATCATGGTTTCCCCATTTTGCTGATAGCGCACAGCTCTCTGACCCTTTAGCCATGTTCTATAGGATGCTTTTAATTTTGTTTTAAAAAGCAAACGATAGGTTATAGGGACAAATTTTAAATTACGTAGGTCTCTTCGCAATTCAGCTTTCTTAGACTGTACTATTGGGTCAAAGGGATGACAATGTTTATAACGAACACTCAGGTCTGGCAGTTTTACCTGCTTAAACAAATACATTACTGTAACATAACAGTCTGTTGACCCAGAAGACACACAAAGGGCCGCATGAAACTGTTTTAGTCAATTTCTATTCCATCTCACTCGCGTGCCGCTGTTATTTACAAAATTTGGATAGGGATAGGTCTCAACCATAGACGAAATTACAGATGATGACCTTGAGTATCGCATAGTTAACTTATTATGATCACTATGGTCAGTTGCAACCACTTGCATAGAATGTACACAGTTTAAAATGTCTTGTGGACAAAAACATAGTCAAGTATTGCCCGTTGTGACCCTCTACTCCATGTATACTCAGCAGGGATATCCCCTATGATGGCACCATTCAGCATCACAAATCCTCTCTCGTGCATCATATTTGTCCAGGTTAATTCATCATCAGTATGTTCAGTACAAGTTTGTGATAACCATTGGAGATTTAAATCCCCTACTATGATGGTTTGACAAATGTTACCTTCAAAAGTCAGGCGATCAAGAATCGAATTTAGTGACCCAAAAAAAGATTCTGCGGTCATATTACCTCTGCTCCAATAAATGTTGACAATAACCAAGAGCTAACCACCTCTGTGGAGTCTAACAATTTGGAAATATGAGGATGGAGAGACTAATTTTTCACTTACAAAGCCTGTAGCTTTCTTGATTGCAAGCAATAGACCACCACTGGGTCGACCTCTATGATGTTGTATGGCCGGTGTTATAATTATATCATAGGACGCCCAGATTGGGCAATCAACAAGCCACGTTTCCTGTAAGGCTACCAGATCAGAAATTCCTAAATCTCTACTTGCAAGGTCAAATAAATGCTTATGGCCTCTCGTATTCCACGAGAGTAGGCTACCTGTACCTGCATTATATTATGATCTAGTAAAGAAGTCCTGGGATGCCACCATTCGTGGAGCAGAGTTTACAATCTGATTCGATTCTTTATTCTTGCTAGACTGATATGTTCTGATTTGAGCTTTGTCCATCACATTATTTGTTATAAAAGGGTCTTGAAACAAATTAAAACCCAATTCATATAGGACTGTTTTAGATTGCCACAATATATTCATTACAATTGTCGATTGAAGATGGATTCTTGCTTCAGAAAGGTCATTTGTATTAGTAAATTCAACCAAGGTTATATCTGTTGATGATATATCAGACAGGGACGGGATTTCACTGCATATGTTCAAAATGCTAGCCCGATTTAATACATATTTGGGATAAGGGTCTTCGCGACATCTAATCACTAGGCAATTAGACTTGGACTTGACTTGTAATTTATTACCATCCTTGAAATTCATATTGTGGGCTTGAGCATTTGTCTGTAAATAAAGACTTGATGGCATATCATTTCCTTGCGCTACTCGATTGCCCAGCTGTGCCGGACCCTTTAATAACTGGCTCACGTCAGGATAACGCAATAATTGCGTACCTCCAGCCCCTTGGCAACTTTGGCTGGCTTCGCCAATATAAGCTGCAATTGAAGATTTTATGATATCTCGAATGTCCTGGGTCTGAATGGCAGCTTCAGGCCACGACATCTGTTCATGTATTTTCGAGATGTCATGTTGTTGGAGCAAGGAAACACCCGATACATCTACTGATTGACGGGGCAGGGCTGAAAGCTCGGTTCGGCCAGAAGAGTCGACTTGCAATGGGAGAAAAGGGCCTAATTTTGTATTCACACCATTTTGTAGATGGGTTTCACTAGTTATTACTGTTTTTGGATTTTTCACTAAAGCAGACACCTTCTCCGCATTAATACCCTTGGTTAACATGGAATTTACACTGTACAAAGGTTCGGTAGAGGCCCCGGGTATGTCTGACGTGTATGATTTGATGGATGTTCTAATTTCTTCTCTGAGTGCCGCTAGATTCGCTTGACTCAGGAGCCCATCACTCCCACCCGTAGGTGGCCTGGTCTGTGTGTCAACTTGTCCCACATTACATGATCCTACACCATCGGAGTTATTATCACTGGAGTCAGTATTATTTAATGTTTCTGGAGAATTAATGCACCGTGCCGAGTCTTGGGCACCCATACCAGCTGAAATAGTGACCAAGTCGTCCGGGGGCCCGTAAGGCATAAAGGTTTGAATAGCTTCTTTGGGGCCTGATTTTACCAAATTGACTTTTACAAGTTTTGCAGTTTGTTCACGTCTAGAGAGGGCTTTGATGAACTTACGGCCTGCAACCTGGGATCTGGTACCTCTGCCTTTCGTAAATAGTTTTCTGGAGGCAGTGGGCAGCGGGTCAGTAACTACCGCCGATGTTTTAATTAGATTCATCATAATAGGTTTAGATGAAAAGAATGTATTGTTTGACAATACTGTGGTAGGTAAGGTCTCTTTCTCCTTGATCAGACCATCAGAGTCATGGGTAACTATGCTATCAATACATTTGCTGGGATTGTTTAGTACTGTATCGCTATTGGATATAGATGGATCAGATTCAGCAACTATTTGCAAGGCTGGTCGATTACAACCATTGGGATCTACCTCACACAGACTTTGGCTATTTTCTGTTTCAGACAGCACACACACTTGTATACAATCAGCATTCATTATGCTACATGAATCAGGCCGATAGCCGTGAACAGTCTCAACATTGGACCGCTCAACATTGGTCACTTGCTCAACAGGCGGTTTTTGTGAAAGCACCGCTATACCGTTACTGCATTGCTATAGTCGGATGGTTTGATGATTGAGCTTACCATCTAGTACTTCGTAAAGTTTCGCTAATGCAAGCAACGCAGTATTCATGGCGCTAAGAGTATTATTAAACGCTGGGGCTTCCGGAAAAGAAAACCGCTTGGGGCAGTTCTTATTAATGAAAAAGTCAGACTCTCGATGGGGTTCCTCAAACCTTGTCCTTCGAGGAGTCGGAGCAATGAAAGAGGGCGATTCATCAATATAATTGGAGTTAGACATTTGATTATTGTCTGGGGGGGTTTGGTGACAATTTTCAGTAGGCTTCACCACTCCTCCAGAATGACTTACCTGGTTTTCTAGCCCCATTGTATTATCTGGCTGTGATTGAATTAAATCCCCAGTATTTGAACAAATATACATAACATCAGCTAAGGGAGAGCTCGATCCTCCCGAAGTGTTCATGAATTCCATGACTTCCTTGTCAATTTCCCCTGCTCGAACAAGCTCCTCATGGGCAGCACACATACGATGTTGGGCTGCTACTGTGCAGCAAATGGGATCCAACATTGGCTGCGTGCACACATCAACCTGGGGCCGGGACTCTCCACCACCCTGAGGATCATCCAGAGTACAGGCTGTCACAAGGGTCAAGTCTGTCACTTCGCTTGAAAGATTGGGAGTTACATGCTCATCAGCGACAATCAATGTACTAGGGATTTCATTCATATTTTCGACTTCATCACCAACATCAAAGGGTTTTATGTATGTGCTAGTAATGGGCAAAGGTCCAGAACTGTCACTCACACTGGCCTCAGCCAACACGCTCTCTAACCCAGTCTCCGAACATAGTGATTGTATTGGGGTCAAAAGTGTCAGAGGACTGGTTGACAAACACACATTAGACTCACTCTCTAGACTGGACAGGGTGTCTTGGGAATAATACAAACGAATGTCAGATGAAAGTGACATAGAGCGCTGGAGATTATGCTTTTTGCGGTTTAGTCTATTATTGATTTTGTTCGCTGCCATCTTTAAGTTAAATAATTGGCCAGGATTAATTGCAGGCATGCCTGATGTTAATTTGAATTTTTTACTGACCGTAGTTGACATATTAAGTTGGTGATCAGCTAATTAGGCAGAGCGAGAAAGCAGCCGCAGCACGCTTGCACGCGAGACAGCAAGACAGCCCACTCAGCAACCACTCTTGCTAAACGCGCGCGCTAAACGCGCAGCGTTGATGGTTTTGAAGAGGTTGCTGGGAAAGGGGCAGGCAGGAAGTCGAGAAATGACCCAATAATCGTCAATGACCTGGACTGGTTACACAATCTACTATGGAAAAACAGAGAAAATAAGGAAAATAAGCCACTATTCGCTGGATAAAGTCAATCATTTCCTTAGTAGACCCTTTTAGAAACAATTTGCACCAAAGTTCCAATTCCACAGAAGCAGACAGAGTCCAATCCAAAATCGATCTTTACACAGGGCACAGGAACAGCGTGGGAGACAGCAAGACAGCCCACTCAGCAACCACTCTTGCTAAACGCGCGCGCTAAATGCGCAGCGTTGATGGTTTTGAAGAGGTTGCTGGGAAAGGGGCAGGCAGGAAGTCGAGAAATGACCCAATAATTGTCAATGACCTGGACTGGTTACGCAATGTACTATGGAAAAACAGAGAAAATAAGGAAAATAAGCCACTATTCGCTGGATAAAGTCAATCAGTTCCTTAGTAGACCCTTTTAGAAACAATTTGTACCAAAGTTCCAATTCCACAGAAGCAGACAGAGTCCAATCCAAAATCGATCTTTACACAGGGCACAGGAACAGCGTGGGAGACAGCAAGACAGCCCACTCAGCAACCACTCTTGCTAAACGCGCGCGCTAAACGCGCAGCGTTGATGGTTTTGAAGAGGTTGCTGGGAAAGGGGCAGGCAGGAAGTCGAGAAATGACCCAATAATCGTCAATGACCTGGACTGGTTACACAATGTACAAAGTTCCAATTCCACAGAAGCAGACAGAGTCCAATCCAAAATCGATCTTTACACAGGGCACAGGAACAGCGTGGGAGACAGCAAGACAGCCCCGCTCAGCAACCACTCTTGCTAAACGCGCATTTTGGATTATAAATGGAGGAAACAAGATTTTCTTGTGTGGACTGTGGATCCACCTCAAGTGTAAGGATTGGGGAAAACAAGTGGAATGTGCAGGTAATGGATGTTGAAATCTGCCTTTTTTCTGAACTAGTCATTCTGAGCACAGAGACGGGGGCAGAAATATAAATTCGGGTGAAGGCAATTAGGGCATCTCAAAAGCATTTCCTCCAGGGAAAGCAGGACTGCTTGCAGGCTCTCTTTCTTGTGGGGTCACCCATGGTTCTGTCTTCTCTCCTATGCTATTTAACATCTAAATGCAGCCTCTTGTTTGACCCATCCACTCCCACGTCCTCCGCTGTTACTCCTATGGTGACGACACACAGGTTATTGTGCAGGTTAATCTCACCCAGCCTGATGCATCGTCGCAGTTTAGGGAGTGTTTGGTGGGATGTTGGATGAGCAGTAATTGGTTTAAGCTGAATAGAGACAGGAGGGAGGTACTGGTGGTGGGTCCCACTCCCTCTTCCTCTCTGTGGACTCCTTCATGTTGGCCCTCTGCTTTAGGTTCCTTTCCTACTCCAATGTCTGCTGTTTAAAACCTGGGCTTTAAGATGTCTACTTTTCTTTCTATGGAGTCCCAGGTCAGCGCTATTTGACAGGCTGGCCACTTCCATCTGAAGGTTTTCCGTACGTTTTTATTATTTCTTCCTGTGCATCTTCATGCTCTGGTCGTTGCCTCTCTTGTTCTGAGTCACATCCACTATTGCAACTCTCTTTTCATGGCTCAACATCTCTAACTCATTTTTAGGCTGTATTTCCTTCAAAGTACGGCTGACTTGTGTTGCGACTGGCACCCCTTATGGGTCTCACACTTCTCCCGTGCTTTGCTCTCTTCACCGGCTTCCTGTCGCGAAAAGGATCAAGTTCAAGCCCTCATGCTTAGCTCACTGTGCGTTTTGAGCCCGGGGTACACAATGGTTGCAGGACAAGCTTTTTCCATATGTTTTTGGGCACTCTCTTTGGTCTCAGGATGCCCATCTTATCTTCCATTAAGGTCCATTAAGGTGAACTTAAAATAACCTGCACAACGGTCAGGAAAACGGTAGGTCTCAAACATGGTGGAACATTCGTCAACAGCAGCAAGACCCCCATTCGCATTCCTCTTATGTGCTAATGTGCATACAATGGAATTCTTAAAATATGTAAACAAAAGGTCATAGAAAAATAAATCACAAATGTGCATTTATGTTTTTGTTCAGGGGAATAAAACATGTGCTTATAAAATAGTTATTTACCTGAAACAAAAAACGGGGCACTGGGCTGGAATTTAGTATAGTAACGTTTCTAGTAGTTTGGTTGGCTCATTTACCATGTTTGTGACCTACAGAATAATCGCTTTCTGTATAATCTTCATATGTTACACTTTGATAATATTGTGACACAGACTAAGGAATAGTGGTTTATTTGCCACCTACTTTTAACCGTATAAATATATGAATTAGGTGCTGGCCACAAGAGGGCAGCATTCGTCTTTATTCCATTTTGTGCATTTATATTATTCCGACGCACGCACCATTTATTTGTAATCTCTAATAGAACCCCCTAAAATTGTGCTCTGTATCTTGTCAATCAGTATCTTACACCTCACCGGTCTGAGGTTTGTATTTGTGTTGAGCTTCTTTAGCTTTCTTTTGAACATCAATAACTTAATTGTTGTCATTAAACATTGATTAAAAGAACAATATCAGAATATGAATATTAAAGCTTTATGGGATTTATTCTATATATTAAAGTAATTATGTGCTTTCTAATTTTGTCTCATAGAAGTGATGAGAGCCACATCTATTGTATTGTATCATTTGTATAGCGCCTTTCACCATTCCTATGATCCCAGCACGCTGTAGGTTGAATGCCCTCAGGGGACAGAAATCTAGGTATGGGAACATTTGAGAAATGGCAGTATGCGTGTGTGCATAACAGCCAGTCTGAAGATATGAAGGGGCGGCAAAGTCCCTGCTAGCCACTCATGTCGATCCGGCATGTGGTTGGGTGGTGAGAGGCAGTCCAGAAGGGGTGTGCTAGAGCAGTCAAGTTATTATGTGTGCAGCTATATGTTGCATTTTTGCCAGGAACAATAGCTGCATTCTTATGGCAGAGGTGTTGTGCAAAGTGTTTTTGAGTGGTGTGGCAGATTGGGTCTGCTGCCGTGCCTTCGGCTAAAGTTCCATTAGAATGGAATGCAACAGGTTTCAAAACATTGGCTGTGACTAGTGAGTGCCGCAGTGCTCTTGCTACATTCAACGTTCAGCTAGAACGTTTGCACTACATTCTACTCTCTCCTAGATACGATGCACTGGAGAGATTGTGTATTCATCAAAATACATCTAAGTGCAACACATTGTCCACCCCAAAATGCATCTAAGTGAAACATATTGTCCTCATTTTCAAGGCATCTGAGGCCACTATTTTGTCAGCAAAAACAGTTTCATGTGCTTGACTTAATTCTATGCTCTTGCGTCAACAATCAAGCAAATGCCCCCTACTGGGAGATTTTGCCTATTGCTGCCGGGGAGCAGGGCAGTGTTCAACATACAGGCAGTTCAACTAGGTCTGCAGCAGCCTGCCCTGGATTGGGTACATGCAGAGAGGCCAACTGGGTGGAGCTGCCAGGCCAAGATGTAATCATTTAGTTTCCTCACAGCCCTGCTAAGCTTTGAGCTCTAGTTCGGGTGTCCCCAAAGTGACCTTCTAACTTGGGAATAAGGCACACCGCTCCTAGGGTGGATGGGTTTTGCGGGCACAGCGTGGATTATGTTTTTCACTTTGGCACTTCAGTTCTGGTTGGGAACAACGTGTCTTGCCTTTTTGCCAGTGGAGGGTATTTGGACATGAGTGGCCGACTATACACCTGTGCCACTCCCCTAGAACCTGGTGTGTTGTGAAGCCCTGGCTTGCCTTGTGCCGTCATTAAGTGGAAGCAGCAGTCTCTGCATGGATTATGGTTGTGGGGCTCTGCTTGCTCTCCGTGCACTGTGTGGTGCCATAATGTCATGATCTCTGCTTCCAAAAGATCAGGACTTGCCCGACTCCCTTGGAAGCAGACCCATAACCCCGGTTCCGAGTGCCAGCCAGTCCCAATTGGGACCTTTTGGACCCTCTCCTGGCGCCAGTGGCACCAGGCTCATAAAGATGCCCAGTCCCAGCGCTGGAAGCGCCGGGCTCATAATGCTTGGGTGGACTTACCTGCAGCAGACCATGCTGCTTACTTACCTGCCAGTTGAACCCCTGATCCTCTTCTGTTTGGGACTACTTTTCCTGTTGGGTGGGGCAGGAGCCACTCCCTAGGTTCAGAACACTGGAACTCTTCTGGAAAGCAGGAACTCTTTTCTTAGGCATGGCTGTGGAAGGAGACACCTAAGCACTACAGGAGGCTATTTAAACCACACCCGATGGATGAATCTTGCTTTGCGTTATTCTGCATTCTCTGCAGCAGAACGCTCATCGTGTCTTCTGCTTCTGATCTTGGGCCTAAGGGAACAAAGGCTTACCATCCTGGAATCCAGTTTTCAGCAGCACCTGTAAAGACAAAGAAAGAACAGGTTAGCACTACGGTCTTCAGTGGCAGTGCATCTCTTACCTGGTCCATCGGCTGTCACCAACGCCTCGCGCTGCATTCCGGCATCTGAAAGACAAAGGCTTACCTACTCTTCGCATGCTCCGGAGGTCTTCGCACTGCATTCCGGCATCTGAAAGACAAAAGCTTACCAGCTCTTCGCACGCTCCGGAGGCCTTCGGCGCTGCATCCCGCATCTGAAAGACAAAAGAAGGTGCGTTTAAAGACATTGGGCAACTTTATTACTCACGTGCCATTACTCCTTCCCACGCCGAATCCAGTGGCTATTCCAGCAACCTTCAGCTTCTCTAAAGCTCCGAACTTGTACCTGCAAGATAAAAGGGACAGTTAGTGCGCATCGTGAAGCAGGCTACAAGCGCTTACTTACGTGCTTCCAGGCGCTTCTATTCCTCACGCGGGTTCGATCCTCAACTCTCATCAGCCCGCCATCCGCCATCGCCGGAACCCTGCAAAACAAGAGATATCATTACAAAAGACTTTTAAGACATTTGAAGTGCCCAGAACTTACCGTTCGTGCAGTTAACGACGGACAGCAGTCCTCTGAGGTCAAGAGGGCTGCACCCTTATCCAGTGAAGAAACTGGTTACGGCACCCTGCCCCGAGGCAGATGGAGAGCTCGGCGTTCACTTACCTAAGGTGAGGGTGTTAACCTTTGGGGTTCTACAGGAGAAGAGAAAGGGAAGAGGAGAGAGGCACCCAATAACCCCAGTTCATTAATCCCATATTTTCTATCTGCAGACATCTTACTCTTCGAGTCAGACATACAGTGCACAGAGGTCCAGCCCAAAGAGCCAACCGTGTGTTACACATCACCTTTGAAGATACGGCATTCACCCAGTCAAGACCGGCGCCTCTGCGGGAATCAGGTGAGCGTTACAGAACGCAAAGCCTATCGCAAAACTCCCACCCAGGCGCTATGGAAACCTCGGATACCGACCAGCTAGCCCAGTTACTTGGGGAACTAAGAGCAGAAGTGCATGCAGCTCGTCAGGAAACGAATGCTCTAAGAAGGGAACTGATTATTTCCAAGGAGCGAACAGACGATCTCGCTAGACAATTGCTACAGTCACAAGCCGGACAAACTCCGTTACCCGCATCAGGGGCAAATCTTCCTTCAACATCCTCTATGAACCCAGTGCAGATCAACCTACCTGGGAATGTACCTCTGGCTCCGCCCGAACGATTTTCTGGTGACCCAAAGAGTTTTGCAGTATTTATTAATCAGTGCCGGTTGCACTTCTTATGCCGGCCAGCAGCCTTTCCAACTGATCAAGCTAAGGTAGCTTTCGTGCTTTCGTACCTTAGTGGCAATGCGGCAGACTGGTCGATCCCTCTAGTTAATCAAGATGATCCGGTTCTCCAAGATTTTCGAGCTTTTCAGCTCAGTATGGAAAAATTGTTTGCAAGACATTCACAGGGGCAGGCCTTGGACAATGAGCTCCTTTCATTGCGACAGGGTAATCAAGACCTTTTGGCTTATATTGAGTCTTTCAACAGACTGATAGTGGAAACTCGATGGCCTGAGGACAAAAGGATTACGCTGTTTTATAGAGGTCTACGTGGAGAGCTCAAAGATGTGTTAGCCCAAGTAGTGAATCCCCCGCAAGACTGTTCGGACTATATTGACTTAGTCGTTCAAATTGACCACAGACTGCAGAACAGGAAGGCCGATCGTTCCAAGTTTGATGCTCGAGTATTTTCCAAACCACCAACTCCTACCAAAGGAGTAGACTCCGGGGAACCCATGCAAATAGGGGGCCTGAAAGGACCACTAACACAAAAGGAGCGGGAAAGGAGAAAACAGCTGCAATTATGCCTCTATTGCGGAAACTCAGGGCACTTTCTTCGAGACTGTCCGGTGAAACCAGCCAAGAAGGCAGTAGGAGCTGCAGTTACCAGGGTCACAAACTCTGAGCAGGGAAGCGACCTCCCCCGACAAGAATAGAGGTCCTCTTGCCGAGCGTTAAAACCAGTTCCGTGACCTCGCATTTCGTGATACCTATGGTCCTCATTAGCCCTGAACATCCGGATCGATTACATGCAATTGAAGCTTACGTCGACAGCGGTGCCATCGGCAATTATGTGGATCATGAAATGGTTTTGAGGATGAATCTGACTCTTTGTCCAAAGGCTGTAAAGGACGTCATTACTACGGTGGATGGTACGGAGATAGCCTCCGGACCAGTAACGCATACCACCCAAGAAGTGACGCTAGTAAGTCAAGATGGACACCATGAGAAGATTGTGTTCGATGTGATCAAGGCCCCAAAGTTCCAGATTATTCTAGGAATTCCTTGGTTAGCGAAGCACAATCCTCAGATCGATTGGCGAGCAAGAACGGTTCAGTTTCCAGAATGTGTCTCTACTTGTCACCCTCGACCTGGTGTTGCACTGGCAGCAATTTCCTCGGAGGTTCCTCAGTTACCTCCTGAATACCTAGAATTCCAAGATGTTTTCCGGAAGGATCAGGCTAACTCTCTACCTCCTCATAGGTCTTATGACTGCCAGATAGACCTGATACCTGGATCTACTCCTCCTTGTAGTAGAATTTATGCCCTCACTGAGCCTGAGAATCTTCACCTCCGACAATTCCTGGATCAATACCTAGCGAATGGGTTTATTCGTCCTTCCAAGTCCCCTGCTTCCTCAGCTTTGTTCTTCGTTCCAAAAAAAGAAGGGGACCTTAGAACTTGTATAGATTATCGCGCCCTGAACCAGATCACTGTTAAGAATAGATATCCGTTACCTTTGATCCCTGAACTCCTGGACCAAGTCAGAAAAGCATGCATATATACAAAGCTGGATCTTAGAGGAGCCTACCACTTGGTACGAGTAAAAGAGGGCGATGAATGGAAGACGGCCTTCCGCACCAAGTATGGGCTATTTGAATATCAGGTCATGCCCTTCGGACTTTGCAATGCCCCGGCCGCCTTTCAACATTTTATGAACGATGTCCTCAGAGAGCTCATAGATGTGTGTGTTGTTGTTTACATTGACGATATCCTCGTTTATTCTTCATCGGAAACTGAACATCGGAAACACGTGAAAATGGTCCTCGAGAGATTGCGTCAACACAAACTTTTCGCTAAGTTGGAAAAATGTGTTTTCAACGTGACTGAAGTTGAATTCTTGGGATTCATATTATCACCTAGCGGAGTGCGTATGGATTCAAAGAAGGTCGATGCAATTCTCAAATGGCCATCGCCATCCTCCGTAAAAGGTGTTCAAAGCATGTTAGGCTTCGCTAACTTTTACTGCAGGTTTATCCCCGAATTCTCTAGAATAGTCCAGCCCATCACCGCCTTGTTAAAGAAAAACAAACGTTTTGAATGGTCTACCGAGGCGGAACAAGCTTTCCAGAATTTGAAGACTAGATTTATCTCTGCACCGATCTTAAAACATCCTCGCCCAGAACTCCCCTACATCGTTGAAACTGATGCTTCGAGCCTTGCCATGGGGGCAGTTCTATCACAAAAGGACCCAGTAACCAATCAGTTGCATCCCGTGGCATTTTGTTCCCGCAAATACTCGCCTCCTGAAATCAATTACACTATTACTGATAAGGAACTTCTAGCTATCAAGTCCGCCTTTAAGGCTTTGCGGCATTATCTTCTGGGGGCCCGACACACCGTTACTGTGATTACAGATCACCGAAACCTGCAATATTTGAAAACCGCAAAAGCTCAATCCTCTAGGCAACTCCGTTGGGCACTATTCTTTGCCGAGTTTGACTTCATAATTACCTATCGACCTGGTACAAAAAACGGTAAAGCTGATGCCCTTTCTCGGATGGGAGTGGAAGAACATTTGATCAATCCTAAACCTGTACCTATCATTCCCGAACAAAGAATTCTAGGTGTAATCGCCACACAATCCATAGAGGAAGTTAAGGATAAAGCCAGGCTACTGGTAACTCCAGCAGACATACAGAATTGGCATCTGCAGGGAAAGGACTTAACGGTGAAGGACAACCTATTATATTTCCAAGAACGGTTATACCTGCCCAGCACAGATTTACAGAAAAAGGTAATCTCTTGTTATCACGATTCTTTAATGGAAGGACATCCCGGTATGACCAAGACCTCGGAAAAGATCAAGCGCTACTTCTGGTGGCCGTCTTGGAAAAAAGATATCAGAGACTTTATAATGTCCTGTGGAGTATGCGCCCAAAACAAGAGTCAAAAGGAAAAACCAGCCGGCCTCTTACGCCCTATTGACATCCCGCCTCGCCCTTGGCATACGCTTTCTATGGACTTCATCACCGATCTACCTCCATGCTCCGGATACAATACGATCCTAGTAATCGTGGACCTATTCTCCAAGATGGCGCATTTCATTCCACTCAAAGGCTTACCAACAGCAGCAACTCTGGCCCGAGAATTTCTCGAAAACATCGTCCGACTGCACGGTTTTCCTTCAGTTCTAATTTCGGATCGTGGTAGTCAATTTATTTCTCATTTTTGGCGAAGTTGCTGTCGGTCGGCTCAAATTGATGTGAGGCTTTCGACCATCCACCACCCTCAAACCAACGGACAAACCGAGAGGACCAATCAAACTCTGGAACAGTATTTGCGCTGCATGCTACAACAAACTGAAAAAACTTGGAAAGATATCCTTTGGATAGCCGAATATGCCTACAATAACTGTGTCCACTCGGGAACTGGGAAGACCCCGTTTTTTCTTTTATACGGTAGTCACCCTCGAACCTCGGAGTTGGATCCACTCCAAGATCTTGGAACACCAGCAGTAGACCACGTGCATTCTACAATCACCCAAGCCTTTAAGGAAGCCGTTTCTCACCTTCAAAGGGCTAAAGAACAATACAAGAAAGGAGCAGACCAACATCGGAAGGAAGCCCCCCAATATCAAGTAGGAGATCAAGTCTGGTTATCCACCAAATATCTACCTCTAAAAGGACCACGCACATTCAACCCAAGATACCTTGGTGCCTATTCCATCACTACCATAGTAAATCCAGTAGCGGTCAAGTTGGACTTGCCCCCTCACATGAAGATACATCCAGTCTTCCACGTCTCTCTATTAAAACCCGTGCAACCTCAAACCCGACTAACTACATCTCCAAAACCTATTCTAGTTGATGGAGAACTCAAGTTTGAAGTCAAAAGCATCCTGGATTCCAAGATCTCCAAATCTAAACTATTTTACCTGATTGACTGGAAAGGCTACGGTCCCCAAGAAAGATCCTGGGAACCTGCAGAATATGTGCACGCGCCTCGTCGAATCAAAAGATTTCATCGAACATTTCCTAACAAGCCAAAACCCCCGGAGAAGCCCGGTTTGGGAGGGGCCTTGAGGGGGGGTGCTGTCATGATCTCTGCTTCCAAAAGATCAGGACTTGCCCGACTCCCTTGGAAGCAGACCCATAACCCCGGTTCCGAGTGCCAGCCAGTCCCAATTGGGACCTTTTGGACCCTGTCCTGGCGCCAGTGGCACCAGGCTCATAAAGATGCCCAGTCCCAGCGCTGGAAGCGCCGGGCTCATAATGCTTGGGTGGACTTACCTGCAGCAGACCATGCTGCTTACTTACCTGCCAGTTGAACCCCTGATCCTCTTCTGTTTGGGACTACTTTTCCTGTTGGGTGGGGCAGGAGCCACTCCCTAGGTTCAGAACACTGGAACTCTTCTGGAAAGCAGGAACTCTTTTCTTAGGCGTGGCTGTGGAAGGAGACACCTAAGCACTACAGGAGGCTATTTAAACCACACCCGATGGATGAATGTTGCTTTGTGTTATTCTGCATTCTCTGCAGCAGAACGCTCATCGTGTCTTCTGCTTCTGATCCTGGGCCTAAGGGAACAAAGGCTTACCATCCTGGAATCCAGTCTTCAGCAGCACCTGTAAAGACAAAGAAAGAACAGGTTAGCACTACGGTCTTCAGTGGCAGCGCATCTCTTACCTGGTCCATCGGCTGTCACCAACGCCTCGCGCTGCATTCCGGCATCTGAAAGACAAAGGCTTACCTACTCTTCGCATGCTCCGGAGGTCTTCGCACTGCATTCCGGCATCTGAAAGACAAAAGCTTACCAGCTCTTCGCACGCTCCGGAGGCCTTCGGCGCTGCATCCCGCATCTGAAAGACAAAAGAAGGTGCGTTTAAAGACATTGGGCAACTTTATTACTCACGTGCCATTACTCCTTCCCACGCCGAATCCAGTGGGTATTCCAGCAACCTTCAGCTTCTCTAAAGCTCCGAACTTGTACCTGCAAGATAAAAGGGACAGTTAGTGCGCATCGTGAAGCAGGCTACAAGCGCTTACTTACGTGCTTCCAGGCGCTTCTATTCCTCACGCGGGTTCGATCCTCAACTCTCATCAGCCCGCCATCCGCCATCGCCGGAACCCTGCAAAACAAGAGATATCATTACAAAAGACTTTTAAGACATTTGAAGTGCCCAGAACTTACCGTTCGTGCAGTTAACGACGGACAGCAGTCCTCTGAGGTCAAGAGGCCTGCACCCTTATCCAGTGAAGAAACTGGTTACGGCACCCTGCCCCGAGGCGGATGGAGAGCTCGGCGTTCACTTACCTAAGGTGAGGGTGTTAACCTTTGGGGTTCTACAGGAGAAGAGAAAGGGAAGAGGAGAGAGGCACCCAATAACCCCAGTTCATTAATCCCATATTTTCTATCTGCAGACATCTTACTCTTTGAGTCAGACATTCAGTGCACAGAGGTCCAGCCCAAAGAGCCAACCGTGTGTTACACATCACCTTTGAAGATACGGCATTCACCCAGTCAAGACCGGCGCCTCTGCGGGAATCAGGTGAGCGTTACACATAAACATTCAGTTATTTGGGAAACATGTGTGCAGAGTGTGTGAGCAGGCAGCCTCTGATGGGACCAGAGGACATACTAGGCATTATGTCAAGCTCCTGCCTCCGAATGCCACCAGCTTAAGCCCTCCTGAATAATGATCAGGGCACAACAGAGGGTCCTCTGTTCCCCATGGAAAGGGTATGACAAGTGGGTGTTGCACGCTAGCTTGCTTCGGAGCAAGTGTGTTGCAGTGTTATTGGCAAAGCAGAAATCGAGCAAACGTTTACTCAAAATGACAGCAGCAAAACTAACATCTACATTCAATAATAAAAATATGTAATTATGTCATTTGTTTACTGAGACCAGGGATGGGTGGACTGGTGCCATCTTTGTTTCTGTTGTTGTCTGGATGCCTTTCTTTACTTTAATAGAGGACATCATGTTTTTTTTTTTTTTTAAACAATCAAAACAGCAGCATGTTACATATAATGCGAAGCCTACACATATATTTCCTGACCCATTTCTGTCTGCCAAGCATTCCCCGTGTGCAGTGTGACAGAAAAGACTTGCCAATAACAACATCTCATGATGTCTAGAAGGATTTTCATTTTCTTTGTATCCCCCTCCCCCAGACCCCAGCTGCATAGACTTACAGCGAGGAATCTTTGCCAGTGCACCAGAGGTCCAATGCAAGCGTCCCGGTCTATTAAACTGCTCTGCTCTCCGGCAACAATAAGCAAAAGCTCCAAGTATGGGACTTTTGCTTGATTGTTGACACAAGAGCACAGCATTAAGTCAAACACATGAAACGATTTCTGCTGGCAAAATAGTGGCCTCTGAGTCCCTGAAAATCAGACTTTGAGCCTCATTTTGAAGCATGTGTCCATAGGAACGTTGAAAAAAATAATGGCAACACATTTTTTTTATTATGGACAACATTTGTGAAGCATGACATTTTTGAGAGACCTACCCCTTTAAGGAAACTTTCTGTGTTAGATTTTCCAGAAGAGGATCAATGGTTTAATATCTTCCATCTGAAGCCTCTTTAATCTTTACCTTTGTATTTTATTTGTGCTTATATAGCGCTTATCGCAAAAGCACTCAACAATATTTAAAAACTGTTCAATATTACGTAAAGTAGTTAGAGAAAGAAACACTATAGTACACTTTAAGAAGAAGAAGAAAGAAAATACATTTTCAGATGAGAATGAAAAGAGGAAAATTAAGTAAGAGATTGCATAGAGAAAAGAAGAGAATTCCTACCTTTAAGAGCCAAGAGAGAGAATGAACGAAAGCGTGATCAAGCACAGGGAGCATGTGGGACAGGTAAGAGACACTGTGATTGTGGATGGAGAGGACATGATGGTTGATACCAGGAAATAAGAGCAGAAACATATGGAGGAGTCATCCCATATGTGATTAATAGATTCTGCTGAGGAGGAGTACAAGGATGAGAAGGGATACAATGGCCCACTCAGCCCTCAAGCTTCTACAAACCACAACACAACACAATCATAAAGGTAAAAGAGGGACAGTTAAGAGATATACCCCCTTAGCCTTTTGTGGTAACATGGGCTGAGGGAAGTCTATGCTTTTAAGACCTGTGTGAAGGTGGACCAGTAGTTATCCAAACAACACAGGATCACAATCAAAAATAAAGGGAGTGTCCAATGAAGGTTCTATACAAATTTAGACACTTAAATCAAATACACCATCTGCATGTCTAAAGAAGGATAAAAAAACTGTACACAAACCTACGCCAAAGGAAGAATGGAGAAGATGTGACAGACCTGAGAAAGGAGCACTCTGAGTGTAATTCTGGGGGTGGTAGGTAAAGTACTAACCACAAAAAGGATATGTTGTAGAAAACAGGAATGATCGTGACCTAACCAGTCTCTAGGGTCCAAGTGAACCGAGGGGGCACTTCAGTGTCAACAGTAACTGGATTCAGTTCCTGGTAGGCTGACACAGTCAGACACGGGCTTGAATATAGATGTGAGCTGATCAAGCTCAGTTTGGGCACGTAGGATCATGGAGGCCCCAGCAGCAAGCAGGTGTTGAGTAGAGGCGAATGCAGGTGATCTGTGCAGTAGAAGGGCAGCTCTCAAAGATTCAGGCCGGGCGGTCCAAAAAACTCTTCACAGTTAACGAGGCCGAGTCAGGCTTTTAGCTGTCTGGAAGGTTCGATGAATGACCCTGCTGCTTCTGGAGACGGTGGGCGACGGTGGTCAAAGTGGTGATCTAGAGTGCATCAATGTGCAATCGAGGTGGCAGCGGTACTAAGGATAGCTGGGACCAGTCATGATTATAACCCCCGGTTAGATTTGGCGTATGACACTCCAGTGATTCAGTTTTGGTCTCGGCATTGCGCAGTCGCTTCGGACCTACCAGGTGAGGAGCTTTAGCTAGGGCACAATTCAGTATCGAGCTGGTTGAAGATAAAAGCAATGTTCAGTGTGGTGGAGGAGTCCAGCAACCAGCATTGGTGACTTCCCTCTTGTTCTAGGGCCGGTGAACACAGAGCAACTAGTTTGGTGAGGCAGAACAGGGAGATTTGACTTGGCTGTTCCTCCGGTTGCTGTGAATCCCACTCAGGGGGAATCGAGGGTCGGATGGTTCCATTCAGGTTCTGCTCCGAGTTCAGAGGATTCTGGTGCAGAGTTGTAGGTCTTCAAACCCAGTATTGGTTACTCCCAATGTGACATGCGAGCGGTAGGGGGCAGATCTTCCTTCTGTTTAGGATGATTCCTTCTTCACCTCAGGCTGAGGGCTTTGGGGAGTACAACTCTCATAAAGGAAGTCCAGTGAGTTCTTCAGAATGAATCTGCAGCCTTAAATGATCAGAGAGGAACTCAGCTAATCTGCTGAAGGGGTGGAAGACCTCTTCTTTTAAGGGCAAACGTCTCCAGGTAATGGGACTGAAGCTAGCCTGCCTTGGTAATCCAATCCCTGCTCTTTGATGAAGTGGACTTTGGCCTTGTGATGTCACACCCAAAGTCATTTTCTCCAAGGGAAGGGCAGGGGACAGGAAAGAGATAGAGGGACAGTGAAAATCAATATGGTGGAAGCCTTCGCCCTTCGACCACAGCCCACCTGCCTAGCATAATTACGCTGCATTCCCTTCTCACTGAGAACAAAGGCCTTTAGAGGTGCAGCAGCTTGGTGTGAGGCAACTCCTTTTGAATAGGTGTGCTCACTTGATGCCAGGGCACTGGACAGCTCCCTGATGTGTGTCTGTTTCGGGCGGAGGGTGTTACCTGCCCTCACAAAGAGAACAATAAGGAGGCCTGGCCCTCCAGGTTCTCGTCCGGCCATTTGGAGGGCTGCAGCGAGCTGACCAGAATTTACATCACTTTCTACAACAGAGCTGACTCACAGGAGCTGGCACATGTGTGATATCAATTGAAATTTGTCAGTTCTGATCATTAGTTGAATGAACCATACACTATGCCTGAAATTAGACAGAGCTTTTATTTAGAGTTTAACCTGCCACCAGATGTATGATCATCATAGTTTTGTGTAAAGCGGGGCATATCTTAAAGGCCACCTCTGTGCCACAGTTTTGAGGATGTCTCTACGGCTGCTAGGTGGGCATTTTGTGACCTTCGACCCCATCCTGGACAATGAGGAGAGCTGGTGTGCTATGCTTTTCGCATATAGTCAAAGGAAAAGTGAAAACATAGTTGGCAGATTACCCCTTTCTGAGATGGAAATAGTCTAGTCATTCTATTTAACAATAACAACATTTAAATAATAGGGTTTTCATGCATGACAAATAGCAATTTCTCACATGCTCCTCAGCCACAAAGGTTGAGACTCACCCTTCTAAGGGTCTGGGACATCCTCCTAGTCAACGTACCAACTGAGGACATCGGCATTGGAGTGCTGCAACCCTGGTTTGTGCTGAATGTTATGTTATGTTAGGTTACTTGGCATTTATATAGTGCCTTATATATCATTGGTATGACCTCAAAGCTGAATGCCCATAGCCAATCCATGTAGGGATAAGGCCCAACAATGTAACTTGGGATTCTCTCTCTGCATAGTCATACGCCACCTGCAAGGTCTGTGGTCAGTTTGGACAGTGAAGTGAGACCCAAATATGTAGGGTTTCAACTTGCATACCACCCAAACTACCACAAAGCCTCCTTCTCAATGGTGGCCCAGTTGCATTCTCGCTTGGTCAAGTGCCTAGTCAGGTACGCACTAGGTGGTTCTACTCCTTGAGAGTTTAGTTGCGCTAATACTTCACTGATGCCAGATTCACACCTTCTTGCCCAAAATTTGTGATCTTTAGAACTGGGGTCTGGCACAGGCCATCTTTTAAGCATTGGAAGGATGTCTGACAGGCAGATGTCCAAGTGACCTGTTTTAACAGTTTCCTCAAAAAAGATCTTGTTTATGGGAAGGGCAAGGGTCCCAAACCCATCAATAAAAGGCCAGTAATAACCTGTGAGGCCGAAGAAGGCCCTCACTCGAGTCTGGGTGGTGGGGATATCCAAATCCTTCAAAGCTTGGACTTTGGCCTGGAGAGATTGCTTCTTACCACCACCTTCTTGTTGGCCTGAGTAAGTCACAATACTGTGCACTTTCTGGCACTTGGATGCCTTGATAAGCAAGCCAGTCTTGCATGTAGCTTGAAACTCCTATTCCAGGTTGGATAAATGGTCTTCCCAGGTGTTGCTGAATAATGCCAGGTCGTTTAAGTAGGCGACGCTGGAGTAGTCCATCCCCGTTAGGACCTGCTCCCCCATCCGCTGGAAGGTGGCAGGGATATTCTTTAATCTGAAGGGCGGGAACATGAACTGGTAGTGTCCATCAGGGGTGGAGAATACAGACCTCTTCTTGGCATGATTGGTCAGGCTCACTTGCCAGTACCCTGCCATAAGGTCAAAAGTACTCTTGAACTTGGCAGTACCTAACCGGTCAAGGAGTTCTTCTTACATCGGGATGGGGTGTGCCTCTGTCTTAGTGACAAAATTGAGTTCCTGATAATCCATGAAAAAATGAACCTTGGTTTTCATGCTACTGGACTATTTAGGCACTAGTTCTTCTGTGCTAGCCCAGAGGCTGTGGAATGGCTTGATCACCCCAATGCCAACATTGTGGAGACTTCCTTTTTGATGGTGTCTTTGACCTTGTCGGACATCCAGTGAATCATACTTTTCCCCAGTTTAATGTCTCCTGTGTTGGTATCATGGATGCACCTATACATCTTCCTGTGACTCAGTGAGAACAGACAAGCAAACTGGTCCAGTAGCCACTGGCAGTCCTGCCTTTGCTGTTTGGTGAGGTCTGGAGAGATTTTAACTCCCTCCTGTCAAGAGACCTATCAGTGGACTCTGCATGCAACACGTCTGGGTGGGGGTCAGTCTCCTCCTCTGTCTCATCATTCCATGACCAGAGCCATCACTAAGTCATCCCGGGTGTGATGGGGTTTGAGCTTGAACCTGTTGACATGGAAGATCTGATGTCTCTACCTCGGGATGCTAGTGTCAATAATGTAGTTAACATTACTGATCTTTTCCAGCACAACATAGGGCCCAGACCACTTCTCATGCAAGTCACTGTGCTTGACGGGCTCCATGATCCAGATCATCTGGCCTGGCGTGTACTCTGTCATGGTGGACTTCTGGTCATGCAAGTCCTGCATGAGCTTCCGGCTTGCCTTCAGGTTATGAGTGCGCTGTTCCCTATACTTAACCATGTTGGATTGAAGGCCAAGCACATAGTCCACTACGTCATGGGAAGGAGTTCAGGGATTACCCTCCCACACCAGACTTAGTGGACCCCTAACAGGATGGCCAAACAGAAGCTTGAAGGGAATCAACCCAACATGGTTCTGTGGCACCTCCCGCTAGGAGAAAAGG
Organism: Ambystoma mexicanum; assembly: GCF_040938575.1. Classification (NCBI taxonomy): domain Eukaryota; kingdom Metazoa; phylum Chordata; class Amphibia; order Caudata; family Ambystomatidae; genus Ambystoma; species Ambystoma mexicanum. The sequence continues at coordinate 743,697,732 of NC_090932.1, read as the reverse complement.
AGACATGGCAGCAGAATAACCCATTTCTTTCAGTCAGGCTCTTCCAAGTCTCCTATCATGCCTTTAAGGGACTTGTTGAACTGCTCAACAAGAGTGTTGCTTTGTGGGTGAAGCGACATGGAGAACTTGCACATTACTCTACATTCATCCCACATTGCCTTCAATGTGGAATGAATGTATACGCCGATATGAAATTGGATCCACTGTCAGAAATGACTTCTTTAGAGAATCCTACATGAGAGAATATCCCGATGAGACATTTATTGACCACAGGGGCTTTGTAGCTCCTCCGGAGGACACCCTTGGGGTACCCGGTGGCATAATCTACCACTACCAAGATATACTGGTTTTCTGAGGAGGTTTGAGGATCCAATGGACCCACAATGTCCAATCATATTGTAAGGGTGCAGAAGTAAAGCTTGGACACAGAGGGGACATGTGTTGGATCATAAACTTGTATTCAACATAAAAAGAGGGTTGGTAAAATGCCTTTCTGTCATTAAAGCTGAGATGGGGTTCCCCGCCTCAAAGAAAACTCATGAAAATTCCAGGATGTCAAACAAATAGTCAGTCACTGTTGTGTCCCAAAACCCTACCACTGACCCTAACACTCTTAACCTGAATCTAATGTGCAAGCATAATATCTCAACTGAGGAAAAAAAAGTGTAAAAACATATTTGCCAACAAAAGGTTACAAATGTCTGTGGTGTTTTTAAGAAATAAGCAAATGTTCTCTCCAAAAAGAAAGAGTGTTGTAATATTTAGGGAATGGATTCTTTCCCCTGGATTCCACCTTCTTCCACTTAATTAAGGATGTCTCATTATATGGTTTTCTTGAAGGTTCCCAACAGCACAAACACAAGTTGTATATTCCAGGAAAGTATGCCCTGTTCCTGACTTCTTTTTAGACTTATTAGCCCAGGGACTTCTCTTCCTTTCCCTTGCTCCTTTTAAGCTTTCACAATAATGTACCAGAAAATTCTTTGGGGGTCATTACAAGTTTGGAGACAGCCATGGCGCTAATAGCGCCATGGCTGCCTCCAAACCTGGGTCCGGGTCCGGTCTGGCTGAATGGGGACTTACCAGTTCATTCCGACCTATGCGGACCCGGTAAGTCCCCATTCAGTTTACCATTCCCCATTCCCATTTGAGCCCCCATATGGCTCAATGGGAATGGGGAAGGCGCTAATAACGTTATTAGCTCCAAGGTACCTTAACAGGACCCGCTGAGAACGGCTAGTCAGACCAGCGGTTCCTGCTGGGACCCGCTAAGGGACCTCGGAATTAGGCGGTAAGGGTTTACCGGCACCGGCATCATTACCGGTGACCATTAACCCTTACCGCCCAACTTGTAATGGCCCCCTTTATCTTGCTGCGTCGCAGACCCTTTATTCTCTCAGATAAAGCTCACCTTAGCCATTTGACTCTCATAAGTGTGCATGTTCCAGGCTCGCCTTGCAGTAGTGTGTCCGTTTGGTAAACTCTCCTGTGAAGCATATCCATCTTCTCTCGTTATCTCCTTGGCTCTCAGGGCTCCAGACCCTCTTTTCCTCTGGTTCTCATATTGGTTCAGGTCCCAGACTCACATTTCTGAATCGTGACAGCTTGGTTTACTCTGCTTCCAAGCATAGGATTCTATTTATCGTGTTCTCAGGGTCCCAGACCCTCTTATTCTCTTAGTCTCATATAGGTGCTGGTCCCAGACTCACAGTTCTGAATCATAACAGCTTAGTGAAGTCTACTGCCAAGCATAGGATTGTCAAGGGTTTTGACCCATGTTGAATCAATAGACTGGGTAGATGTGGGGATGAGCTCTCTCCCCCCATTATTCTATCCCAGAACAAACTAAATCAATAGACTGGGTGGATGTGGGGATGAGCTATCGCCGCCCACATTCACGCCAGAATAGGAGAACTGAGCAGTTGGCACGAGACCACTCCAAAGATACAACCTTCTTGTGGGGGGTTACACATCACCACTCTCCTGTAAGGATGCCATCAAAACAATGTTAAGCAACGGCCCTATACTATCAAGCAAAAGACCACTCTATTGAAATGCAGTAATTCAAGACAACTCAAAAATGGATGCAGTACCGACAAATTCCCCAAGGTGGCGCTAGCGGTCTAAACTCTGACAGGGAAACTGTATTTAGGAGTTGCAAGAGGGGCAGGGACTTCAAAGCTTGTTGGTTAATTGAAAATCTAGCCACCTGCTGTTCCCAGAGGCCAAGAGGCTGGGAAACCTTAACACCTCAGAGATTCCCACACTAGGAGGCAGGATATCACATGACCCTGTTGATTGATTGAGGAGAGACTTCCAGGCAGCCTGCTGGAGCCCACACAAAAGACTCTTTCTGTTGAATGGAGTATGTTAATTTTGAGTGTTTCCTGTCAACAGCCCTCTGCCAGCAAGGAGAGACATGTGATCACTGACCCACCCAGACTTCTGGAGGCAGACCCAAACACTTTGGGGAGTTGAATTGCAACAAATATATAGTTTATAGAAACAGTGATAATTTATTGTAACCAAATGACAGGAATGTACAACTTTGAGAGTCTTAGTTTGAAAAATGCCCTCACGATGACTCCAATTTGTACCATGTTCTGGTGCAAAACCCTGCTAATTATGATTATTGTAGACAATGTGTTTAAGCTAGAGACATGGAAAGTTACTGGGATATATGTGGAACGGAAATGTACCTTTGTATAATTTTTGATGAAAAACCAATGTTGCAAAAGCCACTAAAATCGAAAATAATTTGCCATTTTTGAATGCAAGCTCCTAGAAACGCCAGAGTCGGGACAGGGACTATTTTAGTAATATGTGATGTGTGTATGTGATGTCAAACAACTGTGTACCTGGGAAATATGTATTTGGATCAGGAATAGATTTGTGTGCACATTGACCAGGGTAGTGTCATTTCTGCAGGTCATAAAAATGACATCACACTGACACACTAACCCTTCCCAAATCAGGGACCAAAGAATTTATTGACCTATCGAATCAAAAGAGGGGCAGGCTTAGGGATGCTAGCCTCTCCACCCACATTTTTAAAACACATAAAAAGAGACTGCTGGAACAGGTAGAGACATTCAATTCCATTTTCTGCAGGACGCTCTGCCGGGAGACTCCAGACTTCACATCCATCAATCTTCAGAGACCAGAAATTTACTTCAGAACTTTAAGCAAGGGCCTAAACCCACAATCTGAGAACTCTTCTCAGCAGGCCTCAGCATCCTTAAAATCATTTGCAAACTATTCCATAGCCGGGCGAGCTGTCTGAATTCTGTGCCAAGAACTTTTGCCAGTACCCAGAAAGCAGTGTTACATCCAGAATCCAGTACAAAAAAGAAGGTGGGTGAGGCGCGCACTCCCGGTCCTGGTCAATTGAACCTGTTGCAAAAAATATAATAAGTAGCTGGGTCAAATCCCAAAATGGACAAATATTCACAGGGTTAGATCCCTTCTGCTGCAAATCAGGTACTCAGTAATAACAGGGTTAGATCCCTTGCTGCAAATCAGGTACTCAGTAATAACAGGGTTAAATCCCTCAGCTGCAGTTCTGTGGTCTGTAGTTGTTCTCCTCCTAGCGCTTTCTTATCTCAAATAATCATCAGGGAGGCTGTTGAGCAAGTGTGTCTAATTAGACTCAAAGGATTCTGGTAGCTGTAGTGAAAACATTTTTTTCTGTTCAGGTGACCAGCAACCGACACCCCTCCAAAGCACAAGTCCTTCCCAAATTTGGGGGAGGGGAGAGAACCATCTTTATGATTCTCCAAAGTGGGGCACAGTCACCCCGTGGCGCTGCCTCTGGAGCCCGGGACTCCCATAGCATTCAGTACAAAAAAGAAGGTGGGTGAGGCGCGCACTCCCGGTCCTGGTCAATTGAACCTGTTGCAAAAAATATAATAAGTAGCTGGGTCAAATCCCAAAATGGACAAATATTCACAGGGTTAGATCCCTTCTGCTGCAAATCAGGTACTCAGTAATAACAGGGTTAGATCCCTTGCTGCAAATCAGGTACTCAGTAATAACAGGGTTAAATCCCTCAGATGCAGTTCTGTGGTCTGTAGTTGTTCTCCTCCTAGCGCTTTCTTATCTCAAATAATCATCAGGGAGGCTGTTGAGCAAGTGTGTCTAATTAGACTCAAAGGATTCTGGTAGCTGTAGTGAAAACGTTTTTTTCTGTTCAGGTGACCAGCAACCGACACCCCTCCAAAGCACAAGTCCTTCCCAAATTTGGGGGAGGGGAGAGAACCATCTTTATGATTCTCCAAAGTGGGGCACAGTCACCCCGTGGCGCTGCCTCTGGAGCCCGGGACTCCCATAGCATTCACTACAAAAAAGAAGGTGGGTGAGGCGCGCACTCCCGGTCCTGGTCAATTGAACCTGTTGCAAAAAATATAATAAGTAGCTGGGTCAAATCCCAAAATGGACAAATATTCACAGGGTTAGATCCCTTCTGCTGCAAATCAGGTACTCAGTAATAACAGGGTTAGATCCCTTGCTGCAAATCAGGTACTCAGTAATAACAGGGTTAAATCCCTCAGCTGCAGTTCTGTGGTCTGTAGTTGTTCTCCTCCTAGCGCTTTCTTATCTCAAATAATCATCAGGGAGGCTGTTGAGCAAGTGTGTCTAATTAGACTCAAAGGATTCTGGTAGCTGTAGTGAAAACGTTTTTTTCTGTTCAGGTGACCAGCAACCGACACCCCTCCAAAGCACAAGTCCTTCCCAAATTTGGGGGAGGGGAGAGAACCATCTTTATGATTCTCCAAAGTGGGGCACAGTCACCCCGTGGCGCTGCCTCTGGAGCCCGGGACTCCCATAGCATTCAGTACAAAAAAGAAGGTGGGTGAGGCGCGCACTCCCGGTCCTGGTCAATTGAACCTGTTGCAAAAAATATAATAAGTAGCTGGGTCAAATCCCAAAATGGACAAATATTCACAGGGTTAGATCCCTTCTGCTGCAAATCAGGTACTCAGTAATAACAGGGTTAGATCCCTTGCTGCAAATCAGGTACTCAGTAATAACAGGGTTAAATCCCTCAGCTGCAGTTCTGTGGTCTGTAGTTGTTCTCCTCCTAGCGCTTTCTTATCTCAAATAATCATCAGGGAGGCTGTTGAGCAAGTGTGTCTAATTAGAGACCCGGGCTCCAGAGGCAGCGCCACGGGGTGACTGTGCCCCACTTTGGAGAATCATAAAGATGGTTCTCTCCCCTCCCCCAAATTTGGGAAGGACTTGTGCTTTGGAGGGGTGTCGGTTGCTGGTCACCTGAACAGAAAAAAACGTTTTCACAACAGCTACCAGAATCCTTTGAGTCTAATTAGACACACCTGTTCAACAGCCTCCCTGATGATTATTTGAGATAAGAAAGCGCTAGGAGGAGAACAACTACAGACCACAGAACTGCAGCTGAGGGATTTAACCCTGTTATTACTGAGTACCTGATTTGCAGCAAGGGATCTAACCCTGTTATTACTGAGTACCTGATTTGCAGCAGAAGGGATCTAACCCTGTGAATATTTGTCCATTTTGGGATTTGACCCAGCTACTTATTATATTTTTTGCAACAGGTTCAATTGACCAGGACCGGGAGTGCGCGCCTCACCCACCTTCTTTTTTGTACTGAATGCTATGGGAGTCCCGGGCGCCAGAGGCAGCGCCACGGGGTGACTGTGCCCCACTTTGGAGAATCATAAAGATGGTTCTCTCCCCTCCCCCAAATTTGGGAAGGACTTGTGCTTTGGAGGGGTGTCGGTTGCTGGTCACCTGAACAGAAAAAAACGTTTTCACAACAGCTACCAGAATCCTTTGAGTCTAATTAGACACACCTGTTCAACAGCCTCCCTGATGATTATTTGAGATAAGAAAGCGCTAGGAGGAGAAGAACTACAGACCACAGAACTGCAGCTGAGGGATTTAACCCTGTTATTACTGAGTACCTAATTTGCAGCAAGGGATCTAACCCTGTTATTACTGAGTACCTGATTTGCAGCAGAAGGGATCTAACCCTGTGAATATTTGTCCATTTTGGGATTTGACCCAGCTACTTATTATATTTTTTGCAACAGGTTCAATTGACCAGGACCGGGAGTGCGCGCCTCACCCACCTTCTTTTTTGTACTGAATGCTATGGGAGTCCCGGGCTCCAGAGGCAGCGCCACGGGGTGACTGTGCCCCACTTTGGAGAATCATAAAGATGGTTCTCTCCCCTCCCCCAAATTTGGGAAGGACTTGTGCTTTGGAGGGGTGTCGGTTGCTGGTCACCTGAACAGAAAAAAACGTTTTCACAACAGCTACCAGAATCCTTTGAGTCTAATTAGACACACCTGTTCAACAGCCTCCCTGATGATTATTTGAGATAAGAAAGCGCTAGGAGGAGAACAACTACAGACCACAGAACTGCAGCTGAGGGATTTAACCCTGTTATTACTGAGTACCTGATTTGCAGCAAGGGATCTAACCCTGTTATTACTGAGTACCTGATTTGCAGCAGAAGGGATCTAACCCTGTAAATATTTGTCCATTTTGGGATTTGACCCAGCTACTTATTATATTTTTTGCAACAGGTTCAATTGACCAGAACCGGGAGTGCGCGCCTCACCCACCTTCTTTTTTGTACTGAATGCTATGGGAGTCCCGGGCTCCAGAGGCAGCGCCACGGGGTGACTGTGCCCCACTTTGGAGAATCATAAAGATGGTTCTCTCCCCTCCCCCAAATTTGGGAAGGACTTGTGCTTTGGAGGGGTGTCGGTTGCTGGTCACCTGAACAGAAAAAAACGTTTTCACAACAGCTACCAGAATCCTTTTAGTCTAATTAGACACACCTGTTCAACAGCCTCCCTGATGATTATTTGAGATAAGAAAGCGCTAGGAGGAGAACAACTACAGACCACAGAACTGCAGCTGAGGGATTTAACCCTGTTATTACTGAGTACCTGATTTGCAGCAAGGGATCTAACCCTGTTATTACTGAGTACCTGATTTGCAGCAGAGGGATCTAACCCTGTGAATATTTGTCCATTTTGGGATTTGACCCAGCTACTTATTATATTTTTTGCAACAGGTTCAATTGACCAGGACCGGGAGTGCGCGCCTCACCCACCTTCTTTTTTGTATTACATCCAGAATCCACTTGATCCGGACCGGAAGCAGACCAGAGATCCAGAGAACCACAGGCCGCTGTATCCAGAGAGCTGACCCAGATCGCTGTGAAGTGCCGAGACCAGAACCCGAGTCCAGTCCAAAACCTGACCAGATCCGTGGCGAGGCCCATTCCTGCCCAAAATATATTGTGAGTAACGCCAGAACTGTGCAGAACCCAATCTCTTAGTTAAAATAATATAATCCAAACTATTTTAACCTAAGTAGAACTGCCTCCTAGTAATCCTGTCATCTGTCATTCTAAAGCTGCGAGCTGTCATCTGTCATATGTAAAGCTGCAAAACTGTCACCTGTCAATTCTGAAGCTGCAAGCTGTCACCTGTCATTTTGAGGTTCACTTTAAATCCGAAAATCTACCTTTATTAAATCGTCCGTATCTGCTAGGAACGAGAGCTTAGAATCTAGGCTTTCCAACGAACCTAGAACCAACTTCCTACTCCCTATACTTTTTCCGCAATCGCGATTTACGCACTCGCGAAATTTACCGCGATTTGCGATTTTGGCTCAATTTCTCCACTTGTCAAAATAGCAGCTCCATTCTTTCCTTTGTTAAAATCCGTTTGCAACCTGGTAATAACTCATAGGGCATTGCCAAAGTGAGCCTGAACTAATACCAACAAGCATCTCTCACTCACCCTGAATCTCTAGAGGGAATTAAAATCAGTTAGCACATTTTCCCATCCATTGCCATCACATTTAAAAGCATTTTGGGCCTGTGCTTCAAACTTCTACCTGTTTCCTCTAAGCTTGCTGGTGGGGAACTGAGTTCCATATTGTATTTGATTGTATTCCTGAAGACTGTGGGCCTCATTACACGGTAGGCGGTGAGCCATGGCGCTATTAGCGCCATGGCTCATGCCGGTAAAATACCGGCACCGCCTTGGTGGAAAGGGGATTTACCGCCCCATTCCAAGGTTGGAGGGGCGGTAAATCCCCCTTCCACCATTGCCCTTCCCCATTCCCATTTCTGCCCCATAGGGCTCTATGGGAATGGGGAAGGCGCTAATTACGGCACCGCAAATTTGCAGTGCCGTAATTAGCTCCGAGGTCCCTTAGCGGGTTGGATTTTAACGCCTGCAAAAATCAGGCGTTAAATCCCCCAACCCGCAAAGGGACCTCGTAGTAAGGCGGTAAGTATTTACCGGTACCGGTATTTTACCGGTACCAGTAAATCCTTACCGCCATCCGTGTAATGAGGCCCTGTGTGTGTTACTTCCATCTCCTTGCATTGCATATAGGGGGGGTGAATTGCCACCAGGGGAAAAGTGAACATATTATCTCTTGTGAAACCATATCAGTTTACTTTCTGTACTGCATTTATTCCACCTTGCATTTTCTTGAACCATATAAAGCATTCTTTCCCACCTTATTCTTCTGTTCCTATTCATAAGTTACCTCTTGCTGATTACTGCTCATATTCACAAGTGTAATATCCATTATCAATTTATTCATAGAAGTGTGATATATATATATATATTGTTTAAATTTTCAAATAAACCTTTTAATTTGCAAAACCAACCTACTTCTTGGCTCAGTGGGGACAGGGGATTCAAAGAGGGGGGTGTTATACAGGGGTTGTCATCCAGAGTACTGAACTGGATATAAAAATACATCAATAAGGGTTTTCCTCAGCATCCCAGACTAGGCATTGACTTAGCTGTAGTGTTGATTGAATATCGCTTACAGGATTCAGTCTCTTTCACTCTCGGATCCCAGACACGCTAATTCGGCTATCGGTCCTAGACTCGTGGTTTCTTCTTAGGGTCTCAGACCCTCTTATTCAGCTCTCTGTACTCACTCCGCTGCTTCGCCAGACCTCAAGTCCCTCTTGGTCTGCCCACATACTTTTGTGTTTGGTTTGTGTCTTCAGAGCAGTGGGACGTCTGTGCGAGGCTCCGGCAGTGCGCTGGTGCTTCATTTGATCAGTCTCGGCTTTGCAGTGCTTTTCACTTCTCCTGGAATGCCTTTTATTCAGCTGGTAGCTCCTGTGATCCTGCAACGCTCTTAGGGTTGTTTGTGCTACAATACACATAGGGGGTCATTACGAGGTAGGAGGTAACCATGCTGCTATTGGCGGCATAGCTACCCTCTTACCGGGTACCGGGTCCGGGTTCCTCGAATGAGGAATTACTGGGCCATTCCGACCTTGGAGGGCCCGGTAATTCCTGATTCGAGGAACCCTTCCCCATTCCCATTCTAGCCCCCATAGGGCTCAATGGGAATGGGGAGTGTGCTAACATGACCGCGTGTTAGCACCCTGGTCTGCTCACAGGACCCGCTAAGGGTGCCTGGTAAAACTAGTGCCGTTAACCCCTTACCGCCTCACTGTAATGACCCCCATAGTCCTTACATCCTGGAATGTGCTTGGCCCTTCCCCCTTCTCCGTGCACAGCTTTCAGCTCTCCCGACTTGCAGCCATTGCTACAGTGTCACTGGCAACTACTCTCGGGAGAGGGCTCTTCCTCACCTGGTTTCCTTCATCTGTTTTGAATGAGTTTGTCCCAATCAGTTTCCGCAGGAGACTAGACCACTCAGAACAGTTCTAGGGACCAATCTTCCCACTGCTAGCCATCTTCTTTGTCCCAGAACTTGTATTAGCAATACATGGAAGGCCAGTTTGATTCCCCTGTGTGTTAGTTACTTTCTTAGAATAAGGTTGGTTTGTTATACAGAACAGAAGATATTAGCACAGTTTGTAACATGGGAAGGAGGGTTTGTTTTTGGCAAAAAGCAAGGGGTTGACAAACTGGAAATATACTGTGTTCTCTGCAAATGATTGTCCCTAATTCCAAAAGGTGGTTTCCTCTGCCATGTGATATTCCCACTGTGCACCACCCCCAGGGGGACTATTTTACTGTGGATGCAATGTCCTTGCCCCATGGGAAAGGTTTCCCCCTACGGGAGAAGGGATGAAATCCACAGATTCGTCACACTATTCTCTCAAAAGGCATCACAACCATGGGTAGTGAAATTATGAGGGCATTGGTGGCATTGCCAGCCTTGCCAGATGCTTGGCAAGTGTGGCAGAACTGGATGCATTCTTTTATCTTTGACCCCATCTGGGGCCAATTGAAATGGGCAGACAGTCGCGGTCTTTGTAATTCTGAGATGAACTGCAAACGGAATGTTGTGTGTCAAGTCCAAAAGGAACCTCCTGCGGCACTGGGGAATGACTAAACACTGGCCCAGTCCTAGAAGTCTTGGGTTCACTATATAGAAGACCGTTCTCCCAGTACATCATGAACATCCCCGGGGCTTACCCCTGTGCCTGCTTCTCTGCCTGTTCACGCAGATCTGCCAAATTTGGGCAGTCACTCTGTGCCTAGTAAAAGTCAGCCTGATACAGGCCCACAGCTAAGGACAAGTGACGTAGCATGGGGAGTCCCTTGAGGTCTGGAACTACCATGTCTTCCACCTCAGGTGTGGGTTCTATGCCTGTAGGCAATTCAGTCGTGTTCCACCACAGCAGGCACTTCAGTGGCCACTAGTCCATCTCCATCGGGAGCAGATGTCTCTGTGGACTCTGGATCCAGACTGGGTGGTACCGGCAGAGCCGGTGTTTTGCTGTTGTCAGCTGGAAGAGCCCTTTGTCCCTTTGCCACCAGAGATGCTTCCCGAACTGCCTCCTTTGCCCTAGATCATGTGACCGCAGCGATCATTTCAGCATCAGGTTTGTCATTTTCTAGCAGACAGTCTACCTGACTGGCATCTTTAACCGCAAAGCAGAGCTGGGATTTTTCCCCCATCTAAATGAACTTTGCAATAGCCAGTGGGCATGGGATGAGACCATCAACTCCCCTGACTAACCTGGGAGGACCACCGATAACCTGGTCCTCTTGCACCCACTGTCGTAGGACAGCGTTGATATTGGCAGTAGTATCACAAAGTGCTGGGGCTCTGCTCCTGTTAATGAACATATGGTCCAAAAGATATCTGTATTCATGGGAACTGGAGCCTCAGTGGGAGAACCAGTACCTTTCCCACTTAGGGATACTGGGGCGCATTCGGCCAACCCCAGGCCAAAGGGAATTCATTATCTAATATACCCATATTGACTTTGGCCCTCATCAGGAGGTTGGAGGTAACCATGCTGCTTTTAGTGGCATGGTTGCCTCCTTACCGTATTCCGGGCCCGGGTTCCTCAAATAAGGACTTACCGGGCCATCGCAACCTTGGCAGACCCGGTAATTCTACGTCCGAGGAACCTGGACCTGGTCCCTACCCATTCCCATTCGAACCCCCATAGGGCTCAATGCGAATGGGGATGGAGCTAACAATGGGCCCGTTAATAACAGACCCAATGTTAGCTCCCTGGTGTCCTCGCGGGACCCGGTATGAACGCCTGGTTTTTCCAGGTGCCCATTGCATGTCCCGCGAGGAGACCTCGTGGTAGGGCGGAATGGGTTTATCGGCACAGGCACCTTTACCGGTGCCGGTAAACCCATTCCGCCAACCTTGTGATGAGGGCCTATGTCTTCTTCTTCTTCCTCCTCCTCGAGCATAATTCTAACTACGGACGACTTGGGTCTACCCTTGCAGGCAGGATCTCCCTTTGTATGCCTCCGATCTCTGCAGATAAGACAGCCTTGAGGGGCAGTGAATGTGGGTGCCCTCATTTCACCTTTCTAATGTAGCAGACAATGTAGTTGACTAGGATATCCTCTCTGGTTTTTAGGTCTGTTACTTAGCAAGAAGGCGCCAACATTTGTCTTTACCCTCTTTGAATTTACTTTTGTCAAATCTCTTGCCATCTGGTTTAGAGCAGCCCATGTCTATTTATGGACTCGAGTAGCCACAAACCGGTCAACCACCTTGGCAAACTCCTGATGTTCTGTGATACTCTTGTCCACTAGATGCTGGTGTAACTCTATCTCACATTGTTGAACAATGTCCACACATGCAATCAGATTAAACATGCCCTTAAATGTGTCAACTTTGTAACATGTGACCCAACCACTCAATATTTCAGGGATTCAGGAAATCAGGTCCTCTCGCACCCACTGTCGTAGTACAGCGGTGATATTCGCAGCAGTATCAAAAAGTGCTGGGGCTCTGCTCCTGTTAATGAACATATGGTCCAAAAAGATATCTGTATTCATGGGAACCAGAGCCTCGGTGGGAGAACCAGTACCTTCCCCTCTCAGGGATACTGTGGCGCATTCGGCCAACCCCAGACCAAATGGGAATTCATTATCTAATATACCCACATTGAGTAGGTATTCTTTTTCTTCCTCCTCCTCAAGCATAGTTCTAACTACAGATGACTTGGGTCTACCCTTGCAGGCAGGATCGCTCTTTCTATGCCTCTGATCTCTGCAGACAAGCCTTAAGAGGCAGTGAATGTGGGTGCCCTAGTGCTAGGGGTGCCCTCATTTCTCCTTTCTGATGTAGAAGACGATGCAGGTGACTGGGATATCCCCTCTGGTTTTTAGGTCTGTTTCTTCGCAAGAGGGTGCCGACATTTGTCCTTACCCTCTTTGAATGTACTTTTCTCAAATTACCTGCCATCTGGTGTGGATTCAACGGCCCTGTCTTTTTCTGGACACAAGTATCCACAAACCGGTTAACCACCTTGGCAAGCTCCTGAGGTTATGCGATACTCTTATCCACTAGATGCTGGTTTAACTCCATCTCACTTTGTTTAACAATGCTCTCACACGCAATCAGGTTAAACTTGCCCTTAAATGTGTCAACCTTGTAAGCTATGACCCATCCACTCAATATTTCAGGGATTGATGCGTAAATGCCTCACGGGTTTGACTCCCCTTTTTGGTGAGCTCTCTAAAGCTCTTGATGTATTGTTCTGGGCTTTTGCAGAAATGTCTATTGATTGTGGCCTACATCTCGGAATAGATAGACCTCTCTTCAGGAGTCAACTGAACAATCACATCAGTTCTGATCGTCGGTAGACAGCTCATAAGGGCTGTACCCCACAACTCCAATTCCACCTTCTGGGGGTGGAAAGCTAACCATAGCTTTTCAAACCAGTCAAAAATATCCTTCCCCTTCTCATAGGGCTGGACTAAGTATTTGGGGAGGTGGCACCTAGGCTTGCCTTGGGAGACACCACTGGAGACACTTTCTTCCCCACTGAAAGTCTTGTTGACCTCCTTCTGGGCCTCAAGCTCTATTTTGCATAGCATCATGAAGTTCCTTAGCTTCTTTTTCAAAAGGGCTTCCGCAGCCTGCTGTTTCTGTTTCTTTAGGGCTCATCTCCTTTCTTACAGGGGGTAGAGCTTGTCATGTCGAACACAGCATGATGCCCTAGGTGCTTGGCCAAAGCACAGGAACCCTTGAATGAGTGCAACTTGCAAGAGGCTTGTGACCTTTGGGTGACCACAGTACCCGACCGGTGGGAGGAATGCTCAGAAGCGCTATCGCTCTCCTCATCGATTTCCATGTGCAATATAGCTAGGGGATCCAGCTGACTGCTAGTCTCCGGATACTCCTCCATCCTCCAACTTCCTTAAAAGCTCTGATGCTTTTTCTCAGTTCAGCTTTCTTCCCCTTACTGCCATAAGGGAGACCTCACTCTGGACAGAGGTTGCTCAAGACATTTGCTGTCAAGGTCTGCACCGTGCTCACGCCGAGTTCCATGGTTGTAAAAAATACTTGTGCAGTAAAAACTAACGTTAACTGCATACTTTTATTTTGGCTGTCTGGGCTGTAGGCACAGTCGGTTTCAAATCCAAACGCTGGCCCCAGAGTGACAAATTGGATTCTGCTTCACAGAAGTACAAGCATGAGCAGGGGTAAAATAGACTTCTCAGCCCTCACACTTCTACAAAACAAAACACAGCACAATCATAAAGGTAGAACAGGGACAGATAAGAGATATACCTCATTTACCTTTTAATGGTATCATGGGCCGAGGGAAGGCTATGCACTTAAGAGGGGTGTGAAGGTGAACCAGGGGTGGCCCAAACAACACAGTGGGCCTCATTACACGGTAGGAGGTAACCATGCTGCTATTAGTGGCATGGCTTCTCCCTTACCGCATACCGGGTCCGGGTAGGCGGTATGGGGACTTACCGGGTCATTCCGACTCTGGAGGACCCGTAAATCCCCATTCCAAATACCATTCCCCACTCCCATTTGAGCCCCCATGGGGCTCAATGGGAATGGGGAAGGAGCTAATAACGGTACCGCAATTTGCGGTATTAGCTCTGAAGTCCCTCAGCGGGTCCTGTCCTTAACGCCTGGTCAGACCAGGCATTAAGGACGGGACCCGCTGAGGGACCTCGTAGTAGGGCGCTAAGGGATTACCGGCACCAGTGACCTTACCAGTGTCGGTAATCCCTTAGTGCCTACCGTGTAATGAGGCCCAGTATCACAGTCCAAAATAAATGTCCAATCAAGGATCTATAAAAGTATGTACACTTTAATGAAATACACCATCTGCACGTAGAACTAAGTATAAAATACTGTATAAAAGCCCACCCCAAAAGTAGAACAGAGAAAATGTGACAGACTGGGGAAAGAAGCAATCTGAGCATAGTTTCAGGGGTAGAGTAGGTAGAGTACTAACAATAAAAAGGATATCTTGTAGAAAACAGGAGCGATCGTAAGATAACCAGTCTCTAGGGTCCAAGTGGACCAAGAGAGCAGTTCAGTGTCAACAGTACCTGAATTTGGTTCTTGGTAGGCTGACATATTGAGACCCGGGATTGAACGTAGACTCAAGCTTATCAGCCTCAAATCGGGTACGTAGGATCATGCAGGCTCGGCTGCAAGTGAGCATCGAGTAGGGGGCGAATAAGGGTGCTCTGTGCGGTAGAAGGGTGGAGTTCAAAGATGCAGATTGGGACAGTCCCAGAAAAGCTTCTCAGTTAGCAAGACTGAGTCATGCTTTCAGCCGCCAGGAGGGGTCGATGAGTGACGCTCCAGTGGTTCGAATTGGCAGGTGACCATCCTCAAAGTGGTGATCTAGGGTCCATCGATGAGCGATAAATGAGGTGTCAGTCCAAAGGCTAGCTCGGTCGAGTCGTGGTTGTAACCCTTTGTTAGAGTTGGCATGTGACTCTCCAGTGATTTGGTTCATGTCCTGGCATTAAGCAGTCACTTCAGGCATACCAGGTGACAAGCTTTAGCTAGGACATGAAGTATTGTTGAGATAGTCGAAGATGGAAGCAATGTTCATTGTGTTGGAAAGGCGCAGCAACCAGCGTTGGCGACTTCCATCTTGTTCCAGGTGAGGTGAACATGAAGTGACAGATTCGGTGCAGCAGAACACAAACCTTCATCTGGGCTAGTCCTCTGATTGCTGTGAGCCCCACTCAGGGGGACTCAAGGGTAGGATGGTTCCTTTTAGGGTCTGCTTTCCCAGATCAGGAGATTCCGGTGCAGACTGGTAGGTCCTGATCCCTAGCAGAAGTGATTCCTGATGTGCCCTGGGAGTAGTAGAGGACAGATCTTCCTTCTGTCTCGGAAGATTCCTTTTTTACCACAGGCAGAGTGCTTTGGAGAGTGCTACATTCCCAACGGAAGTCCAGTGAGATCTTCAGAACACATATGTGGCCTTAAATGATCCAAGAGGAACCGAGCAAATCTGCTGAAGGGGTAGAAGTGCCCTTCTTTTAAGGGCAAACGTCCTCACATCATTGGACTAAAGCTAGCCTGCCTTTGTGGGCCAATCCCTGCTCTTGGACGGAGTTGACTTTACCCTCCTGATCTCACACCCAAAGTGCTTTGATTAAGAGAAAATGGAGGGGACTGAAAAGAGAGGGGGGGAAAGTGAACATCAAGATGGTGAAACTCTTCTGCTATTGACCACAGCCCTCCTGCCTAACATTATCCCAACCCCTTCCCTTTTCACTGAGAAGAAAGGCCTTTAGAGATACAGCACCCTGGTGTGAGGCTACTCCTTTTGAATGGGTGTGTTGCCTTAATGCCCAGGCCTAGGACAGCTGACTGCTGTGCGGCAGTTTCACCAGAGGCTGTTAGCTGTCCTCACAAAAAGATTGCAGAGGAGGCTCTGCCCTCCAGGTTCTCATCCTGGCATTTGGCGGGCTATACCCAGCTGACCAGAATATACATCATCTTCCACAGGAGAGCTGACACACAGGAGCTGGCACATGTGCCATATCAATTGGAATACCACAGTTTTAATCATAAGTAGCACCATGCACTATGTCTAAATGTAGGCATAGCTTTTATTTAGAGTTCACCCTGCCGCCATCATGGGCGATTTATGGTCATCATAGTTTTGGGTACAGGGGCGCATATCTTAAAGGACGCCTCTGCACCGCAGGGTCTTGGATGTCTATGTGGCTGTCAAGTTGGCATCTTGAGACCTTCAACCCCACTGTGGGTCACAAGAAGAGCAGGTGCCACAGATAAGACTACGGATGCGGCCGGGCACCAGTGTAAAATGCTTTTGGCATGGAGTCAACGGAAAAGGGGAATCTTGTTGACAGATTACCCCTTTTTGAGATGAAATTGCCCTCCTCATTCTTTTTGTTAATACAAATAAAATAAATGGGGCTTGCACCCTTGCCAGATGGTAATTCCTCACATCATACAAACACTTAGGGCCTCATTACGACCCTGGCGCTCCCCTGATGAAGGGTGCCGGTACGGGACTGGCACCCTTCATTATGGGAGCGCCTATTACGAGGTAAAACCAGACGTCCTTTCCGGGTCCCGCGAGGGGAAGAGGGAGCTAATAACGGGCCATTTGTAATGTGCCCGTTATTACCTCCCTCCCCATTCCCCTTGAGCCCTATGGGGGCTCAATTGGGAATGGGGAATGGTTCCCTCAAGGAGGAATTACCGGGTCCTCCAATGTTGGAATGACCCGATAATTCCCCATTGAAGGAACCCGGTATTGGAGCCCGGTATGGAGGCAGCCATGGCGCTAATGGCACCATGGCTACCTCCATACTCGTAATGAGGCCCACTGTGTCGGACACTTGTGTGCATAACGATCTAGTAGCTTGCAGAACTGTCCACAAAACAGAACTTCAACCGCTGGTACTGCTCTAAGCCAGTAGCATTTGCTTAGAGCAGTGCCAGCGGTTAAAGTACCGTTCTGTGGATAGTTCTGCAAGCTGATAGATCTGTATGCGACCAAGTACGTGACAGACACAGTGGGCCTCATTCCGAGTATGGAGGTAGTCATGGCGCTATTTGCGCCATGACTACCTCCCATACCGGTACCAAGTCCGACCTGGTTCAATGGGGACTTACCGGTCCATTCGGACCTTGGAGGGACCGGTAAGTCCCCATTGAAAAAACCATTCCCCATTCCCATTCCAGCCCCAACAGGGCTCAATGGGAATGGGGAAGTAACTAATAATGGTACCGCAATTTGCGGTACCGTTATTAGCTCTAAAGTCCCTTAACGGGTCCCGTCCTTAACACCGGGTCAGACCAGGCGTTAAGGAAGGGACCCGCTAAGGGAACTCGGAATAGGGGGCAAAGGTATTACCGGCACCGGTGTCCTTACCGGTGCCGATAATCCCTTTGTGCCCAACTCGTAATGAGGCCCAGTGTATTTAGCACTAAGCCCCCACTTGGTCTGCCTCCCTTGCCTTGGACAGCTGGAATTGCAAACATTGCATAACCCTCCAAACTGGGAGCTGCCGTTCCCAAAGTCTCCTAGAGCTTATTATCTCATAAGTGCGGGTAAACATCAGGCAATCCGTTAGATTCTTATAAACCTCTGCAATATTCCATTATACAGTGTGCACCCCCAACCCTGAGGGGTACAAACAGAAACACTGGTGTCACCACCCAGCCTACCAAACTGAGTTCCATCAGCGTTCAGGTGGAGGACTGGTCAGTCTAATTGGTCTAAAATCAAGCAATTCCCTTCAGGTTCACTTAAGATAACTTATGGTGACAGCAGGGATCTTAATTGCTTATCAGAGTTAATATTTGGAATGACTGTCTGGATGATTGATGTAGTTACTAATGGGGCCCTTGTATTCTCCCTTGTGGTGGCCACTACAGTCTCTGCCCAATGTATTGCAGGTATTGCCATGGCTGACTTACAACTAGAGAGTTGACTGGTCGTGAAATCCTGTAGGTTAATATTTGGGTCTCCCATATGCAGTGGGCCCAGAGATTGTTCTTGATTCCTGGGTATACTTAATTTAGTCTTGGCATGTAAGACGGGAGGGATCATGCTAATTGCAACCTCTAGTCCTAATGGTGGGAGAGCCCTCTGCTCCATTACAAGAAGACTCTCAATTAAGGTATCTGCTGCCAGCTGCACTCTAATATAGTCCCTTGATGTGGAGCCCAATACATGCTCACATGCAGCAATGTCTTCTCTTATTATGGAATGGCAACCTCTTTTACCTCTCAGTCTGTGTGTAACCTTATCTGTTAAGCAATCCCCAGATTCCCTGTAACTATTTACCAACTTTGGAACATTAAGTATTTAGAAACAAGATGTGTGATCATGCGAGCTTGGCAAAACCTGCCTGCTGGCCTTGCCTATCTCTTGACTGATTCTAGCTAACCTGGTGGGGGCATTCTTAAGCTTATACACATTAATTACTCTGGTAACCAAATCAACCGTATTACTAATTAAATATTGATTGGGGCGGATTCCATCCTACATACTCTGGTATGGATGCATTCCCTCCCTTGATTTTTCATTCACAGCTAGCCTCAGCTCCTCTATGGTAGCTTTAACAAGATCAAGTCCCCAGTGTAGATCCTTGTTATCTGCTTTTAACTGGGTAACAATAGAATGTAAATACCTACACTCTTCACAAAAGGAGGTAATTATTTAATCAGCACTATGCCGACCACCATGAGGCGGGCTGACCATTCGAGCCCCCCGTATGTCATTACCCATCCTGTAGGTCATCACCCATGCGCTCTATGCCCATCCAAGGCCTGCACCTGATCTGTGTAGTGACATTAAAAGTAGCACCAGGAGAGAAAATAACTCAATCTTAATTATCAGCTGTGTGCATTATACTAGTCAACCTTTGTCTCTCATCCACAGGTTACCCTGAGTGGATCCATTTAGCTCTACCGGAATACTATACCCCTTGCCTCCACTTTTTATGCAAGGATCAGGTACTTGATAAGCTGAAAGAATTTTCCCCACATCAACTAACGCTGGGAGGGGGACCGTCAGATCCTTAAATCTATTCTGAGCCTGCTTCCTCAAGTCATCATGCAAAACCTTAACTTTAGCCAATGATCTAGCTATAGCAGATGGATCACTTGGAGTAGGTGCTATGCCTATTGTTGTGAGCTCACCATAATCCACTATGACACAATTCAACATCAAATCTCCACCCTCTTTACCCTTTTTGCCTCCTTTACATGCAGGTTTAGGTCAACTGGGTGTGGGATCAATGTCATACAACACGCTCACTATCTCGCTTGTCATTAAATGTGCCTCCTCTATATGATTTGTGAGCATAACAGCTCTCTTTCCAGCCTTGCCATTGGGAGGTGATTTTATTGCCTTCCCTTTCGTCATAATTGCAGCACTAATGTCATAATGATATTATTAAAGGGACTTGTGCTTTAAAGTACTTTTAGAGTGCTACAAACAGTGACCCAAAGTACTTTGAAGCACTTTAAAGTACTTCAAAATAATATAAAAACAGTTAAACTTAACAGGACCAACAAGCTCCCTTTGAATCACTGGGGGTGGGGTCTTTCTCAGCTCCACTTCCTGCAGCTTCTGGACTGAATGGCAGGAGAAACACCTTGCAGTGCCCAACACTGCGCACCCTTGGCATTAGTTTATGATGTCAACTTTCCCAGCATCAGAGGAGATACACTATAACACTTTGCAAATACTCGTGCAATAGTGTACAACATTCCTTTCCTCGACTAGAGGAGCTTCCCCCAGCTATTTCATCAATTCATAAAACACAGCAATTCACAAGCAATAAAAAAGAAAACATGTCAAAAACACTGTCAGGCCGATTCATGGAATAATTAGCGCGGCGCAAGTGGCCAAAAATGTGCGATTCGCAGTGGAATAGCGAAAATCGCAGTGCAAGTGCGAAATTCGCACGAAAAGCAGCGCACATTGATTCATGGAAGGCCGTGCGTGAGAAAACCATCGGATGTGCGCTAAAAAAGTGCGCGGTGCACGTTGGCGCACAGGCCATCTAACGGCGTGCGCCAGGTCACAGCAAAAATCGCACAGGCCACAGCGAAAATCGCACATAGCGCGGCGCACACAACAAAAGTAGGCGGAACACGGGGCGTAAAACTCGGAATGGGGAACAACTTGCCAAAATGTGGGCGTCACGGGGGAAGTACAGGGTGCAAGTGCGCGGAACGCCCACACGCTCGCCTACAACACGTATTCATGGAATCGAATAGGGCAAAAAAGCGTACGGTCAAACCAGCGCACAGGCACAAACACGACCGCCACAAGAAAGCAGGCGGTAGCGTCTCTGTGCCTGTAATAAATCTGCGCCAAAAGGTGCGCCAACAAATAGCACCAATATAAAGCTATGATGAATGTCCTATACTGTGGCCCTCCAGGACAAATGACGTGCAAAGGGGTACCCACAAACTCGGACACCCGCTGACTGAAAAATAACGTGTGCATGTATTGCGGGGTGCGCGGGAACTTTCACACGCGATTTGGCAGGGTACATGGATTTCAGGGGTGCGCGGGAAGTTCCACACGCGATTTGGCCGGGTACGTGCGCAGGAATTTCCACACGCGACTTGGCTGGGTACGTGGATCTCAGAGGTGCGCGGGAAGTCTCACATGCGATTTGGCAGGGTACGTGGATTTCAGGGGTGCGCGGGAATTTCCACACGCGATTTGGCCGTGTACGTGCGCGGGAATTTCCACACGCGACTTGGCTGGGTACGTGGATCTCAGGGGTGCGCGGGAAGTCTCACACACGATTTGGCAGGGTACGTGGATTTCAGGGGTGCGCGGGAAGTTCCACACGCAATTTGGCCGGGTACGTGCGCAGGAATTTCCACACGCGATTTGGCTGGGTACGTGGATCTCAGGGGTGCGCGGGAAGTCCCACACGCGATTTGGCATGGTACGTGGATTTCAGGGGTGCGCGGGAAGTTGCACACACGATTTGGCCGGGTACTTGCGCGGGAATTTCCACATGCGATTTGGCTGGGTACGTGGATCTCAGGGATGCGCGGGAAGTCCCACACGCGATTTGGCAGGGTACGTGGATTTCAGGGGTGCGGGGGAAGTTGCACACGCGATTTGGCCGGGTACGTGTGTGGGAATTTCCATACGCGATTTGGCTGCGTACGTGGATCTCAGGGGTGCGCGCGAAGTCTCACACGCGATTTGGAAGGGTACGTGGATTTCAGGGGTGCGTGGGAAGTTCCACACGCGATTTGGCCAGGTACGTGCGCGGGAATTTCCACACGCGACTTGGCTGGGTACTTGGATCTCTGGGGTGCGCGGGAAGTCCCACACGCGATTTGGCCGGGTACGTGCGCGGGAATTTCCACACGCGATTTGGCTGGGTACGTGTATTTTAGGGGTACGCGGGAAATTCTATACGCGATTTGGCTGTGTGCTCCCAGGTATTCCCTGTACTCCCTCCACGGCCCCTGCAGGCAGCCGACACCACAGGGGACTACCCTGCACACCTGCTCATGTCACCCAGCACCCCCACCCCCCAGCAGTGTGGAGCACCCTCCACCAGGCACCCACTCATGTCCCCTATCACCCCCACCCCCCAGCATCCAGGGGCACCCTCCACCAGGCCCCCACTCATGGCCCCCTGCACCCTCAACCCCCAGCAGTGCAGGGCACCCTCCACCAGGCCCCCACTCATGTCCAACTCATGTCCCCCTGCACCCCCAACCCCCAGCATCCAGGGCACCCTCCACCAGGCCCCCACTCATGTCCAACTCATGTCCCCCTGCACCCCCACCCCCCAGCATCCAGGGGCACCCTCCACCAGGCCCCCACTCATGTCTCCCACCACCCCCACCCCCCAGCAGTGCAGGGCACCCTCCACCAGGCCCCCACTCATGTCCAACTCATGTCTCCCACCACCCCCACCCCTCAGCAGTGCAGGGGCACCCTCCACCAGGCCCCCACTCATGTCTCCAACCACCCCCACCCCTCAGCAGTGCAGGGGCACCCTCCACCAGGCCCCCACTTATGTCTACCACCACCCCCACCCCCCCAGCAGTGCAGGGAACCCTCCACCAGGCCCCCACTCATGTCCAACTCATGTCCCCCTGCACCCCCACCCCCCAGCATCCAGGGTACCCTCCACCAGGCCCCCACTCATGTCCAACTCATGTCCCCCTGCACCCCCACCCCCCAGCATCCAGGGGCACCCTCCACCAGGCCCCCACTCATGTCTCCCACCACCCCCACCCCCCAGCAGTGCAGGGCACCCTCCACCAGGCCCCCACTCATGTCCAACTCATGTCTCCCACCACCCCCACCCCTCAGCAGTGCAGGGGCACCCTCCACCAGGCCCCCACTCATGTCTCCAACCACCCCCACCCCTCAGCAGTGCAGGGGCACCCTCCACCAGGCCCCCACTTATGTCTACCACCACCCCCACCCCCCCAGCAGTGCAGGGAACCCTCCACCAGGCCCCCACTCATGTCCAACTCATGTCCCCCTGCACCCCCACCCCCCAGCATCCAGGGTACCCTCCACCAGGCCCCCACTCATGTCCAACTAATATCCCCCTGCACCCCCACCCCCCAGCATCCAGGGGCACCCTCCACCAGGCCCCCACTCATGTCTCCCACCACCCCCACCCCACAGCAGTGCAGGGCACCCTCCACCAGGCCCCCACTCATGTCCAACTCATGTCTCCCACCACCCCCACCCCCCAGCATCCAGGGGCACCCTCCACCAGGCCCCCACTCATGTCTTCCACCACCCCCACCCCCCAGCAGTGCAGGGCACCCTCCACCAGGCCCCCACTCATGTCCAACTCATGTCTCCCACCACCCCCACCCCTCAGCAGTGCAGGGGCACCCTCCACCAGGCCCCCACTCATGTCCCCCTGCACCCCCACCCCCCCCAGCCACAATGGGCATCGCCCACCAGGCCCCCACTCATATCCCCTATCACCCCTACCCCCCAGAAGTGCAGGGCACCCTCCACCAGGCCCCCACTCATGTCCAACTCATGTCTCCCACCACCCCCACCCCTCAGCAGTGCAGGGGCACCCTCCACCAGGCCCCCACTCATGTCTCCCACCACCCCCAACCCCCAGCAGTGCAGGGCACCCTCCACCAGGCCCCCACTCATGTCTCCCACCACCCTCACCCCCCAGCATCCAGGACACCCTCCACCAGGCCCCCACTCATGTCCCCTATCACCCCCACCCCCCAGCATCCAGGGGCACCCTCCACCAGGCCCACACTCATGTCCACCTGCACCCCCACCCCCCAGCCACCATGGGCATCCCCCACCAGGCCCCCACTCATGTCCCCTATCACCCCCACCCCCCAGCAGTGCAGGGGCAGCCTCCACCAGGCCCCCACTCATGTCTCCCACCACCCCCACCCACCAGCCACCATGGGCAGCCCCCACAAGGCCCCCACTCATGTCCCCTATCGCCCCCACCCCCCAGCATCCAGGGGCACCCTCCACCACTCTCCAACAGGCCCCCACTCATGTCCAACTCATGTCTCCCACCACCCCCACCCCTCAGCAGAGCAGGGGCACCCTCCACCAGGCCCCCACTCATCTCTATCTCCCCCACCCCCCAGCATCCAGGGGCACCCTCCACCAGGCCCCCACTCATGTCCCCCTGCACCCCCACCCCCCAGCATCCAGGGGCACCCTCCACCAGGCCCCCACTCATGTCCCCCTGCACCCCCACCCCCCTGCATCCAGGGGCCCCCTCCACCAGGCCCCCACTAATGTCTCCCACCACCCCCACCCCCAAGCAGTGCAGGGGCACCCTCCACCAGGCCCCCACTCATGTCCCGTATCACTCCCACCCCTCAGCAGTGCAGGGGCACCCTCCACCAGGCCCCCACTCATGTCCCCTATCACCCCCACCCCCCAGCATCCAGGGGCACCCTCCACCAGGCCCCCACTCATGTCCCCCTGAACCCCCACCCCCCAGCATCCAGGGGCACCCTCCACCAGGCCCCCACTCATGTCTCCCACCACCCCCACCCCACAGCAGTGCAGGGCACCCTCCACCAGGCCCCCACTCATGTCCAACTCATGTCTCACACCACCCCCACCCCCAGCATCCAGGGGCACCCTCCACCAGGCCCCCACTCATGTCTTCCACCACCCCCACCCCCCAGCAGTGCAGGGCACCCTCCACCAGGCCCCCACTCATGTCCAACTCATGTCTCCCACCACCCCCACCCCTCAGCAGTGCAGGGGCACCCTCCACCAGGCCCCCACTCATGCCCCCCTGCACCCCCACCCCCCTGCCACCATGGGCATCCCCCACCAGGCCCCCACTCATGTCCCCTATCACCCCTACCCCCCAGAAGTGCAGGGCACCCTCCACCAGGCCCCCACTCATGTCCAACTCATGTCCCCCTGCACCCCCACCCCCCAGCATCCAGGGGCACCCTCCACCAGGCCCCCACTCATGTCTCCCACCACCCCCACCCCCCAGCAGTGCAGGGCACCCTCCACCAGGCCCCCACTCATGTCTCCCACCACCCCCACCCCCCAGCATCCAGGGCACCCTCCACCAGGCCCCCACTCATGTCCCCTATCACCCCCACCCACCAGCCACCATGGGCAGCCCCCACCAGGCCCCCACTCATGTCCAACTCATGTCTCCCACCACCCCCACCCCTCAGCAGTGCAGGGGCACCCTCCACCAGGCCCCCACTCATGTCCCCCTGCACCCCCACCCCCCTGCATCCAGGGGCACCCTCCACCAGGCCCCCACTCATGTCTCCCACCACCCCCACCCCCCAGCAGTGCAGGGCACCCTCCACCAGGCCCCCACTCATGTCTCCCACCACCCCCACCCCCCAGCAGTGCAGGGGCAGCCTCCACCAGGCCCCCACTCATGTCTCCCACCACCCCCACACACCAGCCACCATGGGCTGCCCCCACCAGGCCCCCACTCATGTCCCCTATCACCCCCACCCCCCAGCATCCAGGGGCACCCTCCACCAGGCCCCCACTCATGTCCCCCTGCACCCCCACCCCCCAGCATCCAGGGGCACCCTCCACCAGGCCCCCACTCATGTCCCCCTGCACCCCCACCCCCCAGCCACCATGGGCATCCCCCACCAGGCCCCCACTCATGTCCCCTATCACCCCCACCCCCCAGCAGTGCAGGGGCAGCCTCCACCAGGCCCCCACTCATGTCTCCCACCACCCCCACCCACCAGCCACCATGGGCAGCCCCCACCAGGCCCCCACTCATGTCCCAAATCACCCCCACCCCCCAGCATCCAGGGGCACCCTCCACCAGGCCCCCACTCATGTCCCCCTGCACCCCCACCCCCCAGCATCCAGGGGCACCCTCCACAAGGCCCCAACTCATGTCTCCCACCACCCCCACCCCCCAGCAGTGCAGGGCACTCTCCACCAGGCCCCCACTCATGTCCAACTCATGTCTCCCACCACCCCCACCCCTCAGCAGTGCAGGGGCACCCTCCACCAGGCCCCCACTCATCTCTATCTCCCCCACCCCCCAGCATCCAGGGGCACCCTCCACCAGGCACCCACTCATGTCCCCCTGCACCCCCACCCCCCAGCATCCAGGGGCACCCTCCACCAGGCCCCCACTCATGTCCCCCTGCACCCCCACCCCCCAGCATCCAGGGGCCCCCTCCACCAGGCCCCCACTCATGTCTCCCACCACCCCCACCCCCCAGCAGTGCAGGGGCACCCTCACCAGGCCCCCACTCATGTCCCCTATCACTCCCACCCCTCAGCAGTGCAGGGGCACCCTCCACCAGGCCCCCACTCATGTCCCCTATCACCCCCACCCCCCAGCATCCAGGGGCACCCTCCACCAGGCCCCCACTCATGTCCCCCTGCACCCCCACCCCCCAGTATCCAGGGGCACCCTCCACCAGGCCCCCACTCATGTCTCCCACCACCCCCACCCCCCAGCAGTGCAGGGCACCCTCCACCAGGCCCCCACTCATGTCCAACTCATGTCTCCCACCACCCCCACCCCCCAGCATCCAGGGGCACCCTCCACCAGGCCCCCACTCATGTCCCCTGCACCCCCAACCCCCAGCATCCAGGGGCACCCTCCACCAGGCCCCCACTCATGTCCCCCTGCACCCCCACCCCCCAGCATCCAGGGGCAGCCCCCACCAGGCCCCCACTCATGTCCCCTATCACCCCCACCCCCCAGCAGTGCAGGGGCAGCCTCCACCAGGCCCCCACTCATGTCTCCCACCACCCCCACCCCCCAGCCACCATGGGCAGCCCCCACCAGGCCCCCACTCATGTCCCCCTGCACCCCCACCCCCAGCATCCAGGGGCACCCTCCACCAGGCCCCCACTCATGTCTCCCACCACCCCCACCCCCAGCCACCATGGGCAGCCCCCACCAGGCCCCCACTCATGTCTTCCACCACCCCACCCCCCAGCAGTGCAGGGGCACCCTCCACCAGGCCCCCACTCATGTCCCCCTGCACCCCCACCCCCCAGCATCCAGGGGCACCCTCCACCAGGCCCCCACTCATGTCTCCCACCACCCCCACCCCCCAGCAGTGCAGGGCACTCTCCACCAGGCCCCCACTCATGTCCAACTCATGTCTCCCACCACCCCCACCCCTCAGCAGTGCAGGGGCACCCTCCACCAGGCCCCCACTCATCTCTATCTCCCCCACCCCCCAGCATCCAGGGGCTCCCTCCACCAGGCCCCCACTCATGTCCCCCTGCACCTCCACCCCCCAGCATCCAGGGGCACCCTCCACCAGGCCCCCACTCATGTCCCCCTGCACCCCCACACCCAGCATCCAGGGGCCCCCTCCACCAGGCCCCCACTCATGTCTCCCACCACCCCCACCCCCCAGCAGTGCAGGGGCACCCTCCACCAGGCCCCCACTCATGTCCCCTATCACTCCCACCCCTCAGCAGTGCAGGGGCACCCTCCACCAGGCCCCCACTCATGTCCCCTATCACCCCCACCCCCCAGCATCCAGGGGCACCCTCCACCAGGCCCCCAATCATGTCCCCCTGCACCCCCACCCCCCAGCATCCAGGGGCACCCTCCACCAGGCCCCCACTCATGTCTCCCACCACCCCCAACCCCCAGCAGTGCAGGGCACCCTCCACCAGGCCCCCACTCATGTCCAACTCATGTCTCCCACCACCCCCACCCCCCAGCATCCAGGGGCACCCTCCACCAGGCCCCCACTCATGTCCCCCTGCACCCCCACCCCCCAGCATCCAGGGGCACCCTCCACCAGGCCCCCACTCATGTCCCCCTGCACCCCCACCCCCCAGCATCCAGGGGCAGCCCCCACCAGGCCCCCACTCATGTCCCCTATCACCCCCACCCCCCAGCAGTGCAGGGGCAGCCTCCACCAGGCCCCCACTCATGTCTCCCACCACCCCCACACCCAGCCACCATGGGCAGCCCCCACCAGGCCCCCACTCATGTCCCCCTGCACTCCCACCCCCAGCATCCAGGGGCACCCTCCACCAGGCCCCCACTCATGTCTCCCACCACCCCCACCCCCAGCCACCATGGGCAGCCCCCACCAGGCCCCCACTCATGTCTCCCACCACCCCCACCCCCCAGCAGTGCAGGGGCACCCTCCACCAGGCCCCCACTCATGTCCCCCTGCACCTCCACCCCCCAGCATCCAGGCGCACCCTCCACCAGGCCCCCACTCATGTCCCCCTGCACCCAGGTCCTCACAATCCCGAATCATGTGCGTTATGGTCAGCCTCCACAGCCAAAAGGCCCTACCAAGTAACCCATTCACCCACATAGAAATGGAAATTACATGTTACATCCCCAATGTTCATAAAGCAAATGAACCCATGTCCGTCACACAGAATGGTTGCAATTGAATGGGAAAACACCCAACATGACATGCATGAAACCAATGAGATGATACCACACAGTGAAGTATGAAAACAACATTGTATTAAAAAAAATGGAATGCAAATGAAATGAAACAAACTACAATGGCAATGAAAAAAAGATAAGCTGCATGTTCGTCCAAAAAAATCAAAACTACAAATCCAAATCCAAAAAAATGTTGTCCAAAGTCACATTAAAAATAAAATCAATCCGAGAGAGAAAAATAAATGCAAAGACCATTGCTCCATGGTGAATAAATAAAAATAAATAAATAAAACAATCCAATGAAGAACTATGTACAAAACATCCAAGGGTCCATGAGCCCAACTGAACAAAGGAAACCTACAAAAACCCCTAACTAAAATGCAACTATATACAAAAAGTGGAGCAGTGTCCGTCGACTCCAAATCATAAGAAGAAACAAAGGAAACCTAAAACTAAAGAACTATATACAAAGGCGGGGGGCAAGTCCAGCGGCTCACTCGGTGGTGCTCCGGGTCAGGGCATCATCACACTCCTCTTCGATGTCCCGGAGGGGGTCCTGTTCCATGGCCCCGAGGGTCCGCAGGGATGACGCCATCTGCTCCTCCAACCCCCTGCGGATTGCCTCGAGGCACTCGGCCCGCCTCAGGGCCCTCCGCATGGAGTTCTCCGCCCTGACCATCGTGAGCCGCTCCTCTTCCGCCCGCCGCCGCTCCGCACCTATCTGCTGGCCCAACCGCAGCCACACGGAAGACACTTCCTGTCCTGGGTCCTCCTGCCCTCCGGCCGATGCCTGCCCCTCTGATGTTGATGGCCCCGAGCCATGATGCCTCCCACATTGACTCTGCTGCTGCCTCCGACGCAACTGCCTCTGCCAGCACGACGGCATCCAGGCTGATGGAATCCACCGACACCGTTGTGCACGTGCCCTGCCTGATGATGCCGGCACATCCTCCATCTGCTGGGGTACAGTTGCTGTGGTGTCCACCCCTGCTGGACCTCCGACTCCCGGCGGTGGCAGGGATGGGATCCCCACCAAGTTGGGTGCATTGGTCAGGGCAGGTCCACAGGGGGCCCTGGTGGCATCTGGGCCGGAAGACGGCAAGGAGAACGACCGGTTTATAGCCTCCACAGAGGAGGAGAGGGCCGCCAGATTGGCCGACACATGCAGGAAACCCCCGAACATGGAAGATCCCACTTGGGCCACGTCGGCACAGTGCTCTTCGTGATGATGTGCGTGCTCCTCCCGGAAAGCACGCACGTCATCACGAATTGCACCCGCGCGCATCGCGACCCCAATCAGGACCTTCTCCATACGGCCACGGGTCCCCTCGTCCACAGGTGGAGGGGAGTCAGGTGACATGGACATCCCCTCTACCTGCGGACGGGCCTGGGACGGGTCATCCCTGCTGGTGCATGGTGGTGCACTCACAGGGTCAGGGACAGCGACATGCACAGGCCCCTCCACGGTGACCTGTGCTGCCTCCTGCCCCTGCCCCTGGACTGCACCACTTGCACCAGCATGGATGCCCCCACCAGGCCCCATGTGTGCCTCAGTGGCGGCCACCTCCTCCTCTGTGGAAACCACCAACCTGGATGGCTCCTCACCATCTTCCGCCGTAGCAGGCCCCTGTGGGGGCTCACCCACCCCTTCCGCTGCAGCCGTGGGGGCATCCACGCCGCCTTGCTCCACAGCGCCGTCTCCGCCCTCTTCTTCACTAGCCGCTGCGTAGAGGGAGACATAGAACACAAGCATCAGGGTACTGTACAATGGTCCCCTAGACAGGAAGCAATAGCAGATGAGTACCACTGTCAAAGTACACTTCCATCATGTCCCTCCACAACACTTGGGTCAGTCCAGGCAAAACACACACAGTAACAGGCATGGTGCATGCCATGGACATTTCCATACATGTCTAATGGACTCTTGAAACATACAATGATATGGAACTCACATGCATCATGGGTCATGCCTATCACATGCACACACTTCACCTCAGTCACATCCATCTGGCCTCATACACCCCAAACACAGCGGATACAAGGATAACTAGGCTGCATCAGTGAATCTGTGCATTGTCACACACATGTGTCATGCATCCATGGCATTCACAAGTCACAGACACGCAGGTCAGGCACACAGACATGGCTACCATATATGTACCTGGCATCAGCACCCATCCCTCACCCCCACCCATGTCCAGGAACAGAGACTGGCATGCTCTCATGTGTAAAATCTGCATAGGGCTCCCCATGTCGCATTTAAACACATGCAACAACCATGTGGTTCACACATCACTGGTCGCACATGCATTACCATGATGTCCCTGCACACATACATGCATACATGGCCTATGTCACACATACAGGCAAGTATCAGACAACTAGCACACCGCAACATGCCCTGTCTCACACAGCAATGCTTGGCCACTTACCGCTCAACTCCAGACGGGTCTCCCTCTCAAGGATCTGGGCGTGGAGCGCTGGGCGTACGCGTTCAAGGACCCTCATCTGGATGGAACTCATGCGGCCCCGGCCCCCCTCCACGAGGCGCCGGGCCTTCACGAGGGTCCTGGACCTCAAGTCCTCCCAGCGCTTCTTGATCTTCTGGACGTCGCGGGTTGCCACCCCCTCCGCGTTGATGGCAACCACACAGTCGGCCCAGATCCTCTCCCGTCCTTCCTTGCTGGCGCGGGATGATCCAAAGAGGGCATCATACTGCCCCAGGACATGCTCCACCAGGACACCAACTTCGGTGGCAGTGAAGCTGGTGTCCCTTTGCCCCTCTGGCCTCGGGTTGCCACTGGAGCCAGTTGTTGAAGTGCCCGACATGGCAACCCCAGAGGCAGGAGTGGGTGGGCAACTGGGTCCGGGGGCTGGGCTGTGGAGCGATGTTATCCCAGTCGGGAGTCTTCTGTTCCAGCAGGGGTGGACACAGAAACTGGACCCCTGCAGATGGCTGATGTGCAGGCACCAAATGGCAGGGCACGGTGGCAGCAGGCAGGCAGGCAGGCAGCAGCAGATGGCACGTGGGAGGCTGCTCGGGGCACTGGGGGCAGTAATTCGGCCTTCTGGGCAGGAGCGTGGTCTTCCGTGTGTTTTCGTGTGGCCAGCTAGATACGGAGTGATTTGGCACTTGAAAATCCTGCACGTCAGCGTGAAATTCGAGGAAAGGCCCTTAGCGCGTAAGCGCGTCAGCACGCATACGCGATTCTATTGGACCAAAGGCCCTCAGCGCGTAAGCGCGTCAGCACACATACACGATTCTATTGGACCAAAGGCCCTCAGCGCGTAAGCGCGTCTGTGACGTGACCCGCATGGGTGTTTCCCTCATAGCACGTGATGCTGGAGCACACGTGGAAAGACTGCACGTCAGAGTGTCATCGCGTGTAATTGGACAAAAGTGATACATACAATGATATGGAACTCACATGCATCATGGGTCATGCCTATCACATGCACACACTTCACCTCAGTCACATCCATCTGGCCTCATACACCCCAAACACAGCGGATACAAGGATAACTAGGCTGCATCAGTGAATCTGTGCATTGTCACACACATGTGTCATGCATCCATGGCATTCACAAGTCACAGACACGCAGGTCAGGCACACAGACATGGCTACCATATATGTACCTGGCATCAGCACCCATCCCTCACCCCCACCCATGTCCAGGAACAGAGACTGGCATGCTCTCATGTGTAAAATCTGCATAGGGCTCCCCATGTCGCATTTAAACACATGCAACAACCATGTGGTTCACACATCACTGGTCGCACATGCATTACCATGATGTCCCTGCACACATACATGCATACATGGCCTATGTCACACATACAGGCAAGTATCAGACAACTAGCACACCGCAACATGCCCTGTCTCGCACAGCAATGCTTGGCCACTTACCGCTCAACTCCAGACGGGTCTCCCTCTCAAGGATCTGGGCGTGGAGCGCTGGGCGTACGCGTTCCAGGACCCTCATCTGGATGGAACTCATGCGGCCCCGGCCCCCCTCCACGAGGCGCCGGGCCTTCACGAGGGTCCTGGACCTCAAGTCCTCCCAGCGCTTCTTGATCTTCTGGACGTCGCGGGTTGCCACCCCCTCCGCGTTGATGGCAACCACACAGTCGGCCCAGATCCTCTCCCGTCCTTCCTTGCTGGTGCGGGACGATCCAAAGAGGGCATCATACTGCCCCAGGACATGCTCCACCAGGACACCAACTTCGGTGGCAGTGAAGCTGGTGTCCCTTTGCCCCTCTGGCCTCGGGTTGCCACTGGAGCCAGTTGTTGAAGTGCCCGTCATGGCAACCCCAGAGGCAGGAGTGGGTGGGCAACTGGGTCCGGGGGCTGGGCTGTGGAGCGATGTTATCCCAGTCGGGAGTCTTCTGTTCCAGCAGGGGTGGACACAGAAACTGGACCCCTGCAGATGGCTGATGTGCAGGCACCAAATGGCAGGGCACGGTGGCAGCAGGCAGGCAGGCAGGCAGCAGCAGATGGCACGTGGGAGGCTGCTCGGGGCACTGGGGGCAGTAATTCGGCCTTCTGGGCAGGAGCGTGGTCTTCCGTGTGTTTTCGTGTGGCCAGCTAGATACGGAGTGATTTGGCACTTGAAAATCCTGCACGTCAGCGTGAAATTCGAGGAAAGGCCCTTAGCGCGTAAGCGCGTCAGCACGCATACGCGATTCTATTGGACCAAAGGCCCTCAGCGCGTAAGCGCGTCAGCACACATACACGATTCTATTGGACCAAAGGCCCTCAGCGCGTAAGCGCGTCTGTGACGTGACCCGCATGGGTGTTTCCCTCATAGCACATGATGCTGGAGCACACGTGGAAAGACTGCACGTCAGAGTGTCATCGCGTGTAAGTGGACAAAAGTGCGCGTACACGCGATTGGCCTATGTATGTGTATTTCAGGGGTGCGCGGGCACTTACACACGCGAGTACATCAGCACACGTGTATTCCGGGGTGCGCGGAAATTTCCACACGCTATTGGCCTGGGTACTGGATTTCAGGGGTGCGTTGGAAGTTTCACACGCTCACCTACAACACGCGCAAAGAAACATGTACGCCAGTAGGAAGCAGGCATACGTCGAACCGCGACGCATGAATTTGCGCGCAAAAAACTAACAAGCTCAGACGCCAGGATGAATATACCGTTCCTAGCAGCAGTGGCCGTGGGCTACCAAAGGAGGAGGAGGAGGATAGTCAGGGCCAGAATTTTCACAACCAGAACTAGCCTTTTCGGGATGCCTGATGACCAGGTGTATGGGAGGTACAGGTTTCCACCACACATAATACTGGACCTGGTGAGTGAGTGGGAGGATGACCTCACATCACCCACCCTGTGCTCCCAAGCACTCAGCCCCCTGGAGAAGGTCCTCAATGTACTGCACTTCTTAGCCACTGGATCATTTCAGCGGACAAGTGCCATAGTGGGTGGGGTGTCACAGGCCACGCAGTCACGCTGCCTACACCAGGTCTTGAACATCATCACTGCACGCCCATCAGTCCGCAGGCACATATACCTGCCCAGAACACCTGCAGAAAGGCATGCTGCCGCCCTGGATTTTTACGGTGTGGCACGATTCCCCAAAGTGCTAGGTGCCATCGACTGCACCCATGTGGCTCTACGTCCCCTCAGGGCATCTGAGCACATCTATAGGAACCGCAAGCACTGGCATTCCATCAACGTGCAGGTAGTATGTAATGCCAAGGGAATCATCACCTCAGTATATGCCAACTATCCCGGGTCCACCCACGACAGCTTCATTTACCGAATGTCCACCCTAAGCCGGGACCTAGAAGCTGGGCGGCATGGCGATACATGGCTGCTTGGTGAGTATGAATGCCACTGCACATGCATGCATGTCAGATACTGAGCAAGGTCACAACCCCACCAATGATACCCATCACCACCTCCACAGGGGACAGTGCCTACCCTCTCAGCCCCCACATGATGACGCCAATTCGGAACCCCACCACGCCATCCGAGGTAAGATATAACACAGCCCACATTGCAACCCGGGGCATAGTGGAGCGCACATTCGGAGTGCTTAAGTCACGCTTTCGCTCCCTTGACCGTTCTGGCGGGCAGCTGTTATACGCTCCCCCAGTAGTGTGCAGGATCATAGTGGCAGCATGTGTCCTGCACAACGTTGCAACACGCCGGGGCCTGGCCGTGGACATGGTGGTGCCCCCACATCCCCAACCACATGCACGCCCGCTGCGCATGGGAGGGGAAAGGGCACGGGGGGAGGCAGCCCGTACACAGCTAGTGGCTAATTACTTCACATAGAAATCACACCCCTGTGGAGTGCACACTGCCCTGGCACATACCATCTTACAATCAATGATGACTCAACCTGACACTGATCCTGAATGTCTGGAGAATCAACCGTCAAAACCATATCAGCCTGAGATTGTTCACCTGGAAGTGTTACAATGTGTGCATCCCTACCTACACAGACACCACCAATGCAGTTTCGTGAAAAAACACATTCATGCAGCTAAAATGAATACCCACTTGCAAAATGCAACATGAGGACAGTGCCATGTCACCCAACCCATCCCCAGCACCGCCACACGACACACCGTGCCATGTCATGCTATGTGCAGGTAAACAAAGTAATCCCCACAACATGACACAAGTGTCACAAAGTACAGTGTCCCTAATTGAAACTCGCTACACCTGAAATGCTCACAGTAATGCAGGACCAACAACACACTTGAGCAGGTATTTAGCAATAACACTTATCAGCTACTGACCCTCAAAACTACCATTAACATGACATTACGAATGTAAGGATTCAGTAGTCTCACCACCTGGAAATGCCTGCACTCCCACCACTTCCAACTGTACAGTGTTGCCGCCATGTAGAGTTGTCGGTGCACTGCTGCCAACATGGACCCCATCTCCAAAGTAGAGGGCCTTGTGTAGACATGAGGAAAGGACCTGCAAATTAGGAAGTAGACATGGATGATGAGTTACACATCAATGCAACATGCAGTGTACAACACAACAGCAATATGCACTAGGAATGTATACACAGTATTGACTAGACTACCCACACATGTAGTGGGAGTCCAATGTCACCATGTACGTCAATGTCACTTGGGCACACCCTTTGCAAGCCCATAGAAACGGGAAGCAGGAGGGGTGTGTGTGACAAAAACCCAAGCATCTGAACCAAATACATGGCAAGCCTGCATGTGCCCAGCCACAATGCAGCGTATGCCCACGGGAGCCACACAAGGCAACACACTGTCCCAAAAAAATTAAAAAAAAAAATGTAAAAAAATAAAAAATCAAAAATGGCCATTAATGGGCCCGGGGAGGTTAGGGAGGCCACCCAGGAGGTCTGAGGACAGGGTGCACACCAAAACCCACCTGTGTGCATCTTGCGAAAAAAAAAACACCTCCATGGGCTCATGGCCCAGACGGCTACCCTATTGTGAGAGTATCACTGCTGTCGCTATTATCACCCTGTGCAGCTGCATCCGGAGGTGGTGGCACTATGGGATGCAGCCCACGCAAGGCCCTAGTCTGTTCCTCCATGGCTGCAAGCATGCGGGTGTGGTAGGTCTCGTTCTGGAGGATGAGTGTGCGGAGGTCCCCATGCAACAACTCACAGGATGCCCAGACCTCCGCCCTAGTTGCCTGCATCTCAGCTGAGAGCGTACGGGTGAGACGCTCCAGCTGCTGTTCTGTCCTTCGGTTTGTTGAAGCCTCATGCTCAACAAGAGTCGTCCTGAGGTGAAGGAGTTCCCTGTGGCCCTGGGACTCTATGGAGATGGCTTCCTGCAGAGTCGCCAGTGCCGCCCGCCTGTCCGTGTTGGACGCCAACATGTCCTCCCTGTGTGACTGGCAGATGGAGTCGGTTGCCTGCTGTAGTCGCTCCATCAGCCTTTCGGGGAGGACAATGGAAGTGGCCACCCTATCCATGGCCTGAGCCATCATCTCTGATGATGCTGCCTGTTGGGTTGCATTGCTCCCATGCGGTATTGCCAGGTGGCGTACGGCCACCACGTCGGCGGGCACCACACCTGTCTGGGGCAAGGCAAACTGTGCCTTGCTGTGCCGGCACTGCCTGAGGCTGCAGGACTGCATTCCCCCTCTGGTCTGCTGGCCCAGGAACAGGATCAGATGTCGCGGAGTGTGACCCTGCATCCGTAACCACCAAAGGCGTAGCTGCCAACACTGACATCCCCATTGAGGGTTCTGACCCTGGTGCAGGTGGGTGGGACAGAACAGAATCCCTCCCAGGAACACTCACCTGCGACGGCACGTAGGTCTCATCATTTGAATCAACACCTGAGTACAGCTCGGGGGAGGTGCAGCCAGAGACACCCCTTGAGAGCACGACCTGCAGCAGTTGTGGGTTCTCACCCACCACCACACCACGTCCCTCACTGGTTGTCGGTCGGCCCTCAGACCCCTCCTGGGTCTGCACCATCTTCACAACCCCAGCAGTAACAGGTGCGTCTTCCCCTGCAAAGACATAAAAGCAAACAAATGGAAACAGGCATTAGCACAATGGCACACAATGAGGGCTGAGAAGCAACAGAACCAGTACTTGATTGACACATGTCCCACATGACTAAAACCCTCCCATGCATGCTCCCTCACTGCGTATGAAGGGTAGGCAAATGGCACACACTGATGACACCAAGATGGAAGATGAACACATTTTCTGCATGCTGCCTGGCAGTGGCATCACACATTGGCCTGTGATTGCCAGGTGAAATACACATGCCATCACACAGATGGCATGTACCATTGCTATTGAGTGAAGATGGAGAGGAGGGCAGCACTCATTCATTCAGTCCAGTTCCCTCATGTAATAGCTTTTCTAATTCAAACAGGTCTGATTTTTCACCTGGAGCTGCCAGTCCAAAATGGTCCGATTGCACAGGGACATGTCTAAACAAATGATATCCAGGTAACAAAGTCACTCCACTTTATCATAGCCATGTCAGACATGTGACTAGAGGACTGAGAAATGCCTAGTAAAAGTGGTGGAATGCGAACAATCTGCCTGAATGAACAGAGAAAAATAAGCAACAATGTTGTGGCAAGGTCACACTTCAAGGGCAACTGGCGTGCTGTTGGGCTAGATGTCTACTGTTGGCAGATGGGATACTGCTATGGCCAAATGCTGCTGCGCAGAGTGTATTGCATGAAGAACTTGGGTGACCCAAATGACTCAGGCGCACACACCCTCACCTGCAACACAAACAGAAGCCCTCACACACACACCATGCACATGGATGACACACACATGCGTGTGCACTCACCGGACAATGCCTCATAATCAGGCAGATCTCCCACGCCTTGGATCTGTTCCTCCGTGACGTAGGTCCCAGCGACTGACTCATGTGGAGTGAGTTCCATGTCTTCTACTGGAGACCCACCTCCAGTCATTAGAGTTGTGGCATGACTTGAGGCCAGCTTATTCTTTGCCCTGCGCTTTAGGTCATTCCAGCGCTTATAGCAATCATTGGCTGTGCGCCTCACGATTCCAAGGGCACTTACGATGTCCGCAACCGTCTGCCAGTGTGACTGGCGTTGTGCAGGTGTGGTCTTGGATCCTGCAACAATTACCATTTTGTTATCATGTGCGGACACATACTTGACAAGTGCATTCAGTTCGGCATCCGTGAAGCTGGGCTTCCTCGACGGGCCGGACTGTGTAGCCGTGTCTGGGGCATCAGCCTGTGCCGGACGAGCACTCTTCCTCTTCTGCTTGGAAGGTGGTGGTGATCCTGAGTGTCCTACGCCGCTCTCGACACTAGGGGCAGGAGCCCTGGTGGACTCTGTATCAGGAGTGTGGGATTGCACACTCAGCATGGGAGTTGGTGCAGGCATTGGCTCAAGTGTAATGGTGTCAGGGGGAATGTCAGCAGGATGGACTAGGACCGACACTGTCCTGGCTGGGTGTGTGAGAGCTGGGGTGGATGGAGCCGCAGCTGCCCCTGCAGCCTCTCCACCCTGCCTACTTGGGGCAGCAGATGACTTTGCTGCCCCTGATCCACGTGGCCTGATGACATAAACGTGCACCAGCGCATGTGTCATAGGCCTGCTGACCTGGAAGTCAGCCATGGAGTCAGCCAGGTCTGGTGCCACAATGGGCTGGTCCAACAAGGGCTGAGCATGGATGGTGTCAGCCACATCAGCCTCAACCAGGGGGCGGGGGATTATGGGTGCCCTTGACAGGTCCTCCACATATGGGGGGACAGGGTCACCCTGCAAGTAACGACCACGTCCCCTACCGGATCCACCACGGCCACCACTTGTGGCTCGTCCACCTTTGCCACCCTTAAGGATTCCTCGCCTCCCAACCATGGCACTGATGTTAATGTGCGTATGGGAGTGGCTGTAAACTATTGTCCTGTGCAATTGGGGGTTAAAGGGGTTGGGTACCAGATGGTAATTGTACCCTAGTGCTCTAGCAAGGCTGAATGTGACCCCTGGGGAAAGATGACGGGTCACGCAACGCACAGGAAGCCCAAAAAAGGGAGATGACGTGCACGCAACCCCTCCTAGACCACGTGTGCGGAAAAAAAAACCTGCACTATGCTGTGGCACCCAGTAACACAAGAATGAACGCATGCGTGTCACACGCAGCCTAGATTGACCTCTGAAGGGGTAGGCTACACACGGGGCAAGCACAGATGTTAGATACGTGCGTGACTCACCGTCTGCCAGGAAAAAGAGCGTGAAAAAGAAGCGCGTGTGCGCGTTGGCAACACCCCCGCCAAAAGAAGAATTGTACTCTGTCTGAGGAGACAGAACAACAGTAGAAGGGAACGCTGTTTGAGGGAACAGGCCCAGGAAAACCAGAAAAAGAGAAGAAAGAGAAAAAGCTGTCAGAGGTAACAGGGAGTACGAACTTGAAACGCCGTGAAGTAAATCGCGTGTGAAACGACAAGAAGTACGTATTTCACCCACTCGCTCTCCACGAAAAGCACGTACAAGGAAATGGTGTTCTACACGTACCTTTTATGCAGGCCCACACGTCCAGCGTCACTTCCGCGTGTACGCGCTAGGGCCATTTCCACCAATTACACGCTTTGTCACTTCCGCGTGTACGCGCTAGGGCCATTTCCACCAATTACAGCTTTGTCACTTCCGCGTGTACGCGCTAGGGCCATCTCCACCAATTACACGCTTTGTCACTTCCGCGTGTACGCGCTAAGGCCATTTCCACCAATTACACGCTTTGACAGTCGGACGTGTCTTTCATTTTTTTAACACGCAACATTTCAAACGTGTGCCATATTCAACGTGCACGTGACTTCATAGACGTGCATACGCTGGTGGCCTTTGGGCCAATGAATGTACAGACGTGTGCTGACGCGCTTACGCGCTAAGGGCCTTTCCTCGAATTACACGCAGACGTGCTGGATTTTCACGTGCAAATTCACTCCGTATCAAGCTGGCCACACGTTCACACATGGAAGACCATGCTCCTGCCCAGAAGGCTGAATTACTGCCCCCCAGAGCCCTGAGCACGCTCCCACCTGCCATCTGCTGCTGCCTGACTGCCTGCTGCCCACGTCCCCTGCCATTTGCTGCCTGCACATCAGCCAGGGGTGCTGTTGCTGTGACCACCCCTGCTGGAACCGAAGACTCCCGACTGATTTTCCATCGCCCCACAGCCCAGCCCCAGGACCCAGTTGCCCACCCACTCCTGCCTCTGAGGTTGCCATGTCGGGCACTGCAACATCTGGCACCAGTGGCAACCCCCGGCCAAGGAGGCAGAGGGGCACCAGCTTCACTGCCACCGAAGTTGGTGTCCTGGTGGAGCATGTCCTGGGGCAGTATGATGCCCTCTTCGGAAGGCTGCGCGCCGACAAGGAAGGACGGACTCGGATCTGGATGGACATTGTGACTGCCATCAACGCGGAGGAGGTGGCAGTCCGCGACTACGAACGTGTCAGGAAGCGCTGGGAGGACTTCAGGTCCAGGACCCTCAACAAGGCCCGGCGCCTCCTGAAGGCAGCGGATGCTAAGGGGCGCCGGGGCCACTTGTCGGAAGATCAGATGAGGGTCCTGGAACGCATATCCCCAGCGCTCCACGTCCAGGTCCTTGAGAGGCAGACCCGTCTGGAGTCGAGCGGTAAGTGTACATGCATACTGATTGTAAGCTGTGCGTGTGGTGTGCCAGGGGTGTGCAGGTTGAGCATGTATTTTTATGTGGGCAAGTAGGGGGGGGTGTACAGGGCCGTGAGGGTGACACATGTGAGGGATCTCATGTGTGACACATGGATGGTGCTTGTGTGTGTGGGCTTGCATGGCACAGGATGTGGAGGAATGATTGTCAGGTGTGACATGGATGTCGATCGGAACACTGCGACAGTTGGTGGAGGTGTACACATGCATGCAAGTTTGGTGGTGTGTGTGCATGTGTAGTGTACTCCCTATGTTGCATGTGATGTGTGGATGACCTTTGGCTGCTCATGCTGTTGTATGTGAATGGATGGTGCTGGCTGTTGCAATATGGCTGTGGTATGGCTCATGTGTGCAGGTTGAAATGACATGTGTGTTGGGGATTGTGATGCCATGTCTGAGGTTTACCAATGCCACTCATGTATGACTGTCATGTATGTATGAGTCCATTGGACAGTGCCCTGATGCCTGTGTTTTCTTTCTCCCTGTCTGCAGCGTCAACTGATGAAGAGGGCGGAGAAGGTGCTGTGGAGCACAGCGGCAGGGGTCGCACCACCAGCCGGAGACGCAAGGCCCGGATCCCCTCCCAGGTTCTGATCTCGTCGGGGAGTCAGGAGTCCGGTGCCGTGTCCCAGGCCGCAGCTGCCGAGGGGAGGTCCAAGAGGCGGAGGTTGGAGTTGGACTCCTCGGCAGCAGAAGGGGCAGCTGGGACCCCACAGGGCCCAACGGAGGAAGATGGCACAGAGTCATCCAGGTTGGTGGGGGATTTGGAGGAGGAGGAGGCCGTGCAAGCGACAGAGGCGGGGTCCGGAGGTGGGGATTCCACTGGTGCTAGTGGTGCAGTGCAGGATCTGGGACAGGAGGCAGCACAGGCCGCCGCAGAGGTGCCTGTGTGCAATCCTGTCCATGCTCCCGTCACTGCATCATCTTGCACCAGCAGGGATGCCTACCTCCAGACCCGTTCTCAGGGAGGGGATTGGCTTACAACACCTGGCCTTCCTCTTCCTGCGGATGTGGCTATCCTGCACCAGGTTGAGCCTGTCCAGGGTGGGGTGGCGTTGCGTCAACGGGCCATGCGAGCTGACCTGCAGTCTTTTCATGATGAGTCTGCACGTCTTCTCGCATGGCTCGTTGACTGCGTTGACCCACTGGGACAGCTCACCAGGGCTGGATTCCCCCGTTTCCTGGACCTTGTTCCGACCCCCTCCTCCACGGAACCCCCTATGCCCCAGTCGTCCTCCATGCCATCTTCCCACCCATGTGTCACCTGGGTGCCCTGTGGAGCTGCCTCCGACCGTGCAGCCAGGCTGGTGGACAACAGTTCCCTACCACATTCGGGAGTCGGATGTCCAGCAGGGGTGGCCACATCAACGACTGCACCCCAGCTGGAGGAGGATGTGGAGGCACCATCGGACAGGGCACATGGACAGCAGCAGCTGCAGCAGCAGGAGGCTGTAGGTGGGAGCCACGATAGCTCGGGGCCTTCAACATTGGAGGGACAGGCATCGGCCGGAGGGCAGGAGGACCCTGGACGGGAAGTGTCTTCCGTGTGGCAGCGGTTGGGCCACGCCATAGATGCAGAGCGGCGGCGGGCAGAAGAGGCGCAGCTCACGATGGTCAGGGCGGAGAACTCCATGCGGAGGGCCCTGAGGCAGGCCGAGTGCCTCGAGGCAATCCGCAGGGAGTTGGAGGTGA
Organism: Ambystoma mexicanum; assembly: GCF_040938575.1. Taxonomy (NCBI): domain Eukaryota; kingdom Metazoa; phylum Chordata; class Amphibia; order Caudata; family Ambystomatidae; genus Ambystoma; species Ambystoma mexicanum. The sequence goes on along the minus strand of NC_090932.1, from coordinate 743,655,774 downwards.
ACATGTCGGCGTCCCTGCGGACCCTCGGGGCCATGGAACAGGACCGCCTCCGGGACATAGATGAGGAGTTCGATGATGCCCTGGCCCGGAACACCATTAAGTGAGCCGCTGGACTGGCCCGCCGCCATTGTATATAGTTATTTAGTGATAGGTTTCCTTTATAGTTTATTTTTATTTGGAGTCGACGGACACTGCTCCACCTTTTGTATATAGTCCCATTTTAGATAGGTTTTTTGGTAGGTTTCATTTCTTCTGTTGGGATGATGGACCCTGAATACTTTGTACATAGTTGGACTTTGGATTTGGACATTTTTTTTACTAGGAATATCTTTTCCCATGGAGCAATGGTTTTCTATTTGTTTTTTCCCTTCATTTCCTTTTTATGGAGTTGAACTTTGGAAGTAATTTTTTTGGATTATCATTTATTGATTTTAATTTGAAAAGGGACAGCCAGCTTAATTTTGTTTTTTTTTTACTTGTGTATTTTGTTTAATTTTGTTTGCCATTACTGTTGTTATTAATACATTATTTGGATTTTTTCATTCTTCAATGTGTGGTTTCATCTCATTGTTTTCATGCATGTCATGATATGGGTTTTCAGGTTCACTTGCAACCATTGTGTGTGTGTGAGACACATGTGTTGATTTACATTGTTTCCATTGGAGTAGTATCATGGGCGCATGTAATACTTGGTTGTGTCTTTGGGCTGTGGTGGCTGGCCATGAGGCCCATGCTTGAGGATTGTCAGGGCCTGTGGGCAGGGGGACATGAGTGGGGGCCTAGTGGGGGCTGCCCATGGTGGCTGGGGGGTGGGGGTGAAAGGGGACATGAGTGGGGGCCTGGTGGGGGCTGCCCATGGTGGCTGGGGGTGGGTGGGAGACATGAGTGGGGGCCTGGTGAAGGCTGCCCATGGTGGCTGGGGGGTCGGGGTGGTGGGAGACATGAGTGGGGGCTTGGTGGAGGCTGCCCCTGCACTGCTGGGGGGTGGGGGTGATCGGGGACATGGGTGGGAGCCTGGTGGGGGCTGCCCATGGTGGCTGGGGGGGGTGGGTGGGAGACATGAGTGGGGGCCTGTTGGGGGCTGCCCATGGTGGCTGGTGGGTGAGGGTGGTGGGACACATGAGTGGGGGCCTGGTGGGGGCTGCCCATGGTGGCTGGGGGGTGGGGATGATAGGGGACATGAGTGGGGGCCTGGTGGGGGCTGCCCAATGTGGCTGGGGGGTGGGGGTGGGTGGGAGACATGAGTGGGGGGCTGGTGGGGCCTGCCCATGGTGGCTGGGGGGTGGGTGGGAGACATGAGTGGGGGCCTGGTGGGGGCTGCCCATGGTGGCTGGGGGGTGGGGGTGGTGGGAGACATGGGTGGGGGCCTGGTGGAGGGTGCCCCACACTGCTGGGGGGTGGGGGTGGTGGGAGACATGAGTGGGGGCCTGGTGGAGGCTGCCCATGGTGGCTGGGGGGTGGGGGTGGGTGGGAGACATGAGTGGGGGCCTGGTGGGGGCTGCCCATGGTGGCTGGGGGGTGGGGGTGATGGGGGACATGAGTGGGGGCCTGGTGGAGGCTGCCCATGGTGGCTGGGGGGTGGGGGTGGTGGGAGACAGGAGTGGGGGCCTGGTGGAGGCTGCCCCTGCACTGCTGGGGGTGGGGGTGATAGGGGACATGGGTGGGAGCCTGGTGGGGGCTGCCCATGGTGGCTGGGGGGGTGGTGGGTGGGAGACATGAGTGGGGGCCTGGTGGGGGCTGCCCTTGGTGGCTGGGGGGTGGGGGTGATAGGGGACATGAGTGGGGGCCTGGTGGGGGCTGCCCATGGTGGCTGGGGGGTGGGGGTGGTGGGAGACATGAGTGGGGGCCTGGTGGAGGCTGCCCATGGTGGCTGGGGGGTGGGGGTGGGTGGGAGACATGAGTGGGGACCTGGTGGGGGCTGCCCATGGTGGCTGGGGGGTGGGGTGGTGGGAGACATGAGTGGGGGCCTGGTGGAGGCTGCCCATGGTGGCTGGGGGGTGGGGGTGGGTGGGAGACATGAGTGGGGGCCTGGTGGAGGCTGCCCATGGTGGTTGGGGGATGGGGGTGGTGGGAGACATGAGTGGGGGCCTGGTGGAGGCTGCCCCTGCACTGCTGGGGGGTGGGGGTGATAGGGGACATGAGTGGGGGCCTGGTGGGGGCTGCCCATGGTGGCTGGGGGGGTGGGGGTGGGTCGGAGACATGAGTGGGGGCCTGGTGGGGGCTGCCCATGGTGGCTGGGGGGTGGGGGTGGTGGGAGACATGGGTGGGGGCCTGGTGGAGGGTGCCCCACACTGCTGGGGGGGTGGGGGGTGGGAGACATGAGCAGGTGTGCAGGGTAGTCCCCTGTTTTGTGGGCTGCCTGCAGGGGCCGTGGAGGGTGTACAGGGAACACCTGTGAGGACCCACCCAGCCTAATCGCGTGTGATTATTCCCGCGCACCCCTGTAATACACGTACCCAGCCAAATCGCGTGTGATAATTCCCGCGCACCCCTGTAATACACGTACCCAGCCAAATCGCGTGTGATTATTCCCGCGCACCCCTGTAATACACGTACCCTGGCTAATTGCGTGTAAAACTTCACGCGTACCCCTGTAATACACGTACCCAGCCAAATCGCGTGTGATTATTCCCGCGCACCCCTGTAATACACGTACCCTGGCTAATCGCGTGTAAAACTTCACGCGTACCCCTGTCATACACGTACCCACCCAATTTGCGTGTGAAAATTCCCGCGTACCCCTGTAATACACGTACCCTGGGTAATCGCGTGTTTAACTTCACGCGTACCCCTGTCATACACGTACCCTGGCTAATCGCATGTAAAACTTCCTGCGTACCCCTGATATGAACGTTACCCGCTTTGCGTTCCTTGTTTGGCAGCCCTGTAAACTGGTCCAGGGTTAGCGCAGCCCTTTGCGATGATTTAGCGATTTTGATGGCTTTTCCTTGCGCGAGGGCGTTCTTGGGGGCGTTACTGGCGCTGCTGCAGGGTCGCTGCGATACTCTGCGCCACGGCTGCTTTGGGAGCCTGAAATCCATGAATACGCTGTGCGTGGAAATCGGTTTTGGCGCACGCGCCTGGCGCAGACAATCGCACGCGGACACTCTGCGCCAGCCGCTTGCGACACTTTTCTGCGAAATTCTATGAATCACCCTGTGTGTTTCACTCAAAATGCGCACTCACTATGTTTACTCTGAGTCCCCTCAATGCCAAATGCCCCTTAACTGCCTGCACAGCCTGGCACAGCACCCCAATCCAGAGATCAGACTGACATTTAGAGAACAAAGCATCCGCTCACCTACTCAATTTGTGTGCACACAAACTGCTGCGTGAAGGCAAGCATCTGCAGTCAAGGGCATGTGGTAAGGGGCCCCCAGCACCATTGGAGGAGGCATTGGAGATCACGTTGTCTGATCAACAGATGTTTTGACTCCAGTAAATCCAGGAAACAATAACAAGGTGCACAAATTGCAGAAAAACAGCTCTTTAATGCTTGCAATTATCATCCGGGATGTCAGTCTCAGGTGACCAAAAGGCTGAGAAATCATGACCCACCCACATAAGGCTACTGCATTTATAGACAAAAACCACGGAAATACAATGGGCCTCATTACGAGTATGGAGGCAGCCATGCCCTGAATAAGGGCATGGCTGCCTTAATACCGGGTTCCAGTACTGGGTTCTGTGAATGAGGAATTACTGGGTCATTCCGACCTTGGAGGACCCGGTAATTCCTCATGCACAAAACCATTCCCCATTCCCATTTTTTGAGCCCCCATAGGGCTCAATGGGAATGGGGATGTAGCTAATAACGGGTCCATTAATAACGGGCCCATTATTAGCTCCTTGGTCCCCTCGCGGGACCCGGAACGGACGTCTGGTTTTACCAGACTTCCGTTCCGGGTCCCGCTAGGGGACCTCGTAATCAGGCATCCTGTAATGAACGGTGCCGGTCCTGTATCGGCACCCTTCATTACGGGAGCGCCTGCCTCGTAATGAGGCCCGATATATTCCAGACATTACGTGAATGCAAATCTACTCTATTGGTTAGTACATTACATGTGATATTCAAAATCCATCCACCTGCAGATTACCTAATTGGGCAATTAGTGAACAGTGAAACCAGCACAATGTGGCAATAATAGTAGATACACTAACATCCTTTCCCATGACACCAGACATTTTGGCACCCTATACCATTACCCAGACTTTGCAGCCTCCTCATTGTGAAACATATCTTTGCAACTACCATACTGGTACATGTCGCTATCCCCATTACTCATCCTTCCAGCTAAGCCAAGGACAGAAACTGTTAGTTTGCAGGACATTCATCTTGATAGCGAAAGAGAGATCCTCATTGAAAAACATATAACAGAGGCCTAACTTTTGAGAAGTGATTGCTTGTGTTATTTGTGCTACCAAGCCACTCTGCCACGTACACGGCAGTAAATCCAAAGCCTGATTCAATATTTCGGCAGTGCCTTACCTTGAGGCCTAATTCACACCAGATGATGACGTTTGCAACTATTGTATTTTCCATCTGACTAATGCTAAAGACATGGGGCCTCATTACAAGTCTGCTGGTCTGGAAACAACGTGCCGAATCGCAGACAACAACCACTGTGCGACCGTTGCACCGTCAATTGACCTAGCGGCAACCCCAGAGGGCATCAAAAAAACACTGCTGCGATGGTAGCAAGACAGCATTATGACTGCTGCCCACACAGAATCACTGGCACCAAAATGCTGGTGCCACTGTGAAAACTGCACCGGAAACAACGCCAGCGCGGGGCACACATTAAGCAGGATCAAGTGTGCATTAACAGCCCACAGGTGTGCACAATCAGCCCAGCTGCACACCATGAGCACTGTGGCTGTTGACAAGGACAACACCCACACCTCACACACACAGCAACACAACCATGCTGCCACTTTCAGCTGCAGCCATGGACCTGGAGGTGCTCCATGCAGGAGTGACTCTGCAGGACAATGATAACCGGCAAAAGGCTGACAGACAATGGCGGAGAAGAAGGAGGAAGATCACCAATACCCCGCACAAGGGCCACACCCTGGACCCTGACTGACAAATACATACTCTCTACCGCCTCTACCGCCTCTCTACCACCTCAACAGGGAGACCACCCTCTCATTAGTGGACCTCATCCATGATACAGGAGCAGCATCAGTGACTGCAGGCTCTTCCTCGACAGTTGCAGAAGGAGCAGCGTCAGTGGCTGCAGACTGTTCCATGTCAGTTGCAGCAGGAGCAGCATCAGTGGCTGCAGGCTTTTCCACCAAATTTGTTGCAGGAGTTGGCTCTTGGGCATGCGGCCTACTCTCTGGGATTGTGGCCTGCCTGTGTGGTGCTGCTGTGTCCTGGGTGCTGGATGCTATGTAGATTTGCCCTCCTACCATGTCTGGTGCCCCTTGCTGTGCTTGGCCCAGCGCCATCGCTATCTGTGCCTGAGGGTGGAAGAAATGCATGACGTTAGACACCTTGTGGCTTCCCATTGCCTTGATACAGTCAAATCGGACATTGTGTGGCATGGTGTTGAGGGGTCAAGCTGTGGGACATTGCATGGTGCATTCCTGCATGTTTTATAGGACACCAGTGGCAATTTGGTGGATGTTGGTACATGCAACACAGCTGTAGTTAGATTTCTGGTGTGGTGACATAGCATTTGCAGGGGACAATGCCTTGCAGTTGTGGCCAGAACTGTGATCTGAAGGGGGCTGTGAAGGGGGCTGTGTCCGGTGGAGGGTGGATGGAATGGACCATGCATATATTGATGGGTGACATAGGGACAGGTCGAGGTGGTGCATGTGGGGTTTGTGGTATGTCGGGCAGGGATATGGATGGTCACTGTCATTGCCATTGCATGGGAGGGTGGCTGTGTGCAGGTGACACAGTGAGGTGGCTTCTTGTGTAGGTGGGATTGGGGCAGGCATGGGAGACAGGCCATGTGACTTGGATGGCTTACAAATGTACATTTTTAGGTGGGGAAGGGGTGCTGTGGCAGGATGGGAGTTGGAAGATGGGGACTGTGACATTGCAAAATCAGTGTTGTTGTGGTACAGTGGAGATGGTAGGGTGGGCAGGGGCATATGTATGTGTTGGGATGACAAATCAATTGAGATGTTCCATGTGTCCCAGCACAGATGGGGAGTGCTGTTGTGGACTGTGTAGGGCAACATTGCACTTGGCCATGTGGGTATGGCAGCTTGGCATCCCGACTTGGCCGCACAGGGTCAATCCAGGTGCCTTTGGTGCGTGCATGGCTGTGAGTTTGTGTTGGGTGCAAATTGCTCCTGGTCCTGACACACCAGGCGGGAGGAGTTGCTCGTGTATGGGTTTGTGCCCGTGGTGTCAGTGACTGTGCAGGGACCGGTGTCCACTAGACATATGTGTGCATGGGCGCTTGTGGTCTCGGTTCATGTGTCCTTGGGCAACAGCCATATCATGTTGTTCAATGTATGGGTTTGGTGTGGTGTTGTGCATTTCCATGGGACGCAGTACAGGGCTGGCTGTCCGGGTATGAGGGTGTTGTTGGTATCGTACCTACACCATTTCCAGGACGCCACACTTCCAGTGTGCATTGCAGTGTCTGTTGCTCTTGCTGCTCTGGCCTTCTGGGGACACAGGACCCTGCAGGCATGGTATACACAGTGGCACCACCATCGATTCTGTCAGTGCCACTTCTTCTGTGTCCCCATGCCCACTGGAGTGGAGGAGGCCGGGCACCCAGCTCTGGGGCTTGCACAGGAGACCGTTGCGGAACACTATCACATGCGGAGGAAGTGAGGGAAATGCCGAAAGAAGGGAAAGGCAAACAGATTGACAAGAGAGCCCACGCCCCTCAGCACAAGAGGTTTAAGGCCCACAAGGGAAAAGTGGACCGGGGTGAGGTCCTGAAGCAGTGCAGTTGCCTCAGAGGAGACGGCAGAGGGTAAGCAGCCCTGGGGGGATGGATGTGTGCACTCCACCCACCCCTCCAAGGCCCCTTTATGTGTGGACTTCCCCCACACCCCTCTGCGGACCCCTGTATGTGTTGACTCCCCCTCCTCTTCCCCCTGTATGTATGCACTCCCCACCCACCCCTGCACTGCCCCCTGTATGTGTGGACTCCCTCCACCCCTCTACTTCCCCATGTATGTGTGTACTCCCCCCACCCCTCCGCCGCCCCATTTATGTGTGTACTCTCCCTCCCTGCCCCCCCTAGTTGCGTGTGCCACCCCCTGTCCCCCCACCCAGTAAGTGTATGTAGCTGCCTGCCATACCGGAGATTTGCTCCATGTTGTTGCTCGTTGACTGGAAACCTATGTAATAGTATGCACTTGCCACCGTCCAATACAGGACTTGGCCCATGCCATTCTATATATGTATCCATGTGTAGCCTGCCTCCTTTGTGTTCTGTGCCGGGCACCGCGCATTTACCCATTGACCTTGACCACGCATATATGTGTTGTTGCTGCCTTGTAACCTTTGGTTGGCACCTGTATATTGCATACTAATTTAGACAATGCAACTGCTTGTAGCTGCCGCCATGAAACATGTGGCTGGCACCATGCTCTTGCCCACCGATTCTGTCCTCGCAACTGTATGTAGCTGCCATTGTGTAAGATGTGGCTGGCACCATATACTTGCCAGCCATTCTATGTAACCACTGTTTAAGCACTTATTGGAATTGTATGAAGCAACATGTATGTATGTATGCCTCAAATGCACTTATGCAACTAAGTAATCCTTCTTAATAAGGATTAATTAAGTAATGCCCTAGGCCAGTTTGGCGCTTTACAAATTCAAATAAACAAAAAAATAAAAATGTCACATTGTTGATCACTGGGGGGTATTGAGGGGCACCATGGCCTGGCACTCCCAGTGACCTTGAATCTGTGTGCCGACACAGGTCCCTGGACAGCCTCAGGGATCGGGGTTGTCACAGAGCACCCCCAGGCTGTTCATCAGGGATACAATAAGCTGGAAACAAGAATCGTACACAACTCAGGGAACAGCCACTGCAGCACAAGGTGGTATTGTGGGGGAGAAACATCCACTGTGCGGGCGGATTCAAAAGGGGTGGCTGAGCACAAACTAAGGGAGGCCCACCAGTGGGCCACAACGACAATACCTCTCACATAGCAGGAGCAAAATGGAGAGTAGATGCTTAAGCCACAGAGCACATTCGGATAAGAGCCCCCGCAGGGTCCTCAGACCCCGGATCGGTAGGGAGACCGGCACACAAGGCCAGGTGAAGACTCTCCGTTTGAGAACCATCTGCTTCCACCTACAAAAGAAAGAAGGCTGTACACCAGCGGAGAATCAGGGTACGGTCCTGGAGGGGACACAGGGATGGGCTTTAGCCATAAGGAAGGCCCCCATAGGGGTTCTGTCTCTACAACGTTTTCGCAGATCCTCGGGAAACACCCGAAAAGTTACCCCCCCAACTCTCACGAAATGGTGTATGGGGAGGACACCCCTGCCCCGGCGTTGACCAGGGATGACTTGAGGATATATTGCATGAGATCAAGGCAATTAGAACGGACATACAAGCATCAAATTGTGATCGCAAGGGCAGCATAGACAATCTAGAGGACAAAATGGAGGGAATGGAGAACAACCATCTACAGGTGATATGAAATATGAAAGCGTGCATCACTGACTTAGAGATGAGGAAAGAAGAACCACTGCTGAAGCTGGATGATTTAGAAAACAGGCAGAGGCGTAACAACCTACACATTCTCGGAGTGGGAGAACAGAAAGGAGAATCAGCACTTGTAGTGGGACGGAAGGTACAGGGCCTGATAAATCAATTGTTCACTCTCGAAGGAAGCAAGGAGGTGCAGCTTAAAAGGGGCCACAGAGGTGGCGGCGGAAGGGGCAAGGTCCCAAGGTCCATAGTGGTCTGCTTCCTTAGATACAGGGAGAAGATGGAAGTTCTCGAAAAAGCAAAGCGCATGGGGAGATTCCTTTATGAAGGTGATACGATCAGGGTGTTCCAAGATCTTTCGGCCCTGACGCTCGCCCGTCGCAGAAACTGCCTCCCACTCATGCAATGACTTTCCTTAAAAGGCATTAGGTACAGGTGGTCCTTCTCCTTTACCTTAACATTCGAGCTTGGGGAGGTGGACTATCGAGTAACCAGTGGACAAGAGGCTCTTCAAGTGCTCCAGATCGTTAAGAGTGAAGAGTGAAGAGGGGACAGGGGACGAAGAGGACCCTTTTGGAACAGAGGTGGGGTCCAGACAGCCCAAGAGCTTTAAAGAAGAAGGTGCAAAGTGGTAGAAAATTTAGGAAGTTGAATACCCCTCCTCATAAGGAAACTGGAGACAAGAGATGAAGTACGAGAGGCCATCGCTTCTCGGGCAGGGGAGGCTTACGAGCAAAGAATCCTCACCAGGGGGAGGCGAGGTGGTAAAGGGAACAACAGAGGAGTTGCATTTTCTTCCCTAGTTGCACACCCTAGGGTGAGTGTCTCAGGTAGCGTATTGTTCAGGAGGGACTTGGAGGGGGGTCCAAGGTGTTGTTATGGACTCACACATGCAAAGGCAGATCTGGAACACACAGGATTGAGGCAGTTCTTTTTTGCACCGTGTGGACAAGAGGGGAATTCATGGCTTCCGATGGCACACTCTGAGATTAAAGGCCGGGTTGAGGTCCTCAAGATAGGTTCCCTAACTGCAAAGGGCATCAATTCCCCCAGAAAACGCTCTCTACTGGGAAAAGAAATGGAAATTCTGACCTAGATGTTCTCCTGACACAGGAAACCCAGATGGTAACTGGGGAGGAAAGGCGGGTCCCAGGGGCACATGTTGGTCAGGCATTTTGGGGATCCGGGTCCCTTAAAAAGGGTGGAGTGGGAACCCTATTGAACAGAAGGCTCAGACTCTCGGAACCGGTGGTCTGGAGCCGAACAGATGGGAGGACCTTGGTGGTATTGGGGACCATAGAAAATGCGAGGATCACCATATTGTCGGTTTACTGACCAAATGTTGGTCAAATGCAGTTTCTGAAGGAGACCATGGGAGAGGTCTTGAATAGAACGAAGGGTTTCCTTATTGTGGGGGGAGATTTCAATCTGTGGGCGGACAGGGAAATGGACCATAGTGAGGGGCATATTCCTTCGGGGAGCAGGGGAGGACTGCAAATAGAGGGTTTGGTGACTACATGTGAGGCCAGGGACTAATTAATGTGTGGAGGGACTCCCACTACATAGTGAGGAGTTATACTTTTTACTCACCAGTCCATGGCTCCAGGACAACAATAGACTATCTTTTCATGGAGCAACTGCACATTAACAGGGCGGTTCCCTGCAAGTTTTCTCTGAATAGTTGGTCAGACTGGTGGAAATGGAGGTCGTCCTGTCTGGTCTGAAATCCAGGGAATCTCTCTGGCGATGTAACAACCTTCTCCTCACAGATGCTGTTTTCGTGGATGAGATGAGGGAGGCTATTGGAGAATTCTTCCAACTCAATAACACAGGAGAAGTGGAAAGGGGTATGGTTTGGGATGCTGCAAAGGCAACATGGAGGGGCCTCCTCATTAGGGAAGGCGCTGCCAAGAAGAGAATTAGGACATTGTTATCCCAAAACCTCAGTGGAGAGATTCACCTCCTGGAGAGGGTCGAGGGTAAGGGGGAGAGGGAAAGGGAAGAAGATCTTAAAGTGGCAAGAGGTAAGCACCAGGAACTGAGAGATATAAAGATGGGAAAAGTGGTATCTTGCCTGAATTACCTGAAACAGAGATACTACAAGAAGGGGGACAAGGCTGATACATTACTGGCGGCCAAACTCTGAGGCCAGAGGGTGGAGGACTGGGTGACTAAAATTCAGGGAGAAGAGGGTCAATGTTGGCTCGGGAGCAGGGGCGATTGCAGGAGAATTTGCAGCATTCTATGAGAACCTATTTGGGAAAGAAGGGACCTCAGATGACGACTCTATGGGGACATACCTTGAAGAAGTACCACTCGCGAGACTCCGTACTGTGGAGAGGCTCGAGCTAGACAAGCCCATTACAGAGAAGGAAGTGCTGAAAGCGATAGCGGGACTGAAACTGGGAAAGGCACCAATTGAGGACGGATATACGGCGGGGTTTTATAAGACCATTACAGGACCTCTCTCACTGTATCTCGGAGGCCTGTTTACCGGCATCATGGCCACTGGGAGCCCGCTCATTCAGGAGTGCCCTGATTACTGTCATCCCAAAGGTGGACAAAGACCCAGAGCACTGTAAATCATATCGTCCCATCTCCCTGCTTAATGTGGATGCAAAAATCTTCACCATAATACTGGCCAGTAGAATAGAGGGCCTTATGCCAAGACTCATCCACTTGGATCAAGTGGGTTTCATACAGGGTAGACAGGGGGCAGACACCATGCGTAAGATACTACATTTTATGGGCGCTGCTGTGGAAGGGGGGAACCCAGTAAGGTGGCCACAGACGCATAGAAGGCCTTTGACCGGATGGATTGGGGCTTTCTCAGAGGGGTACTACAGAAATTTGGCTTTGGTAAAGGGATTCTAAAGAGTATCCAGACTATATACAAAAGTCCATCGGCCAGGGTTACGGTCAATGGGCGATTGTCCCGGACCTTCAGCTTACAACGGGGCACGAGACAAGGGTGTCCACTGTCGCCCTTGCTGTTCACCCTAACAATGGAAATATTGGCAGAGTATCTGAGGAGAGCCCTGTAGATTGAGAGTATCAGGGTTGGTGATAAAGAATTCAAACTGGGGGTTTACGCAGATATCATTCTGCACTTCAAGCACCCCGCCCACTCCATCTCCGCAGCCATGAAGGCAATCAAAGTGTTTGGGAGGTTCTGAGGGTTTAAGATGAATTCTGGAAAATCAGTGGTCTTGCCCTCTGCCACTGATTCCACCAGAAACATAGAATAATTGAAACCACAGGGACTGCGGATTCAGTTGGAGGGGGTGAAATACCTTGGGATCAACGTTGTGCATTCCAGATAGGACCTGGGCCAGGCCAATTACCCTCCCTTGTTTGACAAATTATTTTCCGAGATGGAGGGATGGGGGAAAGGGCAGCTGTAGTGGATGGGGAGGCTTAACGCGATAAAAATGAACCTCCTCCTGAGAGTTCTGTACTTATTCCTGATGCTCCCAATCCAGGCTCCGGAGGACTATTTGAAAGAGGCTAAGCGGAGCATTACAAGATTCCTATGGCAGGGCCAAAAGCCCAGGGTGGGATATGGGATGCTCATTCTCCCAAAGGAGAGGGGAGGGGTAGGCCTCCCAGACCTGATGTTGTATTATAGAGTGGCACAACTTAGGGCACTGGTCCTGCACTTGAGGGAGGATCCTGATAAACAATGGGTGTTTCTGGAAAATCAGCACCGGCTACGGTGGGGGAATGGCTTTGGGTCTCAAGGAACAGCATCCCGAGACGTATCAGAGATCACCCAATCCTTGGGGTCCTATGGGATGTTCTGGCTATGGGGGAGAAAATCACCAACTGGCCCTCTCCCATGAGTCATATCTGGGCACTGCCTGTTAGGGATAAAATACCGGAGGTTGAACACTATCAGCCCTGGTTTGAGGCGGGACTCAATAGGGTGGGCCAACTGGTACAAAAGGAGGAATTTATAAGCATTCAGAAGCTTGAGGAGGCACTTGGTATTGGGGGATTATCTGCGCTGTTATACCTTAGGTTAAAAGGGATAATCATGTCGGAGAAATGGAAGAAGTGCATTCACAGGTATCTTACTCCAGTCGAGAAGATTCTAGAGGGGTAATCAGATATGAAAGGCCTTATCTCACGCCTGTATGGGGCACTGCTGTAACCCACGGAGGTGGTCACTGGAGGGCTCAGGGCACGATGGGAGAGAGACTTGGACATGGAAATGGGGGACGACCTATGGCACTGCTTGTGTAAACGAGCATTCAAGTCTTCTATCTCATGCCAGTACAATTTACATGCAATATAACTGCTTCTTCATTGGCAGTACGACCCGGTGAGCCTGTCTATAATGTTCCCAACCATGGATCGCAGCTGTTGTCACGGGTGCGGAGCCAGAGCTGACTACTGGCATATATGGTGGGCGTGTCCCAGAGTGCAGGTGTTCTGGACTGAACTCCTGGGGTGGATCGGGGATGCAGGTGGGGGAGTAAACAGCTTGGACCACTTGTTTGTCCTGTTTGTGTTGGAGAGATGTGACGATAAGTGGAATTCGCCCTCACCCCTAGTACATTTTCTTCTATTGGAGGCACGAGCATGCCAGGCCAGACATTGGAAAAGGGGGCTCCTCCCCACGCTGAAAGAATGGTCCAATGTAGCCAAAGACATATATCTCATGGAAAGGATCTGTGCAGCAATCCACGGAGGTAGCTCCTCAGGGGAACAAAATGGTTGCAATTCCATAGCATGCTTCAGTGAAGGGACAAAGGGTACATGGTTAGAAAGGAGGAATCAGCCCAGCCTCCCAACCTTCTAAAACAGGAGAGAGGCACCTTTGACTCCATGGGGGCAATGACGATATGGTCACAGGCTGCTCGTTTCAGAACTTCTACATGAATACACAGTTCAAATCTATATCTGCCTCATATGAGAATCCACACACAAAAGAGAGGGGGGAGGTGGGGGGAAATAAAAGGGAAGTATGACATATTGCCTATTGTAGAGGGTTTCTCCCTCATGTTGTAAAAATGTAATAAAAAGAAATGTTAAAAAAAAGAAATAAAACGCAGACACTCCAAAATGCACAGCTGTGGGCACGGAACTACTCTTACGTGCAGATAATCGGCTGAAAGACAATGCTTTCCTGCCCCCGAGACCCTCACCAAGTACCCCCCCTCATCTGTGCCAGCTCCCCCCACTTCCCAAATGGTCCCCTCAACTACCCTGCCCTTTCACTTTCCCCCGTAACACACACTGTTTCTATGACGCAGTTTGCTTTGAAATGTCGGCTTTTCGAGGATATAGCCGAGGCTACAGACACCTTTGTGGTCCAAACTCAGTCCCTAGATCCTCTCAAGCTCACATATTTCACTTGGTGCCCTCTAGCCGACCCCACCCCTAGCCTGATGGCATTTGTTTGTTCTTGACCTGCAAATAGCTTCTTTTCAGAATTTGATTTTTCCATATCCTTGGCTGTAGCCGAAGTTATCTCACGAATTGAGAGCAAAACTAGATGGCGGCATTTTCATTTCTGAAAACCATTATCCAGCAATGCATCATGGGAGATAAAACTATCAATGTTTTGAGATGGGGGCACCCCCTTCTCCGTCAAATATTTAAATAACTTCTGCACAGAATAACCCCAAACCATGCATGGGCCCGTTCCAAATCCATCCAGTGGTTTGGGCTGTGCACTTTGGCAAAAATGTACCTTGTTTGTCCATGGGAAAATGAATGAGAGGTAGGCCGCAACTCTGGATAAAATATTGTTTTTTTCTACTTAATGACTTTCTTATTTTTTAATGTATCTTTACACAACTTTGCAATCTGGGGGGGGGGGCGAGTCCCTAATCACTTTCAAATTGTTGGTAAAATCTGTTAATTGAATCAAAAGTTATTAACAATAGAATTTTGAGGGGTTCCTATGTGAGTCTGACTTACCTTAACTATGGGGCTGTCGCTGCCCTATAATATACATATTGGGAAATGCCTGTCTTGGGCTGATAAAGCTATCTATGAAGTAGCAGAGCCCTGTAAGAAAAAGAACATTTTCTGGAGCAAACGGCTTGCATTTGGGCTAATTTGCTGATATGGCTCTAAACTCGAGGTGAACTTCCAGCGATGGCCACTAGGCAGCATTGTTGCATGTGTGACTTTTCTCAGATGCCATTTTCTCCATGAGACAGTCAATGTGAGCATATTTATCACAACAAAACCTTGAAATTCAGTGGGTATGCAACCTGATCACCAGTGTCCCCCCGTAAATGTCTTTCTCCCATAATGTAATTCTGTATGTCATTTTGAATCTCTTCTGTGATATTATGTATTTGCTCATGGGCTTTGCAACAGGGGGATCAATGAGTTAAGATGGTCATCACTACCAACATGCACTGAATAGAGAGGGTTTTGTCATGCTAAATCAGCTCACCTTAACTATCTTCTAACTAAACTTTTTTTAGTGAATGTCAATGTCAAGGGTTTTATTATGCTAGCCATGGCCTTTGGCTATACATGTTGCACCAATAATTTGAAAAGCGATAAGGCCAGTCCATGGCTTTCCCCATGTTGAACTCAGGCTCCACTGCTCATTAGCCATTTACAGTGATGCATATTTTAGCTGCAGCTGTCGAACTTCCATTTTAAGTCTTGCTTGAGGGAGCTTTATCTCTATACAGAGCTCTTTTATTGGTCTGTAGAGGGACAATGGTGGCGATCAGCTGCTCTGTGACTCATGTCCAAGTACATCATGGTGAAGGTTATGTTTTATGATTGGCTATTTTATAGATGCAACTGTCTGACCACTCTCTCCTCTCTTCTTATCTTCACATTCCCTGTCCCCTGATGCTTCCACCAGCACTGACAGTCTCCTTCTTCGTCATTCGACTGATGAAGCGTGTGCCAGTTGCTGTGTTTGCCACTTCCTTGATCCCCCATCGGCCCCCCTCATTGGACTCTCCCCCTGACTCTGTTCTTGCTAACCTCCAACTCTCTATCTCCAACAGCCTGGGTATCCTCGCTCCTGTCATGAGTATCTGCATGAAGCATGCTTCCAAATGCAACTTTTGGTATGACTCTGACTTGGCCGCTTTGAAACATTGGCCGCTTTGAAACACAAGTGCAAAGCTGCAAAGCCGAAATGGTTGACAACCAGCTCATCCTCTGACAAAATGGCCTGCCACCTACTTCAAAGGCAATACCACCTCTCCATCTGCTCCAAGAAAAGGGGTCATGTCCAAGCCAGTATCTCTAGAGCCACCAACAACACGGCTGAGCTCTTTAAAATCTACAAGGAACTTGCCAATCCTACCAATGTGTCCTCTTCCCCTCTCCCCTCACAGGCCCTCTGCTCTGCGCTGGCCACCCACTTCTCCTCCAAAATCTTAGACTTCCTACGCTCCCTGCCTTCTACTCCCCCTCTCCGCTCTCTAACCCCCTCTCTCACCTCCCTTGGCCCCCTCTTCCCCATACTCTCCTCGTTCTCTCCCATTGTGCCAGATAAACTCCCTAGAGTCATCCGCTCTATGAAAGTCTCCTCTAAACACATGTTCCACAGCTCCTCCAAAACCATCAAGGACAACATTGCCTCCCTCGATCCAGCCTTGGCTGACCTCTGCAACCACTCATTTGCCACTGGCTCCTTCCCCCAGCCCTCAAGCACTCTCTTGTGCACCCTCTCCTGCTGACCCTTTTTGCCCTGCTAACAGCCTATTGCCATCACCCCTTTCCTGTGCTAAGTCATGGAGAAACTGGTCATTCCCCAACTGAACATCCACAGCCTGGATTCCAACTCCCCCTCTCTTCTGATCCTCCTCAATCTCTCTTTTGCATTTGACACTGTCAACCACACCATCCTCATAAACCGTCTGCGTGACACCCAAGGCATCAGGACACATCTACCTTGCCATTCTTGCCTAGCTGATCTCCACTTTCAAACCTCATTTCCAGTGTTATGCAGATGACACAAGCTCTCCTTAAAGCTGCCATCCTCTACCTCATCTTCCTCCTCCCTCATCCCTTACCGGGTGACTGCTATTCAGGCATGGTGCTCTACCAATGATCTCTGCCTTAATGCCAGAAAGACAGAGATCCTACTCATTTGGACACCTGCTCCTTGTCCCCCTCCCTCTGTGGCGAGACTGCTTGGGTCCCATCCCCTCACCCACCTGTGAGGCAAAAACATTGGGATTGACTTTGACTCCTCTCTCTCGTTCTCTCCACACATCATTGACCTTGCCAAGAAGTCTAACTTTCAGCTCCAACTTCTAAGGGTCATTCTTCTTTTCCTCAACTCCCCCCAGTAGCTCAACATCTCCAGGGTCCTGGTTCTCTCTATGGTTGACTACTGAAACAGCCTCTTACTCAATCTGCCCCTTTCCTCCCTTTGCCCCCTCTAACTAATCCACCTCATCTCTCCTGCCCTAAAATCTCTCAAATGGTGCTCGGCACTGCAAGGATCAAATTGAAGACTGTCTATATCATCTACAAGGTGGTCTGGGTCCTGAGACCTCTTTTTATCCAGCTTTTCCTCCTTAAATACCTCTCGTCCAGAGTCCTCCAGTCTTCTAACTCCAACTCTCTGTAGGGCAAAAGTTTCTCCAAGCAGAGAGTGGGAGGTAGATCCCTTCCTGTGGCTGGCTCTTCCTTCTGGAATAGCCTCCCCCCTGTGACTTGAGGCAGATCTTCTAAAGTACTGGAAACTTCTCAAGACTTTCTTTTTCTCCTATTCCTTTCCTCTCTGCCTCCCCTACTAACTCTCCCTCTGCTGCTATGTCTGGGGACTGGACCTTTCAGAGTCTTACAGGGGTCAGACCAACCCCCACCAGTCCCGTCTGCATCCTTTGCCAGCACTTACCCTCAGGCTCCCTTTCCCAGACTAGCCCATCTTGGTCCACCCTGTGCACCACACTCATCCTCCCTTTTCCCCCTTTTTCCCCTGGCACTTGCCCTTTTGCCCCCCCAGCAATTCCCTGTCCCCTTCCATGGGGGCACCCCATTCCTGCACTTCACCCTCTATTCCCTCACCCCCTGCACTTACCACCCTCTCAAGCACTTGCACGGTAGGATTGTACAAGTACAATATAACAGTTTTTTCTTGCTATTCTCTTGTCTCCCCCATCTTGTCTTGTGGCACCTGGAAACCCATGTGTATAGGTGCCATACAAATGTCCAATAAATAAATAAATATTGTTTAGGTTGGGCGGAAAGTTGCAGATTGGTGTGTGTAACAGTTCCTTTTGCCCGTTCTGCACCGTGCGTTGATTTTCTTTCCTACAATATGTTGCATTTCTATATATTTTCTTAAATCTTTGTGCAGTGTCAGAGGTATTTTGTAGTATTTTGGTGAGGCTGTTGGGGTAATTTGCAATATTTTGGTGAGCCCTAAATGTACAGGACTGGCTGATATTATTCTTATACCATTGTCATAAAAGGTAAGCCAAAACCAGACCTGGTACAACCTAAAACACAATTTCATTTGCATGCTGTATTTTATCCACAATACCACTTTGGCAGTAATCAAGAATACACCTACCAGGATACTTCAATGCTGTTAGTTATGTAATCAGCCCCTGAGATGGAACCAATTCACAGTGATCCATTTTTGTTTTGTATTTTACCAGATGTGGTAAAATGGAAATACCGCCCTATGGTGAAATGCAACTACCACCTGCTTCATATCTGTCTGAATACTATTTCAAGCAACCAAATGTATAATAAGTAGACTGAGGCTAAATTGATTCTTTCTTCAATGCTTTAAAGAGATTAGAACTTACAAAATGTACAGATATATGCAATGCACCAAGTTATTTTTGCATGGCATTCCTTACAATTCAAAATGAAAATAAACAAAAACCACACATTTCACCAACAAAAGTTCCCCCACGGTAAACAGTCTTTTCCCACAATAGGTTTCAAACACTCTCTTGCAATAGAAGCGAATAGTTCTGCTCAAACTGACCTTGAAATTCGTCACTAATCTTGGCAGCCTATAACCTTCTGTTACATCTGAATCTCCTTACATGAGGTCAAAAACATATAAATAAAAATAAATCCCTTCATTTAAGAACGTGGATGTGCTTTTCATTTGTAAGATGCATTTAACAAAAACCCTTGAAATATAACAATTACTTTGAAATGCATTTGAAAATGAACTGTCCACGTTTGTTAAATTGTACTGGAAAAAAATCATTAATTCTCCTTGCACCTCAATTTTACTAGAACTCACCAACAAAACACGTTTGGTTTTGTGTGCCCACAGACAGCGAGGCCAGGACCCCCCCACACACACAGAATGGAGAATGTCTTTATCGGGTTTTCTTCCCACTCGTCAGAGAAAGATATCAGCCAAGCCTTCCCTGTCAGCCAGCCTGTCTATGAGTGAATGCCCCACACCATCCCAGAGTCAGCCAGAGAGCAAGAGAGAGTGCCCGAGAGAGGCCCAGCCTTCTGAATGACAGCTTTTTAAAAACCCTTTGTCTGTCACCTACATGAATGTATGTTTGCCGACATAAAATGTAAGAAAATATGGCCTTTGAAAGTGATGTCATGTGTACATCAGAACCACCCCCCCTATTTGCATACCAACTCACTAGAATGTTTCATAAAAAGTATGTGATACGCCTAGATTCTAGAAAGGCAGCAATGGATGTAAAGTGTTACATTACTTTGCTCTGTTTTCCTGTTCTGAAGATGAGCAATGGGGCTACTTTGAACAATGTGGTGCTCCACATTCCACATCTTCAGCTGTTCACATATTCACTGCAAAACAAATTCTTCATGTTTATTTTCTTGCACTTCCAATTAACTTTGCACTGCCTGTGTGTGTCATTACATTCAGTTTATCAAATTGCACCACCAAAAGTCATGAACTGAGCTTCCCTGAATATTAGTAAGGAAATATGTTAGAGTTTAGAGGTATTAGTAGAATAAAAACATGTTAGTTTTATTTTTCATTACACTCAGTCCATAACTGTGGTGTGGTGTGTCATGATAACATCATCTGTTATGAAACGCCAAATTCAAACCCCTTTTTAGCTGGCATGTGCTTTGTGCATTCACAATACTGACATACACTAGATTCAACCTAGACTCACACGTCTGAGTCTCACACTCTTGTTAAAAAATGGGATCTTTTTTGAAATTCGGGGCCTTGGTTAAAATTTGGAGCCTATTTTCCTACACTTCCCCTTTGTATCTTCTGGGACCTGAGCGAAGAGTCACTGAGGAAACAAAGTAGGCTTTAGTTCTATACATACGTGTGATCTTGGACACACAAAAAAAATGCATTCTTCGATTTCAGACGGTTAGACACCAAATCATCCATGAACATGTAAAAATTAAACAACACCAAATTGGTAACCAAACGTTTTCACATACTTTAAAAAAAAAAAATATAATATATATATATATATATATATATATATATATATATTACACAGCCCGCGGTAGCAGCCGTGTAGTTATCGTTAAGTTGCTAAACTCATAGGAAGAGCACTTATTGCACTTATTTGGCGGCTTATAACTTCAATCCCCCTGGACTAATCCTCATCAAACCTTGCAAAAAAGTATATGGCCCGTTCTGAATTTGTTTGCCAAACAAATTCTTTTTTTTGTTTGTTTGGTGAGGTTTCCTGCAGGGAGGGGAAAAGTTATAGGGGGTCCCAAAAATATTTTTTTTCCTTAGACTTAATGGGGAAAAACTTTGCGCACGCCTACAGGCCGAACAGCTGGACGGATTTGCACCAAATATTCGGCAGGAGCGGGGGCTTGGGTCAGAAAGCATGCTTTGTGTGTTTGGTGGAAATTGGACCAGTACTTTTGTTGCAAAGGACTGAAATGTATGTCCCAAAAAATGTGTGATATCTGGGTCCACTCGGCTGACCCATTTCCCTGTTCGCTCCACGGACCGAAGTCTCCTTGGCCTGTGGTATGCCGTGCTGTCGGCGAACAGTGGACACAGCAGGTGGTTGGCTTTTGGGAAACACTGCCATGGTGTATCGGAGGAGAGTGCACTGGCGAAAGGGTCTAGAAAATATATCATACGCCATGTGTTGGCAGCAAGAAGGGAGGGAAGGGTCGGGGAGTGAGAAGTGGGTTATGTGAGATATGTGAATAGGTGGAAGAAGACGGAGGAGTGGCTGCAGTATTTGTGCGTATTGCGCCAAATCACAGGTACCTAGACAGGCAACTACTTGGTGTGGTGATTGGAGGCCACTGTTGTAACGGCCTGATAGCTTGTGCTGCAACCTCTTTGCGCCAACCTGTTTCCGTGGTGAGTGGTGGCAGGTCATTTTCAGTAGGGGAGGGATTTGCACATGACTTAGGTTGGGTGGGAGCGTGGGTGGCTGTGTTGTGCGGATGGATTGCGGTAGTTGGGCACATGGTGGCAAGCATGTGTGCATGAAGTTGTAGTGGATCTGTTGAAGGGTTGGAGTATTGGGTGCATGGCCTAAGGCTGTAGGCCAAAGGGCATGCAGTCAAGAGCCTAGGCCTTCAGCACACCCACCGCAGCAATGCATGTCTTACTCTGCATTCTGTAGAGGGTGGTACTTCCATAGTGTGGTGTGTGGAGATAGGTTGGAGTAGGGCCAATGTTGCGAACAATATGTGGGTAGGTTGGCAGTGACAGAATACTTTGTGAATGGAAGTGGCTACGGCTGTAGTATATGAATGAAAGTGCACAGGGGTGCAGGACACAGTCGTTTCTCTCTACATTATGGTAATGGTTCCACTTTTTAGCTGCAAAGCTCCATGGCGGTGCACAGGGTGGGTAGGAGTGCTGGTGGCAGTGGTGTGTATGTGGATTGTCGTACTTGGTGCCATGGTGACATCCATGATGGCATTATGTTGCGGTGGATGCGTTCAAGGCCTAGACTATTGGGTTCATGGCCGAAGGCCGTAGCCCTTGCATTGAAGAGCCCAGGGCTTGAGCACACTCACAGCAGTAATGATTTTGTGACTCTGCATTAGTTAGAGAGTGGAGACTTACACGAATGGGTGATGAGCACATTTCAGACGCAAGAGAGCAGCAAAAGTGAGCTGGCATACGTGTACATTTGGTTGCGCAGGTGAGGTCACTGTTAGAACATGGTAACGTTTTTATGTGTGGTTGCAAATGGTGCAGTGAAAAGTCACGCAGTGTGGCCACTGGGTGCATTGTTTGCACAGTGTCAGTATGGAAGAGGGTTTGGTTGAACTGCAGTTTATATGTGACTGGATAGTGTGCTGTGCGTAGATTGTATGGAGTAGGGGAAATGTAGTGAACATTTTGTGATTCTGTTGGCAGTGACACAATACTTTGTGAGTGGAAGTACGTAAGACCATACTATGTGAATGAAAGGGTGTAGGTGTACCAGAGACAGTGTAATATTTGTAGATTATGGTAACTGTTGCATTTAACGCTGCATTAGGCACAGGTTTGTGAGCTTTGGAGAATGGGTGTGGAGCACATTGCAGATGAGCTGCAGCAGTAGAAGTGAGCTGAAAAGCGTTTATTGTGCGTTCCATAGTTGTGGTGATAGTTGCAACATGCTACAGTACTTGGTGTGCGGCAGGAGATGGTGCAGTGAGAAGTTGTGCAGTGTGTCCGTGTTTATGTAAAGGGAGTATGGAATATGGCTGAAGTGCAGCAAATATGTGCTTGGTTAGTGTGCTGTGTGCAGATTTATTGAAATTGCCCCAAAGTTGTGAAGCTGTTGTGGTTATGTTTCCAGTGACACAATACTACTCTGCATGAGTTAGAGGGCGGTGACTTGCACGGAATGGGTGTGGAGCACATTTCAGACGCAATGTAGCAGCAGAAGTGAAATGGCATGCGTGTACATTTGGTTTTGCAGGTGAGGTCACTGTTAAAACATTTGAAAGTTTTTCATGTATGGTTGGAGGTGGTGCAGTGAAAAGCCACGTAGTGTTGGCACTGGGTGCAGTGTTTGCATACTGTTAGTATGGAAGAGGGTATGGTTGAAGTGTACCTTGTATGTGCTTCGACAGTGTGCTGTGTGGATATTGCTTGGAGAAGGGGCAATGCTGTGAATGGGTTGTGGTCAGGTTGCCTGTGACACATTACTTTGTGGATGGTAGTGGGTAGGGGTGGTGCAGGCTGTGGTATGTTTGTGTATTCTGCTAATTGTGACACATTTCGTGACATGAATGGTGGCATTACGTTGTGGTGGGTGGGTTTAAGGCCTCGACTATTTGGTGCATGGCCGAAGACTGTAGGCTGCATGCCGTGCAGTTAAGAGCCTAGCGCTTGAGCACACCCACGGCAGTGATGCATTTGTGACTCTGCATCAGTTAGAAGGTGGCGACTTGTACAGAATGGTTGTGGAGCACATTTCAGACGCAATAGAGCAACAGAAGTGAGCTGGCATTCGCTGCAATAGGCAGAGGATGGTGAGCTTTGGAGAATGGGTGTGGAGCACATTGCAGACGTGCTGCAGCAGAACAAGTGCATTGAAAAGCATTTATTGTACATTCCATGGATGTGGTGATAGTTGCAACATGTTACAGTACTTGGTGTGTGGCAGAAGATTGTGCAGTGAGGAATTGTGCAGTGTGGACACAGGGTGCAGTGTTTATGTAAAGAGAGTATAGAAGAGGGTATGGTTGAAGTGCAGCTAATATGTGCTTGGGTAGTGTGCTGTGTGCAGATTTATTAAAGTTGCCCCAATGTTGTGAAGTTGTTGTGGTTAGGTTGCCAGTGACACAATACTACTCTGCATGAGTTAGAGGGTGGTGACTTGCACGGAATGGGTGTGGAGCACATTTCAGACTCAATGGAGCAGCAGAAGTGAGCTGGCATGAATGTACTTTTGGTTTTTCAGGTGAGGTCACTGTTAGAACATGGGTAAGTTTTTCATGTGTGGTTGGAGGTGGTGCAGTGAAAATTCATGCAGTGTGGGCACTGGGTGCAGAGTTTGCATACTGTCAGTATGGAAGAGGGTATGGTTGAAGTGCAGCTTGTATGTGCTTGGATAGTGTGCTGTGTGGAAACTGCTTGGAGTAGGGGCAATTTTGTGACGCTGTTGTGGCCAGGTTGACAGTGACACATAACTTTGTGGTTGGCAGTGGGTAGGGGTGGTGCAGGCTGTGGTATGTTTTTCTATTCTGCTAATTGTGACACATTTGGTGACATGAATGGTGGCATTGCGTTGTGGTGGGTGGGTTTAACGCCTAGACTGTTGGGTGCATGGCCAAAGTCCGTAGGCCATGCACTCAAGAGCCTAGGGCTTGAGCACACCCACGGCAGTGATGCATTTGTGACTAAGCATCAGTTAGAGGGTGGAGACTTGTACAGAATGGTTGTGGAGCACATTTCAGATGCAATGGGGCAGCAGAAGTGAGCTGGCATGCGTTTACATTTGGTTTTGCAGGTGAGGTCACTGTTAGAACATGGTAAACGTTTCCTGTGTGGTTGGAGATGGTGCAGTGAAACGTCACGCAGTGTGGGCACTGGGTGCAGTCTTTGCATATTGGCAGTATGGAAGAGGGTATGGTTGAAGTGTAGCTTACATGTGCTTGGATAGTGCACTCTCTGCACATTGCTTGAAGTAGGGGCAATGTTGTGAACAGTTTGTGGGTAGGTTGGCAGAGACACAATACTTTCAGAGTGGAAGTGGGTAAGACGATAGTTTGTGAATGAAAGGGTGTAGGCGCGCCAGAGACAGTGTAATGCTTGTAGAATATGGTAACTGTTGCATTTAACACTGCATAGCTACATTGTGGTGCAGAGGTTGGATAGGAGTGGTGGTGCCAGTAGTGTGTATGTGCAGAGTGGTAGCTGGTCACATGCTGACATGCATGTATGCATTACAGTTCCGGGAAATATTTGCAAGGTGCACACCCGCTGCAGCAATGTAGGGTTGACAGTGTATGAGGCACAGGGATGTGATGTTTGGAGAATGGGTGTGGAGCAGATTGAAGACGTGCTACAGCAGCACGGGAGAGTTGGAAAGTGTGTATTGTGCGTTCTATGGTTGTGGTGATAGTTGCAACATGCTACAGTATTTGGTGTGTGGTAGGAGATGGTGCACTGAGAAGGTGTGCAGTGTGGCTACAGCGTGCAGTGTGCCCATAATGTGATTATGGAAGAGGGTATGGTTGAAGGCAGTTTATATGTGCTTGGTTAGTGTGCTGTGTGCAGATTTATTGAAGTCGGCCCAATGTTGTGAAGCTGTTGTTCTTAGGTTGCCAATGACACAAGACTTTGTGAATGGTAGTGGGTAGGGGTGGTACAGGCTGTGGTATGTTTGTGGATTCTTCTATTGTGACACAGTTTCGTGAATGGATGTTCTATGGTGTGCAGAAGTTGGGCAGAAGTGCCAGTATGTATGTTACGTTTGTGCATATTGTTAGCTGTCCACATGGTTGCATGCATGTATCCATAGTGTTGCGGTGGGTGTGGGTAAGGGCTGCACTGTTGTGTGCATGGCGAAAGGTGTGCTGAGTGTGCCTCAGGATCTTTGTGGATGCTGCAATCGTGCATTCTTTAGCAGAAGTTTCTGGTGGAGGGATTTTGGAATGAAACGGAATGTGCACTGACAGTGTGCAATGGTAAATACGGAGTGGTGTACAGAAATGATAGTGTGCAATGCAAAGGTTTTGTATGTGATAGCTGCATGCGTGTGTGATACTTTGACAGCATTCAATGAGGGAACGCTATAAAAATGCCACTGCAAAGGGAAGAAGTAATGTGTCTGATTTACTGGGCCTTGGAACTCACAGTAGATGGGAAAGCACTCGTGGCACATTCTGCCATTATGAGCATGCTGGACATGGAAATTGAATTGTGGGAAATAGGCAATTAGGTGTTTAGGGTGTGGTTTCCAGGAAGGGCCCGTACCATATCCTCCCAATACTGTGTCGTGAGGTTGGTGGATATGGAGAGACGCACAGTGCTTTTATCAGTGATAACTGTGTGTGCCATCTGCACAGATGTTGTGTGCAAAGAGGCCTTGCTGGTAATTTCGGGTTGGAAGCAGTGGACGCTTTCTGGGGCTGTCAGGGTGACTGCAGTTTCGGCGGGATGGTTAGGCTTTGCAGATATGTGGCCCCCGTCATGAATGTATACTTTGTCGTGGTGCACTATGGAAGCCTACATTTGAGTTACATGTCATGTGGCCATTTGATCTGTCACCTGAAGAGGTTGCTGAATGCATTGGTTTCGGATTTCTCCTACTGCCAAGATCATTTTCTCATGCATAACTCCAAGAGGAGCGTGGGCCCATGCCAGTGCAATTTGTCCCCAGCCAGAGGTCGGAAGGTGTGTTATAATCCGAAGCATGTGTGAATTTATGCAGACTGCTGGAATGTTCTCCATCCACTAAGAGATCATGAGGTGGCAAAATATGCAGTGGTTCCGTAGAAATTGCATTTAATTGAGTGCCATTGGCAATGGCGTTTTCTTTTACACTGTGCTAGAAGCATTGACTAGAATGTGGTAAAAATGTGAAGAGAGGCAATAAGAAACACGTACAAAGAGAAAAAACAAAAAAGTTGCTGGCACGTTTAAAGAATATTCTTTATACATCTATGATGAAAGACTCAATCCCCTACCCAGCTTGACATTACTTCCCCTGCCAACCCCGTCCCCTCACTATCATGAAAAGGTGGCGGATTCGCGGTACTTTGAGGATTACACGTGCCACATCCTGGGTGGCCATGTGGATGTATGCGGATGGAGAAATCGTGCATACTTTTACTGAAGTTTGCAGTGGACGTGCTTTGTACAGTAATTGTGTAACAGTACATTTGAAGTGTTGTACAGGAGTGACAGTGATGGATGATGGCAACTTGAATGCGATTGGTGGATACGTGTGTCCCTGTTTACGCGCAACCCAATGAGGTAGTGGTGTAGAGAAGATAGTGGAAAGGGAAGTAGGACTGTTCCAGTTTTACAGGTATGCAGCCTTCACGGAACTTTGTGAGGCGCACGTGCTAGAATCTGCCCTTCCTACCATGTTACCCAATTGACATGGGACTGTGGGGATTGTCCAATCAGGTGAATAGGGTGTGCGGAAATAGGAAGAAGGACTCCTGCTTCACTCGAATCCGGCCCTCGCTGTACGTGGGGAACCAGACATGCCACATTCTCCGCTTCTCACCATGCTGGCCGATGGAAATGGGACTGTAGGGATTGTCCTATCAGGTGCTCAGGGTGCGTCACAGGAAAGTGCACCAATGGGAAGAAGGACTCCTCCTGCTTCACTGGGGCAGTGACCTTGCACTAGTTTGGAAAGGGCAGGTGCCACATTCTGCCCTTCTAAGCATGCTGGCCAATGGTAATGTGCCTGTTGGGATTATCCAATTAGCTGCTTAGGTTCTGCCTCACAGAAGGGGTGGTAACAAAATCTTACTGTACTTCATGTACTCAGACTGGTAGAAATGGAGATACGCAGAGTGCTGTTACTGGGTGATGCGTTCGTGGTACATTTGCACAGGTATGCCCAGGAAAGAGACTTGCATGACAATTTGGGTTGGAAAGAGTGGAGGCATTGTGGTGCGCTGTCGATGTCTGCAATTTCAGCATTGTCATTGATCTTTGCAAAATAGTGGTCACTTTCGCGCCTTTTCATGTTGTCTTGGTACAATACAGAGCTCAAAATTTAGACCCCTAGTTCATATGTATCAACTCAAGAGATTGGTGAAAGCAGTGAAGCCTTTTATTGCCATTTGGGAACATTCTATTCTCATCTATAACGCCAAGAAGAAGGTGGGACTGTTCTAATGCAGTTTCTTCACACCCAGAGGTGAAAGGTAGAAAAATTGCCACTTTTTTGTGCAATTCTGGAATGTTCTTCTGCAACAAGGACATCATTGGTTCTAAAAATGCGTTTTTCTGCCATGACAATGGAATTTCTCTGTCCAACATTGGTAATGGCATTTTGTTACTCCATCTAAAAGATGCGTTGAAGAGCTTACTGTAAGAATGCGCAGAGTACAGAAAAAGAAAAATCTGTATAAAAAGCAAAAAACCCTTTCCTTATTCATACCACTAAGAAGAGTATGTGCCTGTTCTAATGCAGTTTTTTCACAGTGAGAGGGCGGAACGTGTATCAGAAATGGAGACATGTCTACTTTTTTGTCTGATGCTGCAATGTTCTTCGGCAACAATTACATCATTGATTCCACAAATACAGACTTATTCCATGACAATGGCATTTCGTTGTCCAATATTGGCAATGGTATTTTGTTGTTCCATCTATAGGATGCAGTGAGGATCTTACTGTAAGAATGGGCAGAGTGCAGATAAATAAAAATCTCTATAAAAAACACAAAAAGCGTGTTTGCTTAAAAGCATCTAAAAAACGAAACCACAAAAGGCTCTTTTTAGAGCCCCCACTACTTATGAAATCCACTGTCCTGGCTGAAATGTATTCCGCCACGCCTGCACACAGCACGAAAACTACACGGAAATCCAGTTACTTCCGGAATTCCACATGCCACATCCGGGCCATTTGCACAATGGCACGCATGGAAATGGGTCTGTTGAAGCTAAGAGATTGTGCAATAAGGCTTCTGGGTGTGGTGTGAGCAAGAATGTGTTGGAAGCGTAACGTTTACAACATAGTCACCAACAAAATATTATAGCACTGTATATAATCTTGCTAGCTGGTAATTGCAATGGCTACTGCAAAGGGTGGGCAGGGACTTGGAAAAGCATTGCGAATAGAAGCCGTCGACTGCAACTCGGTCCCAATACGCACTGTGTTCCTTTATTCTTGCCTGTGAACAAACGGCCACTCTACAGGTTGCTATGACCAGTACAATACAACAGCAAATGGATATATCCAACATCTGATGCACTAGTCCTAAACAGCTTGTGCAGTGGCGCTGCCATATGTGTTAATGTCTTACCATGGGTAATTTGCTCTCGCACATATTGCTCTGCCGCATATTGTATGTCATGTATTACCCCACAAAACTGCTATTTGTATGTCTTCAAATATAGCAATCTGTGCATCGAAGCAAAAGTACCATCACTTGATGGCACGCCATTAGTCGTATCTATAGCATTCATGGAGATTAGTACATTTTGACACATAGGAATGCTTTTCATCAGGAGACATGCAGTTTCATTAGGGAGAGCAACAAGAAAGTTGTTCAGGCAGCTGCACGCGGCCACAGTACCTTTGCAACCGGCACTGATAACCTTTGAGATCCGAAGATTTTGTTGTTTACTTAGCTGTGCTTACATGTAACTGTTTGCGAGTTAGCAAGTAGCCACAGCATTCATATTTTCCAGACTCATTACGGATTGTCATATGTGCAGTGCAATCTTTTATGCACATGTACAAACCGCAGTGAGCTACTTGCTACATAGTCTCACGGTGCTAAGTGCAGAAATGGTATGTGTGTTTCACAGGTTATGGAAGCGCAAGCAGCTCATCAATGAAGGCAATGGGCCATTTAACACCTAAAATTGCACACTGGAGCATCCTGTTCCTTGCTCCCAATGGGCCTCAGGTAGCCAGGCGTGACGCAAATAGAAGTGTCCAAAATAAGCCTCCATCTCTAGCAGAATTTGTACAAAAAGTTCAAACAAAAAAACTAATATAGTCATGTAGCGAAACAAGACAAGCTTCAAGTACAGAAACTTTGCCTCTTTTATCAAAATGTAAAACGAAACAGAAAACAATTAACAAGAATTCAGCTACCAGTACTGCTAAAACTGCTCCTATAAATCTTCATATAGTGCCAAGTAGGCATACCAAAAAAAGTATTTTAGCAAAAATGTTCTGCCACAGAGTCCTTCAAAATCTTATATAAACAGGAGAGAAATCATGCACCTAAAACCTACCGTAGAAAATGAATCTTAGAAGCTTTGATAGACAGTGTAATCCTTATCAAAAGAAAGTTATTTATTTTAGTGTTAAACAAAATGAAACCACTAAAAAAACTAATGACTAAATTTCAAAAAAGACTTCTCAATAAATGAAATGTCAACAAAAATAACTTCTTAAATATCTGTGTAGGTGTATGGAGTCACACCACAAGCACAGAACCATATTTTAAGGAAGAAGCATACAAACAAAAGCAAACAAATACAATTGCCATACATAGCAGTGGACGAAGTTATGAAAAAGTTAATAATACCATAATGGAACAAGAAATACTGCTTACAAAAATATCCCCAGAAAACTCAGAATTACCTCTCCATTTGACTGAACCAGAACGTCCAGTATACAAATGCCATGCACGTCAATGTGTATCATTCCCAAAAAATCTTTCAAGCCTTTACGCCAATTCCTCAATCAGTATGTGAAAGGCAAAGACAAAATCAAAATGAAACTACTGCAAAATATGGATACCTGTCCAGTGCGCAAATACACAGGACTACAAGGACATTCATTAGCCTGCATTTCAGGACCTATTTGCAAAACCACCTTCCATCATATCAAAATGATATCAACACATCATTCAACTATAAGAAATCTAGTCTATAAACTGTACTATGTTAAAAGTCCTGCTTTAGCAAGAGCCAATTCAAATAACATTCTTCTACATGGTACAGCCAAAGACCTACTCAAAGAAATCGACTATATCCAGAAAAAATATTTTGGAAGTGAAAGCCACTTACAAGATGCAATAGCTTTATAACAGACTAGCAACAATTGTACGCATGGCAACATTCTACTACACACATACAAAAAAGAAATACTGAAATTTAAAAGTACATCTGCTGAAGTACCAAACCATGTGTGTGTGTGTTGCTGCAGAACTTTTTATAAAAGTAACACAAAAACTGTAGACCTAACATACAAAATAGAAGACAATGAAGATTCTACATGGTTTGAATTAGTTATCTTCCTTATAGCAGAAGACAACAAATACGAAATAACTGACCCCTTAATACTTTGCAGTTACTGCACTATAAAACTTGACAACAACCAAACTCCTTCACGTGCTATCACAAATAATTTGGAATTATTCCCACTACCAAAACCCCTACAACAACTCAATTTATATGAGAGCACCATAACTCAAACAGTGCACCCCTTTCAAGCAATAACACGCCTTCAACCAAAAACAGCAAAATTACCTCCCTCTGAATTGGTGAAAGGCATTTGTGGCAAAGTAGTGTACTTACCATTAGATCTAAAACAAAATGTGCACATTCTGGGAGTGCAACGTCCAATAGAGCAATCTTTAATTATCTTAGTAAATGGTGTACCTACAAAAGACAAAAGAAATAGGCGACAACTGGTAGACTTACAAAAAGTTAGACAAGCCTTGCAATATCTAAAAGACAATAATGAATACTACAAAGAAATGAATATTGAAGAAAACTTGAAGGAAACCACTGAAATAATTTGAGAGTCACCAGAAACTGGTCAATTCGAACTTCTAGATCCTGCTACAGTATCCAATATTTTAGACCATTATACAATTCATCCATTGCGCTCTAATGGCACCATAGAAGATGCACTAGAAACGTACCAAATGCGACAAACGAAAGGATCACCAATCAGCATATGGGAAAAAAGTATAGAAGCATGTGCTTTTCCTCTACTCTTTCCTACTGGCAAAGGAGGAAGGTACGATGAAAGACCTATTCAAATAACAACATCAGACTACCGCTCGTTACGGATATATTCTGAAGATCCCAGATTTAGACAAAATGTGGAATACATATACCACCTACTCTTTGAAAGTGAACTAGCAACTCTATGTTACGGAGTTGCACACACATTAAAATCAGGAACCCACTTTCAAAATATGTCAGCTATGCAATTATTACAAAAAGTGCATGAAAAAGATGAGGTTTTACAATCAAGTATTACAAATCTATTAGCAAGCATGCATGGTACTAAAGAGTACCTGTTACGACGTCATAGAGATGTACATTGTATGATAAGAAACCTTGGCCCACCCACTTGGTTTGTTACATTAAGTTGCGCAGAATATGCATGGGAAGATTTATATGATTTCCTACGCATATAAAACAAAAACAAAACAAACATAGATATACTAACTCCTGCAGAACTTTTTTCTCTAGATCCTGTTAATGTTTCAAGATATTTTCATCATCGCTTCATTGCTATGCTACTCTTTATTTGTAATAAAACTGTTCCTCCCCTTGGAGAAGTGCAACAATTCTTTTGGAGAAAAGAATACCAAGCCAGAGGAGCACCACATAGCCACATGCTTTTATGGATTAAAGATGCTCCTAAATTTGGTGAATACAATGATGCCACTGTGTTACAGTTTGTCGAAAAATATGTCACTTGTGAAATTCAATCGGAAGCAACAAATAGTGATCTTCATGCACAAATTTTACAATTTCAAAGACACAAATGTGGCAAATATTGTCATCGCAACTACAAAAACAAAGGGATATACGACACCAAATGCCGCTTTGGTTTCCCTAGACCAGTTACAAAAACAGGTTACGTGAACAACTTCATGTCTTCAGTTAGACATAGTGTTAAAGGTAAATCACCTAAAAATACATATTACATAAAAAGAACAGAAGAAGCAAAATATATCAATGATTACAATGCAATCATTGCCCTCTTATGGAATGCAAACATAGATGTGCAGTACATTGCAGACAATTCCACTGCAGTTGCACGATATGTTACAGCATACTTAACCAAAGCAGAAAAAACAGAGCTTCAAGACCTCTGGAATGACCTGTCATCAGACAAAACACTGTCTCAGAAATTGTTCAGCTTGGGCATAAAAATGGTCTCCCATAGAGTATGTGGCTACTATGAAGCAGCAGATCGTTTAACCGGTACTGCTTTGTATGGAAAATCTGAAAATATAGTATTGCTAAGTCTTGGTCCTGCTAAATCTAGAAAAAAAGTTCTCAAATCATACAACGACATAGAAACAATAGCCAAAAATGATCCCAACAGCCAAGACATTTTAAAAAACTATTTGCTGGACACAGACTACCCAAACAGAAGTACCACTTTGGAAACCATGTGTCTATACCACATAGCCCAAAACTTCACATACAAAAATAATATAAAACCCGATGAAAAAAAGGTAGATACAGAGTGACAAATTGTGAAGGTAACTTAGTAAAACTCACCCAACCAAGTTTAATGAATCATATCAAATTGTCATTAAAGACTCCTCAACATAAAGAACTATATTACATGTCCCTGCTACAACTCTTTAAACCATGGAGAAAAGGAGAGGAAATACTAGATAACTATGACTTCTACGAAGACGCTTTCAAAGCAAATGAAAGCACTATAACCGATGTAAACTTTACACACTACAAAACAATGTTGTACAATGAACAGCAACACGAAGAAGAACTCCAGGCCCAACTAGATAAGGGCACTCCTGACAGTAGCAAACCTTCTGTAACAGGAAGCCAAGAACCACTGGGACAGCCACTAATAGCAAATGAGGCAGAATTAGCTATGACAGAAGTAGAAAACACCATGTGTCAGTATGAATATAAAGAAGATGTAACTTTACTACAATCAAAACTAAACAATGAGCAGCGTAGCATTTTTCAAGAAGTAACAAAAGAAATTGCACATGGTGTACAACAAGAAAATAAAGAATGCACCTGCCAAAATTACAAACCTATACTATTGTACGTCAGTGGTGAAGCTGGTTCAGGCAAAACATTCTTAATCACAATCATCATCAAGTTCCTTCAACAATTGACAAACAACAAACTGTCAGCTGTTGTCACTGCCCCCACAGGTTTAGCTGCCTACAACATAGGCGGTGTCATTTTACACCGATTACTACTCCTGCCAGTAGAACACCAAAACAAATCAGACTATTACAAACTTTCTACAGAAGCTGCATTGGAACTATGCAGAGTGTTAAAACAAATGAAAATGCTACTAATAGATGAAGTGAGCATGGTCTCCAACCTAATGTTGGCTTTGATTCACCTCAAATTACAATAAGTACTCAAAACAAACTACAAAGAGCTCTTTGGAGGAAAGCACATTATTGTTTTCAGAGATCTTCTTCAATTGCCACCAGTGAAAGGTGAACCTATTTTTAAAACCTTAGGACGAAAAACTCTGCTGTAAAACTGTTGGCAGCATAGGAAATGTCAACCTTTGGCAACATTTCCAATACAGAGAATTAACAGAAAACATGCAGCAATCTGCAGATCTCACTTATGCCAACATCTTAAAAAGTATTAGAGTTGGTATACTAGCTCAAGAAGCACAAGCAATATTGAAAACCCGGCACATTCATGCACTTTATGGTGATAATGCATGTGCTACTGATGTTATGGAACAATTAGTGCACAAAAATGTCAATTGTATGGCCTTAACGCCAACTCTTGCAAGCTGTTTCAAATTCAATAAAACAATGTTAAGTAAAGAAATGCAACCAATTACGGAAATTAGCGCCACAGACAAATTAGACGTACATGGTATGACACTACCCATGTTTGAGCAAGCCACAACAAGACTAAATCATTTAGAAAATTCAATCTCCAACACAGCTGGGTTGGAAAAAATATTAAAATTATCCTTAACTTGTAGAGTAATGCTTAAACGTAATCTTGACGTGGATCAAGGACTAGTTAATGGAGCATTGGGTACAGTTGTTGGCTTTCAAACATACCCACGTGACAACAACATTCAGTTTGTCAATATTCTCTTTGACAAACTTTCAGAAGTGAAAAGGGTAAAATTGCAAGCTGGGGTCCACTTCCGTTTGGTCTTCCGTAACAAAACAGGTCTTCTTTTTGCAATTTTGATCCTTTCAATTTAATAATTAGGCAATAAACCTCGATGGCAGGGTTGTTTGCCGGGCCATTTACAAGCCTGAGCAAAGCGAGGGCTGCAACAGGAGACTGAGCAATACCTGTCCCGGTAAAGTCTCACTCCCGAAGAGTTTAATGCTATTAGCCACCCGGAAGGTTTTACCGAATGCTAATATTTCTTACTTTTTTCAAGTTTAAAATGTGTTTACGGTTTCTCAACTTGAAAAAAAACTACAAACCAAGACGGTCTCCATGAACTAAGGAGAAGGGGAATACACATAGTCCATTCTCCCATTCATGGGGCCAGTGCTTAATTTGTAAAAAAATAAGTGCCAGTGCCCAAAAAATATTGGCCCCTTAATGCTGGGCGCGGCCTCGCCCAACAGTGAAGACACGCAGCCCGCACCAGTTCAGTGCTAGAACCGTTCTCAACAGTTCCCTTCCAGAAATCCCTCACACTAACCGCACTCAAAGGCCCTCCCTGGTCCCTGCCCAGGCGCAGATCGTGAATGAAGTCTGCACAAAGTACCTCACACTTCCCAGAGGAATCTGCTGGGTGGGAGAGCGGCAAGGAATGCCCTCCTCGAGGCAAGTCTGTAGCCTCAACACTGCCAACCGTGCTCTAGCAGAGCGACCACCGACACTCAACCCTGCTCCAGCGCAACAAGTGAAAAACCATCATTCACCACATTCTAGGTCTAGGATAGACTTTAAACCCCAATCAATCACCCAACTGCAGTATGGAGGCTCTTGACGTGGAATCACTTTGCTCCAGTACACACCATCAAAATCACCATTAAATCACCCCACTCTGGGATAGACATTAATCCTGACTGGCATTCATAACACTGTCCATCACCAAGCGGCAAGACTAGTGCATAGCCAAGAAACTTGAAATGGCGGCTGATGACTGGACTTGATCCGTCTGCTCTGCTGACTAGTCTGCTTCAACATAATTATTGCGGAGGCCGCGCGCTGGCCACCAATGCCACCATATCCACACGGCGGTGGAATAATAATGTAGGCTGCGGCATGATGGATTCAATCAATCATGCCTACATTATTATTGCGGCGGCTGCAGGCCTCCATATCCAAGGGCCCGGGGCCGCTGCAATAATAATGTAGTTATGATCGCCGCAATAATAATTTAGGCATGATTGATTCAAATTCAATTCATGCCTACATTATTATTGTGGCGGCCGCTGTGCAGGGAAAATGCCAGAGAAGCGACAGAGAGCAGGCAAGTCTCGGACAGCGAGCAATACAGAACTGCATGTGCAAGCACATCCAACAGACACCCCAAACACGCTATATTGATATGTAACATCAAGTCTATGCAGCGTAGAGAAGTATGACGAATTGTAAGACAAATGTCCACCAGATAATCCAGACAGAGCAAATACCCCACTGTCCATCTGATTTGACCCACAACTGTTAGAAATGTTTACGCATCTGAAATTCCAACGGCATGCGCAAAAATTAAATGAAGCCTTAAAGACGGCAGACATCACCCTTCCCTTTAATTCCAACATTTCAAAGTATGCTTAAAATGTTAATTGAGTGCACTCGACTTTAGATTCAGTAAACTATCGCTAAACAGGCTCGAATGAACCTAAAATATCCAGGGAGGAGGAATGCATAATTAACAGGTAGTAACGCGATATACAAGGTAGTAAAGGGGACGCAATATTTTTATTTACATGGTCCCCGAGGGTTATGTTTCCTCAGCTTTACAGCACTGCATGACACATCAATGGCACGTCACAGGCGGGGTGCTGCGAGTAGTGTAGGAATGTCCCGCCGGCAGCGCTGACAGCCAGACCCCAATCTCTCTCCACCCACCTCCCAGATCCTCACATGTCCCCACACGGACCACCATATCCACGGCGGCTGGGGCCGCGCCCGCCGCAATAATAATGTAGGCATGATTGATTCAATCAATTCATGCCTACATTATTGTTGCGGCGGCCGCGCACCACGGCCACCATATCCACGGCTACATTATTATTGCGGTGGGCGGCCGCATGCCACCATATCCACGGCAGCCGCGGCTGCCGTAATAATAATGTAGGCATGAGTATCAAGAAGGCTCGTATCATGATCGGCTGCGCTGCTGCAGCGTTTCCTTACATTATTATTGTGGCGCCGGTGGGCCACGGCACCATATCCACGGCAGCGGCCGCGGCGTCGCCGCATTAATAATGTAATTTAGGCCCGGCAGCCGACATGATACAAAATATTATGTCAAATGCAAACAAAAAATGCATCATTTTTCACAGTCCAGAAAGAAATGACTTACTGTGCCTGCTGCCCTGATAAATGAAACATGAAGCAACTAGGCAATAGAACTTCTAGGCCGCAATGCGCGTCACGGGACCACACGTGCGTGCAAGGAGTCTGAGGCTCTGCTCTCACGAGTCACTGCAGCCACGCCTTAACAACAAGTGAAGTGAAGGTGGCGCCGCTCAACAGACCCACGTGTAAACACCCCCCCACCCCACATCACCATGTCATTTCAGTGGCTCACAAGAACAGCCAATGAAAACTATACATTCTGTGTTACTATACAGAATGTATCAAACACAACAGAATGTTGATTTTCATTGGCTGTCCTTGTTGTGAACTCCCAGGCCCTGCCAGGCTGAGGCCCTGCAAGCAATGAATGATTTATGATGGAAGCTAAAGCTTACAGGAAAGTTGAACAACAAAGCAATTACACGAAGCAATGAAGCCGAAGCAATTACACGTAGCCAGCCAGCCCAATCATGTTCCGGTGCCCAAAAAAAAGTGCCGGTGTTGGCCACCGCTAACCACTGGCACAAATTAAGCACTGGATAGGCCGCTCAACAGCTTGATTCCTTCTCTTCAAAGACATGTATGTACGCAGAGAACAATTTTCTGTAACTCTTGCATACGCAGTCACCATTCATAAATCACAAGGTCTTACCCTAGACAAAGCATTGATAGATATTGGTAACACAGTCTTTAAAGAAGGCATGAGCTACGTAGCACTATCACGCTTACGTACACTTTACGGTCTATTTCTAATCAACTTTGATGCAAGTAAAGTAAACACTGATATTCCTTGCATTTTAGAATACAATAGACTACGTTCACTATACACCCCCATCTAAAAACATATCCTGTCCCACAAAAAGTAAAACGTTGTAAAAGAAAACTAATTCAAACTGAAATGCAACAGGATGTCACTGCAAATCCCCCAAAGAGAGTAAAAGAAGGTAATACTTCATCAATTACCACATCCAAAGAAGAACCTACTACTAAAAGTAACTCGGGTACTTCTTCATAGAAACAACACACATTCCGAAAAAATGACTTACACACAGACTTATCTGGTCCATTTAAATTTTCAAATATAACTGGTGTAAGTTGCTACGCAAATGTAGCAATGAATATTCTATTTCAATTGCCACCAATTGTTGACAACATTTACTTACACAGTACAGACCAATTGTGTTTGCAAATGTTAGTACTTCAGAGAAACGCAACAAACAATCCTGACAACACGTATAGTGTTCATGGAATAAGACAAGAATTGGACTACTGTGCTGGAATGGTGAAATTCACTATAAACTCAGAGGAGATCCACAAGAATTACTAATGTACTTACTACAAGTGCTGGAAAAAAAAAACATACCTATAAATGAAATCTTCCAGATTTCATACATGTGGAAACATACATGCACTCTCTGCAACAATGTGACAGAGGAACAAATCCCTAATGAGCGCTTCGTGTATGTATCCATACCAAATTGTGAATCCGTTCCATTTCAGCAACTTGTACAAAATGTAAACCATGGTAGATTATGTACTACCTGCAATTCGGATAATCGCTCCACCTTACTAATACAAACACATAGTAAATACGTAATACTAATGCTTCTACGTTACAATGCAGATGGTACCAAAAACAACTGCAAGCTGACTGGATTCACACATGGTCAAGTATCACTTGGTAAGAAAACCTTCACAACAATAGGTATAATCTACCACACATGAGCCACAACCAATGCAGGTCACTACACTGCATATATACAAAAAAAATGTGGATGGTTCGAATGTAATGATAGTACCATTACTCTAAAGCAGAGATTACCAGCAAATCTTACAAACGCTTATTTAATCTTCTTAAAACCAAAATGTAATAGCTAATCTGTACTTAAACATTAACACAACTTCAATTAAAAAACTATAAACTGTTAGAATATGCCAACAAGTATCTAACTGCCCCTAAACAGATAAATGAATACCACTAAATTATATAAAAAAAATGAACAGTTAGAATACGCCAACTGGTATCTAACTTCCCCAAGATTTTGCAATAACCAAACAGATAAATCAATACCACTACATTATAACAAAAAATAGACAGCTAGAATACGCCAACTTGTATCTAACTGCCCCAAGATTTTGCAATAACCAAACAGATAAATCAATACCACTACATTATAACAAAAAATAGACAGTTAGAATATGCCAACAGGTATCTAACTGCTCCAAAAATCTGCAACAAGCCAACAGATAGAACATTAACCAGAAACAAAAAGTGAACACTGAAATCAAACAAACAAATAGACTGTAGCATAACAACAAAGGTTTTTTTAATCTGACATAGATTTTTGTTTTTCACAGACCCAATGATTTTAGCAACAAACACAGAAACTGAGCAAATTGCACAGTACACTGGTTTGTAATCTACTAAATATGAGGGTCAAAATAAATAAAACATGTCTGTTATTCAATGTTATAAGTCGTTACAAACTACCAATACTAATATGATCTTTTCTTTTATCACAGAAATTGACAAGTAATATATGTACTCCAGTTACCAAACCAAACAGTAAGTATATTATAATAAGTGCAACCACCGCAGCATTTCACACCCATAGTGGCTTATAACTTTGGTGCTTATAAATTTGGTCTTGGCCATGCACCCAAGTCTCTAGGCCCTGGCCACAACCACCGCAGAATATCACACCCATAGTGACTTATAACTTCGGTGCTTATAAATTTGGTCTGGGCTATGCACCCAATACTCTAGGCCCTGGCCCCAACCACTACAGCATATCACACCCATAGTGGCGTATAACTTTGGTGCTTATAAATTTGGTCTTGGGTGCCGAAGTTATAAGCCACTATGGGTGTGATATGCTGCGGTGGTTGTGGCCAGGGCCTAGTGTCTTGGGTGCATGGCCTACAGCCTACGGCCTATGGCCATGCACCCAATACTCTAGGCCCTGGCCACAACCACCGCAGCATATCACACCCATAGATCACACCCATAGAATCAAACATTTTTACTATGCCATATGGGCACTTTTTATGTCCGCGAACAATATGAGTGTTCTTAGAACAGTTTGAACTTGCTTACGAACAATACAGACAGGCATAGTGTCCTCAGGACAGTCCTATTTTGTTTATTTACGAATATCCCAGGACACTTGGGGGCCGATTCATGGAACAAACGTGTGCCGAAAATCTTCGCGCAAGCAGGCGCAAGCGGAAAAAAACAGATTCATGGAAGTCCCTGCGCGTGTTCACCTCGGGATGTGAGGCAAACCCGTGCATGGCGCACAAGTCACTGCAACATCCCGAAAGGCGTGCGCGACGCGCACAGTGAAAGCGCACAACCTCGGCGTATACACCAGAAAGTGGGCGGGACACGGGGCGTAACGCGTGGAATGGGGAACAACGCGCGAAAATAAGGGCGTAACTGGGGATGTACTGCAGGGAAGCAGACGGAACGCCCACATGCACTCGAACCACACGTATTCATGGAATGGAATAGGGCAAAGCCACGCACAGCCAAAGACACGCACAAGCTGAAACACGTCCGCCACACGAAGGCAGGCGGTAGAGTCCCAGCGCATCACAAAAGTGGCAACATACAGCAATTGGGCCAGTGCGAGCGGGGCACGTGTATTGCGGGGGTGCGCGGGAAGCAACACCCGCGATCAAGCGGGGTACGTGTATTTCGGGGGTGCGTGGGAAGTCACACACGCGATTGAGCGGGGTACGTGTACATCGGGGGTGCGCAGGAAGTTACACGCGATTGAGCGGGGTACGTGTATTTCGGGGGCGCGCGGGAAGTTACACACGCGATTGAGCGGGGTACGTGTATTTCGGGGGCCCGCGGGAAGTTACACGCGATTGAGCGGGGTACGTGTATTTCGGGGGTGCGCGGGAAGTTACACACGCGATTGAGCGGGGTACGTGTATTACAGGGGTGCGCGGGAAGTTCCACACGTGATCTCATCAGGGTACGTGTATTACAGGGGTGCACGGGGAGCAGCACATGTGAATTGCACATGTGGGTCCTCCCAGGTGTTCCCTCTACACCATCCACGGCCCCTGCAGGTGGCTCACACCACAGGGACCTACCCTGCACATGTCCTGCAGGCACCCCATCCACCATGGCCATGCCCCCCAGCCAACCCACATGTTAACTTGCACTACTGCCCATCAACGCATGTCCCCTGCACCCCCAGCCACCAGGGGCACCCTCCACCAGGCCCCCACCCATGTCTCCCACCACCCCCACCCCCCAGCACTGTGGGGCACCTGCCAGCAGGCCCCCACCCATGTCCAACTCATGTTCCCCACCACCACCACCCCCCAGCCACCAGGGGCAGCCTCCACCAGGCCCCCACCCATGTCTCCCACCCCCCCCAGCAGTGCAGGGGCAGCCTCCACCAGGCCCCCACCCATGTCTCCCACCACCCCCAACCCCCAGCACTGTGGGGCACCTGCCAGCAGGCCCCCACCCATGTCCAACTCATTTTCCCCACCACCCCCATCCCCCAGCCACCAGGGGCAGCCTCCACCAGGCCCCCACCCATGTCTACCACCACCCCCACCCCCCAGCCACCAGGGGCAGCCTTCACCAGGCCCCCACCCATGTCTACCAGCACCCCCACCCCCAGCAGTGCAGGGGCACCCACCACCAGGCCCCCACCCATGTCTCCCAGCACCCCCAGCCACCAGGGGCACCCACCACCAGGCCCCCACCCATGTCTCCCAGCACCCCCACCCCCCAGCCACCAGGGGCAGCCTCCACCAAGCCCCCACCCATGTCGCCCACAACCCCCACCCCCCAGCAGTGCAGGGGCAGCCTGCACCAGGCCCCCACCCATGTCTCCCACCACCCCCACCCCCCAGCCACCAGGGGCAGCCTCCACCAGGCCCCCACCCATGTCTCCCACCACCCCCACCCCCCAGCCACCAGGGGCACCCACCACAAGGCCCCCATCCATGTCTCTCAGCACCCCCACCCCCCAGCCACCAGGGGCAGCCTCCACCAGGCCTCCACCCATGTCTCCCAGCACCCCCACCCCCCAGCAGTGCAGGGGCACCCACCACCAGGCCCCACCCATGTCTCGCAGCACCGCCACCTCCCAGCATCCAGGGGCAGCCTCCACCAGGCCCCCACCCATGTCGCCCACCACCCCCACCCCCCCCGCAGTGCAGGGGCAGCCTCCATCAGGCCCCCACCCATGTCTCCCACCACTCCCACCCCCCAGCCACCAGGGGCAGCCTCCACCATGCCCCCACCCATGTCTCCCACAACCCCCACCCCCCAGCCACCAGGGGCATCCACCACCAGGCCCCACCCTTGTCTCCCAGCACCCCCACCCCCCAGCCACCAGGGGCAGCCTCCACCAGGCCCCCACCCATGTCTCCCAGCACCCCCACCCCCCAGCAGTGCAGGGGCACCCATCACCAGGCCCCCACCCATGTCTCCCACCACCCCCACCCCCCAGTCACCAGGGGCAGCCTCCACCAGGCACCCACCCATGTCTCCCACCCCCCATCCCCCTAGCACTGTGGGGCACCCACCACCAGGCCCCCACCCATGTCTCCCAGCACCCCCACATCCTAGCAGTGCAGGGGCAGCATCCACCAGGCCCCCACCCATGTCTCCCACCACCCCCACCCCCCAGCCACCAGGGGCAGCCTCCACCAGGCCCCCACCCATGTCTCCCACCACCCCCAGCCCCCAGCAGTGCAGGGGCAGCCTCCACCAGGCCCCCACCCATGTCTCACACCACCCCCACCCCCCAGCCACCAGGGGCAGCCTCCACCAGGCCCCCACCCATGTCTCCCAGCACCCCCACCCCCCAGCCACCAGGGGCAGCCTCCATCAGGCCCCCACCCATGTCTCCCACCACCCCCAACCCCCAGCCACCAGGAGCAGCCTCCACCCGGCCCCCACCCATGTCTCCCACCACCCCCACCCCCCAGCAGTGCAGGGGCACCCACCACCAGGCCCCCACCCATGTCTCCCAGCACCCCCACCCCCAAGCCACCAGGGGCAGCCTCCACCAGGCCCCCACCCATGTCTCCCAGCACCCCCACCCCCCAGCAGTGCAGGGGCACCCATCACCAGGCCCCCACCCATGTCTCCCACCACCCCCACCCCCCAGTCACCAGGGGCAGCCTCCACCAGGCCCCCACCCATGTCTCACACCACCCCCACCCCCCAGCCACCAGGGGCAGCCTCCACCAGGCCCCCACCCATGTCTCCCAGCACCCCCACCCCCCAGCCACCAGGGGCAGCCTCCATCAGGCCCCCACCCATGTCTCCCACCACCCCCAACCCCCAGCCACCAGGAGCAGCCTCCACCCGGCCCCCACCCATGTCTCCCACCACCCCCACCCCCCAGCCACCAGGGGCATCCACCACCAGGCCCCACCCATGTCTCCCAGCACCCCCACCCCCCAGCCACCAGGGGCAGCCTCCACCAGGCCCCCACCCATGTCTCCCAGCACCCCCACCCCCCAGCAGTGCAGGGGCACCCATCACCAGGCCCCCACCCATGTCTCCCACCACCCCCACCCCCCAGTCACCAGGGGCAGCCTCCACCAGGCACCCACCCATGTCTCCCACCCCCCATCCCCCTAGCACTGTGGGGCACCCACCACCAGGCCCCCACCCATGTCTCCCAGCACCCCCACATCCTAGCAGTGCAGGGGCAGCATCCACCAGGCCCCCACCCATGTCTCCCACCACCCCCACCCCCCAGCCACCAGGGGCAGCCTCCACCAGGCCCCCACCCATGTCTCCCACCACCCCCAGCCCCCAGCAGTGCAGGGGCAGCCTCCACCAGGCCCCCACCCATGTCTCACACCACCCCCACCCCCCAGCCACCAGGGGCAGCCTCCACCAGGCC
The DNA here is from genome assembly GCF_040938575.1 of Ambystoma mexicanum. Taxonomy (NCBI): domain Eukaryota; kingdom Metazoa; phylum Chordata; class Amphibia; order Caudata; family Ambystomatidae; genus Ambystoma; species Ambystoma mexicanum. The sequence goes on along the minus strand of NC_090932.1, from coordinate 743,612,245 downwards.
CCCACCCATGTCTCCCAGCACCCCCACCCCCCAGCCACCAGGGGCAGCCTCCATCAGGCCCCCACCCATGTCTCCCACCACCCCCAACCCCCAGCCACCAGGAGCAGCCTCCACCCGGCCCCCACCCATGTCTCCCACCACCCCCACCCCCCAGCAGTGCAGGGGCACCCACCACCAGGCCCCCACCCATGTCTCCCAGCACCCCCACCCCCAAGCCACCAGGGGCAGCCTCCACCAGGCCCCCACCCATGTCTCCCACCACCCCCACCCCCCAGCCACCAGGGGCAGCCTCCACCAGGCCCCCACCCATGTCTCCCACCACCCCCACCCCCCAGCAGTGCAGGGGCAGCCTCCACCAGGCCCCCATCCATGTCTCCCAGCACCTCCACCCCCCAGCAGTGCAGGGGCACCCACCACCAGGCCCCCACCCATGACTCCCAGCACCCCACCCCCCAGCAGTGCAGGGGCAGCCTCGACCAGGCCCCCACCCATGTCTCCCACCACCCCCACCCCCCAGCACTGTGGGGCACCAGGCCCCCACCCACGTCTCCCACCAGGCCCCCACCCATGTCCAACTCATGTTCCCCACCACCCCCACCCCCCAGCAGTGCAGGGGCAGCCTCCACCAGGCCCCCACCCATGTCTCCCAGCACCCCCACCCCCAGCAGTGCAGGGGCACCCACCACCAGGCCCCCACCCATGTCTCCCAGCACCCCCACCCCCCAGCCACCAGGGGCAGCCTCCACCTGGCCCCCACCCATGTCTCCCAGCACCCCCACCCCCCAGCTACCAGGGGCAGCCTCCACCAGGCCCCCACCCATGTCTTCTACCACCCCATCCCCCAGCAGTGCAGGGGCAGCCTCCAACAGGCCCCCACCCATGTCTCCCACCACCCCCACCCCCAGCCACCAGGGGCTGCCTCCACCAGGCCCCCATCCATGTCTCCCAGCACCCCCACCCCCCAGCAGTGCAGGGGCAGCCTCCACCAGGCCCCCACCCATGTCTCCCACCACCCCCACCCCCCAGCCACCAGGGGCAGCCTCCACCAGGCCCCCACCCATGTCTCCCACCACCCCCACCCCCCAGCAGTGCAGGGGCAGCCTCCACCAGGCCCCCACCCATGTCTCCCAGCACCCCCACCCCCCAGCAGTGCAGGGCCACCCACCACCAGGCCCCCACCCATGTCTCCCAGCACCCCCACCCCTCAGCAGTGCAGGGGCAGCCTCCACCAGGCCCCCACCCATGTCTCCCACCACCCCCACCCCCCAGCACTGTGGGGCACCTGCCAGCAGGCCAAAACCCATGTCCAACTTATGTTCCCCACCACCCTCACCCCCCAGCAGTGCAGGGGCAGCCTCCAGCAGGCCCCCACCCATGTCTCCCAGCACCCCCACCCCCCAGCAGTGCAGGGGCAGCCTCCACCAGGCCCCCACCCATGTCTCACACCACCCCCACCCCCCAGCAGTGCAGGGGCAGCCTCCACCAGGCCCCCACCCATGTCTCCCACCACCCCCACCCCCCAGCAGTGCAGGGGCAGTCTCCACCAGGCCCCCACACATGTCTCCCACCACCCCCAGCCACCAGGGGCACCCACCACCAGGCCCCCACCCATGTCTCTCAGCACCCCCACCCCCCAGCAGTGCAGGGGCAGCCTCCAGTAGGCCCCCACCCATGTCTCCCACCACGTGTACGCTCACTCCCCTCCGATCACACGCGATAACACTCGGACCTACAGTCTTACCACGTATCCGAATACGGGAAACCCGCGCACGGCAAAAGACGTGCACAGGCATCAACGCGTCCGCCCACACGAAGGCAGGCGGAGGCGTCCCCGCGCACAGCATGAAAGTGCGCGCAAACAACAAACACGTATATACAGCTACGATGAATGCCCCATTTGTCGCTGCACTGATCGTGGGACACCGCAGGAGGAGGAGAATAGCCAGGGCACGCATTTTCGCACCACAGACAAGCCTTTTTGGGATGCCTGATGACCAGGTCTACGGCAGGTATAGGTTTCCACCCCATATCATCCTAGACCTGGTCAGGTAGTGGGAAGATGACCTCACATCCCCCACCCTTTGCTCCCAAGCATTGAGCCCCTTGGAGAAGCTGCTCAATGTCCAGCATTTTTTGGCCACTGGGTCATTTCAGCGGACCACTGCCATAGTGGGGGGGTCTCACAGGCCACGCAGTCACGCTGCCTACACCAGGTACTGGCAATCATGACAGTGCGCCCCTCAGTCCGCAGGCACATATACATGCCCAGAACACCCGCAGAAAGGCAGGCCGTTGTCCTGGATTTTTTCATGGTGGCACACTTCCCCAAAGTGCTCGGTGCCATAGATTGCACCCATGTGGCCCTACGTCCACTTAGGGCCATTGAGCACATCTACCGAAACCGCAAGCACTGGCATTCCATCAATGTACAGGTGGTATGTGATGCAAAGGGAATCATCACCTCTGTCTATGCAAACTACCCTGGCTCCACCCATGACAGTTTCATATACAGAATGTCCGCCCTGAGCCGGGCCCTGGAAGCTGGGCAGCATGGCGACACATGGCTCCTAGGTCAGTACAAATGCCCTTGCACATGCATGCAAGTCACACACAGACAAATATCCAAACCCTAATGATCTCAACTATTATCACCTCCCCAGGGGACAGTGCCTACCCTCTGAGCAACCACATGATGACGCCAATCCGGAACCCCACCACACCACCCCAGGTAAGATACAATGCCGCCCATATTGCAACCAGGGGCATAGTGGAGCGCACATTCGGAGTGCTCAAGTCACGTTTCCGCTCCCTTGACCGCTCTGGTGGGCAACTACTCTATGCACCACCAGTAGTGTGCAGGATCATTGTGGCAGCATGTGTCCTGAACAATGTTGCAACACGGCAGGGCGTCCCGGTGGACATGGTGGTGCCCCCACATCCCCAACCACAGGCACAGGCGCTCCCCATGGGAGGGGACAGGGCATGTGGCGAGGAAGCCCGGACCCAGCTTGTGGCCACATTTTTCACCTAAACTCCCACCCCTGCGGAGTGCACACAGGCCTGGCACATACCAGGTGACAATCGATGATGACAAAGAGACAGTCAACTGTCACAACCCTACCACCCTGAGATAGTTGCCATGGAAGTGCCACATCGTCTGCATCCCTAGCTACTTAAACACAAGCTATCCTGTGTGACCAAAAGGAACACATATGACATATGACATGATATGGGCCATACACAAGTATTTCAAGGCGCAATGAGGCAGGGAGGGGGGAACAAGGGAAGACAGACAACGGTACTACTAGGCCAGGTGTCATTGAGATCGTGCAAGTGTAGGGGTAGGGGGAAGGGAAAAGTGCAAGGGGAAGGGTGGGGGGAGTCCAGTACAGGGGAAGTAGCCCAAAAAAATAATACATAGGTCGGTTGGTGGCAACTGCAAAGGTAAGTGCAGACAAGTGCTGGGAAGGGAGGGCTGTAGGGATAGAGAGACAGTACTGCAGTGCAGGGGTTGCCAGGGAGGCAGTGCAAGTGGAGAGTGGCTAGGCCAGGGACCGAGGTCGGTGAGAGTGGCCCAGTTGCAGCTCCTGTGCAGTTCCAGTGAAGAATTCTGCAAGGGAGAGGCAGAGAGTAAGCAGAAGCAAAGAGGAAGGTCTTGAGGTGCTTCCAGAACTGGAGATGGTTCCCCTCAAGTTCAAGTCAGGCAGGAAGTCTGTTCCAGGGGGAGGGCCTGCTGCGAAGAGAAATCTACCCCCAGCTAGTTGCTCTGAGAAGCGGATGACCCGGACATGCAAGGTGTGCATCACACACACCTGCAAATCAGGCCATGGCCATCACTGTCATGTCATTCAAACCCTCCCAAACATCAACATGACATGGCAAGCAATACCCATACACCAACACAGTAACGATAAGCTACACATTGCCATGTCCTAAGTGTACAGTGGCATCGGACAATGATGCCTGACCCGGAATCAGATGAAATGACAGATCAACAAAATCTCCCACCCAAAATAAGTCATTTCCAAATGCATTACAACAGTCGTAGACGTAACATAACAATGAATGCCTGTCTACATGCACATTATGCATTGCAAAATCAACACTGCAGCTCATGTGTGCAGTGTCCTACCCCTGCATCACACTGCTCAGCACACAGCACAGTGAACAGCCATTGTGTGTGATGCACACCCTGAGCATCACATCTAAGTGACAGACCACATCAAATATCAAATTAGGCATGTACTGGATCCATAATCGGTCACAGAACATGTGCTACCGGCACACAGTGGGCACCAGAAGGCAAACAGTGTACACGTGGATATGCAAGGGTGGGAGTACATGTAGTGCATCAGAGTGCAAGTGTGTGGTTCTGCAAGGACATGCACTCCACATATGCATGTGCACTCAAGTGACCATCAGTGTTCCCTACACATCACATGTGAACATCCACCATGTGTACACCCCAGCATGTCAAACCACAACTATCCCCTCGCACCTGAAAGGAAAACACAACACATGAACAGGCATTGATCAGCAGAACACAACATGTACATAGGATACCACCATTACTATGTCAGAGTTCCCATCACACTGCAGGGCAAGGCAACTATCAACAACACCCCCCCCCTCACAAATGACCATGACCCACTGAACAACTGCACCTGGGTCATGGAGCCCCCAACCCTCAATTCCACCTGGCCACAGGATCACCTTTACCCTTCGTCACCATCTCCCACCTTGTGTGTAAAAAGATGCCTGAACCCTCAGAATCCACACTCATTTCCAAAATCACAAAATCCAAGGCATAAAAATGAACCCGAACACCCTCCAGTAGATGACTTGACGTAGCAGTACCTCACAAAGGCCAAGTACTACCACAATGATGCAACAACCAAGGTAGTACAGCAAAACAATGTCACGACAGGATGTGAGACATGTGTGGTACATGACATAGGATGATGCACCATGAATGGATGTGTACTGTCACAGGTCCCCTTTACAGGCGTGGGAGTGTCACGAAACAACCACCCCCACCATGTGCCGGGTGCCTGCAAGGTCAAACTCACACAGGCCCCTGAGACCCTGGTGGGGAAGGAGGTTCAGGGATATGCAGTCGGGACAGGTGTTGACACACTGGATGACTGGAATGAGTGGCAGGAGAGGGGAGGAGGAATGACACATGAAACTAGGGAATGCACGAAAATGTACAACCTGCATGAACACATACACAATCCAAACAAACTTGGACATCATTGTCATGGCCTTCTCTAGTCCAGGCTCAGGAGTGGTACGAACCAACCACCCCCTCTAGGGTTTTGGCGCCTGCAAGTTCGGGGCTTACACAGGCATCCGCAACCCCAGTGGGGAAAGAGGGTCAGGGAATGTTGCTTGGATAGGTACGGGAAGCAGGAACACCGGGTAGAGGGTACAGGTTTCAAAATTGCATAGGATCACAGGTGATTAGGGAGAAAAAACATACCAAATTGAACCACACATACATCCATGCATCAGTACACTCCCCAGCAAGCCTAGGCAGAGCAGTTCGAAAGAAAAACAACAAGACACTTAGCTCTGGTTTTGAGTGCTGGCCTCCTGCCGGCGCACTCTCAGGTCCGGTTACAGGAGCACTGCAATGCTGCAAAGAGAGCCACAGTCAACAACCTGTACGTGCCAATTACACAAAAACACAACACCAAACATGCCCCATAGCAACAAACTACTCTACAAACAGACAATCTGTGGTCGATGCTTCATACCCATATATAACATCACCCCTGTGACGGGTCATACACAGTCAATGCAGTAAGTCAGCTGCTGGTGGGTGCGTGGCAAATGGAACACCAATGTGTCACAATTCACACAACATGCAATGTTCCCTGGGTAAGCAGACAGACCCATATAGCAAGCCATGACTACAGAGCAAGTTGCGTACCACCATGACCGAAACAAAGTTGGCAGTGCATTTATCATGAAGTACGTGGAAAAGACATGCACTGCACCCAAGTATGTCCCTTGCTGTATGTCCCTGTGAGCTGCCCCTTTCCATGTCTCGGACGGCTACATGGTTGATACAAGTGCCTCAATGGACCTTGGTGTACCGGAGGGTATGTGCCACTGCCCCTGCATGTGTCCCAGACAACCCTTCTATCAACAGCCATCAGTCCACAAACACATCTGAGCTGCATTGTGTGCTTCAACACCACTATTCGTCTAAGCTCACCCTCAGTGCTGTGACTAAGCCTGCATGTGCAACTTGCCTAGTGCAAGCTTTGCTGTGTCGTGGCCCCCCTGTGATGCTCACCTTGCCTGGAGTTCCTTGGAACATGTCAGCAGTTCTAGGATGTGGGTCTGCAATCACTGTGCCTCTGCTTGTGCACACATGTGCATGTGGGCACCAACAAACGGGTCCAGAATTCCATCGTCCAATGGGCCATGTCTGCTGGAAAAGGTGCTCTGGAGGCTCATCCCCCTGCAGAAAGGGCATGAAACACATGATTAATGCTTCAAAGTCATCTGTGTGTGTCTCATCAGGCATCTCATTACTTGACCATGTCAGAGAGTCACATCACAAATCACACCATCAGTCCGTCTTTCACCTCCAAAGTGTGGAACACTATCTACAGCATGAATTGCAACAAGCACGTGTACAGGAAAGATATGAAACATACTACACAATGCATAGCAATCAATGTACACATTAATCATGACACACCCCATCTAGCAAAAGCTGAACAGTGGACAATGACACCTAAATCATCCCCACTAGGGGTGTCAACACAAGTCACACAGCACCAGACATGCCACAGATATGACAGTCCAAAGCCCTTGTGTAATATTCTGTAACACCGAACCATCCTTGCGAGCCCATGGATAAGGGAGGCAGGAGTGGCATATGTGAGTCAAGGACCCCAAGCAGCAAACACATACACAAGACAACCATGAAGGGCCCAGCTGGAACAGACAGTGAATGTTTTCACAAGCCACAAAGCACCGCACCGTCACATGAAAGCACAATAGACTAGCAATTTTAAACTAACTCAACTATTAACTAATTACACTAACAATGGAAAACCTACATTACCTATTTAAACTAACTATCAAACAGAAACTTAACTAACTAAACTAAAAGAAAAATCAAAAATGGCCACATAAGACCTAGGGGGGAGGGGAGGCAGCCAGGAGGGGGGAGGTACAGGGTGCTGCTCAACATCCACATGCGATGATGCTGAGCCAAAAAAAAAATCCTCCATGGGCTCAACGCCTGCACAGCCCGACCTATGTGGGAGATAGATGGTCGTCCGAGTCTGGCTCATCCTGTAAAGGAGGACGTGGCACAGTAGCCTGGCCACGCCTAGCCGCAGCTTGCCCCTCGTCGGCAGCAAGTCTGCCGGACGGGTGAGCCTGGTTCTGTGTGGCGATGTGACATAGGTCTGCATGCAGAACCTCACGTGATACACGTGCTTCCTCTTGCAAGGTAGCACGTGTAACAAGGAGTTCCTCCTGCAAGGCCTGGCTGGACAACCGCTGCACCTCCCGGCAAGCCTGTAGCTCAGCCGAGATGGTACGCTCAAGCTGTGCAAACCTCTCCTCTGCCTGCTGCCTCTGGGACATCATAAGGACACCCAGAGTGAATATGAGGGAAGCATACTCCTCCCTCAGGGCATCCATGTGCGCCTCTGCGTGAGCAGCAATTGCTTGACGCAGAGACGACATTTCAGCCTGGCGTGCCCTGTCTGAGGCCGCCATGCCCAGCCTGAGCGAGCGGGCCGTGGACTGTGCCGCCTGCTGCTGGAGAAGCACCTGCCTAGCAGGGGGGAGCACAGATCAGGCCACACGCTCCATGCTCTCAGCGATGTTCTCCATTGCTGCCCCCTGCCATTCGGAATTGGCAGTCATGTCTTGCTCCCACTCAGTATACAGCGGTTGTGCGCAGTGACCGCGTTGCCGGGCTTGACCCCTGTGGGACCCAAGGACCGGGGATCCTCGCTGTGTTGGCACCGCCTGCGGCTGCACGACTACATGCCCCCGTCGACGTGATGTCCCAGGCACATCAGTGACTGGTGTGGAGGGTGACCCTGCGTCCCGATCCACCACGGGCGGAGGAACCAAGACTGTCTGATCCCTCAGTGCAGGTGTCGCAGACAGAGGAGTGTCCACATCAGAATCACTCACTACTGACACATGAACTTGATGCTCAACCAACTCAACATGGACGTCAGAGTCGTCATCAAGGCTGGACTCATAGGCAGCCAGAGACAAGATGGACTGCAGCACTTGGGGGTTTTCGTGGCCTACCACCCCACGACCCCCACTAGTGCCGGGTTGATGTGGTGTTACCAACCCTGTGTCTGGCATGACAACACCATCCTCCGCCTCCATTGCGTCATCACCTGAAAAATAGAGAGAAAAAGGTCACTACACATGTCAGAAGCACACGACACACACACACACCGACAGCAAAGGCATCCGGCAGACATGTGACACACAACATATGACCTGGCATGCATGCTGGGTCTACTTTGAATAGCTTCTGTGATCAGACCTGTTGAAAGGTGGCAGTTTCCATGTAAGTGGGTCTATGCAGTGCAGAAAATGTGTACGCCACTCACTACCTACATGTACAAGCACTCCATGGGGTGTGCCAGGAAATGTGAAGGCAGTGCAATGTCAAATTCAGACATCACCTGCATTGTGCATTCAATGTGTACCATGTCTAGAAGCCAAGCACCCCTCCACCCCAGTACCAAAGCAGGGATGCCTAGCATGGTATCAAAAGGCTGACCATACACCTGTGTATTGACAGGCAGTGTTGACTGGCATCAACAGCTTAATGTGATTCAAATTACAACACTGCAAATGATGCTGGGACAGTGGGCAGGACACATGATGAAAACTCCGGAGGCCGCCCACGTGTGAAGAAGACACAACAAGAGTTGGACAGAGTCATTGGCCATTGAACAGGCTGAGGCCTGTGAGCCACACAGATTGTCAGAGCCTAAACATGTGTGCAACGCAGGACTGAGCCACAGTTGACATGGGGAGGCCAATGAGATGGCAGGCAATGTATGTAACCAAGGACTCATATTACAGTGATCATCCAGTCAAGGACACATAGGGGCATGCGTGCAATGCACATGGAGCATGATGGGCACTCATGTCCCTGCGGGACATCTGACCCATGCACAGTACAAGTGGGATACCCTGCATCGAGTACTAAGGCTGTACCACATGGCATATGTCTGGCAGTTTCTACGCTGGAAGTTAGCATCTACACAGGACACATGAACAAGAAACTACACATTGGCAAGATTGAAGCAGACCAGTGCAAAGGTGGAACTGGGGTGCAGAGTGGCGGAGGAGGGGCAAGGGAGCATGCCCACATGGAGTCCCGCATGCAGGCAGAGGAGACATGCATGACAGTAGCATTGCATTACTTACACATCAGAACCATGTACACGTCACATGTAGCAGCAATCATGCACAACACATCCCACAAGTGAAACACACACGTCCTCAACAAACACGCATCAACACTCACTGGACTGGGCATCAAAGTCCAGCATCTCTCCCACTCCTTCGGCCAATTCAGGTGGTATAAACTCCGCAACGAGAGCCTCATGCGGAGTGAGTTCTTCCTCCTCTGGTGCAGGCCCACCGCCAGTCACCAGAGTCAAGTTGTAATTTGAGGCACGCTTAGCCTTAGTGCTGCGCTTGATGTCATTCCAATGCTTTTTGCACTCCTGTGCCGTGCGTATCTCATGGCCGAATGAACTGACATGTTCCGCAACATGCTTCCAGTGGGTGTCACGTTGGGCAGCCGTAGTCTGACTATTGGCACCCACTAGCATGTCATGGCTGTGGCCCCGCACGTAGTCCACGAGGAAGTCCAGTTCCTGCTTACAGAAAGGCTTCTTCCTCGACGTGCAGGAGGTCGTGGCTGTGTGTGGGGTCCCAGCCTGTGCTGCAGGTGCAACCTTCCTCCTCTTGGACTGTGGCGCAGACCCTGGCTGGCTAATGTCGCCCTGACCAGTATGGCCAGTGGGTTCGTTGGATTGAGCCAAGGGAGTGGCAGATGGAGGGATGACCAAAGGCCTGACTTGTGTCAGTGGCAGCTGGGTGCCCACTAATGGACCCTGTGCAGCAACATCAACTGTAGCAGGGTTATTGACCGCAACGGTCCTGGTTGGCAGACTCACAACCGGGGTGCTGTTGGGTGCATCTGCCCCTGCACTTGCCAACACCCGGCTGTTCGGGGCAGCAGATGACATGACTGCCCCAGGGACACGTGTCTTGGTCTGAGCAGCCCGGCGTGCTGGAGATCTACCAAGGGCTCTTCAAGTGCCAACGCAGCCTGCGCTGGCAGACCCTGAGCCTGGGTGGTGGTGTCCACAGCTGCACCTGCAGCTACCACTACCCTTGGGCCCATGGCAGTCGATGGAACGGACTGCCGGGTCATACAAGTGCCAGTGCCAGATGCAGGAGCTGCATCCCCCGGAACCACAGGGGGTGGTGGCATGGCTGCACCGACACATGGCACAACATTGTGCTCAAGTGGCGCACCCCTGCCTCTTCCCCCTCTGTGGCTGCCCTGGACACCCTGGAGTCCCCCTACTCCCTGGTCACCACGGCCATGTCCCCGACCATGCCCGCCACGAGGAGGACGCCCAGCTGAGGCGCCCCTCACCTTTGGTGGCCTCCCAACCATGGCACAGATGTAGTAGTGCTGGCACAGATGGAGTGGTGCCAATGGGAGGTGTACACCACAATTGACCTGGGCAATTGGGGTGAAGGGGGTTGGAAGCAAGATGTTAACAGCCCCCCTACACCTGCAAGGCTGTATGTGACCCCGGTGATGTGGTGACGGGTCACGCAACGCTCAGGCACCCCAAAACTGCAGTAAAACCGTGCACGCAACCCTGCAGCCTACGTGCGTGGATTCAACCTCCCGCAGTACGCGGTGGCACCCAGTAACACGAATAACGCATACGCGTGGGACACGCAGGCTACTATGACATCGAAAATGAGTGCGATACACAGGGGCAACCGCAGTGGGAAAAAGAGCGTGGGCGACTCACCGGCTGACTAGCGCGATGCAGAAAAACACGCGTAGCCAATACCCCCGCCAAAAGAAGAGATACGTCCTCGATAGCTGTGAAGTTGTGATGGCGCGCGAAACAACAGGAAGCAGCAACACACGTCGGTCTCCACGAAAGGCAAGTACATTGAACTGCTGGGCCCGCTCACCTTTAACCCGTGCTGAGGGAAACGCACGTGCACGTCACTTACGCGCATGGGCCCTTTCCTCGTATTACACGCGGACGTGCAGTTTTTCACGCGCGCTTACGCGCATGGGCCCTTTCCTCGTATTACACGCGGACGTGCAGTTTTTCACGCGTGCTGAAATGCCCATGCACGTCTGTATGCGTCACGTCACAGGGGCGCTTGCGCTTGAGGGGCCTTCTGTCCAATGAAAATGCGTATGCGTGCAGACGCGCTTACGCGCTAAGGGCCTTTCCTCGAATTACACGCTGACGTGCAGATTTTTCACGTGCCAAATCACTCTGTATCAAGCTGGCCATGCGTAAGCACACGGAAAACCACGCTCCTGCCCAGAAGGCCGAACTACTGCCCCCCAGAGCTCCGAGCACGCTCCCACCTGCCATCTGCTGCTGCCTGACTGCCTGCTGCCCACGTACCCTGCCATTTGCTGCCTGCACATCAGCCAGGGGTGCTGTTGCTGTGACCACCCCTGCTGGAACCGAAGACTCCCGACTGGGATTCCATTGCTCCACAGCCCAGCCCCAGGACCCAGTTGCCCACCCACTCCTACCTCTGGGGTTGTCATGTCGGGGCAAACACCATCTGAGACCACTGACAACCCCCGGCCAGAGAGGCAGAGGGGCACCAGCTTCAGTGCCACCGAAGTTGATGTCCTGGTGGAGCAAGTCCTGGGGCAGTATGATGCCCTCTTTGGAAGTTCCCGCGCCGACAAGGAAGGACGGACTCAGATCTGGACTGACATCGTGACTGCTATCAACGCGGAGGGGGTGGCAGTCCGTGACTTACAACATGTCAAGAAGCGCTGGGAGGACTTCAGGACCCTGAACAAGGCCCGGCACCTCTTGAAGGCAGCGGATGCCAAGGGGCGCCGGGGCCACTTGTCGGAAGAACAGATGAGGGTCCTGGAACGCATATCCCCAGAGCTCCACGTCCAGGTCCTTGAGAGGCAGACCCGTCTGGAGTCGAGCGGTGAGTGTACATGCATCCTGATTGTGAGCAGTGCGTGTGGTGATTATTCAGTAGTGTGCAGGTTGCACATCTGTTTGTATGGGGTCGAGTATGGGTGGGGGTGTACAGGGCCGTGGGGCTAACACATGCGAGGGCTGGTATGTGTGAGACATGGATGGTGCTTGTGTGTGTAGGCTTGCAGGCCAAATGCAGTTGTGTGGGCACACATGTTTGGATGAATGTGTATGTAAGTAAACATGTCCGTGATGTCACGCATGTATGTTGTTTTCGGCTGCATGTATCAGCACTGTGTACATATGCATGTGTGTGTATTTGACAAGGGTGCAACAGTGATGCAACATGGATGCATGTGACAGCGGTATGTGGAAGCCTGATTGGCAGATGTGACATGGATGCCCGTCTGAACACTGCGACACTTGGCAGAGGTGTACACATGCATGCAAGTGTGGGTGTGTGTGTACATGTGTGGTGCACTTCCTGGGTTGCATGTGATGTCTGGCTCACCTTTGGCTGCTCATGCTGTTGTATGTGTATGGATGGTGCTGGCAGTTGCTATATGGCTGTGGTATGGCTCATGTGTGCGAGTTGAAATGATATGTGTGTTGGGGATTGTGATGACATGTCTGAGGTTTGCCAATGCCACTCATGTACAACTGTCATGTGTGTGTGTGTCCATTGTACAGTGCCCTGATGCCTGTGTTTTGTTTCTCCCTGTCTGCAGCGTCAACTGATGAAGAGGGCAGAGAAGGTGCTGTGGAGCACAGCGACGGGGATCCCACCGCCAGCCGGAGACGCAAGGCCCGGCTCGCCTCCCATGTTGTGATCTCGTCGGGGAATGAGGAGTGCGGTGCCACGTCCCAGGCCACAGCTGTCGGGGGGAGGTCCAAGAGGCGGAGGTTGGAGTTGGACTCCTCGGCAGCAGAAGGGGCAGCTGGGACCCCACAGGGCCCAACAGGGGAAGATGGCACGGAGTCATCCAGGTTGGTGGGGGGTTTGGTGGAGGAGGAAGCCGTGCAAGCACCAGAGACGGGGTCTGGAGGTGGGGATCCCACTGGTGCTAGTGGTGCAGTGCAGGACCAGGGACAGGAGGCAGCACAGGCCGCCGCGGAGGTGCCTGTGTGCAATCCTGTCCCTGATCCTGTCCCTGCATCATCTTGCACCAGCAGGGATGCCTACGTCCAGACCCGTTTTCAGGCAGGGGATGAGCTCACGTCAACTGGCCTTCCTCTGCCTGCGGACGTGGCTATCTGGGTCCGGGTTGAGCCTGTCCTGGCTGGTGTGGCGTTGCGTAAACGGGCCATGCGAGGTGACCTGCAGTCTTTTCATGAGGAATCTGCACGTTATCTCGAATGGCTCGTTGACCACGTCAGCCTGCTGGGACAGGTCACCCAGGCCGGATTCCTCCGTCTGATGGGGCTTGCTACGACCCCCTCCTCAACTGGACCCCCTACGCGCCAGTCGTCCTCTATGCCATCTTCCCACCCATCAGTCACCTGGGTGCCCTGTGGAGCTGCCTCTGATGGTGCGGCCAGGCTGGTGGAGGAGGCATCCCTGCCACAGTCGGGAGTCGGACGTCCAGCAGGGGTGGCCACATCTACGACTGCACCCCAGCCGGCGGAGGATGTGCAGGCAGCAGGAGGCAGTGCACGGGCAGAGGCACAGCAGCAGCAGCAACGTGGTGGGAGCCATGAAGGCTTGGGGCCTTCAACATCGGAGGGGCAGGCATCGGCCGGAGGGCAGGAGGACCCAGGACAGAGAGTGTCTTCCGTGTGGCAGCGGTTGGGCCACGCCATAGATGCAGAGCGGCAGCGGGCGGAAGAGGCACGGCTCACAATGGTCGGGGCGGAGAACTCCATGCGGAGGGCCCTGAGGCGGGCCGAGTGCCTCGAGGCAATCCGCAGGGGTTTGGAGGTGGACACGTCGACGGCCCTGCGGACCCTCGGGGCCATGGAGGAGGACCGCCTCCGGGACATTGAGGAGGAGTTTGATGATGCCCTGGCCCGGGACATCCACAAGTGCGCCGTGAAACTAGCCTGCTGCCCTTGTACATAGTTATGTAGGTAGTGTTAGGTTTCATTTTTGTTTGATTTTATTTGGACCTTTCGGACATTGGCCACATTTTTGTATATGGTTTATTTTATTAGTTAGTGTAGTTAGATAAGTTTCCTTTCTTTTGTTGGGATAATGGACCCTGGCTTGTTCCCATGTACATAGTTCACTGTTGGATTGTATTTATTTTTTCAATTTTTAACCATGGAGCAATGGCTTTCTTTTTTATTTCCCATTGGATTTTGTTTTGTGGACATTGACTTTGGACAACATTACTTTGGAATTTTATTTTTGGTTTTGCTTTTTTTCACGGACATGCTTCTTTTAGTTTTTGTACATTCACATTTCTGTTTCTTCATTTTTTATTCTATTTATGTTTCCTTTAATACATATTTTTTTTGGTGAACTTCAATGTGTGGTATCTCATTGGTTTCATGCATTTCATGATATGTGTTTTGAGATTTACTGACACCCATTGGGTGTATGTGAGGGAAATGTGTTTGTTTCGGAACTTGCAATTGGTGTTCTGTGATGTAATTGCAAATTATGAGTGGGTGGATGCAATACTCGTTGGGTGTTTTGCATTTGGAAGCTGGCCATAGGGACCAGGGATCTAGATTGTGATGACATGTTGGCTGGGGAACATGAGTTGCACATGGGTGGGGGCCTGATGGCAGGTGCCCCACAGTGCTGGGGGGTGGGGGTGGTGGGGAACATGAGTTGGACATGGGTGGGGGCCTGCTGGCAGGTGCCCCACAGTGCTGGGGGGTGGGGGTGGTGGGAGACATGGGTGGGGGCCTGGTGGAGGCTTCCCCTGCACTGCTGGGGTGTGGGGGTGCTGGGAGACATGGGTGGGGGCCTGGTGGAGGCTGCCCCTGGTGGCTGGGGGGTGGGGGTGGTGGGAGACATGGGTGGGGGCCTGGTGGAGGCTGCCCCTGCACTGCTGGGGAGTGGGGGTGCTGGGAGACATGGGTGGGGGCCTGGTGGAGGCTGCCCCTGGTGGCTGGGGGTGGGGGTGCTGGCAGACAAGGGTGGGGGCCTGGTGGTGGGTGACCCTGGTGGCTGGGGGGTGGGGGTGCTGGGAGACATGGGTGGGGGCCTGGTGGTGGGTGCCCCTGCACTGCTGGGGGGTTGGGGTGGTGGGAGACATGGGTGGGGGCCTGGTGGAGGCTGCCCCTGGTGGCTGGGGGGTGGGGGTGCTGGGAGACATGGGTGGGGGCCTGGTGGAGGCTGCCCCTGCACTGCTGGGGGGTGGGGGTGGTGGGAGACATGGGTGGGGGCCTGGTGGAGGCTGCCCCTGCACTGCTGGGGGTGGGGGTGGTGTGAGACATGGGTGGGGGCCTGGTGGAGGCTGCCCCTGCACTGCTGGGGGCTGAGGGTGCTGGGAGACATGGGTGGGGGCCTGGTGGTGGGTGCCCCTGCACTGCTGGGGGGTGGGGGTGCTGGGAGACATGGGTGGGGGCCTGGTGGAGGCTGCCCCTGCACTGCTGGGGGGTGGGGGTGGTAGGAGACATGGGTGGGGGCCTGGTGGAGGCTCCCCCTGGTGGCTGGGGGGTGGGGGTGCTGGGAGACATGGGTGGGGGCCTGGTGGAGGCTGTCCCTGCACTGCTGGGGGGTGGGGGTGGTGGGAGACATGGGTGGGGGCCTGGTGGAGGCTGCCCCTGGTGGCTGGGGGGTGGGGGTGGTGGGAGACATGGGTGGGGGCCTGGTGGAGGCTGCCCCTGGTGGCTGGGGGGTGGGGGTGCTGGTAGACATGGGTGGGGGCCTGGTGGAGGCTGCCCCTGCACTGCTGGGGGGTGGGGGGGTAGGAGACATGGGTGGGGGCCTGGTGGAGGCTGCCCCTGCACTGCTGGGGGGGTGGGGGTGCTGGGAGACATGGGTGGGGGCCTGGTGGAGGATGCCCCTGGTGGCTGGGGGTTGGGGGTGGTGGGAGACATGGGTGGGGGCCTGGTGGAGGGTGCCCCTGGTGGCTGGGGGTGCAGGGGGACATGCGTTGGTGGGCAGTAGTGCAAGTTGACATGTGGGTTGGCTGGGGGTCATGGCCATGGTGGATGGTGTGCCTGCAGGACATGTGCAGGGTAGGCCCCTGTGGTGTGAGCCACCTGCAGGGGCCGTGGAGGGTGTAGAGGGAACACCTAGGAGGACCCACACGTGCAATTCACGTGTGGTGCTACCCGCGCACCCCTGTAATACACATACCCTGATGGAATCGCATGTGAAACTTCCCCCGCACCCCAAAATACACGTACCATGATGAAATTGCATGTGGAAATTCCCACGCACCCCTGAAATACACGTACCCTGCTGCAATCGCGTGTGGCACTTCCCGCGCACCCCTGAGATACGCGTACCATGCTCGCACGGGCCCAATCGCATGTGGAATTTCCCACGCACCCCTGAAATACACGTACCCTGCTGAAATCGCGTGTGGCACTTCCCATGCACCCCTGAGATACGCGTACCCTGCTCGCACGGGCCCAATCGCGTGTGGAAATTCCCGCGCACCCCTGAAATACACGTACCCTGCTGAGATCGCATGTGAAACTTGCCCTGCCCCCCGAACTACACGTACCCTGCTGAAATCACGTGTGGAAATTCCCGCGCACCCCTGAAATACACGTACCCTGCTGCAATCGCGTGTTGCACTTCCCGCACACCCCTGGGATACGCGTACCGTGCTCGCACGGGCCCAGTCGCGTGTGGAATTTCCCGCGCACCCCTGAGATACGCGTACCATGCTCGCACGGGCCCAATCGCATGTGGAATTTCCCACGCACCCCAGAAATGCACGTACCCTGCTGAAATCGCGTGTGGCACTTCCCATGCACCCCTGAGATACGCGTACCCTGCTCGCACGGGCCCAATCGCGTGTGGAAATTCCCGCGCACCCCTGAAATACACGTACCCTGCTGAGATCGCATGTGAAACTTGCCCTGCCCCCCGAACTACACGTACCCTGCTGAAATCACGTGTGGAAATTCCCGCGCACCCCTGAAATACACGTACCCTGCTGCAATCGCGTGTTGCACTTCCCGCACACCCCTGGGATACGCGTACCGTGCTCGCACGGGCCCAGTCGCGTGTGGAATTTCCCGCGCACCCCTGAAATACACGTACCCTGCTGAAATCGCGTGTGGCACTTCCCGCGCACCTCTGAGATACGCGTACCCTGCTCGCACGGGCCCCAATCGCGTGTGTAATTTCCCGCGCACCCCTGAAATACACGTACCCTACTGAAATCGCGTGTGGCACTTCCCGCGCACCCCTGAGATACGCGTACCCTGCAGAAATCGCGTGTGGAACTTCCCGCGCACCCCTGAAATACGCATACCCTGTTCGCACGGGGCCAATCGCATGAGGTACTTCCCGCGCACCCCAGTGATACACGTAGCCCGCTTGCCGTGCTGGTACAGGGATAGCGCAGCCCTTTGCGCTGGATTGGGTATATTGATGTCTTTTCCCTGCGCGAGAGGCGTTCTTGGGGGAGTAACTGGCACTGCTGCAGGGTCGCTGCGCCACTGTGCGCCACGGCTGGTTTTGGTGCCTGAAATCCATGAATACGCTGTGCGCTGAAATGGATTTTAGCGCACGCGGCTGGAGCAGGGATTCGCACGCTCACACTGTGCGCCAGCCGCGTGCGCCACTTGTGCGCTGAATTCTATGAATTACCCCCTTGATGTGTTCTTAGAACAATTTCAACTTGCCTACGAACAATAGGGACAGGCATAGCGTCCTCAGGACACCCCCATTTTGTTTATTTATGAACATCCCAGGACACTTGATGTGTTCTTAGAACAGTTTCAACTTGCTTACGAACAATACAGACAGGCATAGTGTCCTCAGGACACTCCTATTTTGTTTATTTACGAATATCCAAGGACACTTGATGTGTTCTTAGAACAATTTCAACGTGCCTACGAACAATACGGACAGGCATAGCGTCCTCAGGACACCCCCATTTTGTTTATTTATGAACATCCCAGGACACTTGATGTGTTCTTAGAACAGTTTCAACTTGCCTACGAACAATACGGACAGGCATAGCGTCCTCAAGACACCCCCATTTTGTTTATTTACGAACATCCCAGGACACTTGATGTGTTCTTAGAAGACTGTAGGCCCTGCCCACAACCACCACAGCATATCACACCCTGTTAAAATATTACCACAAGCACTTTTTGCTTCCCTTTCAAATGCATCCTAATGTCAAACAACTTTACCACAAAGCCAGTCCCAGGTGGACATGGCCACTTTAATCCTATCTTTTCTCCCTTCTGGTCATGGGCAGTAGCCACATTGTGTGGATCATGACCTTATACCATGACCCCAACATTCTGCCCACTCCCCATGGCTACAGCCTGCCCTAACAGTCAGTAAAGGTATACCGCTATTGTTTTTAACTACATTACGACACTTATCAAATATGAAAACCCTCCCACACCTCGTCACATAACCAACCCTAATGATATTCTACACCTTTTTTGGATGGCGCTCCTCTCCAGCGTAGCCAAATGCACCCATAAGCACATACGTGCTGTGACGCAGAACCTGAAAATGAACACAAAGAGACGTACAACGTAGCACGTCACATTTTGAAATAATAAACTGGTTTTTAAAAGAAAACATTAACACTTTACAATTTGTGAAGTACTTTTATTTCATAATAAACTGTCTGAGACTATCGGACTATTCCCATGATCAATGAAATAGTAACTTTGTTTCTTCGGTCGTCATCAAAAATGTTAATCGTGAGGCACACGTTTTTCTTTTCCCATACTCAAAGTATTCGTTTTCGATAAAGCAACCGCTTCGGTCGCACAATGAATTCCAAAACGTCGGCATGAACTTTGGCCTACAGCACCATAAAAGATGTTATGTTACTCCTAATGGCCACTGCAGCATACGGACAAATGGGTCCTGCCTGATCGTCCCACAAAACAGTCACAGTTAGGCAGCCGTTCACAAGTACGTGCATCTGGCGTGCAAAAAAATCCAGCACTTGGCATCTGGAATCCATGGCAATCGCAGTAAGGGAGGATGTAGCTATTTGGAAAACATAACAGAAAATACGTATCAATACCCAACCTTTATCAAACAATTTCAAGAAAAGACAAAAAGAACATGAAAACTGATACACAAAGCGATGTGGTCATACATGACATTTTAAAGAAATATTATCGTTGAACATGGGTGATTCTAGTGATAGCCTACAAACGGCGAGAATCTGCACTCTCGATAACTAAAAGAAATGACAACTACTCAGAAACATAATACTTCAGTTACATTGCCAAAATTAATGTTCAGGTAATAAAAAATTAAATCTCGTTCCAGTGTAGAATCGTCAAAAGCAAACTTACATGATATTCACCTTTTCCATTGTCTTTGTGAAACTCAGACACCAATGTGCTTGCACCAAAGATATATTAAGGAACTGATATTACATGTGCCTTACAAACATTTTGAATGCATAACCTTATCAAATGGTATTTTTTGCAAACTTTCACTCCCTGCATTCTTTCTGAATTTTCCCTTTCACTCAAGGTAAAAAAACAATAGACTCTTATGGGTTCAGTCGGATGCGTGGGCCTACTGAGCTCGCAACCAAAGAAGCAAACCAAGTGACCTTCACTCAGAATGCAAATACATTCTGACTTTGCAACAACATGTCTCAATGCATTCATGATGACTGGTACTCCCATACCCTTGCAGACCCGCTGTTTCCATCAAACAGTGCAGGTGGGTGCCTCAGATTTCAAACTCTTGGGTGCCAGTCTGACTGCAATATTATTTTAAATACATTGTAACACAGACACATTAATTTTCACCTGTACTTTACGGACACTATATTGAGCAGCAACTTCCAATTTACCATATGACTTTGGTAAAAACTTTCATAAGTTTAACAAGTGCAATCTTGTGTTGTTTTATATGATTTAGTGACGATATCCGCGTACACCAAAACACGAATGAAAGATGGTGGCGCATCGAAACAATCTGACGCACTTCACACTCTTCAACATCCAATCAGTGAACGCATCACATGTCCGCAGACATGACGCTACGGATTAGCCAATCGGTATCTTGTCCGTGGAGCGAACAGGGAAGTGTGACCGCAGAGCGGACATAGATATCACTAATTTTTTGAGACATACTTTGTGGTCATTTTAAAGAAAACTACTGGACGGATTAGCACCAAATTTACAAAAGCACGCTATCGACACCAAGCTCCTGCCGCAAATTTGGTGAAAATCCATCCAGCGGTTTGGGCTGTAGGCGTTCGCAACGTTTTTCCCCCATTCAATCTATGGTAAAAAAAGACGTTTTGGGACCACGCCTATAACTTCCCCCCCCCTGGACCAAATATCATCAAACTTTGCAAAAAAAATCAGAGCGGTCCATATACCTTTGCAACGTTTGGTGAGGATTCGTCCAGGGGGAGCGGAGTTATAAGCCGCCCAAAAAGTGTTTTAAAAACGACCAAAAAGTAGGTAACAAAAAAATAGTGATATCTATGTCTGCCTCGTGGACACATTTCCCTGTTCGCTCTGCGGACAGTGTCCTGATTGGCTAATCGACTTGTGTCATGTCCGCGGACATGTGACATGTTCGCTGATTGGATGGTGAAGAGCGCGATGTGCGTCAGATTTTTGGAAGTGCCCGCCATCTTGGATACGTGGACATCCGCGGACAGCGTGGTGACAAATGGTGGAGAAATACAACTTTGGCAAATGTGTTGGTGTGTACTATCGTTTGGATAGGGAAGCGGATTAAGAGATGGGTGAAATGCTGTATTTATTTAAGTGGCAGGCACCCCTGTTGTGTTTGTCATGTCTGCGGACAGCCGTGCAGTCCGGGATGTCCGTAATTGGGCAAACAGGGTGTCCTAAGGACACTATTCCTGTCTGTACTGTCTACAGGCAAGTTGAAACTGTTCTAAGAACGGGTCTGATGTCCGGGATGTCCGCACATGTCAAAATGGGGGTGTTCTAAGGACAGTATTCCTGTCCGTATGTCCGCAGGCAAGTTGAAACTAATCTAAGAATGGGTCTGGTGTCTGGGATGTCCGCACATGTCAAAATGGGGGTGTTCCAAGGACAGTATCCCTGTCCGCAGTGTCCGTATGCAAGTTGAAACTGTTCTAAGAACGGGTCTGGTGTCCGGGATGTCCGCAAATACCAAAATGGGGGTGTTCTAAGGACAGTATCCCTGTCCGTAGTGTCCTCATGCAAGTTGAAAAAGGTTCTAAGAACATGCGTGGTGTCCGGGATGTCTGTAATTGGGCAAACGGGGTGTCCTAAGGACACTATTCCTGTCCGTACTGTCCGCAGGCAAGAGGAAACTGTTCTAAGAACGGGTCTGGTGTCCAAGATGTCCGCACATGCCAAAATGGGGGTGTTCTAAGGACAGTATTTCTGTCCGTAGTGTCCGCATGCAAGTTGAAACTGTTCTAAGAACATGTGCGGTGTCCAGGATGTCTGTAATTAGGCAAACGGGGGTGTCCTAAGGACACTATTCCTGTCTGTACTGTTCGCAGGCAAGTTGAAACTGTTCTAAGAACGGGCCTGGTGTCCAGGATGACCACACTTACCAAAAATGGGGGTGTCCTAAGGGCACTATTCCTGTCCGTACTGTACGCTAGCAAAATAGAACTGTTCTTAGAACACTTTAGATGTCCACGGACATAAAAAAAATGCCCATGCTGCATGGTTAAAAAGTTTGATTCTATGGGTGTGATCTATGGGTGTGATATGCTGCGGTAGGTGTGGCCAGGGCCTAGAGTCTTGGGTGCATGGCTGATGGCCGTAGGCCATATGCCCTGCACCCAAGACTCTATGCCCTGGCCACAACCACTGCAGCATATCACACCCATAGATCACACCCATAGAATCAAATATGTTTGAAATATTTGCAAATCTAGAGTTTATGCACTGTTTGATTTGTATAGTTTGTATGTGAAGTTTTGGCTACATCATGCCATTAAGATTGTAGAGATTGGTAACAAGCACTGCAGTATAATAAATCCATTGAAGTAAACATTTTGCATTGTGGTGTACGGTTACATGTTTGCTTCAATGGTTGTGTTATGGAGCCTTATTTATGAGTTGTACTTAGTATAATATACTTACTGTTTGGTTTTATAACTGGAGTACATATATTCTTTGTCAATTTCTGTGATAAAAGAAAATATCATTTTAGTGTTGGTAGTTTGTAAGGAATTATAACATTGAATTATAGATATTTTGTATTCATTTCGACCCTCATATTTAGTAAATTGCAAACCAGTGTGCTGTGAAATTTGCTCAGTTTCTGTGTTTGTTGTTAAATCATTGGGTCTGTGGGAAAATAAAATCCATGTTGGATTAAAAAAAAACTTTTTTTTCCTTTTGGTATAGTACATTTATTTTGTGTTTTCAGTGTTTACTTGTTGTTTCTGGCTATTGCTGGCTTGTTGCAGATGGTTAGATACTTGTTGTTGAATTGTAACTGATTATAATTTTTATTTATATTCTCAAATTGTTAATCTATGGGTTGGGTTGTTGCAAAAACTTGGGGCAGTTAGATACCTGTTGGCGTATATTATCTGTTTACTTCTTTTTATAATTTAGTGGTATTGATTTATCTGTTTCATTGTTATAGAATCTTAGGGCAGTTAGATAGCGGTTAGCATATTCTAACTGTTTATTTCTTGTTATAATTTAGTGGTATTGATTTATCTGTTTGGTTGTTATAGAATCTTAGGGCAGTTAGATACCTGTTGGCGTATTCTAACTGTTTATTTCTTGTTATAATTTAGTGGTATTGATTTATCTGTTTGGTTGTTATTGAATCTTAGGGCAGTTAGATACCTGTTTGCGTATTCTACTGTTTATCATTTTTCAATTGAAGTTTTATTCATTTTTATGCACAGATTAGTTATTAGTGGTATTGATTTATTTGTTTGGTTGTTGAAAAATCTGGGAGCAGTTAGGTACCTGTTGGCGTATTCTAATTGTTTATAGTTTTGTAATTGAAGTTTGGTAATGTTTAAGTACAGATTAGTTATAAAATCTTGGTTTTAAGAAGATTAAATAAGCGTTTGTAAGATTTGCTGGTAATCTCTGCTTTAGAGTAATGGTATTATCATTACATTCGAACCATCCACAATTCTTTTTTTATATATGCAGTGTAGTGACCTGCTTTGGTTGTGGCTCCTGCGTGGTAGGTCAAGGTTACGTTTAAGCATTACTCTACAGTTTAAGGATAATTTTAATACTTCCTCCATGCCAGCTGTGTTGGAGATTGAATTTTCCAAGGTATTTAGTCTTGTTGTGGCTTGTTGACACATGGGTAGTGTCATACCATGTACATCCAGTTTGTCTGTTGCGGAAATTTCAATTATTGGTTGCATTTCTTTTTTCAACATTGTTTCATTGGATTTTGCACAGCTTGCAAGAGTTGGCAACAAGGACATACAATTGACATTTTTGTGTGCTAATTGTTCCATGACATTAGTAGCACATGAGTTATGGACATAAAATGCGTGGATGTGCCGGGTTTTTGATATTGCTTGTGCTTCTTGAGATAGTACACCAACTCAAATACTTTTTAAAATGTTGGTGTAGGTGAGGTCTGCAGACTGTCGCATGTTTTCTGTTAATTCTCTGTATTGGAAATGTTGCCAAAAGTTAGAATATCCTATGCTGCCAACAGTTTTACGGCAGAGTTTGTTTCCTAAGGTTTTAAAAATAGGTTCACCTTTCACTGGTGTCAATTGAAGATCTCCAAAAACAATAATGTGTTTTCCTCCAAAGAGCTCTTTGTAGTTTGTTTTAAGTACTTCTTGTAATCTGAGGTGAATCAAAGCCAACATTAGGTTGGAGACCAGGCTCACTTCATCTATTAGTAGTATTTTCATTTGTTTTTATACTCTGCATAGTTCCATTGCAGCTTCTGTAGAAAGTTTGTAAAATTCTAATTTGTTTTGGCGTTTTACTGGCAGGAGTAGTAATCAGTGTAAAGTGACACCGCTTATGTTTTAGGCAGCTAAACCTGTGGGGGCAGCTACAACAGCTGACAGTTTGTTGTTTGTCAATTGTTGAAGGGATTTGCTGATGATTTTGATTAAGAATGTTTTGCCTGAACCAGCTTCACCACTGACGTATAGTAGTATAGGTTTGAAATTTTGGCAGGTACATTCTTTATTTTCATGTTGTACACCATGTGCAATTTCTTTTGTTACTTCTTGAAAAATGCTACGCTACTCACTTAGTTTTGATTGTAGTACAGTTAAGTCTTCTGTATCTTTCTACTGACACATGATGTTTTCTACTGCTGTCATAGCTAATTCTGCCTCATTTGCTTTTAGTGGCTGTCCCAGTGGTTCTTGGCTTCCTTTTACAGAAGGTTGACTACTGTCGGGAGTGTCCTTATCTAGTTGGACCTGGAGTTCTTCTTCATGTTGCTGTTCATTGTGCAACATTGTTTTGTACTGTGTAAAGTTTACATCGGTTATAGTGTTTTCATTTGCTTTGAAAGCGTCTTCATAGGAGTCATAGTTATCTAGTATCTCTTCTTCTTTTCTCCATGGTTCAAAGAGTTGTAGCAGGGGCATGTAATATAGTTCTTTATGTTGAGGAGTTTTTAATGACAATTTGATATGATTAATTGAACTTGGTTTGGTAAGTTTTACTGAGCTGCCTTTACAATTTGTCACTCTGTATCTACCTTTTATTATCGAGTTTTATATTATTTTTGTATGTGAACTTTTGGGCTATGTGGTATAGACACATGGTTTCGAAAGTGGTACTTCTGTTTGGGTAGTATGTGTCTAGTAAATTGTTTTTCAAAATGTCTTGGCTGTTGGGATCATTTTTGGCTATTGTTTCTATGTCGTCGTATGATTTGAGAACTCATTTTCTAGATTTAGCAGGACCAAGACTTAGCCATACTATATTTTCAGATTTTCCATACAAAGCAGTACCGGTTAAACGATCTGCAGCTTCATAGCAGCCACATTCTCTATGGGAGAGCATTTTTATGCCCAAACTGTACAATGTCTGAGACAGTGTTTTGTCTGATGACAGGTCATTCCAGAGGTCTTGAAGCTCTATTTTTTTCTGCTTTGGTTAAGTAAGCTGTAACATATCGTGCCAACTGCAGTGGAATTTTCTGCAATGCACTGCACATCTATGTTTGCATTCCATAATAGGGCAATGATTGCATTGTAATCATTGATATATTTTGCTTCTTCTGTTCTTTTTATGTAATATGTATTTTTAGGTGTTTTACCTTTAACGCTATGTCTAACTGAAGACATGAAGTTGTTCACTTCACCTGTTTCTGTAACTGGTCTAGGGAAACCACGCGGCATTTGGTGAAGTATTTCCCTTTTCTTTGTATGTGTGATGAGAATATTTGCCACATTTGTGACTTTGAAATTGTACAATGTGTGCATGAAGATCACTATTTTTTGCTTCTGATGGAATTTCACAAGTGACATATTTTTCGATAAACTGTAACACAGTGGCATCACTGTCTTGACAAAATTTAGGAGCATCTTTGATCCATAAAAGCATGTAGATATGTGGTGCTCCTCTGGCTTGGTATTCTTGTCTCCAAAAGAAGTGTTGTACTTCTCTGAGGGGAGGAGCAGTTTTATTACAAATAAAGAGTAGCATAGCAATGAAGCGATGATGGAAATATCCTGAAACATTAACAGGATCTAGAGAGCAAAGTTCTCCAGGTGATATTATAAAAAGTTTTGCGGCAACACACACACACATGGTTTGGTACTTCAGGGGATGTACTTTTGAATTTTAGTATTTATTTTTTATATGTGTGTAGTAGAAGTTTGCCATGTGCAGAATTGTTGCTAATATGTTGTAAAGCTATAGCATTTTGTAAGTGGCTTTCACTTCCAAAATATTTTCTCTGGATATGGCCGATTTCTTTGAGTAGGTCTTTGGCTGTACCATGTAAAAGATTGTTATTTAAATTGGCTAATGCTAAAGCAGGACTTTTAGAATAGTACGGTTTATAGACTAGATTTCTTATAGTTGAATGATGTGTTGATATCATTTTGATATGATGGAAGGTGCTTTTGCAAATAGGTCCTGAAATGCAGGCCAATGAATGTCCTTGCAGTCCTGTGTATTTGCGCACTGGACAGGTATCCATATTTTGCAGCAGGTTTATTTTGATTTTGTCTTTGCCTTTCACATATTGATTGAGGAACTGGCGTAAAGATTTGAAAGATTTTTTGCCAACGTTACACATTGAGCTGCATGGCCATTTGTATACTGGATGTTCTGGTTCAGTTGAATGGAGAATTGATACTGAGTTTTCTGGGGATATTTTTGTAAGCAGTATTTCTTGTTGCATAATGGTATTATTAAGTTTTTCATAACCTCGTCCACTGCTTTGTATGGCAATTGTGTTAGTTTGATTTTGTTTGTATGCTTCTTCATTAAAATATGGTTCTGTGCTTGTGGTGTGACTCCATTCACCTCCACAGATATTTAAGAATTTATTTTTGTTGACATTCAGTTTTTTGAGAAGTCTTTTTTGTAATTTAGTACTTAGTTTTGTTAGTGGTTTCATTCTGTTTAACACTAATATAAATAACTTTCTTTTTGAGAAGAATTGCACTGTCTATCAAAGCTTCTAAGATTAATTTTCTATGGTAGTTTTTAAGGGTTGTGCATGATTTGTCTCCTGTTTTTATAAGATTCTGAAGGACTCTGGCGGAACATTTTTGCTAATATATTTTTTTTGGTATGGTTACTTCCTACTATATCAAGATTTATAGGAGCAGTTTTAGCAGTAGTGGTAGCTGCATTCTTGTTAATCATTTTCTGTTTTCTTTTACATTTTGATAGAGGAGGCAAAGTTTCTGTACTGGAAGATTGTTTTGTTTTGCTGAAATGACTGTATTAGCTCTTTTGTTTGAACTTTTTGTACAACCTCTGCTAGAGATGGATGCTTATTTTGGAATTTTTTTTTTTCATTTGCTTTATTTCTGCGTTACTTTCTACGGACTTGCTTTCTGGTAGGCATTCTGTGGGGTTGTTGAAACAAAAAAAGAAGGTATGGGTTGGGCTGTTGTGCAATGTATGTGTGCTGTATGCATGAGTGTTTGAGTATGATGGAAAAGATGTATCCGGTGGTGTGTGATTGTGCATTGGGCAGCTACAATTAGTTGGGAAGGCTATTCTTCTATTTGTGTGTTACTATACTGTGGTTCAGATGACAGTAGAAAGTGAGCTAGTGGTGAGGATAAGCAGTAGTAGTAAATCAAATGGTATAAAATTAAAACAATTCTTTGTTTTGTAATACTAATCTGCTAGGGGCTGAGTTATGTTATTTGTGCTCTGAAAAAATGGGAATTTGTGTGCCATTCTGTATGCTAATCCCTGTTTAATAAATGGTGATTTGTGGGCAGAATGGTGCACAAATCTTTGTTTTTTTTTGGTGCACAAATTACATGAATCACCTGCACAGTGTGTTTGAGTAACAGTAAGAATATTTGTATTTGTATTTAATTAGTTAATATAGTGCTTTACACCAAAGTGCTGCACATTTTAACAACAACAGGATACATGTAACAGTTAACATTATAACAGTAACAGTGGAAGCAATTTAAAATTGAGAATCAGACTAACAAAACAGTAAGTAGAGCAATTAAACTGAAGGGGAGAATGAGAGTAGTGCATAGAAGTGAACGAGAGGGAGTGGTGGGGAAGAGGAGGAGTAGGGAAACGGATGGGGTGAAGGGTAAGAATGGGGGCCGGGGGCAGGGGGTAGGGGAGGGAGATTTAAGGAGATAAGGCAAGGGGGGAGGGGTCAAGAAGGGGGAGGGGTCTCATGGTGGGGAATGGAGAAGGAGAGATTTGAGGAAAGTGCAGAATGAGGAAAAGGTAGAAATAGAGCGGAGTGATAGAGGTAAGGAGTTCCAGTGCAGGGGGCCTAGGAGATGGAAGGAGCGGAAACGGGATGTGGAACAGTGAGAAGAAAGTGGTCAGCAGAGCGATGGAAGTGGGAGGGAGTGTAGAAAGAGAGGAGAGAGGAGAGTTAAGGGGGAGCAAGATCATGGAGAGATTTAAAGACTAGGCAGAGAAACTACGGTAGTATTGCACTTACTCTTTTTTTGTGGAATGAGCAGGTCTCTGTGTAGTTGGCGTTTGCAGTTCAGATGTTGCTGTTTTCCAGGAGAGTGGTCTTCACTGCAATTGTAAAAGAAAGAAGTTAATAATTTTGTGTGTTTATAGCAGTGATGATTGAGAGGTTCATGTTTATGTCTTTGTAGTAGTATTCTTGTTTGATTTTTGAACATGGTGTATGCATGCAGTTTCATTTGACTATGTGCAGCCTTTATATTTTATTTATATTATGTTAGTTCAACATGCTTCGGAAATGAGTAGAATATTAAGTTTATGAAATTCACTTGGTTTTTCAAAGCTGTGTTATAGAATGTTAGGAGAAAGAAGAAATAATGATGTATTTATTTTGCAATTTTTATAAGGTAAATGGCAGAAACTGCATAGAAAAGCATGAATATATGTATTTGTGGAGGTGTGGGTAATAAAGTGGAAGGATGTGATTTACAGGCAGTGGTGTTATTGCATCTGGGAACATTTCAGTGATAGTGTCTTTGTGTGTGAGTGTATGAGGATGCATGACTTTTTACTGGCTGGGTGTAATTTTATGATACACTACTAAGTGTTTTTCCACAATTATATTGCTCTTTCTTCCATCTTCTAATATTATATTCTTTTAGATAGGTGTGTGTGTAAAAGATAAAAATTGATAGCAGACAGGTCTGGAAGTGACAGTTGATTACAGCAGATGGAAAAATGACAATACGTTCATTTTATAGGTTATACAGGTTAAGTGTCAGTTACTCTGTTTATATCATTTTATAAGAGTTGTACATGTACTGTGCAGATAATATGCATACCTGTAGTTTGTATTCATGCATGTGGATATTCATGCAGCTGCAAGAAGAAATCTTGGAGACTTGTAGAGTACTTTTTGTAGTTGGTGCTTTCCAATGATATGAGACTAGTACTCAGAGTGATCAACAGTACATTTGAAGTGCTGAACTCTGATGATGGAGTTAGATGTAGAGGTCTTGGATGTGATTAGTGGATGGTTGTTTGACTGCTTAGCTGTATCCAATGAGGGAATGGCAGAGAGAGTGAAGTGGAAAGGCTAGAAGGGCTGCCCAAGTGTTACGCAGTCCACGGACACCGCGGCTGTCTGTGGACAGGGCGTGCCTCATCCAGGGTTTTCCAGCAAAGCCAGCATGGAAACGGGACTGTAGGGATCAGCCAATCAGATGTTGAGGTTGTGGATTTGTTTTGAAAGAGACTGAGTGTAGTGAAGATGGCAGAGGTGGAGAAAGTCAAGGTGTTGGTGCTTGGAGATATGTTTGTGCATGGTTTACAGCAGTATGCTCAATGCAGGCATGTGGCAAATAATTGTGATGTTAAAGGAGTGGAGGTGTTGTGGAGCACTGTGCCTGATTACAATGTACAGGGAATTGTACAGGTTTGTGAGGCAGGATGAACAGACCCCATGTGGTAGTTTTGCATTATGGAGTTTTACATTTGGGTTATGTCAGTGTCCCTACTTTGTTGGCAGATTTGGAACACTTGGTTCTAGCAGTAATGAACATCCTTCCAAATTGCAAAGTATTTTTTTCTGGATTAGTACCTAGGGCAATATGGGACAATAGTTCTGTTTTTTGTCCTCAGCAAAACATTGCTAGGTGTGCAATCAACCGGGGCATGTGTGCTTTCATGCGCAGAGCTGGTATGTTCTTCTGTAATAATGAGAACATTGATTGCAGTAATGCTGTTAATTTGGAAGAATATGGTATTTCCTTATCTTTTTTGGGAAATGCCATTCTGTTTTGGAATGTAAGGGTTGCTTTGGTGATGGTATGTGAATATTTTAGGAGTAAAGTAAGGGGAAAAAAACAAAAAAATACAAAATAACAGGTGTTTGTCAAGCATCTGCAACAAAAAAAATGCCTCTTTTCAGAGCCAACCTCAAAGGGGAAATGGGGCACAGTATTTAAATTTACATTCATCATGCTCAGATTTTTCGATATGTCCACGGACATGGCGGTAGTGGCGGACACCTTGTATTACATACAGGGATTTTGAGGTGGAGAGGCATGCAAATGAGAATGAGCAGAGCAAGTGATTGGTCAGTAAACTTTAGTGGGTGTGTTGTGTAAGGAGAGAGTTTGTCAGAAAGTCTTTTTCCTGAGAGAATAACAGTTAGCTATGGCTGTGTGTTTCAGAAAACAGATTATCTGGATTTTGGGAGACTCATGGATACATTGGTTGAAGGTGCATGCAGAACACTGTGGAGTAGCGGCCGATCTTGGATTCCCTTATGTAGAAGTGCACTGGCATGTAGTGCTGCAATGAAGTGGTTGGACTTGGTACCTCTCTGTGCTACTTTGGAGGCAGAGCTTCATCCAGACATAATTATAATTCATTGTGGAGGGAACAGTTTAGGACAAATGTGGCTGCGTTCTTCTGCATTTGGTCCACAAATGGAGAAAGCAAGGCGGAATGTTAATAAGGCTGTTTGTGCCTTTTTAAGACATGTTGGCATGTCCTCTTTCCACAATGAAAATATTATGTTTCGTAGTACATTCATTTTTCACAGAGATGGAGTTCATCTTACTTATGCTGGTAATCAGATTTTTCTGAGAAATGTACAAAATGCATTGCAACCTTTTGTGGAATTACAGCCATCCATTTTGCAGTAGGTGTTGACTATTTCAAGTTTTGCAACACAAAAAAACACCACCAAAAGGCTCTTTTCAGAGCCACCACTTCCTCCCAGAGAAAAGTGCAATGATTTTGATAGGTCAGCACACAAAAATCTTAGATGTCTGCGAGCTGTCAGCAGACTTCTAAAAATACACAGGGCTCTGCTCCATTGATTTGTGACTTCTATCTTTAGACTGTGAAAGGCGGTTCTGAAAAGAGCCTTTTTTTGGGGGGATTTTTGTTGTTTTATATATTTTTTTTTATACATGACACACTAAGAGAGGAGGGGAAAGGAGGGTAAGGGGGGACACCAACCACGGGGATAAGAAAGGGCAGGTGGAGAGAGGAAGATGTAGGGTCGGCCTTACTTAGGTAGGTAGCAGGTCTTCTCGTGCTCTGAGACTGCAGTCTCAAAGGCACTTCGAAGTCTCTCCCCTCTGCAGAGTACTGCGTCGTAGTAGATACACAAAACTGTGATCCTTGAAAGGTAAGGGTCATCAGCATCGTGAATGGCCTGTGAGGCAGCTGGAGGATGTGCTCTCCCACCGGAGTGTCTCTTGTGGTGAGAGGAGTGGAAACAGAGGATGTAGTAGAGGAACTCAACCTACTACGTTGATCACAAGGTAACACCTTGCGAACGGCTCCACCGTGGACCTTAGGTCTCGCTTCATAGATTTCGTACCAAAGCTGTACGAACGAGGACGCCCGCGACTCAGCACCATTTTGCACTGGTTGCAGGTGACCTTGTTTGCATGCGCTTTGGGTACGTCACCATGAATGGTAAATAACTGCCACACCCAAGAATCACAGCGGGTGCTGATAGTAGGGACTTCCACTACCTCCTCCTCTTCATCCTCCTCTACATCCTCACGCCTGTCCCCTCTTCAGACCCTTGGGGAGGTGGTGGTGGTGGAGTGGGTCTTGGTGGTGCTGAGGCATATGTAGCACCAGGTGGAAGAACAGCAGCCATGGATGCCGTCAGGTTTCAGCAAAGGCAGCAAAATCTGGAAAGATTGCAATCCAAAGTAGACAGTGTGATGTCATCTTTGATGTCCTGGGTGTTATTCTTAGCAGTGCACGGTAGTGGCGCGAGTTATGGTTGCTTAGCTTACCATAACTGGCGAATTTCAGGGGTTTTTCCGTTTTACTTGGAACCATAACGTCCCTTTAACAATGTTTTTTTACTGAATTTCATAGGTTTTTAGTAGCGCAACTTAACCATAACGTCCCTTTAACAAAGTTTTTTTACTGAATATATATATATATATATATATATATACAATTTTGTGTATAACCTTGCACCCATGTTCCCATTTATGTACTCACCTGTTTCATCCTGCCTTTTTCATATTGATTTCAAAATGTATTCACTGTGATGTATCTCTCCTATACCCCCTATTTTTTACATGTTAACTTGATATGTTTTTTTATATATTATTCACACCTATTTACCTGCTATGGTGAATCTCTTTGAGATGCAAACTCTTCATTTTTAGCATATGACTACATCTTACACTCCCTACTAGTTTCTCCAATTTGTTCTAACCTCCTCACATTGTGCTTTGGGTGGAACGGTTAAATTTGGTTAACATGTACAAATTGTTCCACAGTTAACTCTCTGTCCTTATGGCAATTTTCTATACTACAGGTGAAACCTTATCTACAAATCTAAATGGCATGAGCCATGATGCAAGGAACTTTTCATTTTTATGTTTACCTTTTCCAAAATCAAACCTTTATACCTGCTTTCCTATTTCATATTCCCTCACAGATGTTTCCTTGTCATAGTATGATTTTGCACTATCAGCGGCTTGCTCCACATTCTGCTGTGCAAACGAAAAATCATGTTTCAAGTGCTTTCTCAGTTCTTCTACATATTTGTGGATTGTGGTTGTGTTTACCAGGACCTGCTCATTGGTTCTGTAAAGCATGTGTTGGGGTAACGCCTTTTTCGTACCTGTCAAAATTTCATGTGGACTGAGATTTGTTGATGTAGATGATGTTGGCCTAATAGCCATTAAGACAGAGAAAGTCGCAAATCCTAACTGGACCCTGCCTCAGCTACAAACGTTTTCAATATTTCATCTATCGACCTATTGCACCATTCTACACCTCCAGAAGAGGAGGGCTGGTATGTAATTAGTAATTTTCTTTTTACACCCATGATTTGCCACATCTTTGTCATTACTGCACTAGTAAAATGACTTCCACGTTTTGATTCTATTCTCTGAGGTAAACCAAATCTTGAAAAAATGTGATTGACATAGCAAAAGTGGCTGCCATTTGTACACTGCAATCTGGGACAGGGATACATTACACGCATTTGGACATCAAACAAACGACTGTCAACAAATACCTGTTTCCCCATGCTGACCTTTACATGGGCCCGATAAAGTCTTTTTGTATATCTGACCATGGGAGTGTCAGACCTCTTTTCATTTATGGTGCCCCGTGTGTTGGGGAAGTAGGTTGTAATTGTGCACGCACTAGACATCACCTTGTATAGCGTTCTACATCATGTGTCATGAGTGGCAATATGAATAATCTTTTAAAACCCATTGGATTTGGCCTGATTCTGATTCCCAAATCATCAGCCCATCTTGTAAACAAATTATCTTATTGTTTTTGTATAGAACTCTCAATTCTGTTTTCCTTTGCAGTCCTTTTCAGTCAAAGGAATTTGCACTACATCTAGCAAGTGGTTATAAAAGGGGCCTAAAATCAGATCTTCTTTCTTTGCCTTAATTAAGTCTTGATCAGGAGTATCAAAGTTCCACTGTGCCACAGGCTGATCAACTGTTTTATGAGTTTTGGAGCATGTTATCGTATCCACCTGGATTTCACCAAGCAGGTGCTCAATAGGAAACAACTCCCTCATCAATGCACCTATTTTGGTTAATTGGTCTACCTTGTCATTTCCTTCCTTGTCTACCACTGGTGTTTTCCAATGACTAAATATCTTCCTCCAATGGATGATCAGGTATTTTGTGAAACAAGTTTGTCTATGGCTTGAATCATTTTCCATGTTTAAGTGGTTTCTTGTTATATGTGAGCATTTCTCTCTATCTCCAGCTGGGTAAATATTCCACAAAATTATTTTTTGCATAATCAGAATCAGTTCCTAAAACTATTGCTTTAAATGTATATTCTACTGCTGTAGATATTGCCTTACAAATGGTGGCCGATTCTGCAACTTGACTGCTTGGGTCCTAACCTCATGCCTATTTTTTGGACACCGTTGCATGTAACCCACCAGTTTCCTATTCCTGCCACTAGTTCATTTTCAGAATCACCTTCCACATGGTAAGCACATCCATCTACATACATGGTTGGGACATCCTTACATGTTTCTTCATTGAAAGCCTTGTGTGGTGATTGCTCAAATTCATTAAATGTGTTTCTAGCTCTGTGTCTTCAGGTGCACAGATAGCTGCACAATCGTGTAATTCTTCTAGCCCTAGTGCAGCTTAGCTCTTTTTGTTCTGTCCATATCTCATTAGCACATTGGCTACCCGCCAAAGAATGTGTCACATTCAAAATCCTGTCCCTCACCCATAAATGCATCCACCACGCAACACCACTATACCTTTCTCAGCGACTCACCAGACCACTCACAGAAGGACCTATCAGAACCCCATACACAAACCTTCTCTCAGTGCCCAAGGCCACAAGAGCACGAGCAGGAGGTTCCAGCCTCCTCAGGAGAATCTCCTCCCATTGAGCCTTCCGCAAAGAAATCAAAACACAAGTGTTCATCTCAAATCCCATAGGATATACCTATAGGCCACTCTATGCACTGAACTGTCCTCTATATACCAAGTAAGTAACAATGTCATGTTTAGACTATGCCATCCATGTACATAGATCCAACATTGCTACGCCTCATGTAACCAGTAAGCAATTTCGTAACTTGGAACTAAGTTAATCTCCTGTAAAAGCGCCTTGATGCCCTTGGTCTGCCAGTGCGCTTTATAAAATCAAATGAATAAATTTCACGTCCACTGGAAATCTTTGTAATGCATGTGTCTAGAAATTCTCTGATCTGATCCTTTTACTTTGCAAGAATTTCAACAATCACCTGCTTCCCTTAAATTATGGGGACGGAAATGTTGCAATGCCCAGACAGTGGTCAAAAGTGCATTTTTACATTCATTAAACTTGGTCTCTACCTTTGAAATTGCCTTGCTGGCATATGCAACGGTTTTGTTATTTGCATTATGTTTTTGGTATTACACTGCTGACATACACGTATCTCTGAATCCTATTTCTACAAAGAAGTCTTGGTTTTTTATCGGATATGCCAAACATGTTGCTTTTAATCAAACTGTTTTTTACTTGGCCACTGCCTCCCTTTGTTCCCTTCCCGGGTACACCCTGTTTCAGTAATTTATTCAAAGACTGAGGGCCTCATTACGACCCTGGCGCTAAGCGAAAAACGATGGCGGTAAATGCTTACCGCCATCGTTTTCCGCCAGGTCCGATCATGACCCGTGACCGTTAACTACGATGCCAATAGCGGCATCGTAGTTAACGCTGCCGCAAACTGCGCTAAGGGTGCGCGCACGCGACCGCCCACACCGTACTTAGCGCCATGGCGGAAAGGCACGCAAATGCCGACCCAAGCGGACATGCACCTAACGCCATCATTGAGGCCGCTAAGTACCTTACCGCCATGGTGCAAATAACGCCATCGCGAACCAACCGTAAAGGGCCAATTCAAGTGAATGCAGCTGCCACAGGTGCACAGAAACAGCACAGGTGAAGGCAATACAGACTCAGGGGAGTATAAAAAGAGCACACCCCACCCCTACCCACACCCAGTCACACTCCACAATGATGCCAATACGACTAGCAATGTTGGGGCTGGAGGACCTGATAGCAATGCATGTGCTACTACAACAGCAACAGCAACAACAACAACAACAGGCAGCACAGAGGAGACGCAGGAGGAGAAGGAGGGCAAGGCAGGCCCAGCAAGCCCCACCAGCACAGCCAGTGCCACCACGCAGGCAGCCCCCAATCCCACGCATCAGAGCCAATCCAAACAACCTCACTGCTGAGCAGATCCACACCCTGTACCGTTTGGACAGGGACACCATCACCGCCATCGTAGACATGACACACAACGACATCGTCAGCATGATAGAAAGTCCAACCGCCATCCCCCCCCTACTGAAGGTAGTGGCTGTACTCCACTTCCTGGCCACAGGCACCTACCAGCACACAGTGGGGCACCTGCATGGCATTTCACAACCATTATTCTCACGAACACTCATCCAAGTGCTCGATGCCCTCCTCAAGCACACAGACGACCACATCTCATTACCACGGACTGCCCAGGAGATTGCAAACACCAAAGTGGGTTTCCATGCACTAGCCAGCATACCCGGTTGCATTGGTGCCATCGACTGCACCCATGTGGAATTGGTGGTTCCACGTGCCATGGAGGTACCGTACCGCAACCGGAAACAGTTCCACTCTATCAACGTGCAAATGGTCTGTGACTCCAACAAGATCATCACACATTGTTGTGCCCGATTCCCCGGATCAACCCATGATTCCATGATCCTGAGGAACTCCACAATACCACGCTACATGGAGCGACATGCAGGCCCAAGATCCTGGCTACTCGGTGAGTGCTATGTCATGGAAGTGGGCATGGGAATGACGTACCAGTGCATACTCCACCTGGCAGAAAGGGGGGGGGGGATGATGCATACTCCACCTGGCTGAAAGGGGGGGGGGGATGATGCATACTCCACCTGGCTGTGAGTAACACAGAGAACGGATACAGAGGAAGGCCACTCACAATGCACTAAACCCCTCTGCATACATAGGGTGATGGCATGCTAAACAGGCCATGGCAGCAATGGGCATATACTGGTTGCATAGTGTGAATCAATTAGTGCATGTAGAAGTGAGCCAAGGTAACAGTTCCATGCCAGCCATGGTGGGACATCATGTTCCTGGACAGACAACATGACTGACACATACATTCTCGCCTACATACAGGTGATGCAGCCTACCCCCTGAAGAGGTGGCTCCTCACGCCAGTCCGGAACCCGCAGAACCAGCACGAGGAGGACTACAACCGTGCACATACACGTACTCGTGTGGTCATAGAGCAGACATTCGGCCTCCTGAAGGCACGGTTCCGAAGCCTCAGCAGGTCTGGTGGGGCACTCCTGTATGGCCATGAGAAGGTGGCAAAGATCGTCATGGCATGTGTCATGCTGCACAATATGTGCGTCAGACGGAATGTGCCCCTGCCCCCTGACGCAGAACTGCAACCACCTGACGATGAGGATGAGGATGAGGAGGGTGCAGAAGGGGCGCCACCACATGGAGGAGGCGATGCACAGGAGGGGCGTGCCATGCGCCAAAGTATCATCAACCACTGCTTCTAGCACACACGGCTGGTGTTCATCGCATGGAGACAGCACTTGGGGCACTGTGTGACTCTGGGGCATGCACACTGAGGACTGGACACCAATAAAGCACACATACGCAATGAAAATGTCCACACGTTTCCTTTTGTGAAACGAATAAATTGTATTTGAACTATGTACTGTCGTGTCACACCCCCTCCCACCTCCCACCTCCCCCCTGCACACCCCCCCCCCCAACTCCCCCCTTAACTCCCCAACACACCACCCCGCCACCCCCCTGCACACCCCAACACACCCCCTCCCACCTCCCACCTCCCCCCTGCACACACCCCCCCCGAACTCCCCCCTTAACTCCCCAACACACCACCCCGCCACCCCCCTGCACACCCCAACACACCCACTCCCCCCTCCACCCTCCCCCCCCCCTGGAATCCCAACAAAGGTGTGAGTTGGTCTGTGCAGCAGTGTCAGTAGTAGGATTCCTACACTGTCCGGCCACTATTGGCAGCCCCCTCCACTGGCCCCCGGGGCACCCCTGCCTGTGCTGCGGAGGTTCCTCCCCGATCGGCGGATGGGGCTGCTCGGTGTCGAGCTGGCAACCGAGGAGGATCCTGCCTGCTCATTTGGACGCATGGCCCGTATTGTCTGCACAAGGTCAGTGATGGCGTGCCGCACAGCAGCTAGTTCCGCGCAGATGTCCTTTGTGGACGACTCTATAGCTGCCTTCACAGTCTCAGCACATTTATCCATTGCTGCACTTGACCCCCCACATTCAGCAACATGTTCTTCGAGCAGCGAGGAAAGTTGCTGCTGCCGGGTGGCAATCGCCTCCAGAGAATGGTTGGGATTCTGGGCCATGGCTAATGGCAGTGGCATTCCCATTGGGCTGATCTGCCCCTGCAGCGGGGATGGAGTGGCTGGCCAATCGTCATCCTCTGGCTGACCCTGTGTGGCATCCACATGCGGGCTGCTTAGGGACAGGTAGGGGGAATGAGGGTGGCCTGTGGGGCTCCTGACATCACTCTCCTCAAAGGTCCCTGCTTCACTATCGGAGGAGGCAGCAATGGCAGCAGTCTCCCCAAGTGTGCTGCTTGCAGCAGAGGCTGTGGCTTCTGTGGGCATGATTGGTGTGATGTCTGCTGCTGCTGCTGCTGCTGCTGTACTGCCTGCTGGGGTGGCTGTCTGTGCCCTGTCCTGTTTCCCTTGCATGGATTCTGCCTGCTGTGGTGTTTTCCTCGGGACGACAGAGGTGGAGGGTTGTGGCGTTGGCACAGTTGGCCTGGCCCTCTTGGTGGGTGTGGAGGCTGTGGTGTCCTCTTCCTCAAGGTCGGAATTTGAGCCTGTGGTGGGACAGAGGAGGGAGAGTGTTATTGATGGGTCTGCGGACATTGGCCGGGCATTGTGGCGACTGGCATCTCATCAGTTAGTACATGTGGCACATTTCATGCAGGGGAAAAAAGTTGACTCCCTTTTGTGTGGAAGTAGCATGGAGGTATGTGGGTGCCTGCAGTTAGGGTGTGCATGCTGCATGTGTACAGGGTGCAGATCGGATGTATCTGTGGGCAGTCTCCTGCTGATGTGTTGCATTCACACTATGGGCCAACATTGTACTTCACATGAATGGACTTAGGTGAGATTTGCATGCCTTGATTTGAGCCACCTACCTGCATCGCCCGATGTCGGGGCTCCTCTCTCCATTCCTCCTACTCCTTCAATGCTCTGCATTCCGATTGTGGAGGCACAGATTTCCTCCCATGGCTGCAATTTTATAGGGGACTCCGATCCTCCCCCAGTTGCCATTGCCAGGTTCATGTTGGCTGATAGTATGCTCCTGACTCTGAGCCGGAGATCGTCCCACCGCTTGCGGCACTGTTTGACATTGCGGGGTGTCGTTCCCACGGCACTGACCCGCTGAGCTACCAGTGCCCATATGGCCTTCTTCTTGGTTATGGCCGGTCTTGTCAGTTGGTTGGAGAATACCACTGCAGCGTTCTCCTGTAGGGTCTCCGCTAGAATGGTGAGCTCCTCTCTGGAGAAGCGGTCTTGCCGCTGGCGGTCACAGGCTTTTTTCAAAACTTTAGGCATCTTCCTGCAGGTAGAAGGTTGAAGCCGGTATTGGCGGGGTCTCAGGCTCGGATGTCCAGTGGTTTCGGAGGATGGCAATGGATTGTGTTTTTAAAGATGGCCGCCGTGCTCTTTCCCGTTCCGCCGCGGTGACGCTACTTCCGGTTCCGCTTATCTACGGTCAACGCTAATTGCGGTGACCGCTAACTACGGTCACCGCTATGTACGGCGGTGGCGGTGGTGCACCTTGCGCCGCATACGATGCCGGTAGGTGCCGTTTTGGGGGCATTACCGCCATGGCGCTGTTTACATTACCGCCATGGCGTAATGCTCGTGCGCGA
The DNA here is from genome assembly GCF_040938575.1 of Ambystoma mexicanum. Lineage (NCBI taxonomy): Eukaryota > Metazoa > Chordata > Amphibia > Caudata > Ambystomatidae > Ambystoma > Ambystoma mexicanum. The sequence continues at coordinate 743,572,381 of NC_090932.1, read as the reverse complement.
TGGGTCGTAATGTGGCGCACTTTACACCATCGTCCCACGGCGTTAACGTTCATTACGCCATGGCGGTAATGACGGCGGATTACCGCCAGGGTCGTAATGAGGCCCTGAGTAATCTCTGCATAATTTTCAAAACATGTCCTATTATAACTTGTCAGTCCTACAAACTCTTTAGACTTGTTAGGTTGGTGGAATCTTTTAGCTTCTGAATCGCTTCCATTTATTCTTTTGCAGGCATATCCCATGTTCTGTCACTTCATGGCCAGGAAAATTTACATCTTTTCTACACACCTGTGCTTTCTATAAAGATACTTTTGCCCCAGCCTTTTGCAATTGACTGAGCACATGTCTGATTTCATTGAAGTGACTTTTTAATCTTAATTCTTCATTAGCACATCATCCACATAAATTATGGTTCCTGTCTAAGCTGCACCTGGAAGTACCTTGCTGTAGAATATTCCAAATTCACTCCAACTGTTGACATACCCAAAAGGGGTTCTGGACCATGCATATTGTAATTTGTCAAAGGAAAATGCAAACACATTTTGTGTATCTTCAGCTAGTGGCGCACACCAGTACCCATCTGTAAAATCTAAAGTGGTAAACACCTTTGACCTTTGCACCTGTGCAAGGCCTTGATTAATACATTGAAGGGGCCACCTTGAAACAAGTACCCTCTTGTTCAATTCTCTTAAGTCTGCACACAAGCACCATTGGCCATTGGGATTTTAGCACACCTAATATGTAAGTATTTGAACTACTATGAATAGGCCTAATGATGCCTCTAGATCCCAAATATTTCATTATTTCTGCCAGTTACTCTAGACATGCCTGAGGTAACCTATATTGTTGCACAAATACAGGCTCCCTACCATGTCCTTCTGGCAGCATGGCAACAAGTAGATCAGTCAACCCACAGTCATAGGCATCATTGGCAAAAACCTCTTTGAATTCCATAAAAATGTTCCTCAATTGATCCCTTTCTTCTTCATTTGTGCAAGCATCTGCAGCTTGAATCTGCTCCTCTGCCATTTTAGAAAACTATGAGAAGTCCTCCAGAGGAGGAACCTCTGCACTCTTCTAGTTGTCTTACAGCGTCTCTTTGGAGAGCCACTACCTTCCAATATTTTGAAATATTGATCTCAATTTTATGTGTTGTACCTTGCTGCTTTTCTCTTTCAGATTCACCCACTTCAAATAGGACACATTTATCCTGATAACTGCATATTACTTCATTTGGCTCATAAGGGTACACAGACTGGGTCCACCCAGTCTAGATCAGGCCCTTTGGTTTAAGAAGTCTAATACCATATACATTTGATGCATGATGTAATTTCCCAAATAGAATTTATTTTGGGTTCCACTTAAAATCTCCAACTTGTGGCGAATGCTCTTAGAGACAATTGTAATCTTTAGGATGCATCTTCCCACAATTCTTTGTCCCAATTCGGGGTCATCCAGCCCAAAGAATTTTGATTTTTAATTTTAAAATTTGAAATTTCCTCTAAGTCAAGTATTTGTTTAAACAACTTTTTGTTAATGACACTTCTTTACTGCTCTAGTGCCAAAGTGGATAGAATCATTTCAGGATGCCCATTTATATGGATAGGGACCCATGACTGTCTTTCCCCCATGTGTATTTCTGCAATTCTTGAAATGTATTTTTCCTGATATGACTTTGCAACAATACTTTGTTTGTAGTTTTTCTCATCTAGGTAAAAACACAAGGTGTTTTTATCTATTTCTGTTTTCCAGTTTTTCTTAGGATCCAAATACCATCTCTTAAGATTGTTTCTCTTTTTCTCCTCACATTTCATTCTGACATGCAAGAATGACAGTGACACTAGGCACACAGCCATTCTGAAGATATAGTTCCACTGCACCTTCTGATTTAGCAATGGTCTGGCATTCTTTTGAGCTGTTCCTCTGAACCATTATTTTCTTAGGTTTCAGTGGGTGTTTTTGGCTGAAGAACACAACACTATGTTTACCCCATCAATGAGGTGTGACAGCCCCTAAGGCATTTTGTCCCTATGAGGAATAGTATTTCATTAATGGGCATGACCAACAATTCCTGTCTCTTCCCTTGCTTCCCTATCTTTATTGTAAACCTCAGTGACACCTTCCATGGGCATTTCTTCCCCATTGAAGTTGTGCACGGGGCCTTCACTCTGCCTCGCATTTGCACAGATTTGTGGGGATCTTCCCTCATTAATGTTTTGCATTTGTTCCCAAGACATTATTGTTGCTTGGGCACCTGTGTCAATCATTGCAAATGCACTACATTTCTTTTCAATAGTGCTAGGAGTCTAATTACCTGTCCTCACATTCTTCTAGTATGCACAGAAAGTGTGAATTGTTACTGATTTCAGGGCTTACTTTTCTTAGACCAGCCTGTCTTTTTTCTAGGCAAAGGGGCATATGAAATGACATTGTACATCCCCTTTTGCCCATTTAATTTTGAATTTCTTTGTCTATTCTCCTGGGTTCAGAATCCATTTGAAGTGTAGCCACTAACTACCCCTCTGATTTGGGACCACTCGTGTTCACTCCCCATTACTCTAGTGTCCTTTCTCCATTTTCTGGGTCCTTTCCACTTACTTCCACTCTGGAACCTGTTGACTATGTATTTTCACACATGTCAGGGGACAGAATGTCAGTTTTTGATGTGTGACATTTGCCTACATTTTGCACAGTAACTGTCATTTCTGTCTCTTTGAATATCTGGGGCTCAAAATACTCCTCAGTTAACTGACTTGTATCTGTCTTTTGGGGATTTTTTCATTTTTGTATGAGGATATATGTTATTTTGGATATCAAGTAAGGATAGACTGTCATTTGATGCTGACTTTTCATTTTGTGTTTCATTTTCATATTGCATATTCTTTTTAAATTGCCATCTAGGGTGCCACACTTTTGGTTTTTCCTGTTAATTTCTTATTTCCTGCTCCTCATTTCTGCACATGTAAATGGTCTGGTTTAAATATAAGTTAAACCATACTACCTCTGTGTGTGTGTTGGTGTTCTCTGTCTTACTTTTATTCATTCATGTTCTTGTTTTGAAATCGCTAGACAACTCAGTATTTTCATTCAAAGATAATCCATGGGCATCTAAAATGACTAACTAGTGACTTGTTGTCTCTACGCGCAAGATCACTCCTATGACCTGCACTTTCATTTGGTTGTTGTTTTTGCACTGCACATAGTTTCCCTATTTGCTCAGACAACATTTTAACCTGTGCCTCTAAGCATTGGAACCTGTCCATGTGCCTGAATTCATCCCTCTGTGGTCTGGGTCGATAATTGTGTTAATCACCGGGTTTGGGCCTGTTCTGGTACCTATTAAGAGATTGATTTTTGTTTGTGTATCCCCTGAACTCTCATGACACCTGGGGTAGCCAGCGTGGCTATACTGGCAATGAACATAATTCACATTTGTCTTTTGTGTGGGTGTATTTCCTACTTATGCCGATTCCCATTGTCAATGAATCTATCAACATACCTTGTTCTTTCCTGATGGTCATACACCACTGTGTTAGGGTCAAATCTACTTTGGGTCCTAATGTTTGCTATGGACAGTTGTACATCTGATTCTGGTTATTGTTTAGTCATGGCATATCATGGGCGAAACCCCACCTTAGGAGCATTACCAAGATACGTAGGACTGATGTATGAACTTCTGTTGCTGGGATCAATCGATTGGAACATAGGAGTTTGGGGTGATGTTCTCTGCTAAGCCACTCCCATTTGACTGTGTGGTGTGGCATTCTGTAAAGATACCTGGGCTGTTTCCAGGGACATCTTTACAGACTTTACCTCTAGAATTCCTGGTGTGGGTTCTTTAGTCTTTGACGTAATTTCTTTACTTTTAGTTGTATCTTCTTTCTCATTAAATATTACCTCATAGGTCTTGGTTGCCTATTCAATGATGCAATCTAATGGTTTTTCCCTGTCAAATTCACAAATTAACTGAGACAAAATATGTTTTTGAAGCCCATAAAAGTAAGCAGTTTTGAATTCTATGAACTGGGGCTTAAAGGCCATATCAAAATGCGAGAATGCCCTTTTAGATTTTGAAAGAATTGGTGAAGGGATTCATTTAGCTGTGCAGACATGCTATAGGCGGCCTTCTTGGCTTGTTGTATAAAATGATAGGGTGAGAATTGGTCTCTAATTTCTTTCTCAAAATCCGCCCATGACCCATTTTTTTGTTCATGCAGGCCACAGATGACACTGGCAGAAGCAGCATCTAAAGTGAGGTGAAAGTACCTTCCATTTTGTTCCCTAGGAATCTGAAGGTTCCTAAAAATATAATATACCACCTCAAGATGATCTTTGATACAGCTAACCCTCCTTTTCTATATGGTTTGATTAAAGCCTTGATCGATTTCATTATCTTTAATGGACTACATGGTGCATTGTGGGATGTGTCAATGTGTCCCCCACTCCTGTTCTCTTGTGGGTGAGCATGTGTATGAGCAATTGTGGGTAGTTCAGCCTCAAATACTGGACCATAGCCAGGCCTCGTCAAATGGACAGATGCTGGCAAATTTGCCTGGCTAGGGCTGTGATTAACTTCACTTCAGTGAATGTGGTGCACTGTTGCTTTTCCTGAGATTTAAAACTATAAATCTGCTGTTTCGTTTCTCTGCACTGTGCATGGAGCTGCTGTGCTTCATGACAGAGAGCAGAATTCTCATTCCCGACTTTAGTGATTATTCCTTGCAACTCCTTGATTTGTGCCTGATAGTGGTCAGCTGTTTTTTTTGTGCCTTCATTCTCATCCAACAGTTTAAATATTTTGCTTTCCATTCAGTTTGAAATTCTGACATTGCCACATCTCTATTTTTGTATATACTCTCCTACACCGTTTTTAAATGAATTAATTGTAGCTCACTTTCAGCAAATTGCTTGTCCCTCTGAGCCAACCGTGCACTAAGGTCGTTACATTTGACTTGCCAGCTGCGGGTCCAGGTCCAAATGTTTTTCAATCTGTAGCGATCATTCCCATTCTGCATCTAAACTACAACGTAATTTGCTAATTATCCCAATATCTTTCTTTCCCAGCTTTATAAACCTATGTAGCAAAAAACACAACTTGGTGCATAATCTTATAATATGGCCTTTCTCCTGTTTGCGTTCTTGGGCTTGAAACAGTCTAAGAAGACACATTTGTACAATGCTGCCTTCATCAGGAATCATTTCAGGGGCCTCTTTCATAGCTTCAGTGCTATCCTGTCTTTCCATATATTAGACCTTCAGATGACCACGTGCCAAAAGCACAGAGTTTTGTTTCGAGATAAGCCGATCATTCCGAAAACCCAGCTTCTATCTCAGACATGCGAGAAGTAGTGCCAATAACAAAAGTCAATGTGCACACAGCAAAAGTGATCAGAGAATAAGTGCACAATATGGTTATGCTATACTATGCAAGGCCACGCCCAGTAATTGTTTTAGTGTGTTGCCGGCAACTGCACCATAAATTTGACTGAGGTATTTTGCTGTATTTTTGGTGAGCCTATCGGGGTATTTTGTGCTATTTTGGTGATCCCTAAATATACAGGACTGGCCCTATTATGCTTATACCAAGGTCATAAACGGTAAGCCAAAACCGGACGTGGTACACCCTAAATCACAATTTCATCATCATGCAGCATTTTATCTACAATACCACTTTGGCAGTAATCAACAATACACTCACCAGGACACCTGAATGCTGTTATTTATGTAATCAGCCCCTGAGATGGACCGAAATCACAATGGTCAGTTTTTGTTTTGGATTTTACCAGATGTGGTAAAATGGAAATACCACCTGTGGTGAAATGCAGCTATCACCTGCTTCACATCTGTCTGAATAGTAACACAAGGAACCAGAACACATAATAAGTAGACTGAGGCTAAATTGTTTCTTTCTTCTATGCTTTATAAGAGATTAGAACTTCTAAAATGTACAGACATATGTGATGCACCAAGTTATCTTTGCATGACATTCCTTGATGATTCAAAATGAAAATAAACGAAAACCACACATTTTATCAGCAAAGTTCCTCCAAGGTAAACCGTCTTTTCCCACAATACGTATTAAACACTCTCTTGCGATTGATGGCAATGGTTCTACTAAAACTGACCTTGAAATTCGCTACTTATCTTGGCAGCCTATCACATTCTGTTACATCTAAATGTCATTGCATGAGGTCAAAAACACATAAAAAATACCTCCCTTCATTTCAGAATGTGGATGTGCTTTTCGAAGCAGCCACCATTTGTAACGTGAATTTAACAAAGACCCTTGAAATATAACAGTTACTATCTTTGAAAATGAACTACCCACATGTGTTCATTTTTTTTGTAAAAAAACGAAACATTCATTCACTTTGCACCTCAATTTTACTAGAACTTACACAAAAAAACACACTTAGTTTTGTGTGCTCCGGCAGTGAAGCAAGAACCTCCTCCACCCAGACTGGATCATTTCTTTATCTGATTTTCTTCAAGCCTTCCCTGTCAGCCAGCATGGCTGTGAGTGAATGCAGCACACCATCCCAGACCCAGCCAGAGAGCAAGAGAGAGTGCCCGAGAGAGAGACCCAGCCTTCTGACTGACAGCTCTTTTTAAACCCTCTGTCACCTCGCATGAATGCATGTTTGCCTACATAAAATGTGAGAAAATACCGCCTTTAAAAGTGATGTCATGTGTCCATCAGAACTACCTCCTTTTTTGCAAATCAACTCACTATAATGTTCCATAAAAAACATTTGATCAGTCTGGCTTTTAGTAAGAAAGCAATAAATGAACATTATTACATTACTCTGCTCTGTGTTCCTGTTCTGAACATGAGCAATGGGGCTACTTTGAACAATGTGGTGCTCTACATTCCACATCTTCAGCTGTTCACATATTCACTGCAAAACAAATCTAATTCTTCATGTTTATTTTCTTGCACTTCCAATTAACTTTGCACTGCATGTGTTTGTCATCACATTGAGTTTATCAAATTGCACCAAAAGTCATGAACTGAGCTTCCCTGAATGTTAATAAGGAAATATGTTAGAGTTTAGAGGTATTAGTAGAATAAATACATGTTAGTTTTATTTTTCATTGCACTCAGTCCATAACTGTGGTGTGGTGTGTCATGATAACGTCAGCTGTTATGAAATGCCAAATTCAACCCCCCCCCCCCTTTAAGCTGGCATCTGCTTTTTTCATTCACAATAGTGACACACACTAGATTCAACTGAGAGCCTCACACCTGAGTCCCACACTCTTTTTCACAAATGGGATCGTTTTTCAGCTTTGTTGAAATTCAGAGCCTCTTTGTCTACAGTGGACTACTCCATGATGTATGTTTAAGTTTGACAAATTTGTTGTGGATAAAAATAACATCAAAGCAACAATTGACAACGGGAAACCTGCAACAAAAAGGAAAAGCATGCCATCACCCTGAAAATTAGTGTTAACACCTGGTGAGTGAATCAAGGTGTAGGATTGGCTTTCTGTCCAATCCAGGGCTACTGCAAACATTGCGCAGAGAGTTGTCAAATGTTGCTTAAATTAGCTTCATTCGCTTGCATGCTGCTTTGTACATTAAACATGGTTTCCGTTGGTGTGCTACATTTCATTGTGTTTACTATTTTTCATATGTATGCTTTATTGTTGCATTGATGTGTGTGTTATTTCCTGTATTCGATCTTGCCATTGACTTGGCTACATCTACCACTGTTGGTGTGGTTAAAAAATACAGGGGTGAGGCTTACAATATAGAATGTTCAGATGCACATTGATGCTCAAAGTTCCCTTCAAGAGCCAATTTAATCTTAACTAAAACTGATGTTTTTACTCTGACATTTTCAAAGGGTAGGGCATGCCTGGCATGTGTGCCAGCTCCAAGTTAACGTTTCTGTATACTGTGCGGTTTTTTTCTTTTGTGTAACAATGTTTGCATTTAATTAAGATGTGTTTTATACTATGGAGGAACATTTCTCCTACATGTTTTTATAAGCATTTTCTGCAAATGTAGATGTTTTACAGATGTTCTGGGGGTGGGAGGAGGTCTGTGTGTGTATGTGCATGCGTGTGTGTGTGCGTGCGTGCGTGTGTGTGTGAGTGTGTGTGTGTGTGTCGCCTTTGTTGAAGCAACTTGTCTTATTTCTCATTAGGGTGAAAGCAGCAACACCTAATACAAACATCAAATCAGTTTGCAAATATGACCTGGGTGAATTCTGGAGCATGTATGGTAGGTGCTGGTCAGAGAAATAAGAAAATGTACAAGGCAGCATTGTAAATGGTAAGCATAACAACTTCGTAAACATTATGAACTGGAAGCATGGGGAACTCTCTTCAATGCCAAATCTATAATAACAAGCATGGGTAAGACCAATAGGTCTGGCTTTGCAAATGTAAAGAATAAGCCTTTTTAGTTTGGGCTATTGCAACACCTGTAAGCAGAAACTATTGCCTTAGAGTCCAGTGAGGGAGAAATTACATATGAGGAGGGACACAAAGCTTGTAGGTGTTGCTGGTTATTTGCACCCATTGACTGTCCATGGCCATGCTTATCCCTCCCAGTTCCTGCCCCTCTCTGCCCAAAACACCTCCTCATGGGAACTCTTTGAGCTAGCTTTTTTATCAAGCCTTACCATCAAACGTTGTACTCGAAGTGCCTGCCAGTGTTTTTTCTTCTGAGAGATACTTGGAGATGTACACCTGCTACTGGTTCAATACAAATGTCTTAACTAGGTCTGCCTTCAGCCACACTATTCATAAGTACTATTTGTGTCCTTCACTGAAGTCTTGTTGAAAACAAGCTTTGACAAAGCCAACAGTTTTGACTTGTGTATAAGTATTAGACATTTACCAGGCACTGTTATTAGATACCCCAGTAATCGCATCATTTTGCACCTGCTATCATTAGTGGCAGGTAATACCAATCAAGCAGTGCTTGGCAAGTTTCTTTACCATGCCTACACAAAAGGCCAAACTGTTGGCATTGTCAATGCTTGTTTACTTTGGGAGCTTTACAAAAGTTCCCAAAGGAAACAAGCATTTTATAGGCCTTGGATATGTAGAGGACGCATATCCTCTACATATACAAGGCCAGGTCTGTTGTCTTTTCCAAGGCATATCAGTAAAGTATATGCATGTTTAGCAATTAGTTAATTGTTGTATTAAAATATTGATCCTTCAATTCTTTGAAGGGGCTGACAAATTTAAGTTTAAGCGATTGTCAAATGGTTTTAAATGCTAAACAGTGCCAGGCATCCATATCTACAGACGGTTTCAAGCATAAACATGAACACATTATAAAGCATGTTAACACTCTTTCTTTCGTCATTCTTGGCATCCATGGCATGTTATTATAGCTTGGACTGTTCAGCCACTTAATTTCATGGCGCAAATGCCATTTCCCCCATTGTGGTTGCTGCACTCCTGGTCTTTTATCCACACGAGACTCCTGTGTCCCCAATCACCCTTCACCTTTCTCATTTCCTTACCCCCTACTAGACGGCTGCCTTTCGCGCCACCTAACTATGTCAGCCATTAATGCAATGGCATTCGAGCCATGATATTATGAGCCACAATACCTGAGCCAAAATAGTGTTACCTGTTTTTTACAAGTGCAAACAAAGAAGGTCATTACTATTACTCGCGGTTATTACTAATGTAATGATCAGAATCATGCATTTTGGAGAGGGTTTGAGGGTCTCCCAAAGTGTGATCAAAGAAGAGAAAAACACCTTACTGGGCATCTCTTTGTTGCTCCAATTAGGGAGTCAGTAGATTATGAACTAGCCACTTGCCATTGGGGAGCACGATTTTCATCCGCTTCATGTAAGAATGTGGATACATGTGGAGAACTGGCCGCCTGCCCACCATGTCTTCACTCTCCGCATGCACAGTCTGTGTGAGGGGCTGCCCTATTAAATCGACTGTAAAGAGAGAGAGGCTTTTGCTGAGGCGGGCCTGGAATGGTGGTGGCTGTGGGTCATGCAGTAGTTCCTGTGGGTCATTGGGTTGTGAGTTGCCGGAGCTACATGCTGTCACAATGTCTATGTGAGGAAGGGTCACTTACGGGTCAAGTAAGTGACCAGGGCCGGAGAATATCATCCTTTGGTTATGGAAGGCCTGGAGTAGCAGGAACACATGATCCTCATATGTGATCTGTGCATGAAAGAATGGGAGCAAAAGGACGAATCACTGTTCCAGGATTGTGAGGCAACACAAATCACTTGCGGGGACTTTAGGAGGCCGTTTCTGGCAGTGTGTACACCGTTGAAAAGCATTTCTGCCTTGAATCTCGGAGCATTCCTGAAGCCCCAACAGTAAGACAGGAACTGACCTGTCTCTGTGCAGGTTTGGCGCTGGAAGGGGGTGTGGCTAAGTTACGGTTCATTGTAAGGCAAGATGATCAGGTAATATGGAGAGAAGCTTTCCCAAATTTACCACAGCCACACGGGGCAGTGAAGTATCGAAATTCGACACATTGTAAGTGTCTGAGCAGCAGGGAGGCCATTTCACCAAAATGCCAGGGGTAGCGGAAATTACATCACATGACCCTTGACCTCTAATGACATCACAGGAAGTGATGTCACTTGACTACGCCCTGAAGTGGCATCACAGGAAGCGATGGAACAGGACATTTCACCCCTTGACAAAACAGGAAGTGGCCTCACATAGCATTTTTCATAAGTACACTACGAACAATATGGCTACGAGATCACTGCAATGTGATATACATTTGTATACAAGATTGGATCACCATATGTATCGTTAATATCAGTATGTCTAGATCCATATTACCAAATTACTGTGAATGCAAGCAGATATCCAAGGACAAATGATAATGATGTGTTATTATATAGCACTTCCGCTTAAGCACTTTATATAGAACAAATATACATGCAATATCACCGTTCCTGTGTTGGTACTCATTTATTGACCTCAGAAAGGAGAAAGGCTAAGTTGGCCTTGCCGGGATTCGAAACTGCAACCTGCCGATCGCACACACATCACAGTAGCGAGCGCTCAACCCACTGAGTTTTCTTACCAGCTATAATAAAATGAGCAATTACATGTCTGTTCTAGAAGTCAGAAAGCCAGAAAGCAAATTACACTCTTTAGTGGATACAATTAACTTAGTTACACATAGGAAACACATACATGCATGGTTAATGTACATTAGCATTGGGCAGTTTAGTCAAACATATGGCGGTGGTAGTTTTAGTTAAAGAGAGAGGTTTTTTCTAAAGGTTGTGAGCGAAGTTTCTGCTCTTAGATCAGTGGGGAGCTTGTTCCATAGTTTTGGGGCTATGTATGGGAAGCCTATGCCACTTGCTTTGGCCTCATTAATGCGTGGTACAGTGAGTTGGTTAGCGTAGCATAGTCTGGTGGGTCTGGTGGTGATGGGTCTCTGGATTGTGTCAAAGAGATAGGGCGGAGCTGTGTAGTGGATACATTTGTGTGTTGTAGTAAGAATCTTGAAAGTGATACAATCTTTGACAGGGAGCCAATGAACGGATTGTCTTGCTTGTGAAATGTGGTCTCTTCTTGAGATGCTCAAGGCTGCTCTTAGGAAGTTATTTTGGGTGATCTGAAGTCTATTTAAGTTTTTTACAGAGGTGCCGGCTAGGAGAGCATTACAATAATCAAGCTTTTCACCTATGATGGCTCTAGCTATTGAGAGACAGTTTTCTTTGGTTAAGAATGGTTTGATGGCATTGATGAATTTAGTCCTTAATGCAGAGGCGCAGACAATGGCGCTGACCTGTTTATTCATGGACAGTGTTACATCAATGTGGACACCTAGAGTTTTGACAGATGATAAGACTGAGATGGTACAGTTATCAATGTTGAAGTTGATGTAGAGAATGTCTAACTTATCAAGAGTAGACTTTTGGCCAAGAATCAGGATCTCTGTCTTATCCCCGTTAAGGCAGAGGACGTTTGTAGCCATACACGCTTGAATTGTGGCATATATTTGTTTTAGAGCCTGGGCGTCTTTGTGATATGAACCTATTAGGGGAAGGAGCACTTGGGTATCGTCTGCATAGTTCGTATATGCGATCCCAAGTGAATCAACTTTGTCAAACAGAGGCTTTGTGAAGAGGTTATACAGCGTGGGAGCAGTGCATGAACCCTGTGGGACACTGCAGTGTATTATGGTGGGTGCTGCATTGGCTGGGTTAGAGAAAACTTTCATGGCTCTACCTTCTAGGAAAGATGTTATCCATGAAGTATCTTGGTCTGAGAAGTATGCTGAGTGGGTGAGGTGTGCAGTGAGGGTTTTATGGTCCACTAGGTCTAACGCCACTGAGAGGTCTAGGAGGAGAAAGAGGGCAGGTTTACCTGTGTCCAGGATCTTGGTTATTTCATTTTTTAGATCCAGCAGAGCTGTCTCGGTTCTGTGACCTTTGCGGAATCGTGACTGTCATTTTCCTAGGATGAAGTTTGTTTCAAGGTAGACTTGGATTTGGTTGTTTGCTTCTTTGTCTAATATTTTGAGAAGGAAGGGGACTGTTGTTATAGGTCTGTAGTTGTTAGGCTGAGCAGGGTCTAAAGTCGTCTTTTTCAGGAGGGGGCACACCCATGCCTCTTTAAGGCTGTCAGGGACGGAGCACATCTTGAAGGAGGCATTGATGAATGCGGTAATAAGTGGAGCAAGTGGTTCAGAGCAGTTTTTGATGATGTTGGGAGGGCAGACATCGTCTTTGCAGAGCGAAGGTTTCAAGTGTTTTAAAATGTCTTTGACTTATGATTCAGATACGTCCTTAAAGGCACATTTGGGGAGGTTAATAGTTCTGCTAGTGGGTAAGGTTTGAGTGGACTGTTTCAATTTTGGTAGGGTATTGTAGAGGTCAAGGATTTTATTTTGTAGGAGGTCCATTTTTTTGAGCATAGTGGCTTGAATGCTGTTGCACCAAGCTTCATCTTTGATGATCTTGTCAGTGGAGATCGGAGAAACTGTAAGTTCCTTGAAGATGGTGAAGAGTTCTTTCGAATGGGACTTGGAGTCGGATATTCGACGATTGTATGCTTGAGATTTGGCATTGAATATGGCATCTTTGTATTTTTTAGCGATATCTTTGAATAGTTCTTTAGTGGCATTGCAGGGGTTGGCCTGCCAGTTTTTTTGTGCCTGGCGTTTGTTATTGCGTTGGGATTGGAGGTCATCTGTGAACCATGAGTCAGAATGGCAAGACTTTTTTTCTTTTTTTTCTTATAGGGGAGCAATAGTGTTGATTGCGTTTGTAAGCGTATCCTTGAGAATGTCTGCTAGGATGTTTGGGTCTTGCGAGAAGGGCGGAGCTAGGTAAGGGATGTGAAGAAGGGGCCGTACATTATTTGTAGTTAATTTTTTGGAGCTTCTTGTTACAGAGACAGATTTGTGTATGGTGGTTTTAGTAGTTGGTGCTGTGGGGATGGGGAATTGTATGCAACTATGATCTGTCCAGGGGTAGAAGGTGTTAGAGGTGATGGAGGAGTTGCAATTATGGTCGACCTACCAGTCCAGAATTCTGCCTTTGGAATGGGTGGGGGACATAATTTTCTGTGAGAAGTCTAACTCGGAGAGGTCCTTCAGAAATGAGATTGCAGTTTTGTCATTGGGATCATTGTATCCTAAGTTGAGATCCCCTCAAAGTATAGTTTTGGTAGATTTTTTGAATTTTTCGCTGAGTAGGTGGGTGATTTGCCCTTGGAGGTCCGCTGGGAGTCCTGGGTGCCGGTAGATGACATGAATGTTGATCGTGTTATTGTGGGAGAGAGACAATTTGGCTGATAGTATGTCTGCATTACCTTCCCAAGGGGGTAGAATCGGCCTGAGGTGACAGGTATCTTTGAAGATTAGCTCAACCCCCCCTCCTAGTTTGTTAGATCTATCTTGTCTAAGGATAGAGTAGCCTTTGGGTACGGCTATGGTTATGGATGGGCCTGAAGCCTCATGTAGCCAGATCTCAGTGATGGCTGGTATATCTAAGTCCTGACTAGAGATGAGATTGTTTATGTCCAGGGCATGGGCATTGAGAGAGCGGACGTTAAGTAGTGCGCCTTTAAAATGTGGTGCCACATTGTTTTTATTTGGACGTTGCTGTTTTGCTAATTTGGGCCTGGAATTGGGTGTTTTGGATATGTTGAGAATGGGTGTTGTATTGGTACAAGGGTGGAAGGTGTGTAGTCTTTGGAGCGGAGTGTTATATTTACCAGAGATGCGGGTTCCTAATCTGATGTTTCTGTGAGTGACCGGTGTGGAGCGGGCAGCGAAGATCATGGGTAGAGTGTGCGTTCTGAGTCTGCAGAGTCTGGAGCTGCAGTTAGGTACATAAGTGAGTGCAAGCGTGGTGTTGTTGGTGGGATAGTGGGGCATGGTATTGGTCCAAGTCATGTTGCTATAAGTGAATAGGCAAAATGGCAGTGTCAACCTTCCATATAAAGCTATAGCGAAGATAGTGAGTATAATGAGTAGCGTGTTTCTCAGGTGGTAGGGTATGGTATACATAATAAGGCAGCGAATAGCGGGAGTACTAATCAGTTGGCTCGCACAGGGGGAGGCTTTAAGAAGGATATAATGCTGTCTGAGCTAAACGTTTTCAATATGCAATTATAGGGTTTGAACATACATTCCTGGTGATTACCGGTGGGTTTCTACAATACAAAAAAAGACCATAAGAACTAGGCTGTTTTGAGATATAGATGAGCCAGGAAACTAGACTCTCTGAGCGTGAACAAATAGGAGGTGTTGGAGTTAGCGTGTAAATCATGGAGTTAGTTAAATAGTCTAATTCAGTACACAGCAGGCAATGACAACTGACTATTTTTGACTAATATCATGTCGCATTTAGGCAATAGGCAACGTTTGTGTGAACACAGTAGGTTAGTCTGTTGATGGTGTAGTCTCTACTCACAGTAGCTTAGGATTGGGTCCGTGTGGAAGCAAAGAGTACTGGCCCCACAGCTCCCGTGGCGAACAGGAGCAAACAAGAGGGGTCTTTCTCTCGCGGGCCTTCCTCGAGCGGCCTCTGCCTACCGCAGACCTCTGTGGAGTAAACAAGGACGTTGCTGGGCAACACAGTGAGGCAATCACCATAATGGCTGACGGCCACTTTGTCAGGCATCCGTCTCGTGGCCTGAGGCTTGACGAACTGTGCAGTGTGGGCAGGGCGTGGAGCAAAGCTGCAGCCAGCAGCATGCAGTCAGCTCACCAGGGGCTCTGGGAGTGCTCCTGCCTCACATGGGAGAGGGAACGGCTGCACCTGCAGTTGCGTTCTATGAAGAGAAGGGGGTGATGTCACCGTCGCTGGAGATCCCTTAGGGAAGGCTTGCAGGGAGAAGGGCTCCTGCCCGCTTTAGTGCTGGGCAAGTAGTGAGGTTCAGGGGCAACAGGGGCAAAAAGGAATGGGCTTGCTCTCGCGGGCCTTCCTCGAGCGGCTTCCGCCTACCGGCGGACCGCTGTGGAGTAAACGAGAACGTTGCTAGGCAACGCAGTCAGGCTATCACCATAATGCCGTCGGCCATTTCATCAGGCATCCGCCTCGCGGCCTGAGGCTGGACAGAATATGCAGTGTGGGCAGGGCGTGGAGCAAATCTGCATACAGCAGCATGCGGTCAGCTCACCAGGGGCTCTGGGAGTGCTCCTGCCTCACATGGGAGAGGGAACAGCTGCAAATCAGCAAATCAGGCTTGGTCCCAACCCTAAAAGGGGCAGTCCAGCCTGAACTGCTAGGTCACATCCCTTCTGCACGAGACCACAAGCATCCCCAAACATGTTTTGGCCTTGTTGGGCCTCATCAGTGAGGAGTAGCTTGGGTCTCTAGGCCCAGCAGGCACGGGACTCAAGTCTGGGCATACCCGTCCCACTCGGGGTGACAAAGCAAACACAAAGAGGTGATGGCTGGATGGTTTAGAATGAATCTTAACCTCTGGCATTGCTCTGGGCAACCCTCCAGACCATTGTTCTTCGCCTGTCAAGCCATCACTATTAGCCAGTATGAGTGCCTCGGGCCGCCTCACAATCACACTCACACGCATACCGAGATGGAAACTCAGAGACACGTCTGGGGTTTGCGATGTCCCGACGGCAACTGCCGTACAGGGCGCATTTATTGATAACACGCATGCGTGAGCCCAAACGAGGCTCGCGCATGCGTACATGCTCGTTTCTCCGTAACATCCCTCCTTTTCTTTAAACAGAGAACAAACAACAATATGTAACATAACTGTGACTCAACTCTCTCGCTCTCCTTCTCATTCCTGGCCATTCTTTCCTGTCTGACGCTTGCGTCATCGATCACTCCTGGCACTCTTCCTTAAAGTTCAGGTAGGAGGCCTCTGGGGCATCGTCTGAACAGGGCCTCTGCTGGGGAAACCCTAGTGGACTGATGGAGGGTTGTTCTGTACTCCCGGAAGAACTCAAACAAGTTTCTCCTTATTTCCCCCCCTCCATTTGCAGAGATCCGAAATGCCTTGTTTAAAGTCCTCATGAATCTCTCTGCTTCTCCGTTAACCCTGGACCAGAGGGGTGTCACCTTCCTGTGTTGTATTCCCCTCTCCTCCATATACTTTGCAAACTGACTCCCCATGAACGGTGGGCCATTGTCCCAGCATAGGACGGTCGGAAACCCGTGGGTCGCAAACATTTTCTCTAAGGCTAGGATTGTGTGGTCACACGCTTTGGATTCCACCAGCTCTACTTCGGGATACCTTGACCACTGGCCTATGACCGCTAAGAAGTACATCCCTCTGCCTGTCGAGCCAAAATCCGCATGTACAGTTCCCCACGGTTGTTCGCTCCTGGCCATGGATTTTATGGGGGGTGCCCTTTCTGCAGGACTTGCGGCCTGACACAGCAGGCATCTCCGCACATGCTCATCCACTCTCTCTTCCAGGTCGGTCAAACCACACTTTCGGCCTCAGCCTTGCTTTGGTTTTGGCAGACCCCTGGTGGCCGGTATGCGCTATTTCAAGCACCTTTGGCACAAGTGCACATGGGATCACTATCTGTCTGCCCCGTAGGAGCAGGCCTGTCTCTGAGATTGATAGTTCGTGCGTCACCTTCCACAGCTCTTGCAGATCCCGTTGCGCTCTCACCTCTCTCCTTGCGTTGTTGTTCAGGATCTCCCTCCACTCTCCACTCCTGATTGCCGACTGTATGACCTTGAATATTTCGTCTTCGTCGGACGCCCTGACCACATCTTCTCTCGACAGTTCTACTGGCATGGCCACTTCCACGACATTGTGTACTATTTCCTGACATGCCACAATCTCCCCTTGGCCTTGCTCCCTTCTGCTGTTAGGATGGCTGGACAGGTAGTCAGTGGGATTGATTGTCCCGGGCCTGTCCTGAAGTTTCACCGCGTATTCTATGAGTGACAGCATTCAGCATTCAATGTGCAGGGGAGGTTTCGAGGATGCCCCATCATGATGGGGATCAGGGGCTTATGATCGGTGACTACGACAACAGGCTTCACAAGGATGTAGAGGCGGAAGTGCCGGCAGCCCCATAAAATTGCAAGCGCTTCTCTCTCAATTTTGGAGTACATTTTCTCTGTCTCTGACAGCGCCTTGCTCGCGTACGCAATGGGACGCATACTTCTTTGTGTGCCTGCCTGCAGCAGCACAGCCCCAAGGCCTACAGGGCTGGCATCTACCACAATCTCCGACTCAATCGCTGGATCAAAGTAGGCCATGGTGTCTTGGTCTGACAGTGGCATTTTGATGTCCTGGAACGCTTTTTGTTCCCTTTTGTTCCATGTCCAAGGCATGTCATTCTTCGTCAGGGCTCGGAGAGGTTCCGAGAGCGATGCAAGTCCTTTGATGAAGCGGTCGCAATAATTCACCATGCCAAGAAAACTGCAGACTTCTGCTGGTGACTCAGGTGCTGCGGCCTCGCGAATGTCACAAACTTTTTCTGGGTCGGGTGAGATCCCCCTGTGTGAAAGACAAACCCGAAAAACTCTATGCAGTCTTTGAAGAATTCTCATTTACTTCGGTGCAAAGTCAAACCTAGTTTGCTCAATCTCTGCTGGGTCAGTTCTAGCCTCTTCATGTGTTCCTTTTCCGACGATGCAAACCCTAAAATATCATCGCTCATGTTGAGAACCCCATGTAAGCCAGCCATTGCTCCCCTGATCGTGTTTTGAAACACTTTGGCGGCAGAAGATACGCCAAAGCTAAGTCTCATAAATTGGTATTACCCCTCATGGGTCGTGAAGGTCATAATGTACCGAGATTCTGGGTGGAGTTCAAGCTGGTGGTACCCGGAATGTAGGTCCTACTTTGAAAACACTTTGGCCCCTTGCAGCTCACTGACAACATTGTGAAGCGTTGGAGTAATGTGGCGTTCCAGTTTTATGTCCGCATTGGGCAGCCACATGTCCACGCAGATGTGGGCAGCACCCGGTTGCTTGGGTTTAGGTGCTACTGCAATTGGCGAAACCCACGGCGTGGGCCCTTCAACTTTCTCGATAATGTCCATCTCAATCAGAGTTTGCAGCTCTTTCTCCACTTGCGTTCTCAAGTGGAAAGGTATCCTCCTATGCTTGAGGGTGGGGGCCTTACAGTCTTGTCAATGTGCAGGCAAATTGGTTCCGCTTTTAGCTTACCCACCCTTTGGAAGATGCTTTCAAACCTGCTCAGGAGCTGTTCAAAGTCTGACTGGTACACTGCTAATGTGAAATGAACAATGTTCAGGGACTCGGATGCTGCGCAACTTAGAAGAGAATGTGGGCTGATGTCCGTCACATAAAACCGGCCTTTAATCGCATTGGGGCCATGGGTAACTGGTACAACAAAGATCCCTGGGATCTGCAGCAGCGTGTCGCCCCCAAATGTGTAAATTCTGGCTTTTGAATTTTCCAGTTGCGGTGGGTCAGGGAGGACCTTGTAGTGTTCAGTGGCCAGAACGCACATGGATGCACCTGTGTCTATGAGGACCGGTGTGGGGGTGCCCTTAATGTCCACTATGCAGGCGAGTTGCCTTCTTTTCTTGGGTCCCGTGGCTATATTGGATATGAAGAATATTTCTTCTTTCTCTTCTTCCTCTGCAGCCAGGTTAAGTCTCTGTGTATCTTGTTCCAGCGTGGCTATGCTCCGTGGCCTCCTGAAATTTCCACTGCTCGGCCTTGCAGGGCCACTATGGGTCGTCACTGGTGCTGCAGCTCTGCACATTCTTGCGTAGTGGCCTGGTGTGTTGCACTGCCACATACTCTTGAATTTGCGGAGCAGACTTCTGAGTGCTGTAGATCGTACACGCAGTACTGACACACTGCTGGGGCGCCCTGGGCGGGGGATGTGTCCTGACGCTTTTGGCTCCACCGAGACTTCAAAGGGGTGGACTTTCCTAGGGTAAAAGCCTCTTCACTTTTGAATGGTCGTACGGCCGCGTCCATTTTTGCCCCTCTGCTTTATGCTAGTTCATGTACCCTGCCAGTGTCTAGGATTTGAGCCAACGTCATCCCACGCTCCTGCAGGATTTGCCTTCGCAACTTACTTGAATTGCACCCTTATATTAGCTGGTTCCTTATCATCCCTTCTTCATTGTCCCATCTGCACATGCTGGACAGTTGGCGCAGTCGTGCACAGAATTGGTCTAGGGACTCATCGTCGTGTTACTTTTCACTACACATAACGAACCGGACAAAGTCCACATTCGAAAGCAGTATGAAATGATTCTAAAGAGCAGTCTTGATGGCGGCATATGTTACCACCTGAATGTTCAATGACTCATAGATGCAGAGTACCTCGGTCCACCCGGAGTACAGCAGGGTCGCAACTTTTGCATCATCGTCTTCTTCCCCAGTTGCTCTGAAGAACATGTCGAGCTTCTTGATCCATATGAGCCACTTGGACCCCAACTTGGAGGGAGGACCTGATGTGTCAAATTCTGGGATCGGTGCCAGAGTGCTATGCTGTCGACGTGACACTTGTGCTGGTGCCGCTGCTTCACCTTCTTGGTCACTCATGTTAACAGGTCGCACAGGCACCTCATCCACTTGCGTGAGGCCGCAAACCTTTCTCCCCCAGATAGCACTTTAATGCTGGAAAAATTGTGGGCAGAAGTGAGCTACCTGTCCAGCAACTGGTGACCACTGACCGTCTCTGCAGCATGCATGCACCTTGTCCCAGCAACACCTCCTGGATAAGACCTTCAGGCAGGGTGAATCTCTTTTCTTTTTTTTTTTGTTGGGCCCTCCAGGGCCAAAATCGTGGCTCCCTTTGCAGGAGAACCACGAAAGTTCCAAAAATTGAAAGTAGTTCAATCACGTGGGTAGCGCACGAGCACCCTTGCGGGCCACTACTACCACACGTGTGAAATCAAGATGGCCGACCGTAGCAGCGTTGAATTCCAGCTGCGTAGTAAGATGGACTGCGACACCTTGCGGGTCGCACCTACTTCGCATCCACAAACTCACTACATGTTGATATCCTCGTCGCCAATGTTAGCCAGTATGAGCGCCTTGGGTCGCCTCACAATCACACTCACACCGAGATGGAGACTCAGAAACACGTCTGGGGTTTGCGAGGTCCCGGCGGCAACTGCCGTACGGGGCGCATTTATTCATAACGCACATGCGTGAGCCCAAACGAGGCTAGTGCATGCGTACATGCTCGTTACTCTGTAACAATCACCTTTTTATTTTGCTAAAGTCACCCCGAGTGGGACAAGTATGCCCAGACATGGGCCCTGAGTCTGCCAGGCCTTGAAACCCAATCTACTCCTCACTTATAATGCCCAACATGGCTGAAACATGTCTGCGGATGCTTGTGGTCTCGTGCAGAAGGGATGTGACCTGGCAGTTCGGGCTAGACTGCCCCTTTTGGGGTAGGACCAACACTGATTTGGATATGGTTTTTCCCCCTTCTGTAATGGCTTGGCAGGCTGAAAAAAGATGGTCTGGAGGGTTGCCCAAAGGTGTGCCCGTGGTTAAGATTAAATCAAAACCTTCCAGCCATCACCTTTTTGTTTCGCTAAAGTCATCCTGAGTGAGACGGGTATGCCCAGACGTGGGTTCCGAGTCTGCCAGGCCTAGAGAGCCAAGCTACTCCTCACTGATGACGCCCAACAAGGCTGAAACATGTCTGGGGATGCGTGTGGTCTTGTGCAGAAGGGATGTTACCTAGCAGTTTGTGCTGGACTGCCCCTTTTGGGTAGGACCAAGCCTGATTTGCATATGGTTTTCCCCTTCTATAATGGCTTGGCAGGCTGAAAAACGATGGTCTGGGGGGTTGCCCAGAGCTGTGCCCGTGGTTATGATTAAGTCAAAACCTTCCAGTCATCACCTTTTTGTTTTGCTCTACTTTTCAGGCTTCAGAGGATGGCAAAATAAACACCAATGGGAGGGTTCATAATTGTGTATTAAAGAATTTAGATTGTTGCAGCGAATGCAGCACACTCTTTACTCGATACATGCAAACAAACATCCTGAACAGCATGCCAGGGAGATAGGAAAGATAGACACATTACAACAAAGCATTATTTGTGGCAATCAAGGGGCACTTTATGTGCTATCGTCAAACATTTCTACACTGTACACAAGCTTTTAGGCACAAGGATTTTGTCACATGACCAACAACACCAAGATGGAATGTCTTTTGATGTTTGTAATAGAGACATCAGCAGAAAAAACATGCTACAACTGCAACTTGCAAAATGCAAAATACATAGGGCCTCATTACAGTGTGGCAGTATGGTAACAACGGTGCCGGTAGTGCTTCCGACACCATTGCTACCATACCGCCATACTACGAGCTGTGCTCGCAGGTGCCTGTCAGCCCACTAGGTCTGACATGGCAGGCGGAGCGGCACCCGTGAGCATAGTAAGTCGGATGCACCGGCACCGTTATAAACGGTGCCAGTGCACCTGATGTCCTCATTCCCATTGAGCCCTATGGGGCTCCAATGGGAATGGGGATGTACCAAGTCTGCCACCCGCAAAAGGGCAATTACCAGGTCCGGCGAGGATGGAATACCCTGGTAATTGCCCATTAGCGGGTGCCGGACCCGGATGCGAGTTTCGGGGTAGCCTTGCCATTTGCACCGGCAAGGCTACCTCCAACATCGTAATGAGGCCCATAGTCTGCAATGGATGCTTATTTATTTATTTTATTTTTTTACATTTGTAGAGCGCACTGCAGCCCATAGACATCGAGGCGCTATTACATGAAGGCGTAGGCAGCAAGATTATGTAAACATAGGAAACATAAGGTATTTAGTTACAGAGAGAGGAGCGGAGCATAGTTACAAATGACGTTCGTATGCCTGTAGATATAAAGGCAGGTAGGTTTAGACAAACAGCCTAGTTTTTAAGGCTTTGCGGAAGGCTAGGTGAGAGTCAATCCCCCTGAGGAGCGAAGGTAGGGCGTTCCAATGTGAGGCTGCTAGGGCTGAGAAGCTCGAACCGCCCGCACGTACTCTACAAGTCTTGGGGGTAGAAATCAGGTTGGTGTAGGCAGATCTGGTGGGCCTGACCGAGGTGGGTCGTGAAATTCTCTGGGCAAGGTAGGGGGGAGCAAGGTCATGGAGGCATTTATGGGTGAGGGAGAGGATTTTAAAGATGATCCTCTGCCTAATGGGCAGCCAGTGGACCTGCCTCCTAAGGTCAGAAATGTGGTCTTTCCTGTAAAAACCTGTAGCGGCCCTGAGGGCATTGTTCTGGGCAAGCTGGAGTTTAGCGATGTTTTTACCGAAGGTCCCACCAAGGAGTGCGTTGCAGTAGTCCAACCTGGATCCTATGATGGCCCTAGCAATAGTGAGGCCATTTTGTGAGGATAGGAAGGGTCTTGCTGCGTTTGGAGTAGTATGCCGATGAGGAGGCTATGGCATTAAAATGCCTGTCCATGGTGAGATTAGAGTCGAGGTAGACTCCTAGAGTCTTGACTGTTTGGGATACTGCAATCGGTATGTTGTAGATGGTAAAAGAGGTGTATTGTTTGTCAAGGTTGCCTAGAATGGTTGGTGACCCAATAAGTAAAAGCTCGGTCTTCTCGCTATTGAGACAAAGCCAATTGTCTGCCATCCAGGCTTGGATGGTGGCGTAGATGGAGTTGAGGGTGTTCTTGTCCAGCTCATAGTCACCTGTAAGTGGGATGAGCACTTGGGTGTCATCCGCATAATTCGTGTATGAGATGCCCATAGAATCGAGGAGATTGAAGAGAGGACATGTGAACAGGTTGTAGAGGGTGGGTGCTATGCAGGAGCCCTGGGGCACCCCACATTTGATGTGGCTAGGAGATGCGCATGCTGAGTCCGAGAAGACTTTCATGGCCCTTTCCTGTAGGAATGAGGTGATCCATGCGCATGCTTTTGGGGAGAAGTTGGCTGCTATAGAGAGATGGTGGCAGGTGTGTTGTGATCAACGAGGTCGAATGCTGCTGATAGATCGAGGAGGAGCAGGCGCGCTGGTTTGCCTACGTCACAAATGTCATCCATTTGATTTTCAGGTCAAGTAGGGCTGTTTCCGTCCCGTGACGAGGTCTGAAACCAGACTGCCGAAGGCCGAGAAGGCGGTGCTCTTCGAGGAATTTTTGGACTTGATGGTAGGCCGCTTTGTCCAAAATTTTCAATAGAAAGGGGACAGTAGTGATGGGTCTGTAGTTCCCTGGTACTGATGGGTCAAGTGAGGGCTTTTTGAGGAGCGGACGGACCCAGGCTTCCTTAAGATCAGTTGGAACATGGCCAGACTGAAAGGATGCATTTATGAAGGCTGTGAGGAAGGGGGCGAGGGTAGGACCGCAGTCTTTGACTAGCTGTGCAGGGCATACCTCACCTTTACAGTTAGATGGTTTGATGGTTTTTAAGAGCGTGATGACCTCAGATTCAGTGATGTCTTTGAAGTCGAAAGGCGGACAGGAGTGGGCTTTGGTCTCTTTGTTGGTGTTAGTATTCTGGTTGGCAATTAGGAGGGTCATAGCTTTTTGGTGTGCCTGAATTTTAGTTTGCAGGGTATTTAGTTTATTGAACATGGCGGCTTGGATGTCATTACACCATTTTTCATCTTTCTGGATGGTGGATGGTGGGGTGGACGGAGTTTCAAGTTCCCTGAAGATGGTGAAGATTTCTTTGGTACTAGATTTGGTGTTGGCAATCCTATTGTTGAAGGAGTTAGCTTTAGCGAAGATAATAGTTGTTTTGTAGTCCTTAGAGATAGTCTTAAAGGTGGATTTGGTAGCGTCGTTTGGTTTATTTTTCCAGGCTGAGAGGGCAGCTCGCTTCTTGGAACGAAGCTGAAGAAGCTCTTGGGAGAACCATGCGTTGGTATGCTTGGCTTTCTTAGATTTTCTGAGAGTGAGAGGGGCGACGGCGTCAACCGCATTGGTGATTGTCAGTTTGAAAGCGTTGGCAAGGGTGTCAGGGTCAGTTGAAAAGGGGGCTTTGAGAGCCGGTACCTCAAGGAAGGGCGTGATCCTTTCTACAGTTAGTAAGCGGGAGCTTCTTGCGAGAGCTGCGGGAAGTTGGATGGTGGGTTTGGGGGGCCCTTTAGATGTGTCCAGGTCAAATTGGATGTGATGGTGGTCTGTCCACGGGACAGGAGAGTTTCCAGTGATTAGCACTGGGCAGTTGTGGTGGCCAACCCAATCCAGAGAGCGCCCTTTGAGGTGGGTAGGATTCGAGATCATTTGTGAGAATCCGAGAGTGGCGAGGGCTAGGGTCGTTGAGGCCTAGGTTAAGGTCACCTGTGAGAAGGACTTTGGAATTTTTCTTTAGGTTCGCTGAGAGTGCTTGGATGAGGGATTCCTGGAATTCGGCAATGGGACCCGGAGGTCGATAAACAATATGAAGGGTCAAGGTGAGGTTGGGGGAAAATTAGATTCTAAGGGGAAGGTAGTCACAGCTGCCAAGTTCCCCTTCGATCCTCCTAATTGTGAGGTTGTCTTTGGCGATGAGGGCTACTCCCCCACCTCTGAGAAGGTATCGGTCTTGCCTGTAAATGGTGTATCCGTCTGGGATGGCCAGGGAGAGGGCAGGCCCTGATGAGTCATTCAGCCAGGTTTCAGTGATAATAAGGAGGTTAGTGTTGTTTTTGAGAATTAAGTCATGAATGTCTAGAGCATGTGCAGGAAATGAGCGGGCATTTATTAGGGCACACTTAAGGGTGGAGGTCGGATGGGCCGTGGCTGAGATGGCCATGGGGTCATGCGTAGGCAGGATAGTTGTGTCAGGAGCATCAAGCACAGGTGTGTTCAATATAGTGGGGGCAGCAGGTCCAATAGGCAGATTGGGTGCAATGGGGGCAACAGGCACAGCAGCAAGTTCAATACAGTGGGTGCAGCAGACCCAGCAGGCAAGTTCAATATAGTGGGGGCAGCAGACCCAGCAGGCAAGTTCAATACAGTGGGTGCAGCAGACCCAGCAGGCAAGTTCAATACAGTGGGGGCAGCAGACCCAGCAGGCAAGTTCAATACAGTGGGGGCAACAGGTCCAATAGGCAAGTTCAATACAGTGGGGGCAGCAGGTACAATAGGCAGATTGGGTGCAATGGGGGCAACAGGCACAGCAGGCAAGTTCAATACAGTGGGTGCATCAGACCCAGCAGGCAAGTTCAATACAGTGGGGGCAGCAGACCCAGCAGGCAAGTTCAATACAGTGGGTGCAGCAGACCCAGCAGGCAAGTTCAATACAGTGGGGGCAGCAGACCCAGCAGGCAAGTTCAATACAGTGGGGGCAGCAGGTCCAATAGGCAAGTTCAATACAGTGGGTGCAGCAGACCCAGCAGGCAAGTTCAATACAGTGGGTGCAGCAGACCCAGCAGGCAAGTTCAATAGTTCAATACAGTGGGGGCAGCAGGCCCAATAGGCAGATTGGGTGAAATGGGGGCAACAGGCACAGCGGGCCAGTGTGCAACATTGGGTGCTCGTGTGGAAGGTAATGGGTGGTTGGATTCATAGCAAGCAGTGCCAGTGAAGCAGAGGGTGGTGTTGGCCGGAGAGGTATCACACCAGCATCTACTGCCGAGGCGCTTATTGCGAGAGTTTATACTTGGAGTGTGAGTACGTTGGGATATTATAGTATGTGTGTTAAGCCGTGCATTTCGAGCAGAGCAAGGTGGGGCGTTGAGGAATGTGGATTGGAGGCAGCTGGATGGCTTACCTTGATGATGGAGTGCGGGAGCTCCGTCCCGCGCTGTCGAGCAGCGGAGAGCTGCAGAGAGAGGCAAAGGCCTTTTCCATAGGCCTTTGCCAAGTGGCAGCTTTGCCTGGCGGCGGGCCTCCTCTCCCTTTAAAGCGGGAGAGGAGGGGCTGCAGGCCGCGGCGCGCAAGTCAGCTGACTCCGCTCCTGCTTTGTTGTGCTCCGTTTCCATGGAGCCCAGACACGGCTCCTGAGGGATGTTGATTGCGGCAGAGGCCGCATGGGTGATGATGGCGGCGAGGACCGGGCTGGTTCCTACTGTTGGGGGCAGGTTGCTCTTCAGTGGTCCTGGATGCGTAGCTCGCAGCGGAGCTGCAGAGAGAGGCAAAGGCCTTTTCCATAGGCCTTTGCCAAGTGGCGGCTTTGCCTGGCGGCGGGCCTCCTCTACCTTTAAAGCGGGAGAAGAGGAGCTGCAGGCCGCGGCGCGCGAGTCAGCTGACTCCGCTCCTGCTTTGTTGTGGTCCGTTTCCATGGAGCCCAGACACGGCTCCTGAGGGATGTTGATTGCGGCGGAGGCCGCGTGGGTGATGATGGCGGTGAGGACCGGGCTGGTTCCTACTGTTGGGGGCAGGTTGCTCTTCAGTGGTCCTGGATGCGTAGCTCGCAGCGGAGCTGCAGAGAGAGGCAAAGGCCTTTTCCATAGGCCTTTGCCAAGTGGCGGCTTTGCCTGGCGACAGGCCTCCTCTCCCTTTAAAGCGGGAGAGGAGGGGCTGCAGGCCGCGGCGCGCAAGTCAACTGACTCCGCTCCTGCTTTGTTGTGCTCCGTTTCCATAGAGCCCAGACACGGCTCCTGAGGGATGTTGATTGCGGCGGAGGCCGCGTGGGTGATGATGGCGGCGAGGACCGGGCTGGTTCCTACTGTTGGGGGCAGGTTGCTCTTCAGTGGTCCTGGATGCTTAGCTCGCAGCAGAGCTGCAGAGAGAGGCAAAGGCCTTTTCCATAGGCCTTTGCCAAGTGGCGGCTTTGCCTGGCGGTGGGCCTCCTCTCCCTTTAAAGCGGGAGAGGAGGGGCTGCAGGCCGCGGCGCGCGAGTCAGCTGACTCCGCTCCTGCTTTGTTGTGCTCCGTTTCCATGGAGCCCAGACACGGCTCCTGAGGGATGTTGATTGCGGCGGAGGCCGCGTGGGTGATGATGGCGGCGAGGACCGGGCTGGTTCCTACTGTTGGGGGCAGGTTGCTCTTCAGTGGTCCTGGATGCGTAGGTCGCAGCGGAGCTGCAGAGAGAGGCAAAGGCCTTTTCCATAGGCCTTTGCCAAGTGGCGGCTTTGCCTGGCGGCGGGCCTCCTCTCCCTTTAAAGCGGGAGAGGAGGGGCTGCAGGCCGCGGCGCGCGAGTCAGCTGACTCCGCTCCTGCTTTGTTGTGCTCTGTTTCCATGGAACCCAGACACGGCTCCTGAGGGATGCTGATTGCAGCGGAGGCCGCGTGGGTGATGATGGCGGCGAGGACCGGGCTGGTTCCTACTGTTGGGGGCAGGTTGCTCTTCAGTGGTCCTGGATGCGTAGCTCGCAGCGGAGCTGCAGAGAGAGGCAAAGGCCTTTTCCATAGGCCTTTGCCAAGTGGCAGCTTATTCTACTCTTAATGCTTTTTGGAAGTTTTTGTCTGTTCTTAAACACCTCAAATTCACAATGCAGACTAGACTCACCCCCTAAAGTGTGCCTGAAATAAACCTTTACTGAGTCTAACAATTATTGTATAGAATTCCAGAAAAACGAAAATTATGTGTTATTCCTATTCTTTCTGATTTAGGGTCACTGCTGAGAGTGTTACACTTGTGGAACCTCCTCTTTTTTTAAGAGGCCTGTACAAGAAAGCTAGCCACTCCAGAAACTAAGAGACACATGGTGCTGGCCACAGCCAAGGAGCTACCAAAAAAAAAATAATAATAATTAATTTTTTTAGGGGTAGAAAGGGAGACCACTGCGGTAAAAAGGGAGAAATCAGGGGTCGCAGCTGCGACCCATGGCGACCCCCAAATGACGTCTCTGCTGAGCAGTGATACAAATGTGGAGGGTTCATAAAGAGAAGAGTGGCATCTAAAGTAATGAGGTATTGTCTAGTTATAGTTATTTACTAGCAGCTGCAACCTTGCAGCCTATTCAGAGCTTGGGACCCTTACCCATTCATTTTTAGGTTCTACACTGTTCTGATTCAAGATCTGGTTTTTCAGAAGTGACATATCATGCTAGTCAGGCAGATACAACATATTTCAGCAGGAATACGTCACTGTGAACTAAAGTGATGTGCAAAGGGACATGGTGGGGATATGCCGTAGGTTTCCTGGTTCATCAGTTTGCAGTCCATAAGTAAATAGTTACAGGCAGGACTCAGGCTCAGCATTTTTGTTTGTTAACTTGATTCATCTAGTGTGCCCTGCTTTATGCATATTGAGTTTTGCAGAAAGTTGACTAAAGCACAAAGAGATTAATTGATTTGGCCAGGATTTTTGGATGTGAGGAAGCATGGACTTGAACCCATGTCTCCTGGTTCCAAATACATCCCTTCCTACAAAAATAAGTTGCTACCCAACTAAATGGCACTCATTGACTCTGTGTGGATAAAAGGCAGAGTTGGCATGATCAGAGAATGAACGCATGCATTTGTGTTCCACACTTAGCTCTGCGGATCAGAATGTATCTAGGGCCGATACATGGAAAAGAGTGCATTAATCCTGCAAGTGCCGCGTGCCGAGATCGATAATGTTAGAGACCTGTGCGCAGAATAAAAATTGCACACCCGCATATTCATGGAATTGTCTGCGTAAAGTAACCATATATGCATGTCGTGGACCTAACGCCACCGACAAGCCTTAACGCAAACCAAAAACAGCCAGAACAGCTTCCTTTGTGTGCTCCCACAGGTCTGAATAAACGCACCCTTCAAATAGTGTGTGGGGGCACTCCGCAAGCAGGCCTGCATATCCGGGATCCTGTGCGGGGTCCCATAACCGTAACCAGCATCCCGAGGACATGCATAGAGTTTCATGCCAAGCCTTTCTTTACCCATTTAAACTGAATGCAAAACCCTGTAAACAGTCCCTGCACCCCACTTTGCTGCATACGCGCACTCCCAAGTATGAATAGAACCATGTCTTCATGCACGCACTCCTAAATCTGACATGCAAACCCACCTCCAGAGTTTCGATTCTTCCATGGAAGTCCGTACGCCTGCTTCCGGGTGGCAGAGATTTCGAGGGCACTACGTGGGCATTTCGCAGGTGAGCGGTTGCATGTTCACATCCATAAATACACTTTGGTGTGCGAATTTGTGGAAGTGCTATGGACATCCTGCAGTCCATCCCTCGTAACGCCCACTTTCTGGTTTGTTCTTCCCCATTGTTCATGTTCGGCCCCTTATTCCGGCTCCTGTGCAGGCCACGCCCACCCTCTGCGTGGAGTGTCGCTACAGGCACTCAGCCGCTTGCAGATCTATGCCGAGCCTGTGCGAACTCCACGCAAGTGCTGGAAAAGTCCCACTCAGTAAGTTCCATGAATCAACGAGCAGGGTTTTGCAATCAGTTTGACACGTAAGTACCAGATTTTACACCAAATAATTCCATGAACCGGGCACCTAGTATAAGTGGATAAACACTCTGCATTGCAGAATCAAACGCTTCTCTTCTGATGCACAACATCCCACATGCAAAATAAATTCTAAATATAAAGTGTCTACATCCCAACTGATCTCAAACAAACCAACTAGACACAATTCTCACCTAACATCACTGCTTTATTCATACGCTTTCTAAAAAATGACGCTCTGAAAGTCCTGCGCCGTTTAATGTATGCCATTTTGAATTTCTGTACACATTATACATGCAGCAATGGAAGCAGCAGAGTGCATTATGTGACCCTAAAAGCCAGGAATGGCGGATCATTTCCCACCTGACATGGTACAGCCTGAGGTCTATAGGGCTAATTGCTTTCAAGACGCAAACAGACTCCATAAGAGCATTTTTGATAACCGCCTCCTGACTACAGTACTTGTTTGACGAGGGCAATGCATTTTGATTTTAGTAATATTTCCACCAAATTTAAAAATCAATGAGCCAACATTAATGCTTTCCAGAAGGCAATATTTTTTTGTGGAAATGGACAATGTTACACTATTTGTGGTGCCTGCTTTAGCCATTGATTAAACTAGTGCCCATTCGAGGTGCGTTTCTGTAAAGAAGGAACCAGTTTGAAAAAAGGATATGCAGCCCAGGAGGTCTAACGAAGGAGCGGCCAGTACACCTCCTAACACCTGAAGCGCCCTCATGATTCTCGCAGAGTCGGCAGCTGAGCAAAAAAGTCCCAGATGCATCAAATATGCAGGTTTCTCTTCATTGTGGATCTTGTGGGAGAGGTGGGTATGGTAATCTCCCCCCTCCTGCCAGCCGCCCTATTGTGTACAGCACTGTGCGCGGTCAATGTCAAATTCTACTTAGCATTTGACAGTATGGTCAGAAACATTATGATGAAATTAACAAACCCATCCTTGAAAAAGGGATCCATTACATTGCCGTATGCACCGCCATGAGCCCCACGTGTATATACAATGCATAATTCAATGGATAATTCTATGTGAAATCATTGGTTACATTAAAAGCTCTGAGAAACTAATTTCATTACACTGCTTGCAAATCTTCTAAGCTTAATTGCAAGCATTCTGAAAAGTCCAACATTTTCCATATATGTCTCCAAAATAAATATTTATCTTATCTTCCTAAATGTAAATTGGTACCTAAAATGTGTTTGCAATTGAGGCAATTATTCCACATCGAACGCAATTGGGTAAATTATTCCAAAAGAGAGCATAACATAATCTTTTATTTTTGTTTTCTGATCATTCAGGGTGGTCTTTCGGAAACATGTTTCACATACTTGGCCCATTGCCATGTCAAACACTTTGACACTGCTAAGCCCTCAGGCTTCAAAAAACTGCAAAACAGCGCTCAGTTAAAGGAGTTTAAAATAGATGCAGAGTTCTTAAATATTTACTAATGGGGAAATGTATTCGTAACTACCTAGGCATATTGACGATACATGGACCCCTAGATTTCTGTGGAAGGCTAATTAGTCTAAAGAAAGCATTTAGGGTATCGGGTCATTGCATCGAATACAAAGCATCGACAGACCATACCATTGAAAAAAATGCATCGAAAAAAAATCCATTGAATACATTTTTTCAATGGTAAAGGGTTTAGTTTAGTGAAAAAAGTGTTTTAATGGTTTAAAATGGGGGTTAGGGGAACCCTCCCATAAATTATTTTCTTTAAAAATATATTAGATTTTTTTTTTTAGATGCTTTTTTGTCAATGGCATGGTGGTCAATGGTTTGGCTGTCGATGCAATCACTAGGAACCAGCATTTAGCAATGCATGTAGGGTGAGTCAATGTGTGGTATCAAACTCCATTAGTTGTCAACTTTATTAATAATCTATCTGACTACCTATCTATAGTTAACAAATGTAATTGTCTTAGGATCTCTTTGCAAAATTAATACGTCCACAGTCATTCTTACCCTCAGACTCTGCTAAAACTCTCAGGCCCCGAAGGAGCGATTGATGCAGGCCATGTTATCCTTGTATATCATTCCTGTGCCCATCATCAGGACTCTAAAACCTTTGCTCTCCAGATGTGTTGGACTGTAACTCCCATCAGACCAAGCCAGCATTGATAATGGTGCGTCATCGTGGGAGCCGCTGCCAAAAACATAAGGACAATGCAAGTCGCCTACCCCTGGTAGAGATTCTTGAATTTTACAAGCATTTTTATGTTAGGATGAGTGTTGTAAAAATGAACAAGCACCAAGTCCACTCTGCATTATGTACTTAGTGATTCAAGCCTACAGACATTTGATCACAGATATATTTGTAAAATATAAATATCTGTGGTCATTATTAAGTTTCCAAAATGTCCTCTGATTGAATGCAAAGCAGGTTGGCATTCCAAGCCCCCACCCACACTTGTGCCAGTGTTCCTTTCCCCTTTCCTATAGAAGTATTTTAAAAGAGTACAATATAAATGTGCCAGACTGTCCATCTTGGAAGGAGGATCTGGTTGTAAGACAGAATTGAGAACTGTGCTTTTTTGCAAATTACTAAGATGTTGAACTCTCCTTTTTTCTCCACTTCCTCTTATTTTTTCTTAAGAAGAGCTTACAACCCACATACCCATGTTGTCCCTACCATTGCCCTACTGCTTTTACTTCTCTCTTCTTTACATCCTTGCTTCACATTCTTACCTTTCAAGACCAACCACACATATGTGTGGTTGGTGTGGAAAGTCGTCAGAATCGGATTGGGAAAATTAGATGCAGGCATTTTATGGGGGGCGGGGGGGTCTGCCTGCAAGTTTGAATCCCTCATTCATAGAAAGAAGTAGAGCTATAGAGTGAGATAGAGTGTGACAGAGAGAGAGAGAGAAAGAGAGAGAGAGAGAGAGAGAGAGAGAGAGAGAGAGAGAGAGAGAGAGAGAGAGAAAAGCCAGCAAAGAGCAAAGAGATAAAGTGAGACAGGGGGTATTGTATAAGCCCTGGAGCGGTAAAGCAAGCCATACAAACCTTTTATAGCTTAACTAGTGTACAGGGCCAAAGTGCAGGTTTTCATTGACACAGTTGGACCACTATATATCCTAAGCCAACAGCTCCCTCTAGCGGTGACAACAGGCAAAGCTATGCACATTGGTATTGTCTCTTTGTATCGTAAGGCAACAGCTCCCTCTAGTGGTGACAACAGGCAGAACTACTGCATCCGACAAACATACAGGGATAAACATACATCTGGCCTTTTGTTATATTGTTAGATTAGATTTACTGCATTAGGATATTTTCTTTCATCTTGAAGGGGGAGTAGGGCACGAATCCCAAAATACTATTTTCGCTGTGTATTTGTGCTTAGTCTCCATTGAGCACATGGTTTAATGCCAGCACTTTTATGTTGGTATTAAACAAATAGACTCCTATGGAATCTGCCTGCATTTAGCACCTGCTAAACACAGGCGAAATTCACAGGAATCCATTGCAATGGCCATCTGAAAATAATCATTTTCAGGCAGCATTTACGTGTTTCACAAAACAGAGTGTAAAAGCAAGGACTAAAGGCGGTGTTGCCTGTTTTAGTCTTCAGTTTTGTAAAAGTTGAAAATTGCATTCAGCGGAACTGTAAGTCCTAACCTTGATGTCGCTGGCATATGATTTGCACTTTTAATAAAACAACACTTAAAGAGAGAAAGATAGAAACAAACAGACAGACATAGAAATGGGGGCAAAGGGAGCTCCTCAAAGGGTATGCCAGGTACAGCTAATACATTACTTCTTATGGACGCGAGTGAGGATTTCTTCGAAACTGCAAACCGCAATTTCACTCTCACAGACATAACTCCCAGAATTAGTCCTGTAAGAGCAGACTGCATGCTCATGTCAAGAAGATGGCACTCCAGAGTTTAACCGGCATGAAGAACAGGCGCAGAGATCAAGGCGCATCCTTCATCTTAAGAACTGACTCGAGTGAAATGCTCCATGAAGGGTTCAAATGGATCCAGTTGCCAGTGTTTCTTCTGCACTTCAATGGAGTACATTGCAGTTGATTCAGGATATATCTAAGGACTCATTATTGGTATTTTTTACATTTCATGTGGTGTGTTTATTTAAATAGATGAATTTCTCTTTTTTTCATTGTTCATTGTTTAATGGCAAAATACCCAAATGCCACATCAAGTCCCAGTAGAACTCATGTGTAACTGGTATTTCTGTTGGGGAAAAGATACACATTGGTGTACTCAAACACTCAGGGCCTCATTACATGTTTGGCGGTCCGGAAATTAGGCGGCTGGTAGCACTGTACCAGCACCCTTTCCAGATCTCCATGCTACGAGAATGCTGGTAGATGCCATGGACCCCACGGAAGGCCTGCCCTGCTGGGAAATCAGGACCCTACTGGCATGCTGAAAAATTGAAGCACCATTAGCAACGGTGCCTGTGCTTCCGTGTCCCCATTCCCATGGAGTCCTATGGGGATTTACTGTTCTGCCGCCAGTTGTGATATACCGGTGGCACCGGGGGAATATGAGGTGGCGGAATCATTGTTATGGGGTTGGTGACAGCCTACGGGTAGAACCGGTGGGTCACCACCAACCTCGTAATGAGGCCCTTACTGTTCATTTATAATATTGGAATGTAGACAGTGCACCTGCCTTCTACTAACATGTCCCTTACACATATCGTTTGATTTTTCAAATATTACAAATAGACTGTATTTAACAAATTAACTATTAATGCAAGGTGCTGTTTGGGTCAGGCAAGGGCTTGATTCATGGAAGTTTTAGTGTGGTCCAACATGGCTTTGCAGTGCCAACAAACACCCTCATTCGCAGAGCGGTGCAAAGTGTATTTTTGCAGTGCAAAGTGACTTTGCACAGACTTGGCACTGACTTTGCACTGGTGCAAAGGCTGAAAAGTCCATGAATCAGGTCCTTAGCCAGGGATGTCATTTAGGGTTCACCAAGGGTCGCAATTGTGAGCCCTGAGGACTCCCTTGCTACCCCATAAAAAAAATGTTTAAATGTAATCTCCTGGGCTGTTGCCAGTACCATGTCACTCTTTGCTTCTGGAGTGGTGGGCTTTCTTTTTCAGGTCTGTAAAAAAAACAAATAGGAGTTCCACAGGTCTAACACTTTCAGCAGTGACCATACATAAGAAAGAATAGGAATAACAAATGAGTTGTCTTTTGTGGAATTCTATATTTTTTTTTCTTTATTTATTTTGGTTTATAATAAACCTTTACAAAATATTAAGACCAGTTTCACGATTCAAAATACAACAATTATGAATCCTTCATATTACATTCAAACTTTCAACAGGTACAAAACAAACAAAAAATACCAATAAAACAAGAGAAGCAGTATGTATTTGACAATTACGCTAAATCTACCAACATAAAGAACTGAAAATCAGAGGAGTTTATCATTCCTTGCTTAAAAACAACAATTTCATTTACATTTCAGGAATATTAAAATCAAAAAGGATCTTTGAAACTAATATAAAGTTGAGACATTCCTCAGAAAAGTAGATACCCGTATATTTGCTATCATGTAACATCCTACACCAATTAAACTCTCTTTTTACATTTGCAGTAGTTTGTACGTATTGTGCAAAGTAAGTAAGCCTATAAGTCCTCAATGCTGGGCATACCATCAGAATATGTTAGTAATGATTCCACTATCCCCTCTTCATTACAGAATCTGCACCAGTTCCAATCACCAGAATTGCGATTTCTAATAGGGTTGATTTGATTAGTTGGAATAACGTTAAATCTAAAGCGCATAAAGTCGTTGCGAATTTGTTTGCATGGATATTTTACTAAGTACTTTTCCATTATGGGAAACCATTTTGGTGTCGAACAAACTTGTTTATACAGGCTAGATTCTAAAATTCTGTTTTTAGTTTTCAGCCAGTCAAAACCCAAGAGGCTTTCTTTGATTCTTCTTGGTTTATTAATTAAGGTATTGACTGACATACCTAGCTCTTTAAGATGATGCGTTGTTTCCAAGTTTAAATTCTGAATAAACGGGTTAGTGGAATCATTCCCCGCACATGCATACAGTTCCCTCTCAACTGCCAATTTACATTTTTGCCATAAGCAGATTCTTTTCCAATTTGCATGGGCCAGAAGAGAAGGTAGACCAAATTTGTATTTTATCAGTTCGAATGGAATACATTTCAGTAAAAAGAAGAGAACTGACCTCCAAATATAGCTTTCGGAATAGATCAGGCTGTCCTCACGTTCCTTAGATTGAGATTCAATGCCATACATTAATCGAGGTATAGTTTTTTGAGGTAAAATTCCCTAAGTGGTACCATAGAGAATTTGCCAAATTTGGCTTCAAGGGCGCGCATTTGTCTGATTGCTATGTCCCCCTTCAATTTTAGTTGAATCTTAGAGTTCGTCCCTAAAATATAGTATCCTAAGTATTTGAAAGCGGGCTGCGCTTTAATCAACTTATTGCCGCACTGCCAAGTAAATTAACTCTCTCTCTTGTTCATTCTCCCAAGACGGACAATCACAGTTTTAGATGGATTGATTTTAAGTGAAAGACTCAATACAAAGTCTTCAAAAGCTTTCAACAGTCTTTGCAAGCCAACCTTAGTGTTATCCATCAACAGAAAATCATCTGCATAAGCCATCCATGGCAGACAAACGTTGGACAATCTAGGAGACACTAAACCCTTATTAGTCAAAGCGATGTCAGCACCCCTGACGTATAAATTGGATATAGTTGGAGCCAGTATGCATCCTTATGGAAGGCCATTGGGAATTTTAAGCTCTCTTGTGAGATTGCCTTCTGAATTCAGTCTGACCTTCAACCTGGTATCAGAATACAGGGCCATACAATATCCAAAAGAGGAATAGGCATATCTAGATCTCTTAGCACCTGCCTAAAATTTTTCTGTCGACCAGGTCAAAGGCAGAACTCAAGTCCATAGATGCAATAAAGGTAGATCTTGCTCCTGTTTTCATTGATTTAGCCATCATACAGTTTAGAATTAGACCACCGCAGTCATTGCCAATATTTTTTTTGAATCCTTTTTGTTTAGGATACAAAATTTGCTTCTCTAAAATCCATGTGTGGATATCCCTAAGCACTAAGGAAGAAAACAATTTGGATTCTGGGTCGGCTATGGCGATAGGCTTATAACTACCAGGACATTGACAAGAACCTTTTTTGAAAATTGGGATAACAATCGAAACCCTCCATGATTGAGGGATTTGTTTGCTAATTAAGATGTTTTCAAATAAAACAAACAAGATTTTAGCCCATATGACCTGGTCTAACTTAAAAATGTTGTTTGATAAATTATTAGGACCGGGTGCACCTGAATGTTTGGATTTAATGATAAGGTTTTCAATGTCCTTCTTCGTATAGTCCAATAGCCATGTAGAACTCCCGTTCAAAATCATAGGGTCATTTGACTCATTGGTAATATAAAGTTTAGAAAAATGCCCCAACCAGATATCTTCATTTATGGGATTGAAAATTGACTCTTTCTGCGGTTTTTCAAGTTCATTAATTAGGTTCCAAAAATTGGCGGAATTGGGTCCACGTAAAGATCTTAACATTGCTTCGCCATCCAGCTGAGATCTAATACCTCTATCGTGTATTAACCAATTTTTGTAACTTTGTCTAGTTTTCTTTTTCATATTGGAAATTTGAAGTGTCGGGAGCCCAGATTTGTTAATGAGTCTAATCTCTTTCCTAAACTGACGTTTCCGAACCTGTACTTCCATGTCAGTTAGGTGAGCCTTCGTCTTCCTAGGGATTGTATTGTAACTGAATGATTCCTCCATTTTAGTAAGAGTAATGGTTATATAATCCATAAACTTTGACGGGGAGTATAAATCCCCCCGCTGATAATGTGAAAACCTTTTGTAGCTATAAATTTATTTATTTTTTTCTGATTCCACTTAATTCTGTTTCCCTTACAGTTTATCAACAGTCTGTAATTATAAGAGTGTTTAACAGATTGTTGGTCAAAAGTACTCATTTCGATTGCAAGCATGCAATGATCACTAAACTTACATTCAATAATTTCAAACTTCCCCATGCGATTAAACTGACCTGCAGAGAGAAAGATGTAATCAATAATGGATTCATGTCCCTTGCCTTCCAAGTGAAGTGATTGTTAATCAACAATTCGAGTCCCCACATTTCATCAAAGTGAATCCAAATTCGCCCCGTAATTTAGAATTACCCCCCATTCTAACCTGAGAGTCTAAATTAGAAATGCATAAATCACCAGCCAGAGAATCACCCAAACAGTCCGCATTCATATCCCCTGCAATGACAAGGTGACCCCCAGGATTGTCAACTAACCAAGTTTCTATGAGGGAGCCCAATTTACTCAATTCTTTCCAAAGTTGGAGGTCAGGCTGTTCGGCGGGATTCCAGTAGATGTTGACAAGCAATAGTGGGGTATCTACTTCATTAATCCTAAACATATAAGAGGCTACTAAAAAATGGTAAAGAAAGCACCATTCCCCTGTTAATCTTGGATTTGTAAGATTTTTAACAGTGATAATAAGGCCACCCTTGGGGCGGCCCATCTTACTGCCTTGTGCACATAGAGTAGAAACCGTATAACCCTCCCAACACAGGTGTACTCTAGACCATGTCTCTTTTATAAGAATGAAATCGTATTGTGAAAGATCATTCATGAGATTCTCATTGTGCAACAAATTTAAGCATCCTCTAGAATTCTAGGGTTGTATGAGCACTACAGGGACTTTCCCAGCAGTTTGAGCAAGTCTATAGACTCGCGCAGAGACAAGGCCAACCACTCCAATTCTGTTTATCCAAGTTAGGATCAGTAGATGGGTTGTCTCTGGAAATTAATGACTGTGGGGCAACCTTCTCGTGTGTACTTGGTTTCAGAGACCTCTGTTTGGTAATAGGCAAAGTATGTACATATTCAAATATATCAAAGCCTCTACATTGGAGCTGTTCGGCTTCCTTCAGTAGCAAAGTTCTCACAAGAGGCGAGGGAATCACCAATCGAACGTAGTCAAATCTGTACTTATGTATGTATTTGACTAACTGGATGTCTGCAGATGAAATTAGACTTAATTCCGGAATGTGTTCCAGTAATGATAGAATATAAGCTCTATTCAGTGATGTACAACCTGAATCATTAAATAGTGTTATCATAATTAAACCAGGTATCTCAGGGAGTGCTGGGTCTCTCAATTCAGAAACCGGAGAAACAGAATGAGATTCCCTTCCACCACCCAGAGTTTTCGAACTCTCAAGATTACTGTCCTGTTTAAGACTCCCATTACCTTTGATATAATCCTCGTAAGTAGAGACTGGCTTACTTTCGGGAGGTTGCACATATGCTTAGTCTCTTGCGGCAGTTTGTCTTTCAACACCTTAAAGATCAATTGATATAAATCATTGTCTTTAATAGTTTGTAACGTTGTTGCTTCATTCCATGAACTAAGTGAAGGTAAATCCTGATTAGCAAGATTGGTAAAGGTAGCATTGTTTTCATTGCAAAAGTGTATACCACTTCTGGCCCTAGCTAAAGGGACTTTTCATTCTGAGTTACCTAAACCAGTATTGACAGTAATTCCAACAGGCTTCCTAAAATGATCAGAAATAACCACATTATCACCCACGGAGTCGATCTTTCGAGCATTCATGACTGTTGTTGACCCAGTGTGTACATGCCTATTTGATTCACCCTCAAAATTCGACTTGTGGAGGTCAGAGATATTGTCATACGAGGTTTAATTTTTAAAGATTTCAAACATATCATCTCCATGTTTTTTGTTTTCATTATATGATAGAGAGCAAAATCACCTTCAGTAAAGACACTCTGTGTCCCTTGATCTGTTGATTTTTTAAAATCAGACGACTGTTCGTTATTTTGTAGAGTCACTTTTGATTTTGTTGATTTACATTCAGATACTTCAATAACGTCATCATAGTCCTTAATAGGATCACAATCCATTAAGTACTTTCTAGAAGTTTTTTAAGGGCCCGTTATTGTTATTGTTATTATTTTTTTCTTCATTTTTGCTAATTTTTTCCTGTCTTTTAGACATTTTTGGTTCAAAATTTTCAATTTCATTTTCTTTACTTGTTTCACCTGCCTCATGACATTGGTTACCATACTCTCCTGAGACCCTTTTCATTCCCTCCTTATCCGATTCAGATATTTGTAGGGATGATAATTATCTCATCAGGTATCAAAATATGCAGTTGTCTCATATTTGCATTGTCAATAATTTCCTTTCCCTCAGTGTGATCATCCCTTGTCGAGTTAACTAATACTTTACTTAATGATTCAGCAGGTCTTGATGGTAGTGAAATAATGTCTGCAGCCAAACCCGTAATGGCCTCCATTTGCTTTCTTAATTCCGAAAGCATCAGCCTATTAAATATGCACATCATTGCTGAAAGGTCAGAACCCAAATATGGTTGAAATGGATCTCTCTGGCTAGCCAGAGAGTTCAGGACAGGATTGTAATCATTAGATGGCAAACTATTAGTACAGTCTAACAAGTTGTCATAATTAAAATTGCAGGAAATGCACGTCCCACTCAAAAGATGTTGGCCCTCTTGGTCATTATTAATGGATTTGACCTTTTCTTTAGTAGGTAGATCTTCAAAGATTTCATCTTCCCCAAATAAAGGTTGAGAGGGGTTAATAAGATCTTCCCTTGGTTTGCTCATTAAGGAGCAGTCCTGTGCACATTGCAGGAGTACGGCTTCATCATCGTTGGGCTCAGGGAGTGGTAATGCCGCTGCACGTGCGAGACTAGCACGTCTCATACTTACAGCGGTGAAAAAGTCTGCGCCCGCTTCCTTTCTAATTAAGGGAAGTTTGCTCTTTCTCATAGTGATAAACACGAATTAACACAGAGCAAATATACAGATATAATAACAACTTGAAAATAACTTTTAGCAGTGGGCCCCCGCCGCCAGCCGAACAGTCCAACAGCTAGACACTTACGCACACTTCCGGATGCGTGCGCGAGATGCGCGTGCACCGGATTAAAGTGAGCGTACTGGGCCAATCAGTAACAAGCAGGGCGGGCCAGCGGGCAGGGCAATGTTGCTCCAAAGAATAGAAAAGAAAAAGACAGTGGCCCTCATTACGACCCTGGCGGAAAGTGACTGACCGGACCGCCACAGCGTAAATAGCGTTTCCGCCATTGCACGACGGAGCAAAGTGCGGCTAATTCCGACCCATCGGGCACGAGCACTACTCCATGGCGGAAGTGCAATGTCTGCGATGGCGGAAATGTCCCCAAAACGCCCCCCACCGCCGTCGTACGGCGCCCTAGGTGCAATTCCGCCACCCATCTTAGCGGTCACCGTAATGAGCGGCAATCGGAAAGTACGGTGACCGTAAATATACGGAAACGGAAGTAAAAACATGGTCCCGGAACGGGAAACAGCACGCCGTACACCTATAAAATCAGAATTCCCACACAACCATTAAAAATACTACCCTGAGACACATCACAACCCGTCATCCACCCTAGTGAAAACAATAACAATGGGAAAAGTAGCGAAAAAAGCGTGCGACCGCAAGCGGCAGGTCCACTTCTCCCGTGAGGAACTCACCGTGCTCACAGAGACCCTCCAGGAGAATGCTGCCGTCGTCTTCTCGGCGCAAATGACCAGGACGGCACTTGCGAACAAGAAGGCCATATGGGCCCTGGTGGCACAGCGGGTAAGTGCGGTGGGGACCGCACCCCGCAACCCACAGCAATGCAGAAAGCGATGGGACGACCTGCGGATACGCGTCCGGAGCATACTTTCTGCCAACCGAAACATTGCCACAGCCACCGGGGGAGGATCGGAATCACCCATCAAGTTGACCCCCTGGGAAGAAATCTGTGCCTCCACCATTGGAATGGAGAGTATAGAGGGAGTCGGAGGGATGGAGAAAGGAGTGCAGACATCCGAAGAATCAGGTAGGTGGGCCAAATAAAACAATGCTAAAACCACAATGTCCAATCATGTGAAGTACCATGTGTCCACATAGTGCAACAGTAACACATGTCCATGAGAACGTCCACATACATTGGCCTGATAGCGCACTTTAAAACTCACAATAAATACATAAATAATTAAAAACCCTAAAAACACCCTCTACACGTGCAGCATGCACACCCTAACTGCAGGCTGCAAAACAACTGCATCCTCAATCCACACAAAAATGAAACCACCTCCAAGGCCCCGACCCAAATCACCCTCAGGTACCACCCCAATGCATGTGATACATTGCCATTCCAATTTCAACAGACCCATTAATAACGCTCGCCCTCCTTTACTCCACCACAGGGTCCGATTCAAACGACGAGCTCCAGGACACCCCTACCAGCACACCTGCAAAGAGGGCCAAGACCAACGGCCAAAGACCCTCCACCTCAGCTGCACGCATCAAGACACGGCAGCAGCACAAATCAAGTGACAGCACACAGGAGGGAACTTCAACAGGCACCCCAGCAGCCAGCATGCCCACAACAGCACCACCACAGGTCCCCCCAATGGATGCCACAGAAGGCACTGCTTCTGGTGGCAGCAGCACCATAGGTGACACTGCATTAATGGCAGCATGCTCCGACACAGAAAACGGGGATGTCGAAGTAAGATCCATCCATGACCTGTCTCAATCCCCCTGTTTGTTCCATCCCGTACACCATGAGGATACCACGCAGGGGCACCCACAAGACGACGACTGGCCATCCCCCACAAGCCCTGTGGCAAGGCAACATGAGGTGACCAGCCCCTCTGTGACACCACCGCAAATGGCCATGGCCCAGCAGAGGCAACAGTCCCTCGACCAGGTGATCGTGCAACAGCAGCAACTGGCCACGCTCCTCAAGGACCATGCTGATGAATGTGGGGGTACTAAGTCAGCCATAGAAACATCTACTGAGACACTTAGGGCAGAAATGGAGAGAAGTACAGAGACACTAAGGGCACAAATGGAGAGAAGCACCGAGAGCCTGAGAGTACAAATGGAGAGAAGCACCGAGAGCCTGAGGGGGGAACTGCATGCGACGTCCAAAGACGTATGTGCTGAACTTGCCGCTGTGCGCCGTGTGCTCACTGAGCTCTCACAAACCCTCAGGGACATGCATGGAGGTGAGCAGGCAGAGACATCATCCGTTGCAAGTTCCGTCCAGGGCAGCCCCCAACGTAGATCTGGGAGGAACCTGCGCTCCACAGGCAGGGGTGCCACTGATACCCGGAGAGGGGGCTTGCAATAGCGTCTGCCCACTGACAATGAGCACCTTTGGACACTGGTGTTCGGGTGGGAGGTAGGAGGGTGGAGGGGGTGTGTTGGGCTCACTTGGGTGGCGGGTAGATGGGGTGTGTAACATAATTTCACATATGCGATAAACATTTCACTATCATCCAATGAGATGTGTGGACATTGATCTTTGTGTACGAGGGCATTATAGGCGTACAGTCCATATTGTGCATGTTCCAGACACACACAGTGCCACAAGTCCCGTGTCCATGTATCAGCCACCAGGCGTGAGTGCTAGAAGCATGAATCTATGAGAATCTGACGAATGTCTCGGCCCTCCTGTGCCTCGCGGACTCCTTGAGGTGCTGCCACATCCCCACCCTCATCATGACCATCTACAGGTGCTTGCAGTTCTGCGTCAGGGGGCATGGGCACATTTCTACGTACGCACATGTTGTGTAGCATGACACATGCCATGACCATCTTTGCCACCTTCACATGGCGGTACAGGAGTGCCCCGCCAGACCTGCTTAGGCAGCGGAAACGAGTCTTCAGTATGCCGAATGCCTGCCTTATGACTACACGGGTACGTGAGTGGGCATGGTTGTAGTCCTCCTCAGGCTGGTTCTGTGGGTTCCGGAGTGGTGTAAGGAGCCATCTCTTCAGTGGATACCCGGCATCACCTGTATGTGGACAATAAAGGATGTTTGTGGAATGACATTGCTACGTACGCCCCCCCCCCCTTCCTGCCCGGTCATTGCCGCATCACATACCCCACATTATCATGCATGAAATGAGACTCACCGAGTAGCCAGGATCTGTTCCCTGCGTGTCGCTCCATGTAGCGTGGTATTGTAGAGTTCCTCAAAACCATAGAATCATGGGTTGATCCAGGAAATCGGGCACAACAATGGGTAATGATCCTGTTGGAGTCACACACCATTTGTACATTCAGAGAATGAAATTGTTTTCGGTTGCGGTACTGGGCCTCCATGGCATGCGGGACGACCAATTCCACATGGGTGCAGTCGATGGCACCAATGCAACCCGGTATGCCGCCAAGTGCATGGAATCCCACTTTTGTGTTCGTAATTTCCTGCTCCGAGCGTGATAGAGAGATGTAGTCGTCTGCCTGCTTCAGGAGGGCATCGAGCACTTGCAATAGTGTCCGTGAGAACACTGGCTGTGAAATTCCATGCAACTGTCCGACTGTGTGCTGGTAGGTGCCTGTGGCCAGGAAGTGGAGTACAGACACCACCTTCAGTAGGGGTGGAATGGCGGTTGGGCTATCTATCATGCTGACAAGGTCAGCCTGTGTCATATCCACAATGGCGGTTATGGTGTCCCGGTCCAAACGGTAGAGGGTGTGGATCTGCTCATCCGTGAGGTCAAACGGATGTGCTCGGAGGCGTGGGATTGCGGACTGCCTGCGTGGTGGTAGTGGCTGTGCTGGCGGGCCTTGCTGGCCCTGCCTTGCCCTCCTCCTCCTCCTGCGTCTCCTCTGTGCGGCCGGTTGTTGTAGTAGTTGCTGTTCGTCTTCTTCTTGAAGTTGGAGTACTTGCAGTGCAATCAGGTCCCCCAGGGCCAACATCGCTAGTCCTGCCGGTAGCATTTTGGTGTGGGTGTGGGAGGGGGTTGGGTGTGCAATTTATGTGTTTTCAAGCTCTATTGCCTCCACCTGTGGTGATTCATTCCACCTGTACAAGCTGCAATCCCCTTTGGGCGAGCACGTCCCGCACACAACGCTGCAATTCGACGCATGGCATCTTGCTATTACAATCATGTATATGATCCCGATGGCAGTGAAATATTGGTTCATATGTTCATTCTGCTATGGTTCCATTGTTTCACATACTATCTTTGCAGTCGCGAACAAACTTGTGAAGGG
Source organism: Ambystoma mexicanum (assembly GCF_040938575.1). Taxonomy (NCBI): domain Eukaryota; kingdom Metazoa; phylum Chordata; class Amphibia; order Caudata; family Ambystomatidae; genus Ambystoma; species Ambystoma mexicanum. The sequence goes on along the minus strand of NC_090932.1, from coordinate 743,527,633 downwards.
TCAGTGGAATGTAGTGCTCGATTAACGGTGGACCCTCATGCAGCACTGTACCGCGGTTCACCGACGGGCGGGGCGTCCCATTTGTGAGTGAAGCCAGTTTGCATTTACACACAATGCCGCACTACATGGATGAATTTGTGATTTCGAGCGGTCACAGATGCCTTTCCGACGTGATGTTGCAAATGAGGTATTCGAAGGACGGCGCTTTCGGTCTTCAGCTAGCGGCGAGGAGACGCCCACAGGTCTGACTGCAAATATAACGTTCTATTGTTTAGTGTCCTTGGGACAGGGGCCATGGCGAGAATGCAATGATTGATATGAATGGTATGGGATGCGCAATAGCGTAGTGGACGATGAGGCAGGACGTTCCCAAATACATCTTACTTCACAACACTGGAATCCCGGCCTGGAGCACAGTGGATTTTGCAGACTGCATTACGCACAGACTCAATGGAAATTTCACATGTGATGTGAATAAATAATCAGGCGTTTTCATACCGGGATGAGGAAATGATGTATGGATGCATGGACAGATGATTTAATGGAGAGTTTGCCATGTACAGGGCTTTTTGGAATCTATCCACCTCTCCTGCGCTATGTGATGCAGAGCTGCCATAGTGGGACCATCGTCTATCTGCCCTTGTTGTACCCTCCCTGTCTCGACGCGCCTTCATACACTTGTGTCTATGCACGTTACTAATCCCATCGAATGGATTCTGTTTTGACAGACGCATGCACACAAGCACTCGTGTGTAATAGTGTTTCCAGCTCGATTTTCATAGTTATGATTCGCAAGTGATTTTTGGGTGGGAATAATCCTTTGGAGTGGGCTAGCATGCATATGGCTGTAGATTTAGTGTGATCATTGAAGTGAGTAATACGAATCAAGTTCTGATGGCCTACTATTCTTTTTCATTTCATTTGGGTGACAGGTATCTCCTCCCCTTTTGCCGCTGCCATCTGTATGCCACTCCTGCAGATGGCTTTTACTCCCGGCACCTGCTGCTTCGAGTTAATCAGTGGAGCACCATTACGATCTTATGGGACGATCGCCAATGGGCCACATGCCCTTACGCAGTACTAGTGGCTAGGAGCAACATTTCGAGCTTTCAGCTGGACTAGTGCCTACCTAATGGGACGGCCCTGCCGTTCTAGGCGCTTCCATGTTGCCTTTTTGAACGTGATTGTAGCCCCTGTGTACCATGAAGGAACAGGGCGTCACACAAGAAGAAGCTGGTCATTTATTGCGGATGCAGCCCACAATGATGAAATGTATTTTGGGGTTCATGTCCTAATGGCTGTATGGGCTTGGTGATTTTGTGGTGCATTAAATGTCTATTCTGATTTTAACCGTGTAGCGTTCTTCTTTGCAAGTAATGTAGCATATTCCTATTTGTGGTGCGATGTTTTTTGAGAAGATCTGCATTGGGTTCTGGCTTCTGAGTATAGTTGCGTGGTACTGTACTGGCCGCGTTTGCCTACGAAGCCCAGTGTGGTCAGGGATAGGGGCTACCATTGTGACTGTTTTAATGATGTCCTGCTCATGGGCGGGGGATTTGCTTTTGTGTAACAGATGCCGGTCAGCCAGGTGGATTGGTGGAATGATGTGATTATCAGAATATGGCTGGTCACAGGTGCCTGTGTTTGCGTGCGTTTCTTGGAGGGAGACTGAGGTCATGTCCATTGGAATGGCTTCTGTATCCGTGCCATCTGTGCCCTGCAGCTCCCATTGGCCCCTCTTGAGATGTGCCTGGCTGCTCAGTCACTCTGCCAACTTGTGTGGTCCATGCTTATGCTGATGGTTGGTTGGTTTACTGGCAGGAGTACAGGGCTGGTGCAGTCTCCCTCAGGATACTGCTTTGTATGTTGCCTTACACTGGTGTCAGTCGATGGGGGGGCCTGTTTTTGTTTGTCTCATTTTTCTGCTCATGTTGCTGTACTTGGACCTTCACATGCCTGTGCTGCATCAGTGCGGCAATGGTGCCATGGCATGAATGGATGGCCACTCACAAGGCACTTGGATCCCCTAGATTCATTTGTTCATTGGCATGCATGGGTGGCTTGTGCATTTCACTGGTTGCATTTGTGTCTTCATTGCACCTACGAGGAGTTGTGCAATGTGGCCAGGGAGTGGTGTACAGGCACTCAGTAGGGCCGTTTACGGTTGATTCGCGAAGCCGTACTTCTCACCATGGCGGAATGGTACTTTCCGCCATGCTTGATGGCGTTAGGTACATGTCCGCTTGGATCGGAATTCGCGTACCATTACGCCATGGTGGTAATTACGGTTTGGCATGGCGCGCGTGCGCGTACTTGGTGCAGTTAGCGTTGGCGTTCACTACAGTGTCGCTAATGGCATCGTACTTTACGGTGACGGGTCATGATCGCACCGAGCGCTATTCGATGGCGGTATTGCATTTCCGCCATCGTTTTTCGATTTCCGCCAGGGTCGTAATGAGGGCCAGTATCAAAAGCAGGGTTCACGAACGAATTGAGAGCCGAAGGCGTGCGACTACTTGTCAATAAACAAGCACCTGCCTCAAACCCAGTCCCGGTCCATGAAAAATTACTTGAGCGTGAACTTTGCTGAAGTTGCGTGTTTCAATGACCGCGTTCTTCCTCTAGCTGACTCAACTTTCCACCAAAATCAGTCTCTTAATGAAAGAACAGGACAAAGGGCATAAACTTCAGCCCAACAGCCAGACACTTACACACACTTCCGGATGTGCGCGCGGGATGTGCGTGCACCGGATTAAAGTGAGCGTACTGGGCCAATCAGTAACAAGGAGGGCGTGCCAGCGGGCAGGACAATGTTGTTGAGCGTGAACTTTGCTGAAGTCGCGTGTTTCAATGACCGCATTGTTCCTCTTGCTGACTCGTCTTTCCACCAAAATCAGTCTCTTGATGAAAGAACAGGACAAAGGGCATAGACTCCAGCCCAACAGCCAGACACTTACGCACACTCCGGATATAATAATTGCTAAACTCATTACCGGGTATAATAATTGCTAAACTCATTAAAGGTTTATTTCAGGCACACTTTAGCGGTTGAGTCACTCATTTATTCTGTTCTTAAACCCCTCAACTCAACCTTTCATTCGTCTGAGGTCGATAAATGAGTACCAACACAGGTTGGGTGATATTGTATGTATATAAAGCGGAAGTGCTATATAATAACAAATCATTATCATTTGGCCATGGGCGCCTGCTTGCATTCACAGTAATTTGGAAATATGGGCCTATACACAATGGTCTTAACGATACATATGGTGATCCATTCTTGTATGAAATGTATATCACATTATAGTGATATTGTAACCATATTTTTCTTAGTGTACTTAGGAATAATGCTATGTGATGCAGCTTCCTGTTTTGTCAAGGCGTGAAAGGTTGTGTTCCATCGCTTCCCGTGATATCACTTTGGGGTGGGGTCAAATCATATCACGTCCTGTGATGTCATCAGAGGTAAAGGGTTGTGTGATGTCACTTCCGCTATCCCTTGGATCTTTGGTGAAATGACGTCCTTACCCTTAGCAGCATTATTGGCCAAACAATGCAGTCATCCTAATGAAGAAGGGAAAACTAAGAGGGTTAATTTTGAAAGATAGGAAGTAGTAGGACGGGTGGCCGATCCATGGGCACTCATTGGTGAAAACACAACATCTCCTTTCAGCCCTGCTATTGGTATGTTGATCCAGAGTATAGTAGCAGACTACACGTACAGAGAGAATACGTGAACATATGCTCACAAATTTCGAAGGGCAAAGGAAATCTTCCCTCTGAACAGTACTCTGATAAACATGTATCTGGGAGGGGAAACTCTGGGGCATAGCCAAGATGACTCCTTTCCATTGAGGGATGCTATCTCTCTCGCCTCCCAGTCAACCAATGCACAGACATTCATTTGGGTAGACTAATAAATAAGGCGCGTGTACCTCAGAAATAGCTGGATCCTGGGAGCCTTCAGACATCACTCTGTGCACAAGATCCCCTGAAGAGACCACAAAGGTGCAGCTGTAAGTGAAGGCAAGTCAGCTAAAATGGCAGAGGCCATCCAACATACAAGTCTAGTAATTTCAATTCTAAAGAGCCAACATTTGAGGTTTACAATTGCTGCTATATTTCCTCATAGGTTGTGGAGGGACTGGTAGAGTGTGTCTGGACTAGTGAGCATACCTGAGGACAGTGAGAAACTGGCCATGTCATGGTGTTGTTTAGGAGCTGCGGCGAACAAACAGGTAATTAAGTGGAGAGACATGGGTGCAGAGTCAGATGTGGCACCACAGCATACCCTCTGAAATAATGTGGCATTATCTGAATATTGAGACCCCCAAGCCTCATACATATGTCCATTCGCATATGAACAGTGGCAGCTAATGTTCTGAGCTCCAGCTCTAGCCTTATCTATGGGAAAGGGCTGCTATGTTGAAAACCCTTTATGCTTAATGATTGCCCTTTTATATGTTAATTGTGATAATGATCCATTCCAATTCAATTTATTGTCAGCAAATCAATGGCATTACAATATTTCTCTTTTTTAATTATAAAAGTGTAATGGTGTATTACAAAACCTTTTCAATCCAATAAAACACACCATTTATAAAATACATTACAAAATACTATACTTACAGAAATTCACTTACATAAAAATCATGTCAACATATGAATCATCTATTGCCTATACTAAATGCACCATACGATCTTAGTGAGTACTCCTTCCACATCTCTCCATACCTGGTATACTGCATATAAGAGCTCTCTAGAAGAGACACTAGGCCAACATTGATCCTCATAAAATCCTTCACTGGTGCGTACAAAGCGCCCATAATTCTTACTATAAACGTCCACCAATGTAATGCACTATGTAAGTAGATGACATGTGGTTTCTAACTCTTTGCTACAAAACTTACATTTTTCGCCAGGAATTTGCATTCTGGTTTGAACCACCATAAATGAAGGCAATAAGTTAAGCCTTCATTTCATTATGAAATACTTCAATCTCTGATCACTAACAGATAGCAAATAGTTTAAAGGTGTGAGGTACGCAAAGTTTTGTTTGGCAGGTTAATTTAATGACTTTTTCCCCCGCTAGATAATCAATGCTTCGAATTCTGTCCCATTCATATGCTTGCCTGGTTAAGGATTTCTTAGTCGAAGTAAGGTTTTCAGTAGTATCCATACTCAAACCAATGGAAATGTGTAACCCTGATACCCTCGGCTCTGGCGTGCATTATAAATAATAAAACAAACAAACACACAAACTCACTGCAAGTAGTAACCAATGGCTTCATGACAGTGTTAGCATCAGAATGCTGCTGCCAAATATCCCTATACCAGGCAAGTTGTGTTTTCCCTGTATCTTTCATGATCATAAATAATAATATTCCTCTTGAGTTTAATTAATGTGGCTAAGGAGACCAATGCCAACTCCATCCGTGTAGCCTCAAATGGTAACGACTGGGGTAATCCCAGTGTATGTCTCCAGAGTTTCCCCCCAAGAGGTCTCAGCGACCGTAACTCTAGTTCAGGGTGCATCTCTAGCCTAAAGAATATGCCTAAGACTGTAATCATTTTGTACACCTGTAGCAGGCAATCGATTGAAAAAACCCCATTCATGTGAGTAAAATGTCTCATTAACCGAAATGTGCACATTACCTTGGGAGAGATGTATTGCTTTAAAAGGGCCGTAGAACAAGACACCCTCAGTAGAGTACCCAACTATATGTACACATTTACCACCTCAATGGTTTCCCTGTATAACTTCCAACTTCTGTTTATCAGAGGCGCATTCTCTGAAAAAACAGGTCTGCCGCCAGCTCCAAGGGCAATACAGACTCTCCATCTTCTCCAAGAAGAGGGACCGTATTGAAGTCAGCGTCTCTGCTGCTTTTAACAACATGGCTGAACTCCTTAAAATCTGCAAGGAGCTGGCCAATCCTACTACAGTCTCCACCTCTCCTGTTCCCCCCCAGGCCCTCTGTATGGCTCTGGCTTCTAATTTCTCCACTAAATCCCAGGAGATCATGTCCTCGCTTTCCTCTTCCTCCCTCTCTCCCTCTACCTCTCTCAGGCCCCCTTTGGCTGCCTCGCCCTCTCCTCTGCCTCTTTCCTCTTGTCGGGGGGAAATTCTGCCGGGGTCGGCTGGGCCGTCCGCGGACCTCCGGGCAGGGAGGCCCCAACTCCTCCCGCGTATCACAAAAATGAGTATGAGGCACACGCAAGAAGCAAGGTGGTTCTGCTGTTTATTATACAAACGGCAGGGATGGGTCAAGGATCGTACGCGTCCGTCCTGACACACACACAATCGTGGGGCTCGCAGGCCCTTTTTACCTTGGTATGACGCGCTACTTGCGTCACCTCGAAAAGTTAGCAAAAAACCTATCTCCACTCTGGATTGGTTACTTGAGTGGTAGGGTTAGTATAGCATACATATAGAGAAGGGTATTAGTGGCTGAGGGTCAGTCAGGTGGTATACCTTGGTTGTCCCTGCAATTAGATACATGAGAATTGTTACATGAAGACCCCTGAGGATTGGTCAATGTTAATGGCGTCAATGATAAGAGCCCCATGTTCTGATTGGTGCGCTCGCGAGCCTCCCAGCCTGGGACCATCGCCGTTCCCAGCTCGCGGTGTACCTGTCATTTGCAACAATGTTTCACTATGGGTACGTGTAGACAATGCGAGGATTTATTCATAGGCTGGAAGGCCGACTACTCCCACTGTCGCAGATGTCCATTGAGTCTTTTATTTGTATCTGCCTGTGTCTTGTAACGAGGGATCCAGGCGCCTCCGTTCTCCTAGCCTTGGCATCCTTTCAGGTTTGGCTTGGTCACATGAGGCGGGACCGTGTGTGAGGCCGAATTCTGCACAATTAATATTGTTTTTCCCACTGTGTGCCTTGTTTAATTTGCAGGTGCGACCTTGACGTTGGTGTGCGGCGTGCGAGATTGCAACATTGTGGCTTGGCTGTCTGCTTTTCGCCGAGCTCATTCTGCAGGATCAGCAACCGGACTCTTGTTCCTTTTAATGTTCATGGAAGCTCTTGCTTGCGGCCTACTTGAATCAGGTGCATAAATGGAGCCGTTGAGTGCACAGGCGCTTTAGGTTATAGGGTTTATGTGAAGCGTAAGCAAGCCATTTAGATAAGTTCATCGTGCGTCTTGCGTTTCTGCATCTTAAAAGCCTATGTGAAAAATAATAAAGATGCACATCCGTGGATGTGTTCGTCACCTACGTCATAGCGTTGAGTATATTCTTCGTGTAGGTTGGTGTAGGAGTGTCCAGTGTGCATGGTCGTACAGGTGTGACCGTTGGCTAGGTCGTCATGGCATCTCTAACGATGTGTTGGTTTAGTCGAGTTGATCCATGTTGCAGGTGTCGGCCTGGGTAGGGCGAGCTGCTGGGCAGGTAGGGCAGGTAGGTGGGCACATCCGTAGGTTCCTGTACCAAGGTATTTGGTCGTCTGGTAGATGGGCAAACTCATCTTGTGACGGGTGCCTAGGCCGTGATCCTCTAGGCCAAGCGCGAGAGGGGATTGGTGGGAGCCTGTTGTTCCATTCTCCCACTTCAGTCCCCCCTCTGGTCGACTTGTCGACCACAAACATATCCTTTTCTTTATCTCCTCTCACTCTCCATATTTTAGTTATTCCTCCCAAATGTCCATAGTGGTTAACATGGTCCTCAAATGACCAATACATGTATTCACAGGTTCCTCCAGGAGTGCAGTATACCCATTTCCCTATGTAGCTCCTTGGGTTTCTTGGGTTTTCGAGCTTCACAGATGGTGGGTCCAGGTGGTTGGTGGTGATCTGATTGCGCAACTTCTCGCTCTCTTGTATTATCATTCCTGTGTGTTGGCCGTCATCTGCTGGCATCAAGGGGTGCATACCGGCCATTTCAATCATTTCGTCTGTGGTGCATGCCTTCCGGGCTTTCCAAAATCTTATTATGATCAGTGTAGCTCCAGCCAAAATAGTACATCCAACTATAACCTTCAGTCCATCTGACAGCCATGATGGCATCCATGACCATAATATTGAAAACCAGCTTCCATCCTTTGTTACACCTTTACTTTCATCCATCATTTTAGAGTGCATCTGGGCCAATTGTGAAACTGCTTCTGTCAGTGTACCGTTGTCAGCATCATTGGCAGGGATGAATGTACAGCATGATTGTCCTATCTTTGCGCAAACTCCTCCTTCCATTGCTGTGAGGAGGTCCAGTACATATCTGTTCTGAAGTGCCACCATCCTCACTGCGCGCAGTTCCTCTTTTATTGCGTTGAATCCATTCACTGTAGAATTGATGGTCATCATTAGTTCCCATCTAGTTTTCTGGAGCCATTTTGCATTTGCGTAAGCCTGTAATCCCGGATGTATTATTGAGGAGAAGAACATTGCTGCTCTGCTAAATAGTCTGTGTTCTGGCGGAATTGAGGTGAGTGCTGTTTCTGATCTACCCCATAGGTAATTTCCTGTTAGAGGTTCTCCTTGTCTTTTCTTTCTATTCAGGACAGTATTATTGCTGTTGGTTTTGTTCTCTGGCCCCTTCTGAGGTTGTACAGATCTCTTCTTCCTCTCGTTCCCTTCATCCATTTTGGGGAAGTTGGCCATATTCACGTGTTTCTGGGGTACCACTAGTGATGGTACATTAACGTGCACTATTGTGCATACACCATTCCACAGGGGGGGCAGCGTGTGGTATGCCTTTTCTCCGCAGGCCCAGTAATGGTCCATTATCACTGCTGTTCCTGCTCCCCTCTCATGTAGCTCCATCACGCTTGCACAGTTGGTGTTATATCCTACGTCCACCTCTCCTTTATGTTGGTAGCATACCTTAGGCGCAGTTAGCGGCAGTATTATTATTGGGTCTTCATCCTTCTCTATCCACGTGAGCATGGGTACGTACTTGATCCAAGTCGTCCAACATCTGTGGTTGTGTCCATCGATAGTTGAAATAGTTTCTTTTGTTATCATGTTGCTGCCAACCACTCCTATCTCCCATTTGTTGTCCAAGTACACCTTCCCTGTTATCGTCACCAGTGGCCTCTCCCAACATCCTGTTTTACCAGGAACTTCAGTGGCATACCAATCACATGGTAGGTACTGTAGTGTTACCTTCTTTGTTTCTCCTTTTTCAGGACCACTTGTCATGTATCTGAAGGCTTCAGTATGTAAACTTTTCTTGTGGTAACTTAAATAAGTCTTGAGGAAGTTGTTTTCATATGGATATGTGTCTCGTGTTTTCCATACCAATTGCACCACTGTCCCTTGAAATCTTCCCTTCGTTTGGAACAGTGCCAGGTATATTATGCATCGTGCTGTCTTTTCATCTATTTCTGTAGCAACGAATGTTCGAGAAGCGCTCATGGCATATGGAATTAATGAGCAAACGTAGCAGCTGTCTCCTGTTTTCTGCTTACCTATGTGGGTCATGTGTTGATACCACATGTTGTTTGAGATGTGTGCTGAATCTTGTATGTAGTTGTCAATACCTTTATTATCTGAGTATGTGCTGCGTTTAACTCTATTTTCTTTGTGTGGGATTATACTAATACCACCTGACGTAACACCTGTTGCAGCTGGGGGTGGGGGTATATTAGTTTGGGTACAGCAACAATATTCATAGCATAGCTGTACTGCCATACAGAGGCAGCCAAGAACCCGGTGATCATCAAAATCCCTATTAATTGTATTACAAAGGCTAATTTCACCGGCATTTTGCTCTTACCTTGCTGCAGTCCGGCAGCTTATTCTTGCGATGTTAAAGTTGCCCGCCTGAAAATTCTCAATATGCTTGTTATTAAGGTTAGTGGTTGTTTTTTAAGCCCTCCCTATCAGATAGTCATTCAGTGCCCAGGCGAAGAGCTGTTCCCACGCCACTCTAAGCGATCTATCTCTTAGGGCAGGCAAGTATGGGTGGAGGTGGGGCATTGAATATTCTATGGCCAAGAGGAATGCTGTGTAGTAGACACGTACCCTCCTTTTGTTCAGGTACGTTGGCCTTCTTACTTCATATACAAATTGGTGTGACAATTCTTCTGGGTAGTTATCATCTGAGGGTACCATCTACTCCTAGGCAGTGAATTTGTTAGTTAGCTACTTTCTTAACAGTACAATAATACGCAGTACCTGCATGTGCGAGAGAAAAGAAAAAGAGAACATTCAAATGTTTACGTGTGTATATGTGCAAAACAATGTCCTTCAGTTCGGTCGTTACTGCAGTGGGTAGGGGGTCAATGGGCAGAGGGTTTGGGGCTTAGCTGGCGGAAGTCTCTTTACTCTTTGATCGTGTGACCATGGGGTGGGTGGGTCCAAAAGTTGTCTCTGGGGGATCTGCGGGTGGGGGTTGACAGGGTATGGGGACACTTAAGCCATCAGCAATGGCAGAAGTCTCTTCCTCCGTTGGTGACGCTGTTGTTGTTCTTCCGATGGCCCTGTCGGTGGCGCTGGGGCGGGTCTGGAGTTTGTAGATCTTTACGTCATGTAGGTGATTCCAGGCACGTTTGTCCTGTAGCTTTACTGCTCTCGTTGATATCTCCTCTACCAGATGGGGGCCAGTGAAACATGGGCTGTTCCACTTCCTGTTGAAATTGCGGAGTAGCACGTGGTCACCTTTAGCAATTTTACACAGTGTTTCCTTTTCCAATTCTTTATCCGCGTCTTCTTGTTGATCACTGTTAGACCCGCCCCGTGTGCGCTCGAGCTGTTGAGACAAAAACACTATACTAGTAATCAAAGAAGACACATATTGGTACATTTCATCACCAAAAACAGTGGCAGTACTATCGTGGTCTGTGAATGCTCTTGATGTTGGTGTCAGAGGAAGGCGCATTTGACGTCCGGTAACCACCTCGTGAGGGGTGAGGTGGTGGTCGGAACCTGGTCTATTCCTTAGCTCAAATAGGGCTAGCGGAAGGCAATACAACCAACTCTTTTTTGTTGTTTGCTGTATTTTTGCAATTGCCTCTTTTAGTAGGCCGTTCAGGCGTTCGCATAAACCATTGGCCTGTGGGTGGTATGCACATGCAAATTTATGCTTTATGCTCAATAAGGACGTGATGTGCTGGAACATTTTGTTTGCGAAATGTGGGCCATTATCTGACCGCAGTACATCGCACACCCCCCACCTGGGGAAGACCTCCCTCACTAGGAATTTAGCTGCTCTGAATGCATCTGGGTGTGAACATGGCCCTGCTTCAATCCACCTCGAAAATGGGCATACTACTACAATCATATACCTGTTTCCTTGACATACGTTGATCATATCAACATAGTCAATATGGAGATGTCGGAAGGGTCCCTCTGGCCGGGGTATAGTACCTTTTGTCACCTTCAGAGTGTGACCGGCCGTAAACTGTTGACATGTGAGACAGTTACTTATAAAATTTGACACATGAGAATTTAACTCGGGGCAAAACCAGTCTTCCCTAATTCGTGCTGCAATTACTTCCTTGCCTGTATGGGCTGGGTGGTGTAGTTGGCTCAGGGCGGTATTCAATAGTGCCAGTGGTATTACAATTTTTCCAGTGTTACCCTGGCGCCATAGTGCGTCAGTTGGTGACATTGTGCATCCTCTTTTTACCCATATTTCTTTTTCTGCCATTGGTGCAGCTGCTTGTAGCTCCATTATCTGTGTGGCTGGGAGATGGGTGTACCCTTCTCTTATCAACATCTCCTTAGCCATTCCCCTCCCTCTCCCTCTGTCTGACTCTGGGGGGTTCCATATCTCACCAAAGTATGCAGCATACTTCGCATGTGCGTCTGCCGCTGCATTCCCTCTTGAGACATGATCTTCTCCATTGGTGTGTGCGGTACACTTGACCAAGGCTAATTCCTGGGGGTTGTTTATTACTTCAATTAGTTCCGCCAATAAAAGAGCATGTTGCACTGCAGGGCCGTCAGCTCTTCTAAACCCTTTCTTCTCCATTTTGACAGCCCTGAGTGAACAGTGGACGTAACATATGCGCTGTCAGAATATATGGTCACTCGTTTATTAAAGCTTTCCTTCAACGCCAAGATCAGAGCAATTAGCTCTGCCGCTTGAGCAGAGTAATGCTGTGGTAATTGCACACATTTCATTGCCACACACACCGGTACCTCCATCATTTTCACCACCGCTGCCCCAGTCCTCCTTATCCCATCTTTTTGGTCAATTGTTGATGACCCATCAATGAACAGGAGCTCACCTCCCTCTAGTGCGTTTTCTTCAACTTTTCTAGCACATGAGTACATTTCAGTGGTTTGCGTACAATCGTGTGCATAATCTCCTTCCTCAATTACTTCTGCTAAAAACCTTGCAGGGTTGACCGTGCTACATCTAACAATTGATAGTTCAGCTCTAGATAAGATGATCTCATAACCTGATGCCATCTGCGTGGTTAGGGTGGACTTGGGTTTATTCAATATTGCAAATAGTGCATGTTCCACAAATAGTGTGGTTGGGCACCCCATGGTGATTGCTGACGCTTTTTCTACCGCAAAAGCAGCTGCGGCGAGACCTTGTTCGCAAGGGAAATGACCCAACATTACAGGATCTAAGTGGCCGCTGTAAAACGCTACTGGTTTGTAGCCCATGCTTGTTTTTTGAGCCAACACTGCTTTCATTACTGCTGAGTCGCAATGTGAAAATATGAAAAATTGTCGCTCATAATCTTGGGTGGCCAGTACTGGAGCAGTTGATATCGCATCTTTCAGTTCATCAAAAGCCTCTTTCATTTCCATTGTCCACCCCAACTGTTTCTCCCCTTTGTTAGCTTCTTTTAACCCCTCAAGCAGGGGTCCTATGTATGAGCTGTAATCAAATACCCATGCTCTACAGTAGTTGCACAGACCTAGGAACTGCTGCAGTTCCCTCACTGTTTGTGGCAATGGCGTTTTTGAAATGGCCTGTGCTCTTTGTGGTGCAATCTTTCTTCCATGTTGGGATATGAGCTGACCAATGTAAAGTACCTGTTCCTGACAGTACTGTAACTTTTCCATGTCTACCTTGTAACCTTTTTCAGCCAATATTGTCAGCATTTTTAATGAGTCCTCTCTGCATCTTTTTTCGTTTGTGCTGCAAATTATTATGTCGTCTACATACTGCAACACTGTGCGTTCTACTTCAATGTTACCCAAATCCATCTGTATTACTCTGTTGAATATTGAGGGTGACTCGCAGTATCCTTGTGGCAATCTAGTGTGTTTCCACTTTGTGTTTCTGTACGTGAAGCTTGTCAAATCTTGTGAGTCTGGGTGCAATGGTATTGAGAAAAAAGCATTTTTAAGGTCGATCACTGTAAATCGTGATGCTTCTGCTGGAATGCCACACAATATTGTGGCCGGGTTTGCTGCTATGGGGTACTCTGCTTCCACTATGTTGTTCAAGGGCCTGAGGTCCTGTATGAAGCGCCAAGACCCCCCTTTAGCCTTGCGCACTGGGTATACAGCTGTGTTACATGGTGATTCTGATGGGACCAGTATGCCATTATTTATGAGGGCCGTTATGGTTTCATATATGCCCTCATCTGCCTCTTTTGATAGTGGGTACTGTTTTACTCTGGGGAGTATTGCACCTTTTTTCAATTTTATCTTTACACCCCCTATACTTTTTATACATCCTACGTCATAGGGGCTAGTAGTCCATAGCGATGTGGGTACCTTTGTCATATCCTCCTCAAAGAAAGGAACTGGGGTGGATGCGGGTGCCTCAAGTGCCATTGCAATTTTTTGTGCCACTTGTTTATACGCCACTCTTAGCCATATCTCCACACTCATCATAAACACCATTTCACCTTCCTCCTTTTCTTCTGAGAAGAGCTCCTCGTCTGACACCTGGGTGAGTCTACATCCCTCAGCTAGTGCTATTACTGCTCTCCATGCTCTTCCTTCGCTGTCTTGGGCATGCACTGCAATGTAATCAGGTGTTGCTATGATGCTCTCTATGTTCACTGAAATCACCTTTCCTTCTGGTTCATTGGCTGGAGTTTCTGGTCTGAACAAATAGGCTGCTGGCCTCCTCCAGATCTTTCCTTCTATCCCTGGCATCCAGGCAAATGCCATGTCTGTCCCGTACTGGAATAGTTCACCATCAACTGGTTCAGCCCTAATCGCTGTCTGTCCGCAGTATGCTTCCATGATTTGTCGTGCTGTGAGCATGTTGATCCCTGGAGTAGAGCAAATTATGCCGTTTTCCGTAAAGGAGATCGTCATATTCAACCTGTTCATGATGTCTCTCCCCAGTATATTTACTGGTGAGGCCCTAGAATATAAAAGTGGGACTGACATGTCGTAATCCCCTATTGATAAGGGAACGTTATCAGTAAAGGGAACCAACCCCCTAGCCCCAGAGAATCCTTGGGTGTTCATGGCTTCGCCTGACATCTTAAACTTACCTTCCCTTGTGCAAGACCGGGTCGCCCCGGTATCAACAAGGAATGATAACCTTTTGTCACCTATCGTTACCTCTATGCGTGGTTCCTCCGCACTATTAGGGGTTACTGACAGGATGGGACACACCTAGGCCGTCTGTGGGCTGTCCTATTGAGGGTACAACGATTGACCGTTTCCTGTGTAAGGGTTGTGTCCTAGTACTGTCACCCTACCCAGTTGTGTTTGCTGTGCTTGGGGTTGTTGTATTGTCGCTACCTGTTGTTGTGGCAGTGACAATGCCTGTGGCTGTTGTTGTGTTACTAGTTGTGGCTGGTCATTTCCCTGTTGCAACGTCTGATGTTGCTGTATCCCCTGCTGTTCCTGTGTGGGCCTTAGTTGTCCCTGCTCGCTCCATGATGGTGTTCCTGGTCTTACTCTACACGTGCGTGACATGTGCCCTAGTAATCCACAAATCCAACACACTGGTGGTTCCCTACTCTGCCATGGAAAGCTTCCTGTGTTGTCCTGGTATACTGGTTGACCGGTGGGGTAGGAATTTCTAAGTCCTCCCACCTGTTGTTGTGTGTTATATCCATATCCTCTCCCTCTCATTATTCCCCCTCTTCCCCTATTGTAATTATAATACCCAGCTCCTGGCATTGAGTATCCTCCTCCCAAGTTGTTCGTGTATGGTTGGAGTGGCGGCATCTGTTGTGTTATAGTCTGGGAGGGTTGTATTTGGGAGGGGTCTTGTGCAGCCACTACTTGTGTGGGGCTTTGGGTCATTGTTGCAGGTGTAGTTATTAGTGCCCCTTCCATTGTGTATTTAGTAAGTTTTTTCTGTACAAGTTTAGCCTCTTCCATTTTCCTGTCCTCTTCCTTTTGTTTCATTTTACCTTGCCATGTCCTACAATGATGTACTATTGTCAGTTGTATTTCTGGCCATGCTTTTGCTTCCATTCCCACCACTTTCTTCAGTTGTTTCTGAACTCCGTCTGGGAGCCCTTGTACCAGTATATTATAGAATATTGCTGGTGTTTTGTCCCATTGTTCTCTAGTTTCCATGCACCACTTCTCTTGAATTTCCTGGATATAATCAACAGGATCTTCGTTCTCACGCATCTTGCGTGAGGTAATTGCTCCTATGTCTGATGTGTCTGGGTACTGTACCCTTAGTGCCTGCCATAATGCATGTCTGCAGTTTGCGAATGGTGCCCCATCGTGTGATGTGTTGGTTATTGTTACCCCAGTGAATCCCGCTCTTTTCCAAATGTCATCCGCTGCATCCCCTAATATGGATATTAGAAGGCCCTTTACATCCCCCACTGCCAGTTTCTGTCCTGAGGTGTGTTTTTCCATTTCATATATCCATTTACCTGCACCTCCACTTAATGATGGGAGCCTGCACTTTATATTTTCTTTGTCTACATGCTTCCAAGGGACGTATTGTGGTCTCACCCCTCCCCTCTCCAGAAGTGGCATTAAGTTGTGTCTCGTTATCTCCCTTGGGTTCCATAAAATTGAGTCCCCACACCCCTCCTCTTCTTCCCTCTCTCTTATATCGTCTATTCCGTCGTAGTTCCCCTGCTCGTAACTCTTTCTTCTCCATCTTTTCCCCTTCTTTCATCATTTCCTGTATTTAATGTGGGTGTGTGTATTCGTCCTTCCTGCCTACGTCTAGGGAGGTCTCTAAGCCTACCTACATAAGGTGTCATTTCGTTTGTGAAAGGCGCGAGTTTAGTTGTACGTAGTGAGCGTGGGGTGGTTGACTTAGTGTAGGATGGTGAGGGTGTGGCTTCATGTATCTGTCTTTTCGCTAATCCTCGCTCTTCCTCCTCACTTTTCTCCAGTTCATCCTTTCTCATACATATCCATGGTGAGTCGGTATTGGTCCGAGTGGTGTATAGTTTATCTAGGCTTTCCCTGTCACTGTTTCTTCCTTCCTACTCCATTCCTTCTTCTTCCTCACTACAAAAGTCATCTGTATGTGGCTGCCCCCACTCTGTCTTTCTCCCCTTGATCGTTACTGTTTTTAAGTCTATTAGGTCTGTCTCTCCCCTTTCTCCTTTACCACCCGCTCCCCTTTGTGCTGATGTTGTTGCTACTTCTCTATCTCTATATACATACCTCCTTTCTTCAATCTCTCCTCTCCTATCTTCTCTTTCCCCTCCATTTCTCTCCTCCATCTCTCTACCAATTTCCTCCCTTTTCCTTTTTAATTCCTCCATTACTTCACTACTCATCTTTCCCAATACCCTTTCATCCTCTTCCTTCCTTTCCTGTCTCACCCTCTCCCGTTCTAATATACTCTCTATCACCCTCCCTTCTTCGTATTTCCTGGTCGTTTCTGATAGTAATCTCTTCTTCCACATTGCCATTTCTTTTTCTTTCTCTTCTTCTTCCTTTTTCCTCTCTCGTAGTACTGCTCTTGATACCTTTTCCGCTGCTGATTGTACCCTTTCGGCTTCTCTCCTTTGCTCCTCATTTCGTTCCCTTATTCTTTCCAACTCGTTCCTACCTTCTTTCCTTTCCCTTGCTCTCTCTCTTTCCTCCCTCTCGAGCTGTTTGATTAGTTCATTCTGCTCATCCCTTAGCTCTGCTAGCCGTTCCTCCAAAACCTCTTCCTTTTGTCTTATCAGCTCTTCTCCCCTTATTTCACTCTCCCTGGTATTATCCTCGTCCATCTTCCTCACTACCTCCCTCTCTTCTCCTGTTAATGTACCTCGTAATTTTAATAGTATCTGTGCAGCTACCCACTCGTCATGTCCTATTTCCTCAGTTTGCTCTTCTCCAGTCCTCCCCTCCCCCTCTGGCATCTTCCTATAGGCTGATCCCGTCGTACTAGTCCGCTCCCCTCCCTTGTGGACACCTGTCACTGCATATGGTGGCGGGCTGTATGTCGGGTTCGAGTACCCCTCAGCCGCCCTTAGTTGTTCTCTTCCTATTTCTCCTAGTTCTCTTAAAGGGTACAACCCCCCTCCCTCTGTTTTCACTACCTTTGCTAGGGTTATATCGTCGCTCTGTTCCTTTTTTAGTTCATTTTCTTTTAGGTTGTTATTCTTTTCTCCTCCCTCTTGTCCGTTCCCCGTGTTCTTTGGGCCTTCACTCTCCTTCTCCCCATTCTCTCCTTCCTCCTTAATCTCTTTTTCTTCCGGTGTTTCCCCCACAGTGAACATTCCATTTGGTCCTGGTCGGGACCCTTGGAACATCCGCCATAAGTTAAACACCTCCACATGGTGTGTCAACTTCTTCCCCTTGTATGTATTATGCAGATGGTTTAATAGTGAATGTTGGGTATATGAATCGAAGCTACCATTAGGCGGCCATGGTGGTGTCATTTTGTTGTCCATCCCCTGTGTCCATTCAATGCTATACTTTATCAATTTCTCCCGATGGGGTGACAGTGTTTTGCATATGTGCTATAGTGGGAAAGTGAGGGTGTTCCCCCAACCTCCCGATCCTGCTCCGTGTGACATAGCAGCGCTCCACTTGCTATCCTTCCCCTATTTGGTAGCTGTTATTTTACTAACACCTACAATACACAACCTTTTACCTTTACCTGGCCCCGTGAGTGTGGGGACTTGCGATAGTCCGCTAAGGAAAATTATTAAAATATAGTACATTTGTATATTCTTTTCTTTCTTGTCTTCCTTTACAGAACACCCTTACGGCCCCCTGCGGCCGAGGCGCACGTAGCCCCCTATGGCTGCGTACCCCTTGTGACGTTCTTATACAGTCGTCCTATTTTCATTTGCTCCTCCTCCCTCTTCTATACTTGCCCGTTTCGCCTTTTCCCCGATCAACTCGTTACCGTTTATCTCCGTTTCCACTCCCTTACCACAACTCTCTTCCCCACCACCCTCCGAAAGAGAGATGCCTTGTGCCCGGGATATCCTATGAAAGCCCTACTGGTGACGTCACCGATCTCTTCAAATTACTAATAAGTTCTTAATACACTTGCAATCTACCCCCGTTAACCCCACAGCTGTCTTCCTGTCACGCCTGGAACAAGGTAATCAACAATATATAATCGGACTGCGCACGCTGCGTCGCCTCGTGTGTGATACGCCCCTCGACAGGAGGGCTTAACCAGCCAATTATCTTCCGTATTGGGCAACCAACTAGCTACCGCCTACAGGGAAACGTCATCTACCTATCGAGTTTCTTGCTCGATCAATAGGGATCCTCATCTACTCATTGATCAATAATCACCAAATCGTAGGAAACCGCACACACACACACCCGTACACGTAGTCGCGACCTAGGCCAATCAGATGTTTTCGTGCTCCGCCCCCCTCTTTCGCGTAGCGCAGCCGACTGCTCTCGCACTCGTTCGGCTACCATTCATTTCATAGCCAACACTAAATTGTCAAACCTTCGCCGCGCACCTGTGCAACACCTCCCTCCTCCCTTATTTAATTCCTCCCCCCTCCCTCACAATTTCACATTGCTTGTTGGGTGTGGCATACTCTTGATGCGGGGCCGCTCGACTGCGTGCACCCCTCCAAGCGGCTCGCCACCTCCTCTCGTCTGGACCACGTCTGGACACTCGCCAACCGCGGGCGGGATACTTCTCAACCGGCTCCCGAAGGCCAATATCCGGATTGCGCTGTCCGGTCTTCTCGCAGTTCCGCGATGGTCCTGTAGTCCTCAGAAGGGGGCAGCGGCAGAGGGGGCCGCGCCGCCGGGCCTCCTTGCAGCGGGAGCACTCGGAAAAATAAAATAAAAGCAGACCTTAAACAGATCTCAGCGGTGCCTCCAACTTGTCGGGGGGAAATTCTGCCGGGGTCGGCTGGGCCGTCCGCGGACCTCCGG
The DNA here is from genome assembly GCF_040938575.1 of Ambystoma mexicanum. Classification (NCBI taxonomy): domain Eukaryota; kingdom Metazoa; phylum Chordata; class Amphibia; order Caudata; family Ambystomatidae; genus Ambystoma; species Ambystoma mexicanum. Next base: position 743,508,467 of record NC_090932.1, on the reverse strand, counting down.
GCAGGGAGGCCCCAACTCCTCCCGCGTATCACAAAAATGAGTATGAGGCACACGCAAGAAGCAAGGTGGTTCTGCTGTTTATTATACAAACGGCAGGGATGGGTCAAGGATCGTACGCGTCCGTCCTGACACACACACAATCGTGGGGCTCGCAGGCCCTTTTTACCTTGGTATGATGCGCTACTTGCATCACCTCGAAAAGTTAGCAAAAAACCTATCTCCACTCTGGATTGGTTACTTGAGTGGTAGGGTTAGTATAGCATACATATAGAGAAGGGTATTAGTGGCTGAGGGTCAGTCAGGTGGTATACCTGGGTTGTCCCTGCAATTAGATACATGAGAATTGTTACATGAAGACCCCTGAGGATTGGTCAATGTTAATGGCGTCAGTGATAAGAGCCCCATGTTCTGATTGGTGCGCTCGCGAGCCTCCCAGCCTGGGACCATCGCTGTTCCCAGCTCGCGGTGTACCTGTCATTTGCAACAATGTTTCACTATGGGTACGTGTAGACAATGCAAGGATTTATTCATAGGCTGGAAGGCCGACTACTCCCACTGTCGCAGATGTCCATTGAGTCTTTTATTTGTATCTGCCTGTGTCTTGTAACGAGGGATCCAGGCGCCTCCGTTCTCCTAGCCTTGGCATCCTTTCAGGTTTGGCTTGGTCACGTGAGGCGGGACCGTGTTTGAGGCCGAATTCTGCACAATTAATATTGTTTTTCCCACTGTGTGCCTTGTTTAATTTGCAGGTGCGACCTTGACGTTGGTGTGCGGCGTGCGAGATTGCAACATTGTGGCTTGGCTGTCTGCTTTTCGCCGAGCTCATTCTGCAGGATCAGCAACCAGACTCTTGTTCCTTTTAATGTTCATGGAAGCTCTTGCTTGCGGCCTACTTGAATCAGGTGCATAAATGGAGCCGTTGAGTGCACAGGCGCTTTAGGTTATAGGGTTTATGTTAAGCGTAAGCAAGCCATTTAGATAAGTTCATCGTGCGTCTTGCGTTTCTGCATCTTAAAAGCCTATGTGAAAAATAATAAAGATGCACGTCCGTGGATGTGTTCGTCACCTACGTCATAGCGTTGAGTATATTCTTCGTGTAGGTTGGTGTAGGAGTGTCCAGTGTGCATGGTCGTACAGGTGTGACCGTTGGGTAGGTCGTCATGGCATCTCTAACGATGTGTTGGTTTAGTCGAGTTGATCCATGTTGCAGGTGTCGGCCTGGGTAGGGCGAGCTGCTGGGCAGGTAGGGCAGGTAGGTGGGCACATCCGTAGGTTCCTGTACCAAGGTATTTGGTCGTCTGGTAGATGGGAAAACTCATCTCGTGGCGGGTGCCTAGGCCGTGATCCTCTAGGCCAAGCGCGAGAGGGGATTGGTGGGAGCCTGTTGTTCCATTCTCCCACTTCACTCTCTCTCTCTCTCTGATAACACCTGACAATGTCTCTAGACAAGTATGATCTATTAAAGTGTCACCCAAACAGGTGCTCTGTTGCTCTTCCAGAACTATTAGGACAACATTGCACCCTTGCTCCAGCCTTGGCTGATATCTCTAATCACTTATTCGCCAGTGGATCTTTCCCCTCTTTCCTTAAGGACTCCCTTGGCAATCCCCTCCTAAACAAGCCTTCTGCCAATCCTAACTGTCCGGCAGACTATTGTATATTCAAACAAAATGTCAGGATGGGAGACCCACACTTTTGAAATTCAGGATAATTTTAGTTTAATCTCAGAATTATGGTGATGATACACATAATATATCAATTGTTAGCATAATAACAGACCATGCGGGAAGTCAGGTGAAGGCGGTGGCCCAGTGGCCACTGTTGCTGATGGAATTAGTCCAAAGAACCATATCTGGAACCAGGGTCTGCAGTTGGCGGTTGCGTCAATCAATGGTGCCAACAATTGGTTAATGGAGCAGAAGCGTCCACCTTCACCTGACTTCTCTCTCACTCTGGGCGCCCTCCTTGGGCCCTCACCATCGGGCGAGGCAAAAAACCTTGGTGTCAACTTCGCCTCTACTCTCTCCTTCTATCCTCATATCACAGACCTTGCAAAGAAGGCCCACTTCCAGCTGCACCTCCTCAGAGGCATTCTACTTTTTCTCACCTTCCCCTAGAAGCTCACTGTCTCCAGGGCTCTGCTCCTCTCCAGGCTGGTCTACTACAACAGCCTCCTTCTCAATACACCTGGAGTAGATCTCTATCCTCTGCAGGAGCCTCCCTCTGGAAAGGCCTTCCTGCCCCTCTCAGACTTCAGCCAGACCACCTGAAATTCCAGAAGCTGCTCAAGACCTTCCTTTTCTCCTCTGCCTTCTTTCCCTCGCTTCGTTGCTAACCTACCTGACTACTGCCCTGACTGGTTGCTTGTTTGGCTCAGAGCCTTACTGGGTACCAGGTTCCTCCATGACCAGCCATCCTTTCATTGACTCCTGGCCTATCGCACACTTAGGGGCTGTAACTACAACTCCTACAGCCCCACTGCCTCCTTGCATTTACCGAGAGGCATGCTGCCCTGGCTGTATTTACTCAGAGCCATGTTGCCCTGACCGCACTTCCCCCTCTCCCTTCCCCCAGAACTACTTGTTGTCGCACTTGCATGATCCGAATGACACAAGGCTAGTAGGATTGTTTGTCTTGGTCTCTGTCTCCCCTCCCTTGTCTTGTCTTGTGGCACCTAGAAACACTTGTGTACAGGCACGTTATAAATACCAAATCATATCATATCATAACTAACATTTCTGTATATGTGCCTTCTACCCACAATCATACTTTTAGATTTGTAATGATTCAGCTCCATCCGTTCCTTTTGGAATAGGCATATAAGGCAGCCAGGTACCTATTAAGCCCGATAAGTGTTTTATCTAACAAAACCATATAATCAGCATATGAATTCCATGGTATGGCCCTGGATCCTATCTTAGGCAGAACATTATTACACCTTGAAATGGCCTTATTCATATCTGCCACGTAAACATTCTACAATAGAGGTGGAAGGACACATCCCGGCATCAACCCATTAATGGTTCTGACATCTGTTGATATCTGAAACAAAAAAGCATATCTGACTGATGGCATTTCTCGCTATGTTTCAATAAATTGCCTTTAACATAGTTTGTATTCATTAGTTTGCTAATCTGTTGCATTTGTGGCTGTAATACATGTATGACATGTTTTGACCAATTGTAGGGTACTAGGACTTGACATAGGATCTTCTTTTTTGTTTTGGTTGTATGTTCCACTGATCCTTGTCAGAACTTTTTTGCAGAAGATCTCATGCGTTTGTTTCATATTTTGATAAAGGCCTGTTTGATCAAGCTATTTGCCACAGTGGTGTCTGTGTAGAACTGCATAATTAAATGAAGGATTTGTAAAGTAGTCCAGAGGATCAGGGGTTTGCACCACAAATCACAGATTAGCAGAGTACCCAAGACCCATCAAACCCTCCCCTGGAAATGACAGAGGTTTCAGCCATGGGGCAAAGCAGACTGTCTTTTATTTTGCAACCAGACAGGGATCATACAGGAAATGGCAACATCTCCAGGAATGACAGCTCCTGAGCCTGTGTCACAAGCTTTTATTGTATTATGATATCACAATCCCCAACCTTTCCCCAGAAACCTAAGAGCCCATCCCATGGGTAGCTCGGGTACTATTACCTATAGGTATCCCATATATGAGTGGTCTAACTGGTCCTTCCATGTCAGGTGGGTTTGCCTGAGACTTCCCCAAAAACTATCTATTACATTGTTGCATGGTTGCAAGATGGTCATTGGCCCTTTCCCCATTACACAAAACCCCAGTATGTGTGCTCCCTGATTGGTTGTAGTGGGCTCCCCAGGCATGGGACCCTGCTCTGTTCATAGCCCTCAGTGTACCTTTTCAAAGTAATGTGAAAGACTGTGTGTCCCTATTGTTACCATTGGTACACTCACCTAGCCTGGGAGAGTGCCTGCAGGTTGCAATGTTCATTGCGCAACATATGTAACAATTCTGTCTGTCTTCGCTGGGAACCGCTTCTCTTTCCACCACAGGTAAATGGCTATTGTTCAGTTCGACTGAGTCACATGGGTGAGGACTACATAACTGATCATTTGCGTCTGCAATTAGTGAGGATTTATTCTGTTATTTTGCAGGTGGCTCCCTGCCCTGGGAGCCAGGAATGTTCCACCGGCCCTTGTTCTTGGCTGCGAGCACTGGCCCTGTGCTTTGAGCTGCAGAGTCTGCATCTCTTTGTTCCTTATTCTGAGACCTGTGACTTCATGTGAATTCACTACAGTCATTCTATGGTTTTCCTACGTATATATTGTAGTATTCTCCATTGGGGTTAGTAGTATTCCTCTCTTCCAGGTTTCTTATATGTCCCTGAAGTTACATATGGTTAGTTGAAGTGAAGCAGTTGCAAGCGTGCTCTGTGTTACTTTTTGCTTTCTTGCCTTTCTGCGTTTGGCTAGTGAAAAGAAAAAGGCTTCTGACAGTATGTTCATGTATCTGTCCTCTATCTACAGAATTGTGTATGCATGTTCTTCGTGTGTGCAGTTGCGTGTCTGTGTAACTTCGTGCAGGGATGCGAGTTTGCTTCGTGACTAGCGTTACTATGGGCCTCATTACACGGAATGTGGTAAGGGTTTACAGTTACCGGTAAGGCTACCGGTACCGGTAAACCCTTACCGCCTTACTACGAGGTCCCTTTGCGGGACCCTACCACAATGGCTGGTTTTACCAGCTGTTAAGGAACTGGCCCGCAAAGGGACCTTGGAGGCAATTACGGTACCGCAATGGTGAATGGGGAATTACCACCCCCACACACCTTGGAATAGGGCGGTAATTCCGCCATTCACCATGGCGGACTCGGTACGGTACCGGCGGCAACCATGGCGCTAATAGCGCAATGGTTACCGCCTACCGTGTAATGAGGCCCTATGTCGTGGTCTCACTAATGACATCAGCACGGCTGGATATTTACCATTAGTCAACCTGGTCCAGTGATGAGGCAGCTGTATCAGCAAATATATCAGCTGGATAGGGTTTGAACGGTTGCCTAAGAGAATATCTGCTCATACGTGGAATGCACCGGTCCACCTGGGGGTTGGCCAAAAAGTGACTAGCATCTGTCATTTCTCGTCTTTTGGGCAGTCATGCGAATAGGGTACACAAGGGCCATTCAAAGTATCTTCTCTTCTGTCCCCCCTCTGGTCTTCCTGTCGACCACTTCTCCAAACCTATTCACTGTTGCTCTTGGCAGCCAAATTTTGTTACTCCTCCCAGGTGTCCATAGACCCTCGTATGATCATCTAAATTCCATGTCATGTAACATCAGTCTCCTTCTGGGTTGTATCACACCCATTCACCCGAATATTCCTTGTAGTTGTTGGGATCTTCAAACACTACTCCAGTCAGGAACAGTGGACACTCTGTTATCTGTGTCCATAGGTTATTTTGTGCTTCTATTATCCTATCTTCTTCGGAGTTGTTTCTACTAACACTTTCATCCCTATGGTTTTCTCTGTAGTTATTCGGCACTGTGTGATGCATATCCTAATCACACACAGGGTCAGTAGCACCAGTATTAGGTCTGCTAGCAATACCTTTAGTTCATTCTCCATCCATGTAGGTATCCATGAGAATATATATGACAGCCAACCTTCATCTTTTCCTGTACCTTGTGCTTCTTCCTCTATTTTGGCATGCATTTGTGGCAATCTAGTACCTGCCTCAATTAGTGTCCCATTTGCTTCATCATTGGCTGTAACGAATGTGCATCAAGATGACCCGATCTCGGCGCAAACTCCTCCTTCCATTGCTGTGAGGCGGTCCAGGACATACCTTTTCTGGAGGGCCAACAACCTTACTGCTCAGAGCTCTTCTTTGATGGTGTTGAAGCCATAAACAGTTGAGATTATTGTTTGCATCAGCTCGCACCTCGTAATCTGGAGCCATTTTGTGTATGTCTGTACTACTGGAACTACTGATGCGAAGAACATCTCTGTCCTGCTGAACAACTGGTGCCCAGGTGGTATGTCGTCCAGAGAATCTTCTGATGCTAGGGATAGGTAGTTTCTCCCTTTCACCTTAGTCAACTCTACTGATCTCTTCTTTCTTCTGTTATCATCCATTTTAGAGAAATTGTCTGTTTTGATATCTTTCTGTGGAACTGTTAATTGTGGCGTGTTGATCTGTGCCAGTGAACATACTCCTCCCCAGTTCTCATATGCCTTGGATCCACAGACCCAGTAATGAGCCATTAAAACTGTTATTCTTACTTTCATGCCTGGAACCTTTACTTTTTGCTTGCATTTCGGGTTTTCTCCAACTTTAACTGTTCCATCATTCTGGAAAAATAATGCTGCTTTCTTCAGTACTATTATGGGCATAGGTTCAGCTTCATTTTCCACCCAGGTCAGCAACCTTTGCACTTGCTTCCCATTCCTTTAGGCATTTGTCATTTTCTACTTGCACTGTATGAACAGGAACTGTTAGGAGCGAATGTGCCTTGCTCCCCACTACTCCTTCTTTCCACCCTTCTGCTGTGTATACTTGCCTGTAAACAAGCATCTACGGTCTTTCCCAGCATCCTGGTTGTCCTCCTATCTCTATCCGCCCTTTCTTTGGACATGGTAGTCTTTCAATGTTACTGTTTTAGTCTTCCTTTTTCTGTGGGCCGTCAGTGATATATTGTATAGCTTGGTCTTTTTCCAGTAACTTTCCATCCTGTCTAGTGTTTTTATATAGCTGTCTAAATAGGGAAATGTTGATTTGGATATATATCTTAAGGTTGCTGTTCTCCCTTGGAATGTTCCTCGGGTTGTGAACATCGCTAAGTACATACGGCATTGTGTTCATGCCACTGGTATTTCAGTTGCTACAAACATTCTGGAGGCACTCATAGTGTAGGGGATAAGAGAGCAGACATAGCAGTTCTCCCCAGTGGTTTGTTTACCTACTTTAGCCATGTGCTTGTACCACATGTTATTGGATACACGAACAGTGTCAGTGAGATAGAGTTCAACCCCTCCTACATCTACATCAGCACTGTGCCTACCTCTCCTTAACGATTTTGCAGTGCTCACCTCACTACCTGACATGGTAACTATACCTGCCGGAAGTGGTGTTGGCAAAGATACCAAACGAAAAGGAGACACAAAACACCATTAGCACACTTTTAATAATGGTATTTATTACTTACTCCGCTTTGGACTCTTGTGTAGCTTTGACGATGTTGATGAACTGCCTGAAATGCATGAAAAATGCATTATTTTGTTAGTTCTCATTATATTAAGCTCTGCGTTCAGGGTGCTGTGCTGATTCAATAAAGAAAAACTGTTCCCACACAATGTGTATTCTAGGATCACAAAGTACTGCAAGTACTGATGCATTTCCTCTGTTCACTTGTGGGTATGTTCGAGCTAAGTAGGCCAGGAAAACACAAAGAAATTACGCTAGGAGAGTGTCTTTGTGCCCAGTTAGATCTTCAAACAAAGTGGACAAATTGGCCTTGGAAGGTCGCAGAGTGAGGGTCTTCAGGAAGCATGGGACAATGAGGCAAATACCAATTGCAACTTCCACGATGAATGCTGTAAGTGTGTGAAAAGAAAAGTAATAAACGAACAGTGTATACTCACTCTGGATGTATAGGAAGTCCTTTCCCTATCTCTCTTGTTCTGGAGCTAGTCAGCATGGGTTGGCCTGTGCTGGGGGATGATGATCCTTGGTGATCCTTTTGCTCTTCTTCTTGTGGAACATTGGCCCTTTCGCTGTTGTTGCTAGGAGAAGCTGCTGCTCGACATGGCTTCACATCCCATATGTAGTTTCAGGCTTTTTTGTCTCTCAATTTCACTGCTCGATCCTATGACTTGTTCTACAATGTGCAGTCCCTTAAACCGTGGCTTAAACCATTTTCTGGTTAAGTCTCTCCAAAGGACAGTCTCTCCAGGACAAAGTTGTGGAGCTATTAGGCATTCCTCACTTCTTTCCAAATAGTTGCTTTCTTTTTTATCTTTTGGCCTCTGCCATAGCCTCTGCAGTTGGCGAGAAAGAAAAGAGGCACTAGCCATCAAGAGAAAACAATGTACTATTTTTTCTGCATCCTGCAATGCCCTGGGGGAGGAGGCTGCGGAAGTTGCATGCGCTGCCCCGTTACCACCTCATGTGGGGTTAAATGGTGATCGGAACCTGGTTTGTTTTGCAATGCAAATAAAGACAATGGTAGACAGTGTAGCCAGCGCTTATTCATCGTTTTCTTTATTTTGGCAATATTCTCATTGAGCAACCATTTGGGGTGCTCACACATCCTGTTAGCTTGCAGGTGATACTCACAAGAGATTTTGTGTTGTATGCCTAGCAAAGTTGTGATGTGATGAAAAAATTAATTGGCGAGGGCCACTGTCAGACTGCAGGACCTCACACACGCCCAATCGTGGGAAAATTTGCTGAACCAGGAATTTTGCGACTCTTAAGGCATCACGGTTGGGAACAGGGACCAGCTTCGATCCACATGGAAAATGGTCACACAACTACTATCATGTAGCCCTGCCTTTCCTTGGAGCATGCATGATATGATATGATATGGCATTTATAACACAAGTGTTTCAAGGTGCGACGAAGCAAGGGAGGGGGAACTGGGGAAGAAAGATAACGATCCTTCTAGGCCAGGTGTCATTCAGATCGCGCAAGTGCATGGGAAGGGGGAACGGGAAAAGTGGGAGGGTGCAGAAAGAGGGGAAAGTGCAGTACATGGGATAGAAGGATAAGAATAAATAACGGACAGCTAGTGGCAAGTGCAAGGTAAGTGCAGGCATAAGTGGAGGTAGGGGACTGTAGGGATGCAGAAACAGTCTCTAAGTGCAGGGTTGCCAGGGAGGCAGTGCAGGTGAGCAACTGGCAGGGCCGGGCCTGTGAGCAGAGAGGGAGGCCATGTAACCAGTGCAGTTTCAGCCAGGAATCAGCAGGGGAGAGGAAGAGAGAAAGCAGAAGCAAAGGGGAAGGTTTTGAGGTGCTTCCGGAACCGGAGATGGTTTTCCTCAAGTTTCAGAGAGGCAGGAAGGCTGTTCCAGAGGCCCCTGCAAAGAGAGAGATCTACCACCAACTCGTTGCTTGGAGAAGCGACTGTCCCTGAGGGAGTTGGAGGCGGCGGATGAGCTAAGAGATCGGGAAGGAAGATATTTAGGAAGAGAGAGTTGAAGGTATTTTGGCCACAGCCCCCAGAAGGCCTTGTGGACAATGCAAAGGGTTTTGAATTAAATCCTGCTGCCACTGGGAGCCAGTGCAGAGATTTCAGTCCTGGGGAGATACGATCCCTGGGCTTGAGGCCAAGGACAAGTCTCGCAGTCCTGTTCTGGATAAGTTGCAGAGGGCGGAGAGTAGAGGCAGGCAGATTTAGATAGAGGCTGTTACAATAGTCCAGGGCTCTGGAGACACTGAGCTTCTGGGGGAAAGTGAGGAAAGGAAGAATACCTCTGAGGAGGTGCAGGTGGTAGTGGGACTTCTTAGAGACATCAGAGATGTGCGGACATAAGGAGAGTGTGGAGTCGAAGATGACCCCGAGGTTTTTTGCCTTACAGGTAGGAGCAGGAAGGGGGCCAAGAGAGGCAGGCCAGAGAGCTGCAGGGAAGGAGGGAGTGGGTGTGCCGATGAGTAGAATCTCAGTCTTACTGGCATTTAGGCAGAGGTCATTGGCTGCATACCACGCCTGGATAGCAGACGGACAGTCACAGATGAGGGAAGGAGAGGAGGAGGCCGAGGGTAGCCTGAAAATGAGCTGGGTATCATCCGCATAGCACTGAAGAACGGGGCAGAGAGCGGCGATGCGGTGGGCAAGGAGTGCCAGGTATTGGTTGAACAGCCAGGGAGAGACGTACCTTTTGCATCTTCCATCTATTTTGGCATGCATTTGTGGCAATCTAGTACCTGCCTCAATTAGTGTCCCATTTGCTTCATCATTGGCTGTAACGAATGTGCATCAAAATGACCCGATCTTGGCGCAAACTCCTCCTTCCATTGCTGTGAGGCGGTCCAGGACATACCTTTTCTGGAGGGCCATCAACCTTACTGCTCAGAGCTCTTATTTGATGGTGTTGAAGCCATAAACAGTTGAGATTATTGTTTGCATCAGCTCGCACCTCGTAATCTGGAGCCATTTTGTGTATGTCTGTACTACTGGAACTACTGATGCGAAGAACATCTCTGTCCTGCTGAACAACAGGTGCCCAGGTGGTATGTCGTCCAGAGAATCTTCTGATGCTAGGGATAGGTAGTTTCTCCCTTTCACCCTAGTCAACTCTACTGATCTCTTCTTTCTTCTGTTATCATCCATTTTAGAGAAATTGTCTGTTTTGATATCTTTCTGTGGAACTGTTAATTGTGGCGTGTTGATCTGTGCCAGTGAACATACTCCTCCCCAGTTCTCATATGCCTTGGATCCACAGACCCAGTAATGAGCCATTAAAACTGTTATTCTTACTTTCATGCCTGGAACCTTTACTTTTTGCTTGCATTTCGGGTTTTCTCCAACTTTAACTGTTCCATCATTCTGGAAAAATAATGCTGCTTTCTTCAGTACTATTATGGGCATAGGTTCAGCTTCATTCTCCACCCAGGTCAGCAACCTTTGCACTTGCTACCCATTCCTTTAGGCATTTGTCATTTTCTACTTGCACTGTATGAACAGGAACTGTTAGGAGCGAATGTGCCTTGCTCCCCACTACTCCTTCTTTCCACCCTTCTGCTGTGTATACTTGCCTGTAAACAAGCATCTACGGTCTTTCCCAGCATCCTGGTTGTCCTCCTATCTCTATCCGCCCTTTCTTTGGACATGGTAGTCTTTCAATGTTACTGTTTTAGTCTTCCTTTTTCTGTGGGCCGTCAGTGATATATTGTATAGCTTGGTCTTTTTTCCAGTAACTTTCCATCCTGTCTAGTGTTTTTATATAGCTGTCTAAATAGGGAAATGTTGATTTGGATATATATCTTAAGGTTGCTGTTCTCCCTTGGAATGTTCCTCGGGTTGTGAACATCGCTAAGTACATACGGCATTGTGTTCATGCCACTGGTATTTCAGTTGCTACAAACATTCTGGAGGCACTCATAGTGAAGGGGATAAGAGAGCAGACATAGCAGTTCTCCCCAGTGGTTTGTTTACCTACTTTAGCCATGTGCTTGTACCACATGTTATTGGATACACGAACAGTGTCAGTGAGATAGAGTTCAACCCCTCCTACATCTACATCAGCACTGTGCCTACCTCTCCTTAACGATTTTGCAGTGCTCACCTCACTACCTGACATGGTAACTATACCTGCCGGAAGTGGTGTTGGCAAAGATACCAAACGAAAAGGAGACACAAAACACCATTAGCACACTTTTAATAATGGTATTTATTACTTACTCCGCTTTGGACTCTTGTGTAGCTTTGACGATGTTGATGAACTGCCTGAAATGCATGAAAAATGCATTATTTTGTTAGTTCTCATTATATTAAGCTCTGCGTTCAGGGTGCTGTTCTGATTCAATAAAGAAAAACTGTTCCCACACAATGTGTATTCTAGGATCACAAAGTACTGCAAGTACTGATGCATTTCCTCTGTTCACTTGTGGGTATGTTTGAGCTAAGTAGGCCAGGAAAACACAAAGAAATTACGCTAGGAGAGTGTCTTTGTGCCCAGTTAGATCTTCAAACAAAGTGGACAAATTGGCCTTTGAAGGTCGCAGAGTGAGGGTCTTCAGGAAGCATGGGACAATGAGGCAAATACCAATTGCAACTTCCACGATGAATGCTGTAAGTGTGTGAAAAGAAAAGTAATAAACGAACAGTGTATACTCACTCTGGATGTATAGGAAGTCCTTTCCCTATCTCTCTTGTTCTGGAGCTAGTCAGCATGGGTTGGCCTGTGCTGGGGGATGATGATCCTTGGTGATCCTTTTGCTCTTCTTCTTGTGGAACATTGGCCCTTTCGCTGTTGTTGCTAGGAGAAGCTGCTGCTCGACATGGCTTCACATCCCATATGTAGTTTCAGGCTTTTTTGTCTCTCAATTTCACTGCTCGATCCTATGACTTGTTCTACAATGTGCAGTCCCTTAAACCGTGGCTTAAACCATTTTCTGGTTAAGTCTCTCCAAAGGACAGTCACTCCAGGACAAAGTTGTGGAGCTATTAGGCATTCCTCACTTCTTTCCAAATAGTTGCTTTCTTTTTTTATCTTTTGGCCTCTGCCATAGCCTCTGCAGTTGGCGAGAAAGAAAAGAGGCACTAGCCATCAAGAGAAAACAATGTACTATTTTTTCTGCATCCTGCAATGCCCTGGGGGAGGAGGCTGCGGAAGTTGCATGCGCTGCCCCGTTACCACCTCATGTGGGGTTAAATGGTGATCGGAACCTGGTTTGTTTTGCAATGCAAATAAAGACAATGGTAGACAGTGTAGCCAGCGCTTATTCATCATTTTCTTTATTTTGGCAATATTCTCATTGAGCAACCATTTGGGGTGCTCACACATCCTGTTAGCTTGCAGGTGATACTCACAAGAGATTTTGTGTTGTATGCCTAGCAAAGTTGTGATGTGATGAAAAAATTAATTGGCGAGGGCCGTTGTCAGACTGCAGGACCTCACACACGCCCAATCGTGGGAAAATTTGCTGAACCAGGAATTTTGCGACTCTTAAGGCATCACGGTTGGGAACAGGGACCAGCTTCGATCCACATGGAAAATGGTCACACAACTACTATCATGTAGCCCTGCCTTTCCTTGGAGCATGCATGATATGATATGATATGATATGGCATTTATAACACAAGTGTTTCAAGGTGCGACGAAGCAAGGGAGGGGGAACTGGGGAAGAAAGATAACGATCCTACTAGGCCAGGTGTCATTCAGATCGCACAAGTGCATGGGAAGGGGGAACGGGAAAAGTGGGAGGGTGCAGAAAGAGGGGAAAGTGCAGTACATGGGATAGAAGGATAAGAATAAATAACGGCCAGCTAGTGGCAAGTGCAAGGTAAGTGCAGGCATAAGTGGAGGTAGGGGACTGTAGGGATGCAGAAACAGTCTCTAAGTGCAGGGTTGCCAGGGAGGCAGTGCAGGTGAGCAACTGGCAGGGCCGGGCCTGTGAGCAGAGAGGGAGGCCATGTAACCAGTGCAGTTTCAGCCAGGAATCAGCAGGGGAGAGGAAGAGAGAAAGCAGAAGCAAAGGGGAAGGTTTTGAGGTGCTTCCGGAACCGGAGATGGTTTTCCTCAAGTTTCAGAGAGGCAGGAAGGCTGTTCCAGAGGCCCCTGCAAAGAGAGAGATCTACCACCAACTCGTTGCTTGGAGAAGAGACTGTCCCTGAGGGAGTTGGAGGCGGCGGATGAGCTAAGAGATCGGGAAGGAAGATATTTAGGAAGAGAGAGTTGAAGGTATTTTGGCCACAGCCCCCAGAAGGCCTTGTGGACAATGCAAAGGGTTTTGAATTAAATCCTGCTGCCACTGGGAGCCAGTGCAGAGATTTCAGTCCTGGAGAGATACGATCCCTGGGCTTGAGGCCAAGGACAAGTCTCGCAGTCCTGTTCTGGATAAGTTGCAGAGGGCGGAGAGTAGAGGCAGGCAGATTTAGATAGAGGCTGTTACAATAGTCCAGGGCTCTGGAGACACTGAGCTTCTGGGGGAAAGTGAGGAAAGGAAGAATACCTCTGAGGAGGTGCAGGTGATAGTGGGACTTCTTAGAGACATCAGAGATGTGCGGACATAAGGAGAGTGTGGAGTCGAAGATGACCCCGAGGTTTTTTGCCTTACAGGTAGGAGCAGGAAGGGGGCCAAGAGAGGCAGGCCAGAGAGCTGCAGGGAAGGAGGGAGTGGGTGTGCCGATGAGTAGAATCTCAGTCTTACTGGCATTTAGGCAGAGGTCATTGGCTGCACACCACGCCTGGATAGCAGACGGACAGTCACAGATGAGGGAAGGAGAGGAGGAGGCCGAGGTAGCCTGAAAATGAGCTCGGTATCATCCGCATAGCACTGAAGAACGGGGCAGAGAGCGGCGATGCGGTGGGCAAGGAGTGCCAGGTATTGGTTGAACAGCCAGGGAGAGACGTTAGATCCCTGGGGGACACCACAGGTAGAGAAAAAGATATCAGAGGGGAAGGACCCAAGTTGGACCTGGGAGGGTCTGTTTATTTGTTTGTTTGTTTGTTTATTTATTTATTGTGCGCACCAGACCCTAGGGTAGCAGGGCGCAAGAGAACAAGGAGGTTTACAGCTTAGTTAACGTTTACAGGTTACAGATTAGTTAACGTTACAGGTTACAGGCATAGTGGACATTTCGAATCTGCAGGGTAGGGCAAGTGCAAGTGCAGATAAGGCGTAGCTAAACAGTCAAATCTATGGCGATCAAACAGTAAGAGCAGGTTAGTACAAACATTATAAGAAGACGTTACGTATAAAGTGACATACGCTATGTCGCATTCTCAATAAGCCGGTCGATCGGATAGGAAGGAAGTCAGCCAAGCCAGAGCCTGACCAGTGATACCCAGGTTATCACGGAGGCAGTTGAGCAGGATGGCATGGTTGACAGTGTCAAAGGCAGAAGAGAGATCAAGCAAGATGAGGATGCGGGGGTGTTGGAGTCAAGGTTGGAAAGCAGGTCTTCACGGATGTTCAGGAGAGCAATTTCCGTGCTTCTGGCGGCTCTGAAGCCAGACTGATGGTCATGGAGACAACCAACAGATTCAGTGTGGAGATTAAGCTGGGAGATGGCCAGTTTCTCCAGGAACTTGCCCAGGAAGGGAGTGATGGAGATTGGCGATAGTTAGCCGGGCAAGAGAGGTCGGCAGAGGGCTTCTGAAGAAGAGGGTGCACAAGGGAGTGCTTCAGAGGGGATGGGAAGACTCCCGTGGCAAAGGAGTGATTGCAGAAATCAGTCAGGGCAGGAGCCAGGGAGTTGATGTGGTCCTTGATGGTTTTGGACGAACAGGGTGAACCTGTTTCGACAAGACTTTCATAGATCGGACTTGTCTAGAAACATTGGGCCTCATTCCGAATACGGCGCTAACCAATGGCGCTATTAACGCCTTGGTTGACGCCGTACCCGGACCGGCAGCGCCTTGGTGGATGGCGGAATTACCGCCCCATTCCAAGGTTGGCGGGGCGGTAATTCCCCATTCACCAAGGCTCTTCCCCATTCCCAAATGAGCCCCCATAGGGCTCAATGGGAATGGGGGAGATGCAAATAACGGTGACTGTTCATTACGGTCACCGTTATTGGCTTGGAGGCCCCTTTGCGCCCTCGACTTTAACACCTGCTCAAAGCAGGCGTTAAGGGCAAGGGCGCAAAGGGAACTCGGAGTATGGCGGTAAGGGATCACCGCCACCGGTCTCGTTACCGGTGGCCGCTATCCCTTAACGCCATACTCGGAATGAGGCCCATTGTCTGCAGAGAAAAGGGAAAAGGAAGAGAAGGAGGGGGGGTGGCAGCAGAAGGGCCAGAGGAGGAGCAGGCTATAGGGGGAGGGAGGCGATAGGAGGAGAGTGAGGACAGGATGTCCTGAGTTTTAGAAATAAAGTGAGAAGCCAGAGCTGTGAAGTGGGCCTGGGAGGGGACAGGAGAGGTAGAGACTGTGGCGGGGTTGGCCAGATCCTTGCAGATTTTAAAGGGTTCAGCCAAGTTGTTTGATGCCGCAGAGATGCGGGCTTGGATATGAGCTCTCTTCTTGGTGAGGACGGAGAGCCGGTATTGCCTTTGTAGCAGGTGGTAGGCCAGTTTGTCAGAGGATGAGCATGAAGCATGCCATTTCCTCTCAGCCACCCTGAACTTGCATTTTAGGGTGACGAGCTCTGAGTCATACCAGGAGTTACACTTGGCTTTGGGCTTTGGGCTTCAGGCGGATTCTCATGAAAGGGGCAAGGCTATCAAGAGTATCAGATATAGAAGAGGGGAGCGTGGAGAGGGCTGTGTCAGGGTGAGAGTCAGCCAAAGGGGGATGACGGGGTGAGAAGGTGGAAGCGAAAGCCTCAACTGACACACGCTTCATGGCTCGGATGACCGAGAAGGTGAGTGGCACTGATGGAGGTGGCTTGGCCTGAGGGGTGGGGAGGGTGAGGTGGGAGGATAGGAGAAAGTGATCACTCCAGGAGAGAGGAGTGGAGAGGGGGACAGAGAGGGGAAGGTCTGAGGAGATCAGAGCATCGAGAGTGTGCCCTGCAGAATGAGTCGGGCCTGAGGGGAGAATGGTGAGTGAGAGAGAGTTGCAGAGGTCGTGAAAGAGTGCAGAGGGGGACAGGAGGCGTCCAGGTGGATGTTGAAATCTCCAAGAAAGAGGAGTTGAGTGGTTGAGGCTAGGAGTGAGGAGACGAGGGCCGCCCACTCAGAGAGGAAGGAAGAAATCTGACCAGGTGGCTGATAGATAGTAGCCACAGTAAGGGAATGGCTAGGGGAGAGAGAGAGTGCCTGCAGACGAGCCATTCAAAAGAGGAGTAGGTCTGAGTAGGAATGACAGAGACAGGAAACCACTCGGGGAAGATAAGGGCAACACCCCCACCAGAGCGGAGAGGCCTGGGCAGGGGCGTTGCTAGGGGGGGCTAAGAGGGCTATAGCCCCTGATCTTTTGGTTGTAGCCCCGGATAGAATCTCAGGAGCTACAGCCAAAAGACTAGCTAGCCCCCAGTCTCAACTGTAACGACATCAGCTTAGCCCAGGGTCTTTTCCAGACCTAGCAACTCCCCTGGGCCTGGGAGCGGAGAGGATCTTTTAGCCGTCAGGTAGGAGTGTGTCAAAGCTGGTGACAGAGCTAGCTGTGAACCATGTCTCAGTGAGACTGAAGACATCGAGGTCAAGTTCTTCAAGGAGGCGGCAGATATCAGAGGAATTCTTGACAGCAGATCGAGAGTTTAGAGTGGCATTGTGGAGAAGGTTGCCATCCTTGAAGGACTTCCGGGGAGGGGTACAGATCAGAGGTACGCCCTGCAGAGGTGTAGAGGGAGCCAGAGAGGGGGCAGAGAGGGAGGGGCAGGGCAAGGTAGCCAAGGAAAGTGGAGGGGGGACAGCCAGAGAAGAAAGGAAGTTGATGAGGTGCGGGAAGCATCTATCAAAGAGGTGAAGGTTGGCCTGAGGGCCTTGGACCAAGACGGTCCCATTTGAGTAAACATTAATGATGACCTTAGAGGAAAGGCAGGGGGCCATGAGGGCATCCCAGCTGGTGCCATCATTAATGGGAGAGGAGGAGAGAGCACAGAGACCATATGAAGGGTCCATAAGTCAGGAGAAGGCACGACAAAGAGGATGTCGGTGAGAGTTTCCTTGGAGGAGGCACTGGTGTAGGTGTCAGCGATAGGGAGGCCTGGGTTGGAGACCAAGATGTCCTTTTTAAATTTCTTCCTACCAGATTTAGTGAGGAGAGCAGGATAGTCAATAGAGAAGCAGTTCGAGAAGATAGGAGAGACAGAGAGCACAATAGAGTAGGTGGGAGAGGAGAGAGGTGAAGGTACTGGAGGAGGGCACTAGAGTAGGCAGACAAGAGCGAGAGGCTGGCAAGTTGCATAATAGGACAGGATGACACCACTCAGACTTACAGAGCTAACATATTGCACAGTAAAATAGGAGAGAGGACACAGCGAAAACGAGAGCGGGAATCCTGAATAGGGGGAGAAAGGCCTAGGTTACACAATGCAATTTAAATACTTTGCCAGTCCATATTATACAGGATAAAAAACACCTAAATTTGAGAATCCTGAATAGAGGGAGAAAGGCCTAGGTTTCACAATGCAATTTAAATACTTTGCCAGTGCATACTATAGGTACTTGAAATGGAGCAAAGAAGAAGACAGGAGACAACACAACAGGTTAGTGGGTCCGCTAGGGATGAAGGTAGGAGGGGGGGGGACAAAAGGCGGTGTGGCAGCAGGCAACAGGCGTCCCCTTCGGACACCTGCAGACACTACCAGAAGCCACTAATCAGGGAGCCGCCCTTTGCCTGGGGGCCCTTAACCCAAGAGGGGCTGCCGGCAGAGGGCTGCCCAGGGATGGACAACTAAAAGCGCCCGAGCAGACACCCGGCGGCCAATCAGGGCGGGAAGTGGGCTGGCTGGGAGGCGGAAGGCGGGAGGGAACAAGGAAGTGGCGGAGGGGGGAGGAGGGAGAGGACAACGCACTCAGAGAGCAAGGGAGGAAGAAGGCAGGAAAAATAAAAAAGAAATAAAAACTGGCAACACCACCTTACTTGGGGCACCGGGGCAGGCAAGTCCTCCTGCTGGGATAAGGAGGCAGGCAGGTCACGGTCAGCTGCAATCTGCGCTCCGCACATAATCAACATGAGGGTGTTGGAATGGACCCATTGGGTGAGGGATGGCTCCTCTCACTACTCCTAGTGTATGACCTGCTGTAAATATGCTTGCAAACCAGACAATTAATCATAAATTCTGCCACATGCTCTGCAAGGATGGGACTAAACCAGGTTTTTCCAATATGAGCAGCAAATACCTCCTTCCCCATATGGGTTGGATGGTGCAGTTGGGTCAGTGCTTTGTATAATAGTGATAATGGTATCATCACCTTTGCTGTGTTTTCTTTCTGCCATAGGGCGTCTGTCGGGGAAATGGAATATTCCCCTCTACGATAATTCCTTTTCTTCTCTATGTTCAGCTCCCTGAAATTCCATAATCAGTCTCACTGGTAGTGTGTTATAGCCCTCCTGCAACACCATGGTTCGTATATGGTTACACGCCGGGGATGAAGTGTTCATTTCTAGAGTGTCATTACAATATGCAGTGTGTTTTGCTTCTGCCTATTCTGACTTGTTGCCCCTGGAGATGGGATCCTTCCCCCTTGTGTGGGCCTGGCACTTCGCAATCGCTATGCGTAATGGGAGTTGGAGTGCTTCTATCAGTCTGCCCAACAGGAGTGCATGCTGTACAGGTGATCTGTCAGTGCGTCTGAATTAGAACTACTAACTCAGCAGCTTGTGCTGAAAAATGTTGTGGTATGTGTGTGCTTACCACCACCTCACATTTTCCGTCCTCTTTAACTTCACTACTTCTGTCTCAGTAAGCCTTTCTCCTGCGGTCTGGTCTATTGTTGATGACCAGTGAATGTAAAGTACTTCTCCCCCCTCAAGTGCATCCTCTTTTACTTTTGGGATGTCATCATGGCTTTCTATGTTTGTGGTGCAGTCGTAGATAGTCGTCCTCTTCTATAGCCTCGGTGATGAATGTCACCAGGTAAACAAGCCGGCATCTCACTACCTTGATAGCTGGATTTGATAGTATTACCTCATATCCAGAAGCCCTGTTTGATGTCAGTGAAGAGAGCATGTTTCACAAAAGAGTGGTGCAGCATTCCATGGCAATACCTGCTGATTTCTCCACTGCGAATGCGGCAGCAGCTAGTGCCTGTTCGCACAAATAGTGTCCACTCATCACTGGGTCTAATTTCCCACTGTAATATGCAAAAGGGTTTGTGGCCCATGGTTGTTTTCTCCATCAGTAATGCGTTCTGTTGGAGTATGAGAATAAGTAAAATTTGCTTTGATAGTCTGGGATCCCTAACACAGGAGCCATGCATATTGCTATTTTCAGCTCTTTGAAAGCTTTGCCATCCCCCTTTTGTGTTTATTTCAGTGCGCTCAACAAGGGTCTTGCATATGTGCTGTAGTCAAACACCCATGTGGTGCAGTAATTACATAAGGCTAGAAATTGCTGCATTTGTCTTATTTTGGGGTCTTCCGAATTGTCTCTGCCCTTTGTGGGGTTACTTTTCGTCCTTCTTGTGAGATCAGTTACCCAATGTACAATACTTCTTCCTGGAAATATTGTAGTTTGGCTTGTCTACCTTATACCCCTTTTGTACTAATACCGTCAGCATGTGCACCAAGTAATTTCTACATTGTGCTTCTGTGTTGATGCAAGTCAAGATGTCGTCTGTGTATTGTATAACAACACTCTCTACCTTTTTTCGTTGCCTAAGTCCATCTGGAGCACCCTGTTGAACATAGACGGGAATTTGCAGTACCCTTGGGGAAGTCTAGTGTGTTTACCCTTCCTATTGCTATATATTAACAAAGTCAAATCTTGTGAGTCCGAGTGTTGTGGTATAGAGAGGAAGGCATTCTTCAAATCTATAACCGTGAAGTGTGTAGCTTTGGTAGGAATGCTTCACAAAATCGTCACTCGGTTCGGAACTAAAGGAAACTCGGCCTTGACAATATGGTTTAGAGGGCATAAGTCCTCTATAAATCACCACAACCCCCTGTTGCCTTTTTCACACGGTACACTGCTGTGTTACACCATGATTCAGATGGTACTAAAATACCTTGCTTAACTAGGACTGAAATGGTTTTGTAAATGCTCTTATCTGCCTCTCTCGACAGAGGCTATTGCCCTAGTCTTCGTAAGATGGCCCCCGCTTGAGTTTTTTCTTTACTGCTCCTATCCCTTTCAGAAGTCCCACATCATAAGGAATTGTGGTCCAAAAGACACTAGGGACCTTGGCCAATTCCTCCTTGAAAAATGACGGCGGTGCTTGTAGCATCATCACCATTCTCTGCAGTAATTCAATGTAGTGAACATTCACCCAATATGTATTACTGATGTCGAACACTACCTTGTAATCTGAGTGGTTGTTTTTGAATAGTTCTTTGTCCATGACTGTAGTCAACCTGTGCCCTTCTGCCACTGCAATCACTGTTCTCCATGCTTGTCCTGTGTCGTCTGTCCCATACAATGTTATTCTGTTTTCCCCCACTATTACTGCCTCCAGCTCTAGTGGGATCACTCTCCCCTCTTTCTTGTCTAATGGCAGTTCTGGTCTGAATATGCATTTATTCGGAATGCACCATAGCTTTCAGTGGATCCCTGCAAGCCATGCTATTATCACTTCAGATCCATAGCGGAATAACTCTTCATCTGCTGGCACCCCCTCTGTGCTGTGCCTCAGCAGTAGATTTGAATAATTTCCCTCACTTTTAGGAGGTGAATCCCTGGTCTGGACACACTATCCCTTGGTCAGTGAATGGGATGGTCATGTTGAGTTTGCTCATAATGTGTCTTCCATTATGTTTACTGGTGTCTGTCGGCAATACAGTAAGGGTAAAGCTTGGTCATGCTCTCCTATAGAAAGTATAAGATTGTCTGTAAAAGGAACCAAGTCCGTCATCCCAGAAAATCCCTGCGCATTCATGGTGTCGCTTGACATTGGAAACCTTCCCTCCCTGATACCAGACCTCGTTGCCCCTGTGTCTACGAGAAAGGAAAAAGTGTTCAATGTCTGTGTCTGTCATTGTGTTTGGTCCTGAGAATAATATTTGGTCTGTTCCCCATGATATGTGGGCTGATATTGCATCCCCCCCATTTTCTTGAATCCCCCTCTGCTTCAACACACCCTGAAAATGTGTCCTATCTGTCTGCACACCCAACACAGGGATGGTTCCCTAATTTGCCACAGTTAACCTCCTAAAAAACTCTCTAGGCCTTGTATTGAGTGCCCATACCGTGGACCCCTCGGTGGCCCCATCTTCCTCTGAACCCGTGCTGCACATTGCCCCACCCCATGAACATCCCCCCGTGGATGGTGGTCCATACGGCGCATTCAGTGTGCTCTGTCCTGCTCTGCTTGTCAGCATTGCCCCTTTCCATAGTGTACTTGGACAATTTCTTCTGCACAAACTTTGCCTCTTCTTGCTTCCTTTTCTCTGTCTTTTTGGTAGCCTTTGCTTGCATTAGCCTACAATAGGGTACTTTAGTAAGTTGACTTTCTGACCATGGTTTTGCCTAATCCCCACTAACATCTAGAGCTGCTTTTGCACCTGCTCCAGCAACCCTTGACATAGCATATGATAAAATATTAACACTTTATTGTCCCAGGAATCTCGCATTTCAAGTCTCCATTTCTTTTGAATGGCTTGAATATATACAGTAAGGGGTCTTCGTCTTTCCTCATTTTGCATGCCATGGTCGTGCTAATGTACAAAGTATCTGGATACTGCACCCATAGAGCGCTCGATAAGGCTGCTAGGCAGTTGTTAAACAGCAAACCATTGTGTGCCGTACTCTGGCTGGTTACTCCTGGGTAGCTGGCCCTTTTCCATATGTCATCAGCAACTTCTCCAAGAATCGCTGACAGTAAACGTTTCATGTCCCCCATGCTAATGTCTGACCTGCTGTTCGTCTTTCCACCTCGTATATCCATTTCCCCACTCCCATGGTCAACAAAGGTAGCTTACGCCTCAACTTTTCTTTGTCTATCTGTTGCTATGGTATTTATTGGGGTCACCCCCTCCCTTCTCCAGTAAGTGGAACTATGTCAGTCTGATACCCCCATCCATTCTCCTGGTGTCTTTAGTGGTTGTAAATGCCCTAACTAATTCTCCCTTCCTCCTTGGTGGAAGGTCTCTGAGCCTCTGGGTATATGGGATAACGCTATCTATGCTGCATGATATGGCCCTAGAATGATGTGCCCTCTCATCTTTGTTGCCCCATACTCTTCCTGTGTCCTTGTGGGCTCCCCATACTGTGTCACAGTCTGTGCTCTTACCTATAATCTCTCCGGCAGGTCCCCCACTGCCTCATCTTCACTCCCTCCTACGTCATCGCCTGACTCTGTATCTCCGCCATCACTGTTGATATTGTCTTGGAAGCGTAGTCTTCTCAACACTGCACCTTCCTGCTGCCCTTGTCCTAGGTCTGTCATGCTCCCGCAGTCCCCACTCACAGAGAACCCAGCGTTGTCTCTGTCTGGCAGTATAGCTGCCCTAACATATCTCCGGCTTCGGTCTCACTCTACTTTCTATTGCCTCTCCATGTTATGATCAAAATGTGTTAACCCCAATTTTATTCTCACCTCTCTCACAGAGTGCTCTTCCTCTTTCCTCTGCTGTTGCTCCCATGCAAGCCGCTCTTCTTCTAACTTCCTCCTTTCCCTTTCTTCTTCTGCTCTTTTCCTCTGCATATCTTCGATCTGTCTCTGCCTCTGCATTTCCCGCTGTTGGCGCTCTCGCTCTTTTGCCTTCTGTTTCTCCCTTTGCACTCTCTTGCTTTCTTCCTTTTACAACTTCTCTCATATGTATACCTATTCCATTGTCTCTGCCCATTCTCTAGCTTCAGTCATGTCCTTAGAACCCATTGCTTCTTTAGTTGGTCCTCTCGCTTCTCCCACTGTGTTCCCATCTAACTTAAGCAATATTTGTCCCGCTACTCACTTGTTCAATACTACATTCTCCAGTCCTTCCTGTTTCCCCTCTGTTCCCAGGTTGCTCTCCTTTATGCAAGTTTGGATCTCGCTGCGCTCTCTGTTTCTGCCTCCCGCACTTCCTACTCCCTCTACGGCCCAATCAGTCTCGCTCTGCCCCTCCCTTCTGCTGTATGCTGGAGTTGCAAATATTGTATGTGTGTACCCTGCCGCTGCTCTCAATTCCCTCCCTGGGTATAATCCCTGAACCCCTGCAGCTGTGCCTTTGCTCCCATGTTCAAGAGGAGGAGGGGTGGGGGTTGAGAGTTTCTCACCCATGGCCTCCTGTTGGTTCAGCATCCAGTGATGCTGCGTCACATCCCCTCCATCACCCTGGAACATTTTCCACATTTCCAATATAGCCATTCACTTATTCAATTTCTTCCCCTTGTAAACCTTGTGTGTATGCACGTGTAATGGTTGCAGAACACATTTGGAGAAGCTCCCACCTTATAGCCATGGTTCAAGCAGTTTACCCTTTGTGCTTTGTGTCCATTCCGTGCTATATTTACAAATGTTGCCCTTATATCATGGAAGGGACTTGCACAAATGCTGTAGATGTGTGTCCCCCGCACTGTTTCCATGATACATTGCTTTAATACTTACTTGACCCCAAGTCAGGGCTTTCGACACGTCTGCTGTTATTATACAAATTCACTTTACTTTATATCAATCTCAAATTTCCAAATAACAGTTCAATCCACAAAGTCACAAGCCTCTCCGACACTCATCCAGTGTTCTGGGAGTGCTACGTGCAATGCCCTTCTGCACTCTTCTGCCCTCTTAGGCACACCCACCAATCTCGCTGTAAGTGATTTCAATCCGGCACTTCACCTAAGTCAATGCCTAGCATGTAATGCCCAACTGAAATCTTTATTTATTTTGTGTCTATAAGTTCTTTTATTCTGAACGATGTACCACTTATATCACGCCCCTCTCTTGGAACCCACCTGGCCACACTGAACCAGGAATCAGGATGGTTTGCAAAGTTAAAATATTTATTTATATATTCACAATATAATCACACTATTTTCAATGGGGATACAATAATCACCAATGGGGTGATGTCACACTAAGCAATCTCTTTAATCACAAGGCGTAAGAATGAGCAAAAACAATGCAGGACAGCAATAATACTTTTGTGGGTGTGTGTTCAAATCAAATAGCAATGTGCTTACTCTTTCCCCCTGCACACCCCTCAAGCCCCCAATATGCAATGTAGAGAGATAGGAGGAGAGAGAACAGGTTTCTGGAATGCAGAATTCAAGCAAATGTCAATCCCAATTTCCCCCAGCAAAGCAAACACAAGAGAGAAACAGAATTGATTGGCAAACTGTCAAAATGGTTTTAAAGTTGGCTGTGAATGGAATAGGTAAAACACTAAATATGGGCTAAATCACTGAAATTGTTTAAATTCTAATGGGAGCCACTTTATATGGTTGCAGACAAACACTAGCAATGACTTGACACCAATAAGCAATGTGCAAACTGAAATTTGAGGTGGGGTGCAATGAAAAGTTATTTTACACATGTAATATTTTGCCAAAACTAAAATTTGCGGCAAACTTTTCTGTGTGCGGTTTTCAGGAAAACTATAGGGCTCTATGGAAAGCTGACATTTAAATTTCGTTTCTAGCATGAAATTTGAAGAAGTTATGGACGTTTTCGTGGAGGTCGTTTTTTGTAAATATGCATAAAATAGGAAAACAGGGATGCGCTTTCAAAAGACAAACAGGATTTTTTTACACTAGGGTCAGACTATGAAGAAGCAAATACTACACAGGAGCACAGCCACTAGACCAGGACGCCTCTGGATCAAGCTTTTGCCTGCTGAGGAGATTGCCTTCTTCAGATGAAATATATCAGTGCAAAAATATGTTTAACAATACTATTACAGAAGGAAGATAGTAGGGATAAGATAAAGAGTTCACACAATTCAAAAATATCTCTAACAATATCAGGTTCTAAATACAAGAGAGGATGGGTTTGAGATAGTGATTACTATGGACAGTACATAGGCTAGTGACACAGTTCTATACTCTGGATACTCACTATATGTATTTGAACAGGACCGTCAGGAATTCTGGTCAGTCAAGATTTCTGGACAGGACTTCTGCTGGGCACACCATACTGGACAGGGTCTGCAATCAGCAAGGCGCTCTGGCCACTGCACGACAGGACTGGACAGGATTGGCACAGCACGGCACAGGATTGGGTTTAATCTGCCCTTGTTCTGCAGATAATTATTTGGCAGGCAAGCAGTTACAGCACAGCCCGTCTGTTTTCTTTGACATTCCCCTTTGGTGGTGGGATTCTAGCTCTGGATATTCAAGGCCTAGTTGAAAATGGTTCAACTAATGGAATGGGCGTTTCTGCTTGCAAAGTTTCTGGAGTCTGGAGCAAGGGATATTGATCTCCTTCAGGGTGCTTCGCCAGGAATCGGTTGGTGGGTGAATCTGTGTCTTCTAAGACCTCAGCTTTCTCTATGTATGCATTTGGTAAAGGGATCTGTATGCTGGATTATGGTAAGTGCGGTTTTATGAGTCAGAGAATCCTCCCCTTGGCTTTTGAACATGAAATGTACTTTTAGTATAATACATATTTACAATTTTGCAAACTTTATAACAATAACAAATCTGGATCACATATTTTGTGGAGCAGATGCTCTTCCCATCTTTGTCGTTGTAGGATCTTGTGTCGGATTTTGACAGAATTCTGCTCTTTTGGGCCAGAACACAATATCTAGTTTGTCCAAAAATGTGTACAACTGTGTGCATTGTATATGGGCATAAGTGTATGATGTTTCATGCTTTTGACATAAATACATTTGGTAGAAAACCACAATTTCTACAGTTACTTCCCAGAACATAGCACAAAGTTCTGGCTCCTCTTAAAATGTGCAGCCAAAAATTAGGTTCAGAAGTCCAGGGTTTCTATATTTTTTACAATTGTACACAGTAAATTATCAGTCTTTTTAGAAATATGCTTTTTGTCCATTGTGAATCAACAAAAGGCTGTCTGTCCCCGCCTCCTTCTCCTTCTTGCAGCTCAGAAGCAATCTCCGCCCCCTTCCTTCTGGCAGAGGCCATTTGCGATCCTTCCTGATTAGCATCTCCGTGCCTTGGAGGAAGTCCATTGTGCTCTTCCTACAGCAGCTCCAGTTCTCCTACCTCTTAATCAACACAAGGGTGTGAGTTCCTGGTCTAGAGAGCAGAAGGGAGGTGCCTGGCCATGTGGGGGAAGTTGTTTGTGGTTTGGCTTGGAGTCAGGCTTAATTTTAAATGTCATTTTGTTGCAATTTTCTTTGTTTAAATAAACGTGTCATTTTAAAACAAGCAGCTAGAACACTGATTCCAGACTCTAAACCATGAAGTTGAAATAGTTACAACCTAAGTTACTCTTGATAACAGGTCACTTAGATTTCAGACATTAGATCTTAATGGTACAGCTTTAATGCAGGTTTTTGAAACAGTCATTCAGGTGGCCGCTGGTACTGTGCCAAGATATTGGCCGATCCCACAGGCAGGCAAACTTCTGCTGTGGGTGTTTTGATGACCAATTCAGCTTTCCAGTATATTGCAATTTCACAATGACTTCTTGAAGTCAGTAAAATGTGACACCCAGCAAGACTATTGGATGTTTGTGGTTTTTTTTGTACCAGCATTTTGTATTTTCAGCAACCAAGAAAAGATTTAAAATGCAAGATTTCGGATTTCTTTCAGCAAGCACTGCTTTTCATGCAGGCTCCATTTTTACTTGGCGGGCAGCCCACTGACATGTTTCAGGAGTGCGATCTCCGTTCCATCACTGACAACATGCATGGTAGATTTGGCAGCCATCTTTTTGTGCTTTGTGGAGCGCAATTTTCATAGGCTTTGGCGCGCATAGGGTTTTTGCGGCCATTTTGATGATTCTGGCACCATCAGGACAAAGCGATGGCACAGGGCAGAGCATAAGTGGGTTAATATATCCCACAAAGCCCCCCCTCATGACTTGGCTTTTGACCACCCGTCAAGGGGAAGTCAGGAGATTGGGATGTTCAGTTTTTCTTTTTGGTCCAAGTGGAAAAATGTACTTCTCCCATCAGTGGTGGATCGACAGGTTCTCCTCACCGGTTCCGGATAAGAGTATGGAGCGATACCCCGGGCCCCTTGGGTCTTTCCTTCTGGTCCCTGAGTGGTCCTCCTTGGTGCTTAGCATCCATGGTTTCAGTCCTATGATGAAAAAACAGAGCATATTTGTGGACATTTCCCCACCACTATTCATGTAGTGGGGCAGACGCATACATTTGACACTCTTTCCCACTTATATTATTACTGGTTATAACAGATGGAATGGTTTTTACAGTTGGAATTTTCTAGGGAGCTGAATGTCCCCCTCTGGGTTTCCAGGTGAACCCTCTAGTTGCTGCAGAGTATGCCTAGGATGGCAATACTTCAGCTGGTTGATGTGGACCCACTTATCTTCCCCTTCTGCCAAACTGCCTTTGGGGATACGGATTTTGTAGGCGACTGGTGAGATTCTGTCTACAATTTCAAAAGGACCCCGCCAGCTAGGAAGAAATGTGTGCTGTTTGGCCTAGTTCCTTTGGAAATTGTTGAAGTAGACCCGGCCTCCTACTTGGTATTCTTTTCTAGTTGTCTTAAGGTCATAGTGGGTCTTCATACTGTCTGCAGATCTTTCTAGTTCCGCTGAGCATAGGCAAAAGCATGTTGAAGGTGTTTTCTCAGATTCTCAACATACTCATGAGTTTTGGAGGCATTTATCAAGGTCTGCTCTTGGGTTCTGTAGAGCAGATGCTGGGTAGCACCATCCTTCGTCCAGTCATCAGCTCAAACTGCGACATTTTAGCTGCAGAAGAAGGGGTAGATCTGATGGCCATCAGGACAAGAGGTAATCGAATGTCCCAACTTGGCCCAGAATCTGCCATTTTTTTAAATATGCTCACAATTGTCTTGTATCTCTCAACCCCACCACTAGAGGCTGCCGATGGGCAATGTGTAGTATCTTTGTCATCACTTTGCTAGTAAAGTGACTACCTTGGTCTGACTCAATCCTTTGGCGTAGTCCAAAACACGAGAAGATGTGGTTGATCATCAGGGCAGCTGCTGTTTCTGCCTTGCAGTTTGGGGCCGGGAGACATTCCACCCATTTAGTGAAAAAGCATGTCACCATCAACATGTACTTGTTCCCCCTAGAGGAGCGAATCACGGGCCCAATAAAGTTGACTTGTAAATCTGACCAAGGCAGTGTCATCCTCTCTTTTGGAGGGGAGCACATTGTGTGAGTGATGTTGGCTAAAATTGTGCACACACAAGACACCCCTTCAAGTATTGGTCGAGGTCCTGACCCATGTGTGGCCAGTATGCAACCTCTCTCAAGATTTCTAGTGTCGTATGAAACCCCCGATGACCGTCTGTGGCCGCATCATGGGCGTGACTTAGCATCAGGCTTCGGAATGAGATAGGGACAACCCACTGGTCATGGCCAGCTATGGATCTCCTTACCAACAAACCGTCTTGGATTCAGAACAATTTTGGACATTTCATCAACACTCTGAGGTCCTCTTTCCCTATGTAATCGGTATCCGTCAGGGGAAAGTTCTCAGGATCCTCAATGTGTTGATAAAACTTACCAATTATTGGATCCCCTTTTTCAGCCGTAATCAAATCAGCATCTGGGGTCTCCTTACTCCATTGTGCAGTTGAGAGTTCATTGTGAGCATTTGTCTGTGACCTAGTAATAGCAGTGACCTGGATTTTGCCCAACAGGGACTCGATCTCAAGAAGATCCCCTTGGATGGCTCTGGTTTTGGCCAGCTGATCAGCTTGGTCATTTCCAGTTTTGTCTGGTCCCTCTACTTTAGAATGACCCTTTATCTTTTTCCAGTAGATGGTCATCCCATTCGAGGTGACCAGATCATCAATATTTTGGATTATTTTCCCATGTTTCAAGGGTTTGATATTAGCACATAGCATCTCTCTAGTTTTCCAGTTAACCAGGTGCTCCACAAACCCGTTCCGTACATAATCTGAATCAGTGATTATGACCAGTTTGTGGAGTTAGTGCCAGAAAACAGTGAGGATGGCTTGATTCACAGCCATCAACTCTGCCACTTGACTACTTCGGGGACTGATTTTGTACCCAGCGGAGGGTTCTGGGGCGTCATTCACCCATGCATTCCCTACGCCGGCCACAAGTTCTTTTTCCCCATTGTTATCAACATGGTAAGAGCATCCATCCACATAGACAGTGGGCATTCCCTCACACTGGTCTTCTTCAAAGATTTTGTGTGGGGAATTAGGGTATGCCTCCATGTTGTCCTTGATTTTAAGACTTTCGTCCTCGAGACAGTTTTCTCTGGCACAATCATGCAAGTGGGATTTTCTGATTATGAATTTGTAAAAATTTTCAGAGTGTTTCCTTCCAGTGTGGAATGCCACCTTAGACTGGAAGGAAGGTTGATTTTCGGAATAGAGGGGACCCCCCCATCACCAGTTTGTTGTCCTACTGCAATTACTGTCACGTCTGGGATTTGATTATTCTGGAAGTGAAATTCTATTTGGTCAGGTTTTTGTTCAACCGTGTGGCATATGCCATTTAAACAAACATGGTTGACACTCTGTTTCAATTTTATTGGTCAGTTAGTGTGGGTCCAGAGGACCTTGTTTACACAATCTATAAGGGGAGACAACCTAAGCAGGATGTCATTCCCTAGTAAACAAGGTGTGCCCTCTGGAGTCAAAACTATGACCGGGTGTTTCACCTTGTGTCGCCCAATTTTAATGTCCAAATCCACAGTCCCCTCAATGGGATTTTCCTTCCCGTCGAAGTTCTGAAGTTGTCCAGGAAGAGGTTTGAGAGGAATTTGGTATTTCTCCCCCTTTCCCGAATTCAGTTGATCAAAGGCCCTTTTTGACAGAAGAGGAGCTTGGGATCCAGTGTCCACCAGTGCCAAAATTGTACACTGCCCCTGTATTTGGACCTGGGCATAGAATCTTCCCTCCTTTTCCTCAAGGGGGCAAAGATAATGCACATTTCTGGACAACTGGTGGGTTAATTTCTTGGTTTTGGACACTGACAGAAAGGTGATTTGGGCAGGAGTCTGTTTGGTGTCTTGGGAATCTGAAAGAAAAAGGTGACAACTAGATATGGGGGAAGTTTTGGGTTCCCCTGGTTCTGGTTCTGGGCTGCCCCCCTTTTTGGAGGCAGTCACCAGGATGGGTTTGAACCAGGGGATTTTCATGCTACCCAGTCTGGATTTGGATCCTTTGGGACCCATTTGTCTTTGGGAGGAGTTCCACCATCCCTGAAGGAGAATATCCTTTTCTCAGAATCCTCTGAGGACCCCTCTCCTTCAATCTGGTAGATCTGTACCTCCTCCACAAAATGGGTCTTTTTGGGCTCCTTATTTCTCCTACCTGCCCTCTGCTCCTTGGGTGGCAGACTTTCGGGGGTTGGAGATTTTGGTTCTGGTTCCTGGGTTTCCAGAGGCTTTCTACAAGTGGGGAAGGAAGCTTCCTCCAAGGCTTTACACCCCCCTTCCCCTTGTCCCTCCTCCCTGGGAACCGGTGGGTTGTCGGGATTCTTCCCCCGTCATTGCTCTGGAGCACAAGGTCCTGGATTTGAGGCATTCTGCACTGCCATGCTCATCTGAGGGTTCTGTTGAGCCCTCAGCATGCGACCCAGATCCTGTGCCATGTTCTGGACCTGGCGCTCTAGTTGGGACACCCGCTCTAGCTGGCACATGGTCCTCATGTCTCCCCTGGGCTGATCCCGGGAAGGGTAGCTATCCCTTCTCCCAAAATACCCCGGGTTAGGAAAGTTTGGTTACCCCTCCACCCTTGGCCTCCCCTCTCCCGGATTGGGCTGTCTGGGCTCAGGAAAGTGGGGAAAGAAGGATGGATTGTTTTGGGGGTTGAAATTTGGCGGGTATCTGGGAAAGACATTTTGTCGGGTATTTAGGGGATTACTGACCTCCTGGGGGAAGTGAGGAGGGAAGTTCCCTGGGTTTCCTGCTGTCTGGTTGCCCCCACTTTGGCCGGAGGAGTCCATACATAACTCAGTATGGGTCTATTGCCCCTGTGGCGTGGGCTGATGTAGTCAGGGGAGTTAGGGGTCCCATTTGTGGGATTACCTCCCTGGCTCCCTGTTTGTGATTGGCCCGAGGGACTTCTGGGTTTGGAGTTGTTTTGATTCTGTGCGAGCAGGTTTTTAGGCCCCCCCATCTCTACATCTAAAATGGTGGCAACCATCACCTCCGCCACTGTAGAAGCAGCAGGGGTGTTGGTTGTTTTGGGGCTTTTTCCACTATTTTTATTTTCCACTGGCTTTTGAACCTCATAAATGCGTGTGGCTTGTTCAATGACCCAGTCTAGTGATCTTTTCTCGTGAAAGTCCCTCACTAGCTGGGTCATGATATACTTAGGGAGAGCATGAAAGAAAGTGTTTACAAATTCTTTGCTGTCAGTGCGCACTCTTCTAGTGGTCTGCGCAAAGGCACATTTTAACTCTTAAACAAATTCTTGCGGGGCCTGATCTTCCCCACATTGCAAGTTGTAGGCTGCCTTGTGAGCCTCCTGTGGATTACTGTGAACGGAAAAGTGTTTCAGGATGGCCGCCCTATTGGTGGAGCATCTGGAATGATTCTGATCCTCCAACCCCGCAAAGAAGCTGGAGTATTCGGGAGAAAATATCCACTTTACATATTGAATACAGCTTTGACTAACCTTCAAATGGAAAGTTTCCATCATTTGTTCAAATAGCTCACGGTGCTCCCAAACCGAATATTTTGCATTCATATGATAGGGCGTGATAACGCTCCTAATGGCTTTTATTTGTTTCAGGGGATCCTTGAGCAAGGCCTTCTTGACCTTGTTGGCTTTTTTAGTTTGGGTGACCCTGGTACACTCATCCTCTGACTCAAAGTCACTGCTACCAGACGTACCTGTCTGGTCTTCTAGGCTCTCCCAGATTCTGCGAGCTTGGGAATGGCTGGCGGAATGTGGGGGCCTAGCTTCTTGGGTCCTGGGGTGCTCAGAAGAGTCTTCTGACTCTTCCTTGCTCCCAGGATTGGCTGAGTACCCACCCCCCCACTGTCCTAGCTGGGAAGAGGTTTTCAGGATGCCCTTAGTGGGCCTACTCTCATGGAGTTCCCCACCAAATTTTACCATCTGATCGCTGGGTAAGTTATATTTTTGAGAATCCATTTCTCTGACCCTCCCCTCATTGGAGTCTCCCTGATCAGAGAAGATGGTCCTAGCACTTGGGAACCCATACATAGATGCCCGCCCATCCCTGGGAGGTGCTGATCTATGAGTCCCATATTTCCCATCGGTTTGCAGTCTACCATCCCCGTGGCCCTTGGCTCATGTGCGCCAGTGGACATGGGGTTGGCAGAGTCCGTGGAGTTGAAGAGATGAAAGTCTCTGGTACTAGGGTTCCTGAGGTTATGCTTCAGTGTTTCCCTCTCCCAGCGGACCTCATTTCTCTCAGCCCCTCCTCCCTGTTGCCATGTAAGAACCTGACCCTTTTGTTCTTCTATCAAGGCCTTACTAGTCTTTATTAGTTGTTCCTGCATAGCTACCTGTCTGTGGAGCCTGTCATTTTTCTCACAGAGAGCCTCATTGTCTCTCTATGCTTACTGAGTAATTTTGGAGTATTGGGCCAATTTTTGCTGAAGGAGGGTTACCTCCTGAGTACTGCCCTTAATGGCTTTCATTCTTTGTCAGAGCATCTTCCATCCTCCTGGCGTGCTCTAACAGTTTTTTGTAGTCTTTCTGGAGCTCACCCAGTCCTTGAAGGGCCAGGTGATTTTCTTCAATCTTGGTTTTTAAATAACTGACCTCCTGGCCTAAGGTGTCCCTTTCCTGAATTAGAGTATCCCTCAGTACAGCCAGGTCCTCCCTTTGTTTTTGGAGTGCACCAGCTTTCTGGCGCTCTTCATCAAATTCAGTTTGGGAGTCAAGGTCTTTCACAATTAATTTATTATTGTCCTCTTTTGAGGATTCTTGGCGATTTTGCAGGTGACTTTCTGCTCTGCACAGACTCTATTATAGTTCAATTGCTCCTCCAGCTTTTGTTGCCTCTGTAGTAGGGAGTCCAAACTTTCTTGGCACTCTTTTTGCAGCGCCATTACTTTGGTATCCTGCTCTACCTCCTCTTACTGCAGGATATCCAGATCTCCTTTTACTTTTATCAGGTACTGCCTGGTTTCATTTTCTGATTCTTGGCTCTTTAGTAGCCTTTGCTCTGCAGAGTCCAGATCAGTTTGGGTTTTTTCTAGTGATTGTACTCGCCTATTTGCCAGATCTAGGTTTTCGGCATATTTTTCCTGTAGTGCTCCAATGTGGAGGTACAGATATGCCGCTATTTTGGCAATTTTACTTTGCTCTTCTTCTACCTTAGGAGCCATGTACAATTCACTAAGTGCCGTGTGTAATGGACCCTGATCCTCCCATATATATAATTCTGTGGCAGTGGCTTTTTCTTTGATTTCCTGCAGCCTAACATTCTGATCCTGCTCTGTCCATTCACACCAGACAAATAATTTGTGCAGTAGGTGTTCTTTTGCCATATTAATTTCTACTAGGATCGACATTCCGGAAATATTAATTTCCTTTCTGATTTACAGGAGTTATTTTATTTTTACAAAACAGGCCAACTCCTTAGAGCGTTTCTATTGAAGGGAGCTTTTACAGTGTAGCACAGTGTGGTAGCCCAACAGGGTTTATGTACCCCGTCAGTTAGTACGCTGTATTAGACTGTCACAAGTGGTATGACTAATTAATAAATCTCGTGACGAGCACCAATCTGTAAGTGATTTCAATCCGGCACTTCACCTAAGTCAATGCCTAGCGTGTAATGCCCAACTGAAATCCTTATTTATTTTGTGCCTAAAAGTTCTTTTATTCTGAACAATGTACCACTTATATCATGCCCCTCTCTTGGATCCCCCCTCCCCCGGTCACACTGAACCAGGAATCAGGCTGGTTTGCAAAGTTAAAATATTTATTTATATATTCACAATATATTCACACTATTTTCAATGAGGATACAATAATCACCAATTGGGTGATGTCACACTAAGCAATCTCTTTAATCCCAAGGAGTAAGAATGAGCAAAAACAATGCAGCACAGCAATAATACTTTTGTGGGTGTGTGTTCAATCAAATAGCAATGTGGTTACTCTTTCCCCCTGCACACCCCTCAACCCCCCAATATGTAATTCTAGAGAGATAGGAGGAGAGAGAACAGGTTTCTGGAATGCAGAATTCAAGCAAATGTCAATCCCAATTTCCCCACAGCAAACACAAGAGAGAAACAGAATTGATTGGCAAACTGTTAAAATGGTTTTAAAGTGGTCTTTGAATGGAATGGGTAAAACACTAAATATGGGCTAAATCACTGAAATTGTTTAAGTTCTAATGGGAGCTGCTTTATATGGTTGCAGACAAACACGAGCAATGATTTGACACCAATAAGCAATGTGCAAACTGAAATTTGTGGTTGGGTGCAATGAAAAGCTATTTTACACGTGTAATATTTTGCCAAAACGAAAATTTGCGGCAAACCTTTCTGTGTGCGATAATCGCAATTTCGGCAATACTATAGGGATTTGAGATGCGGATTTTGGTTCTATGGAAAGCTGTGGATGTTAACTACAAGCAGATGTTTACATTTTGTTTCTAGCATAACATTTGGTGGAGGTCGTTTTTTTAAATATGCATACAATTGGAAAACAGGGATGCGCTTTCAAAAGACAAACAGGATTTCTTTATACTAGGGTCAGACTATGAAGAAGCAAGTAGTACACGGAGCACAGCCACTAGACCAGGATGCCTCTGGATCAAGTTTTTGCCTGCCGAGGAGCTTGCCTTCTTCAGATGAAATATATCAGCGCAAAGATATGTTTAACAATAATATTACAGAAGGAAGATAGTAGGGATAAAATAAAGAGTTCACGCAATTCAAAAATATCTCTAACAATGTCAGGTTCTAAATACAAGAGAGGATGGGTTTGAGATAGGGAATACTATGGACAGTACATAGGCTAGTGACACAGTTCTATACTCTGCATACTCACTATATATATTTGAACAGGACCGTCAGGAATTCTGGTCAGTCAAGATTTCTGGACAGGAATTCTGCTGGGCACACTGGACTGGACAGGGTCTGCAATCAGCAAGGTGCTCTGGTAACCGCATGACAGGACTGGACAGGATCGGCACAGCACGGCACATGATTGGGTTTAATCTGTCCTGGTTCTGCAGATAATTATTTAGCAGGCAAGCAGTTACAGCACAGCCCGGCTGTTTTCTTTGATGTTCCCCTTTGGTGGTGGGATTCTAGTTCTGGAAATTCAAGGCCTAGTTGAAAATGGTTCAACTAATGGAATGGGCCTTTCTGCTTGCAACGTTTCTGGAGTCTGGAGCAAGGAATATTGATCGATCTCCTTCAGGGTGCTTCACCAGGAATCGGTTGGTGGGTGAATCTGTGTGTCTTCTAAGTCCTCAGCTTTCTCTATTTATGCATTTGGTAAAGGGGTGTGTATGCTGGATTATCCTAAGCGTGTCCCCTAGGCTGGCTATAGGCTAGAATCTCCCCTCTCCCTTGATTAGAGGAGAAAACAGGGTGTCCCCATGATGATGCGGTTTTATGAGTCAGAGAATCCTCCCCTTAGCTTTTGAACATGAAATCTACTTTTAGTATAATACATATTTACAATTTTGCAAACTTTATAACAATAACATATCTATATCACATATTTTGTGGCGCAGATGCTCTTCCCATCCCCGTCGTTCTAGGATCTTGTGTCGGCTTCTGACAGAATTCTGCCCTTTTGGGCTGGAACACAATATATAGTTTGTCCAAATATTTGTACAACTATGCGGATTGTATATGGGCATAAGCGTGTGAAGTTTCATGCTTTTGACCTAAATACATTTGGTGTAAAACCACATTTTCTACAGTTACTTCCCAGAACATAGCACAGAGTTCTGCCCCCTCTTAAAATGTGCAGCCAAAAATTAGGTTCAGAAGTCTGGGGTTTCCATATTTTTTACAATTGTACACAGTAAATTATCAGTCTTTTTAGAAATATGCTTTTTGTCCATTGTGAATTAACAAAAGGCTGCCTGTCCCCGCCTCCTTCTCCTTCTTGCATCTCAGAAGCAATCTCTGCCCCCTTCCTTCTGGCAGAGGCCATTTACGATCATCCTTCCTGGTTAGCATCTCCCTGCCTTGGAGGAAGTTCATTGTGCTCTTCCTACAGCAGCCCAAGTTCTCCTCCTCCCCTCTTAAGCAACACAAGGGTGTGAGTTCCTGGTCTAGAGAGCAAAAGGGAGGTGCCTGGCCCTGTGGGGGAAGTTGTTTGTGGTTTGGCTTGGAGACAGGTTTAATTTTAAATGTCATTTTGTTGCAATTTTCTTTGTTTAAATAAACTTGTAATTTTAAAACAAGCAGCTAGAACACTGATTCTAGACTCTAAGCCATGAAGTTGAAATAGTTACAACCTAGGTTACTCTTGATAACAGGTCACTTAGATTTCAGGCATTAGATCTTAATGGTACAAGTTTACAGTTTTAATGCAGGCTTTTGAAACAGTCATTCAGGCGGCCCCTGGTACTGCGCCCAGATTTTGACCGATCCCACAGGCAGGCAAACTTGTGCTGTGGGTGTTTTGATGACCAATTCAGCTTTCCAGGATATTGCAATTTCACAATGATTTCTTGAATTCAGCAAAATGTGACACAGAGCAAGACTATTGGATGTTTGTGGTTGTTTTGTACCAGTATTTTGTATTTTCAGCAACCAAGAAAAGATTTAAAATGCAAGATTTCGGATTTCTTTCAGCAAGCACTGCTTTTCATGCAGGCTCCATTTTTACATGTCGGGCAGCCCAGTGACATGTTTCAGGAGTGCGATCTCAGTTCCACTACTGACAACATGAATGGTCGATTCGGCAAACATCTTTTTGTGCTTTGCAGAGTGCAATTTTCATAGGTTCTGGCGCGCATAGTGGTTTTGCGGCCATTTTGATGATTCTGGCACCATCAGGACACAGGGATGCAGCAGGACAGAGCATAAGTGGGTTAATACATTCCACATCGCCCATGCACCTTCCACTCACCGCCTAGGAAAATGGCACAACCTTTTAAATCCTTGATCGTCAAAATTCTCACCACCTCCTTGTGCCCTCCTAGTCCTATACACAAAAACCTCCCTGGTAACGTCACCTCTATAATGTGTAAGTGAAGAAGAAAAACAATTGGCAATACCTGCCTATTCACAAGTCTTCCCAAAACATTTCCTAATGACAGCGGTCGCTCTACAAATACAAAACACATATATCTACGGCCGTCTTTCTGCGAACAGGGGATACCAATATTTCACATGCTAAATCTATACCTACAGCGTCGCCCTGTAGATAAAACACATCCGCTAGACTTAACCAGAAGAACACCTTCCGCAATTCAAACTAGCTTCAGTTGCTGAGCCCTATACTGAGGGATACCATAATCTATGACCCGAGCTACAACACTCACAGGAAATTCAATAGATACGTAACTTCTGTCATTTGTAATCTGAAACTGTTTGTTTAGGCCAACTGCCACAAGTAATCACCTCAAGATCGAATGCTTCCTAACCACAAATAACTAACCTCCACCTACGTTCCAATACTTCAACAATACTTCAACCATACTCAACTCCATCCCGCACCCAACAGATATTCATTACTCCCTTATTTGCTGTAGGGCTGAGTAAATACTTATACTTTGGGATCCGCTGACTCTGCTCCTTGGCCACCGGCTCTCCCAAAATCTGCCACTTCGCCCCTCTGGTCTGCTGGGCATCCCACGGACCACTGGTGGCAGGATTTTCTCCAAGGTGGCTCCTGATCGCCTCTTCACAGGGTGCATGTCCATGTGATCCTCGTTTTCCGTGGGTCACCTCACAGTCCTCCAGGCATTGCGATGGAAGATGCAGTTTTGTGCCGATCAAATGTAGCAACCCTCCTCTGCTACCAATTTGTAAAATAGTTCAGAGGATCGGGGGTTTGCACCACAAATCACAGCTGAACAGACCCATCCAACCCTCCCTTGGAAATGTCAGAGGACACAGCCACGGTGCAAAGCAGAACTGTCTTTTATTTTCCACCCAGACAGGGACCTTACAGGAAATAGAACAATCTCTAGAAATCACAGCTCCTGAGCCCGTGTCATGACCTTTTATTGTATTATGACATCACAATCTCAACCCTTCCCCAGAAACCTAAGCGCCCATCCCATTGAGTGGTTCTGGTACTATTACCTATAGATATCCCCTCTATGAGTGGTCTAATTGGTCCTTCCATGTCAGGTGGGTTTGCCTGAGACTTCCTCAAAAAATATCTATTACAATGTTGCATTATTGCAAGGTGGCCATTGACCCTTTCCTCATTACATACCACCCCAGGATGTGTGTTCCCTGATTGGCTGGAGCGCGTACCCCCAGACCTGGGACCCTGCTCTGTTCACAGTGCTCAGTGTATCTTTTCATGGTAATGTGAAATACTGTGTGTCCCTATTGTTGCCACTGGTAAAGCCACCTAGCTTGGCAGAGTGCCTGCAGCTTGCAATGTTCGTTGGGCAAAACAGGTAACAGTTCTGTGTGTCTTTGTTGGGATCCGTGTCTCTTCCCTCCACGGGTAAATGGCTATTGTTTGGCTCATCTGAGTCACATTTGTGAGGACTGCAAAACAGAGCTTTTGGGTCTGCTATTATTAAGGATGTATTCTGTTATTTTCCAGGTGGCTTCCTGCCCAGGGAGCCAGGAATGTTCCACTAGCCCTTGTCTTTGGCTGTGAGCACTGGCCCTGTGCTTTGATTTGCAGAGCCTGCATCTCTTTGTTACTTATTCTGAGGTCTGTGGCTTCATGTGAATTCACTACAGTCATTCTATGGTTTTCCTACAAATATATATTGTAGTATTCTCCTTAGGGGTTAGTAGTATTCAGCTATTCCAGGTTTCATATATGTCCCTGAAGTTCCATATGGTTAGTTGCAGTGAGCGGTTGCAAGCATACTCTGTGTTACTTTTCTTGCATTTCTGCATTTGGCTAGTGAAAAGAAAAAGGCTTCTGACAGTATGTACATGTATCTGTCCTCTTATCTACAGAATTGTGTATGCATGTTATTCGTGTGTGCATGTGCCTGTCTGTGTACTTTGGTGCAGGGATGCAAGTTTGCTTTGTGACTAATGTTACTATGTCATGGTGTCACTAATGATGTCAGCACGGCTGTGCATTTATCATGAGTTCACCTGCTCTACTGATGGGGAACCTGTATCCGCAAAGATAATTTTGTATTTGTTTATTATTTGTATCACGCACCAAACTCTGAGGTAACTGAGTGCTTGAAAAACTTAGAGGTTACAAACATAGTAATGCAGACAGGTTACGATCAAGAATGGAGACAACAATAGGGACCCTGGTTACAGGTGGGTCAGTTAATGACATAAGGA
Source organism: Ambystoma mexicanum (assembly GCF_040938575.1). Classification (NCBI taxonomy): domain Eukaryota; kingdom Metazoa; phylum Chordata; class Amphibia; order Caudata; family Ambystomatidae; genus Ambystoma; species Ambystoma mexicanum. The sequence goes on along the minus strand of NC_090932.1, from coordinate 743,468,790 downwards.
GATAATGCACAGTAGTAAAACGAAACAAGATGTTGAACAGTGGCATAGATAGACTGTGGTTGGCTAATATGGTGATTATGTCTTAGTGAGAGGCTCGTTCCTCAGCCAGTTTTTTATGCAGGCTTTAAAGGTGAGGAAGGACGGTTCCTGCCTAAGAGGAATGGGGATAGAGTTCCATCGTTTGGCAGCTTGAACAGGGAAGCTAGCTCCTCAGGCTGTTTTTAGATTGTATCTTGGTATCATCAAGTTGTGGGAGTGAGATGATCTGGTGGTGCGTGTCTGTTGGTGTTTACAAATTTTGTCCGCCAAGTAATTCAGTGCTGAGTTTGTGAGGCATTTGTGCGTGATGGACAGGTTGTGAAGTGAGATTCTGTGTTAGCATTGTGTCTGTGAGCATAAATGTGGCAGGATCTGGGAAGACTAAGTGCTGCTCTTAGAGAGTTACTCTGGAGGGTTCTACGTTATTTTTCCGCCGGATTTTTCATCGCGGGACTTTTCATCGCTGTTTTTTCATTGAAAAATCGTGTTTTTTTAGTTTTTTTGGGGGGTTCCCCTCCAAACCCCCACCTTTATTTAATAATCATACCCTTACACCTATAAAAATATTGATTTAATTTTTAAGCCCCCCCCAAAAAAAAAGATGAGTTTTTTTTCGATGAAAAAAACGGCCATGAAAAGTCCCGCGATGAAAAATCCGGTGCCAAAAGAACTGTATACCCTCTGGAGTACCTGAAGTTTATTTAGATTATGTTCAGAAGAGCCAAGGAATATTGTGTGACAGTAGACAATTTTAGATAGAGCAAGTGCTCTGGCCAGCGTTAAGCAGCTGCTAGTAGATAAGTAGGATTTGCAGCTACAGATCAGTTTATTAGTGTAGGCCGTGGTGGAAGTCACATTGTTGACCAATTTTTTGAGAGATAGAGTTGAATCGAGGTATACACCCAATGTTTTTATCTCTTTGGAGACGTGGATTATGTTGCTGTCAATGACGAAAGTAGAATATCTGGTGTCGAGTTCATGCAAGCGTGCCTGAGTACCCACAATCATCAGCTCAGTCTTGTCTTCATTGAGGCAATGGCTATTGGTGGCCATCCAGGCTTGGATTTCAAGATAGATATTATTTAGCAGTTTGGGGTCATGGTCATAGCAGCCAGTGAGGGGGATGAGGACTTGAGTGTTATCTGCATAGTTGGTGTAGATGACACCCAAGTTATCCAGTCGATCGAAGAGTAGCTTCGTGAATATGTTGTGTAAAGTGGGTGACACACAGGAACCCTGAGGGACACCACACAACATCGGAGTGAGGTCTGCTGAGGCTGAGGGAGAGATGACTCTGGTGGTCCGATTTCATAGGAAGGATTTAACCCAGTCGGATGCTTTGGTGGAGAATGCTGCCGCTTGCGACGAGATCGAAGGCCGCAGATAAGTCGAGGAGAAAGAGGATTGCTAACGTACCTTGGTACTTCGCTTCGTCCATTTGGATCTTTAGGTCTAGGAGGGCTGTCTCAGTTCCATGTCTAGATCTGAAACCTGATTGTCTAAGTCCTAGGAGTTCATCCTCCACTAGATGCTTCTGAATTTGCAGATAGGCCACACGATCCAAAATGTTTAGAAGGAATGGGACGGTGGTGATGGTCCTATAGTTTGTGGGGACATTGGGATCGAGGTTCGTTTTTTTTAGTAGAGGCACAACCCAAGCTTCCTTGAGGTTATTAGGCACCTGATTGGAAGCGAATGAGGAATTTATCAGCCTGGTAATGAAAGGGGCTAGGTTTTTAGCTCCATCTTTAATGATCTTGGCAGGGCAGATATCGCCTTGGCAGTGGGATGGTTTTAGGCTTTTTATAATTTCTTCGACTTCCTTTGAAGTTACTTGCGAGAAGGTGAAGGCTGTACATGGATGGGCTGTTTTATCTGGGTCAGGGGTGGAACTGATGGTAAGGCTTGCCTTTTTAGCTTTGATCTTGTTTTGGAGTAGGGTAATATTGTCTGCCAGAGCTTGCTGGATTTTAGTACACCACTCTGCGTTGTTTGTCACAGTCTTGTGTGGGTGGTGCAGGGGATTTGAGCTCTTTAAGGATGCTGAAAAGTTCCTTTGTACTGGATTTTGCATTGTTGATTGTAGAGTTATAGGTTTCTTTTTTTGCAGAGAGGATGGCCGCTTTTTAGATAGAGGACGCTGACATGAATGCCGTTTTGTTTGTGATGGAGTGATATTTATGCCAAGTGGATTTGGCTGATCTTTTTGCGTTTCTAAGACTTTTTAGTTTGGGGGTGAACCACTTGTTGAGGTGAGCCATGGGTTTGGCTTTCCTAAGTTTGAGCGGGCCACAGTGTCTAATGCACTTTTAAGAGTTTTTTTGTATAGGTCTACCAAGTTGGGAGGGTCGAGGTTACTGAATTTAGACTCATTGAGGATGTCGCTAATGAGAGGCTGGAGGCTGTCTAGGGTCATGTTGCGACAGTTTCTGGATAATGAAGGGGGTGCTAATGAAGCTTTAGCAGGAGAGGATCCAGGGATGGAGAATAGGATGAGGTGATGAACTGACCATGCAACGGGTTTATTTTGGATGATGGAAATAGAGCAGTTGAGTTCAGACACCCAATCCAGCGTGCTGCCTTTGGAATGGGTGGGTGATGTGATTCTATGTATAAATCCCAGGTTAGAGATGGTGTAATCCACGGTTAGGGCGTGAAGGTCATTAAGGTCCTGGAAGCCAAGGTTCAGGTCTCCTAGGAGGATAGTTTTGGATCCAAGTTTGTTGTGAGTGGAGAGGAGGTTCAATATGTCATCCTCGAAGGAAGGTGAGGAGCCAGGGGGCTATAGACAAGATGCAGGAGTATAGTATTGGTGGGTGTTAGAGTTAGTTTCAATGATAGGAGCTCCGCATAGGGGAAGCTGGAATGGGGAATGGCTCTGAGGACTAGGTGAGATTTGGCAATGAAGGCCACTCCACCACCTTTGCCTATAGTTCTGTCAGCTCTGATAATGGTGTAGCCTTCCGGTAGTGCTAAGGAGAGTGCAGGACTTGCTGCCTGGTGTAGCCAGGTTTCTGTGACAGCCAGAAAATCAAGGCTGTTTGAAATAATAAGATCAGCGATCTCTGCAGCATGGGCCACAAGGAAGCATGCATTGATGAGGGCTCCTTTGATATTAGAAGATGGTGGGATGGTGTTGGGTTCTTTGGGGGTTGCATTGAGGTTGGAAGGTGGGTTGGGAGGTGTGGGAGTGCGGTTCCTGGAGAGAGGCCGAGCTAAGTCGCTGCTAATGTTGAGAGGAGGGTTTTTGGGCTTAGTGGTACATTTATGGTTGGGGGAAGCGAGAGCCTAGCCTCTGGTTCCAAGTGCAGACTGAGAGTGGGATGAGTGGCGTTGGTGGTTTGGCAAAGCGATGTACCCATTCAAGAGGGCTGAGTGGGTCACTGGTTACTGTATTTGAGGGTTCTAGGTTAGTTGGTCTGAGATTGGGAGGAGGAGGTAGAAAGTGGGTTGGTGTGACTGAGTGGTTAGGTGTGAGTAGAAGAGGTGGTAGAAAATGTGTTGGTGTGACTGAGTGGACTAGAGGAAGGAATGAGGCCAGGGCTGATGTGGCTCTGTTGAATGAGGACATGGTGATTTAACAGTGGTCTGGCTTGGGCCAGATAACAAAAATGGGTAAACGTCTACAATAGGCTGATTCAGAGGATAACAGGTGGGCCAAATATATGCAGTAGGCTGGTCAAGAATTAACATTGTGGACAAGAGATATGCAATAGGTTGATTCAACAGTTTATCAAAATGGCTAAATATATACAATAGGCTGAATAAGTAAGGAAGATGGGTAATTATATGCAATAGGCTGATGCAGACATTAACAAAATTGTCAGAAAACATGCAGTAGGTTGATTGAGAGGAAAACAGATAGGCCAGGTAAATGCAGTAGGGTGGTCATGAATTAGTAATGTGGACAAGAGATATGCAGTAGGCTGATTCAGCGGTTTTACAAGATGGACCAGTTATAAGCGATGAGCTGTTCCAAAATTAATAAACATGCAAAAAATATGCCAAAGGCTGATTTGAGCGTAAGTAAGATGGGCAGTTAAATACACTGGGCTATCTCAAGAGTAAACAAAGTAGGTGGAAATAAACATAGGCTGAATCAAAGTTAACAGGGAGGACCCAGTAAATGCAATAGGCAGATTTGTGGGTTAACACAGTGTGAAAAACATATGCAATCAGCTGATTCGAACACTGGAGATAATGGATAAAGTAATCACAATAGGCTAGTACAAGCGTTGAAACGGTGGGCAAACTAACAGCATTAGGGTGCACATGGGTTACTGCAGTTAATTGGATGCACACAGTGATGAACGGATCGGTATATGGGTAGGATATTGCGCGGGCTGTTTACGCTGTGTTTAGCTCATAGCAGGTTGGTGACGGGATTATATCCTTGGCATTAGTATGTCAGGTAGGGCTAACGTTCAGAGAGCAGGGTTTTTGAGCTGCATGGGAGGTCTGGGGATAAGGGGGCAGGAATTGGCCTGCATTTCTGTTTCAGGTGTGACAAGTTAATTAGCTCTGAGGATTCTTGGTACCTGCCAGCAAAATCAAGTGAGAAAAATACAAGTACCAGAATCCTCAGAGCTAATTAACTTGTCAAACCTGAAACAGAAATGCAGACCCACCTGAAAAACACAGAAACTCAGCCTCCCTGAAGATTGATGAAGTCATGAAAATGTGCGTTAGGAGGAGAAGCTAAAGACTGGTAACAGAGCGGCTGCCTTCACATCTTTAAATATCAGCTGGATAGGGCTTGGAAAAATGCCTAAGAGAATATCTTCTCACATTCGTGGAATGCACCGGTCCACCTCGGGGTTGGTCAAACAGTCACTGGCATCTGTCATTTCTCATCTTTCAGCAGTCATGCAAATAGGGGGCACAAGGGCCATTCCAGGGACCCTCTCTTCAGAGTCCAGTGTCAATACTCCACTTGTTAGGCTTTGCCCACAATTGGCTGTGATCTACACAGTCAAAAGCTCTTGAATAGTCTACAAATACGATGTAAAGTGTATTGACTTTTTGTGCAAGAGTGTTATGAATAAGGTATTGCATTGGCTGGGAGGGTAGCTAAGGTGCGACTATCTCGCCTTGGAAGCAAGACGATGCAGAGCAACACAGGTTTGATCCCTGAGTCCGCTCTTAGAAACCTCTAGGTATTAAGCGCATTATAAATAACCAATTCCAATTTACAAATTGACCATATATTAAGATGCAGTCCCATTTTTCTACAAAACCTGTCTGGTGGAGCGAGCGACGACGTTTCGCATCGGCCCATTGGCTTAACCTACCCAACAGCAGGTTATAGAAGATCTTTCCTGGGGCCTCCAACATAGCCAAGAGTCTATAATTGGTGGGGATCTCCTGTGCCCCCTTTATAACATAGGAATTAATAGCGATTTACACCATGAACTTGGTTCCCATCCCAATCTTTTGGAATAAATCACTCAGTATTATAGCCCACAGCCAACGGTCCTGTTTAAGACTAAATTCGACAACCTATCTGGCACGAGCACCCTAGAAGGCTTAGCCTTGATCATTAGCTCATAGATATTGTGTACTGCAGTCCCCACATCTGTTGTGAGGGCAATGGGAGCAATTTGCTTAAACGCCCAACCAACTGGTTTACAATACATTTCTTAAATGCACCTCTCCCACTCAATTTCTGTGATAGGGTTAATCTCATTCTTCATAGGGGCTTTAGAGAATTTTCTGACAAATTACCAAAACTGCTTACTGTTGTTCGTTCTAAGTAAATTATGGATCCTTTCCAGTTTGCAATCTTTGCAGATTTTGTGCACCTTTTCATCCAGTTTTTATATCTAGTGTGTAGGTTAGACAACATGTCCCTACTCCTTGAGTTCTAGAGATGCCCTTTCTTTGCCGGTTTTTATTCAAAAAATGACTGTTGTGCAACAAAGCTCTTTTTTGTTAGCTATTATGACATCAAAATCATTCCCACAATGATATGCATAGTGAATTCGTTGTCACACTATCTTTTCTACATCCAACATTGGAGCAAACTCTATGGCCACTCTATCAGTGATCAATCACCTTTTTCTCAGTCCAAATAGCCCTATTTTCCTGGGTATTTGTTTCACAATGTCCTTCCAACTGTTTACAAGGAATAACATTTATCACTCTATTTATCAATTGCTACCTTAAATATTTTATGATCACTAAGTACAATGGCAGACATTCTCCCGTATCTGAAGTGACGAAGAACTAGCCAAAACAACGTAGTCCACTCGACTAGCAGTCGTTCCATTTGTCCAAGTTAAATATTCATCCACATTCCTACCTCCAACAGGGTTAAGGTAGTCTATTCCATATGCTTATAGAAAACAAATCCAACTTAGACCGTGTTTATATTGCAACATATGATAAGCTCTGTGACTGAATACTGGGAGACCAACAACACTACTTGCCCTTCGTCATGACCTTTATCACAATACGCATTGAGATCCCCACATATCTACAATATTTCACTGGCAGCACAAGAAACACTCAGACTCTCAAAGGTGGTTCAAGGGTTTGTTTTTTAGAATCTTCTTGGGCCTTAGGGCTGTTCCTCTCTCCTCTCTATCTCCTCTTATAAAGCACACCCTTCTAACACACGTGTCCCTTATCCCAGGCTAGTACATAAAGAAGGTTGACCCCCACTGTTTAAAGCCTACCTTGCACTAACTTTGAAAACATGAAGGCTGATCTGCATTACCCAGAGACGTAGCCGGGATTCTCTAACAAGTTGGGCCTGAAGTTAATGTAGTTAGGCCCACTGCATTGACATTAAAATCTATAAATGCCCACAGAGTGTGGCAAAGTGGGCATTTAAAGATGTTGGTTGTGCCCTGCCCACTCAGTCCGTATCCTGTATACACTTCTGGCCTTACCTAATTGAAGCTCCCTACACTATACAGATGTTAGTGTCCTAATGACATTTTGGGAAGTGTGCCTTACAGCTACCCTGCTGGATGGAATCCTTAGCTTACATTGATTGCAATCCTGGATCTGGCTTAGATTTATTGCAAGGGAGTTCCACAGCCTAGGGCCAGCCACAGAAACTGAACGTCCTCCATAACGATCAAGACAATACCGTGGGATTTTAAGCAGGAACTGTGAGGCTGATTGTAGAGATCTAGTAGGGTAGTAGGGCGTTATTTTACTCTGCTAGGCTTTACAGCCTTTGTCCTGTTGGGCTGGATGGATAAGACATGAAGACTTGAATTGTATATGTGACACAATAGATAGCCAGTGCAATTTACATCTAGCTAACAACACTGGTTTACCATAACGAATACCTGTCGTCATTCGAACTGACGCATTTTGAAGAGCCTGTAAATGCTTCAGCACATAACCTGGCTGCGCAAGCAGTAGAACATTGCAATAGTCAATGCTGCCATTTATAGTAGCAGCAACTACTTAAGCATGAACATGTTGGGAATAAAAAGCAAGACCTTTTTAGTGTTTTTAGCTTGAAGAAGCCACTGCTACAGATAGCACTGACCTGAGCTTCCGTAGATAGTGAAGAAGAATATTTCACCCCAAAGTGTTTTACAACTTTTACTGGGGTAGGGAGCCGGCCAAGATCAAGTGGTCAATGTCCAGCAATGAGGAGAAAGAAAGGGACCTACTGTTAGTATCTTTGCTCATTTATTCTGTGCCAGTTTAGGCTCATCCAATTGCAACTGATTCTAAGCAAGTTTTTAATCATGCAACTTTAGTGCCATGGTCCAGGTCAGGTCTAAAAAGAATCTGTCTGTCATCTGCATAACAAAAAAAATGAAAATCAAAAGAATGGATGAGGTGAACCAAAGGGTGAGCATACATATTAAAAATATTTGGGGAAAGTGCAAAGCCCTTGGGAACTCTGCAGGGAACAGTCATAGATGGAGATCTAAAGGCAGATAGTGAGATGGTTTGTTTTCGGGAATAAAGAAAATAAATACGCCAGTCATAAATACTCCTGCAAATGCCAGTATTTTGCAGTCTGGGTAGAAGAATCGAGTGGTCAATCGTGTTGAACGTGGAAGACAGGTCCAATAAAATCAGACCTGTCACATTGCCCTTGTCTCTAATCTTGACCAAATCATCAGCATTAAGACTAGTGCAGAAGCAAGTCCGAAGAAGTCCCGCTTGGCCCGAGTTCCTGCTTCTTTCGTGTTGAAGACTTGCAGCGTTTTGCTTATACTACTGTAAAATTACATCGCCCAGAAGGTGACTAAGCACTAATAGTGCTAAGGACTTGAGGATTTTATACCTCTGTACACTTTTAGCATTATTTTTATATACCATTTTGTTTTGTTTAGGCTAACTGCACATAATACGTGCGCCGCCTACTTAAGCAGACTGCCGCGCACATCGCGCGTGCGCATCGAAGCAAGTCCAAAGAAGTCCCGCTTGGCCGCTTAGACGTGGCGGCGCGGTGACTCAGTGGGCATGGCTTCTTGTTATAAAGTGAAGCTTTATCAAACCTATTTTGCGGATGTTGGGCTCTCCTTTTCCTTGCTCGAAAGTGGCAGTTTTTAAGTGTGAAGTTAATTGTTTGTGTATTGTATTTTATTTTATTTTCTCTTCTTGTTGACAATCCTGATTGAGTTAAAGCTCCACTCTTATACGGCTCACTATTCAAAGGTTTAAGGAGTTTATTGATTGTATTTATTGTATTTTTTTTTCCTCTTCTTGTTGACAACCCTGATTGAGTTAAAGCTCCACTCTTATACGGCTCACTATTCAAAGGTTTAAGGAGTTTATTGATCGGCGTGGAGGCCGGGGATGCAGTTTTCATAATTGGTAATGTCATGCGTCGTATACACTTTAAAATCTGGTATGCCTACTACGCCTGACATACCAAATTTACAAAGCAGTGCTTGTAGGACCCCTACTAGTGGCCCATTGTTAAAAACTGGTGATAAAATTAAACGTGCCACACGGACATCAAGAAAGAATATCACCCTCACGCCTGTGATGCAAGCGCCGCCAATTGACAGAGATATTTGAATATTTTGTGAAAAAATGCCAATTGACGGTAACTAGTCAAGCCTCTCTGCAATCAGAGCTTGCTGACCCGTTACACTCTAACACAGAAACACCTGTGGGTCCAATCATGATTAACTCTAATATTAAAGTGGGAGTACCTAGTGCTGTTATCTCAGATCAAACTATCTTGACTATCCCGCAGACTCCTTTGAAAACTGATCAGCGTAAGAGAACTTTTTCTATAGTTCAAGAAGAAGCCATCACTGGTATTGAAACAATAGCTGATCCGGAGACTGTTGTGGAAGTCAATGATGAAAATGTGAGAGGTACTCCCATGGGTGCTATTTCCTTGCATGCTAGTATTGGGGATCTTGAAAGTTCTAGGTTGACTAATGTAACGGATTATCATCTCCCATGCTCCATGGACTCTATTAGGCACGTAGTGGATGATTCTTACATTCAGCCCACCCCTCAGCGTTGTTTATCAAGTGGTAAAGTTGTTGATTCTGCTGGTAATTTGGCCTTAATAGAAATCACTTTAGGGGCAGTTAGACAGGAAGATCACACAGCAATCTGTGAAAATTGATCAAATTACCGAATGGATGAGATGTGTTTCCCTGGACCCCTTGAAGCTGGACATGAATAAGAACATGGTAGAGAGAATTACAGCGTTGGAGAAAAATCTAGAACATATTAAGTCCCACTCCTTTGAGTCTTTGGCATCGGCTCTGCCCATGTTCCCTCAGGTGATACGACCTGTGGAGTGCATAGAAGATATGAATGGCTCTTGGGTTGGTGTTGATTCACCTGTGGGAAACGTGCCTATTGATGTTGGTCATTCCGTAGATGTTGGCCAATTCGAGGTGTTCTCCCAACAGGTACACAAGAAAAATCAAAAAACATTGTTAGCGAAAAAAAACAAAAGCAACAATGCATAAACCAACTTCTATGGTGAAGATTAATAAATCTAATAAAAGGAGTATGCAAGAACGAGTTATGCCCTCTTCTGAGATAGCCCAAGTTGGACTATCCACATTTGTGGATCTTCAGCCAGAAGAAGTGGAAACTTCAAATGTGACCTCCATAGCTCCAAATGTGGTTAAGGAGTTGCTGAAGGTGGTCAAATCAAGTAGTCTTGAAAAAACAGATGAGCATTCCGCTCAACCCCTTTCTACTGGTTATGAACCCTTGAATGCACTTGTAGAATTACTTGAGAACAAAACATCTGAGTTTAAACAACCTAAAAAACCTTTGTCTGATGTTGCCATCTCGAACAATTCAGCTCAAACAGATATAACTAGCATAAATAGTAAAATTACCTCTGTACCTGCACGCGATTTAGGATTTGAAGATCGCATGACAGCAATTAAGACTGCTGTGGATGCCTATCTGCTCCAACGCATTTCAGAGGCTTTGCCTTGCGTCATTCCTGTCGACGCACCTCAAGATTTTCGGCCTGTTAAGATTGATGCAAATCGAGTATCTTATGCAGAATGTAAGTAATGAAGACTTGACTGCATATTCGAAAGATTGCACCAGATCTAAGAAGAAGAGTAATGCCCGTGGTTCCTCCTTTAAAGAGGCACCATTGAGAAGATCTGAAAGTGATTCAAATTCCAAGGTCAAAACTAATCAGCAGAAATATCAAAACAAAAATAGCTTTGATGCCTTTCAAACATTGATCATGAAATGCCGTGATGGCCCGTTTGAGAAATACGATCTACGTCCCTCAAGCATCTTAAATATCTTTGGAGATATTGAAGCATTAGAAGATCTGACCTCGAGTGACTTCGATCAAGTCGAATTTGTATGTGATAAAAATCTTTCAATAGTTCGGCTTTGGATTAAATCAGGGTTGGTCCGTAACACCTTATGGAAGGCAGAAATGGAACTTTTCAATATGGGCTTTTTATTAGCCCTAGATCCAGAACGCCAAGATGGAAATTTAGCTGATGTAAGCTCGGCTAAATCTAATTTGTCACCAGAGTTAGAGTACCTATGTTCATTCTGTGTTAAATGGAACAGCTTGCAGCAAGTATTTACATCAAAAGCTCAATCGTAACCATTAACTAGAGAGAAAAGAGAGGAACTCTCTCTAGCATGTTGGAACACAAGATGTTTTTTGCATTTGCCGTGGGACAAGGATGAGGAGCAACATTTTTTGACATAGTGGCGCTACAGGAAACTTGGATGCTGAAGGATCCTGTATGGGATGATCATGACTTCATTTTGTTACCAGTCGTCACAGCAGGCAAAGGCGGACCAACTTCGGGCCTGATGGTGGCAGTAAAATCTAGCAGGGGGTTTCAAATTTCTGCATTATTCAACCTATATCGTAACCCCACGGGGATTACAGATGCCGCTTTTTACAATGCACTGTCTAACCGCCTCGAAAAAATTGCTAAGGACAATAATATCTCTGCTACTTTGGTGGTGGGTGACTTAAATCTCAATTGTATGCAGACAGAAAACAAGAAGCTAAGTTGAGAAAGCCAGAGATGGATTACTTTCATGAAAGAACAAATCTACGGATGGCCAATGGGTCCATGCAAGGTGTCATCCCATCAAATCACACTTGGGAAAGAGGTGGGTCTAAGTCCACGATTGATTACATCTTCATAAGTGACAGTATATTTATAACTGCCAGTACATTTGCAGTTATTAAACAAATTAAAAGTGATCACCACCTGCTATCCTTGCATCGGACTATATTAGACCAAAAAGCCCTCAAAGTACAGAAATGGTTAAAACAAATGTTAATGGTTAATAATGCTAAAAATCGGTTTAGATGGTCAAAAGATAATCTAATTACACTAAATGCTGCTATCATGAATGGCCAGTGGTTGAATGAGTTTGTAGATATTTTAGACACATTCAGAAATATTCTACCATGTTCTAGTAACCAAACCAACACTCATAATCATGGGTTTGATCCTCTTCTCCAACAAGAGGAAAGCTGCCTATGGAAGAGAAATTTGTAAATTATGTAAATTATCTTTGGTAGAGAGAGATAAGGCTCTTAAATCTGCTAAATGCTCTTACCGTATTTGGGTACGCTCTAGAAAAGCCAAACGTTTTCAAGCCGATGGAAAACTTTTCATGGCAGCCTGTTACAACAAAAACTCAGCACAGGTTTGGGAACTGTTAAATAAATGTAACACTAAGACCCAAGTTGATCATCAAATCAATGGGGTTACTGAAGCACAATGGCTTACACACCTTTACCAAACTTTATGCTGATGAGCAAATGGGTGATTTAATCTACACCAATAGATCCTCCCCTTGTTGGCATCTAGATTGTTCTGAAGATATTGTCAGAGAATTCAAAAATCGATGATCATCATCACGAGCAGCAGGCCCGGATGGGTTAACTAATTATATGTTTAAACAAAACCTACGACACTGGGCGGTTATTCTCAACAACACTTTCAAACATATTCTATTATCCAGAAACCTACCCTCGTCTTAGCGCTCTTCACTGATCATCCCGATATATAAAAAAGGAGATTGCAAGAACCCCAAAAGTTATCGTCCTATTGCATTGCTTGATGCACCTGGCAAAATATGCTCACGCCTAGTGCTAAATGATTTTAATACTTGGACCATCCAGGCAATTCAGCGGGATCCAAAACAAACGGGTTTCGTTGCTGGGTTGGGGACTGCTGTAAACTTGATCACTCTGAATTCCATTAAAATTCAAGCCCAAGTAACCAAACAACCAATTTATTTTGCTTTTGTGGATCTGCACTCCGCCTTCGATTCAGTTTCTCGATCTAAATTTATGACCAAACTTACCGAGGCGGAATGTCCAGCATTGCTGTGCGTAATCTTTTATGCATTACATTCAAGTACCTCTGTGCAGATAAGGCTGACTTCTATGGGCCTGTTGTCAGCTGCTATTGCGGCAGAAAGAGGGCTGAAGCAGGGATGTATCCTTGCTTTGGCCCTCTTCAATTTTTTCATTAATTATGTTAAATGGATTTTTGCTAAGGTGGGGGCAGATGCTCCAAAAATGAATGGTGTTGAAGTAAAAGCTCTATGGTACACAGACGATTTAGTATTAGTGTCCAAAACACCAATTGACCTACAGAATTTGTTAACAGCACTTTGTAATTATTTTACCATCAATGAGTTGGTTGTTAACATCAAAAAACCTCAAATTGTACTTTATGCGCCCAGAGTATCTCGAAGAAATAAATTGGAGTGGAAAATTGAGAATATTATCATTGAGGTGGTGCCAAACTATATATATTTGGGTCTTATTTTTGACGGCCTTCCTTCCACCCACTCTCAATTGCGAAAAATCGTGCAAAAATTAACCTCAGCCATATCCCAGCAAGATTAATTTTATTTAAATATGGCAAATTTTCCATCAAGTCAGCCATAATGTTTTGGACTCAAAATGTAACACCTACATTATTATATGGTCTTGAATCACAAAAAGTAATCCAATCGTCCTTTTTGAATCAATTGGAAGCAAAATTCTGGCAGTCAACCCTTCATTTACCACAGGGCACTCCAGGTCCTTGGATGCGATATGAGTTGAGATTAACTTCATTGATGGCCATGTATAATTGGCATCTGTGTAGCTTATTTCGGAAATGTTTGCTCTCAGCTGTGAATGACTCCACGTTAGCGGTTGTTTCGAACCATATGCTGTCTTCACATCATGCGTTTCCTAAATTGTGGTCTAAACATATTATTTCTGTAATGGTAAATGCTGACATCACCATTGATACTCTTGTCTCTAACCCAGACCGTGCTAAGAAAAAACTGTATATGACGGACTGGATAGACACAAGAGCCTCATGTTTGAAATATAAAGATTTTAATAATCAATTATTTGGCCCAAAGAGATACAGAGATATAGAACCCTATCTCTGTAGGGTACCAACTCCTTTTCTGAGAAGTGCAATATTACATTTTCGTTTCAATTTATGGCCCACACGTGATGTCCAAACTTGCAGAAAATGAATGAAGTAGACTGTCCTGCGCTTATGGGGCTGAAACAAATACACTTTATCAAGCATATGGAATATTTTGCTCTTATGAAGCCAGAAAATAGGTGGTTGGCAATAGTTGCCACTAAGGTTACGAGTATTAGAATAGTGACAGTAAACTTTTTGAATGCCTTGAAATTGAAAGAAAAGATATGAATGTGATTCTGACCAAACTATGGGCCTCATTACGAGGCGGGCGGTAAGTGATTACCGGCACCGGTAAGGGCACCAGTAATCCCTTACCTCCCTACTATGAGTTCCCTTTGTGGGTCCTGACGGGATCCGCAAAGGGATACCGTGGTCAATAACGGTACCGCAATTTGCGGTACCGTTATTGCCGCCTTCCCCCTTCCCATTGAGCCCTATGGGGGCTCAAATGGGAATGGGGAATGGCTCTGGTGAATGGGGAATTACCAGTCCCGCCGACCTCGGAATGGACCGGTAATTGCTCCATCCACCAGACCAGATTCGGAACGATTTTGGAGGCAGCCATGGCGCTAATAGCGCCATGGTTACCTCCAACCTCGTAATGAGGCCCATTATCTTGTTATATATGTAAGAGCTGATGACACTCTGAATAATAGTTGCATCTGTTATAGTATGACATTTCATTGAAGGAAATATCAAGAGATGTTTTATGCGAGATGCTGCTAATTTAGAGCTAAAAGAAAATCACTTTAAGCTTATTTTATTGTGTTTTTATGATATTTCCTTTGCTGACATTTTAAGAGTGTTTTTCGTTTAAAATATGTTGAATCATTGCTTATACTTGTAACAGCTTGTTCTTTGCTTTGTTTTTTGTTCTTTTTGATTGATTATTATGTGTATTGTTTCCTTTGTTATTTTTTTTATTGATGAAATTATTAATGAATTTATGTAATGATTGAAAAAGTTGATTAATTTCAGCTAAATTCAATTAAAAAAAGCTAGTACAGATTTGGTGCCCATAAGTGGGTGAAAACCAAGTTGTTCAGAATCCAAAATTTGGTTGTCTTTCAGAAAGTCTCTAAGCTGTGGTGTGACCTGTGCTTCCAGCATTTTCATGAAAAACAATAGCAAGGATATGGGCTGATAACTAAAAAGTATTGCCACATCTAAATTAGACTTCTTTAGCAGTGAGACAATCAAAGCAATGTAAAATTTACAGGTATAGCTCCAAATATAGGTCAGCCGCCCCGGACACACCCCACGCAATCCCTGCACCACCCCGATCACACAACGCTGACTCATCAATGGCCTCCTCTGCCCATCCAAGGAAAGGCATCCATTTGCCCTCCTTACATGGAAGTCAAAGCTCACCTGCACTTCCAGTGCTGACCACCTACCCGACTCATGACATAATGCCAGAACCTCTTTAGCCCAAGCCAACCTCACCTATACTACTCCCACTGCCACAGACCCTAAACAGGGCTCTCTGTCCATAAAGGGAGCATTAATCAATGCTAGATCTATGACTGCCCATGCACTAGACATTGCTGACCTTATAACTGATTACAACTTAGACTTGCTAGCCATTTCGGAAGCCTGGCTCCATGCAGCCTCTGGCCCTGCTCTCTCCCTCGCTCTTCCCCAAACTACACCCTCTCCCGCAAAAGATAGATCAGATGCAAGAGGAGGTGGGTTAGCCATCATAGCCAAAGACACCCTAACCAATAGAGACACCAATATGCACATCTTACAATCTGGAGGCCTATTGTCAATCAAACTCACCCTCTCACGCACAGCTAGAGCAACTACTCACCTAATATACCGACCTCCCGGCCCCATACTTTCTTTTGAAGATGACATCTCCACCATCATCTCTGCCAACTCCAAACTGACTTCCAAAAGCTTAATCCTTAGAGATCTAAACCTAGGCCTCCACGACACCACTGACACTAATGTCCTTTCCTTGGCTAACATCTTGGACACAGCTGGGTTCATACAGCGTATCATGCTTCCTACCAATAACAAAGGTCGAATCGTAGACTGGCATGCAGACTTATATTGCAACATCACTGTCTTCTCCAATGTACCCTGCCCTTAGTCTGATCACAACATGATCACTTTCCAAATTCCCACGCAGAGACAGCACTCCAAACCACCATCACTGCACCCAATACAAACTAGGAATTCTAGGAACATCACACATGCAAGCATTCTAGGTTACATGTGTTTGTATAGAATATTTACCATCAAAAATAAAATACATCAAAATGTAATCAACGAAATATGATTAATCGAAGCAACATGTAAGTAGTTAAAAGAGCCTATCCATCGAAACCTATGCATCGACAATGTGCAGAGGTTAGATGGAAACAAATAGCCTAAGAGTAAAGCAACCAATGTGAACACGTGATGGAAAGTGACAGTTCATTGTAACATTGCTTTCTGTTTATAGTTTTTGTGGTGAGAGGATCGAAAATATAACAGAAGCGAACTCAGTAAACATTGTTTGTCCAAGCCATTGGTAAGCAATTTATTTGACAAACAAAATGTCAAAGTATCGATAAAATAACAGAGGATTGATACTGTAGACTTAATAATATAGGTTTCTTTTGTTTTGAAAAATGTCAGAATATATGTAGTGTGTTACCTCTAAAATGGGAAAAAAGAACTTGCTTACATGGGATACACATGTAACCAGAAAAAGCATGTGAATGAACAAGTAACCTGGAAATGTTCAGAGTATTTTAAAAACAAATGCAAGGTAAGAGCTATCAGTCACGGCAAAAACGTGATTCACCAAATTGAGCACAATCATTTACATGACGGCACTAACATTATGATAAAAAAACAATCAGCAACATAAAAAAAAAAGCTAATGAAAACATGGAAGAGGCAAGTGGATCTGTCGTAAAACACATCTGCACTAAACTACCGTTTCAGGTCGCTGCACAAATGTCACAAATGAAAACACTACAAAGACAAATAA
Source organism: Ambystoma mexicanum (assembly GCF_040938575.1). Taxonomy (NCBI): domain Eukaryota; kingdom Metazoa; phylum Chordata; class Amphibia; order Caudata; family Ambystomatidae; genus Ambystoma; species Ambystoma mexicanum. The sequence continues at coordinate 743,451,858 of NC_090932.1, read as the reverse complement.
ACAAACAAAGACAATTAAAAAACAAGTTTCCAAAGGTGCCTGAAAAGTATGATGTAATTGACATAACACCGGAATCACAAGTCAGAGAAAAAAGGAATTTTTTTTCACTGTTAAATAAAAATGTACATGAACAAAAATGACTAATATGCGGTACTACATGTAACATGGAATGCCTAAAAAATTCTACATTCTGGCATATTGATGCCACATTCAAGGTATGACACAAACCATTCGGACAATTTGATAGCATTCATGGAATGAAAGCAAACTCTCTTGTCTGTCTAATCTATGTCCTAATGCCAAATAAAATGGAAGATATGTACAAACTCATTTTCAAATTCATTCGAGACAACATTTCCCCAAAGTCCCTGTAAATCACAATACTAGATTACGAATTACAACAGATCAAAGCATTCTCTGAGACTTTTCAATCATGTAAAATACAATGCAGTTTTTTTCATTTTACACAGGCAGTTTGGAGAAAAGTACAAAACTTAGGAATGCAATCAAGATACATTGGCGATTTGCAATTTCAACATAACATTAAATTATTGTTTTCATTTGCATTTGTACATATGGATCACGTAGAAAATTATTATGAACACTTAACAGAATCAGAGTTTTTCAAAAACAATGAACAGTACCTCAAATCACTTTTAGATTACTTTGACAGCACTTGGATCGGACAATTTACGCCAAGTGGTACAAGAAGGAAAGCCAGATATGATTAAAAAAGTGTGCAACTGCTTCAATTCTTTAATAGAAGGACATGCCAGAACCAACAACAAAATGGGAGGGTGGCACAATGGACTGATTCAATCATTTAAAACACACAATCCAACAATGTTAATAGCACAGACAATATCTAAAGAAAAAACCCCAAAACAACGCAAAAAATACAGAGACACAGAGGAAAGGCTGAGTCAGTGCATACTAAATTTCGAAAAAGTGGACAAAGTAACGTACCTAAACAGTGTGGCATTCAATATGAAATGTTAATATAACCAAAAAAACTTACCAATTCCAGTGGCATCCACAAGAACATCCACAAAGGAAATACCAAATCCAAATGACACAAATTCCAAAATTCCAAGAAATAGCAAAAAAACCATTAAAAAAACCAAAACCAAGAACTAGAAAAAACAAAAACAAAGAAAAAGAAAAATAACCGATGAGTCATATAGTACAGAAAAAAGCATCCTATAATCCGCAAAAAATCCACGATAAACAAAGTCCAGAATCAAGAAAAAATTCACTATAAACACAGTCCAGAACCACGAAGAATCCATAAAAAACAACTATCCGAAGGAAAAAAAACAGGAACCTTTTATAAAACCATTTAAAAATTAAAATCCAAAGAAAACAGGAACTCCAGGAGAAACATCCAACGCGAGCAAATTAACTTCCAAAATGGCCATTACGTCGTACGTACGTCGTACGTACCATAGAAATACATAGAAACACATTGATTCCTATGAAGAAACAAAGGAGAACAGCGACATCCACTGTCCAAAAAATACATCTATTATTTGATTATTTTAAATATGAGGACAGTTATTTATTTAATATATAACAGTTTTAAAACAGTTTAACAGTTTAAAAAGTATAATAATTTATTTAGTATTTGAAAGTTAACAAGTACAGTTATTTATAACAGATTTTTTTAAAGAATTCTAATTAAAATACAAGTTAATGACAGGTTATACAATATACTTTTGAATAAACATGATAAAATATTCACTTTTTTACAGTCATCATTACACTATTCACTTATATTCAATTAGAAAACCATCAAAATATATTCAATGGAAATGCATTTCGATGGAAACAAATTTAAATGGATAATTTTCATTGGATTTTAATTCTATAAAAAACAATTTTATGGAAAGACTGCTTACCACATTCTATCCTTCCTTAATCCTCTACGAGAGCAAGTCACACATATCAGCGATCCTACTATCCTGGTTGATCATTACAACCAAGCCTTTACCCTTGCTATCATTGCAGTCGCTCCACTAACCAATCGGAAAACCAAACCCTGCGCCCATGTCAACACATGGTTTACCCCAGACCTAAAAATCCTGAGAAGCAACCCTAACCATCTAAACAAAACCCAATTTGCATCCACTACTAAAGCCTACAAGACTGCCATCCTTGAATCTAAAAGCTCCACATACAATGCCAGAATTGCAAAAGCTAATTCAAGTACTAGAGAACTCTTCAGTATACTCTGTGATCTTGGATCTCCATCCCGACCTAACACCAACTGCACCAAAGACACCGCCTGGTGCACAAACATCCAATCTGCTCTAATGTGTAAGATCTCTATGCTTCAACGCAAAATCCAGAAAAATAAAAACACACTACCCGCCCCCAAACACCTTCCCGACCTGGAACCTTCAGCAACCCAACCCAACACTGCTCTATTTCTGTTCAAACCTGTCTCAGTCAATGATGTCAGCACAATAATAAAGGGATACAAGCCCTCCAGATGTCAAGGAGACATCTGCTCTGCCCCAGTCACCAAAGACTACGCAGAAGCCCTAGCACCATTTTCCCTCATCAATGCCTCCTTCGCAACAGGCATTGTGCCAGCCAATCTAAAGGTCCCTTGGGTATTACCGCTCCTGAAAAATCGTACACTAGACCCCTACATCCCAACCAACCACCGACCCATCACCACAGTACCATTCCTTCTGAAAATACTGGATAGAGCAGCATATCTGCAGATCCAACAACACCTGGAATCCAACAACTTACTAGTCTTGTGACAATCTGGCTTCAGGTCAGGCCACAGGATGGAATAGCCCTACTGGACAGCTTGACGAATCTAAAGACGGAGTCAAACTTGCCCTCCTTCTATTGCTAGATCTCTAGCTTGACTTCTATTTAGTGGACCACCAAATACTATGCAAGCACCTTCTCACCTCAGCCCAATTCTCTTCCGAAGCCACCTAATGATTCACAACATTCTTATCAAACAAACAATGAGAGTCTTCTCTACCACCGCCTCAGCCCCCCCCACCCCTGTCACTTGTGGTGTCCCTCAAGGATCCTGTGTATCACCGACACTGTACAATATCTTTACGAAGCCACTGTTTGACCTACTTGACACCCAAGGAATCTCCTACACTAACTATGCCAACGACACTCAGCTACTCCTACCTTTGACCGGAGATGCTGTTTCATTGAAACAAGTGTGACAAAATGTTCAAGCCTGGATGGCAGCACACATGCTCTGTCTCAGTGTTGACAAAACAGAGCTGCTCATAGTCGGGTTTCATACCCTACTAAACAAACTTGATCCAGCATATAAATCCTTTGATATCGACGGCATTACTATCCAAGTAGCCAATCATGTCAAAACCCTCGGGTGTACCAAGACTCTACACTATCACTATCCAGACAAGTCAACGCTATCGCCTCTTCTGCACCATACATCTCTAAACGTATATGTTTGTGTTGTCCATTTCTCTCATCAGAAAGCTGCCTCAACATTGCAAGGCCTCTGATAGTCTCGAGACTGGACTATTGCAAAGCCCTCTTTGAAGGCACCTCATCTAGAAACCTAAACATTACAGATCACACAGAACAAAGCCTTACGAGCTGCCCTGAACATCGCAAAAAAAGATCATATTTCGCTGGCTAGAAGAAATCCTCACTGGCTCCCCATCAAAGAGCGTATCAGTTTCAAAACTCTAGCCATAACCCACAAATGTATGTCAAATTCTGCTCCAAGATACCTCACCTCGAAATTCTCAAAATCCTCAAACACCAGGCGTACTCGCTCAACCCACACAAATCGTCTCAACACCCCCACCTCCAAAGAGCTGGAGGAATGAGCTTCCCGGTCATCGCCGCCAAGACCTGGAACAGATTAAGTGTGCTATTCAATTATTAATTTATTATAAAGTATCATATATATATCTATTGTTTAAGTTATCAAATAAACCTTTTAAACTTGCAAAACAGAACTACTTCTTGGCTCAGTGGGGTCAGGGGGATTCCAAGAGAGGGGTGTTATACAGGGGTAGTCATCCAGAACGCATGAACTGGACCTAAAGATATATCAATAAGGGTTTTCATTCAGTATTCTAGACTAGGCGTTAACTTAGCTGTAGTGTTGAATTGAATCCCCTTACAAAGTGGGGGCTCGTCCGGGATGTTGGGTTAGATTTACCAGTTGTGCAGCTTAATACAGTGTGCTAACTGACGGGATACATACACCCGGTCGGATCACCACGCTGCATTACGCTGTGAAGCATTCCTCAAAAGGGACACTCCAAGAAAAGTTCTGTTCTGCAAAAATAAAATACAAACTTCTGTAAGTCAGGACAGAGACCAATCTCTAGAATGACGACCTTAGTAGACATGAAAATAGCCAGAGAGCACCTCTTGCATAAGCTATTTGTGAGAGGTGAATGGACCGAACAGGGCCAGGATGTGTGGTTGCAGGCCATCACACAACAGGTCACTGAAACAGGGTCAGATATATATAGAGATCAGGGTCCCTTACATGTGGCCCTGAGTGAACTATATATGGCTCCTAAAGCCAAAGAGGAACACAATAAGATTGCCAGGATAGCAGCATACCTGTACCTATATATGGGAGACATGCAGGATAGATGTGCTGAAAGCCAAAATCTGGCAAATAGGCAACAGATGGCATTACAGAAGGCCCAATCTGATCTGGACTCTTCTGAGCAGAGGCTGCAGAGGAGCCAGGAGGCAGAAAATAATAGTAGGCAATATATCATTAAAATAAAAGAGGATATGGGCATCCTACAACAGGAAAAGACAGACCAGGATACCCGATTTCTGGCCCTGCAGAAGGAGCACCAAGACAGTTTGGACTCCTTACTGCAGAGCCAGAAAAAGCTGGAGCAACAATTAGACTTTAACAGGGCATGCACGGAGCAGGTAGCCACCCTGCAAAGTCATCTAGATAGAGTGAAGGTAGAGAGCAACAAGCTGATCTTGAAAGACCTGGATACCCAGGCAGAGTTTGATGAGGAGCGCCAAAAAGCTGGTGCCTTCCAAAGGCAAAGGGACGACCTGGCGGCACAAATGCAGGCTCTTAGTCAGGAAAGAGACGCCTTAGGCCAGGAAGTCTGCCATTTAAAAAGGAAAATGGAAGAAAATCACCTGGCCCTCCAGGGGCTGGGAGATCTCCAAAAAGAAAACCAGAACTTGGTAGAGCACACCAGAAGGGTGGAAGATGCTCTAGCAAGAAAGGAGCAGGCCAATAGGGACATTGCCCAGGAGGTCAACCTCCTGCAGCAAAGACTGGCCCAGTTCTCCAGGACCAACCAGGAAGCACAGAGGGAGAATGAGGCTCTCTGCCAACACAATGATAGGCTCCAGCAACAGGTAGCGATGCAGGAGAAACTGATAGAGTCGAGTAAGGCCTTAACAGAGGAACTGAAAGCACAAATGCAGGCTCTTGCATTGCAACAGGGAGCAGGGGCGGATAGAGATGAGGTTCGCTGGGAAATGGAAACTCCGGAGCATAACCTCAGGAGCCCTAGTACCAGAGGCCCTCATACCTCTCAGTCCCTGGACTCTGCCACCCCCATGTCCCCTGGTGCACATGAGCACAGGGCCACAGGGATGGCAGATTACTATCCAGCTAAGAGTATGGGGCTCATAGGCCAGTACCACTCAGGAATGGAGGGGTGGGCATCCGGGTATGGGCACCCAAGTACAGTACAGTTCAGTGGGGAACCCCAGGAGAGTAGGCCCATTAAGGGCATCCTGAAAACCTCTGCCCAGTTAGGTCAGTGGAGGGGGTACCCATCAAATCCTGGCAGCAAGGAGGAATCTGAAGACTCCTCTGAACTGCGCAGGACACAGGAGACCAGGTCCCCACATTCTGCCAGCCATTCCCAGGCTCGCAGAATCCGGGAAAACCTGGAAGATCAGACGGGAACCTCTGGGAGCAGTGCCTCTGAGTCCGAGGATGAATGGACAAGGGTTACCCGAACCAAAAAGGCCAATAAGGCAAAAAGGGCCTTGCTTAAGGACCCCTTAAAGCAGATTAAGGCGATCAGGAGCGTCATCACGCCTTACCATAAGAACGCTAAGTATTCTGTTTGGGAGCACTTAGAGTTGTTTGAACAAATGATGGAGACTTTCCATTTGAAGGACAGCCAAAGCTGTATTCAATATGTAAAGTGGACATTCTCCCCGGAATACTCCAGTTTCTTTGCGGGGCTGGAGGACCAAAATCATTTAAGATGGTCCACATATAAGGCGGCCATCCTGAAACATTTTTCTGTTCACAGAAATCCTCAAGAGGCTCGCAAGGCGGCCCACAATTTGCAATGTGGGGAGGATCAGGCCCCACAAGAATTTGTGCAGGAGTTAAAGCGGGCTTTTGCACAGACCACAAGAAGGGTGCGCACGGATAGCCGTGAATTTATCAACACGTTTTTCCATGCCTTGCCCAAATATATCATGACCCAGCTCGTGAGGGATTTTCACGAGAAAAGATCTTTAGACTGGGTCATTGAACAGGCTACCCGCATCTATGAGGTGCAGAAGCCCATAGAAAATAAAAGCAATGCCCAGAAAAACCCCAAAGCCAACAGCACCCCTGCTGCTGCCAAGGTGGCAGAGGTAAAGGTTACCCCCGTTTTGGATTTGGAGATGGGGGGGCCTAAAAACCTGCCTGCACCTAATAATGCTAGGCCCAGAAGGTCCTCGGGCCAGTCACAGACAGGGAGCCAGGGAGGCAGCCCCACAAATGGGGTCCCTCGCTCTCCTGACTATGTAAGTCCTCGCTACAAGGGAAATCGACCCATCCTGGGTTATGTGTGGACTCCTCCAGCCCAAGGGGGGGGATCCAGCCAAGCACCTAACCCAGGGAACTTCCCTCCAAACTTCCCACAGGAGGGCAGAAATTTACCAAACCCTGGGCAGAACTTTTTCCCCAGATATCCACCCGACTTCCAACCCCAAAATCATCCATCCTTCTTTCCTCAATTCCCTGAGCCCAGACCACTGAATCCGGGAGAGGGGAGGCCAAGGGTGGAGGGGTACCAAAATCTTCCCAACCAGGGGTACTACCAGAGGAGGGACAGCTACCCTTCCCGGGATCAGCCCAGGGGAGAAAACAGGGCCCCGTATCAGCCTGAGCGGGTTTCCCAGTTAGAGCTCCAGGTTCAAAACATGGCGCGGGATATGGGTCATATACTGAGGGCACAGCAGAACCCTCAGATCAGCATGCCGGCGCAGAACGCACCCAACTCTGGACCTGGTGCTCCAGAACAATGACGGGGGCAGCACCCCGATAAATCACCGGTTCCCAGGGAGGAGGCACAAAGGGAAGGGGGGTGTAAAGCCTTGGAGGAAGCTTCCTTCCTCACTTGTAAACAGCCCCTGGAAACCCCGGAACCGGAAACAAAATCTCTTGCCCCTGAAAGTCTGCCTCCTAAGGAGCAGAGGGGGGGTAGGAGAAACAAAAGACCCAAACAGACTCAGTTTGAGGAGGAGGTACAGATCTTCCAATTTGAGGGAGAGGGATCCTCAGAGGATCCTGAGAAAAGGATCTTCTCCTTCAGAGAGGGGAGAACTCCTCCCAAAGAAAAATGGGTCCCTAGGAATGCAAATCCAGACTGGGGAGATGTGGAGACTGAGCTACCGCCGCCCACCATCTCATCCCAGAACCAACAGCAAGAAAATCCCCTGGTTCAAACCCATCCTGGCGACTGCCTCCAAAAAGGGGGGGGCGGCCCAGAAACGGAGCCAGGGGAACCCACAATGGCTCTGATCTCCAGTTGCCAACTTTTCCTTTCAGATTCCCAAGGCTCTCCACAGAATTCTGCCCAAAATTATTCTCTCGCGATGTCCAAAACCAGAAAATTAGCCCACCAGTTTTCCAAAAATGTACATTATCTGTGCCCCCTTGAGGAGAAGGAGGGAAGATATTATGCCCCGGTACAAGTACAGGGGCAGGGTACAATCTCGGCACTGGTGGACACTGGATCTCAAGCTACCCTTCTGTCCAGAAGGGCCTTTGATGAACTGAATGCAGGAAGGGGAGAGGATTACCAAATTCCTCTCACCTCTCTTCCTGGACAACTACAGAACTTTGACGGGAAGGAAATTCCCGTTGAGGGGACGGCAGACTTGGACATTAAAATTGGGCGACACAAGCTGAAACACCCGGTCATAGTTGTGACCCCGGAGGGCACCCCTTGTTTACTAGGGAATGACCTCCTGAGAAGGTTGTCACCCCTAATAGATTGCGTAAACAAGGTCCTCTGGACTCAGACTAGCCGACCCATAAAATTAAAACAGAGTGTCAACCATGTTAGTTTAAACGGCACATGCCACATGGTTGAACAAAAATCTGACCAAGTAGAATTTCACTTCCAGAACAACCAAATTCCAGACGTGACGGTAATAGCAGTAGGACAACAGACTAGTGATGGGGGGTCCTCTCTATTTCTGAAAATCAACCTTCCTTCCAGTCTAAAGTGGTATTCCACGCTGGAAGGAAACACTTTGAAATTCTATACTAATCCACAATCAGAAACCCCCACTCCTATAGTCCAGAAAGATGTGAAATCAGCTCAGAGCCTGGCTGATATTCAGCAAATTGGAGAGCAGTTGTTCATCCCTGTCCAGTTAAATGATGGGAAGGACTCTGTTCTCGCTCGAGTGTGTGTGAACAACGGTAAGAGCTTCATCAGCGAAGCCATGTTCCGCCAACTCCCAAAAGATCCAGCCATTCCCACCTTCAAACTGATAGACAAATGGGAAATGGACCTGGAAGCACCCAATTCAAAACATCTCCTGCCAAGCAGGTGTATGCTCAAAATCTCCATTGGCAACAAGAGCATAGTCCACAATTGTTGGGTCGTGCGAGACGTCCCTGCCGCCTTTTACTTAGGCAGTGACATTCTCAATCGCTTTGCCATTAGTTTGGACCTAATAAACTTCAAAGCTTGGTCCCGATTAGCGGATAATCCCATGGGCTTTGATGATCCAGAAAAAGCATTTAGGTCAGCTCAATTGCTACCTTATGCAGTTGAAATTCAGGTTAAAGAGGAAGTCACCATCCCAGAAAGGACCCGACAATTCTCCCTGGAAGTGAAAGTTAAAAGGGGACAAGAGTTGAAAAACCCTGATGCTTACATACATCTAAATGCTTATTTCCAACAGCAAGGGTTGGGGGTAAACCCAACACCATTAGTCAACATAGAACATGACACCATTCCAATAGAGGTGGATAACAGCGACTTAAAGAGTATTACTCTAGCCGCAGGCACCATTATTGGAATGGCGGTTGATGACCGACATTTCTCCATTGATCTTGTAAATGAACTGTTAGGACCCATCCCCAAGGACTGTTTTGACAGTGACAGTGATGACAACGCAACACCAGACAGGATTTTTACCCGGCATGGGGGGAACTTCCTGGTGTACACTTCCTGCCCCTATGGTAAGGAAGATGTGACCTGTGACTTCAGGAGGGATGAGGTGATTTTCCAGGTCCATGAGGGCTGCCTTTCCCACCTGAAGCCTCCGGTCCAAATCAGCACTCTGACCAGGGACTTCTCCACCCAGCTGGAGGAGGCCGCGGAGATAGCCAAACCAGAAGTCTTTCCAGGCTTCAGGCAGATGGTGGAAGAGAGAGTCAACCTAGCTGATGCCTGTGTGACTCTGGAACAAAAGCAAAAGTTGAAACAAGTTTTCTTGGATTTCCAAGATCTCTTTGCGGTAGACTCATATGACTGTGGTCGCACCGACATCCACACCACAACAATCCCCACGGACCCTGGCATGACTCCAGTGTTTGTGAAGCAATATCGCTTGCCTCTCGCATCAATGGAGTCCCTTACTGAAATAATTAAGAACCTTGAGTCCCGGGGAATAATCCGTCCAGTCCACAGCACCTTCAATAATCCGGTGCTGGGAATATTGAAGCCAAACGGCCAGTGGAGACTCTGCGCTGACCTCAGGGAGCTCAACAAACGGGTCCACACTTCCCGATGGCCTCTTCCCTACATTGACCAAGGGCTGGCCCAGATTCAGGGGTCACAGGTATTCACTGCAATAGACCTGACCAATGGATACTGGACCGTGCCTGTCAGTAGGGAGGACCAATACAAGCTGGCTTTTACCTTTGGGGGCCAGCAGTACACATGGACCCGGACTCCCTTTGGATACCTTAACTCCGGTAATGAGTTCAATATTTTCCTACATAAGGCCATGCCCGACCTGGGTACGAGGGGTAACCTGGCTTATGTAGATGATGTCCTCATCAAAAGTTCATCTGTGGAGGAACACATAGCAGAGATCCGTTATGTTCTGACACAGTTGAGGGCCGCCGGAGCAAAACTTTCCTTTCAGAAAGCACAGTGGTGTAGAACCCGTGTTAATTTCTTGGGGCATGAGATTACTCCTCAGGGTCTCTGTCCCCAGGAAAAGAAAGTGGAAGCACTTCAGAAACTGAAAGACCCCACAACTCTGCGGGAACTAAGGAGCCTCCTTGGACTGACTAATTACAGCAGAAAGTTCATTGAGGGCTACGCAGAGATCACCAGACCCCTGATTCATCTCCTGAAGGGGGGGGTCAAGTGGGAATGGGGTCCAGAACAAGCCGAGGCAGTAAAACAACTCAAAAGAAGCCTCTCACAAGCGCCTTGCCTAGCTTACCCTGTCAGAAACAAGGAGTTCTTCCTGGAGACGGGGTTCTCTAATACGTGCTTGACGGCAGTATTATATCAAAAGCATGACAAGGTCAATAAAGTAATCTCCTATGCGAGCAAAACTTTATCCTCTGTGGAGGAAAAATTCAATGATTGTGAGAAGGCACTCCTGGCAACGGTGTGGGCATTGAAGAATTACCGCCCGTTTATCCAGGGGGAACACATCATAGTGGAGACTCCACACCAGCCTCTGCAATATCTCCAAAGTGACAGAATCCGGGCCGGAAATGTGAGTAATTCCCGAATTACTTCCTGGATTCTGTCAATGCAAGGCTTTCCTGTGGAGGTCAGATATGGCCAAAACAAGAAGAGTCCCCTCGCGCAAGGTCTGGCTGACTTGCATGATTGTGCAAGAGAAAACTGTCTCGAGGACGAAAGTCTAAAAATAAAGGACAACATGGAGGCATACCTTAATTCCCCCCACAAAGTCTTTGAAGAAGACAAGTGTGAGGGAATGCCCACTGTGTATGTGGATGGATGCTCTTACCATGTCGACAACAACGGGGAGAAAGAACTGGTGGCCGGCGTAGGGAATGCATGGGTGAATGAGTCCCCAGAACCCTCCGCTGGATACAAAATTGGTCCCCGAAGTAGTAAGGTGGCAGAATTGATGGCTGTGCATCAGGCCATCCTCACTGCTGTCCAGCATCAACTCCACGAACTGGTCATAATCACAGATTCGGATTATGTACGGAACGGGTTCGTGGAGCACCTGGTTAATTGGAAGACCAGAGGCATGGTATGTGCTAACAACAAACCCTTGAAACATGGGAAGTTGATCCAAAACGTTGATGATCTGGTCACCTCGAATGGGATGACCATCTATTGGAAGAAGATCAAGGGTCATTCCAAAGTAGAGGGACCAGACAAAACTGGAAATGACTTAGCTGATCAGCTGGCCAAAACCGGGGCCATCCAAGGGGATCTAATTGAGATTGAGTCCCTGTTGGGGGAAATCCAGGTCACTGCCATCACTAGGTCCCAGACAAATGCTCACAACGACCTCTCAATTGCACAATGGAGTAAGGAGACCCCTGATGCTGATTTGATTACTGCTCAGAAGGGGGATCCAATAATTGGTAAATTTTACCAGCACCTTGAGGACCCTGAGAACTTTCCCCTGACGGATACCGATTACATTGGGAAAGAGGACCTAAGAGTGTTGATGAAATGTCCCAAAATGTTCCGGATCCAAGACAGTTTGTTGGTAAGGAAATCCAAAGCTGGCTACGATCAGTGGGTGGTTCCTACCTCATTCCGAAGCCTGATGTTAAGTCACGCCCATGATGCGGCCACTGCCGGTCATAGGGGGTTTCACACAACATTGGAAATCTTAAGAGAGGTTGCATACTGGCCACACATGGGGCAGGACCTCGACCAGTACCTGAAGGGTTGCCTTGTGTGTGCACAATTTCAGCCATCATCCCTCACACACCGGGCGCCTTTACAAAAGAGGGGAATGACACTGCCATGGTCAGATTTACAAATCGACTTTGTAGGCCCTGTGATTCGCTCGGCTAGGGGGAATAAGTACATGTTGACCGTGACATGCTTGTTTACCAAGTGGGTGGAATGTCTCCCAGCCCCAAATTGCAAGGCAGAAACTGCAGCGGCCTTGATGATTAACCACATCTTTTCCCGTTTTGGTCTACCTCAAAGGATTGAGTCAGACAGAGGTAGCCACTTCACCAGTGAAGTAATGACAAAGATGTGGGAGATACTGGGGGTCAAGAGAAAGCTGCATATTGCTTATAGACCAGCTTCTTCTGGGGCAGTAGAGAGATATAACCGGACAATTGTGAGCATATTAAAGAAGTTTGTGGCAGATTCTGGGCCAAGTTGGGATATCCGATTACCTCTGGTCCTAATGGCCATCAGATCTACCCCTTCATCTGCAACCAAAATGTCACCATTTGAGTTGATGACTGGGCGCAAGATGGTGCTTCCGCAGCATTTGCTCTACAGGACCCAAGAGCAGACACTGATAAATGCCTCCACTACTCATGAGTATGTAGAGAATTTAAGGAAACACCTCCAACATGCTTTTGCTTATGCTCAGCGGAATCTAGAAAGATCGACTGATAGCATGAAGACCCATTATGACCTGAAAACTTCCAGGAAGGAATATCAGGTGGGAGACCGGGTCTATCTATACAACTTCCAAAGGAACCAGGCCAAGCAGCGCAAATTTTTGCCTACATGGAAGGGACCCTTTGAGATCGTCGATAAGATCTCCCCTGTGGCCTACAAGATCCGCATCCCCAAAGGTGGTTCGGCAGAGGGGGAAGACAAGTGGGTCCACATAAACCAGTTGAAATGTTGCCATCCCAGGCACACTCTGCAACAACTGGAGGAATCCTCTGGAATCCTAGCGGGTACTGTATCAGACTAATTCAGTTCCAATCATAAAACATACCACATCTAGTCTCTAACATACTGGGATTTACATGAAACTGTCTCTAGTGATACTGTTTTTTTTTCAAAATAAGAATGTAATGTTTCGTTATGATGAAATGCATATGCCGCCCCACTATCTCAACAGTGGTGGAAAAAAAAAATCGTCTATGAGTAGATATTGCCGCTCTTCCTTTATCATCCTAGGAGAGATGAAACCATGAAGGATGACCAAGAAGGACGATCCGGAGACCGGGAGCAAAGACACAACGGGCCCGGGGTACCGCCCAATCTTCCCATCAGGACCGGCGAGGAGAACTGATCGATCTGACCGGATGGAGAAGAAGATGCTGAACTGTGCCATCTATTGGAAGAAGATGAGGAAACATCCCAGATCTTGCGAGTCCCATCAGTGAAACCGAATGGCCATCGCAAGAGGGGGGCTTGTGGGATGTATTTACCCATGCATCCTAGCCCTACCTCAAAACTGTGCAGTACTGACATGGAAAACATCATGATGGCCAGAGCTTCCCAGAAAATGCACAGGGAAATGCAGGAAGAATAGGCTGCCACCCATTTTTGCCGATGTTATGGGCACAGAAGGACGCTGCCTAAAACCACCATTGGACTACCCGCACAGTCGTCTGAAACCATTGGGAATGGCAATGCTGATTGCCAAATGCAACCTAGAATTGTGGGGAATTCATTTCTTAAATCCCAAAAATGGGTGCAGTACCAGTACTCACCACTATCCAAAAGCCGGCGTTTTAAAACCACTCTGTTTCCCTGAAGGCAAGTCAAAATGCCTATTTTCAAACATTGCAATATGTGCAAAATATTCACTGAACACCAGCAGACATTTGGTAGAAGGGAGTTTTGTGTGCCTACAAAAGCTGGGAAATGAAGAGCCCAAAAACAATGCTTATAACAAAAATGCTATGGAGTCAGCAGCTTAAGCCTAACTGCAACTGGATTTAAAACCACCAAAATCGAAAATGTTAAATTAAATGAGTGACCTATGTTTGGTGTCACATGCCTTTGTAACTGTTGAAATGTCATAGTTTTGCACTTAGAATCAGCATTCTAGCTGCATGTGTAAAATTACAAGTTATTTTAAAAGCAACAAAAAGTTAGCTGAAGGTCTGGCTTAAGGAACTTGATTTTGCCTAGCAACTACCCATCAGGAGTGAAACTTGAGTCACCACTGTGTTCCCAGGCCAACCTTCCTTTTGCTGCCCAAGCTAAGGATATGCCATCTATCTGATAATTGAATTATCTGTGCTCTGCAAGAGAGTGAACAAAGCCCTCTTCACTCAGGCAAAGGTTTTTATTACCGCAGTCGTAAATTGTAGCTTCCTCTTGGCAGGAGCTGGGAGGAGCACTGCCTGTGAGAGCAAGCTGGCTTGGCAGAACTGGAAAGAACCAGAAATTCAACCTTGTGCTGAGGGTAAACCACACCCCTTTGGAGCCAGAACATAACTTTAAAAAGATGAATAACTCATAGAGCGGACATGTGAAAATTTTATAAATGATACCATAATTCTTGTGATTTTTCTGCCCACAGTTTAAGACGTGGTAGGAACCGGTGGTATGTTCAGGGGGGTTTTAGCGGAAAAGTGGATATTACTCTAAATGTGTGCATGTTAAAAATCTGAAACTTCATCAGTTAATGTCCCTACCCCCTGCACACATGTATGTAAAGTTGGGTCCATGTCGGAAATTGAAAAAGCAGTTAAAAAGTCAATTATGTACACTCTTTGAATGCAAGCTCCGAGAATGAGCAGATTTGGACATAGACATGGCTAAATTCAGCCACACCATGTATATGTAATTTTAAACAAATGTGTACCTGTGCAAATATGTTTTTAGGTCAGATATAGATTGTGTGTAAAGTTGACAGGGGTGGGTTCTCTGTATCATAAACAGACCTCATCATGATGACACTTCATTTCATTCCCCCAATCAAGTAAGGAATGAAAATTTGACCAATGACAGGTGAGAGAGGCAAGTCTAGTGATGCAACACACACACCCATTCTCAAGAAACAGATAAAAGCAGAGAGTCAGGACACATAGGGAGATTCAATTTCATCTGCCGCTGGAAGCCCTGCCGGAAAAATCCATACTTACCTCCATCAAACTCCAGAAAGCCAAACTAGAGACTTCAATCTATCCAGAGCAGAGACCAGACCAGAGAGAAAGCAGTGCTGTGCCTAGCAGAGACCAGACCAGAGAGAAAGCAGTGCTGTGCTTAGCAGAGACCAGACCAGAGAGAAAGCAGTGCTGTACCCAGAGAGACCTGACCAGACTGAAGTCCGTGACCAAGTCGCTTTCCTGTTTAAAATCTCTTGTGAGTACCGCCAAACTGTACCAAACCAATCTCTTAGTTTAAATTCATCTAATTCAATCTATTTAACCTAAGTAGAACTGCCTCCTAGCTGTCACCTGTCAATTCTAGTAAAATTTGTCACTTGTCAAAGTGTGCGTTTAAAATTGGCAAAACCAAAAACGACCTTTACTAAATTGCTCATATCTCCGCAACCGTTTGGGCTAGAGACTTGCAATAACTTTCATTTGGAACCTGAGAACCCAGGCTTTCCTAGGACCCCAAAACGGTAGAGATAGTCCTTGCGGTTCCTTTGTAATAGCGCTCGGCGCATCCGCGAATTTTGCTGCGATTTGCAATTTCTTCACATGTAAAAAAACTGCTGCTGCCTGATTTCATTTGCCAGAAATTCGTTTAACCTGCTAACTATCCCTGCATCATTGCTAGTGTGAGCCTGGACTAATATTAACTAGATACCACTCATCCTGAACCTCTAAAAGGGAATTAAGAGCGTTTCCAGCATATTTCTCATTCATTGCTAGCACCTATCAAAGCATTTGCCTGTGTTTTCAAACTTCTGTTTAAGCTTGCTGGATTGAACTGATTACATTGATTGCATTTTTGAGAACTGCGTGCTTTCCTCCCATTCCCTTGCATTGCATAAAGAGGGGGGGGAGTGGATTGCCAGAGAAAAGTGATTAGATTGTTTGGTTGAAATCATATTGAGTATTTTCTGCATGCATTCATTGAATATTGCATCCACCTGAGCTTACATAAAGCATCCTCTACCACATTATACTTTTGTTCCTATTTACCAGTGTGCTACCTTATCCATTTCTTGTCAACTCATTAGTGATTATAAGAAGTGTGCTAGTGCCAGATTCTCCGTTGTTGATCTTTATCATATCAGATTAAGTGTGCTATTCAATTATTAATTTATTATAAAGTATCATATATATATCTATTGTTTAAGTTATCAAATAAACCTTTTAAACTTGCAAAACAGAACTACTTCTTGGCTCAGTGGGGTCAGGGGGATTCCAAGAGAGGGGTGTTATACAGGGGTAGTCATCCAGAACGCATGAACTGGACCTAAAGATATATCAATAAGGGTTTTCATTCAGTATTCTAGACTAGGCGTTAACTTAGCTGTAGTGTTGAATTGAATCCCCTTACATTCCGCAAGCAGCTTAAAACCCTGCTTTTCTCTGAAAACTCACAGTGATGACCATCATCCCGTCGCCTTAACAAGCATCTTCAAGCAGTACTTCATACCATTTAAGTCTGTCATTGATTTCTTTTACAGGTTAAATCTGACCTGCTGTCTGTACCTATGCACCTTGATGCCCTTGGACCTAGCACGCCATTATAATAGCCAAAATAAATAAATAAATGAAAATAAATACTACCTAAGTGTTTATACTTATTTGCTAACGTACTCAATCACCTCACAAATAAGTTATTTTGGGTAATACCGTCAGCCTTGTCTGGTTTCATTTGGAGAGGGACATCTCCCTGCATAAAATGTGAAACACTGACACTGCCATATAGCCTAGGTGGCTGAACGTGCCGAACACAGAATTTTATGCCATGGTCTGCATGTTACATCATCATGCATTATATTGGTATCATAACCCCACAACACCACAAAAAAAACAAATTGAGACAACGCTGGCCCTACCATCTATCCTACGGTAAATCCCACTTACACACCGCTCGATTTCCTGGACAGTATGAATGGACTCGCATTTACCAAAGGCATTATGCACCACCTACATAGGACAGGGATTACCAAATGTGTTGATTTCTTTCAGGATGGGAAGTTTATTACCTTAGAAAGGTTTCAGAATCTACTCTCCCCATCCCTTACCGCCACCCTACTATACAGACGAATGAAAAGGCAGTTGAAGGCAAGGTACTTGTCTGCACTTTGGGTTTTAAGCCTGTACGAGATGCTCTGTCAGTTTATAATTTTGCCCGAGTGATGTACAATAGTCTAGGTTGTTGTGTTGGATGTCTGCATACATTATCAGTAATTTGGTAATATGGGCCTAATCATACTTATAGTAATGCTTCATATGGTGATCCATTCTTGTATAAAATGTATATCAAATTACAGTCATATAACCATATTTTTCTCAGTGTACTGAGTCAAAAAGCTATGTAATGCCTCTTCCTGTTTTTAAGGGGTGAAAGGTAATGTGCCATCACTTCCTGTGATGTCACTTGGGGGTGAGGTCAAATGACACCACTTCCTGTGATGTCACCAGAGGTCAAGGGTCGTGTGATGTCACTTCCCCCACCCCTGGCATAAGAGGCCGACCATATTTGTATTTTACTGGGAATACATTGCGGCGAACACTTTCCATGGACTCTGATTATAAAGCACTTTCGACATCAGCTCAGTGGCTAAGGGCAGATAATTGCAAGGGTGAATCCATACTTGCCTCTTTTTAGGTCTGTATATAGTGCTTTAGCACAATCCTGGTCTCTATAAGTGGCTTCATGATGCAGGTGCATGGTGAAAGCTCTGTTATAGGGTCAGCCATTTTGACAAGCTAGTATCACTGTGCTTTTTGGCATAGATTTGGCATATATTTCCTTGGAGCTCAGAAGGATTGGTTTCTGGAGCAGGCTGTGGCTTGTTGTGGATTGTGATGCTTGATCCTGTAGAGTGTTCAAATCCACTGTCCGCGCTTGCATCCTGCGTGCGAGTAGGCCTCATGTAGATTCCTAGAATGTTGGAGGTGCCAGAACGAGGCTCGTGCTTGGTGTTTATGGATACGCAGCTCCGGCAGGACTTTTGGAATGTTGGGGGCCTGAGAGTGAGGCTCTCCTTCCGCACGGGGCTCTCTGTGACGGCGCCAGTGTGATGTCGGGTTTCCTGATGGTGAAAACCCGACATGGGTGATTGGGCCTGGTAGGCCCTGATAACGCTGCGTAGACGCTGCGCAGGACAGAATACACACGACCACTTGTTGCACTGAATAAACTCCTGACGTATATCCGCTAGTTCCGGTGTTGCTTTTATTTTCCTTCTCCCCGCCTCTGACACGTGACCGGGTCTCCTGGCACGTGACACCACACTTGGTACATTGGTGATGTTCCTATTGTTGTGTTGTGCTGCATTGCAGTGTGGTTCGGGAATATACTAATAAAACTTTGAACATACTACATCGGCTTTGTGATGCACAGAGCCTTTCCTTGTGCCTTTGCATCATAATGAAAGCGGTATTTTTGCAGGCACTATCTTGGAATGCTAGGCCACACTTAACAATTTAGGCTTAATGTCATAATCTGTGTGGGATTGATTATGGCTATGAGTGTTGTGGTGAAGGGCGGTGATGTCACTAACATTCTAGGTGGAATGTTGGTGTGGGGATGTCACTGGGACTCTAGGTGGAATGTTGGTGTAGGTTTGATTGCAATGTTCTACTGAGGGCGGTTGGACCTAAGATACTGGACCAGATGGATGTCCCAGTGCTTTCTCTACGTATTAACTAAGAGAATAAAACCTACATGTAAACTACTTACCTTCTGGTGTTCCTGATTGGTGAAGGAGGCTTAGTTTATGTCACTGGCGACGAGGATGGTCCTGCTGGGAAGGGGCAGTAGGTGAGGAGCACTGCCTTCCAGGGTGACATCCATCCAGCAACAAGGAGCTGCAGGCCGGGCGGTGCAGTGGGGTCCAATACAGTGGTCCAGCTCGGGGACCCGGAAGGTCCAGAGTCCAGGCGGTGCCAGGGGAGGTGGCCCAGCGCCTGGAAGGTCCAGATTCCTGCCGGCGACCGGGCTGAGGTGGCCCAGAGTCCAGGCGGTGCCAGGGGTGGCGGCCCAGCACCTGGAAGGTCCAGATTCCAGCCGGCGCCCGGGCTGAGGTGGCCCAGTGCCTGGGGGGTCCAGAATCCAGGCGGCGCCCGGGCTGAAGGGCCCGGTGCATGGAGGGTCCAGAGTCCAGGTGGCGCCGGGGCTAAAGTGGATACGGATGGTGCTGCTGTGGAGGGGGCAGCTGAAGGACTGTGACATCGCCCCCCAGCGATGACATCCCGCCCGGTGCGTTGCTGACCGGATATTCGGCGGCATCCGGTATGTTGGCGGTGAAGAAGTGTCCCGTGACTGCAGTGAGGTATCCATTGCCCCTGATACGTGGAGAGTGAGCGGTGGCTGGCTGTGTTCGGTGTCCTTGGTCCTGGTGGGCTGTCTTGGGTTGAGGCAGCTGGGGTGCGCAGGACGGGAGAGCGGATTGGGAGTTCCTCTCTATTGTGCCTGGAGTTGTCGGAGGCGGTTGAACTGGGGGTTCCGCCAAGCCCGGTAAGGTTGTCGGGCCGAGGGGTTGCTGTGGAGCCTACTGGCAGGAGGCCCAGATCGAGGTGGCCAGAGGTTGCAGCCGTTGGACTGCAGGGTCCTTGGTCCGGAGCCGGAGGTCGTATGTTGTGGAATTGGTTTCGTCAGGGTGTTAACTTCCCCTGCAAGCGCTAGGTGGCGCTGTGGTGCGCGGCCATCAGGGGACGCAGAGCACCTAGAAATGCTTCAAAGATTTATTTTCCTCAGGATGTCGGGTGCCGATAGGATGACGTCGGCAAGGGCTGGGCCAGCATCAGTGGGCAGAGGACTGGCATTACGGAGGTCGTATGTTGTGGAATTGGTTTCGTCAGGGTGCAGGGTGTTAACTTCCCCTGTAAACGCTAGGTGGCGCTGTGGTGCGCGGCCATCAGGGGACGCAGAGCACCTGGAAATGCTTCAAAGATTTATTTTCCTCAGGATGTCGGGTGCCGATAGGGTGACGTCGGCAAGGGCTGGGCCAGCATCAGTGGGCGGAGGACTGGCATTACAGCAGGCCCAGCTGGAGCGCAACTACCTGTTGGAACGCAACGTCCCCTTGGAACGTGACGTTGTTGGTGAGTGTCTTGCCGGCGCTGGATTAGGAAGATATTGTTCCGAGGTGCACAGGAATAATATTGGGACACATGCCATGGATGGACACATGCCTTGTCTGGATTGTCCGGGTGTTCATGATTGTCTCGCACAAATGGAGGGTGCTGAGGTTATGCCTGCAGGAAGACGGTTGTCAATGGAGCTGGTGAGAAATGCGTGGATCGTGTTTGCTCTAACGGGAGTTTACAATGTTTATGCTGTAAAACGGAGGAAGCAACAAGTGGGTGTTTTGACATCAAGCATGGCAAAGTGGCGAGCGCTGGATCCAGACCTCTGGGGCTCGCATGGCGTGGAGGATCTGTCAGGTCCAGACCTTTTTATGTGGTAGGTGTGGGGGAGGCCTGTGTAATCATAATGCTGTTGTGTTTATGTTGTGGCCTCTGGGTTTAGTACAACTATGGTTTGGTCCTGGGTTAATGTTAGTAGTGATGGCCTGTAATTCATTATGTCGTGTTTATGTAGGTGGCCTGCTGTCAAGACATATCCTTGGGTTTTCAGTATGGACTTGTGGGTGTGGGGTCCATGGGACATTGTAATGTTTGTTTATGCAATGTTTGCTTTGCAGGTTGACTGAAGTGGACATGTGGGTGGGGGTATGGCGCTGGGACTTTAGCGCCATGTCACTTCCATCAATTTTACTTTTGCATTTACAATTGCTTGTCATGCATTTGGTGTTTTGCATTTCAGGGACATGTTGGGGTTGGGCGCAGGGACTTTAGCGCCATGCTGTGGATATGGCTGTCGCTTACTGTGGGGTTTACATGTTGTCCTGCTGTGTTTTGTTTATCATGTTCGTAGGGGCATGTCCCCTGGTTATGTATGCATGATTTCTGTGTTTATGGGTGCAGCGAGGTGCTGTCTGGGTCGCTTTTGGGGGACAGTGAGGTGCTGTCTGGTTGTTGGTAGGGACTGTGAAGTGCAGTTAGGTGATGTTTGTTGTTTTTGGGGAGTCAGGTGTTGTTTGGTTGTTTGAGGGGCACATTCGAGTGCTTGTAGGGATAGTGAGGTGTTGTTTTCTGGTGTATTTAGGGACAGTGCAGTGGTGTTTGGTTGTTTGAGGGGCACATTCGAGTGCGCCCTGGGTGTTTTAGAGTTAGTTAGGTGCTGTTGTTTTTGGGGACAGTGCTTTCTGGTTGTTTCGGGGACAGTGGGGTGCTGTTTAGCGGGCAGTTAGGTGCTGTCCGTGTCATTTTTGGGGGCAGTGTGGTGCTGGCTGGTTGGTTTCTGGTGGGTTTTGGGGGTTTTAGGGCACTGAGGTGGTGTTTGTTGGGACCGTGAGGTGCGGTCTGGTTGTGTTCTGGTGTGTTAGGGACAGTCAGGTGCTGTTTGGTTATTTTAGGGGCAGTAAGGTGCTGTCTGGTTGTTGTAGGGGCAGTTGGGAGCTGTCTGGTGTTGTTGGGACTGTGAGATGCAGTCTGGTTGTTTTAGGGGCAGTGAGGTGCTGTCTAGTGTTTGTAATAGGGATAGTGAGGTGTTTTCTGGATGCTGTCCACATGCTGGTAGGTGGGGTAGCGAAGTGTTGTGTTGGCTTTAGGTTATTGAGGTGAAGTCTGGTGTTTTAAGGGACTGTGGGGTGCAGTTGGTGTGTTTGGGACAGTGAGGTGCTGTCTGGGTCATTTCTGGGGACAGTGAGGTGCGGTCTGGTGATGTTAGGGGCAGTGAGGTGATGTCTGGTCAATTTCGGGGGCAGTGAGGAACTGCTGGTATTTTGGGGATAGTGAGGTGTTGTGGGTTGTTTTAGGGGCAGTGAGGTGCTGCCTGGGTGTAGAGGGGGTAGTTAGGTGCTGTCCATTAGGTAGTTAGGCGCTGTTTGGTGCTTTTAGGGACAGTCAGGTGCTGTTGGTTGTCGGTTGGGCAGCGAGGTGCTGTTGTTGATTTAAGATTTATTTAGGTGCTGTATAGGGCCTGGTTAGGAATAGTTAGTGTTGTTATGGCAGTACTAAGGGGTTTTTAGATGATATCTATGTTTTTGGGTAAGGGCAGTTAGGTGCTGTCTGGTCATTCAAGGGGCTGCCAGAGCCTGTTTCTAGCTGTCTGGTTGGTTTCGGGTGTGTTTTGGGGGTTTTAGGGCACTGAGGTGGTGTTTGTTGGGACCGTGAGGTGCGGTCTGGGTGTGTTCTGGTGTGTTAGGGACAGTCAGGTGCTTTCTGGTTGTTTCAGGGGCAGTCAGGTGCTGTCTGGTTGTTGTAGGGGCAGTTGGAGCTGTCTGGTGTTGTTGGGGACTGTGCGGTGCAGTCTGGTTGTTTTTGGGGCAGTGAGGTGCTGTCCAGTGTTTGTAGGGATAGTGAGGTGTTTTCTGGATGCTGTCCACATGCTGGTAGGTGGGGTAGAGAAGTGTTGTGTTGGCTTTAGGTTATTGAGGTGCAGTCTTGTGTTTTAAGGGACTGTGGGGTGCAGTTGGTGTGTTTGGGACAGTGAGGTGCTGTCTGGGTCATTTTTGGGGACAGTGATGTGCTGTCTGGTTGTTTTAGGGGCAGTAAGGTGCTGTTCGGTCATTTTCAGGGGCAGTGAGGAGCTGCTGGTGTTTTGGGGATAGTGAGGTGTTGTGGGTTGTTTTAGGGGCAGTGAGGTGCTGCCTGGGTGTAGAGGGGGCAGTGAGGTGCTGTCCATCAGGCAGTCAGGTGCTGTCTGGTGCTTTTAGGGACAGTCAGGTGCTGTTGGTTGTCGATTGGGCAGCGAGGTGCTGTTGTTGATTTAAGGTTTATTTAGGTGCTGTATAGGGCCTGGTTAGGAATAGTTAGTGTTGTTATGGCGGTATTAAGGGGTTTTTAGATTATATCTATGTTTTGGGTAAGGGCAGTTAGGTGCTGTCTGGTCATTCAAGGGGCTGCCAGAGCCTGTTTCTAGGTTAAGGGGCAGCCAGATGATGTTTGGTCATAAGTTTTATTTTTGGGTTCCAGCTGTGCGTTGTCAAAAATTTACAGATTATGGGTTAGAAGTGTGGTGTGGTATAAGGGCTCAGCTGGGAGCTGTTCGGAGATGTTATGAGCCATTTAGTTCGGAACATTTATTGGCGGTGTTCATCCATCCTCATGGTGGGTGATGTCATGGGGTTGTGATGTGTCAGTCCAAGGGAGGGAGACATATGTCATGACCTTTTCTGGGCCCGATTATGGCTATTAGTATTGGGTTGGTTTAGAGAGGGATATATATATGTCATAATCTGTGTGGGATGGGTTATTGCTAGGTGTGTTGTATTGGTTGAAGAGAAGGACATATGTCATAATCTGTGTGGGATTGATTATGGCTATGAGTGTTGTGGTGAAGGGCGGTGATGTCACTAACATTCTAGGTGGAATGTTGGTGTGGGGATGTCACTGGGACTCTAGGTGGAATGTTGGTGTAGGTTTGATTGCAATGTTCTACTGAGGGCGGTTGGACCTAAGATACTGGACCAGATGGATGTCCCAGTGCTTTCTCTACGTATTAACTAAGAGAATAAAACCTACATGTAAACTACTTACCTTCTGGTGTTCCTGATTGGTGAAGGAGGCTTAGTTTATGTCACTTAACTTCTGCTTGTTAGCAAGATGTGTGTATTTCTTGTGTGTGACCTGTGGCAGTTAATGATGGATTATAGTGAATGTAATCCCTGAATTATATTACCAGTGTTTTTCTGTGCGCACTTTCAAATTTGAATTGCAGCATATAATGATACGTTTTTGGAAACATGAATGGACATTATATAATAGTAGAGCATTTTCGCATTTTCAACTAAAGTTAAGTGTTTTTAATATGTATTTTAATTGGTTCCATTAATTGTTACAAGGTTGCTGATGGACGGCATTTGATGTGCTTCATTTTTTAAGCAATTTGCGATATTTCTTGTCCATGTATTGTGCTGACCTAGACTTTCCAAGTAAAATACATTGGATGTGTATGTGTCACAACACTGCCAATTCTCAATTTACTCCACTCAACCCTTTGCAATACATCGTGTGTGGAAATACAACATGAGTTGCAGTAAGAACTTTGCAGTGGATAATGCAAGCAAGACTTCATGTGCATGCAAGTGCGACCTCTGAGGATTTATCAGTCTGGGAGAAGTCATGAGGTGGCAGCGCTGGTGAAGCTCTTCAATGGCAAAGCTACACAAAGCATGGGTCGGCAAATCTAATCGTTTTGGTTTTGCAAATGTGCAGTGCCCTCTATATTTTTACCTTGGGGCCTGTACAAAGAAAATGGGGGTCATTACAAGTAGGGCGCAAAGGGATACCGGGCACCAGTAATGACACCGGTGGCGGTAATCCCTTTGCGCCCTACTACGAGTTCCCTTTGCGGGTCCTTCCCTTAACGCCTGCTTTTAGCAGGCGTTAAGGACAGGACCCGCAAAGGGACACCGGGGTCAATAACGGTACCGTAATTTACGGTACCGTTATTGCCGCCTTCCCCCTTCCCATTGAGTCCTATGCGGGCTCAAATGGGATTGGGGAATGTCCCTGGTGAATGGGGAATTACCGGTCCCTCCGACCTCGGAATGGACCTGTAATTATTCCATTCACCAGGCTGGAGTCGGAACGATTTTGGAGGCAGCCATGCCGCAAATAGCGGTGTGGTTACCTCCAAAGTCGGAATGAGGCCCAATGTCTTCCGAATTTGGCAAGCCACGCATATTGCACTGGTAATTTTGTTTTGTGCTATAATAGATGTGGATGGAACTATGTGGCTTTGAGGTTCCTGATTGCGGTTTGAGAGCATTGTGTATATAGCTCAGTGGACTAATGCATCCACGACAGGGGCCTGTGTTTGACTTCATGGTAACAGGTTGAATCCAGGCAGGTCCACTCAGCCCGTCGTGAGGTAGATATAATGAGTACCATTAAGTTGGGTAACGATACACATCTGTTATCGGTCACATCTGTTATCGGTCAATAGCGCCAAGATGAGAGGTGAACGTGGGCTCTGCAAATACACTTGTTATATATTAGATAATGGTCCATTTTATCCTAAAACTGAACTCTTTTTTTCAGGTTTAATGCATGGCAACACAAGGCTTTGGAATCTGAACGAATTGGCCTTTTTTAAAGAAAAATAAAAAAAACTGTTGACGGTTTTGCCTCATTCTAATACGCCTTTCCAATGACGACCATAGGCTCATAAACAAAATATGTTTTGGCTTCAGACAGTCTATTTAAGGTAGTGGCCAAGGTCTATGAAATGTGGACAGATATTCAAAGGTTTGTGAAGTGTTCCATAAAAATAACATGGGCACAGGTTTTCCTCATAAAAGTCATAGCTTTATGGCACACGATAGCGACACTTTTTGAGCAACAATTAACATAATACCGGACTATGTAATGCCTACAGATATTCCAATGATTTCGAACGTTTTCCGTAAAAATAACATGGAAACAGGTTTTCCTCATTAAAGTGATATCGTTATGGCACTTTGAGAGCACATAGTTGGCCGGCTGTTTTTCTTCGAGCTAAACATATTCTCCTGTCTCTCGGAATTTGCTGAGGCACATGTTGCTTCTCACTGTCAGGTACAAACACACAAGGTCTAATCTTGAAACGTTCCAGTTGCATGCTTGCGAATGCAACCAGTTGCAAAATAGGTTTAGGCGGGTGATAAACACGAGGAACAGCCATAAACACTATTGTCACCAGTTTGTGAACGGCCTCATTAATATTCGGAGACTGCACGTATGCACCGAAAGAGGCTGATGACTGGGAAAGAGAAACACGCATTATTAACTCGAAGCACTGTTCAAAAAATGAAATATGAGCACTTTCCAAGGGAATCCTCCAATGTGAAGGCGCACAGCAGCTGATGGTTAGCCACAAAGGAACCTGCAAGACACGTGGTGTGGCACAAAATATATTTGTAACAGCAGCCATGAAAACTAAAGCAAACAATGTACTGCATGCATGTGAAGAAAATACAACAGAAAGCATATGCTCATAGCATGCTGCAGCTGGCATGTGTGATGAATTGCCATCTGACAGGGTGGGAAAGCCCTGGCTTTTTTGAGTTTTATTAAATAATAAAATGATGCGCGTAATTCCATATCTGCAAGGGAAATCTGCTAATCAGATTCCTCTTTCATAAACTCCATGCTAAAATCATAGTGTGTACTTGTGCCCTGTTACATCAGAATCCTAATTCACAGCACCTGCTCTACCAGAGGCTCAGAGCAGGTTCACAAACCATAGGGGCCTTCTTGACAGTTGCAGTGACAAACAAGTCTACAGTGCAGGTGCTGCATTCAAAATGTGCACCCCTGTTAAAAAACACTAGATATCACTGAAGATGTTGCCCTGGTGGCACATAAAACTGTAAATGTAAGCCATACCTTAGTTATGGTATGGTGGCCAGCATCTTTCAGAGTTATCCCAATCACATTAAGTTGATTCTGCATATGTGTCAGCTCTGGGCCCAGTTCAGCTGTGGGAGGATCATGTGTATTCCTCCATGACAAGGCCCTCCCCTGTCCACTGACAAGGCTAGCTTTGGGGGATTGCTTCTCTTGGTTCATTCTTATGGGCAGGTAACACCCTTTCCCCCAGGGCAGCCACTCCTCAGAACACTGGCCTGGGAACAGAAACCAAGACGCACACCCATTCGCAGAGTGCTGCATTTCTAAAGGCCCTTTGATCCGATTGAGCAAGCGAGGGGCGGAGCTAGGAAAGTCAGAGAGGGGTCTGTACAGTTGTTGGAATATTCTTCCATCTTGATTCTCTCTGCCTCTCTTTCTCTTTCCTGTGCCCTCCACATCCTCTGGAGCAAATCACTTTGGGTGTGACATGATAAGTGCAAAGTCCACACATTTCAAATGCAGGGATTGGACCCTGAAGGCAGGCAAGATTTAGTCCAATCACCTGGGGACTTTTGCCTATAAAAGAAGGGGTCTCCCAACACCCATTTCAATCATCTGGACTCATCTTGATACATCCTGGAGAATTCACTTGACCCTGTTGAGAGAGCAGCCTTTTCTAAAGTCTTCCAGTTGTGAGGTGAAGGCAGGTGTTCCACAACAGAGACCAGTTAGGTCCCCTAAACATCCTTAGGGACCATTGAGGGTGATCTTATGCTGGAACAGGACCTGCCTCTCTGTAAGCCACAGCAGTACCCAGAACCTCACAGTGTTGGAGGACCCTTGCAGTTGTGTGCCAGCCTCCCTGTGTTTGGGAGCCTGACAGCAAGGGCCCATCTTGTCTGTGATTCCTAGAGTGGGACTCAAAGCAACCTAAGAAGTGACCTGTTGCTGGAGCAAGTCTGCCTCTCTGCCAGCCACAGCAGTACCCAGGACTTCACTGTGTTGGAGGGCCCCTGCAACTGTGTGTCAGCCTCCCTCATGTTTACGAGCACTAGAAACAGACTCATCTTGTCCCTAAACCCCTGGACGGGGACTCACAGCACCCTGAGAGCCAGGGCAGATGGGATCCCAGTGTTTTTCTCCATTGAACTTCTTGGGGCATGCATCAAGAACTGTTCAGCACATGTGAACAGCAATACCTTCCGTTGCTGCCTTTTGCTCTCTTCTGATCTTCGCACAGCACCAAGAAGTCTGGTTCGGCACTGCCGACCCACCAAGAACTGCAAAGAAGGTACTATTGACTGATAACTGCCCCCTTGGTCCATTTATGTGCCGTAGAGACTGGTTAGGTTTTTAAACCTTTTTGCTCACAAGTACATATCCTTTTTTAAGAACATTGTTGCTTTTCTTTGCCTTTCACCCCTGATTCATTACCAAGAGTACTGCATCTACTATCTTTGCCTATTCTGCGTTCTTTCCTCAGGGGTGGGTTTTGTGTTCTAGTTAGTTATGTTAGTATGCTAGTTAGTACATGGTGTATATATTTTTATAGAAAAATGATTTGGCATTCCTTTATTTTGGACTGTAGTACCTCGGTGTCTGGGTTCCTATTGAACCACACTCACACCCCTCTTAAGAGTATAGCATTCCGTCATTGATACAAAAGTTGAAGGAGGCATTGTTCGTGACTGTTCCTGTTTTACCTTTATGATTGTGTTGGCTCTTGGTTTGTAGAAGTGTGAGGGATGATGTGGAGTTCTAGCCTCTACTCATCCTTGTACTCCTGCAGGACAGAGGTCAATTTGTCACAATATATCTTGCTGACATTACTCCTGCACATCCTACCCGACGTGCTGTACATTTGAACAACAATTGGACATATAGCTCTAAATAGCCATTTTGCTGATGCTTCTTGCCACTATTTGCTCCAAAAATGTTCTGTAAACTCAGCTGATCATTGACTACTTCACAATAGACATGGGTTCACCATCATCGGGTACATACGCATTCTGATGCACGTATTAGCCAGAGCATTGGTGGGTGAAAGGTTAGATCAGTGATCTGCAATGTGTAGCTCACAAGCAATATGCTGCTCGCTGCACCCTAAAATGTTGCTTGCCAATTGCACTGGACAATGGTGTGGAGGCCAAGAAGGAGGCCCTGCAGGGATGAGCAGCAATGGCAGTGTAGCCTGAGTCGGGATTGTGTGAGAAGGCTATCCAATCAGCTTGCTTTGACAGACAGACATGGCATGCTATTAGTTCTGGGAGCACTGAGTGGACTGGGATGAGTGGCAGAGATAGTTGAATGGGTTTGCACTGCACAGGGAGCCTTGGAGGTGGCTGCTGAGATTAATCTAGCTTAAGGATGCAGACCAAGCAGGCCCCAGTGATTGAGGAGAACCTGAGGCCCAGAATCTAGGCCCGCCGAGCCATCTCTGTGGAGACAATGGAACCGCTGCTGTAATCTGGCGTAAAAACTACTCCCTCAATAAACCAGTACTCAATAGGGCGTTCTCATTCTGCAGCACTCTACAATTGCTTTGGCACTTCGAGCTGCAGAACACTAGGAGTAATGTTGGCTGGAGAGGCAAAATCTGCAATTACTGCTGCAGCCAACTGAGCCTTCCTCTTCTACACACAGGCAGAGTGCAATGGGGTGAATTATGGGGGTTTGGTAAGTGCATAGGAGGAAAATAAGCGACTTCATCGCCCACCTTTCCATGAATAAACCGTTCCAATAGGCCTTTTTGTACATGAAAGATTTGAGTTTGTTGCCAGGATGCAAATTATTTTTTCAGAAGTAGTCCACACTCAATGTTAGTATTCTCATCTTCTATTTCTTTGTAGAGTAGTTAAGTGCAATAATGGACACAATAATTGAATTAGATGCCCATGTGTGTGTCATGGTGAAGACTGCCATCTTCTGTTCTTTCTGAGCTGTTAAGAGCTTAATGGACAAATAAGTAGCATGCATGTTCAACCTTTCTTCCTTAAACCATTTGCATTTGGCAACTTCTGTTTGTCCAAAATGTTGGGTTCTTCTTGCACTTTTTGAGGTGGAAGAATGGTCATGGTCTGATACTTTGCTTATCTTCCTTGTGGAAAATTGTCAATTAGACAAATGCATCCAAATTGTGCATGATTACATAACCTGCAAAGCTTCCAATTAAACTTCAATGTTACCGTCCATCATTTCTAACGAACATAAAAATCTGTGTTTTTTTAATGCACGTCATGCCTGATGCCTTCCATTTCTAAGTGATGTAGTGACAGGTGTCATTATTACCCACATTTATGTACTCAATTTATCAAACTCAGACAAATGGAGGAATGAACTTGTACTGAAAAAGGTCATCATCATGAATCAAAATGCATTGATAGTTCTTAACTTCTGTCACCTGTGGTCAATCAAGTGCTCTTTTTTCTGCTGTTTTTTATTTCCCATTTCATGATAAGCCAAAAATAGTATTTCATAGAGATCGTTTGAATCAGTCTACACAGAATATTGTTTTCTGCAGAGACTTCTCAAGCTGATTACTTTATATTTGTGTTGACTCAATTCCGGTAATTAGTTCGAGTAAAAAGCTGCTGCTCATCTGTCCTACCACTTACCCCTCACTGTGTTGACAACGTGTGCATTCTAAAGGAGGCAGAGGTTTAGGAACAGCTTCAATTGGACAGCATGTGACCCAAAATGTTGGCAGCTATGTGAGTGTGACTGCAAGCGGTATGAAACTGTAAGGCCCCCGAATGGAAAGTATATTCCCAACCTGTTGAATGGTTTAATCTGCATACATCAATAGACTAAAATCCTGCTTGAGTAAGCACAAGGCTTCTCTGTCTTTTTTCCTCCCATCTCTAAGTCTTTGACTACTCCTGTCCAAAAAAGGGTCCCATACTACATTAAAGTCTCCCCCCTACAAGGAGGTTTTGTCCTTTCTTGTCCATTAAGTGCCACCCAATCTTACTAAAACATTGGCTACTATCTGCAACTGGGCATAGGCATTACACATTGTCATTACTGTGTCCTGAATACGCACTGATACAGATACCAGATGACCCTCTTTTTCTGCATAAGAAGTCAATATTGTTGCTGGAAAATTCTTCCTGAATAAAATTAAAACTGCCCTGGCATTTGTTGTCCAACCCATCCCTTACACAACTTCTCAGCCTCTTTGTCAATCAAATGAGTCTCCTGCAGCATAGTCATTTCTGCTCGCATATGTCTCAAGTGTGAAAGCACTGTTTTCCTTTTTATTGGATTATTTAAACCATTGACATTCCAAGTAACAATATTTATATAGTCAGTCCAATCTTTTAATGGAGCCGCCATTCTCCCTGACTCCTTCCCAATTTCTCCAGGATAGAAACGTTTTAAAAAGTCAACTAAGTAAAATAAAAACAAACAAAACGTTAGAAATATACTTAGAAATATAGTCCACCTCGGTGCTAAAACTGAGTGTGTTTGCAAGCCCACAATTGTAGCCAATAAATAACTCACTTGGAAATCCCCTCCCTGTATCCACTATAACTGCTAGACATTTGAGATACTAACCCTCAGGTTTAATTATCACATAATATCTAGCAATCCCAAACTTCCTGCATTCCTCCGTACTGACATCCATCTCCATCCATAATTGGGCTCATTACACATTTCTAATTTCCAAACCTTCAGACAGCTAATTTCAAAGCATAAACAACTTGCCCTCCCGCCCATTATACAATGCTCAGTGGGAATCCTATCTGCCCCAATAACAGCAGATGAAAGAACATAAGACACTAATATTCTCTGAAGGTGCATCCTCATTTGACCCGAGTACCCCCTTCCTAGTGGCCACCAGTACCGAAAACATGATGTATACTCTAGAATAGACAACATCTTGACCTCCACATTAGTGACACAGAATTTCAAAAGCTGTGATATTGAAAGTATTGTTATCTCAGATCATGCTCCAACTAGGATGTGTTTACCACTGGATTACAAGTCAAATAGATTACATACATGGAGAATGAACACTACAATACTAAATGATGAGGCATTGAGAGAGACTTTACAGTGAGAGTCAGATAGTTGATTCAGCTCAGATTGAGGAATTCTTAGTGAGTCAGTCCTTATAATGTTTATCTGAAGAAGGACAAATGGTTTTGGAAAGGAAATAACAGTAGACGAGATTAGGAAGGCAGTATGTGACTTGAATGTGGGGAAATGTCCGGATCCAGAAGGATTACCTGAAGAATTTTATAGGGCAATGCCTGAGGAGGTTTTAAATGTACTCAGGAGTACATTTACTTATTGGAGGGACAAAGGTAGGCTTCCTCCATCACTTAGGCATGCCACAATATCACTACTCTTGAAACAAGGGAGGCCTCCTCTGTATCCCGCAGCTATAGACCAATCAGTCTGATCAACTCTGACTGTAAAATCCTTTCTATAGTTCTGATGAGTTGGTTGGAGAAGATCTTATCAAAACTGGTTAATCCAAATCAGGCCGACTTAATAAAAGGGAGAGTTTCAGCAACAAATCAACTAATATGAGAAAGCTTTTGCTAACAATGTCGGAAGCAAGCAAACTGAAGGCAGGATCAGTTGTCCTGTCACTGTTGTGTTTGTTCATGCCCCATGGACATCCCAGTAACAAGGCCCCACTGTATCTGGACAGATGACTCACAGGGTGTATTTCACTCTGTAACATTCCTCCTATTTCATAAAGAACAAACAGAGTGAGAGATTAACCAATTGTAATCTGCCCAACTGGGGCACATACATTAGTGCAAAACATACAATAAACTTAGGGGCCCAACGTGGGCCATTACCGTCCTCCCTGGGCCTCAGGGATTAGGGTCCATTATGAAATCACGGAATCTGGCCAGCCACCTGCAACCTTCATGGCTTGGAAACCGTCTGCCCTCATTCCTTGACTGATGTGGAGACTCCGCTGGTAGCAGACTTTCTCGATCTTCGCTGTTTCCGGGCTCCAGGCTGGCGGGCAGAGTTGCAGGTTCACTTGTGAGAGGGTCATCCACTGTGGCTCAGGTGTCGACCTTCTTGAAGTAACAAGGGTTCCTTGTGACAGTTCCTCTTCGGTCTGCGGCCATCACCATTGAAACGTTGATGTGAGTCCCACCCATGGGACTGGGCTCATAGATGAGAGATAGTTTCCCTTCCTGGAAGGCGGATGCGCACAAGGACTGTGTCCCCCACAGCAATGTTGGTCTGCTGGAGATGTCTCCTGACATTTTCACGCTTGTTGCGCACCTGTCGCTCCTCTAGGATCCTCTGATCATCAATGGTCCCCGGGTCGTACCCTTCATCTCTGGTATCAGTCCTCTGTGGCACTGATTGAATAGGGCCTCTTCTGGGGCCACCCCCGTGGACTGATGAGGAATTGGTATAAGTTCTGTCTTAACTCGCTTCCTTGGCTCTGGGTGATTCTGAACACTTGGTTCAGAGGGCGCATAAAATGCTCAGCTTCCCCGTTGGCCCTGGGCCATAGTGACAACATCTTCCGGTGTATTATTCCGCACTCCTCCATGTACTGCGCAAATGGATGACCTTGAAATGGGGGTCCATTGTCTGAACATAGCTCGAAGGGAAAACCATGGGTGGTGAATATTCGCTCCAGCGCTTGAATGCTGTGCTCACTGGCTCAACCAACTCTACCTCCGGGTACCGGGACCATTGGTCTATGACTGCCAGAAAGTACCTCTCCATGTGGAACCGAAGTCGGGATGTGCCGTGCCCCATGGATTGTCATTTCTCTCCATGGATTCAATACAGGGTTCTCTTGCTACCGGGCTAGAGGCTTGGCACCTGATGAAGTGTTGCACATATTCATCTACAGGATGTTCCAGATCTGGGAACCAGACTTTGGCCCTCAGTCGCGCCTTGCTTTTGGTCATGCCCTGATGATTGCTGTGAGCCAATTGCAGCACCATCTCTATCAGCAGTCGCGGGATCACAATCTGCCGTCCCCTTAGCAGCAAAGCTGCATCAGACACGGACAGTTCATGATGGGTGCGCCATAGCGCTTGCAGGTCTTGTTGTGCACCTTCCACTCTTGGTGAGATGTTCGCCAATGCCAGCTTCCAGTCCCCATTGGACATTGCAGTCCAGATACATTGAAAACACTCATCCGTTTTGGGTGCTTCTGCCAGCTCTATCAGGGTTAACGCTATTGGCATGGCAGCCTCCACCACATGCCAGACCACTTTGGCACAGTCTTCTCCTGCCAGCCCATCTTGCGAGCAGCCGGCCCCGGGGTGTCAGGAAAGGTAATCCGCCAGGTTATTCGTACCAGGCCGGTACTGGAGCTTCACTCCGTACTCCATTAAGGATAACATCCATCTTTCATTCCTTGGGGGGAGGCTTGGAGGATGCCCCTGTCATGATGGGGATCAGGGGGTTCTGTTCTGTAATAGCCGACACCGGTTTTTCCAAGGATGTATATACAGAAATGGTTGCAGCCCCACAGGATGGCTACAGCCTCCCTCTCAATTTGTGAATATCTTTTCTCTGTGGCGGTCAGGGCTCTACTGGCGTATGCTATGGGCCGCATCTGCCCCTGCGTGTCTGGTTGCAACAGCACCACTCCAAGTCCCACTGGGCTAGCATCAACGACCAATTCTGATTCCTTCTTCGGGTCGAAGAAAGACATGGTCTCTTCTCCGGTCAGGGCCACCATGATGGTGTCAAATGCCATTTGCTCCCGGGAGGACAACCCCAGGTGGCACCGTTCCTTGTGAGAGCCCGAAGCGGTTCTGAGAGGGAAGCTAGGTCTCTAATAAACCTTCCACAATAATTTACCATCCACAAAAAGCTTTGCACATTGGATGGTGTCTCGGGGGGTGAGGGGGAGGGCAGCTTCCCGAATGTCCTTTACTTTTTCTGGGTTAGGTAATATGCCTCCTGCATGAAACAAAAAACCAAAGAACTCGCTTTTGTCCTTGAAACATGTGCATTTCTCTTGATGGAGGCTTAGCCCCAGGTCTCGGATCCTCTCCAGTGTCTTCTCTAGTCTCTTCACGTGTTCCGCCTCAGAGGACGTGTATACAAGGATGTTGTCACTGAGATTGAGCACACCTTTCAGACCCGCAAGGGCACCTCTGATTAAGTTTTGAAATACTTCTGCAGCCGAAGAGATTCCAAAACTCAGTCTTTTGAACTGGTAGAGACCATCGTGGGTGGTGAAGGTTGTGATGTATCTGGAGTCGTGGTGCAGCTTGATCTGGTGGTACCCCGAATGAAGGTCTATTTGCAAAAATATCTTTGCTCCCTGCAGCTCTCCCACCTCATCATCGAGTGTCGCCGTCAGATGACGTTCCCGCTTTATGGCCATGTTAGGGAGCCAAATCTCCACACAGATGCGCACTTCCCTGGGTTGTTCGGGTTTGGACACCACGACTATCGGAGACACCCACGGGGTGGGGCCCTCCAATCTCTCTATGATGTCCATATCAATGAGATTTTGCAGTTCCTGTTCCAACTGCGTACGTAGGTGAAAATGGATCCGGCGATGTTTCAACGTGGTTGGTCTTACCGACTCATCAATGTGCAAGTGGATATGTTCTCCGCACAGTTTACCCACTCCTTTGAACAAATCAGCATACCGTTCTGCAATG
The DNA here is from genome assembly GCF_040938575.1 of Ambystoma mexicanum. NCBI lineage: Eukaryota > Metazoa > Chordata > Amphibia > Caudata > Ambystomatidae > Ambystoma > Ambystoma mexicanum. The sequence goes on along the minus strand of NC_090932.1, from coordinate 743,416,605 downwards.
TTGCGAACGTCAGTTTGATATACTGACATTGCGAAGTGTACTATATTCAAAGATTCAGATGCTGCGCAGCTCAGCAGAGAGTGCGGACTGACCTCAGTCCCGAAAAACTTGGCCTTGATGGAGTGTTGGCCGTGGGTGACAGAAGTGGTGAACACCCCTTGCAGAGGAAGGGGTTGACTGCCCCCAAAGGAATATATCTTGGTGCCTCATTACGACCCTGGCGCTAATGGGTTAACGGCGCCGTAAAAAGGCTGCGGCGCCGTTAACCCATTAGCACCTGATTACGAGGTCCCTTTGCGGGACCCGACCTTAACGGCTGGTCTACACCACCGCAATTTGCGGTACTGTACTTAGCGCCTTCCCCATTCCCATAGAGCCTTATGGGGTGGAAATGGGAATTGGGAAGGGCCATGGTTCAATGGGGAATTACAGCCCCGCCAACCTTGGAATGGGGTGGTAATTCCCCATTGAACCATGGCGGACCCGTTACAACACCGGCACCAACCATGGTGCTAACAGCGCCATGGTTTAGTGCCGGTGTTGTAATGAGGGCCTTGGACTTGGTTTCATCGAGCACCGGTGGACCTGGCAGTGCCTCATAATGTCTAGCGGCCATTAAGCACATGGGTGCTCCCGTGTCTATCAGCACTGGGTTGCGGGTTTCACCAATGTCTACCACACAAGTGGGTTGTCATAGTTTTCTAGAGCGAGAGTCAATGTTCGAGATGAAGAGAACCTTTTCCTCCTCCTCTTCTTCCTCGGCTAGTTCAAGATCTTGCATTCCTTGCTCTATGGTGGCCACACTCTTTGGTTTTCGTGGGCCACTACTACTGGCCCTGGCCAGCCCTCGTGTGATGGCTACTGTGTTGGCTGCTCTGCATACCCTAGCAAAATGTCCAGTCATGCTACAGTGCCCGCACACCCTTGATTTTGCCGGACAGTTATTGGCGTTCGGAAGGTCATACCCGCAATACTGACATAGTTGGGGCAGGTCGGACTTCTGAGATGATTCTGGTCTCCTTCGGGCCCATCGCAGTCTTTGGGGTGTGTTCGCTGCAGGGTGCCCTATGGCGTAGACCTCCTCTCCTTTTCCTGGACAGACTGCTGCGTCCATAGCTCCTCTGCTCTCTGCCGGTTCATATCCCTGCCCATATCCAGGATCTGCGCTAGCGTTATTCCTGGTTCTCGGAGCACCTGGTGCCTGAGTTTCCCAGAACTGCATCCCTGGAGGAGTTGGTTGCACACCATCCCCTTCTCATTCTCCTACTAACACGTGCTGGCCATTTGTCGCAGCCTCCTGCAGAAATGATCAAGAGTTTCATCCCCCAAATGTCTCTCGCTGCAGACAACACGAACCTGTCAAAGTCCTGGTTGGCCAGGGGCAAGAAATGTTCCTTGAGGGCGTTTTTGACTTCTATGTATGTGACTGCCGGAGAGTTCAGTGATTCAAATATGCGATGGACTTCGTATGCAGCAGCATATTACAGAGTCGCTACCTTGGCATCGTCCTCCGTCTCTCCGGTGGCTCTGAAGTACATTTCTAACTTTTTGACTCACAAAAGCTATTTGGATCCCAGTTTAGACGGTGGACCGGACACGTCAAACTCACGCATGGGTGCCTATTGTACCTTGTTGTCTCTGAATGGGTCGAATGTGTGCTCCGGCGTCTTGGGCGTTGTCCTGGTCTCCCATGGCTGCAGACTGCACTGACACCTCTCACCTATTCAGAGTTTGCAAGTCAGCATCAACAGCGTTGGTTTCCGTACAGGTCCCGTGTTAGGCAGGCACACCCATCAATAATCTGCTCTAGGATGATGGCGCCAGAAAAATGACCCCTGATGAGGGTATAATGTCTTGAAGGCCCACTAAAGTGGGGGTGAGGTAAGGTCCTTCAATCACTTTCTTAGGTTGAATGTGCTGTAAAGTTTACACACGTGCACAACCTGCACATGAAACCACAGCCATCTGTGTTTAAATGGAACAGCTGTGGTGTATCCAAAAATTGTTCCAAACGGTGCACAAGCACCCCATGAGGTGCCGATACCATTATTTCTCAAAATGGTGGTCTGCATGTACTGTGCAGGTGACGGCATCTATTGAGCGCCGAGAAAAATGCTCTGAGATCAAGAGCGTGATCTTGAGATTTTCTCTCCCCACTCAGGCCCATCCTCGTCGCCAATGTTTTGTTTGTTCATGCCCCATGGACATCCCAGTAACAAGGCCCCACCATACCTGGACAGATGACTCAGACACGTCTGGTTGTTAGAGGCTCCCAGCGGCAACTAATGCGCACGGGATCCCCTTTATTTTTTGCGCATGCGTGGCCCTCGTTCTGGCTCGCGTTTGCGCATGGGGTGTATTTGACTCCGTAGCAGTTACTAGATGCAGAAATGGCCTTTGACAGGGTTTGTTGGGATTTCTCATCCAGGCAGGACCATGGAGAGAATGAATATTGGTCCGAAATTGCTTTATACGAATCCTACGGCAGAGGTGTCAACAAAAGGCAAGACTTCATCAAAGTTTACACACGTGGGACACACCAGGGCTGTCCGCTGTCACCCATGCTTTTTGTACTCTCATTTGAGTCTTTGGCAGTATCTATCAGATCAGAGAGAAAAATTGCTGGGATTAACTTTCATGGATATACACAGAAACTATGGACCTTTGTGGATGATCTTCTTTATGTTTTGCAAGATTTAACGACGTCTATCCCAGTTTTGATGGATCTAATTGTGGGATTCGGTTCACTCTCAAACTATAAAATCAACTGGTCTAAGTCGGAGGCCTTGCCTTGCTCACATTTGTTGCCGGGCCAGGCTTCAAATGGTGCCCTCAGAGGATGAAATATCTATCTGGGTATATGGCTTACTAGAGATATATAAAACATGATGGATGTTAACATGAAACCGACAATGAACAAATTATCGGCAGACTTTGAATGCTGGGACTTACTTAATTATCATTAGGTAGAAAGGTAAACACTATTGAGATAACAGCAGCACCTAAAATAGCTTATGTTATGAGCATGATTCCATTTCCTCCAAGGAAATCTTTCCTAAAACAAATTGACAGCATGATCCAATCTATTCTATGGGAGAATGAGAGGCCAAGATTAAAGTTATGGAAATTACAACTCCAAAGTGAGAGGGGAGGTTTAGGTGCCCAAATTCTGCTAGATATCTTCAGGCTTTCACATTGAGGCATTTCATACCATTCATAACAGGGCCATTAGACGATTGGGCTGTTGCTGAGGCAAATATGATGGGGTCTTTGAATCATTTAGCAGTATTGTCAACCAAAGCAAGGGTTGGTTGACTTAGTTTCTGAGGTCAACCTGGAGTGACATGTCCATGTCACTAGATATGTTCCCGGGCCTAGTGGGTTCTTCTTCTTTGTGGCTGAATCCTGCTGTGTAAAATAAGAATAAAATACTGTTCTGGTTGGATTGATTTCTGGCGGGAGTGAGGAAGATTAGGGACCTATTTGAAGGTGGATTGTGGCTATCATTTCATGAATTGAGAGCAATATTTAGCCTGGTGGATTGCACGTATGGGGATTATCGAAGTCTTGGAGGAGCTATTAATTTGATGACACCTGAGGCCTCGGATCTAATGGTTTCTGTGCAAATCACAGGAGACCGGGATCATATGGCTTTGAAGATATATAATCTCCTGAGTAAGGATTCAGTTGGGAATGTAAAGCTCTTGAATTTGTGGTCACTTTGCCTACAAGATGAAATGACACAGCCACGTTGGGAGGCATTGCGTACAAACATTCTATGAACATCAGTGAGAGAGCGTGACAAGTTAAATTACTAAATAGGGTATTTTGGACACCGGAGTGTATGGACATTCATGGTTTGAATTCAACAGATGCATGCTGGGGAGTGGACATGCACAAGGCTCACTTGCACATGTGCTCTGGCAATGCCATAGAGTGAGAACATTTTGGAGTGAGATTAGAGATGTAATGAATAAAGTACTAGGTGAGGAGAGGGAAATTGATTTTGGCACACTGATTTTGGGTGAAGATTTAGAATTGCTTGATTTGTTGTATCATCAAGTGAGCTGGATTTTGAAAGCATCTATTGTTGCGAAAAAGATAATCCTATGTAACTGGAAAACGACTGTAATACCCACAAAGACACTTGGTTGTCAGAAATGTATTCAATTTGCAATATTGAAAGGGTTGTTATGATCCTGCAGAAGAAAGAACATTATATGGAGTAGTTTTCTGAGTTTTGATTCGGGGCGAATTAATGCAGATGATGAGAATATGGCTATATGAAGGAATCTGGATATTAAAATAAGTCCACCTTAATAATTTGATAATTTGATGGACTGCTGAACTATCTATTTGTATGTTGAGATGATATATTTTTTGTTTGTTCTCTTTCTCTTCTCTATTCTGTCTATTTTCTCAATCTTTGGTCATATCTGAATGGGATTTCGTTTTTTAGGGGAGGGAATTTGTATTACTCATTGTTCAAATATATCAGTTGAGATATTGTTATGTTGTGTTCAAATATCTAAATGTTTTGTAATAAATAAAAAAATATATGATTATTATAGGAGCATTGCATTACTGGGAAGGAGACAGATTGAGTCCATGATAGACTTTGAATAGTATGAAATGCACTGGACTTTTGTTTTTCTAGTTTTGTCCTCTTATTAAACGCTTAATATTTGTCAACAGAAAAAAACAAACTGTAAGGCCATTCCGTTGACTCCTGTATGTTAATCCCGCCAATCTCCTGATTGTATGAATTTAGTTCTGTATTGTCTTTACCCTTGCCACCTGCTGTTGTTGTGCTTTAGTTAAGATGCAACATGATATTTTGCACCTCTATGCAATGGCATAATTTTATATAACTCCACCAAACACTTCATTGTGTCCTTGAATGTTGCTATAGGATAGGAGCTGAAAAACAGCATGTAGAAATGCTGCAGTCTGGGGGCACCGCAGAGTCAACCAATGCTTGTTTATCTCAATGTTTTTTTTTCTTGCAAAGTGATCAACTTCCCCTGTACCGTGTTGCCTAGATTTGCATTTAAAGTAGAGGCACGTGTCAAACAGCATCCTCATTATCCTTAGTGTCTGATGTAAAAATGATCATATATTTTCCTCCGTGGGAGACATTTAACAAGATATTAAAAAAGGCCCCATCACCATTAGAGTGAATGTTGCCTGAAAAGCTAAAACTAAGGCTTCCATCAAAGTGCCGAGGTTCAGACCTTCCGAGATGACCAATGCTGTATTCTTTTGTTACATGTTCTTACTTTTGCTGTTGCAACTGTCTTTTATGTATGATGTATCCACTTTTTTATGTTGTGAGCAAGGGGCTGAAGGATAGTTTGTGGGCTAGCCAAAGCAGTCATGGACAGGGCCATTTGACACAACAACAAATTAATTCCATAAGTGTTCAACAATGACCTTGCTTGATCCCAGTCACTGGGAATATGGCCTGTTTGATGTCCTTTTTTTATATCATCTCTATAAAAAAACCTTCTTTTATATTATTTTGTTTGACATTTTACCCAGACTATCTAATAATGCACAGTTGCAGACATTTCTAGACATGACACAGTCAAGACATGTTTTTAATTTCAGCCATTTTACAGTGAGATTACTTGCTTACATTACTTACTTGTATTAATACAAAATGAATAGTGGTACACCGCAGACACATTCAAACATTCCTTGGTTAAGTGCCAAAATAATATTTTGCGCCAATGTTCATAATATTATTTAGTTTCATTGTAAGGCTATATGTAGGCCCCTTTAAGGCATAATAGGTCACATAAAGTACGCAAGTCCTCATCCCCCTGTCAGGTGACTACGAGGCAGACCAAAAAACTCTCAATTCCACTTACACCACCATCCAGATCTGGATGGCCAAAAACTGGCTCTGCCTCAACAGCGAAAAGACCGAACTTCTTATCATCGGCTCTCCAACCACAATCAGAAAAATCGCCCTTCATTATGACTCCTTTCTCATAGACAGCTCTTGTATTCCTGTATCCCTGTCAGTCAAAACACTGGGAGTCTACGTGCATTCCCACCTCACCATGACAAGACAGGTGAATGCCATCTCATCAGCGGCAGCCTACCACTCAAAACTTATCACTGCTGCCAGGCCCTTCCTAACGCAACAAAACTCCCTTACCATTGCCAAAACAATCATAGGATCTCGCCTAGACTACTGCAACGCACTCTTACTAGACACATCAGATAAGAACATCAAGAAACTTCAAACAGTGCAGAACAATGCTCTTAGAGCAGCCACAGGAATCTCGAGAAGAGAACACATCTCTGACTCCAGAAAATCCGCCCACTGGCTACCTGTTAAAGAACGCATCCTCTTTAAATCCCTTGCACTAACCCACAAATGTCTCCACGACACAGCACCTCGATATCTCGCGCAAAGATTCTCTGCGCCCCCATCTAGCAGACCTGCTATATCTGGTAAAACCTACGGTCTCTTCATTCCCAAAAGCTTCAGGATTAGAGGTTAACCATTCCATGAATGTATTACTGGTCTAGGGTCTCTGCCAGGTCAATCTTTTAATATATACATCAGTATGCGCATAGATCAGTTCCGTTGATACAGGTATTCCATTTACACGCTGGTCAACAGAAGGACAAGGTCTCAGTTCACGACCCTAACAAGTGGCCTGTAGGCAAGTTATACATTAGCTGTACAGAGGTCATGTCGACCTAGATTCTGTTCGGAATGGCATCGTCCACCATTTTGATGTACAGGGTGATTTTTACATAGCAAGAGAACCTAAAATGGCGGCTTGATTCAAGATGGCGGACTACATCAATTTCTAAGGTCAAGACCTTTCCGTAGAGAGCTATTCGCGTACAGTTTTAAGCAACTTGGCGTAGGTCAATATACATACAATCGTTACAATAGGAGGCATAATTTAATATCCAGTTTGACACCATCAGAGGCATGCAATCCCACACGGTCTTCAGAAAAGCTCTAAAAACCCTGTTGTTCGTATAAGATGCTCGCTCGTCATGCCTACCTGTAAGGCACTTGACCACTGGAAACTCTCTGTAAAAATGTATAACCTATGTTCATTGCAACACTGCCTGTTAACATTGTATAATTTATGCCTCCCCAACCCCTGTAACTAAGTCACATTCTTGAAACAGAGCCACGATTCCTCCGGGCTGCCAGGCGCTGTACAAATATAAATAAATAAATAAACAAATAAATAAATAAATAAAACACACTGAGGTTCAAACCCATTTCCCATGGCTGCTTCCTCTTTCAAGTTGGGAGGTAAATCTTCAACACTACCGATGACATGGCAATAAGGCACAGACAAGCCTATACAACTTTAGCACAGCAATGTATGTAACTTTGCAGCATGTATACGGCATTGATTGACTACTTTGTAGGGCAGTAAATACTGAAACATTTTGGGAATGGTTACCATTTTGTGGATAGGAAGTGCAGTTTGTGTCTAGCACCACAGCAAAAGTGCAGAGATGCATCTGATTGCTATTATGATTATTGGCAACGAGGTAAAATGTAACAAATGTGAGGAAGATTAAATTCATGGTATTTCATCGTGACAAAGGGTTCATCATGAGCCATCGATTTTGCAAATGTCGATAATACGTTCTGTATAATGAACCATCAAGTGATGGATGTATGTTTTTAGATAAAAGAAAAACAATGCACACATTCAGAGATACATGTGTGCACAGAAGTTATCCACATGAATCAAGATCCAGTCAAGTACTTCCTCTGTCTGAAGTACAAGTACACCACCACAGTGCTACACCGTGCTTGAAGGGCTGTGACATTTATCCAGAAACCATCGAAACATTCCCGTGCAATAAGACCAATCTGACAACGTGGCCATACAGCTGTCCCCACTCGAAAGCTCCCAAGTAATCCACAATGTAAAGAGGTGTCGAGTAGGGCCAACGCAATTAGAATCTGCAGGAAATCATACATTCCCATGGATGTCCATATTGTTCACAGAGCATGAAGACCGGATGCAACTAAAATGGAGCACACCTCGAAATGTACATGGACTCAAATGCACAGCCACTCCAGCATTACGTGGCATGTGCCAACTCTAAAAGAGGCAGCAATGTAGCAGTAGCCCATGCATAAAGCGTATGCATTCAACATCACCATGTCCAGTAAAAATGTCAACACAACAAACTAGACAGAAAACATTGGCCATGCCTTGTAGCTCCCAATATTAAACAGCAAGCCTGCTGGACCAATCACAATGAAACAGGGCATTCTGAAGGACCCAAACCCATCAAGCACAGTCTGGACATGTGCATTTGGAATTATGATAGCAGATACTGATTTATATTGTGAAACACTGGTCCGAGGGTGGCACCTGCATATTAAGCCCCAATTGTAAATTCCAGTAGTGAATAACAGCTACAAGTAAAGGTGATGGAATTTCTCTAAGCAACCATCCAGGTTATGGTTTTTCAGCCACCCAAGCCATTGGAGAAGGCGAAATACCATATGCAAACCAGGCTGGGCCTCATCCGAAAAGCCTGAACTTACTACTCCATGAGCCCCTGACCACTCTTGAACCGACAAAACATCATATCAAGGCATGCCTTCAGCACACTACTGACTTCCCCCCAAATGTGCAGATGTCCCAGAACAATATATGAATCATGTTGGCTCAAACAACAGAATGACATAATGTTGCAAGGAACAAAATGCTAATTGGCAATATTGGCAGAGGTTCATGGTTTCTGAGGAGTGAAACTTACAATAAAAGGGAATGAGTGGATCACTAATGTCTGGACGGGTAGAGCACAGTAGAGACAAATAACACACATAGGGGGATGGAATAAGTAAAACACAAAAGAAACAGAAAGCGAAAAAAAAGTATTTCATGCCATAAAAGCTAATGGCAGTAGATGCAAGACTGTAAGCCCAGCAGCAACCTGCTGTGACAATTCTCCCTCTTCCTCAGTTCTATCTCCAGCCCGATCCCTTTGCCCTCTACTTCTCCTTCTTCTCTCATTCCCTACACTTCTTCTCCATGTCCCTCCTCTCCTTCCTCTTTCTGTCTTTTTCATACATTTCAGAATGTTTATTTTCCTTTTTTCCTTCCCGTCCTCCCTTTTCCTTTCTGCCTTCTCCTTCTCTTTCTTTTCTTTCCAATCCCTATGACCCCTTTTCCTCTGCTCCTTCTTATTCGTCTCCATCTATATTTGGTTTAATACAATTTTTCTAACTTTCTATTCTCCCTCTCCTTTTCCTCTCTTTCCCTCACCTCTTTCTCCTCCCCCTGCTGCCTTTTTTTCCTCTTTGTCATTCCTGTTATTCCTTAGACCAAGCATCTGCAACCTGTGGCTCTCCAGATGTTTTGTACCACAACCTCCATGGTATGGTCCCTCCCAATCGACTATGCAAGATAGGTCCAGTGGAAGTTGTTGTCTCAAACATTTCTAGAACCAAAGGGTGCAGACCATTGCCTAAGAAATGGTGAGTGCCACAAGAAGGCATCTTGGAGGTCTTGAACATGCCATCAATGCATCAGTATGCAGGGAAAAAAAACAGGAAAAGCAGGACACACCTGTATAAATATACTTGCAGTCCTGACCCCACCCAGGATTCAATCATTCTATGAAACAAAACAGAGGTCAGGAAAAAAAGTGGTATCTGCAATGATGGAAAAACAGAAGAAAAAGGATGTACACAAACCAAAAGAAATGGGAAAAATGCAGTAAACTCGAAAAATAAGAAAATATTTAATCAATAAATATAAAAAAAAACACTCAATGGTTGAACTCGTATAACACACAAGAGTAAATATCCCCTCACAGAGACTCGAAAAATAAATGGTTCCAAGATAATACAAATAAAGTGTAGACAGAAAACAACATGTGAATAAAGTGCTATTGTGACTATTGTACAATGTGGGCTGGTCTGTAATTTAATATCAGATCACATTGGGTTTTGGTACTCAATGTAATACCAAAGGTTTTTACACATGCCCTTGCTGTTTGCAATGGCCGTCGCTCAACATGTTTCAGTTTATAAATCCAAAAAAGTGTGAACATTCCTCAGGAGATGATAAATAAAAATGTCACACTTTGTTGACAGTATCTGAAATTAGATGCCCTCTGTATGCTCCAAAATAGAGATATTGTTTCTCGCAACACTTGGGGGTTCCACCTTGCAAGATACCAAAAGACAAAAAAAAGCCATTAGTGTTATAGGTCTTTAAAAATGGTGGGGAAACTTACAAACCCTCATCAAACCAGTGGGGGCATTCATATTTAATAAGATTACCTCGGGGTGACTCTGGTAGAGTTCTCTTCATATAATCACAGCGAGACTGTGAAAAAGTCCCAAATTCAATCTTTTATCTGTGAACACAGAGACAGTTGTGTTGGATAACTCAATTAGTACTTCATGATGCAACAAAACAAACCCTGTGCTAAACAGCCCTGGGTCACTAACCAGTAGTTGCTTAAACATACGATCTACTTACCTAGTAGCGTAATCTCATAGGGGCTACTGATTTACACTCAGTCTTCTTAACAAGGTAGAAGTATTCCTTCACAAATGACCACTAGCATTGCAAGGACTCTGTTTTAAACTGTAAAGATGGATAATAATGCTGTTTTAGCTGATATGTCAATCCAGAGGGGGTAAAAAACAACAAGGCTCGACATCTAGGAAAAGAGTTTACCTTGCGATAATGATTAATTAGTAAGCATAGGTGAGCATTGTGGAGCGCACCAACCAAGGTCGCGTATAAGCAAGGAGATATTTTATCAGGTTGCATCCTTAATATGAAGGATGAGATCTTTAACTGTGAAAGATGAACAAATGAAAAAAAGTTATTGGAACTCGTTCCTCTGAACAATTTAATTTAGAGAAATGGAAAAACAGAGTTCAGAACTAGCTGAGGGCTTACCTCGGACATCTGCTAATACATGAACCTCAGCAGGCATAGTGCTAGCAACTTCAGAATTGTCGCTTAGCAACCAGGGAAGCGAGGGGTGACTCTGTGTGTTCTGTAATAAGAACATAGAGAAACACACAAGCCTGTGAGTTAGGTCCTAAGTAAGATAGTATTTGCTATTACGAGCCTGTTCACTGCTGGCTAACTATAAGAATTCAATGAAAAATGAATGCAACAAAATTGGAAAACTCACCGGCCTGGCAGTGCGTCTCTTGCAGCCTGTTGGTCTCGCATCCTGGGTAGTTGTGGAGGGGGAAGCTGGTGTCGCCTAGCAACCGGGCCTTTTTTGGTTTCTACAGTCCTGTGATCTACAGCAGCGGCCATGTTGGTGTGGAGGGAAGTCGGGCACGGTGATCATGATCCCAAAATGTGAAAATGCGCTGTACTGGGAGCGCTAACATGAGGGTTATTTGAAAGACAATGAATGGGAGGATTTCCCTTATTAAAGATGAATACACGCAAAAGAGGATCTTAGAATGTCTTTCATTATTAATATAGTATAATTTAAAAGAAGATGTTGAATCTCAACCTCAAAAAATTGCAAATGTAAATGCTAAAGTGCATCATCGTAATCTCCATTGCAAAAAGGAGAGATGGCTGGTGTACGCTGTGTGTGGGAAGACATCCCAGAGAGTGGCCTAAAAAGCATCCTCGAGCCTGGGGAAGGATAGTGTACTGCACACAAAAACGTACCTTTTAAACCTCAACTCGCGAAAATCTCTCTTGGTCAAAGCCACAGAGAGTGTTTGGCTTGTCCAGAAATAAGCAAAAACTGCTCATTTAATTGAAGGCCTATTGAATCACTTTTTTTTTTTTTTTAAATGTGCTCCTTCTCTCTTCTGTGGAGTTTCTCTTCTTCTGCTTTGAGATGTAGCCCCTTAATGGTCCGGTAAACAGTCCATTTGAAATCTTCCCACCCATGTTGCGTTGCTATGAAGTGCTTAGCCATGAAGGCTTGTTACATTTTATTGTTCAGGCAATTCCTGTGTTGGTAAATTCTTGTCTTCATTTTACAATTGGTTTTGCCTATATATTTAAGGCCACAATGGCACATTATGGTGTAAAAGACACGATCACTGTTACAATTGGAATTGATTGTTAGAAGTAAATATAAAACCATTTTAAAAAGAGACTTTTTACAATGTTAGTACATTTACATAATTTATTTTTGAATACCTTAATTTGCCAAGAATACACAACCGTTTGTCCATATACAGCGCTTTGAGATCATACCAATGGTATACAAGGTGCTATAGTAATGCACAATAGCATAACATAACATAACATAAATTGTCCTTTCTTCTCAAAAAGGACTGCACTAAGATTAAAACCAATTATCTGTTTCTACTGTGAGCACCAGGGCATGCTCGCCCCTGATTGCAAATGCAGTGGTCGCTGCAGCATGGTCCTCTGGCCTCTTACATGTCTGACAGAACCTCAACGCCCCCACATTGCCTACAGAGTTCCTCCTGACCTCCTCTCTAATGGTCAATAGTCAATAACAAGGTATGTCTCCAAATATCAGGTCTATTGCAACCTCTGGGAGATGACTCTGTCACTGATGCTCTCCCTCTTCTTTTAACCATAAAGAATACAACACTCCCTCCATGCCCCCTTCTTCAAGACACGTCTATTTTTACTTTGATAGCACTGCTGTCAACAACGGCTGGGGTGGCTCTAGCCTATGCCTGCCTGATGTGGCGCCCCCTCCACAAAGAGAGAGAGAGAACACAAAGAAAGAGAAAGAGAGGGAGATGGAGAGAGAGAGAGATACACAATGTGAAACATAAGGAGACAGACAGGGGGGAAGAGAAAGAGAGAGTGTGCTAGATTGGCGAATGATAGGCCGGAAACAGCTAGTCTCTATTTATCATGACAAGCAAATATACACACCTAGAGCCTTGTGTTGCTGTAGTACTCAGGCTGTAACTGTGCAGCAATGGGCGGGTACAGAACCCTACAGCAGTCATGTGTTAAACAAGGAACATGAGCATTCATAAGAATGATTGGGCGCATGACATTTCAGTGCAGATCCGGTGTTCTGTATTTCATTACAAAATGGGCATCATTATAAGAATGGTGGCACAGTAAAAAGTGGTGGTAAAGAGGTTGTATTTCCATCAATGCCAATTGTCCATCCCATTACCACACTTCTATAGGAGTTTTGGGGGGAAAGTAAACGATTTACCTCCAGCAAAATGCTGCAACTAATTCTTCCACCTTACCACCTAAAAAGAACAAACTTACCTGCAGAGTTACTCTAGCGGGAAGGCTGCAAAAAGCGTCCACCTTACAATACAAATACCTCTGGGCCAACACTCATAATCCTGCGCAACCGAGTGGCGTTAACATTAAAGGAATTTGGCAGTCAATGTGTGTATTGACTGACAATGTATCACCAAAATCATAATGAGGCCCATTGTTTGTTTCTAAAAACATGTAGGAAAAATTGTCAACGCAGTCTCGCTTCGATGGACTGCATTTCTGATGTACTAATGTAGAAATAATTAAACACAATAGGCGAACAATACACAGGGTGAGGTATCATCCTTTTTGACGGTTCTACATAAAAGCACAGTTTTATGATAAGACTCAAATGTTATATTTCATGTCTTTACATTTTTGTCATTTATGTTACCTGTATATTTTGTTCTTTTTCATTCATGAGTTGATGGATTTCTTCAGTGTCAAGATGGTTGCTCAGAAAGAACTTTATGTGACGGGAGTTACAAAAAAAATAAGAAAAGGAGTAGAAGAACTGGACGATTGGCTGTCGGACATTTTAAGATTAAGTGGTTGTTGTGATTGACTGTCGGACATTTTAAAATTAATGGAGAATTAATGACGTTCGTGATTCAATAGGTATGCTAGAAACGTTGTGGGGTTTTTGTGTTTTGTGACTTTTTTCATTTCCCCAGTTTTTACCTCGCTTCTCAAAGTTCCAGCTGCCTCTCTGATAAACTTAGGTTGCCTTAGATCTTCACCTCCAACATCAAAGTAGCGGGGCTCAGGCCACTAAAGTTGGAGCGGCCGTTTTGTAATAATGACTGTGACTGGGGTTGTTCCTTTTTACAATTCTCCCTCATTTAGATAGGTTTAAATTGAGATAGAAGCACCACCCAGCCAATAGTTTAGCTTTGTGAACAAACACATGATCTCTGGGATGATATCCTGTGTGGGTGTTGACCTTCATTTGCATTACATCTTTGATGGTGCTCATTGTGAACTCCAATTACAATCACAGTTGCATACATGTACACAGCCCACTAAAATATATTCACACTTTTGTGCAGCATTTGCAATCTGTGATTATGCGAACTGCACAGTTTTGGTGCAGCATACACTCACATACTATGTGACTGATAACACATTAAGCACATTACTTTTCATTGTGGACTGTGATCTTTTTTCCACCCGGAAATTAATTTGTGGGCATAATGATGCCTTGTGAACTGACCCCATAGATAAGCATGTGTTCTCTAATGCTGTGACAGACTGCGGACGAAAAGCTTCATGCTCTGTCTCTACATGCAAAATTATAAGACTGAGATGTGCTCCATCAAGAGTACTTTCTTTGTCTTTTGTGTGGGTATGGACTCCTTGCCAATCATTGACTCTCCTTCTGCGAAATGACCCATGAGAATGACCGTTGTCCCTTTAGCCAATGCATTTGTCTTGCTGTCTTTCCCTGATATCAGAATATGATCATCACAATATTGAGGGCATCATAATCTATCAAGTATAAAAATCAAAGCTGTAGAAAAACACAAAATGTGCAATCTAAAGAAGTGGCACAGTTCTAAGGATGTGAAGATGAATAAATGAGTAAAACATCTATGTATCTTATCTGTTATACAAACAAGAGTAAAGTGATCAATGTTATCTTTTTTACAAAAGACTGCACGTTCATAGGAATGCCTACATTTGGGGCACTGTGTATGTGGACACTCTGTATAATAATTCTATTTGAAATAATGCAGGAAATCCGGCCACTGTGGGAAGTGATGACAATCTTAACTATGAGTCCCCTGGATGTCATTTTCTATCTCATTGGGATCCCTACTGTAACCCCTGCTATGATCTATGTGCTGACAAACTGTAAGAATGTGGTCACTTCCCACACTCGCTGCATTTCCTGGGTTTTGTTGTGATGAAAAGGATAATTTTAACTCTGCCTCAACTGAAGTTGTTCACTGAATTGCAAGGGTTTTCTTATGCTATATTTTCTCCAGGACTCACTAGTCAAAGCATTAGCCCATTGCCACTGTGCACCATGCAACACTTAGAAAATAATCCTGTCTGGTTCTTATGCCTGTCACTAGTAAATAAGCAAGTCCCAATGGCTATGGCTATTGTCCATGTTACAATAATTAGGAAACAATACCATAGCCCATATCTCACTCAATAGTAAATAACCATATCCCATCAGCCATCCACTTTCCATGTTGCAACAATTTGACCAAATGTCAATTGGCCACTGGAACTAACCAGAACCCATCGGCCATCCAAGTCCATGGTGTGACAATTAAACTAAATGACAATGGCCTACTTGAGCCATGGGCAGTGACCAATGCCTGTCTTTTTCCCTGTAGTTTAATTTCTGCTGTAATTTCCCCAAACATCTCATTGGAATCATAACCGCGATCACTGTGATGTAGCCTTGTATCGTGGCGGTAATCATTCATATGTTAATGCAGCATTTTATGATTACCACAGAAATGAGAAAATGCTTGAAAATGACGTCCTCATCCCCATTGCCATGATCCAAGCACACCCCTCCTCCTTTTAACATCTTCCCAACTTCCACCTCACTATGTAAGTACCCGTTACCCTTTCTTACTATCCCGCTTCTCCCACTCATTCCCGTTATGCATTTTCTTTGATTGCGTCATGCAATGTTCTCGTGGGTATGACATTCTTTCATTGTGGGATGTTTTTTTGTGGGTTTTTTTTACCGTGAATATTTTTTCGAAAAAAACCATAACATTTTTGGGAAAATCTGGGGGTTGGGGGTGACCCCCCAAATATTTTTTTTTTAAATCCGCTGGTTTTTTCGAGAAAAAAACGCGGCAAAAAAACCAGCAAAAAAACATCCCGCAATGAAATAACATGGAACCGTTCATCGCGGGAACCTTCTGGGATTCTTGCAGTACGATGAAAATGATCCGACTATGAACAGGCTCGCCAGCGCTCCCCAAAGTGTCCTATAAACCATTTGGCCCTCTTTCACACTCCACACTGAAGTGAAATCACCCTTTTCAGTCCTCCCTTCATAATTGTGTACCCTTTTCTTTTCCATGTTCCAGCAGGATTTCTGCAGTAGTCGCTTGCATCAAGCAAAACATAAGAATGGCAGGTTTTCATTTCTGAAAAGTCTCAGTGTTGCAATGCACCATGGGATATCTGCAACCGTGTTTTGGACCGGGGTACACGCTCCTTCATCATTTTTTAAAAATACTACTGGATGGTTTTAACACCAAACCACAACAAAGGAATATCTGCCATGCATTGCACCCAACTTGTTTCTTGTTTGGTGCAAATCTGTCAAGCAGTATTCACCTATGTGTGTTCCGCTGAAGCATTATTTTCTCTTTCTGAAAATGAATAAGAGAAAAGACAGAAAAAACGTTTATATTCTTTGCTTAATCGCTTTGAAACTTTTTAAGACTTTTTGGGGGGCTGTGTACTGTACATTTTTTTCGAAACCTTTCAGCCAAATCCCTACAGAGAATCAAGTGTCTTTAGCAATAGCATTTGGGGAAAGGTTGATGCAAATTGATTATATTTTTACTACAGGGCATATGCCATTTGATTCATGTGAACAGCACTTATCGACACAAACATAGCCCTGACTCTGAATACTTTTTTGGAAAGTATCCTGTGGTTTCATGAAGCGGATGAAATAAAAGAAGGATCCAAAAAGGCATGTTTTCCCACTATCTTTAGACATTGCAGCTGCAGCCTGTTCCGTGGGATATATTTGTGTCAGACCTTTGCAACGAAATTATGTCTAGTTTGGCCCAAAATCCTTGTATAGCATCAAACAAATCCATCCAGTGGTTTCCCTAAAAGCGCCAGAAAGTTTGCAAAAATCAATAACTTAGAGTTGGGTTTGCATGGTATATTCCAATTTCCTCGAGACTTCCAGGGACTTGAACCTGGGTCTGTGGATTTTGTAAGAGGCGACCAGATTGACAAGTTGAAAAACAGTCAATCAAATTATTTTGTACTTTTTTCAAACAGCCACCATTGGATTTGCAAACGTTAAGTGGGCCCTGGGGCCACTGTGCTACAATAAAAGTAAAAACGATGCAAGTTCCAGGCATCTGGGGATTTCCACAATTGCAGGGAGGATAAAAGGGGTGCCAAGACATGTCGAATGTGGCCCAAAAAATTGCAATTAGTTTCACAGAATTCACGTACGTGATTGAAAATTAGGGTCCATGGATTCTCCAGCAAACCAAGGCCTGGTCTCAGGCTCTGTTGAGCTCTGGCCTGGACAAGGCAGACGAGGTCCGGGGTGATAATAGTATCCCTTGGATCTGCTGTGGCACACAGACCTAATAGGGCAGGTGAACCAGTGGCCACTGTGAGTGGCTTTGCGGAGACTAGAGCATCGCAAAAGGCCATGTCCCAGTCTAAGTGGCCAATGGCAATGGCTACAGACTGTGGCCAGTTACTCACAGACCTGCAATGTGAATAAACTAGGAGCTAGGCGTTGCCAAAGGCAAGGCCCGGTAGCATCTTTTGGTGCTTGTCTCCAAAACACTGGGGCATGTCTCTGTCAAACTGGCTAATGTTCATGGCTGCCATGGCATATTGCTGACAGACCTTTGGCTGCAGGTTAGGCCACCTAGCAACTAAAGGTAATTTGGCATGGCATGGTGCACTAGTGATTGATAAATCTGCAATGGGGACAGAAAGCTGGGCCCACTGGTCACTTTGGATATCTTTGCTGGGCCTTACTGGGCTAAGAGGCCCAATTACCCACAACAGGGTAAAGTGTCAACTGTGCAATGTTACAGGGTTGATCTTGCTGCTGCTTTGGTTGGCTTGGAGGGGTCTCAAGCCAGGTAATGGAGGCCAGGGGCAGTAACTATTTCAGGGGACACAATGGTCACTGATCATGGCCACAGACCTTGGCCAAAGGCAACTCCGGCAGGCTAGGTGGACCTAAAGTCAATGCCCTAGATCAGGGGTGCACAACTGATTTTGACAGAGGGCCGAAAGTACCTTACATGAGGGCTATAGTGGGCCGAAAAGTAAAAGTGGGCGAGGCGGTAGGCGGGACTTGTCAGGAGGCTTTTTCAACCCCCAATTTGTATTAAAAACATGGAAAAAGAATATGTTTTTGAGGGGTAACGATTTTTATTGCATTTCAAACTTACATTTTGTACTACACATTTTCCATTATTATCATTTATTTCAATGTAGTTATTGTATATCGTCGGTTTAATTAAATTATATATATTTTATTGACCCTTGATTGGACATTCTGTTATTTTGGACTGCTATAGTTTGCTGTTTGGGTTGCCCAAGAGGAGTATGGCCTTCGTTGAGTCAGGTTTCCTCAAAAAGCAAATGATGTACATCTCCTAACTGTGCCTGTTTTAGCTTTATTATTGGGTTCACTCTTGGAGTGCAACACTATGCCCCATGGCTCCCACGCCCAACCAAACACTATGCCCCATGGCTCCCACCCCCAACCAAACACTATGCCCCATGGCCCCCTCATCACCCTCAACCAAACACTATGCCCCCTGTCCCTCACCCCCAAGCAAACACTATGCCCTTGTCCCTCACCCCCAACCAAACACTATGCCCCATGGCCCCCTCACCCCAACCAAACATTAAGCCCATGGCCCCCTCACCCCTAACCAACACTATGCCCCATGGCTCCCTCGCCCCCAGCCAAACATTATGCCCCATGGCCCCCACCACCAACCAAACACTATGCCCCCTTTCCCTCACCCCCAAGCAAACACTATGCCCCCTGTCCCTCACCCCCAACCAAACACTATGCCCCATGGCCCCCTCACCCCCAACCAAACACTATGCTCCATGGCTCCCTCACCCTCAACCAAACACTATGCCCCATGGCTCCCACCCCCAAGCAAACACTATGCCCCCTGTCCCTCACCCCCCAAGCAAACACTATGCCCCCTGTCCCTCACCCCCAAGCAAACACTATGCCCCATGGCCCCCTCACCCCCAAGCAAACACTATGCCCCACGGCCCCCTCACCCCCAACCAAACACTATGCCCCATGGCTCCCACCCCCAACCAAACACTATGCCCCATGGCTCCCATCCCCAACCAAACACTATGCCCCATGGCCCCCTCACCCCCAACCAAACACTATGCCCCATGGCCCCCACCCCCAACCAAACACTATGCCCCCTGTCCCTCACCCACAAACAAACACTATGCCCCCTGTCCCTCACCCCCAACCAAACACTATGCCCCATGGCCCCCTCACCCCCAACCAAACACTATGCCCATGGCCCCCTCACCCCCAACCCAAACACTTTGCCCCATGGCTCCCTCAACCCCAACCAAACACTATGCCCCATGGCCCCCACCCCCAACCAAACACTATGCCCCTGCCCCTCACCCCCCAAGCAAACACTATGCCCCCTGTCCCTCACCCCCAACCAAACACTATGCCCATGGCCCCCTCACCCCCAACCAAACACTATGCCCCATGGCTCCCTCACCCCAACCAAGCACTATGCCCCATGGCTCCCACCCCCAAGCAAACACTATGCCCCCTGTCCCTCACCCCCCAAGCAAACAATATGCCTCCTGTCCCTCACCCCCCAAGCAAACACTATGCCCCATGGCCCCCTGACCCCCAAGCAAACACTATGTCCCATGGCCCCCTCACCCCCAACCAAACACTATGCCCCATGGCTCCCACCCCCAACCAAACACTATGTCCCCTGTCCCTCACCCCCAACCAAACACTATGCCCCATGGCTCCCACCCCCAACCAAACACTATGCCCCATGGCCCCCTCATCACCCCCAACCAAACACTATGCCCCCTGTCCCTCACCCCCAAGCAAACACTATGCCCCATGGCCCCCTCACCCCAACCAAACATTAAGCCCATGGCCCCCTCACCCCTAACCAAACACTATGCCCCATGGCTCCCTCACCCCCAACCAAACATTATGCCCCATGGCCCCCACCACCAACCAAACACTATGCCCCCTGTCCCTCACCCCCAAGCAAACACTATGCCCCCTGTCCCTAACCCCCAACCAAACACTATGCCCCATGGCCCCCTCACCCCCAACCAAACACTATGCTCCATGGCTCCCTCACCCTCAACCAAACACTATGCCCCATGGCTCCCACCCCCAAGCAAACACTATGCAACCTGTCCCTCACCCCCCAAGCAAACACTATGCCCCCTGTCCCTCACCCCCAAGCAAACACTATGCCCCATGGCCCCCTCACCCCCAAGCAAACACTATGCCGCATGGCCCCCTCACCCCCAACCAAACACTATGCCCCATGGCTCCCACCCCCAACCAAACACTATGCCCCATGGCTCCCATCCCCAACCAAACACTATGCCCCGTGGTCCCCTCACCCCCAACCAAACACTATGCCCCATGGCCCCCACCCCCAACCAAACACTATGCCCCCTGTCCCTCACCCACAAACAAACACTATGCCCCCTGTCCCTCACCCCCAACCAAACACTATGCCCCATGGCCCCCTCACCCCCAACCAAACACTATGCCCATGGCCCCCTCACCCCCAACCCAAACACTTTGCCCCATGGCTCCCTCAACCCCAACCAAACACTATGCCCCATGGCCCCCACCCCCAACCAAACACTATGCCCCTGTCCCTCACCCCCCAAGCAAACACTATGCCCCCTGTCCCTCACCCCCAACCAAACACTATGCCCCATGGCCCCCTCACCCCCAACCAAACACTATGCCCATGGCCCCCTCACCCCCAACCAAACACTATGCCCCATGGCTCCCTCACCCCCAACCAAACACTATGCCCCATGGCTCCCACCCCCAAGCAAACACTATGCCCCCTGTCCCTCACCCCCCAAGCAAACACTATGCCTCCTGTCCCTCACCCCCCAAGCAAACACTATGCCCCATGGCCCCCTGACCCCCAAGCAAACACTATGCCCCATGGCCCCCTCACCCCCAACCAAACACTATGCCCCATGGCTCCCACCCCCAACCAAACACTATGTCCCCTGTCCCTCACCCCCAACCAAACACTATGCCCCATGGCCCCCTCACCCCCAACCAAACACTATGCCCCAAACACACTCAAGCATGCACTCATACAGACCCGAACCCCCCAAATCAGCACACTCTCAAACATGCACCCATATAGACCGAACCCCCCACACCCCAACCCAGCACACACACTCTCAAACATGCACCCATACAGACACGAACCCCCCAGCCCCCAACTCAGCACACACACTCTCAAACATGCACCCATACAGACACGAACTCCCCACCCCCCAAATCAGCACACTCTCAAACATGCACCCATACGGAGACGAACCCCCATCCCCCAACTCAGCACACACACTCTCAAACATGCACCCATACAGACACAAACTCCCCACCCCCCAAATCAGCACACTCTCAAACATGCACCCATACAGACCCGAACCCCCACCCCCCAAATCAGCACACTCTCAAAAATGCCCCATACAGACCCGAAAACCCACCCCCAACTCAGCACACACACTCTCAAACATGCACCCATACAGACACAAACCCCCCACCCCCCAAATCAGCACACTCTCAAACATGCACCCATACAGACCCGAACCTCCTACCTCCCAACTCAGCAAACACTCTCAAGCATACACCATGAACCCATACAGACCGGAACCCCCCATCCCCCAACTCAGCACACACACTCTCAAACATGCACCCATACAGACCCAAACCCCCCCAACTCAGCACACAAACTCTGAAGCATGCACCCATACATGCATCTCAACATACACAACACGAACATTCAAAAACAAACATTCATGCACATCCGACACCCTCCCAACCCCTCATCTCAACATACACAACACAAACACTCAAAAACACACATTCATACACATCCGACACGCCCCCCACCCCCCCATCTCAACATACACAACACAAACACTCAAAAACAAACATTCATACACATCCGACACGCCCCCACCCCCATCTCAACATACACAACACAAACACTCAAAAACAAACATTCATACACATCCGACACGCTCCCCCACCCCCCCATCTCAACATACACAACACAAACACTCAAAAACAAACATTCATACACATCCGACACGCCCCCCAACCTCCCATCTCAACATACACAACACAAACACTCAAAAACACACATTCATGCACATCCGACACGCCCCCACCCCCCCATCTCAACATACACAACACAAACACTCAAAAACACACATTCATACACATCCGACACGCCCCCACCCCCCATCTCAACATACACAACACAAACACTCAAAAACACACATTCATACACATCTGACACACCCACCATCCCCCCATCTCAACATATACAACACAAACACTCAAAAACACACATTCATACACATCCGACACACTCCCCAGCCCCCCATCTCATACACAACACAAACATACAGCAGAACAGACCCAACACACAAACACAAACTCACAGACCACTTACCGGAGACGTGCTGGAAGGCAGGTAAGCTGGAACGCTGGCGAGGTAGGTGGAATCGTACTACGGCTGGCGTGGCAAGCAAGGCTGAAATGCCTTCCGGCATCAAGCCTTACTGGCCACGCCAGCCGTAGTGCTGGCCCTCCATTGGTGCAGCACACATGCACTACGTGGCTCGTGGGAGCGACGTGGTACGTGTGTGCTGAGCCCATGAGGGCAGTGTTTTGTCCGGCCCGGAAGACAACAAAGACTTTCCTAATGGAGGGCGGCCGATGCTGCTTGTGGGCCGCCCTCCATTAGGAAAGTCTTTGTGCCTCGCGGGCCGGACAAAAGAGCATGGCGGGCCGCAACTGGCCCGCGTGCCGTATGTTGTGCTCCCATGCCCTAGATCCACTGAGTGCTAGCCAGTACTGACGTCAGTGCCAGTGGACACTTTATGGGATACATTGCCCTGGTTAGTATCCAGTCTAGGATCTTTAGGGGGCCTGGAGAAGGTCTCATTGAAAGGGTCCATGGGCCACCAGTGACCCCAGAACCCAGTGAATGCCTCACAGACCAACATTCACGAGTGTGTGGTCACTGATCCTGGGCAGAGGAGGGGCTACTATGGGGATGAGTACCAAGGGCATGGAACAAATATCAGACAGTCAAAACAGCATTGCATTGCAGTTCACCTTTGATTACACACACTTGCAGAACAATCCAACCAGCCATCTAATCAAAATCATATCTTTTGAAAACAGAAACCACCATGATTGCTCAAGCCACTGCAACACACTCCAGAAACACCACACAAACTGAAACTCTCCCTCTTTCTGTTGCAAAACATGAACAGAAAGGATCCTTGAATCTTCTGAAGCAGCAGGCACATTTACAAAATCGTGGGAGCCAAATAAAGGCTCCCATCAACATATTCAGTGGTAAGTCCTTTAAAATGTGTAAAAATAAATTACAATAAAATGTCCACAAAAAATAACAAATATGCCGGGAACTAGCTTAAAATATAACAAAAATAAACTGTTTAAAAAAAAACCTAAAACAATACTGACTTCATCGTATTCAATTCGTATATACTGGTTTCCCTACTCCATAAGGTGTTGTGTGGTACAAAATGCAGTAAAAACGGAACAATCTCCATGTGTACAGAAAAAGATACAAACACTTTAGCAATGTGACAACGATCTGGGGCCTCACTATAAGTTGGGTGGTATCACAGTGTTAAATCCGCCCAATGCAATGACCTGTTCTGACTTGATGGTCGTGTAGATAAATAATACCTCTGTCCCCAAGTACCACACGATTAAGAGCAAAAACACTACTCGAGCAATCTTTGAGGACACAGATGTAGAGTGTCGTCAGCCTGGAACCGGGAATGCCGGAAGAACCCCCTGACCACTGTAAGGCAATGAAGGGTTATGTTAAGCAGTGATAATTGACAACAATGGTAAAGACAGTAGCGACAATGTAACAGCAGCTTACCTATAGTGGGCAGGTGGGAGGTTTTAGGCGTAGGCAGGTAGTATGCTGACAGCAGCGGCAGGCTGAGGTGTTCTGATGGCACTCTGGGAGACACCTGAGTTAGGTATGGAACAAGAACGTAATCCGTGATCAATCCAAAACACAATCCGAGGTCAAGAGCCAAAAGACAGAACTGGAGACAGGGAAATCCAAGTAGCAAGTCAAGTAACCAAGCCAGTGGTCAAAAGTCCAGGTGATCAGGGAGCAGGGAAAATCCAAAATAGAGTCCAAACAAACGTTCCGTGATCAAGGTAGTATGTGAATAACAAGAGTAATCCAAACGCCAAGCAGTTCTCCGTGAAGAAGCTGTGAAGCAATGTTTTCGCGTTTGCTCGCCCTTTTTCAATACGAGCATGGTCATGTGACGCAGTCACGTGACCGCGTGTCACGTGGAACGCGACGCAGACAGGGATTGGTGTTGCGGGCGTCTTCCGGGCATGTGACGCGTGGGTTTCCCTACGCCCTTGTTTTGCCGCGGAGCGTGAAGGAGTCGCCATGGCAACCGCCAGCGTGTAAAGGGGCATAAAGACACTGGTCCACAAGCCAGGAAACCTCTGTGGCTGTGCCGCTGCTGCTGTCGCTGCCATTGGGAGTGCATGTGGGAACTGGGAACAGTAGCAGGTGAGCAATTGGACATGACGGAGGACATGACAGAGCCCCTCCCCAAAGGCCCCCGACCCCGTGGGCAGGAAGGATGGTCACGGTGAAAGCGGGCCAGCAATTGAGGGGCGTGGACATCCTGGGAGGGAACCCATGAGCGGTCCACGGGACCGTAGCCCACCCAGTCCACCAGTATTGCAGGTGACCCCTGAAAACACGGGAACCCAGTATGGCGCGCACCTCAAACACATCAGGAGAGGAGACAGATACAGGAGCGGGAGGAGCAACCAGTCGAGTGGGACCCAAACAAGGCTTGACCAATGAAGTATGGAAGCCAGGGTGGATCCGCCAGGAGGAGGGAACCGCCAGGCATAGGGCCACCGTGTTCAAGATCTTGGAAACCCGATAAGGACCCACAAAATGAGGGAGCAACTTGTGACAACCAGGGATATGCAAGTGATGAGAGGAAAGCCAAACCCAATCTCCCACCCGATAGCTAGGGGCTCTGCCAGGTATGCTTTGCTCCCAATCTGTCCGCTGCTTTCAAGATTTCTCTCAGGCAATCTTGTTTTGTCTTGGGAAGAGTTTTCTACTTTGGCTCCCTCTGGAAAAGGCCTTCTTAAGGTGGATTTCCATCAGCTATGTACAGATGGAATCCCAATCCGCACTTCGCCTGTCATACAAACTTCCTTCATCTGCATATTTCCCAAAACGATCCCTATTTCCTGTTGTTCAGTCTTAACTATTTGATAAACTCCACCCTTCATCATCATTTGACACAACATTTTCTTATTGGGCAGTTTATCTTCAGATATGAACACTCTCAATATCCTCCCCTTGATTTTGATTGGTCCAATGTATGTTGCCATGTGACAAAGTAAGGTTTTTCTCTTCTCCCATCCAGAGTTACGATCAAATTCGGCTGAAATGTATTTTCCTTTTCTTAATTTATGCTATGAATCCATAGCATTGTTGAGGCCTATATATTCAGAATCACAAAACAATTATCAATACATAGATATGTTTTATGTTCCAATACAGGGTAATATGAGGAAGTTATTAAAATATGTACAGTTGTTAATAATTCACACATATGAATATATATTGTGTTTCTAAGTGTATCATTTGGGATACTTTGTGCATTCAAATATGCTTTTAGTTTTTAAATCAAGCAAAGCATTCAAATGTTATAGTCACAAATATGATTTCAGTTTTCTGCATGAGTGCTAAGCGTGTTTAATTTAAAAAGAAAAGACACATGCATTGCTGTGCAGCGCTGCACCGTAGTTTCCGATGTGCGTCTCCTTGTAGATGATGTCCTGCTCCATGGGCCATTCCTATACATACACTACAAACTTCCAACGCACACATTGATAAATACATGGATTTAAACTGATATTCTGGGGCAAATAAGTACCCTATAAAGAAGAGTGAGTGTAGATAGTCACATGTAACACAAATATATTTATTAAACAGCATGTTCACAAGTGAGAAAAAGAAACTGGACATATAAAATGACCAACAGAGTGCATAGAAAAATACAACTAAAATTTTGAAAGAATAAAATGTAAGTATGCTGAGGGCGGAGGCGAAAACAACCGATGGTGCTAATCCGCCCAGTCATGGAGGAACAGGTACGCTATCTAGTGCACTGTCAATTCACAGTTGTTGTACAAAGATGAATATTTTACACATTTTGAGACCAATCTGAGGATCTCTAAAGCAAAAAATTGAAAAAGCACAATAGATGTCAAACAAACATACATTACATACATTACTCCTCAGATTTTGTGTATTGGCCCAAGGGGCAGAATAGAAAAAATATTGCCACAGCTCCAAAGGTTCACACACTAGTTTCTGTGAGCAAGTTTATCAAAACTCCATCATAAGGGCCACACCTGACTCCTACAGTAAGCAAAACAAAACAAACACACTAACCTAGAAACAAGCAGCATCAACATTGAACGACGACACTTGTACAAATTAATTTAGTATAGGCCACACATGTTATTAGTAAGGTAGGGGGATAGCAATATCATTGCTGCCATCATAAATTGGTCTTTATTGGCAACACTCTGAAAGCTAAAAACAAATAAATGCAAGAGACACGGAAACTAGAAGAACATAACTAAAGAATAACACCAAGGAAAACCTGATCTCAGTAAGCCTCACAGTGCCATCATCCACAAATTGATGCAGTGATGTGGAAATTAAAGAAAGAACGAGGGTAGTGACTAGTTAAGGGGTGCAAAAATGAAACCCATGGTCCTGATGTAAGGCAGCTGCTCACATGCACTGTCACACGTTGTTCAATGATCTCTAAAACATAACCAAAACTTACTAAGACACCAAAGCTTAAGTCCCAGTGAGAACAGACTGTAGGTGAAATCAAGGGAATGAGAGAAACTGGTCACCAAAAATAGCAACCCACATACCTATACATAATACTGAATGTGGACCGTGGCATGAGGAGAAGAAATGTCAGGAATCAATCTGCAGAGTAAGCATATACAGATATTAAAGTTATCACAGTGAAGTGTGTACAATGACTGCACATAAGCTGACCAGGTTCACAACAAAAACAAAACTAGCACCATAGAAACCACTACAAAGATCAGGCTAGCGTGTACATAGTGCATGAGTAGATGCGTGATCAAGGTGAAGAAAAGAGGGGGAGCTGCTGCTGTAAAACTCATCAACTCCATGTTGAGAATGAATGAAGGTAAAGACTTGCAGCATCAGTCTCACTGGAACAATGGAGGGAAACAAAGTGGCGTATGGGCCGCACAAGGATAAATACATAGAAATAAAAGAAGCACTACTGATGCTGGGACTAACGATCAAAAGCAGCAGCCATCTTAGACTACAATGAACAAAAGAGGAAAAGAAGAATATAACAATCCTAGTAGTAGTGCCAATGGGGGAATAATGTACACATACTGAAGGTGGTGAATTGAATAGAAAAGCACCACACCACTTGTAATGGCAAAACGTGGAGTCCTTAAGAAAAAGCAACAGGTATTTCTCCAAATGGTGCACAATTACTGGAATGGGGTACAAAAACAGGGGGATAAAGAAGTTACTCTGCCAGACATTCGTCCTGGTTACAAGAGACTTAGCCAGATTCTTTAGCTCACTATCTTTCACAGAGGAGGTGGAGCTGTGGCTCTCGTAACCAGGACTTATGTCTGGCAGAGGGACTCCCAGGACTCCGTTGTTAATTAGCATAATTAAAGTAACTTTGGGTCTCACCCTAAATTACTCTGGGAATCCAGACATGGACCCCTTGCTCACTATTCTTAGAGAGGCACAGCTCCACCCTACTGATGGGGTCCAACCAGACAGAAACACGTGTCTGGGGTTGCTGTTGGTACTCTTGTTCAGAGGAAAATTGCCTAGCATTTTGGTGGTGGACTGCCCCAGGGCAGGACAAAGACTGATATGTTTTGGGTATTTCTACTCTGTGAAAGGTAGTGAGGTAAAGAATCTTGGTAAGGCTCTTGTAACCAGGACTTATGTCTGGCAGAGGGACTCGCTTGTTAATTTGCAAGTTTATTTAATATAAATGAAACATAGTTGACTAAATAAAATGTATTGTGAATGGCTTTTCATCACCATAATGTTAATTTCACAAAACAACATGTTTCCTTAGTGCAGGCTTGTCACATAAATTGTCAATAAACTGTATTTTATTATTTGCATGAAAACAATTAACTGCACTATATACTGAACATTATATAAATTGAATGAAATTGTTGATAAACAATCCATTATTACGGTCTGGTTAAAGTGCAAAGTACACCAAAGCATTGTACATTGTCAAATGTAGTTGGAATCCGGTCAAATCTGACCTGTGCTTAGTCAATTCATTTCTCAAGACAAAAGGTTCAGAGGTCAGCTCGCTGGCATAAGAAGACCCATTGTTAATCAGTAATTTATCCATTAGCTCAGCTGAACAGATGCAACTATATGCATTAGGAACATATGTTAAATCTTATAAATGCTAGAAAATCTGGCTCTTACATTCCAGAATCACCCGTTTTGTGGTGTTTCAAAGTTAATAAGGCACCGGGTCAAAGGAATTGGGTCTGCTTGTTTAGTGAAACAGTTCTTCAAAAGACTGCATCCTCAGACAGTTATGACCTGTTGACCTGAGGCAACCCATAATCCATTAGCCAGTGTGTGTCTGCTTTTTGGGCTTTGCTTGCAAAGGTCTTCATCAGCCTGCTTTGGTTATTTATAGACACCCATAAACAGGCAATGCACGTCTTTGTAAAAATACCAAAGTGAATTTATGTATTTAAATTGCATAAAATAAAATCATGGAATCATAGAATCAGCTCTAACTTTGGTCTGCTTTGCTTGATTTAAAAACCAGTAAATACCAAAACAGTTTTGAGTTCAGCAAAGCACTCCCCATCAGACACTTACAAATATGATATATTAACATTTTTGAATTATTAATTCTAATTTTGCCAGTAATTGGAACAGGAAGGACATCTATGAATTCAGGTTATTTTCTTGTGATTCCGAATATATGGGCCCCAACATGTGGTACCAGTACAGGTCAGGAATGGGGATCACCCGATTCTGGCACCCGCGAAAGTGCAATTAACGGGTCTGGTGGGGCTGGAATATCCCTGTAATTGCCCATTCGCAGATGCCAGACTTTCTTGCAAGTTTGGAGGTAGCCTTGCTGGTTCTACTGGTAAGGCGACCTCCAACCTTGTAATGAGGCCCAATGTCTCATAGCTCTGGTTCTCTCAAGGCTTGATTACTGCAACAGCATCTTCCTTAAGCTGTCTCTTTCCTCACTCTGCCCTTTTCAACGAATCCAGAATAGGAATGCAAGACTTATCCTTGGCCTCAAGTCCAGGGACTGCATCTCTCCAGCCCTAAAATTCCACCACTTGCTCCCGGTAACAGCAAGGATCAAATTCAAGACCCTCTGCATCATCAACAAGGCTGTCTGGAGCCTGGCACCACGCTTTCTACAACTGGCTCTCACCAAGTACTCTCCCTCCAGATCCGTACTCTCCTCCAGGGGCCAACTCTGCATGTCAAGTGCTTCTATAAACAGTGAGCTGGTGGCCGATCCCTTTTGCTCAGCTGGATGCCTCCTCTGGAAGAGCCTCCCCCTTCCGCCCCATCTTGAGTCGGATCGTCTCAAATTCCAGAAGCTTCTCAAGACTTTAGTTTTCACCTCCACCTTCCTCCTTTCCTTCCCTTGCTAAACCCCTCTGCCGCTGAGATTGGTGACCTGGGATCCTATGTGCCGTGAGTCCTGGCCTTTCCCCCACCCATCACCTTCAGCTTCCGCCCACTCCCAACACTTGCCTTTGAACACCCATTGGCATGTGCCGTCTCACAGGCCAGAACTTATTTTACTGACAGAGGACCTCTCTTACCAAGTGATCTCTGCTAGGCACTTAACAGCTGCTTTCAACTTACTACCTAGCACTTCCCTCAATGGAACTCCTAGCACTTACCTTCCTCCCCGACCCTTCTCTCTCTCTGCACTTGCACGCTCTGAATGCTCACAAGGTCTAGTAGGACCGCCTCTTACTTCCTCTTCATTGTCACTGTATTTGCCTTTTCATTCCAATGTTCCCTCCCTGTTGCCCTGTGGGCACTTTGAAACACAATTTACTTGATGTATAAGCACCGTACAAATGCCTATATAATTAAATGAAATAAATAAAATAAATGATTACAACCATCATGCTTGTGTCATAGAATTAAGTGATATATATTGGTTTGCTAAACTAGGAGGGCACCCCTGATTCAGTGTCCCCTTGCACAATCCCAACCCACAATTCTTAGAACAAGGAACCGGCTAATTCAGCAATCAATATTTAATTTTAATACAATAAAATCAATGCAAAAGTGACCCCTAGATTTATGTAGGGGAAGTGATCACAATATTACACAATCACAGGCATCTTGTCTACAGACACACAAGTAATCTTCCTGCATGAATGTAGCTATTTCTAACACACAGGCATTCATTTATGTAATCAAATAATTATATTTTTAATTCTGAAAGGCAATAGGTATTCTATTCATAATTCTTCTGCTTGTTGATAACTTTGTCAATCAATCAATGATACTTTATTTCTGCTTCTATGCTATAAAAGTGTACATGAAGAAAAAAACACAGATTTCAAACTTGCAAGCAAGTCCCCTGTTGGGGGCTGGGGAATGAATTGTTTCATGGAATATTAATGGGTTTAATAAATACCTAACAGATAATGATTGGCTTGATTTTGTGCACACTTTTGATATAATATGTTTGCAGGAGGCATGGGTGGTCAAAACAGCACATTTGCAAAGGATATTCCACGTGCTATCCCAGCAACGCAAGGCCCTGTGGTAGGCCTAGCGGTGGGTGTTAATCTGGTTTTACTCTGCGCAATTCACAACAATAAAGGTTTCTGAAAATAGTTGTAGGGATTTCCTAAAACTTAATGTGAGGTTAACAGTAAGCAGTGAGCTTCTTACAATGGGGTGAGTTTGAAGGACATTCAGACCAGGTTGTGGAGAGCAGTAAATGGAACAGTCACCAGGGACAATACATAAGTTGACACACATAGAATAAAGATAAACAACATTGGACATTTTTATGTGTAGCTAGGGGTTATGGCCAGCTGTGGTCAGGACGTGCCCATGCTGGATAAAGTGCTACAGTGGAGGCAAAACAAGTGAGGGACAGAGGCAGCTTAGAGGCAAATGTTAGCTAGCATGTAGATGTGATCTAGGTTAAAAATTTAACTCAGAAGCGTGGAGGTAGGCTTTTAGTTTGGTTTTGAACAAATTGTGTTGACTGTTTCTTGGATGTTCTGATGAAAAGAATTCCATGCAAGTGAAGCAAAAAGGGAGAAAGAGCGGGTGAGAGAGGAAGCACAAGGGGCAAGGAGCAACCAGGGTAGTAGAGGAGGCAGATAAGAGATTACAAGAAGGCTTGTAGAGTTGGATCACGGAGGATAGATACAGTGGTGCCTTACCATGGATAGGTTTGTGAACCAGGTGAAGAGATTTAAATCTGGCCCTGCTTTGCATCGTCAGCCATCCAGCCTGGTGATGGTATGAGGAAGTAGGTCTGAAGTGAGGGAGTTGAAACAGAGTCCTGGTAGCAAAGTTAATGATCTTGTCGAGAGGACAGAAAGCATAGTTGGGGAAACCAAAGTGGATGCTGGCACAGTAGTTCAGTTTAGAGAAGACAAGAGTGGTAACGAGAGGCTTGGTGGTGTTGAAAGAAAGGAGGTGCCGGATTTTCTAGTATTTAGGAGGTTGAGGCAAGTTGCTGTTACAGTTTTGGATATCAAAGTAGAGAAGGTGTATAAAGGGTCATAGATGACGCCAATGTTTCTAGCTGAAGAAAAGTAGGGGTGAATGTCAGGTTGGACCTGGATAGGCAGAGGAAGAGGTAAGAGAGTGTTTTTGACAGGGAAGAAGAACACCTCTGTTTTGGTTTAATTTAACATCAGAGAGTGGGAAGCCATCCAATAGTTAATGGCAGAGAGAAAGTTGGACATTTTGATAGCGAGATCAAAGGAGAGTTCAGGAACAGAGAAGATTTGGGTGTCATCTGTGAAGAGTTGGTACAAGACCCAAAAGAGGAGATTAATGCCACAAGAGCAGAGATATAGGCCTGGATTCATGGAATTATTTGCGTGTAAAACAGGGATTTGCATGTCATTCTGCCCGCAAATGCCCGTTTGATGAATGGGTATTTGCGGGCAGAATGGCATGCAAATCCCTGCTTGATGCACAAATAATTCCATGAACCAGGGCCGTAGAGTGTATAGAGGGCAGACCCTTGTGGAACACTATCAGTTTAAGGAGTGATTTGAGAGGTGTTGTTGCTCCAGGAGCTCAGAAGATATTGTCTGTCCAAGATCAAAAACCACTATTTGCTGCAGTAAACAACCTCTGGCAAATCCCGCACCACCACTATATTATTCTTTAAAGAAAATGAAATACTACAATGTACATTCTGTGGTAAATTGTGTAGCAAGAACATTGAAATCGGAGGGTTACTCTACTCCTGCCTACTTCAGCTATTACAGTATTTGATTGTATATATATATATTTGGGATCTGTATAACTGGAGTGCATAAACCAATTTTCTTTGTGTGGTTACATAACCTCTACCCTATTCCATGTAAAACCTCTGTCAAGTAATATCATAATTATAACATAAAAATGATTATAACAGTTGTCATTTGAATTAATGAAATTGACAGTCAGCATTAATGAAGTACGCAAACAATTGTCTCTTATCTTTTGCCCTCTGTTTGATGCTTGATTTAGATTACCTGTATTGTCACAGACAGTAAAAGTAAGCATTAGGAGTGTAAAATGGCCAAAGCAAAATTTGGTGCTATAAAAACAATGCACTTTCCCTAAAAATGGGTATCACAAAGCAAGTTTGCTCGGCCAAACTCTTTAAAATCTGCAAGGAGCTGGCCAATCCGGCTGCAGTCTCTACCTCTCCTGTCCCCTCCCAGGAACCCTTTGCACGGCCCTGGCTTCTCATTTCACCTCTAAATCTCAGGACATCCTGCGCTCTCTCCCTCCCCCCCTCCCCCCTATACTCCCTGCTCTTCCACTGGCCCTTCTTGGCCTCCTCTCCTCCCTCCGTCTCTGCCTATCCCCTGTTCGCCCCAGATGAGGTTTCTAGACAAGTCCGATCTATGAAAGCCTCATCAAAACAAGTTCCCCCCTGTTCCTCCAAAACCATCAAGGACCACATTGACACCTTGGCCCCTGCTCACTTCTGCAACCATTCCTTCGCCACTGGGGGTTTCCCTTGCCCCCCAAAGTACTCCCTTGTGCACCCTCTTCTAAAGAAACCCTCTGCTGACCCGTCCTGCACGGCTAACTTTCGCCCAATCTCCATCACTCCTTTCCTGGCAATCTCCTGGAGAAGCTGGCCATCTCCCAGCTTAAAGTTCACACTGAATCTGTTGGTTATCTCTATGACCATCAGTCTGGCTTCAGAGTTGCCAGAAGCATGGAAAACTGCTCTCCTGAACATCCATGAAGACCTGCTGTCCAACCTTAATTCCAACAGGCCCTTTGTCCTCATCTTACTTGATCTCTCTTCTGCCTTTGACACAATCAACCATGCCACCCTGCTCAACTGTCTCCACGACAACCCGGGTATCACCGATCATCCCCTGGCTTGGCTGATCTCTTTCCTCTCCGATCGACCTTCCCAGGTTCAACTTGGGTCCTTCCTCTCGTCTATCTCTATCTCTACCTGTGGTGTTCCCCAGGGGTCTAACCTCTCTCCCTGGCTGTTAAACCAAAACCTGGCACTTCTTGCCCACAGCACTGCCGCTCTCTGCCCCAACTTTCAGTGATATGTGGATGACACTTAACTCATTTTCAGGCTCCCTTCCGCAACTTTTTCACCTTCTCTCATCTCTGACTTTCTGTCTGCTATCCAGGAGTGGTGTGCCAGCAATGATCTCTGCCTTAATGCCAGTAAGACTGAGATTCTCCTCATCGGCACACCTGCTCCCTCCTTTCCTGTCACTCTCTGGCTGGCCTCTCTTGGCCCTCTTCCTGCGCCCACCTGTGCGGCTAAAAACCTCAGGGTCATCTTTGACTCCACACTCTCCTTCTCTCCTCAGATTTCTGACATCTCTAAGAAGTCACACTACCAGTTGCAAATCCTCAGAGGTATTCTTCCTTTCCTCTCCTTCCCCCAGAAGCTTGCTGTCTCCAGAGCTCTGGTTCTCTCTAGGCTGGACTACTGCAACATCCTCTTGCTAAATCTGCCTGCTTCTACTCTCTGCCATCTGTAACTCACCCAGATCAGGACTGCAAGATTTGTCCTTGGCCTCAAGTCCAGGGATCGTATCTCTCCAGGACTGAAATCTCTGCACTGGCTCCAAGTGGCTGTGCAGATTAAGTTCAAAACCATCTGCATTGTCCACAGGGGCTTCTGGGGCCTGGGGCCTCATTACCTTCAACTCTCTCTTCCTAAATATCTTCCTTCTCAAGCTCTTTGCTCATATGCCTCCAACTCCCTTTAGGGTCAGTCGCTTCTCCAAGCAACGAGTTGGTGGTAGATCTCTTTCTTTGGCTGGGGCCTCCCTCTGGAACAGCCTTCCCGCCTCCCTGAAACTTGAGGAGCAGCATCTCTGGTTCCGGAAGATCCTCAAAACCTTCCTCTTTGCTTCAGCTTTCTCCACTCCTTTACCCTGCTGAACTCCTGACTGAAACTGAAAATACACTGGTCACCTGGCCACCCTCTGATCTCGGGCCAGGTCCCCTCCCCCACCAGTTGCACACCTGCACTGCCTCCCTGGCAACCCCCGCATTTGGGGACTGTTTTCTGTATCCCTACAGTCCCCTACCAGCACATCACACTTGATGTCTGCACTTACCCTGGCACTTGCCACCAGTTGGCCGCACTTTCTACTTTTTGATTTTATTTTTTCTACCTATTTTTTACTGTCAATCCCATATCCTGCACTGCCCCATACTTCTTCCCCCGCACTTTTCCCCTTCCCGCTTCCCCTGC
Organism: Ambystoma mexicanum; assembly: GCF_040938575.1. Lineage (NCBI taxonomy): Eukaryota > Metazoa > Chordata > Amphibia > Caudata > Ambystomatidae > Ambystoma > Ambystoma mexicanum. Next base: position 743,381,281 of record NC_090932.1, on the reverse strand, counting down.
ACTTTCAAGATCTCAGTGTCACCTGGCCTAGTAAGAATGTTTTCTCTGTCTTCCCTCTGTTCCCCCTCCCTTGCCTCGTCGCGCCTTGAAACACTCGTATATAGGCATGTTATAAATGCCATATCATATCATATCAAAGTAGACACCGTACAAAAGAACAATAAATAAATACAGAAATACAGAAATAACTTAGATTTTAGGTTTTCCGAGTGACCCTCCAATTCTCAGCCACAGTTATTGAAAAAATAATTTAAGAGATTTTTTGAGATAGTAGAACATTAATTCTTACAATCTGCATAACAATGAAAGTTTCGGTTTACCGGAAAGATATTATGGACATTTTTAAAACTCTTGACAATTTGTACATGACTAACCCAGGAACCAGACATTAACTCAGAAGTAGAATTTACAAGGGTGGGCATGCTTCTGTCTTTTCGATGATTTTAATGATCATCAGTCAGTGATGGCAAGTTTATCAGCATCTAACTGTTTTGATATGACCCACAAAGTTTTCTTTTCAAATGAAAATGTGTCTTAACCATCATTATTTGCATTGTTGACATGGCTGTACTTTACATAAAATAAAATTGGCATTAATGGAAGCGACATAACAGACACAGAACAAGAGGGCTTTAACAAAAGAAATGTGCTCTCTGCTTCACACAGAAACATCACGTGCTGCTTTCACAAAATTGAACATGGCAACGGTTGCAATATTTTGAAAAAAAAAGATAATCTGCAAGCCAAAATAATAACTGAATTAGTGATTCATTCTATAATGCGTCATTGTATACTGCAGCCAAATATTGTCGTACACAAGGAAATACACACTGAATAGAATCATTATGGTAGAGCTGACGTGCGCGCGCGCACACGTAGTTGTCAAGAGTTTCCTAGCATTGGAACGTTTTTCCTGTGAACACATTGCTTTAACTAAGATGCAATGGTCCATTGAAAGATGCTCTCTGCATAGCAACTCATCTGATTGTTATTAATTTCGTCTATGACTCTATTGTAAGAAAGTTGAGATAAGTGCACAAAAGTGCACAATAAAATGCACCAGGCAGCAAACAAATAAGAGAAGCTGTTTAAGCAGCATAGAACTACCTCCCCAACTTACCCAGTTTCACTAGCTTCTAAAAATGGCATGTGATGTCACCGTTATTCAGTATTTCTGCATCACCAAGGAACGTTTTGACGTTGAGGGACTGTTTTACAAAAGCATTTTACAATTGCGCAAACCCATTGAAAAATGCTGTGTAAGTCGGCCCCTAAGTCTGTGTTTCACACTGCTGGAAGATTCCTGTTTCACACTGCTGGAAGATTCCTGTTTCACACTGCTGGAACATTTCTGACAGAATACCAAAGCTTTCTCTATCCAGGACTACAAATGGATGGACTGCAAATGAAATTCATTTGGAGGGTTTTTGCATCCTGAATATAGGCCCCCTAATGAAAATCAGAAGCATGTTTATACATGTTTATAAATGTCTGTGGACTCGCTGAGGACGCAGCGATTATTCCCCCCGCATATTTTGCGAAAGTGAAGATGGCACTTGTCTGTGAAACACACTGCGCTGTCACTGTTTCCAAACATAGAAACATGGCAGGCAGGATTAATATCATATTAAGGGCCTGATTCACGGAATATTTGCACGGTTCAAAGTGACTTTGCACTGCTGAAAAGTGACTTTGCACTACCAACACAAAACCTAATTCATGGAACTGTGCAGTGTAGTTTTTCAGTGCAAAGTCAGTGTAAAGTCATTTTTGCAGTAAACACTGAACTTTGCCCTTAACAAATACATTTTCCACAGTTCCATGAACCAGGGTTTGTGTTGGCAGTGCAAAGTGACTTTTCACCTGGCAGGGTGAAAAACAATGGTCTGGAGGGTTGCCCAGAGCAATGCCAGAGTTTAAGATTAATTCTAAACCTTCCAGCCAGCACCTCTTTTATTTTGCTCCCGCTAATGGAAGCCTGCATTACGTGAAACATTTGGCAGCTTCCTCCCTCCATACCATCATTCTCCCGCCCATGCCATAAACACAAATAACCATGTTTCAATACATACCTTGCCTTCAGATATTTTTCTTCCTTTCTACCACTCGATACCCACCCGGGACACAGAAAAGTAGCTCTTTCTGTAAAGTTCCGTTTCTGTTTCCCTCGAGGTTCTCTTCGATTGGAATTTAAATTTCGTTCATTAAAACAAACTTGCATTGAATCATTTGTTCCTAAACAAAATATAGCCAGGTGCTAATAGCAATACTACCCATGACATTCGGGCTGGCTCACATGGTAGCAGCACGGAAGACCCTGTTAAAGGACCTTGTTTCCCTTGCACCAATTAAATTGCAGGGTGTAGTGACATTGTCATTCATTATTTCCCGGGGGAAGGACGTGGAACTCCCTCATTGACCATTTTGCAGTACATACGAGTGTGGCTCGAAAATTCCATAGGGGCCTGAAATTGGACAATGACAGGGAAGCAGCTTCATTCAGTCAGTGACAGTTCACTGGTGGCAAGGCTCTCTGTGTGGTGCTTCCTCTGCTCCCCTGCTGACCCCTGGGCTGCATTCACAGACATGGCCCGGGCACACTGAATCCCTGCCCCCTCCTTCTTACTGTATTCAAGTGTGGGTGAAGCCATCCACCCCCTTACTTGATACAATCGTCATCGGGCTGCACCTGGCAGATGTGTATTATCTCCATAATGACCTCCCCCCAAATGCCACACACTTATCTTTCAGGGCCTGGCAGACACGGCCCAATGGAATTGATGCCCCGCCCCTCACAGGTGGTTGCTGGGAACGTGCTAATTCCCAGCAACCACTCCACCCATATTGATTATTCTTTTTGCCCCCAACTCCTTCACCGCAACAATGGGGCATAAAAGCTTTATAGACCCACCCCACGGTCCGTAACTGGCGTTATGGACCTGTATATCTTGCTAAGCACCCTTGCTATGCTCATGCCTTTAACTCGGTCTTCAGGGCTCATAACTCATGGTACGGCCCCAGGCTAGGTCTATAAAGTTAAAGTAGAGCCTGGAGCCCTTGGTATTATTGCGCAATTAATAATCCCCAACCATGAATCAAGTGTGCCAATGAAATATTTCACAGGCCATGGACACATTGATATTGAAACATAACATAATATAGCCACATAATGATCTATTTTGACATGTTATGAATGTATTTATTTATTTATTTTGCAATTTATATAGCGCACCCAGCCCGAGGGCATGTAGGCACTGTTCTTACAGAAGAGGACACAACAGTACAAGGTTACATAGTTACACATACATAGGACGGGCATACCAAGTCGAGTTGGCTATATTGACATTTTACTAAACTTGTTATGCAAAAGGAAATGCCACTGGGCATGGGTCACTTTAGTATTTCCATGTATGACTCAGTATCCAAAACAAACAGGCTGTTGATTAGCCGAGGTTGTTATCTGCAAGCCAATGTTTAGAGTGCTACGAGGAAGCCAGATGTTTGACATTTAACAGTTGTTTGACGGGAACATAGCAAGGACCTTCACTTTGCAGTCTGCCCCTCCACTAAAAAACGAAGAAATAGGCAAAGGCATTTGGTGAAACCTTTACAGTAAAGCAAGTGGAGAAAATGTAATGAAAATGGGTACGCCACTTGGTACTCTGGTTTTACTATAAATTAGTTGATTGTGCTGCCACTTCCACCTTAGCACCATGCTCACCATTACACCTCTCATATAACCTGGGGGAGTCCATGGTGGATGTCTATCGTGTTCAGCTTTTATCTGGTAATAGTGTTATTGTGTTAGCGCTCATATGAAAGCATCTTGGTATTTGCTTTTAGTAGAAGGTAAAAAACCATTGCCTGTCCAAAATGAATTAACCACTAAAACGAGCAGTTAAAAGTTGGTCTTTATGTCTTCAGGGAAACAAGTTCGCAAGTTTCCCAACATAAAAACTGCTAACACTCGAAGACAGAACAGACTTTTTTAAATTAGTAAATAAGGGGCTAGATTAAAAAAAAAAGATTGCATAGCATTGTGCCAATTAAGTGTGTTGTGTTCAATTGTATTACTATGGTATTTTGCTGCTGTGGTGGTAAATCACCCGATTTGTTAACGTTTTTAAGTGTTCTTTTATTTTATTTTTTCACGTGTTTTCTGGTTACAGCTAGACATATATTGGCCACCTGACTCATTTTAAAAAGACCGTAAATGAGATTTAAAAGGAAAATCTCCAACAGAAGCATTGATTTTCTTCACATGTACCGCGCAGCAAGGCCTCAGCAAGAAGCTTGTGTGTGGGCATAGACATTTACTCACAATGTTGATGGCGGCCATTGACTACCCTTCTGATGATCACGTGGTGCTGAGCCTCTGCTGTGAATATGTTTTGACTCTTTTTGAGGGTAAAACAATACAAGAATCTGTCAAGATTGTGTTGAGGGATGCGTGTCTAAAACCATCTAATTAAAAAAAAAATAATGTCCTCTTTTATTCTATGGACATTTGAATGAAGCAGTGTTAGGGTTCGCTGTACCAACCTGAAAGTGATTCTAGTCCTGCTCCCTTATAGTTAGCTAATAACTATTAATCTGTTTATGGCTACTGTCAGCAACAGATTAGGGAAGAACTATAACACTCCAACAGTTTAGCTCCAAAACACACAGAACGCCACCGCCGTCTTGAAATAGAGAATTACTGCAAATGCGGGTGAGCGAGGAAATAATGTGCAGTTACCTAGGACGAAACGGCTAATTTAATCTGAATTAGGATTCCAAAATTTTGGAATTACTTTCCTTCATTAAACTGCATGGAAGGGTCGACAATTCACTGATTACTTACCTCGAATTATTTGAATAACAAGCTTGTGAACAAGTTGAAATCGAAAAAAATACCATGTGATAGGGGGTGTCAGTCAAATATTTCTGAACAAGATTTTCAAATTAACAATGCCATGTCTTCTCGATCTCATATCTTGCTTTCATTCACGTTGAACGTCGGAAGCGGTCGGTTGTGTGTGCATTGCTCAGCATTACAGTGTGACTTGACGTTGTGACTTATCCTAGATACTTTCCTCTAATTGAAGGAGGAAGCTGGTGGGAGTGCTGCCTGGGCTTGTGGAGCAGGAGCAGTAGCCAGTGGAGACAACTTTCTCAAGATAATTTGGAGACAACCGGTTACCAGGCAGACTGTAGGAATTGGCTGCGGTGTGTTGGCCACGGAGCCTCCTTTCTGCTTCTCTGTCAGGGCGCCCAGTGCCGAGTGGTAAGCTTGTGGTAAGCCTTGCAACCAACCTTTAGAGAGGGTGAGAGTCACGGGCATACACCCCATGGATTCTTACTGCCGGGGGGGGGGGGGGGTGTCATCCCATTTGTTGCCCACAGTCCCTTTGGGGTGGAATTGTCAGTTGGCTGCCGAGTCTGCAAGGTGACTGTTGCACAACCTGTGTCTGCCTGTCTCTATGTTGAGGCGCAGAGAGGAGTGCCATCCCGCTGCGGTTGGTGCCTGAGGGTCGGTTCATTAGTGCGGCCTAAACGTTGACCTTGGCCGTGGGGCGGGTGGTCGAAAGGCTGGTGAACCAACTGCAGTACTCTCCAGGTTACCATTGGCCCCTGAGCAAAGTGAGACCTGTGTGGCGGTAGTCTTTTGATTTGCGGCACTCTGGCAGGGACAGCTCTGTGGGTATCAACTATGAAAGGTAAAGCAAACGATACCACCTAAGATGCTCTGACAAACATCATTGGCCAAGAGTGCAGAAGCAACTCCTATGCTAGTAGTGGTGGTGCCAAACATTGCAGTGCAAGGAAAAATCACCAAGGTCTTCTCACATAGAACTGCAAAACTGTTTAGTCAAGTGGTCTCTTCCGACAACCTGATTATGGATTCTACACTATCGCGGATGAAGGACATATCCAGGAATGAGCATGAAGTATCGGGGTGGTCCCGACCCAAGTCGAACATGGGGTGAGCATCCCGCTGACGGAAGTGTGCTTGAGCCTGGAAAATGAAACCAGAGCTGCAGAAAGTGTGTACGATCGCCTCAGTGTCTCGCCATAGTAAAACCATAGTAATTCCTGACACACAACCCACGCCCTCCGATCGTGACCAGTCTCCGTCTTTGGAGAATGATCGTTCCTCGCTTCTGTTCCAGAGAGACGAGTCAAGCTGCCGGGATGCCCCAGAAGCAGGAATGAGAACGCTAGCAGCTTTGAATATAGTTTTACAATCTTTCATTAGACTGTATGATGTCATTGCACTTGGAGTCAAAATAAACTTCAATATCCTATTGGATATCAAAAATCAGCTGGCAAAATCTGCAGAATCAACTCCTTGTCCCCTGAACATGGGGCCTCCGACACCGGGCGCTGGTACATCGCAGGACAGAGTGGGTGGGTGCTTGAGGGCTGCATAGTTGCGGCCTCTACCACCGTCCAAACCGAGTGCCCCAGTAAACTCCCGAATGACGTCTCAAAAAAAGAGTCGCCGAAAGTGCCCAAAAAATTGAAAAACATAAAAAACGGGCCCAATGTCTAGAGCAGAGGGTATCAGAATTTCCTAAGGAACTTGTGGTTAGCAGCCAATAAGAGAATGAGGAAATCTGCCAATGAATCGATGAGGGCGAAAGCAGCGGTCGCGGATGTATCTGGAAGGTCACACAAACTTTATTCAGAGGAGGCTCCTTGCATGTGTATCCGCCACCATTCCGCAGGGAGAGATATTACCAGGAATACAGGTGCTAGCCATGAGATGTTACCCCATTAGGGCACCGGAAAACAGAAGGGTCAGTCAAAAAAGAAGAGTAAAAAACCCATACCAACAGGACTAACAGCGCAATTACGAGAACAGGAGCAGGCCCAGATTGTAATAACATCACACTCCAATGGTGTGAGCAATATTGTGGAGAAGAATGCCATTCGGAGAACAACCTTGTTAAATACAGAGGTTTCGAAAGCAGTGGGGCATGACACCAACCATAGGAAACATGTGGAAAAGTGGCGGGCAGCTGGGGGTGGGCGTGGTTGGAAGGATACCTGGGGAAAATTGCAGGACAGCCGTGTGTCCATTCATCTTTGAATCAGTCTTTGAAGAGGGTAAAGATGTGCCCTTTAATAGTCATCGCTTATTGGCTTTGTTCGCCTCTGTGCCAGCCCTAAAATGTATTGCTTCCTCGGACATAAAATGTGTTCACCTATTTGACCAACTATCTCTGAGTAAATGTGCTGTCAATTTCCATGCTAAACTAGTGGAAACAATGGTGAGTGACTGTCAAGAACAGCTCTTACTGAATGGTTACTGGACATACTATGCTAAAATGCCACGAAACAGCTATCAGGAGATTGATCGAGGCAATCTAACAGTGAAATGCTTTTTCGACCATGATCAACGGAGGCAGCTCAACCGTGAAGGAGTCATAACTAGTTGGGACTGGCTCCCCACCTCTCTCTCCCCAGTGACGAGAAAGTGACCAGCCTTCTAATGGAACAGAGTTGGCATTTTTAAGCTGGAACTCGAGGGGCCAAAATTTGTTTCTGAATATGGACATTACCAAAAGTTTCATGGGTGCGAACATGATCTTTTTCCAAGAAACCTGGCTAAGGACAGATCCAATTTTGGATGGCTATATGATCATCTCACAAAAGCCAAAGAAAGCCCGAGAGGTAGACCTGTGGGGGGGATTATTATTGCGGCCAAAATCAGGAGATTGCACTTGATTCAATGTGTGGAATCCCGATCTGATAGTCTATTGAACTCAAAGCTAATGGACACGATAGACGGCCATCAGGTCGTCAGCCTCCTGATGAACATCTACTTCAATCCCCTAGTGAGCAACATTGAGAAAGTGATGAACGAGGTGGAAAACGTGCTGCTCGACTGGCGTAACCACGACTTGGGGAATTTAATTATATTGGGGGGCGACTTCACCTATAAATGTATGGTGACACCAGGGGAGTTTGAGCAGTTGGAAACTATTGATGTGTTGGTGGAGGCTGAGTCTATGGGCAGTAGAAACATGGAAACCTGGTCATTTATGGGTTTATGGGTCGATGAACAGACTGAGTTAGCATAATCAGGACGTAAGGAGGGTGAGCGAGAGGTTGGCTACCTGGTCGAATGGTCTGTCAGTGGAAGCCAGATGGGACATGTATTCCCCAGACAGCTTCCCAAGTGTGTTAGGCAAGCTGGGAAGAGTGAAGGGTACGGCCCAGTATGTGGAAAGAAGAGAGGTGCCTGGAAATATTTTTCATATATTCGACAGGGAGGTTGTGGTCAGAAGAAGACTGCTGAGAAAAGAAATTAGGATGGCAAGGAAGTGCCAGTGTATGACGCAGGAAGATAAATTACAGGTGAAAAAGTTGTCGACTTGAAAGTACAGACAATGGAGCAGCCAGCATAGGGTACATAAAAACATCCAGAACAACCAGGAGCTAATGCGTCACCTAGTCAATAAAGATAGGCGCTCGATATGGTGGATACTCAATAAAAAGAGTAGAATCCAAATCCCTGTGCAGGCAGGTAGTGTGCCTGAAGAGGCATGTGTGGATTTCCTGAAGGACAAGTTTGGGGGGAGAGGTGTAGCCAGGGACAGCGGGGATCTGCCTGTAGGGCAGACAATAGAGTGAGCACATCAGTTCAATAGAGATGACCACGAACTGGTGATTAATAATCCCAAGAACTCCAGGCCCGGATGGAGTGACAAATATGATTCTAAAAAACAATGCGCCTCTCTGTGTTGATATTCTTTGAAATCTCTTTGAGCACATAGCAAGGAATGGGAAATGTCCTATTTCCTGGCTAAATTCCATTCTGATTCCCATCTACAAATCAGGTGACAGTTGTTCCCTGCTGAGCTATCGGCCCATTGCCCTACTTGATATGCCATCTAAGGCATTGCCACAATGGTGCTGAGAGACCTCAGAAAGTTTCACCCACTGCAAACAGGGTTTAGTAGGGGAGTTGGCACACTGGACAGTGGCATGTCTCTCCATTCGTGTATGTCGGAAGTCGGTGGTGGCACAGCGAAAAATCTATATGTAGCCACCATCGATTTATCGGCTTCATTTGACAATGTGGACCTGGCCCTGCTTTGGAGGAAGTTGTTGACATGGGGTATATATCCCGGCCTACTGAAAATGATCCAAATTCTTTACACAAGCAACACCACGAAGGGGAGGCTCAACCTCACAGGCAAACTCTCCAGGGGAAATGGGGTCACAAAGGGGGTCCAACAGGTGTGTGTGGTTGCGCCAACCCTTTTCAACCTGTGCGTGGCAGATCTGTGGGAGGCACCTAAGAACTGGGGGTGAGTATGCCCCACGGTGGAAGGGTTTTAGGCTGGGATGCATTGCATATGCAGATGACCTCCTCCTTGTGGATTACAGCCCCGCAGGACTTCAGAGATGTTTGTCCGAGAATATCTGTCCCAGAACCAGCTAACAATAAATCCTGCCAAATCCTATGTAATGGCCTGTAGCAAAATGAAGAAGCAGAAAAACCTGGAAGATAAATGACGCAGTAGTGGCAAAGGTGGACTGTATACGATATCTGGGGTTTCCCATATCTTTAAAACAAAAAGAAATAATACAGGAAAGGAAAATGGAAGCGAAAGTGGGAGCATGTCTGTCTCTGGCTAAATCTGTCAACAGCAGACTATGCGCCTACTCGCTCTTATCTTTAATCAAGTTCTACAGGTCTAAGATCTCAGCTTCCATTTTCTATGGGTGCAAACTAATGTTGGTAAGGAATGGGCTTTTTTGACATTCTGGAAGGAAGGCAGCTGAAACAAGTCCTGGTCCTCCCGGGATCAATTCCAGTGAATGTTATAAGACTGGAGTTGCGTTTAGTGCCGTGGTGGGCTCAATTCATGAAGCGCAGTCTTTCTCTCTTCTTCAAACTAACTAAGATGGAGAAACCACCATCGACTTTTTCTTGAATGCCATGATGGTAGGGGAAACTAGCCCCTTCCTATGCAGATTTAAGAAAAGATTCGAGCCTTTCATGAGCGTATTAGACGTGAACAGTTCCCACTCCGATGAAATTAGTGAAAAAGAAGGTAAAAAGGTGGGATCAATCAGTTGACATACAGGATTTAGGAAGTCTAAAATGGTACAAGGGGCATGAAATTCTGTATATGCCCTTGACAGAGGTAAGATCGTATCTGCTAAACTGAGAGACTGTTACCTTAAGATCAGGCTGAATTGTCTACCAATGCTGGAGGTGCTAGGATTAAAACTGGGCCTTCTGGCAGAACTACGTCTGTGTAGATTGTGTGGCACTGCGCTGGAATCATTGGAGCTTTTGGTTCCATCATGTCCATCGACGCTGACCTTTCATTAATTCTTCCTCTGCGATCATAGTAAAAGACTTATGGCACAGACTTATGACGACTGCCCAGTTGTCACTCACCTAATCCTTGGTGAAATGTTTGCTGCTAGTATTTGATGAAATCGAGGAGGTGACGTCTGGTGTGACAGAGGATTTGGATTTGATGCTGTGATATAATTCTTATATGAGCGGCTGTAATAAAATGATGGCTCAAATCTTTAGTGTATATGTTTTTATGATAGGCGGTTCATGGAATAATGCAACGGATCAAATGTGTGTTTTTATGGAGTGTATGTAAAATGTGAATTGATTAATTTTGAATGTACATTGAAAGGGCCTTGACAGGAATCGTCCCTTTGTAGTTAACCTTTCCTCAAATTTGTTTTTCAAATGTTTTGTAAATGGGTCTTTTCATGTAAGTGCTGTGAGCACGTATTGTGTAAAAGTACTTTGTGTACTAAAAAAAAAACGCAATAAATTAATAAAAAATAAAAAAAAATAACAGAATTTAGAGATGAATGAACATATGAGGTGGACAATCAATTGTACAACTGATGTTACCAAAAATGATTCATTCATTGTTAATTTGATGCGCAATAGATATATGCTGTATAGCCTAGAGGAAGCCAAGTGTAATTGGCGAAACATATGCACGTGCACCAATTGGTTGTTGCTTGCTATTCATTTACAATACTGTGTAGAACTGTCAAATTAGTTGGTGTGTGTTTGTTACCATTATAATTTACTATAATAAACCATGTTTTCATGATAATTTGAGTTAGCTTTTCTTTTTAATGGTTAGAACTACTGAGCACACGGAAGTAGGGGAATTCCTTTTCTCTTTTTTATTCTATATCATGCACCGTTGCAGTAGGATGTGGCATAGATGCTGGTATCCACGACGGCACAATGGACCTCACTACGAGTTTGGCGGTATTCCAGAGGGAAATCCACAGAGATACCACCAAACAGATTTACCATTACTGCCACTTTGTCCTGCAGATTTACCGCAGGATTATTACAAGTGGTGGTAGCTGGTGTAAGTCCAAATGTTTTTGGAGTCAATAGGGTTCTTTGGGGATTTTGGCAGAATTACAGATGGCGGTAATTCCCCGGTGGTAATTCTGCTGATTTTTGCTCATTTCTGGCGGTACGTTGGAGGATTTACCATCAGCAATTTGCTAGAGGAATATCCTCCACTGTACCACCAAAGTTGTAGCACAGAAAGGAGTTAATGTAGCAGTAATGTAATTACCACCACGTTACTGCCATGTTTAACAGCGTAGCCACATTTCGTATAAGGCCCAAGATGCAGTGACAGTGGGCAGCTTTGTGAATTCTTGCATTTAATACTGAGAAATAAGATCCAAGCAGTTCATTAGCATTCACCTCCATGCAAAGAAATCTAATGCAGCTAAATGGTGAAGCAAACATGTAAGTATTAGCAAACGGTTTAGAAAAAACACAGTAGGTCATATTGGGCGAACCACAATTAGCATGGATATGGCGGAGGAGCCTGCAGCAAGTTCAACTAAGCCTTTGAGTTTATGAACAGATTTTGAAAAAAGAATTAAAATATTGGGTGAGAATGTCATGTGGTATGAAGTAATTTTTTTCTAGCACACATATTTACATGAACATCACTGTTCAATTAATCACCATCCTGCAGTTAATCGACTCTCTGCACGTATGAACCACTTACCGGCAGCACTTAGGAGCTACCTGCACTTTCCCTTCCCCCTGGCCCGTGGCACTTCACCCCCCCCCCCGCACTTTGATCTGAAATGAATGAAACAGGCCTAGTAAGATTGTTGTTTTGTCCTCCCTCTGTCCTCCCTTCCTTGTCTTGTCGCGCCTAGAAACACTTGTATACAGGCGCGTTATAAATGACTTAGCATAACATATCATGTCCACATCCACATCCAATTTCATATTTCAATACTTGCCCAAAACATACATTAAATAGCCTTGTAACAGTCCTCACCCCTACTTGCCGTGAATATATATACTTGTTAAGCTACAAAAGTGTCCTTAACAATGTTTCGCATGGTTTAATCCAACTTTGAATGATCCGTCGACATTGCCAGAGCACACCCGTATCTCGGAATATTGGGTGATTTGTCAAGACGAACCTTAGCAGATGTTTGGAAAAGTTTGTTTGATGTTCATTAACACAAAATGGCTAAAAAGGGACATGTAGCTGGTACTCCCATTCATTCTCTGGCAGCTTTCACTGGGACAGGAGTTTGGTGATGGAGGCAGGGGTAGGATAAAACAAACTGCAAAGCATTTAGAGAAGTTGTAGAGGAATCTTAGGGAGAAGTAGAGAGTAACTGGTATCCGTGCAGAGTGTGAGTTTTAGGGTTGGTTTTGCTTCTATAATGCAGTGGGACACTTATATTGATGTGCAGTGGGTAAAAAGTGCAAGTTCCATGACCAAATTTTGGGGTAGGCGGATCATACACTATTCAGTTTCCATATCTTGAAAAGAGTGGGCAAGACACATTCCATGGGGTGACATCTTTGAGGAGGAGAGTGGAATCTCTGAGTGAAGCTTGTGGAAGAGTTAAGCTCACCTGAATTTGCTAGAAGGGAGCAACAGATAATTAAGTCGGCAGCAAGTGACACACCAGCCAGTGCCCATCTTTTGAATCAAGTGGCGAGACACCACAGGTGACACTTGGGAGAAGGAGTGGAAGGAGCAGCGAATCTCTGAAGGCACCTCATTCGAGAGTCATGCTCACTTGATTTTTCTGACAGGGAGCAGCAGAGATTCGGGGAGGCACCCGGTGACACACCAGTTAGTGTCCATATCTTGAGGTAAGTGGACAAGACAGTGACGCCATTTCACCAAAATGCCAGCGGTAGTGGAAGTGACATCCTGGACCCTTGACCGCTTATGACATCACAGGGAGTGATGTCATTTGACCCCACCCCCAAGTGACATCACAGAAAGTGATAGCGCACGACCATCACATGTTTCAGATGCGTCTAGCACCCATGTTGCCAGGTGCTCTGATTTCAGCCAGATATCAGAACTGAGGCACAGAGGGAGGAGGGATTTGTCCACGATCATACATTTGGGGAATGTCATTTTCCAGATTCGACCCCTGTATATAAAAGATACATAATGCAATACTTGTAACAGGGTAACCAAAAACTCTAACGCAGGCTACACTTAGTGTATGAAAAATCTATAGATCAATACAATAATTTAAGCACAAAACTATGGCAGAACCAGGATGTTACCTGTTTTGGAGCCGGGGGCCAAAGTGACTTCAGTAAATGGCTGCCGAGGGAGAAAGACCCTTGTTAGATGTACAAAGGGCAGCAAAAGGGCTGTAAGGCCAATCAGGGACAGTAAGGAGAGGAAACAGGCAACAAGGGAGCAGGCACAGAGGGAACGACAATAACGCAAAACACTTGTAGAAATTCTGCAAAATACAATAAATTAAGCACAATCAAGTGCAAAATGTTGGCAGAGCGAGAAAGTTGCCTGTTTTGAAGCCAGAGCTAAAGTCAGTGCTAGAGAGCAGCCTCGTGGTGTCCAGGAGGTGGTTGTTGAAAAGGTGGAGTAGGTAAGAAACTAAAAAAATAACATTTTATATGCGCGCGCCCGTGAATGAGTGTGTATACCTGTCTGAATGTCTATCTGCGTGTGCACATGATCGGAGTGTGTGCAAGAAAGGTGGCTGATGTTTGTGGTGAGATGAGCGGGAAAAGGGGACCGGCCAGCAGAGATTTTATTTTGGACATCGGCTGCAACAACGGTTAATGGGGAAATGTTTGCATATAATGGCACATTCCACATGAAAATGCCATCTTAAAGTGGCCTTATTGGACACTGCCAAGGTGCTATTACAGTGACAATAATGTTTTTTATTGGGCACTGCCAACGTGTGTTTTTACACTTGCAATACTAATATTAGGCATTCAACATGAGGGTTCTTATTGTGGCTTTACCAGCATATTTATTTATTTGAATTTGTTTGAATATATATTGGCACTTGCGCCATGAAAATGTTTTCTTATACTGGAGTATATTATGGGAACAGACATCGAACGTGTTTTATAGTAGCAACGCTGGAAAATAGTGTAGGACCTGTTTTTATTAGATTTATGTTCAACCCTACAGAGCCAATTGTGTGTTGTGTAGCTTTTGACCCAATTTTTCATAAAAAGTATGTTGTAAAATGACCAATTTTGACCCATTCTTTTTTTTTTATTCCTTGGGAGAGAACCTGTAAACGCCCCTTTGCTAGGTTGGGGCTCCCTCATTACGCTCAGCGACAAACCTACTTTTAGAGCAACCCCGCCACTGAAAAAGAATCCACCAGCCACCACTGCTCTTCACTGGGACACGTACTCGCAACCTATGCACGTAATCTCCACACCAGGACACCAAAATCTCTAAAGCACATAGCAAACTCTCGCTCAGATGGGCCTTACCACTGATCAGCCACAGCAGGTCTAGACATATCCACTCCCCACAAACATTACATGTACCAAATCTTCTCCTTGATCCAATCTGTGTATAAACATATACCGTTCCACTCTCTATTATGCCGGATATACTTTATTGTGTTTCACAGCACCCCTCATGACAAATCGAATCTACCTTATTTTGAAGTTTTTGCTTGCAAAGTTCATAGACCAAAGCATAACCAAACTGCATCATAGACTCTCCGGCTCAGTGGCCACTGCTACCGCACCCTCCCCCACAGACAGGATGAGTTTCTTGCGGGCTGATCTCTTAACGTCTCCAAGTGGTTGATCGCCGTCGGATTCCGGGTGGCAGCGCTCTTTCTGCTACCGGATGCCTTGGGTGTATTGAGAGCGGGTGGGTCAGAGCCTGGGGAGGGGGTCTGTCAGAGAGACGGTTCAAGCTTCCGGGAAGTTGTAAGTGGAACCTGCAGCTCAGCATGCATCTTGCAGCGCTAGGCCGACAAGGGCCCCGAATTAGAGGGCGCACCAATCTTATTTATGTATCGGATATTTGTGGGGCACCTATTTCAAATGGGGGTCCCTGTAAATCTGCTGGCAGCCATACACAGCCTGCATGTAGGAACATAGGCCTGTTTATGCGTTCCAGTGGGCAAAGGCCCATTCAAGCCCTTCCCAGTCTCTAGGATTATAACAAGGGGGTTTTGTTCTACCCTCTATGAGTCAAAAAAGGGTGCACACAATACATCAAGTGCACACTGGTTTTTAAACCCTTATGGATTCCCATGTGATTGGGGCAACCATAATTTGAAGAAAACACGTTTGCTACTGAAAAACACATATCTCAAATGTGTAAGAAAGTGTCAGCATTTATTAGTTTTAGCTGATGCTTTTTCTTTTTTTGCAAAGTATTTTAAGTTTTGACATATACAACACAGTGCGAGGTAACCGTTGTAATAAACAAACAAATAGTTCTATTGGCAATTCAGTGTAACATTTTTACAGATGACATACGTTGTTAAACATCCATATACACATTTCAACAGTGAATTTTGTTTGTAAAAAAAAATATATCCCATGTGATTGGGTATAAAAAACACAGGAAAAGGAATGTGAATGGAGGAGACGTTGATAGTAGGTCTCTAATGCCCGGCTGAAGTCTGACCTCATATACGGTCTCTAGGGGCATCAATCAGGGGTGCGTTGTCGCCCCAATGCTCTTTATCTTATACATAAATGAAATTGCTGAAAAGATTTCTCAATGTGACATGGATGCCCTTATGCTAGGAGGGAAGAAAACTGGCATCCTGCTATATGTCGATGATACGGTCCTGATTAGCAAGACCAGAAGAGGTATTCAGAAGGTGTTACATTTGTTTGCTTTGATATCATCAAGCTTGGGCCTTGTAATGAATCTGAACAGAACCAAGACTATGCTTTGGTCTAAAAGACACAGGAAACCCCTCAACCCAATCCGCTTGGGTCGGTTGAGATTGAGAGAGTCGCATTCTATGACTAACTGGGAGTCCGTCTTGATGAAAGAGGATCTTGGGGAAGACATATAGAACAATCCTTACTTAATTATTCAAGGCAAGGGGCGGTGGAACGGGGTTTCATTAACTATTATGGGGTTAATGCAATGTCCCAGGTCCTGGATGTTCTAAGGACCTGTGCAAACTTGCCCGCTATGTATGGCAGGGACATTTGGGGCCACTCTGTTGCAAAATCTCCTTGCCCTCCCAAAAGTTCCCCATCTATTCCCTTAAGGTTAGAACTGGGGGCAGATGGTCTTGCTTTTGATGCTAAACTGCGACCCTTAATGTATTGCCACAAACTGTACACCTCACCCGCCCTTCATACCTACAAGGAAGCCGTCTTAAATGTACATACACAAGAAGGCACTAGAGCCCTCCCATGGGTTAGTTATGTCTTAGACCTTACTAGAAAACTCTGCCTTCTGCCTACGATTACACTTCAACTCCAGGAGCACATGGTAGGTAAAGACTGCATCAAGCAGAGATATAGGGACTGGTACTAAAGATCACATTCTCAGAGATCGGCATGGCTGGTGCAAAAGCAGAATACATCAAGCGGAAGCACTCGTACTGCGAGACAAATATTTATCTTGTACTCATGACAAGGAAGCAGGTACCTTTTTCTTAAAAGCAAGGTTGGGGATACTTCCATTGGCAGCGGTCGTAAGCAGCTGGGTAAAAGGTGATCTACCCTTGTGTAAAATCTGCAGACAATGAGACGAAGACCTTGAGCACTTTCTGTTTACGTGCCCCCGATACAGGAACATCCGCTACAAGTGGCTTGTCCCTACTTATATAAAGAACAACCTAAGAAGAACTAAAGACTCGATGGAATTTTTCTTGTGTAGTCAAAATAATGCTAACCTCTTAACCCATTTGGCCTTTTTGAAAAACATGTGGCGCTTGAGAATGAAATATATTTAGTAATGGTAAATGCCCATTTTATGTTTTATGGTCTAACCCTTTATTTTAAAAGTTGTTTTATCTGATTCCTTGACATTCCTGCTTTTATGGTGATGCTGCCGAAATTAAGATTATTACTACTACTACTATACAACAAAGGGTGTTTCAAGGTGTCACGAGACAAAAAGGGGGGCAAGGGAGAAAGATAACAATAATGGTACTACTAGGCCTTGTGCATTCGTATCATGCAAGCGCAGCAACAAGAAGTGCGAGGAAGGGTGGGGGCGTGCCAGTCTGCACGTAAAGTGAAGTGCAAGGTTGGGAAGGGAAGTGCAGGGTAAAAGAGGAGAGAGTGAAGTGAAAGAGGGCAACAGGGGATAGGTGAGTGCTAAGGGGAGGCCAAAGGCAAGTGCCAGGGATTACATGGGGTAAAAGGGGTGAGGGTCCACACGCTCAGTGCGAGGAGGTGGAATGGGTGGTGGGGGCCTGCTGCCCTATAGAATTCAAAGGAAACCAGGCCGCCAGTCAATGCGGCAGGCAGGGGTGTTATCAGGGGAGAGGAAGAGGGAAGGAAAAAGAGAAAAGGAGGGTCTTGAGGAGCTTCTAGAATTTAAGGAGATCCAAGCTCAAGCCAGAGAGGGGCAGAGCTACCATTCCAGAGGGATGATCCTGGGGAGGAGAGAGATCTACCCCACACTGTCTGCTTAGCGAAGTGTGGGATCTTCCAAGAGTTGGAACTAGAAGATGGAAGGGCTCTAGCAGGTAGGTATTTAGGGAGAGAAAGTTGGATGTAGCAGGGTCTCAGGCCTCAGAAAGTCTTGTGGATGATGCAGAGTGTCTTGAACTTGATCGTAGTAACAATCGGGAGCCAGTGGAGAGACTTTAGGGCTGCAGAGATGCAGTCCCTTGGCTTGAGGCTAAGGATAAGTCTTGCAGTCCTATTATGGATTAGTTGAAGGGGGTAAAGAGAGGATAAAGGAAGATTGAGGAAGAGGCTGTTGCAGTAGTCCAGCCTAGAGAGGACCAGAGCTCTGGAGACATTGAGTTTCTGGGGGAAGGTGTGGAAAGAGGGCATGCCTCTGAGGAGGTGCAGCTGAGAGAAATAATCAGTCATCTAGAGCTGGGCCATGGCGGGAGACGATGGATATGAACACAAAGCCTTTCGATCCTGGATTTAGCAAAATAGGCGAGGTACAATGGAGCTGTTCATGCAGGCTTCTAAACGCAAAGGCTGCTTCTGTTGCTACTTCTTGGAGCAAACATTTGAGGGTACTAGCAGTTGTGTGACCTAATGAAGCAGCACATTGGCTGAAAGACTGGGCTGGGCCCCCCCCCCCCAGACCTGATGTGGAGGTGCCCCCGCACAGCAGGGCCTATAGGGGCATAGCTATGCCAGTGATTGAAGCACAGGAGCTTCGTTTTTAAAACAATATTTCTTTCAATTCTTTTAGTATGGGGTCGCAAGGAAGACTGCAGGGGTTGCAGCTGCCCCCCCTAGCAATCCCCAAATAACATCCCTGGGACAAGAGATGTGCCATCGGGTGTCACCTGGGAGGAGAGACAGTAATCCCTTAGGGCAGCTTGTGGGAGTGTCACATATGCCTAATTATAATGGGAGAGCATTGCAGAAGTTCAGTGAGGTGACAAGGGACACACCAGTCAGTGTCCGTCTCTTGAAGCGAATGCATGAGACATGTGGCATCAGGTGACATTTGGGAGGAGTAGCTGGAAATCTCTGAGGGCAACATGTGGAGAGTCATGCTCACCTGATTTTGCTGGATGGGAGCAGCAAGGCCTGGTTGTCAATTCACAAAAATGCCAGGGCTAGCAGAAGTCATTTTATAAACCAAACTGCATCGCAGTAGGTGGTATCACATGATCTATTAACTACAATTGTGTCACTTGAAGAGCCAAAATGTTATGGGCTATTCTATATCCCCTTCTAATCACTGTTTGTAATTTTGGCAAACGACCCGTTTCATCAATCCAATAATTTTATTTTTTCAGGATAAGCCGAGCAAATATTTTATTACTGGAGTCTAACATAGCTAATAATGTATAAGATTCCAGATTTAATCTATTTCCCTTTTTAAATATAGGAATAATTATAGATTTACTCCAGCTGTTTGGTATTGTTCCTGTTTACAAGCCAGATACGTATTTAATATAAATATTTATTATTATGTTTATAGCTCAAATGAGCTTTATCATAATACAAAAAGACAATAAATACATTTAAAATTAATTTAGAAACTATAACATACATTACAGTACTTATGAGAAAACAAATCAATTAATCACCGAAATAAAGAAAAGAATATTGAAACAATCCATGTACACGCGGCAATACATTAACTGCTGAGGGTTTTCCCTCCCAGTTCTGAGCCCTTTTTTGGAGATGTTGGTATGTCGCCATTCAATCCCTTGTAACATTTTTGTTACATGTGATATCTGGGCCAAATGTGGCCCCTTTTTGTCCCACATGTAGGCGGTCATAACGCCAGCAAGGAATCCTAGTTTGCTGTATGGGTTGAGAGAAAATAAGCAAAAAGAGAGCAAATGTTGTTTTTTCTGAAAATGCCCATAAGATGATGAACAAATGAATTCACCATTTTCTGGGCTTTCAAGAACAGTTTGAGTGGAAACAAAAAAAACATATTTTTATAAGGTTACCATCAGTTTTGTGAGAGATAGGCGATTTTTCCCTTTTTTTCCAATGGGACGTGCGTGGACGGAATGGAAGAGGAGGGTAGGAAAGCGGAATCTGAAGACAGAAAGGCATACATTTCTGAAAAGTAGACACAATTCCAAGTTTAGCAAGGGATCATTTGCATAGGTCAGGCAACAACTATGTAGGTAAAATTACCATAGTTTGGGGAAAAATTGGAAGAATTACAAAAAAAGGCATGTGCCTGACATGTTTGGACCAGTAAGGTAATGGCTTCTGTGAAAATTGAGCAATTCAATGCACCACTACATTCCCCTGACTCTTCTAGTTAGGATGTTACTTTTTTTCGTAATGTTTCACAAAACAAGCAATACCACAAGCAAAACAAAATGGAGCCATGCTACACAGGGTTTTTATGGTGACGGTCTAAACAGACATACTTATCATGTGAAAATAAGGAAAGCAAATGTGGTGAGTAATGACAGGCATACATTCTTTTTTAAAGATCACAGGCAGACGTTTTGAAGGATAGGTGACTTGTGCAGGTTACAAAAGGGTACAGTGCCTAAAGCAGCAACTAAATGTAGCTTGCATTTGGGAAATGAAAGAATGAAAGGGTTTTGTAACAAAGTACAGTAGCAAATGTATGAAAACATCATCAAAACCAAGAGAAAACAACAATGTCCTACCTTTCCACATTCTCACAGGTGTCCCAATGAAAACGGTACCTCACAAGTGTGGGTGCACCGACCTGGGTGCAAAGGTAGAAGTCTAAACCACTAGTACATCAAACGCCCTGGGGAAGACTGGATTTGGCTATGTGGACAACCCACAGATTTGGGCTTGGGGTGTCGCAGCCACCAAGGAAAATGGGGAACCCCATGCATTTGTGAAAAGAAGACACCCGTGGAAATCCACAGAGGTCTGACTTGCGCGAATCGTCTTAGAATGTATTACCCACAAGCCCTGGCAAAGTCCAAAATGTAGGGAACAAATGCAATTTTCAGACATTTGCCACCAGGAAACCACTGAATCACGCCGCCAACAACACATGTCCTACCATCCCTCATTGCCTTAACTTCTAGCATTGGTTTAAGCAACCCTACAGACTATCATCCTTCACCTGCAAAGCCATTTCAGACATGGGAAAGACCATTTGCAATAGGCACAAGGCTCAAGACCATTGTGTAGATGAGAAGAGGATGTTGGGGACTAGAAAAAGGATCTAAAATCACATTGGTAAAGAGGTCACCCTGACCCAATCTGTAAAATAGCTCTGTTTACCAAGCATTTGGTAGAAGCTTTGTGGCACATTTCTATCTCAGTCAGCGCTAACTGCCCCCACTGCCCAAGTAAAACTTGAAGTACTTACCTGGCCCTGGAACCCAGCTGAAGGGGTCTCCCAGGAGTTGAAGAGCGACAGAATTTACAGACTGAAAATCCAATAAGGAAGTGTGGGGAGTGAGTAACAGAAGAGGGAAAATATATTCCAGCAAAGCATCTCTGGAGTGAGGTGTTTAATACCCAGAGACTTGTGCCTGAACCTGAAGATGTTTGTGCTAGAAACAGAATCTACAAGCACGGAGCCAACAAGTAGATCTGGTGAGTGGGTGATGGAGAAGAGAGATTATATCCTGAGAAGGGATCCATGGTTTGAAGAATGCAAAACCCAGCGACCACTGTTTGCGCCCATAGATTTTTGTGGAAAACATAGACACTCAATTTTCTTCGCACAAGGACTTTTGTTTGATCCCACAGACTATATCAGTACGTTTGTATTTGTATTTGTTTTATTTGTAACGCACACCATCAGGCCCGAAGGCATCAGGGCACAACTTGTACAAGGTTACATACAGAGCATAAATACATACTTACAGTTATCCACAGGATAATAAACAAGCATTTCTGTATACATAAATTACAATACAAATGTAGGCATCAGATAAAACGACAGGAGAGTACAGTATATAATACGTAGGTCAATGGGCCAGAGTATGTAGGACTGAGGTGTGCAGACATGTCTCAGTGCTGGTCGAAGAGCCATAATTTCGTTTTGGACTTGAATGTGTTGAATGAGTCTTCAGATCTGATTGTAACGGGGAGGGCATTCCATAACTTGGAGGCTAAGACTGGGAAGCATGCAAGGCAAACTGTTCAGGCAAGTGTTGGGTAATATACGTATAAAGAAATGATCTGAAATGCACCTCTTGTGTAGTTTCTTGTATAGCGTGTGTTATACACTAGATGTAGTTCACATGCCTGGGATGCATTACAGATTCTTCTATATGCTTCATTATCCATGTCCTCACAGTTCAAAATATGTCATTGAACGGTGGTCAGTCAAAAGACCGAAAAAAAAATCTCGAACTGCAAAAATATCGAATCCAAAATCTCGAAAAACAAAAATCTCGAATTATTTATTTATTTAGTTATATGTGTTTTTGGGGTCAGGTAAGTAAAAAAAAGGGTTAAAATAAAAAAAAAATAGAAAAAAGGGGGGTTGGGGGGGGGAACCCCCCCATTTCGAGATAAAAACGTATTAAAAAAAAAATTTGAGATTTTTTTTTTTGAGATTTTGAACTCGAGATTTTTTATTTCGGGATTTTTTTTTTCGGTTTTATGACTATAAACCCATTGAACATGTGTTTGTACAAGGTTCCATGTCATTTCGCCGACAGGCATTTTTACTACTTTGTTTTTTTACGTGGACACTATTACGAAAATAGTCATCTAATTTTTTGGGGGGTGGGGAGGATTCCTCCCCAAAACCTCCCCTTCCCCCACCTATTTTTAACTATTTCCCACCCCCAAAACCTTATCTGTCCTTTCCTACCCCCCCAAAATGTCAATGACTTATTCCTAATTATGTCCACGTTAAAAAGGCAGTTGCATCCGGTCGATGAAACAACGGCATACCTAGTACAATATTTGTTGTATGAGTGCATTTTAAGATTTTAATTCTAATAGCACTCACGGCAGGCAAGGCAACCATTCAGCAATCCAGGAATGCATCTTTATTCATCAGGGTAAGCCTGCCTTCAATTCTCACTGCTAGCAACTCCTCATGTGGTCCTCCATTTTCCTGGCTACCCACTCTGTATCTGCACTTGCCCCTCAGTGACAAGGTCCACTGTACCCTTTCCCCCGTCACCACATGTCGCCACTGCCTCACCCTAACCGCATTTATATGCCAGCAGCCCCACCTTCCACACATCTACCCTACCCACTACCACTCGTCATTGACTACTGCAATGGAAAACGGTGATGGACTGGTGGCCATTTCCAAGGCATTCATCTTGTTATTTCTCTGAGTAACCATTAGTGTTGTGTATTCCACAACTCGAGATGTCTTTAGCAAGAAGATCATTTAGCACCCTGAACTTTTCCCTGAGGTGTGTATAGGTATACCAACGAGTTTGATGGGCACGTGCATTGAGGAACGAACCAGCTGTGCTAATTAAAGGCCCTTGCTGCACTCAGGTCTATTAGCTTGGGCGGCAGGATGTTACCACCTGCTATGGTCCACTAAACATTGAAAAACAAAATGTGGCTTATGATTCAAAGCTGCTTTGTGTCCCATTGCCAACATGATTCCTGCCATGTGACACACCAAGCCCATATCTTTGTATTCTTAAGCCATGGCTCTATAAAATGGATACCTAACACCATAACATGGACATTGGGCAAACATCACCTAAGTGAGTTCGAGGATTCTAGGAAATGAAAGGAATTGAAAACAACCAAATAATCTCACATGCCCACTCCGCTCCAAAATCAAACAGTGTCTGTTGCCCATCTTGGTCAAGTCCATGACATCACTGCCATGAGGAGCGGGGTGCATTCTTATTGGCACACACACAGGCCAGGTGTTGAGGACATGCCTCTGTGTGTCGAGTAGATTAAATAAATGTCTCCTACCTGTAGCAACAGTGACAGATGGTGGGTGTCTTATCTCAGCGCGCAATGTGCCTAGCTCTTCATCCAAGGGGCTGCAGCTGCAGGAGCATCCATGACTTCATTTATTTCATTGGTAAAGCGCGCACAAACCCTCAGGCATCAGGGAGCTAAAAACCAGTTACATGGAGCTCCCAGGCGAGAGTAAAAAGCATAATTTGTGGTTACATAATGGTTACATCGTGGTCGCAATAAATGGTTACATAGTGGTTAAATAGAGGATGCAGATACATTGTTTAGTTCAACAGACAGGATTCAAGGGCTTTGCGGAGGGCCCGCTAAGAGGAGTCTTGTGGATAACATTCATCAGTTACTGCAAGATACTCACAAATTCACATTGCTGCTGGATCTACAGCAAGGCATGGTCCGGTGGTGGCTGGCGCATATCTGCCTCTCCAGTGATGCAACTGGTTTATAGTCAAAATCTCGAAAATTAAAATCTCGAAAAAAAAGCACAAATTAAAAATCTCGAAAAAAAAAATATCACATTTTTTTTCAATGCGTTTTTTTTCAAAATGGGGGGGTTCCCCCCCAACTCCCCTTTTTTCATTTTTTTTTAATTTACCCCTTTTTTTTACTTACCTGACCCCAAAAACACATAAATAAATAAATAAAAAATTCGATTTTTTTTTTTAGAGATTTTTAATTCGTGCTTTTTGTAATTCAAGATTTTATTTTCGGTATTTTGACCGACCACCGATGCAACTATCAGAAGCTGGCTCTATGCCAGGTTGCTGAGCAGGGAGTGTTTTGAGTCCTAGCTCTTTGCGAATCAAAAATACCCTGCCCATCTCCCATATCTAGCAGAGTAGGATTGTTTGACACACTGCTGTGGGATGTTAATAGTCCCACAGCTCCACCGCTGCATTGCAATGGCAGACAGCTATTTTAGGTGCAGACTTTGGTTTCATGTAGGGGCTAGCATGGTTCCATGCTTCACCTTGCGTTGCTTCCCATGTTAAGCAAGTGGGAAGTTCCTCACTTATACTACTTCACTCAAATCTCCTTATGCACCTCATCACTGCTGTAATTCTGCATAGTTTCTGTTGCACTGATGGGTTAATTCATTGTCCCCCCCCACGTTGTAGTGTTTGTACATATGACTCGTCTGAAGGAGAAAGTAGTATATGTATTACATTAGATAATATGTTTATGATATGATAAGTAACTTGCCTGTACACAAGTGTTTCTAGGCGTGTTAAGCTAATATAGATCAGTGCTAGTCTCTGCCTGTGGCATCTGTCCAAGGATATGTAGGAATGTTTTTCTGTAAGCAAGTGTGTGTGTGTTCGGGCATGTGTTGGTGTGTGAGCATTCGTGCACGTCTGTGTGTGTGTGTGTGTGTGTGTGCACTCGCGCGCGTGTGAGTGTTTACTCTTGGTATTTGGATAGTGGAGTACTTGTGGTGGATGAAGTGTGGTTCAAAGTGGTGATTGTATATCGATGCTCCTGGTGGGAGACTGACGACAGTAGTTGTATGAGAAACTGGTGGTCAGGTATGGTATGCTACAGTATGGTTATGGTATTATGGAGTGGGTCTGGTGTGGGGCGCAGCTATTGCCTATCCAGTCCCAATTTCTGGGACAGTAGATTTTCTTCCAGGCAGATAGCATTGTCTGAGCTATGTTCTCAATCATATAATACAGTGCCGCTGTACTATGCACCTGCAGGAGCAAGGTTAGCGGCTGCATAAAGGAATGATAAGAACACAATAATCTGACGTGAAGCCTCTTTACAAAGTCAGGCCAGGCTGGTAGAGAACATAGTATTCAAGAATGACATTAATCTGTTTGGTGACCACAGAAACATTCACAATTCACCCAGGGACAACTACTGAATCACACAATGTATGCAAATCTGGCCATGTGGCTTATTCCTATTTAACTTTCCAACCCCTAGGGTGGATAAGCTATGTTTGCTAAAGTCATGAACTGGAGCTTGCTATGTTATCTGGTTTCATATTTGTAGATGTGATTTCATCAAGAATTAGCTAAAAGGCGGTTATGTTGACATATCTTCAGTCGTGGGGCCTCTCAGTTGTTTAAAACTACTAACAAGTGTTGTATATTTCCAGGCAGCTCACCCAAAGTGAGGCGGAAGCTGTGTGAACCGTGGCCAAGAACATGTTCTCGTGACAAGTTGATAAACTCATACTGCAGTCCAAGAGAAGAGGTCAGAGGCAGACATGGGAAACGGCGCATGAAGCCCTCCACGAGATGGATTGCCAAGTTTACAAATGTTTAATTCAGAGCGCAACCTAGGCCAGCTTCCATGTATCCGTGTACTCGTGCACATCTGCAGTGCCTGACATTCACAGAGCTCTGGCCAGCCGGCCGGTCACATCTGGCGCGCACTTCTCAGTGCGCCTCAAACATTGTACTCCCGAAGCCAAGGCACAGTGGGAGCTGCAGACAGGCCAGCAGCACTGCAGCAGAGGGGGCTGATCTGTTCTGTTCCGGCTGCAGTTGAAGTGGGTTGCACTGGTAGAGTTGCCAAGCGTCTCCTAGGTGGCGGTCACCGTTTGCCTGCATGCAGTTCCTGGTGAGTAGGCGCACCCAAATGCTTGCAGTAGTATATATATATATATATATATATATATATATATATATATATATATATATATATATATATATATATATAGTTTAAAACCACTGTAACTTATTTTCTGCTAAAGTAGACTCGGGTTCTACATGCTGACATTTTAATGATGTTCTCTGACGTTTTAGGTACACACTATGCTGATTATTGTCCACACAAATATCAAATTTCACATAGAACAAATGTTGTTATGGACCAACCTATCATGGGGGCTCATTCATTTTCCTATCTCCTAGAGCAACAGCAATAGGTGAAAGACCGGGCATATAATGTCACATCTGCTGTTACGCTCCTATTTACAATCTAAGGAATTGTGTCGTTTTTGGCTAGCGGATATGGAGCATGGAACAACATTGACATGTCAGGCTGCCCCACCCTCTCCACCTGCCAAAAAGTAACACATTAAAAAACAGCACGTGGTTTTCATGCTGGCCTCAATGCATTGGATCCCTGTGGAATTTGCCAGTTTTCAGCACCTGCTAAACGCTGACCGTTCCCTTAGTAATGTACTGTAAGTACCTCCTACCATGTGTACATTTACACCTGTTTGCAGTAAGCACAGGTGCTCACAGATTTACAAGCATGCTGTGCATTTCATAGTGCAAACAGCAGAATCGACTCCTATGCAATAAGTACACATGTTGGTAGTCCACTCTCCGTGCAATGTACACCATTCAGAACAGCTCTGTGAACATGTGTATCAATGTTACTTCTTGCTAACATTTCCTGTCTCAGTACACTTGTCATCTGACAAGAGATAAGAACAGGGTGTTAGTTCAAGAAGCAGTGTCAGCTATGGGGGTGTCCATTGTGAATAAAAGATTATTAAATTGATCAGCTTGACTTTTACTCAGATATGCATGTTGTGTGTACTACGGTGTCATCTGAAATATTGTCATTTTAGGCAGCAGTATAACCCAGGTGAGCATATATGTACTGCAATTTATTTGCAAGAATGTGTTCCTGTGTGGAAACAAGCTGAACGCTTCCCAATGTACACCTAGGGGGAATTTCTAAAATTCCAACCACTTTAAAAGAGTGTTTACAATCATACATAAGTCGTGGTTGTGGCTTGAGCCTAGTTTTTCAAGCAATGCACCCAGCACACTGGTATTAGTAGCAGTATGCGGTGTATTCGGATTTACAATTGAAATCCATCAAACAACATCATAACTTGCAATAAAAAAACTCTGTACAATCCTCGATGACACCATTCCAAAATCTAAGGTATGTATACCAACCTACTGGTGTTACATAACATAAAATGCTTCGAAACACTCAGAAATAGAAAACAAGAACAGACAACTAAAACCACAAAACACACCAATCGCATTTTGCTTGCCTCGCGGTAGGAACTGCTGCTTTTCTGACATGCTGATTTTAGAAAACAGACTAAACAAAGGCAACTCCAACCCTGGGGAAAGATGGTAAGAACTCAAGGGCAGGTCTCCGTTGTCTTAGACCACGTGATCTCAGCACGTTCACAAGGCGTCTGTTTCGTAGATCACTGTACAGGGGGCAGAATAGCACACAGTGTGATAAAGTTTCTGGCGCCCCACACAAGCATTTATCGTCCTCACTCTTGAAGCCCCCATCAACCCCCCCACCCCCACCCCGCCCCAGCCCCAGCACTGGCATTGATGCCCAAGACATTGTATCGAGCCCTTGTCAGCAATTGCTGATGATAAGTGCTTGGGCCCCAATTAAGATATTCAGCTGGGCCCTCCATGGGCGGTATATTCTAACTGTTTGTCTCTGTATTCCAACTCACGCAGACCAGTCTGTACAGACCAGATGTGTGCTTTAAGCCTCGATCTCAGCAAACTCCTGATACTTTCGGGATTATTAAAATAGATAATTGACCCCACACTGCTCAATGCTGTTCTAATGAAATGTAACCAGCCCACTCTGTGCAAATTCCCCAAACTCAGGATATTCCTTAACAATAACCTTGTTCAGGTGCCCCCTGGATTTATTCACACAGATCGCCACATCAAAATCACCCTTAATCTTAGCACATCGGTCATAAAAGGGGTGCCGGACTCAATATGAGTCAAATACACAGCAATAGCCGAGGGTGCACCTAACAGATGGGTTAGAAAAAAGGTTTCCCACTCTGCAGTGTTTCGACTGTTCCATAGCCTCAGAGCTCACAACCATAGGCCCCCGGCCCGATGGCTTTCGGCTTTCCCCTTGAAAATCACAAGCATCTGTTCAACAGGAAACTGTCCAATAGACCACGGGAACCTAAACATACCTCCAATGACCTGATTTGATGTTACCCTTTCTTTATTGATGTAAATATTCCAAGCAAGATGATGATTGAAAGTAATCCCCAGATAAGTGAAATCCCGGCTGACCCTGAAGTCTTTGCCAATTTATTCTAATGCTTATTCATTTCTGCATTATTGGCTGATGTGAAAACACATGACCTTATGTTTACCTGCATTAGCAGTCAAACCTCTTGCCTGCATGTATCTGCTGCAGGTGTCCGCCAATATCTGCAAGGATTTGGGAATTCTGGCTAGGAAGACTGCACCATCGGCATAACTCAAGGCAGGCCATCTTCTACCTGCACATACAGGCTCATGGGTATCTAGGGCAACCAGGATCGATGCAAGGAAGTTGACGCAAAGGTTGAACAGAAGTGGTACATGTTCGCACCTCTGTCGGATGCCCTTCTTTGTCTCAACCAGCCTACTTAAATCACGTTCCCTCCCTTAACGCACCCGTACCTGAGAATTGGTGTGTAGACAGTCAACTGAATCAAAGTCTTTGGGGTACTCAGCTCATCAAGGGTCCTCCAGAGCAGTCCCCTGTCCACATGGTCAAAGACTGGACTCAAGTCCATAAAGGCAGCGTTGACAGGGGACTGCAACATGGAAACATACTTAGACAGAATGGTATTATGTTAATGTTAATGTTAAAGGATATTTGTACCGCGCACTATCACCACCGGAGTGGTCCCCTGGCGCTCTGGCAGCTCTGAAAAAGGGTGGGTTGGTGAGTTAGTGGGAATAAGCAGGAAAAGTGCAAGAGAGCAGTGATGTGCTGTTGGCGGGCTCAACCCGGAATTCCGTTGGCTGGGATTGAGGTGTTTTCCCGTCGGTAGTCTTTGTGTGCTGTTGTGCGAGTCTATGGGGGTCATTACAAGCCTGGCCGAGCCTAGCGGTAGGGGGTTAATGGGGCCGGTAGAGCTGCCGACTCTGTTAACCCCCTACTGCCGCATTACGAGGTTTGATCGCGGGACCCAGTAAGGACGCCTAGTAGGTCCCGCGAGCAGACCAGGATGCAAACAACGGGCCTGTTATTAACGAGCCCGTTGTTTGCATCCACCCCATTCCCATTGAGCCCTATGGGGGCTCAAATGGGAGTGGGGATGTACAGGGTCTGGGCTCCTGGAATGCGGAAATACCGGGCCCTCCAATGTCAAAATGGCCCGGTAGTTCCCCATTCCAAGAACCCGGACTCGGAATGGGGGGTAGCCATTCTGCAAATAGTGGCATGGCTACCTCCAGGGTCGTAATGACCCCTTATGTGTGGTTTGTTTTGTTGTTGCAGTGTAGTGAAGTTTGTGCAGATTGTTGTGTTATAGGTTTGTGGTTGTGTTTGGTTACAGTTTGAGAGGTATATGCAGAGGGGTGAAATTGTTAGTGGATCGGTTAATTGTGCAAATTCTAACAATCATGATTCTATCTAAGTGTGGCACATGCTGATATTTTGAACTTATCTAGATGTGACGCCAGCTAGTGTTTACGATTACGTCTAGATGTGATGCCGGCCAATGTTCACGATTGCGTCCAGGTCTGGCACATACCGACATTCACAATTCCATCCAGGTGAGCAGTGTGCTAATAATCATAATTCCATATAATTGTGGTACATGCTGACCCTCACAATCCCTTCCAGATGCAATACCGGCTAACGCTCATGCTTTCGTCTAGAGGTGATGGTTGCTTATGTTCACGATTATGTTCACGATTATGTCTAGAGGCGATACCGGCTAATGTTCATGATTGTGTCTGCGTGTGGCGCATGCTAACAATCATAATTCCATCTGAGTGTGGCCTATGTTAATAATCACAATTCCATCTAAGTGTGGCACATGCTCCCCCTCCTCCATCTTGTCCCGCCCTCAAAATGGGCCAGAGTGGGAAAATGGTGGCGTAGAAGTCTTAACCTTGCTTTTACACTGGTTTCCTGCTCCGTCCCTTTCAACATGATTCTGTTAGTGTTTCAGGCACTGTGTCATAAGGAAGATACATAGTCTCATTCCAAATGAAAGTTTCGCAGCTGATGTGCAGATCGGGCTTTCAATGTTGAACACACATTCATTGACAAAATGCAAGGCTTGTAAGCTAGCTAAACAAGTGGTTAGGGTTGTGGGATAATGCCTTGGCGCAAACTTATTGCACAAGGCGAAGCTGAGGGTTAGTGGTTGAGGAAGAGTTATTATCCCAAGTGATTGTGACCCCTCCAGAGTACTAAAAGACTATTGCCATTGTGATGTGTGCAATTAAATAGGAATGCAAATGGTTTTAGTCAGCTGCTCAGAGACACCATTCTCCACCTTTTGGTCGGAGGAGGTCTCTAAGGGAATCAATGTGCTAATGATATTTTAACACTGCATCTCCACAAAGTGGTTTCCTTTGCCAATCCTAACTCCACCAAGTAAAGACTTTGCACGTTTTCTGTTTCACATTAAACTTGACCAAAGCATATTTTTGCATGGGACTTTTCTTGGATCCTTGTTTGCTATATGTTAATCTAATCGTTAATTGCAAGGTTTAATATGTGCACGTTTTTTGTCAGGGGTTCCATGATGTATATCCTCCGTTCAGTGAATCTCTCTCTAGGATGCTTGTTTTATAGGCTCTCTATTCATTGATCTTGGCCAACACAGGATCATCGAATGCCGTTTTCCGTATATTGCCACAATGTTTTCAATAGGCACAGCGTTCAATTATACACATGTTAGCCATTTAAAGGACTGGGTTGACAAGGGGTTGCCTTCTGAAATGAGTCCCAGGTTCTTCTGCTTCACTGCATGCCCCACCCTCATTCTAACGATAGAGTGAGTTAGTAGTCACATTTTTGTTCTTTAACTGTGAGTAATTGTGAGTAAAGCTCTTGTCCCGGATATCTTTTCCAGTTAGAGTCCCAGCAGTTCGGGCCCAACCCTTCATCCTTTTGAGGTCGATACATTGAATACCCTTATGGTGGATAATAATAATAATTACTAGAGCAATTTTATTTGTCTTCGAGAGCAGTGCTACTTTATACATAGCTTAATCAACCCGAGACAGACATTTTGCTAGGCTGTCAGGACAACCACGCACATAGTTTCACCCTTATTAGTGATCATAATTGCAGTATAGTTCTTTCAGCCTTTTGGTTGGAGCAAAGCCAATTTCCTGGAGAAATTGCATTTGAACCAATTTGCATACCCACAATGCCTTGCTGATGTAGCTCAGAACTAGAGGTTAACTTCCAACAATAGGTAATAGGTGATGTTGTAGAATGTGTGACTTCGCTCAAATGGACTATCCTACTTTCACATTTCAGGTACAAGGTTTTTTTCAAGCCATTATAAGCCAACTATAACTTTATTGGTGTTTTATATATATATATATATATATATATATATATATATATATTGTGGTAGTTGTGGCACTATAGTTTGTATCGAGATACATAGGGAACCTGAAAAATGAATTGTTAATAACTTTTGACTCACATGATGGATTTGGTTAAAATTCTGCAAACAAATTGTTTGTCAGGTGTCCCCCAGAATGTACATTCTAGCAAAGATCCATTAAAAAATTTAAAAGTTATTACAAAAGTTTTAAAAAGCTGTTTTGGCCTAGTCCCCATTCATTTTCCCATACAGAAAAAGTCAAATTTGTGCTCTAGCCAAACTGCTGGATGGAATTGGGCGAGGCACAAAATAATTGGGACACGAAGCGTTGACTTGATTTCCTGAAGGGTGTATGGGTTTATTGCATTCAATAGTTTTTAAAATATTTGATGGGAAAGGTTTGCCCCTCTTCTCCCAAAATTATGGCTATATATCCCATGGTTCTTTGCAGGAGAGTGGCTTTTCAGAAATGAAAAAGCCCCCATTTTATTTGTGTTCGATGTGAGAGATGACAGTAATAACCACAGTTAGCCGAAAATGAAAAGTGGAAAAAATGCCATTTGGAGGATGAAAAAGGAAGAAAAGGCATCAGGCTAGAGCTGAGAAGGGGGAAAGAGGATTTGATGTGAAATTGGGGAGTTGGTGGGGGCTGGGGCCCAAGTTCAGGGCACAAATATGTTCACATAGCCGTGCTTATTAGGCAGATAACTCTCGGCTATAAGATCTGGATAAAAGTACACTGGCCATATAATCGCGGTGGTTATGGAAAAAAAAGTTTACTTTTTTTTAAAGCGGTATAAAATTGGATTATTACTGGGTCGAAAAGAAGCCTATTGGAGGAACATAGTGGGCACAGCCAAAGGCCATGGCTAGTGGCCCGGTAGTGTTTTAAAATATACAGTGGGGACGACCAAGGTCTGTTCTCACTGGCCAGGGACAAAGTTCCTGGCTAGTTGGCCCAAGAGACATTTATAGTAGGCACGGCCGAAGGCCATGTCCACCTAGTGGATCCAAAAGAAACATATTGGTGGAACTTGTACAGTGGACACTGCTGACGGCCCTGGCCATGGCCAAAGGCCATGGTTAGTGGCCCGTAGTGTTTTGAAATATACAGTGGGCATGACCAAAGGCTGTGCTCACTGGTCAGGGCTGAAAGCCGTGGCTAGTTGGACCGAGTGACAACACACACAGGGGGCCTGGAGATGAAGAGATTTTACACTGGTATGACAACTCAACAACTAAGACTAGTGCTATCCCTGAATGGAAGCACACATCTGTCCCTGTGTTATAAGAGGCGTCACGAGATCGCTGGTTACCTTTTCTTCCTGGGGAGCGAGGAGATGAGACTGCCAGTCTGTCGATGGATCTTCGCAAAGATGAAAGAGCAACGCGGGGAACCGACCCAACACCCTCCTGACAATAAACAACAGGATTGAGCTGAACCAGCTCCCAACGTCACGGGTAGCACTTCTCTGTATTTGCGTGACGTCAGGACAGTGTAAACACTGACAGAGAAGGCCAGGTGAAGTCCACTTCGGTACCAGCAGTTCGAGGGACGGATCTTCGGTAATTCCTCAGTGGTAGAAATGGCACAGATACCGGCAGGGCACAAGACCAGCAGAAAAGGAAATGGGGAGGCAGACCCTTCAAGGAGGAAAGAAAGAGTTGGGGAAGAGAACGAACACCCCAGGACCGGACCCCTTCCCAACCAAGGAATGGTGCAGGACTAGAGAGGAACCCAGGCAGGGACCTACCTAACCCCAAGGACCAAGTACCAGACTGGAACCCAAAGGGGCAAGTAACAAGGCAGGGCAGGGCACAAGGAACACAGCAAAGGATAAGGAGCACTGGGCTAAGCACGAGGTAGAAATAGGAACAGGACAGGAGCAGAACAGAGACTCAGGCAAAGTTGGGCTCCTGGAGCGTGTACACGTAACAAACCGCGTTGAGACGCGTTGTTTCCGGGTCTGCGAAGGCTATTTATAGCCTGGGACCAAAGTGAGGCTTGGAACGCAAGCCGCTGTCACTGCGCATGCGCGAAACGTCGGATACTGACGTTCCGCGCATGCGCAGGACATTCAAGATGGCCGCGCCCAGGGAGCCAGGAGCCCGGACCGCGGTACGCCAAGGAGAAAGGCGCCAACGCGGATACAATCTCCAGGAGGGAGACCACCGCAGCTGAGGACCCCGACCCCCAGACCAGATGAGTGGCGCGCGCTGCGTGACACCATACCCCCTCCCGGACAACCCCGGGGCACCAGGTTTCCAGGGATAGCGACGGAAGAAGTCCCGAACTAAGCGCGGGGCATGCACAAAGGAGCAAGGCTCCCAAGTGCGGTCACAAGCCGGATAGCCCTTCCAACTGACCAAATACTGAAGCACCCCACGCCTAATCCGCGAATCACAAATCTCCTCCACCTCAAACTCAGGGACCCCCTGGACCAACACCGGGGCAGGACGGGAAGTTGGACGGCCGAGAACATCGGGCACACAGGGTTTCAAAAGAGAGATATGAAAAACAGGATGTATCCGCCAAGAGTGAGGCAAAGACAAACGAAAGGCAACAGGGGAAATGCGTTGAAGGACGCGAAAGGGCCCAAAAAAGCGGGGAGCCAATTTCACGGGCAAATTGCGAACAGGCAGATTCTTGGAAGATAGCCAAACCATATCGCCAACCTGAAGGTCGGGCTCAGGACTCCGCCGTTTATCGGCCTGAACTTTCATACGTGCTTGTGCCACTGCCAAGGTACTGGCCGCCAGGCGATGTTGATCACGGATGAGAGCCACCATGGCATCAGCCGACGGAACGGCACTAGGAGGCATCGGACGAAGAGGCAGCAGCTTGGGGTGCAGACCAACAGAACAAACGAAGGGACTGAGTCCGGTAGCAGAATGAACAGCATTGTTGTAAGCCACCTCTGCGGTGTCTAACCAATCTGACCAGTTGTCCTGAGTGGCATTGGCGTAACATCGCAGGTACTGTTCAAGGGATTGATTAGTACGCTCGGTTTGCCCATTGGTTTGGGGATGGTAACCGGAACTCAGAGCGTGCTGAATGTCCAAATGACGACACAGTTGATCCCAGAAAGAAGAAACAAACTGCGAACCACGATCCAACAAAATCTTCTCAGGAAGACCGTGAAGACGATACACCTCATGTAAGAAACGTCGAGCCATCTGGGAGGCAGTCGGCAACTTCGGAAAAGGTATGAAGTGAGCCAACTTGGAAAAACAATCCACCACTACCATGATACACGTATTCCCACCAGAGGGTGGTAATTCAACAATGAAGTCCGTGGCAATAGTATGCCATGGGTACGGTGGCGTAGACGTAGGCCGCAGTAGACCAAGGGGTTTCTTGCGTGGAACTTTCACCTGAGCACAAACAGGGCAAGAATCCACATATTGCTTAACTTGTTTGGCCCATCCTGGCCACCAGAATTGTCGTGCAACCAATTCTTGGGTGGTATTGACCCCACGATGACCACAGACAACGGAATCGTGACAATTCTGTAGGACAGTCCTTTGAAGATTCAAAGTGGGGACGTACAGGCGATCCTTGAAGAAAAGCAATCCGTCGCGTTCACAGATATCATAATGTCGCAATACCAGGGATCTGGAGGGATCCGCCCGAGTCGCATCTAAGAGTTGCTGAAGCTGAGGAGTCAACATCGATAGGAAATGCTTCGAAGCAATCAAGGGTTCCTTGGTCTTGGCTCTGTCTATGTCGTCCTCCAAGGATCGGGACAGGGCATCAGCCTTTATGTTCTGAGAGCAAAGTATGTAAGTCACCACGAAATCGAACTGAGAAAAGAAAAAGGCCCAACGTGCATGCCGTGAGGTTCTGCATTGCAAGGAACGTAAAAATTGAAGGTTACGGTGGTCTGTGCGCACTTCCACTGGATATTTACCACCCAGCAAGTGATGACGCCACTCTTCGAAGGCTGCTTTTATGGCCAAAAGTTCCTTCTCGATCACAGCGTAATTTCTTTCGCTGGGTGACAGCTTCCGCGAATAGTAGGCCACAGGATGTTCTGTTTCTGTAACTGGATCATGCTGCAACAGGACTGCACCAACTGCATAGTCCGAGGCATCCGTTTCAACCAAGAATGGTTCTTTGTCATCCGGATGATTCAAAATAGGAGCTGACATAAAGGCTTTTTTTAATTCCTGAAATGCCACTTCGGCCTGAGAATCCCAAAAGAAAGGAATCTTGTTGCTGGTCAGACGAGTCAACATGGCAGTTAAGTGAGAAAAATGAGGAATGAAACGTCGGTAAAAATTAGCGAAGCCCAAGAACCGTTGCAGTGACTTAACATCATGGGGCTGTTTCCATTCCTGTATGGCTTGCAGTTTCGTGGGGTCCATCCGAACTCCTGTGCGGCTGATTACATAGCCTAGGAATTCCACACTTTCCAGATGAAATTGACATTTCTCAGCTTTGGCATACAAATGATTGGCAGATAATCTACGGAGGACTTCCTGAACATGTTCAACATGAGCCATGCGAGTAGAAGAAAAAATCAAGATGTCGTCCAGATATACCCATACTGACACTCCTACAAGATCTGAAAAGACAACATCCATGAACCGTTGGAAGACTGCCGGGGCATTGCAGAGTCCAAACGGCATTACCCTATACTCGTAATGCCCAAAAGGTGTTTTGAAGGCCGTCTTCCACTCATCACCATCTTTAATCCGCACTAAGTGGTAGGCTCCTCTTAAATCCAACTTGGTGAAGATCTGAGCAGATTTCAAGGATTCAATGATGTGCCGGATGAGTGGCAGGGGGTATCGGTCCTTGCACGTGATTTCATTCAACCGGCGATAATCAATACACGGGTGCAAAGTACCCTCTTTCTTTTTGACGAAGAAAAGCGGAAATCCCGCAGGGGATTTGGATGGTACAATGTAGCCCTTATCAAGGCAATCCTCGATGTACTCCTGCAGGACACCCTTTTCTAATTGCGTCAAAGAATAAACCTTGCCATGAGGAATGACTGCATCAGGCATAATATCAATGGAGCAGTCGAACTGTCTGTGAGGAGGCAATGGAATGTCTTCCGGTTTGGAGAATACTTTGAGAAATTCAGCATATTCCTGAGGTATGGACTGAGTAACACATAGGCGGACAGAGGTGTTTCCAGCAGTGGGTAGCCCCAAACCAGATTTCGCTGGAAGGGTATCACGAAGATGACATTCCTGAGAACAACGTGCAGAAGAAAAGACCATGGTTCGGGAAGTCCAATTGACCTGTGGATTGTGGTAAAGCAGCCAAGGCAAGCCGAGCACTACCGGGAAGGAGGGAGACTTGATCACATCCAACGAAATCCGTTCAAGATGTTCTTCCACTGATAGCCATAACTGACCGGATTGTTGGCACACAGGACCCGAAGACAATGGTGTACCATCGATTACCTCAACCACTGCTGAATGTTCCTTGCGATACAGGTGGATCCCATTGGAAACCGCAAACGAGGCATCAATGTAATTGCCCGATGCTCCACAGTCCAGAAGAGCCCTGGTCGTAATGCATTTCCCTTGCCATGCAATACCGACTTCCATGACCAACAAGGGCACCGAGTGCATGGGAGGAAGGTCTGAATCAGAAAAACGGCCCACCGCTGCCTTCTCACCACACAGCGGGCCCGTTAGTTTTCCGACTTCTTCAAGGGACGTAGAGGACAGGTAACTAGATAATGTCCAGTCCCTCCACAATACAAACATAGGTTTTGTTGACGTCTTCTCTTCTTCTCAGCCTCAGATAATGGTCCGCGAATAGCTCCTAGTTGCATGGGCTCAGGACCCGCGTCAGTCAGGGTTGTAGATCCTGAAGGGTGTACTGAGAGACCCGGATGGTATCTTTCCGTTCGACGACGTTCACTTCTCCTTTCAGCCAGTCTGTGGTCGATACGGAGGACCTGATCCAACAATGCGGGTAGGGTTTCTGGTTCAGGAATATGCAGCAATTCATCCTTGTATTCGTCTCGTAACCCACGACGGAACAAAGTCTTCTGAGTGATTTCGGGCCATTGGGAATCAGTTGCAAGCTGCCGAAACCGACTAATGTAGTTAATGATGTCACCAGATCCCTGTTTGATTTCCATCAGCTGGTTCTGGGCCACGGCAGCCAGGTTTGGTGGTTTGAAGATATCCAGAAAGGCTTTTTCAAAAGCAGCAAAATCACTCAACAAGGGACTATCGGCGGAAACCAGGGGAGCAGCCCAAGCTAGAGCGTTGCCGGTCAAGTTACCTAGGATGTACCCTATCTTGGCCTTGTCTTGATTGAAATGGCTTGATCGAAACTGAAAATGAATCCGGCAATGGGTACAAAACTCTGCCACTCGACGAGGATCACCATCGAACTTCATAGGAGTTGTGTGGGCCATAGAGTTCTCAGGATGTGGAGCAAAATTCAATCCTCGACCCATTGCTTGCCGGAGAGTGTCATTCTCCTGGCGCAGGGTGGTCATCTCGAGACGCATGGCTCGTACTTCCTCACGTAGTTCTTGCATGTCTGCCATGTCGGAGCTGGAGGAAAGGCGTCTCAATCTGTTATAAGAGGCGTCACGAGATCGCTGGTTACCTTTTCTTCCTGGGGAGCGAGGAGATGAGGCTGCCAGTCTGTCGATGGATCTTCGCAAAGATGAAAGAGCAACGCGGGGAACCGACCCAACACCCTCCTGACAATAAACGACAGGATTAAGCTGAACCAGCTCCCAACGTCACGGGTAGCACTTCTCTGTATTTGCGTGACGTCAGGACAGTGTAAACACTGACAGAGAAGGCCAGGTGAAGTCCACTTCGGTACCAGCAGCTCGAGGGACGGATCTTCGGTAATTCCTCGGTGGTAGTAATGGCACAGATACCGGCAGGGCACAAGACCAGCAGAAAAGGAAATGGGGAGGCAGACCCTTCAAGGAGGAAAGAAAGAGTTGGGGAAGAGAACGAACACCCCAGGACCGGACCCCTTCCCAACCAAGGAATGGTGCAGGACTAGAGAGGAACCCAGGCAGGGACCTACCTAACCCCAAGGACCAAGTACCAGACTGGAACCCAAAGGGGCAAGTAACAAGGCAGGGCAGGGCACAAGGAACACAGCAAAGGATAAGGAGCACTGGGCTAAGCACGAGGTAGAAATAGGAACAGGACAGGAGCAGAACAGAGACTCAGGCAAAGTTGGGCTCCTGGAGCGTGTACACGGAACAAACCGCGTTGAGACGCGTTGTTTCCGGGTCTGCGAAGGCTATTTATAGCCTGGGACCAAAGTGAGGCTTGGAACGCAAGCCGCTGTCACTGCGCATGCGCGAAACGTCGGATACTGACGTTCCGCGCATGCGCAGGACATTCAAGATGGCCGCGCCCAGGGAGCCGGGAGCCCGGACCGCGGTACGCCAAGGAAAAAGGCGCCAAAGCGGATACAATCTCCAGGAGGGAGACCGCCGCAGCTGAGGACCCCGACCCCCAGACCGGGTGAGTGGCGCGCGCTGCGTGACACGCTGGGGAAGACTTGCTATCCTTAGGTTAATGGCGGTGTGCGGCCTATCTAAAAGAAAAGTGGCGAGAGAGCTATTCCTCCACTTAACTATGGAGAGATAACTATTCTGGGCACTGATGGCGTGATATAATCCTTAACAAATACTGATGAGAGGAATGATCTTGAAAACCTGAAAAAGATATTCATAAGAATCGAACTTCACAGGGCTCTCATGACCGAATACCTGCATGCACATGCAGCAGTAAAAATGGCCTGATTATCCTAAATGAACCTATCATTTTTCAAGACAACCTGCAATTTAGAAAAGTTTGGTCTTCCATTGCCAACAAGTGCACCAACGATTGGCTTAAATTGATCATAAATACAGCCATCGAAAAATCTGATGTGGGAATTGCAGGACAAGTTGAATGCAATGAAAGGACAGATGTCCCTTGAGAATTTCAACAACAAGCTGGCAGCTTCAGAAGCAAGCAGGAACGAGTTCTGAGACCATAATCTCAAAATGAAAATGATAAAACTTAAAACGGATATAGCATCCATTACACACATAAGAGTATACCAGTACATAACTGAGGATTATTTCACACCGAGGCTTAACAATCCAGAAATTAGGCATACTTTCAGAATTTCCAGAATGCAGCCAGACCATACCCACGGTCACATTTCAGATCATCGGACTAGAATTATTCTAGTAATAGCACTGATGAGAAACTAAGAGCAAGATCCTCATCCTTCCATTCGGACACACGACAGGGCCACCAGGTCCATTTTAAAGAACAAACATCCAGAGACGTGTGTAATCCACCACCCTGCCCTTTTTTGACCCAAGTGGCAGAGGTAGGGCAGACAATAATGGCTGAATGACTCTCTGAGTCAAAGGCGGGGTCTCCTGCATCAGACCGCACACTGGTAGTGAATTTATCCACACACACCTTGTTCGGGCAGAATCCCAGATCTTACAAAAATGATTGTCATTAGAACCGGCAGCTAAATATGATGCTTTTCAAACAAACATTGAGCTATCATGCCTCATGCGTAAGATTAGGTGAAAACTAATTTTGGTGGACAAGACATTGAAACTGAGTATGACGCAACCGGCCTACATCCAACATCCAGGTTTTTTCTCCACCATCGAGCATCACTGCAGAGTTGATTACCTTCGAACAAGCTATGAATAAAAAGTTTGAGGAACTAGAAAAGGCCATACCTTTCATCCATAACAATTTCTCTCAACAAGAATTGGCGGCCCTGACTAATCTGGCAAGCAATAACCAAATAGTGATCAAGCCCGCAGACAAAGGGTAAGATATCGTCATCATGAACTCGCTTGACTATAACCAGATGGTAGAACAGCATTTATCTGACCATGGTAGCTACCAGAGACTAGCTACAGACCCAAACCCAGCAATTAGGATGCTCATTGCCCCCATCATTGAAGAAGCAGAAGCTGAGGGCTATATCAGTTCAAAAGAGGCTTCCTTTCTTACACTGAGTCATCCCTGCACTCCAGTTCTTTTTGCCCTTCACATAATTGATCAGAGGTTATCCTCCCTTCCTGGCCGGCCGATTGGATCAGGCATCAACTACATTTAGGAGCCCCTTTCTCAATTCATTGATTTTTTCATCCGAGATGAAATCCCCTAAAAAGAAATCTTGCATCAAGAACTCGACAGCCCTGGTGAACTTCTTGAGTCCACTTAACTTCAATGCAGAAACACAATGGCTTGCTACCATGGACATCGAGGCCCTCTATACCAAGATCCCACAGGAGGCCACTTTGACAGACCAACAGAATCTTCTTGACACCACAGTTGATCTGGGTGACATTCCAGCTGTGTTCATACTCCAACTTGCAGAAATAGCTCTTACAAGGAATTTTTTCTTGTGCCAGGATACATTATATGAGCAAACCTCAGGGATGGCTATGGGCGCCACATTCACCACAAGCTTTGCTAATATATATGTGCATCAACAGATAAAAATCTTTAGATGATATATGGAAGATATCATTATCAGAGCAAGACTTGAACAGTTGTAAAACATGGTTGAATGAATGCAATCCCCACCTGAATGTTCATTTGGAAGTAAGCAGGAGGGAGATAAGTCTAAAGTTTACAAAAAACCTGCAGACTGCAACTCTTTGCTCGCCTAGTTGAGTTACCATCCAAGAGCCCTACTGGATGATTTGCCATTTGGCCAATTTCTGAGATCAGGCAGACGTGCTCACAACTTGGTGACTATAGAGCACAGATGGGCTCATTAAAAACACAGTTGATACTGAGGGGGTTCCCCCAGAAAATCGTAAAACAAACATACAAAAGAGCTCAGAATATCCCTATGGAAATTACCCTGGAACAGAGACCCAATTCACCACCAAGAGGGAACATTGCAGCTGTATTCAGTTACTCTGCATTATTCAATCAGCTCAAGAAGGAGACTGTGAGGCTATGGACTATCTCGAACACGGAAAACATACAACTTGAGAGACCCCAATTCACAATCACACTGAGGCAGAATTTACAAGACAGACTGGTACACACCTTACAGAGATCCACAAGAATCAGCGAGGAGACCAGTGGACAATAGGCACTATGGTCATCCCATGCACTCACAGGTCATCCCCCATGTGGTTCTTGTTCGGTGTGTGCACAGACATGCCGGAGTACCACGATAGACATCAGCTGGAGGACCCCATGGCACTGGAGCTATCTGTAATAGCTCTGGAGTTATTTACTTAATCACTTGCCCATGCTCATTGAGAAATATTGGCATGACCTTGCGAGCAGTGAAAAAAAGACTTATTGAACATAAGTCTTGCATATGCACCCACAGATTGGTTGCCCCTTTGGTGGCACATTTTGTCAAGATG
Source organism: Ambystoma mexicanum (assembly GCF_040938575.1). Lineage (NCBI taxonomy): Eukaryota > Metazoa > Chordata > Amphibia > Caudata > Ambystomatidae > Ambystoma > Ambystoma mexicanum. The sequence goes on along the minus strand of NC_090932.1, from coordinate 743,338,851 downwards.
GGACAGGGAGCAGAAAGCAGAAGACTTCAAATGGACAATTCTGGAGAAATTACATCTGCCAAGGAGGGGTGGATCGTTCGAGGCAATGCTCCTGAGAAAAGGCCAACAGTGGATATTTTGACTAGATACCTATAACAAGGATCTGAATGAGGAATATCTAATGGCATGACTTGGCGACTATGTAGTTATGTATCACAAACAGATCAAAGACCACATCGCCTTCTGGTTGGGGGTTTAGACATACCTTTCCCCCATCCATCATCTAGTGTTTCCAAGACATGTAAAAAGTACAGCAATAAGTACCAGGAGAGGGTGCATGCAACTATTGCCCATTTAGAATAGGGCCCGGATATCCATGTGGCTCCCATAAGTCTCAGGTATGAAGCAGACATCCCATACCTCTAATAATGGGTCCAAAATCGATAGCAGTGAGTGGCATGTCTGTGATATTCTAAGTGGCCCTCTGTATGCCTTAAGAAACACTATATACCACTACAATAAGATCCACAGTAGCCCACATAGACATATTTTCTTTATTCATGTATATGTAAGCACAATGAACACTAATGGCTGACCGCCATGAATGGCGAAGAATATAAGCATGCTCCTCCAAGCAACATTGTGTAATCAGCTCACGCCAATGGTATTCGTGGACCAAATTCATAATGGAATTGACACCCCCTTCTAACATGGCGTCTGCACTTGCACTACAGTTGAAGAATTCCCAATGAAGGGCCACAATCGCTTTATTACGTGACGCAGTCCTTGTATTAATTAGTGCCATACAAGTGGAATATAGGGTTAACATTATGCTCTGTTATAAAATGAACTGTTTACAGTCTATAATCCATTTACTTGTCACATTGGATATAGTATGGCACAATTGGTACCCTCTTCCAAGATAACCATGCCTGACACAGGTCTGTGAGAATCACATGTCACCTGCAAGTCTGCTAGCTACAGTCAAGATTATTTCACTGGGGCGAGAAATAGAACTGGGTTACCAGTTTCCCAATGGATTCCCCCTTTTTTCCCGTGAGGAACATTGAGGAGCAGGCTTTCATAGGTAAGACTCTGATGAGGTTCTTTGCTATTCCATATGCATTTTAAAGTAATAAACAGACCGACACATAGCAACGTAGTGGTCTGCATAAAAGTGAGGGTTATTCTCTCATTTGTCTACCAGGGTGTACAGTAAGGAAAACACTTTGCCCCCAGCCTACCGCAAAGCCCCAGAAAAAGAAACAGAGTGGATGCTTGCTAAAAGGTATGTAGGGTGTTTTGGGAGTGGGGGGGCTGTTTGGGCTTATACCAACAAGAGCCACCTCAGAGTGGATCATGATTATGTGTTTAGAAAAGCTTATGGTTAATCTTGTATTTGGATGGATGTCCTCTGTTCCCTGTTCAGGCAACAGGATGGACCTAACTCCTTAAACAAGATGAGCAATAGGTCTTGTTTCAAAAGCATTATAAAGAGTCTCTTTTGTCCTGAAGAAGATGGCGGATTAAGTGAGATATCATCAAACAAGTGGATATCCGTTGACTTAACCAGGATACCAATAGAAGGACTGTTTTGTTTATTTGTGCTTAGTGTGTGACACTGTGCAAACATTTTAATAGAGTTGTTGTAGATGCACCCAGCCCGCACATCATTTGAGCACACTGCAGTATGGGTTAATAGAGGACTTATCTAAATTCCTCATTGAAATGTTCTAATTAGGTTTGTTTGTTTGTTTATTTGATAATGCGCACCAAGCCCTTGGGCAGCTGGGCGCAGCAGTACAAGAAGTCTCATAGCTTCGTTACAGTGCCTACCACAGGCTAATACATGCATGTAAATACAGAGCAAATTACAATATATAATACAGTACAGACAGTTGCCAGGGGTCAAAATAGAGGGAAGTCTTAACATATGCATAGCAGGATCAGGGTAGAGAGGGGGGGGTTACATGTCGTTGTTGTGAAGCCATTGACAGCGTTACTTCTAAATCTGGTGTAGGGTAGTGGGCGTCTGAGGTCAAGAGGGAGTGTGTTCCATGATTGTGCAGCTTTGACAGGGAAGCTGGATCCTCCCGCCGTAGTCAGTTTATATCTAGGGATTTCAAGCATAAATGTGTTAGCGGATCTCGTAGGTCGGGTTGAGGATCTCCTGTTGATTTTTTCTGATAGGTACGGAGGTGCTAGATTATTCAGGCATTTAGAAATGAGAGATATAGTTTTGAGGAGGATTCTGTCCTTTATTTTTAGCCAGTGTGCCTCTGTCCGGTATTTAGAGATATGCTCTCTACGTGGGATGTTCAACGCTGCTCTTAGGGCGTTATTTTGCAATCTTCTAAGTTTGTCAGTGACAGAATTGTTGGCTCCTGAGTATAGCGCGTTGCAATACTCTACTCTAGACATGAGAAGAGCATTGGCTAAAGTGAGGCAGCTGGCGCTGCACAGGAAGGGTCTGGCAGCTCGGATTAGTTTGCAAGTGTAGGTTGTTGTGGAAGAGAGGGAGTTCACTTGCTTCTTAAGGGTGAGAGAGGAGTCCAAGTAGAATCCTAGAGTTTTAACCTCTAGCATAACCTTAATGATGTTGTTGTCGATATTAAAGGATGCGTAGTTCGGGGTGAGTTTTTTTAAGTTATGGTCAGATACGAGGATCAAGATTTCAGTTTTATCGTCGTTCAGGCAGAGGCCATGGGTGGCCATCCATGCCTGAATGAGGAAGTGTAGCTTATTCAACAAGGCCAGATCCGCTTCATAGTTGCCCGAAAGGGGTATGAGGATCTGGGAGTCATCTGCATAATTTGTGTAGGTGATGCCCAGTCTGTCCAACTTGTCAAACAATGGCTTGGTGAAAATGTTATACATGGTGAGTGAGACACAGGAGCCCTGTGGGACTCCACATGTTATTTGCATAGGACCAGCGCAGGTGGATGTAGAGAAAACTCTCATAGTCCGGTTTGCTAGAAAGGATTGGACCCAGGCTATAGCTTCCCCTGTGAAATTGGCAGCAAGCCTAAGGTGGTTGCATAAAACTGCGTGATCCACCAAGTCAAAGGCTGCTGATAAGTCCAGTAAGAGTAGCAAAGCTGTTTTTCTGCTTAATTTTTGTCTTAAGATCTAGCAAGGCTGTTTCAGTGCAATGGAGGGAATGGAAGCCCGATTGCCAAGAGCCTAGTAGATGGTTGGCTTCCAAATAGTCTTGAATTTGGTGGTAGGCTACTCTATCGATAATTTTGAGTAGGAAGGGTACGGTGGTAATGGGCCTATAGTTAGTTGGGATAGATGGATTATTGGTTTGTTTTTTGAGTAGGGGGAGGACCCAGGATTCTTTCAGGTTGGCCGGTACTGTGTTTGATTTAAAGGAGGAGTTAAAGAGCTTCGAGATAAACGGGGCTAAGTCTCTAGCTGCATCCTTTATTATTTGTGTTGGGCAACTGTCGCCCTTACAATTGGATGGCTTCAGGGAGAGGATGACCTTTTCAGTATCAATGATTGAGATAGTTTTGAAGCTAAAAGGTGGGATAGTGTTGGGTTGAGTGGTCAATGGAATTTGTTGATCAGTAGGGGGTATAGAGTCGTTTTTATTGGTTATTTTGAGTTGGAGGGTAGAGATTTTGTTCTATAGGGCGTTTTGTATGTTAGTACACCATATCATATCCTTGTGGACAGTGTCGGCTGGTTGAAGGGGGGATTCCATGTCCCAGAGGATGGAAAAGAGTTCCTTAGTATTTGATTTGGCATTAGTGATTCTGTCGTTGAATCGATTTATTTTTGTGTTGATGATTTCTTTCTTGTAAGATTTGGAGAATTGGGCTAATTTGGCTTTATTGTTGTCAGTAGGCGAGTTACGCCAGATAGCTTGGAGCTTTCTTTTCTGCTTTCTTAGGTCCATAAATTGGGGTGTGAACGAGGCATTCAGGTGGGCTTCTTGCTTGCCTTTGCATAGTTTAGGTGGTGCAATAGTATCTAATGCACAAGTCATAGCTTTGTTGAAAGTGTCCACTAAGGTGTCCTTGTTATTCTCCAGGCCATTGATAGTGGGAAGGAGGAGGCGGATGAGTTTTTCGGTAGTAATATCTTTTTTACTTCTAGTGGGGAGCGGTGGTATCATTCTGATGGTTTTGGGGCTGAGGAGATCAAGTGTGGCAGTGAAGTTTATTAAATAGTGGTCCATCCAGGGTTGAGGGACGATGTTGGTAATGGCAATGTTGCAGTTAAGTTCGGATACCCAGTCGATAGAGTGTGTAGGGGCTAGGACTTTTTGGGTGAGCCCATGGTCATTAAGTAAGGCAGTTATAGAGTGGGCATTTTTGTTGTCTGACTCGTTATAGCCAATGTTAAAGTCGCCCAGCAGCAGCGTTTGAGAGTGGTTGTTAGGCGGAAACCTGTGCAGTTCCCTCTGGGACCACTGCAAAAGATGTAGGACTACAGGTGTTTGGCAGTAAACCCACTTGGTAGCAGTCTGTACCACACAGATTCACTTGGTAGCTGTGGCTGAGCAGTCAGACTTCCCTCAAGAAGAGTTAGGCAGTATGTGGAGTATACACGATAGGGCAATCCACACAGTAGATAAAAGCAAACACGGAACAAGGCTTCGGTGTAAAGATATAAAGGTATTTATTTATAACAACACATCTATAGAAGACACTCTGGCACTAATACGGCAAACAACTTCAATCACAATTACTATACGAAGAAAAAGATCAATCCCCCTAACAATAGTTCGACAAGTCTAGGTTCACCGGCATCACTTATTTGCAGACAGAGGTGTATGCTTTAACCTAGATGGCACTCTAGTATACGTTAGGACGGGAGAGAAAAATAAGGCAGGTTATGAAGTCAACTCGGTACCAATACTTTACGGACAAATGCAAGACAAGTAAGGCAGGGTCTACTGCAGATCACAAAGTTCAGAGGCCAGGCCCACTTGGAGAGAGGCAAGGCGATATGTCCCAAAAAGTGTCTCAGTGGAAATGCGCTTCGAGTCTTTATCGCAAATTGTTATGGAAGATTGGACCAGTTCAGAACAACACGTTAAAGAAAGCTTGGAGGCGACCCAATGGAAAGGCGAGGATTAAGACACCTCACTCTATCCGGCAGAAAGGGAAGCCAGGCGGACACGGTACTTTGTTTGTGGAGAGACAGCTCTGGCGGGGGCAGTTGTTCCTTGTGGTGGATGCACGTCCGGTCTTTGCCAAGAGAAGAGATGACCTCGTCGTCGAAGAAAAGTGAAGTCCGGTGCACCACCAGGGAAGAGACCAGCCGCGGAGGGCTCCGTCACAAGGCACCACCTTTTGGTCACGGTACAGGGGTAGTGGCTATCCGGCTGCCGAGGTGCTCTGCACAGGCAATTCGACCACTGCGTCCTGGAGCGAAGAAAAAGCAAAGGGGACTGGTTGTTCCCACCAGTCAGGGGAAGAGACTCTCCGGCAGGGAAATCTCCTCTGTCGTCGGGAAGTGGTGAGTCGGTTCCGCAGGGCTCCACCGGAGGTGTTGTCGTTGCAGGTCGGCTCAGCTTTACCCTCGTTGGATTCTTAGGTCCTGTGGCGACTTCTGAAGATCCAGTCCCAAAAGCCCTGCTTTTATGCAGAAAACCCCCATTCATTCAGCCTAGCTGTCAATCAAAACACGCTAAGTGGTGAGCGGGGTGGCTCACCACTTGGGCCAATCACACTAGAGTGCAACCGGAGTTGGCAAGGCCTAAACCCCCTCCCATCCCACACCCCTGTGGTAACCCAGACAGAATGGCACCACTTTGGAGGGCCTCTGTACAGAAGCCCGCCAAAAGTGGAACAAAGGGCTCAACCTTGGGTTTAGGAGTCACAGAGACGAACACAGACACCATTTTACAAACCGAGTTCTGGCAGAAAATACCATCCGATAGACCTATTTAAGATAAGTAAATCGGTGGTATGTTAGAGATTAACGAGAGAAAAAGTATTAATCTCTAACAATGGGAAGAATCCCATAGGGTTATATTCGGGGTCGAATATAACAAGTAGTTTCCACTGCCACCAGCCAAAACTCGACGAGGGGGTACGGGACTGTGCCCCCTCGAATAACAGACCCAGGAGTGATCGAATTACCCCTACTAGTACGTCCACAATAGGATGGTTTGTACTAGTTCTGTTAGTAAATTTAGGTCTAGTAAAGCCAATGGTGACTTTACATGCCCGGGGAGACAGTAGTCAGTCCCCGGGTATGGAGTCTATGATGGAGGTCCGCTAGGACGCCCCAGTGCTACGGCACGGAGGGTGCATTGTAACACACATAGTAAAACATATGAGACCCTATGGAGTAAAATACCCCATAGCCCATAGAACACATGGACATTCAAAGGAATTACACACATTCATGTCCAAGAGTGGGAGAAAAAGAGTCTCACTCTTGGCAGGATGGAAAAAAACAAACTCCAGAAATCCAGCAAAGCGGCTGGGGGACTCACTAGGTTAGGAAATTCAGCCTAAACAGAGAATTCTCCCTAACAGTGGTTTTGGGTATTGTTTGCTATGAGGCTAGTAAGGTCATCTTCAAAGGTTCCTAAGGGTCCTGGGGCCCTGTAGATCAAATGGATAGTCAGCGTGCGGTTGTTGGAAAGCAACAGTTTGGCTGAGAGTATTTTGCAGGATGTGCAAGGAGGTGAGGTGGTTAGCCTGATGGGCAAAGTGGTTTTGGAGATGATGGCTAGACCACCGCCTTTGGCCTTTGGCCTGTCTACTCTGTGGATCTGGTAACTGTCAGGTACGGCTAACATCAGAGTAGGTCCTGCTGCCTCATGCAGCCAAGTCTCTGTTATGGCAAGAAAGTCCAGGTTGCCGTTATTTAGAGTGTCTGCATTTCAGTGGCATGGGCTACCATGGATCTGGCGTTAATGAGGGATCCAGTTAACGTCAAGGTACTCTTAGGATTAGGATTAAGTGCAGGTTTGAGTATGTGTTTGTTTTGGCTCTGGTACTTCTTTGTGTAAGAGTGGGTGGGCACAGAATTCAGGGTGTCTGTTTTCGTTTCCTGAGTTTGCTTAGCCAGGTGAGTCTGTGTAGTCAGGTGTCCAGCGGTCTTGTTTGCGCTATTTCTTTTGGGTTCATATATGCAAGGTAGTCTCGCCCTAAGTCTCATGTTTCTGTCTATAGGTGGGCTAGTGTTATAGGTAGCAGAGGCCATGATTGTAAGGAGACCAAGTGTAAGTAGGAGGGTCTGGGTGTTCGGGTTTCTATTCATGGTAGTTGGGGTAGTTATAAGTATAGATTACTTCAATTACTTCGCTGAGGTTAACTAGAATCAGACGTCACAATGTGGGCTGAGTAAGCGATATACGGGTGGCTAGTTATAGCAGTGGGTTTCACCTAGATTCATAGATCATAGTGTAGGCTAACAGGGCCATGTACAAGCAGGTATACACAGTTTCAACATTGGAGGTTCGCATAAATTCAAAAATCACAGTGAATTCAAAAATCACAGTAAAGACACAGTAGGGCTAGAAATACAGTGTGCAAACATAAGGTGCAATTTCAGCATTAAGGGTTCGCCTAAGTTCGAGAATCACAGTAAGTTCAAAAATCACGGTAAGTTCAAGAGTCACTGTAAAGTCATAGTAAGGCTAGAGAAGCAATGTACAAACATAAGGTGCAATTTCAGCATTAGGGGTTCGCCTAAGTTCCAGAATCACAGTAAGTTCAAAAATCACAGTAAGTTCAACAATCACAGTAAGTTCAAGAGTCACAGTAAGTTCAAAAATCACAGTAAGTTCAAAAATCACAGTAAGTTAAAGAGTCACAGTAAGGTCACAGTAAGGCTAGAGAAGCAATGTACAAACACAAGGTGCAATTTCAGCATTAAGGGTTCGCCTAAGTTCAAGAATCATAGTAAGGTCACAGTAAGGCTAAGAATGCAGTGTGCAAACATAAGGTGCAATTACTACATTGGGGAATTCACAATTATTCAAAGATCACAGTAATGCTAAATATGCAATGTGCAATAGGTAGGCATCATTTCAGCATTGTGGTTCATCTAGAATTCACCTGGTGAGTGGAGTAGCGACCATTTGTGTTAGGTGTCGCATACACGTAAGTAGTTGTGGGGAGGTGGAACACAGGTAGTGGGCTAGATGCAGCATAGAACCGCAGTAGAGGTAGTGGGTTAAAAGCCAGTATGTACGGTGCAGGGCTGGGTGCAGGACACTATTAAGGCAGGCATTAGGCACTACCAACACATACAAACTGAGGTAAGGTGTGCTAGGCTAGGTAATCTAAATTGTCTAAGGCATCTGAGTTAGACTTTACTCATTGGTAGAAATACAATCGTGGAGGACAATGTTATTTTGCTGTAAGCACCGGGTAGTGTGGGCAATTCCCTCATGTACAGTGCATGAGAACTGCGGTGGCAGCACAACAAGACTGAGGCAATGGCATTCAAGTGGTTACACAAGAAGTAGCTCACTTATAGTAGTGGGAGTTCGGTCCTCGTAGTACGGGTTTCAAGTGGGAGTCTGAAAAGTTAACTTGCTGTCCCGCTTGGAGACGCCCATGTGCAGTCGCGCTGAATAAGTTATTAGTGAAGCAGCGACTTTCCCTCTTGGCACCGGGTTGTGGACATCTCGGTATGCAAAGGGTGCGGGAGTTGGGTGGACAGGGTGTGTGGCGATGGCGTTTGGAAGGGCTGGACAGGGACGGACAGGCAGTTGTCCTTGTCTCCGTGGTCCTTCGCTCTGTGGGCCGGCTCACGCCTAGCCGGCGTGCAGTTGGCTGGGATAAGGGCTTCAGTGTCTGTCCCAGAGGGAAATGCTCCATTAAAAGTGGAGTCCAATGGAAATTCATAATAGGGAATGACAACTTTGTGTAATTTTACTGGTTTACCACAATGAATGCCAGCAGTACTGGTAATTGAGTTTGGCAGTATTAGCAGTGCTATTAACACCAAACGTATAATGATGGCCCAAATCCAAAAAGGCAGAAGACTTTGACCTTGTTTTAAAAGCAGTGACTCTTAAAGCTCATAAAGACCTATTTAAGAAAAGGCGCTTACTATAAGCCTTTGTTTGTCTTTGGAGAAGGTTATTGCAGGACCTCTGGCGTCACTGCGGGATGATAGTTGTTGCACTGCTTTCTTGATCTAAGTGGCCATACACAAGCACTGCCCATGGCCCACTTTTTAAGCCATGAATGAATATACACCAGACGCGTGCACGTGTGTCTGTTTTTTCTATTATTATAAGGGGCATTTGTGAATACATTGCACACATGTCTTATCCCTTCTGTATACGAGTTAACTGTGAGGGTATCCAACGCAAGCCAGTATATGTGTGTGTAAGATGTTGTGTCTCATTTAACGCAAATATTTTCAACAATTTAAAAACAAATCTTCAGCTAAACAACACTATGGGCCTGATTCATGGAAGTGTTTTATAATGGCGAAATCCCATAGGAGAATGTTCCATGAATCATGAGTACTTGACCTGCTATTAACAAGAAACTGGAACACAAATGGCGTTGTTTTGTGTTTCGATACTAAAAGTCGAAAGTATGGCATGAAAACAGGAAATGACGCAGGGTTCTCTGAAAGCAGGGCTTTTTCATAGGAAATGCTGAGTGGAAAACTGATTAGTTCATTGTCTAAAAATAAATGTTTCCTTTTTAGGTCTAGATGCAATCATTCCCAGGTATGTACACATGTGTGTGCCCTGTCACTCACAGTGGCCACTGTCTGGAGGGAAATGTATATTTGCAGAGTAGTGAAACCAGACACTTAGTTTGATGGCTTAATAGATTAATGCACCAGCTGCAGTGTGTGGACCTTTAGAATCCTCCTTCTGGGTTCAATAAAATGAGCATCCATTCATCGTTAACACATGTATACAATATATAAAGTGGAAGGGTGTCAAGCATGACCCCAGATTGCTATAAATATAGATCATAAAGACCGAACAAAGGGCCTAATTTTCATTTTGATGGTAAATCGGCAGTATTTCTGTGAAATTACTGCCAAACTCTATGGTTTACCATTACTGCCACACGGTTCCGCATATTTACCACAAGAATATGAGTAGTGGTAAGATGGTGTTGATTCCCATTTGTGTAGTCCATATGCTGCCATGGGGAATTTTGATTTACCCTCTTGCTGCAGGCAAATTCTCCACTTGAAGGCCAAAAGTGTAAATTAGAAGACGCAGTAGAATTGGCAGTAATTCTTTCACTGTCCAAAAAAGTGGTGGCCTCTTTTTTACTACGCTGTCGAACTTGTAATGGGGCCCAAAGTCCCTGAAAATTCCAATTGACTTAGTATTATACGCTGTGGTGTGTTTTATGCATACTTATTCATTTTCTAGAACAGATGTTTCCCACTCTAGAATAGGCATAGAATCTGCTCATCGAAAGGGCAGTTTGTTAGACAGGATTCAGTCTACTTTCACCAATATAATAACCACTGTGTAACAGTGGGCTTGACGACCCATGCATTTTATTTTGAAAAGACTGGCAATCTGTCACTTGAACAAGATTGATATTGTCTCATTTAGCTTGTGTTATCCTGATGTGCGTTTCATTTTAGGACTAGCTAGTGAAAGCTCTTGCCACAGTGTTCTTGGAGCGATACCTTAGAGCATGGGTGCACAACATACGGCCGGCAGGCCAGTTGCGGCCCGTCATGCTGTTTTGTCCAGCCCGCGAGGCACAAAGACTTTCCTAATGGAGGGCGGCCCACAAGCAGCATCGGCAGCCCTCCATTAGGAAAGTCTTTGTTGTCTTCCGGGCAGGACAAAACACTGGCCCTCATTGGCTCAGCACACACACACCACGTCGCTCCTACAAGCCACATAGTGCGTGTGTGCTGCACCAATGGAGTGCCAGCACTATGGCTGGCGTGGTCTATAAGGCTTGATCCCGGAAGGCATTTCAGCCTTGGACCACGCCAGCCATAGTACGATTCCAGTTACCTCGCCAGCATTCCAGCATACCTGCCTTCCAGCACGTCTCTGGTAAGTGGTCTGTTTGTGTTTGTGTGTCGGGTCTGTTTTGCTGTATGTTTGTGTTGTGTATGTTGGGATGTGGGGTTGTCGGGTGTGTATGAATGTTTGGTTTTGAATGTTTTTTTGTGTATGTTGAGATGCGGGGGTGGGGGGGTAGTATGTGTATGAATGTTTGGTTTTGAATGTTTGTTTTGTTTATGTTGAGATGTGGGGGCGGGGGGTAGTATGTGTATGAATGTTTGGTTTTGAATGTTTGTTTTGTGTTTGTTGAGATGCGGGGGTGGGGGGTGTTGGATGTGTATGAATGTTTGGTTTTGAATGTTTGTTTTGTGTATGTTGAGATGCAGGGGTGGGGGGGTGTCGGATGTGTATGAATGTTTGGTTTTGAATGTTTGTTTTGTGTATGTTGAGATGCAGGGGTGGGGGGTGTTGGATGTGTATGAATGTTTGATTTTGAATGTTTGTTTTGTGTATGTTGAGATGCAGGGGTGGGGGGGTGTCGGATTTGTATGAATGTTTGGTTTTGAATGTTTGTTTTGTGTATGTTGAGATGCGGGGGTGGGGGGGTAGTATGTGTATGAATGTTTGGTTTTGAATGTTTGTTTTGTTTATGTTGAGATGTGGGGGCGGGGGGTAGTATGTGTATGAATGTTTGGTTTTGAATGTTTGTTTTGTGTTTGTTGAGATGCGGGGGTGGGGGGTGTTGGATGTGTATGAATGTTTGGTTTTGAATGTTTGTTTTGTGTATGTTGAGATGCAGGGGTGGGGGGGTGTCGGATGTGTATGAATGTTTGGTTTTGAATGTTTGTTTTGTGTATGTTGAGATGCAGGGGTGGGGGGTGTTGGATGTGTATGAATGTTTGGTTTTGAATGTTTGTTTTGTGTATGTTGAGATGCAGGGGTGGGGGGGTGTCGGATTTGTATGAATGTTTGGTTTTGAATGTTTTTTTTGTGTATGTTGAGATGCAGGGGTGGGGGGGTGTCGGATGTGTATGAATGTTTGGTTTTGAATGTTTGTTTTGTGTATGTTGAGATGCGGGGGTGGGGGGTGTCGGATGTGTATGGATGTTTGGTTTTGAATGTTTGTTTTGTGTATGTTGAGATGCAGGGGTGGGGGGGGTCGGATGTGTATGAATGTTTGGTTTTGAATGTTTTTTTGTGTATGTTGAGATGCGGGGGCGGGGGTGTCGGATGTGTATGAATATTTGGTTTTGAATGTTTGTTTTGTTTATGTTGAGATGTGGGGGCGGGGGGTTAGTATGTGTATGAATGTTTGGTTTTGAATGTTTGTTTTGTGTATGTTGAGATGCGGGGGCGGGGGGTGTTGGATGTGTATGAATGTTTGGTTTTGAATGTTTGTTTTGTGTATGTTGAGATGCAGGGGTGGGGGGGTGTCGGATGTGTATGAATGTTTAGTTTTGAATGTTTGTTTTGTGTATGTTGAGATGCGGGGGTGGGGGGTGTCGGATGTGTATGGATGTTTGGTTTTGAATGTTTGTTTTGTGTATGTTGAGATGCAGGGGTGGGGGGGGTCGGATGTGTATGAATGTTTGGTTTTGAATGTTTTTTTGTGTATGTTGAGATGCGGGGGCGGGGGGTGTCGGATGTGTATGAATGTTTGGTTTTGGATGTTTGTTTTGTTTATGTTGAGATGCGGGGGTGGGGGGGTAGTATGTGTATGAATGTTTGGTTTTCAATGTTTGTTTTATGTATGTTGAGATGCGGGGGTGGGGGGTGTTGGATGTGTATGAATGTTTGGTTTTGAATGTTTGTTTTGTGTACGTTGAGATGCAGGGGTGGGGGGGTGTCGGATGTGTATGAATGTTTGGTTTTGAATGTTTTTTTTGTGTATGTTGAGATGCAGGGGTGGGGGGGTGTCGGATGTGTATGAATGTTTGGTTTTGAATGTTTGTTTTGTGTATGTTGAGATGCGGGGGTGCGGGGTGTCGGATGTGTATGGATGTTTGGTTTTGAATGTTTGTTTTGTGTATGTTGAGATGCAGGGGTGGGGGGGGTCGGATGTGTATGAATGTTTGGTTTTGAATGTTTTTTTGTGTATGTTGAGATGCAGGGGTGGGGGGTGTCGGATGTGTATGAATGTTTGGTTTTGAATGTTTGTTTTGTGTATGTTGAGATGCGGGGGCGGGGGGTGTCGGATGTGTATGAATGTTTGGTTTTGAATGTTTGTTTTGTTTATGTTGAGATGTGGGGGCGGGGGGGTAGTATGTGTATGAATGTTTGGTTTTGAATGTTTGTTTTGTGTATGTTGAGATGCGGGGGTGGGGGGTGTTGGATGTGTATGAATGTTTGGTTTTGAATGTTTGTTTTGTGTATGTTGAGATGCAGGGGTGGGGGGGTGTCGGATGTGTATGAATGTTTGGTTTTGAATGTTTGTTTTGTTTATGTTGAGATGTGCAGGTGGGGGGGTAGTATGTGTATGAATGTTTGGTTTTGAATGTTTGTTTTGTGTATGTTGAGATGCGGGGGTGGGGGGTGTTGGATGTGTATGAATGTTTGGTTTTGAATGTTTGTTTTGTGTATGTTGAGATGCAGGGGTGGGGGGGTGTCGGATGTGTATGAATGTTTGGTTTTGAATGTTTTTTTTGTGTATGTTGAGATGCAGGGGTGGGGGGGTGTCGGATGTGTATGAATGTTTGGTTTTGAATGTTTGTTTTGTGTATGTTGAGATGCGGGGGTGCGGGGTGTCGGATGTGTATGGATGTTTGGTTTTGAATGTTTGTTTTGTGTATGTTGAGATGCAGGGGTGGGGGGGGTCGGATGTGTATGAATGTTTGGTTTTTATTGTTTTTTTGTGTATGTTGAGATGCAGGGGTGGGGGGGTGTCGGATGTGTATGAATGTTTGGTTTTGAATGTTTGTTTTGTGTATGTTGAGATGCGGGGGCGGGGGGTGTCGGATGTGTATGAATGTTTGGTTTTGAATGTTTGTTTTGTTTATGTTGAGATGTTGGGGCGGGGGGGTAGTATGTGTATGAATGTTTGGTTTTGAATGTTTGTTTTGTGTATGTTGAGATGCGGGGGTGGGGGTGTTGGATGTGTATGAATGTTTGGTTTTGAATGTTTGTTTTGTGTATGTTGAGATGCAGGGGTGGGGGGGTGTCGGATGTGTATGAATGTTTGGTTTTGAATGTTTGTTTTGTGTATGTTGAGATGCGGGGGTGGCGGGTGTCAGATGTGTATGGATGTTTGGTTTTGAATGTTTGTTTTGTGTATGTTGAGATGCAGGGGTGGGGGGGGTCGGATGTGTATGAATGTTTGGTTTTGAATGTTTTTTTGTGTATGTTGAGATGTGGGGGCGGGGGGTGTCGGATGTGTATGAATGTTTAGTTTTGAATGTTTGTTTTGTTTATGTTGAGATGTGGGGGCGGGGGGTAGTATGTGTATGACTGTTTGGTTTTGAATGTTTGTTTTGTGTATGTTGAGATGCGGGGGTGGGGGTGTTGGATGTGTATGAATGTTGGTTTTGAATGTTTGTTTTGTGTATGTTGAGATGCAGGGGTGGGGGGGTGTCGAATGTGTATGAATGTTTGGTTTTGAATGTTTTTTTTGTGTATGTTGAGATGCAGGGGTGGGGGGTGTCGGATGTGTATGAATGTTTGGTTTTGAATGTTTGTTTTGTGTATGTTGAGATGCGGGGGTGGGGGGTGTCGGATGTGTATGGATGTTTGTTTTTGAATGTTTGTTTTGTGTATGTTGAGATGCAGGGGTGGGGGGGTCGGATGTGTATGAATGTTTGGTTTTGAATGTTTTTTGTGTATGTTGAGATGCGGGGGCGGGGGGTGTCGGATGTGTATGAATGTTCGGTTTTGAATGTTTGTTTTGTGTATGTTGAGATGCGGGGGTGGGGGGTATCGGATGTGTATGAATGTTTGGTTTTGAATGTTTTTTTGTGTATGTTGAGATGCGGGGGCGGGGGGTGTCGGATGTGTATGAATGTTTGGTTTTGAATGTTTGTTTTCTGTATGTTGAGATGCGGGGGTGGGGGGGTATCGGATGTGTATGAATGTTTGGTTTTGTATGTTTGTTTTGTGTATGTTGAGATGCGGGGGTGGGGGGGTGTCGGATGTGTATGAATGTTTGGTTTTGAATGTTTGTTTTGTGTATGTTGAGATGCAGGGGTGGGGGGGTATCGGAGGTGTATGAATGTTTGGTTTTGAATGTTTGTTTTGTGTATGTTGAGATGCAGGGGTGGGGGGGTGTCGGAGGTGTAGGAATGTTTGGTTTTGAATGTTTGTTTTGTGTATGTTGAGATGCGGGGGCGGTGGGGTATCGGATGTGTATGAATGTTTGGTTTTTAATGTTTGTTTTGTGTATGTTGAGATGCGGGGGAGGGGGTGTCGGATGTGTATGAATGTTTGGTTTTGCATGTTTTTTTTGTGCATGTTGAGATGCGGGGGAGGGGGGTGTCGGATGTGTATGAATGTTTGGTTTTGAATGTTTTTTTTGTGTATGTTAAGATGCAGGGGTGGGGGGGTGTCGGATGTGTATGAATGTTTGGTTTTGAATGTTTGTTTTGTGTATGTTGAGATGCGGGGGTTGGGGGGGTCAGATGTGTATGAATGTTTGGTTTTGTATGTTTTGTGTATGTTGAGATGCGGGGTGGAGGGGTGTCGGATGTGTATGAATGTTTGGTTTTGAATGTTTGTTTTGTGTATGTTGAGATGCGGGGGTGGGGAGGGGTCGGATGTTCATGAATGGTTGGTTTTGAATGTTTTGTGTATGTTGAGATGCGGGGGTGGGGAGGGGTCAGATGTGCATGAATGTTTGTTTTGGAGTGTAAGTGCGGTGTATGTTGAGAAGCAGGGTCTGTATGTGTGCATGCTTGCTAGTTTGTACGCTGATTTGGGGGGTGGGGAGTTCTGGTCTGTATGGGTGCATGCTTGAGAGTGTGTGCTGAGTTGGGGGTGAGGGGTTTGGGTCTGTATGGGTGCTTGTTTGAGAGTGTGCTGATTTGGGGGGTGGGGGTTCGGGTCTGTATGGGTGCATGTTTGAGAGTGTGCTGATTTGAGGGGTGGGGGGTTCTGGTCTGTATGGGTGCAAGCTTGAGAGTGTGTGTGCTGAGTTGGGGGGTGAGGGGTTTGGGTCTGTATGGGTGCATGTTTGAGAGTGTGCTGATTTGAAGTGTGGGGGGTTTGGGTCTGTGTGGGTGCTTGTTTGAGAGTGTGCTGATTTGGGGGGTGGGGGGTTTGGGTCTGTATGGGTGCTTGTTTGAGAGGGCGCTGATTTGGGGGGTGGGTGTTCGGGTCTGTATGGGTGCATGTTTGAGAGTGTGCTGATTTGGGGGGTTATGGTCTGTATGGGTGCATGCTTGAGAGTGTATGTGCTGATTTGGGGGGTGAGGGTTTGGGTCTGTATGGGTGCATGCTTGAGAGCTTGTGTGCTGATTTGGGGGGTGGGGGTTCAGGTCTGTATGGGTGCATGTTTGAGAGTGTGCTGATTTGGGGTGTGGGGGTTATGGTCTGTATGGGTGCATGCTTGAGAGTGTGTGTGCTGAGTTGGGGGTGGGGGGTTTGGGTCTGTATGGGTGCATGCTTGAGAGTGTGTGTGCTGATTTGGGGGGTGGGGGTTCGGGTCTGTAAGGGTGCATGTTTGAGAGTGTACTGATTTGGGGTGTGGGTGTGTGGGTCTGCATGGGTGCATGTTTGAGAGTGTGCTGATTTGGGGAATGGGGGTTCGGGTCTGTATGGGTGCATGCTTGAGAGTGTGTGCTGAGTTGGGGGGTGGGGGGTTTGGGTCTATATGGGTGCATGCTTGAGAGTTTGGGTGCTGAGTCGGGGGGTGGGGGGTTCGGGTCTGTATGGGTGCATGTTTGAGAGTGTGCTGATTTGGGGGGTTATGGTCTGTATGGGTGCATGCTTGAGAGTGTATGTGCTGATTTGGGGGGTGAGGGTTTGGGTCTGTATGGGTGCATGCTTGAGAGCTTGTGTGCTGATTTGGGGGGTGGGGGTTCAGGTCTGTATGGGTGCATGTTTGAGAGTGTGCTGATTTGGGGGGTGGGGGTTATGGTCTGTATGGGTGCATGCTTGAGAGTGTGTGTGCTGAGTTGGGGGTGGGGGGTTTGGGTCTGTATGGGTGCATGCTTGAGAGTGTGTGTGCTGATTTGGGTGGTGGGGGTTCGGGTCTGTAAGGGTGCATGTTTGAGAGTGTACTGATTTGGGGGGTGGGGGTTTGGGTCTGCATGGGTGCATGTTTGAGAGTGTGCTGATCTGGGAAATGGGGGGTTCGGGTCTGTATGGGTGCATGCTTGAGAGTGTGTGTGCTGAGTTGGGGGTGGGGGGTTTGGGTCTGTATGGGTGCATGCTTGAGAGCTTGTGTGCTGATTTGGGGGGTGGGGGTTCAGGTCTGTATGGGTGCATGTTTGAGAGTGTGCTGATTTGGGGTGTGGGGGTTATGGTCTGTATGGGTGCATGCTTGAGAGTGTGTGTGCTGAGTTGGGGGTGGGGGGTTTGGGTCTGTATGGGTGCATGCTTGAGAGTGTGTGTGCTGATTTGGGTGGTGGGGGTTCGGGTCTGTAAGGGTGCATGTTTGAGAGTGTACTGATTTGGGGGGTGGGGGTTTGGGTCTGCATGGGTGCATGTTTGAGAGTGTGCTGATCTGGGGAATGGGGGGTTCGGGTCTGTATGGGTGCATGCTTGAGAGTGTGTGTGCTGAGTTGGGGGTGGGGGGTTTGGGTCTATATGTGTGCATGCTTGAGAGTTTGGGTGCTGAGTCGGGGGGTGGGGGGTTCGGGTCTGTATGGGTGCTTGTTTGAGAGTGTGCTGATTTGGGGGGTTGGGGGTTCGGAGTTGGGGGGGTGGGGAATTCGGGTCTGTAGGGGTGCTTGTTTGAGAGTGTGCTGATTTGGGGGGTTGGGGTTCGGATCTGTATGGGTGCTTGTTTGAGAGTGTGCTGATTTGGGGGGCGGGGGGTTTGGGTCTGTATGGGTGCTTGTTTGAGAGTGTGCTGATTTGGGGGTGGGGGTTCGAATCTGTATGGGTGCATGTTTGAGAGTGTGCTGATTTGGGGGTTATGGTTTGTATGGGTGCATGCTTGAGAGTGTGTATGCTGATTTGGGGGTGGGGGTTTGGGTCTGTATGGGTGCATGCTTGAGGGTTTGTGTGCTGATTTGGGGGGTGGGGGTTCGGGTCTGCATGGGTGCATGTTTGAGAGTGTGCTGATTTGGGGGGAGGGGGTTCGGGTCTGCATGGGTGCATGTTTGAGAGTGTGCTGATTTGGGGAATGGGGGTTCGGGTCTGTATGGGTGCATGCTTGAGAGTGTGTGCTGAGTTGGGGGGTGGGGGGTTTGGGTCTATATGGGTGCATGCTTGAGAGTTTGGGTGCTGAGTCGGGGGGTGGGGGGTTCGGGTCTGTATGGGTGCTTGTTTGAGAGTGTGCTGATTTGGGGGGTTGGGGGTTCGGAGTTGGGGGGGTGGGGAATTCGGGTCTGTAGGGGTGCTTGTTTGAGAGTTTGCTGATTTGGGGGGTTGGGGTTCGGATCTGTATGGGTGCTTGTTTGAGAGTGTGCTGATTTGGGGGGCGGGGGGTTTGGGTCTGTATGGGTGCTTGTTTGAGAGTGTGCTGATTTGGGGGTGGGGGTTCGAATCTGTATGGGTGCATGTTTGAGAGTGTGCTGATTTGGGGGGTTATGGTTTGTATGGGTGCATGCTTGAGAGTGTGTGTGCTGATTTGGGGGTGGGGGTTTGGGTCTGTATGGGTGCATGCTTGAGAGTTTGTGTGCTGATTTGGGGGGTGGGGGTTCGGGTCTGCATGGGTGCATGTTTGAGAGTGTGCTAATTTGGGGGGGTGGGGGGTTTTGGTCTGTATGGCGGCATGCTTGAGAGTGTGTGTGCTGAGGTGGGGTGTGGGAGGTTCGGGTCTGTATGGGTGCATGTTTAAGGGTGTGCTGATTTGGGGGGTGGGGGTTCGGGTCTGCATGGGTGCATGTTTGAGAGTGTGCTGATTTGGGGAATGGGGGTTCGGGTCTGTATGGGTGCATGCTTGAGAGTGTGTGTGCTGAGTTGGGGGGTGGGGGGTTTGGGTCTGTATGATTGCATGCTTGAGAGTTTGTGTGCTGAGTTGGGGGGTGGGGGGTTCAGGTCTGTATGGGTGCTTGTTTGAGAGTGTGCTGATTTGGAGTGTGGGGGGTTTGGGTCTGTATGGGTGCATGTTTGAGAGTGTGCTGATTTGGAGTGTGGGGGGTTTGGGTCTGTGTGGGTGCTTGTTTGAGAATGTGCTGATTTGGGGGGTGGGAGGTTTGGGTCTGTATGGGTGCTTGTTTGAGAGGGCGCTGATTTGGGGGGTGGGTGTTCGGGTCTGTATGGGTGCATGTTTGAGAGTGTGCTGATTTGGGGGGTTATGGTCTGTATGGGTGCATGCTTGAGAGTGTATGTGCTGATTTGGGGGGTGAGGGTTTGGGTCTGTATGGGTGCATGCTTGAGAGCTTGTGTGCTGATTTGGGGGGTGGGGGTTCAGGTCTGTATGGGTGCATGTTTGAGAGTGTGCTGATTTGGGGTGTGGGGGTTATGGTCTGTATGGGTGCATGCTTGAGAGTGTGTGTGCTGAGTTGGGGGTGGGGGGTTTGGGTCTGTATGGGTGCATGCTTGAGAGTGTGTGTGCTGATTTGGGTGGTGGGGGTTCGGGTCTGTAAGGGTGCATGTTTGAGAGTGTACTGATTTGGGGGGTGGGGGTTTGGGTCTGCATGGGTGCATGTTTGAGAGTGTGCTGATCTGGGGAATGGGGGGTTCGGGTCTGTATGGGTGCATGCTTGAGAGTGTGTGTGCTGAGTTGGGGGTGGGGGGTTTGGGTCTATATGTGTGCATGCTTGAGAGTTTGGGTGCTGAGTCGGGGGGTGGGGGGTTCGGGTCTGTATGGGTGCTTGTTTGAGAGTGTGCTGATTTGGGGGGTTGGGGGTTCGGAGTTGGGGGGGTGGGGAATTCGGGTCTGTAGGGGTGCTTGTTTGAGAGTGTGCTGATTTGGGGGGTTGGGGTTCGGATCTGTATGGGTGCTTGTTTGAGAGTGTGCTGATTTGGGGGGCGGGGGGTTTGGGTCTGTATGGGTGCTTGTTTGAGAGTGTGCTGATTTGGGGGTGGGGGTTCGAATCTGTATGGGTGCATGTTTGAGAGTGTGCTGATTTGGGGGGTTATGGTTTGTATGGGTGCATGCTTGAGAGTGTGTGTGCTGATTTGGGGGTGGGGGTTTGGGTCTGTATGGGTGCATGCTTGAGGGTTTGTGTGCTGATTTGGGGGGTGGGGGTTCGGGTCTGCATGGGTGCATGTTTGAGAGTGTGCTGATTTGGGGGGAGGGGGTTCGGGTCTGCATGGGTGCATGTTTGAGAGTGTGCTGATTTGGGGAATGGGGGTTCGGGTCTGTATGGGTGCATGCTTGAGAGTGTGTGTGCTGAGTTGGGGGGTGGGGGGTTTGGGTCTGTATGATTGCATGCTTGAGAGTTTGTGTGCTGAGTTGGGGGGTGGGGGGTTCAGGTCTGTATGGGTGCTTGTTTGAGAGTGTGCTGATTTGGGGGGTTGGGGGTTCGGAGTTGGAGGGGTCGGGAATTCGGGTCTGTATGGGTGCTTGTTTGAGAGTGTGCTGATTTGGGGTGTTGGGGTTTGGGTCTGTATGGGTGCATGTTTGAGAGTGTGCTGATTTGGGGGTGGGGGTTTATGGTCTGTATGGGTGCATGCTTGAGAGTGTGTGTGCTGAGTTGGGGAGTGGGGGGTTTGGGTATGTATGGGTGCATGCTTGAGAGTTTGTGTGCTGATTTGGGGTGTGGGGGTTCAGGTCTGTATGGGTGCATGTTTGAAAGTGTGCTGATTTGGGGGGTGGGGGTGCGGGTCTGCCTGGGTGCATGTTTGGGAGTGTGCTGATTTGGGGGATGGGGGGTTCGGGTCTGTATGGGTGCATGCTTGAGAGTGTGTGCTGAGTTGGGGGGTGGGGGGTTTGGGTCTGTATGGGTGCATGCTTGAGAGTTTGTGTGCTGATTTGGGGGGATGGGGGTTCGGAGTTGAGGGGGTGGGGAATTCGGGTCTGTATGGATGCTTGTTTGAGAGTGTGCTGATTTGGGGGGTTGGGGGTTCGGAGTTGGGGGGTCGGGGGTTCGGGCATAGTGTTTGGTTGCGGGTGTGGGGGGCCATGGGGCATAGTGTTTGGTTGGGGGTGAGGGGGCCATGAGGCATAGTGTTTGGTTCGGGGTAAGGGGGGCCATGGGCATAGTGTTTGGTTGGTGTGAGGGGGCCATGGGGCATAGTGTTTGGTTGGGGGTGAGAGGGCCATGGGGCATAGTGTTTGGTTGGAGGTTGAGGGAGCCATGGGGCATCGTGTTTGCTTGGGGGTGGGAGCCATGGGGCATAGTGTTTGGTTGGGGCAAGGGACATGGGGCATAGTGTTTGCTTGAGGGGTAGGGGCCATGGGGCTTAGTGTTTGGTTGGGGGTGAGGGGGCCATGGGGCATAGTATTTGGTTGGGGGTTGAGGGAGCCATGGGACATAGTGTTTGGTTGGGGGTGGTGAGGGGGCCATGGGGCATAGTGTTAGGTTGGGGTTGGGAGCCATGGGGCATAGTGTTTGGTTGGGGGTGGGAGCTATGGGGCATAGTGTTGCACTCCAAGATTGAACCTAATAATAAAGCAAAAACTGGCACAGTTAGGAGATGTACATCCTTTGCCTTTTGAGGAAACCTGACTCAACGAAGGCCATACTCCTCTTGGGCAACCCAAACAGCAAACTATAGCAGTCCAAAATAACGGAATGTCCAATCAAGGGTCAATAAAATATATATAATTTAATTAAACAGATGATATACAATAACTAAATAGAAATAAATTATAACAATGGAAAATGTGTAGTACACAATGTAAGTTTGAAATGCAAATAAAAATCGTTACCCCTCAAAAACATATTCTTTTTCCATGTGTTTAATACAAATTGGGGGTTGTAAAAGCCTCCTGCCATGCCACGCCTACCGCCTGCCCACATTTACTTTTCGGCCCACTATAGCCCTCATGTAAGGTACTTTCGGCCCTCTGTCAAAATCAGTTGTGCACCCCTGCCTCAGAGGGTCTCTGGTGTCAATCAGCTGTTCTGTGATGCAGAGAGCTTCTTATTGGACTGTTGCAGGGGTTTGCAACTTGAAGCTCTCCTGATGCTTTTGAATATGACTCCCATGATCCATCACCATTGACTGCTGGGTAGGGCTGATGGCAGTTGTAGTCCAAAGAATGTAGTCCAAAGAATCTGGAGAGTCAAAGAATGCAAATCCCTGGCCTATAGCATCATCCTTGGCTTTGTAAGTCCCATTTTTTGCAATAATTCTTTTTAGTCTTTTTCCCCAAAGAACAATGGTATTTTTTCTGAATTCACCCGGAAATAAATACTATTTTGATGGATCTGGCCAAAATCCTTAGTGAGGACTGGGAGGGTACATTTTAAATGCACACGAAGCTCAATTGTCCTGCCATTCCCTGTAGGTTAGTAATATCAAACATTTTTGATAAAAATGTACATAGGCCCATAAAAAGTGTTTTATTCCTATATCTGTGGATCAAGACAATATCTGTAACTATATTTATTAATCCTATTGGCAGATATTTCCATTCCTACATGGGAAGGGAAGGCCTCCAAATGCCGCAGCCAATTGCTTTTTTGGTATTGTTTTTTGTTTTTTTGGTAATATCATCCAGAAAACCTTTCTTCCCTATTTTTATCAGGGAACAGGAGGATCATTAAACTAATGTGTATATTTATTTATTTTATTAATAATGTGTTACAGTTTATATTTAAACTTTTCACATATTGATAAATTATATAAGATCAACTATAAATACATTATAGAATATAAAACTAATAAAAGAAAACCGCATAAGGAGAAGAAAAAAAAAAAAAAAGAGAGACCTATTACATATTACATTTTAATACTGACTAACTAAAGGAGATTTAAGTTACCATTAAGCTCATCTTGGTTTAAAACTTATTGCTCTTGCTGTTCTTCTGATCATTAGACATTAATAACGATTATCCATACTGAGATACATGGAACAAAGGATCATAAGTCTCTGCAGAAGTCAATGCCATAGTGTTTAACAGGTTCATACAAAGATGTTCAGAGTTCTTTCAATTTCCAACCATACTCTAAAGGTGGCAATCTGCAGCTGCTTACTTTGAGTGTTTGTGAGGCGATGCCAGAAATCAACTTCCCCTACAAACTCCATATCGTGGACAAAGTTGCCAAAATTTACTAAGTAAGTGTCCATCATATTTACACAACTAGTTAGGACATTAAACTAATGTGTATAGCAGTGCAAGGGCCTGGCCTCCCATAAATGACCCCTATTAGATGTAGGGGACATGGCAGGCAGAAGGTAAGTGGGGTGGGAGGACAAAAAAAACATACCTGAAGCCCCGGCGTGGGACGAAGATGGCCACCACCCGTGTGGAGGCTCGGAGCGGGGATGGCCCCGCTTCGAGCCTCCTCATTGGCTGAGGGGCTGCCATGCCCCGCTTTGGGGACAAAGGCATGGAATCCAGGGATTCTGGGACTTGTTATGCCCAGGCGATGGTCAATCGGAATTGTCCTTTCATTTTGATTGCACCCTGGCCGGGTACTAATATGAATTATTTTAATATTATATAAGAACTATGGAAATAGGAAATACACTATTTGTACGAGTCAAATTTCTCAGAACGAGACATAATTGCACCCTCGTTGAAGATTGTGTACTCAATAAACATAAATCTGTCTAAACTGAAATTGAGGGGAGTCTCAAAAGGGGGATTTCCAATGCCAAATAAAAATGTTCATTGGAAATGACCAGGCAATTAATCCAAATCTATAAATAAACTCTTAGAAAATGACTTTTACTCCCTTAAGATGACTGCCCTGTTACCAACAAAATCAATTAACTAGTCAGAAAATATTAGTATTTGCTCAACTCCAGGTTTTTCGCACTCACTATCCTGTTTTGCTATATGTCGATTACAACATCTATGCAGGTCCCCTCTTTGTAACTACAGGGATCCCTCACCTACTATCAGCAGCCTCATAAACACTTAGGGGCCTACCCGCAGGGGTAGGCCACCATGACTGTGATGCATCTGAAGCCTTTGACTTAACAGCCACCATGCAAAGTGATTCAGTGCATTATCAAGACTTTACCCTAAAAGATCAAATTGATTGTTGAACAGCAATGGCTATGTGAATAATATATGTCTTTGTATTTTTTGATATATAAACCCAACCTAATTCTGTATTGTGCAAGGTTTTAAGATTCAATTAGTGAGCCAGTTTATGAAGAAAGCATATTCCTCTATGATCCTGCTTTTCGTTTATTTTGCACACATGTGTACAGCATGGGTTTGAAGCAGACATGTGTCTAGAACTCGTCGTTTAAATAATGGATTTACTAACTGGACACTTTGCAAAGTTCATAACAAAAGCATTGTATGGAATGTGGTAATTCCCAAATAACTTACATTTTGTAGCTGTCTCCTTTGCATCAGTGTGTTTGATTCAATTCCTTGAGAGCAGTAAATCTAATATTGTCAAAGTTCATAAGTATAATGCTTTTCCATGGTTAAGCGTTTTAGTTTATGGAGCATGAGTCCGTCCCTTGCACACATTCTTTGATCACTGCCCTTGACCTCCTCCTGAAGCAACCATATCACAAACTTTCTGGCATATATGTAAGTTTCACGCGCAATGCCTTAACCCGTTTCACAATAAATATGTTCTTGTAGTAACCGATTTCCTTTCTAATTTAGAACCCCTTCAATGCATACATTCTTAACATATATTCAACATTTCCAACATTCCTTCTCTTTTTTCACTTTTTGTATTGATCAGAAAGTCATAAACCATTTCAATTTAAGCGTATAAAATAATCCTGACACTTTCCTCGCGTCAATCAATTCATGCAATCGATCAACATGGAAGTTCGTATTGCAATCAGAATGTTAAACAGGCAATGTCAGTGGTCGCAAAGCCGTCACAAAATGAATTTGACCTCACCAGCCATGTGCAGCTGAAAGTAAACTTTAACAGGAGAAGTGTTCATAGGAAAGTGAGACACATTATGTTCCAGTCAATGTGTTTTGTTAAGTCACTTAAAGATTTGTATTTCTTCTTTTGGTTTTGGCTGTCTGTATTTCTTGGAATGAGCAAGAAGTGATGTAAGTAATGTTCAAAAATGCACGTGCAGAGGACCAGGCAAAATGTTCATTCCTGAAAGTTACAAGTTGCTGTCGATATCACTATATTCTCTATCACTAAAACGATACGTATTGCTGCCATTAAGAATGTCCATTATTAGTGCTTTACTGAAGACTTGAAATCACTTGAAAGTAGTAGAAACACTAGTTTGACTCAACAGGTATTTAACTCCATTGTTAAATAGTCTGCCAACATGGCCATCACTAATGCTGTAATCAACTGAGCTTGGTGGCAAAGAGGGGGTGTGTGGCTAGACTCTCTACTTGCTCTGGTTCACTACCCTTACAGTTTGTTTATTTTGTGCTTGAGTACTTTAGTGCTCAAGATTTCTCAGCGATAGTTTTTTTTCGCAGGGGAAGATGGCCATGAGTGTTTCACTGTATTACCCAAATTAAATTTACCTTTTACAATTGACCTAATTATAGTGGTCCTAATTGACCTTCTGCACAATTGACCTTTGTATTATTTTAGTTATTTTATATATGTATTGGGTTGGTTTTGGATTATAAATAATATAAGGGTAATTGGGTGGGGGTTTGCTGGGGGTTTTGGATTGTGTGGGGATTGCGGGGGTTTCCCCCTGCATATATGTTCTAATTGACCTTCTAAATTAGGTCAATTCTCCCGAGGTCAATTCTCCCAAGGTCAATTGTGAAAAGGTCAATTGGTATACAACCTGTTTCACAGCAGACAGGCTAGGTTTGTCAAAGGCCATGGCAAAGTCAGGTATGCGAAAAGAAATGGCTCCGAGTGGCAGGACTCTTTAACTGTGGCCACTGACCAGCACTATTATAGTGATTAATGAGCAGTAATCATGTTAGGTCTCTAAATATAACACGGGATAGAAGGTGGGACTGGAGAGCAAACAAAGTGGACATGTAGGCAATACACTCTGCTGTCCGTCTAATCTTGGTAATCCTGTAAGGGATACATCACAAATCGGCTAATTCTGTGGCCTCTGGATACATTTTCAAAAGGGGAAGCTAATACCCCTCTTGACGAGCCTGATTATCAATAACAAAAATCCCAATGGCTCGTAATGTCTGTCACTCCCTCCATGGAGCTGTATAGCACGTGCATAATGGCTTACTTCTAAGTTTCCACCACACTCAAGCGATTAGATATCACTAGCTTTTTTGCCTCTGTAGCTACGACACAAGCTTTCTGCAGAGATCCCTCATATACTATAAAAAGTATCACAAGGAGCCACCAGGGGGCGCAGAGATGTTCTAACGTATCTCCGACAGTCTCCTCCACTGGGGCCGATTAATGGGGAATAAGCCCCCCCACACTCCCCAGGAGTGAAGATTCAACCCCTCCCAGGTGCAGTCTGAGCCCCTGGAGTGCTGGTTGAAGAGATTACCAGTGTTTCTACCCTGCAGACAACTCATGCTCTGAGACTACGAGACAGGGGGCGGAGCTCCTGCGTTACTCTGCCAGCGCTGCAGCTCGAGGCATGGCAACTGGACACCGTGGTGTGATAAAGGCATGCATGGCCTGAGTGGTTAATAACCCGCTGTGCACCCCCGTCGTACCCTATCGCTGGGGGGAAGCAGGCAACGAGAACGCCTACAGAAGTAAGAAGATGCAGGACGCCAGCTGCGCGACCTGCTCCGCCGCTCCTCCCTGAGACCGTCCGGGCCCCGGGTCTACACTTGGGAGAGCCCACACAGAGGGCAGAGGAGGGGGCCAAGCCTTTGAGGAGGGTGCAGCTTGGGTGCCCCCTCTTTGCCCCCTGCTGCCGTTTGCTGAACATCGCTCTCTTCCTCCTCGCTGCGGCATGAAGAACAGGAGCAGAGGAGTTGGCTGCGCGGACGCAGTCCACACTCCACAGCTGATGCCTGCCATCAGCGCCTCGACCAGATAAGTTGTTGTGGTAAGGAGAGTGCGGCGGGCACACGGGACGGAAGCCCCACTGGATTCGAGGACCTTGGCTGGGGGAGCCCCCCCCAACCTGGATGTAGCTGTAGGTCCCCTGGGCCACTGTCTGCTGTTTCTTCTTGGCCTGCACTCACAACCCCCATTGCAAGTCAAGCTTTCACAGCGCGGCCTGTGCCCAGGTCACTACGTTGTGGTGCCCGGCAGCCTGGGCGCTCAACGCACCTTCATCGAGGGATCCAAGGTTTTTGGTGCCCTGGCCTCTGAGAGGCCCAGTCACGCTCTGGTGTCTGATTCGACCTGGCGCCCCCCTGGACACAGCGCACTTTCGCCACCTTGGGCCCCTTCTCCCGCACTTAGGCCTAGGGACACGCAAGGGCCCAAAGCTCTCACCGGTGCTGGTATCAGCAATACCAGCCCGCCCAGGCAACAACCAACTTCCCTGGCTGCCTTCTACAATCATAACCAGTAGCACCGACATCACGAGCTGGGGCATAGCCAGCCGGCCCACACACACTGTGTTGCTTCTAAGGTACTGAGTGGACAGGTACAGTGGATTGCTGACAGTGGACCCTACCTCACCGCATTGGGGTCCTGCGCCCTTTGCTGTGGGCTCAAGGGCATCCTTGCATGACAGGGTCCTGCCAGGACGGTATCATTGCCCCATATTAGCCCCAGGGCAGAGCAGTGTGGAAAGAGAGACCGCAACCATAGCTTTTAGTCTGCTAGTGGTCACCGTTCTGATGATAAGAGCCAGGGGAGTTGCTAGGTCTGGAAAAGACCCAGGGCTACGCTGATGTCGGAACTGTTGGGACTAGGGGGTAGCTAGTTTTTGGCTGTAGCTCCTGAGATTCTATCCGGGGCTACAACCAAAAGATCAGGGGCTATAGCCCCCTTAACCCCCCCTAGCAACGCCCCTGATAAGAGCGCTGCTTGATGCCTTGAGGGGCTTGGAGCGGGTCCCCATTCACCTGAGCTAGGGAACTGAGAGGACCCTATGATGCTTTCCTCGGGGTGGGAAGGAAGAGGGACCCACTACATGCTGCATTTAACACCAACGCACTTGACCTCATTAAGAACTTTGTAGTCATCTCACAGCCCTCTCCTTACCCGGATTGTCATGGGGCCTCTCCCAGAGAGCTGCCCCTCTGCTTCCTGACCACCTTTACTGAGCTCTGGGACTCATGTCTGGACGTACCCTTCAAGCCACCCGGACCAATCCCCCGCACAGGTACTTACTCATGAGCTGGGCCGAATCTCTGCAAAGGTTTTGGTCACTCCCCGGCTCAGACACTGAAGGATTCTTCCATGTCTGCCTCCGCACAATTAGAGGTACTTGATGCCCAGTCAGTGAGTAAGGGCATGGCAGCCCTGCTGGAGGAAATCTGAGGCTACAGAGCAGACATTGGCAAAAGGTTGGATACCCTGTACAAAAAAGTGGAAAACATGGATGACCGAATCAAAGCCCTCGAAGCGAACAGGACCTCGGTAGACCTCCTGGAGACCCAGATAGATATGCGCCTCTCTGAATTGGAAAGAAAGGAGGACAAATGTACCCTCAAGTTGGATGATTTAGGGAACAGGGAGCGCTGCGGTAACCTGCGTTCCCTGGATTTTCCAGAGCGGGAAGGTGAAACTCAGGCAGACATCATAAGAGTCGTCAATGCCGTAATCAGAAAACCTTTCGATGATGGCAACACCAATTAACCGACGATTGATAGAGTGCACAGGGCGGCAGCCGTCACAAGGTGCCCCAGGTCGGTTCTAGTGACATTTCACTACTTCTCTGAAAAGAGGAAAATCTTGGAACTTGCTCAGAGAAAGGGCCTGATCGACTGGGAAAACACACAAATCTCGATCTACCAAGACCTATCGGCTCTCACCCTGGCCAGACGACGGCTATGTGGCCCACTGCCAAAGCTGCTTCAGTCTAAAGGGGTGAGGTATAGTTGGGGTTACCCTTTCTCCCTTTTCGTTTGAATTTGAAGGTTTCAAGTATGCCCTGGTTAGGAAAGTCGACATACACAGGGTGTCACAGGAACTCCTGGGCGAGCCCTCCTTGGAGAGCGAACAGGGGAACCGGGGAAAAGTGTCAACGGAGTCCCAAAAAGCGAATGGCTTCACTGAGAGATGCAGAGTTTGTGGCAACAGGAATTTCAGTAGGGTGACTCCAGCCTCCACTGGATACTCCAATGCTTAACTGTGTCCCTGTCTCGATCTATGTTGGTTGGCTGCGATGGGAAGTTATGTTCGTGAAAGCCACTTCGGAAGCCCCAACGTGATCCTTTGGGCCCTGCCCAAGATGGACCTTCTCAACAAAGGAGTGGAGGTGCTCGGGGGCTTTTGATGTGGGGAAAGGAAGTGGGTGATGTTGTATGATGTTTTGGTTTATATGTGTGGGGGAGGCTCAGTGAGAGTATCGTACTGTGTTTGAAAGCCCAGTGAGGTGGACGTTGATGGCCTGGTCCAGCGGCGATGCTGACGTTGCAGGCAATGCAGGCGCTCAGGGGGGAATTGGGGGGAATTTGGGGGGGGGGGTTTCTGGTTGTTTCTGGGTTATTGTTCTTGCCTAATACCAAGCTATGGTCAATCTTTCATGGGGGTGGGTTTCTTTGTGTGGTCTTGGTGCGTAATGGCTCAAGTGGGGTACAAGAGAAATATGTGCATCCTGAGAGGGAACTTACAAGAAACACGATCCCCTGATGGCTGACATACACCAGGTACTGACTTTGGGTTCATTAAATGTGCACAGTTTGAACTCCCCCAATGAGAGATCTCTGGTGGTGAGAGAATTTAACAGGCTGAAGGTACACTTCCTATTCCTCCAGGAAACTCACTGGTTGAAGGAGAGAGAACCAGCTCTTAAGGCCAAGACTATACAAGAGGTTTTCCACGCCTCGTACAAAGCCAAGAAGGGAGGAGTAGCCCTGGTGGTGTCTCCTGAGGCTCACTTTTCTCTAAAAGCCCAGCGTAAAGACCCTGAGGGTCGCTACTTAATGGTTAAGGGAGGATGTCAGGGGTAACATGGTGACAGCAGTCTCTATTTACTGTGCGAACGAGGATCAGGACCAATTTTGGGAAGAGTTGAAAACCAAGATCATGGCATTCGCCGAAGGGTCTTTAATGGTGGTGGGGGATATCAGCATGGTCCTTCAACCCGAAAGCGATAGAAGGTCAGAGAAACCCCCGACAGACACTCACGTACAGAGAAATATGGGCGCCAGCTTCCGGAGGGTCAATGAGGAATTGGGGCTCGCGGATCCACACATGACACGGCAGGGTCGTAACCCCCTGTTCACGTTCTTTTCCAAACCCCATGTCACGTTCTCCAGGAGAGACTTCATCCTGGTTGATGCCTCCCTTGAGGAAAGAATAACTGACTTCAGTGTAGAGCCTACCCCTTGGTCGGACAGGACTTAGTTAGGGCCCGAATAGGGCTGCCCCCAAAAGCCCTGTGGGGTCAGGATGGTCATGGAATGACCTCCTGCTGCAAGATAAAGAACTGTCCCAATCCCTCTGAACGTCCAGAGAGGAATTCTTTGCTATCAACGATAACTGGGAACTGGGTGTAGTGGGAGTCTGGGACGAGTTTTAAGCCACAATTAGGGGTGTTCTCATAGGGATGAGTACGAGGAGGAAAAAGGAATGGGCAGAAGAAGAGAGGTTACTTAGAGACAAAATAGAGGCTATCCAACCGGGGGGGTAAATCGAAATCTCAAATGTTCCGAGGTAAATGGGCGGAGCTCCAACAGCTTAAGGCAAAACTGGCGGCCCTCTTAGTAGGATAGATGGAAAGGAAACTCTCCTTCTTAAAACAAAGGTATACGAGGAGTACGCAGTGGGGATCATGTCTTCAAGCTCTCTCTTTTCACCAACGATATCCTGGTCTATATGACCAACATACACGATTCCCTCCCAGCCCTAATAGATCTCATTCACTCTTTTGGTATCTTTTCTGGCCTAACGATTAACCTATCCAAGTCATGTAAAATGCCCATGAGGGAAAAGGACCAGGAAATCAGGGCAAGGAACGAGTAAGGGGGCATGAGAATCGAACACCTAGCCGTCCCTTATCTGACGGGCGTGACTTCTTGCCCTGGCCAATGCTAGTGGCCCAGTAGTGTGTTAAAATATGCGGTGGGTACAGTGGAAGGCTAGTTGGTCCGAAAGACCTGTTTAATTGCCATGGCCGTGGCCACCTAGTGGGTCCAAATTAATCATGTTGGCGGAACATGTACAGTGTACACGGTTGAAGGCCATGACCAGTGATCGTAACAAAATATGGTGTTAGAAAACCATTACAATTCACTGAAAAACCTTTAGTTAAGGTGCAGTTAAGTTTAAGTTAAGAAGATTTTATGCAAACAAAAGTTGAAATTCAGTGGATGTAGGAAGTCATGACCAGCTTAACTCAGCGCATTCTCGTTGCAAAGCCCAAGAGAGACATAACTATTATATATATTGTAAGAGGAGGGATTCACAATGACATACAGATGGCATTATGGGGGACATCAACTGGAATATGCCAAATTAAGCTAGTCATGACGTCTCACATCCACCGATTTTCAAGGGTGTTGTTGCATTACATCTGCTCTACTTAACTACAGTTTTTTCAGTGAATATATATACATAAATACACACACTGGGGGATTAGAGGGTTCTGGCTGGGAGTGTGGTGTGTGGTTTGGGGCTTGGTGTAGGGGTATGGCAGGGAGCATGGAAGGATTCCCCCTCCCCGACAGGAAAAAAGGTTTGGCAATAAGTCGATCAAACTAAGTGAACCAAATTGAGGACTTTCAAAATGGAGTCTGTGTAACCACATCATACCTTCCCATTAAATGATTTTTCTATAATTAGGTTTTGATCTGAAACCTTTTTATTTTGGAAACATTTCAATGAAACATACAACACACATTAACATATTTTTTGCATATTATAACACAAAAGAATACTTTCAGGATTATTTGAAAATAAGCCATTGAACAATTTGCAAATTAGTAAACATTGTAATCACCCAATAGGGGGCAGTCATATCACACTTAGAACTGTTCGTGCCTCTTTTTATACCGACACGCTCATTACTATTGTGTTAGAAACGTGAGAATTCCCGTTTTGTCACTCCTCTGTTAATGTGTTTTGTGACCCTTGCATTAAAAATACGGCTTGTCTGTCCCACAGGGAAATGCTCCATTAAAAGTGGAGTCCAATTAGAATTCATAATAGGGAATGACAACTTTGTGTAATTTTACTGGTTTACCACAATGAATGCCAGCAGTACTGGTAATTGAGTTTGGCAGTATTAGCAGTGCTATTAACACCAAACGTATAATGAGGGCCCAAATCCAAAAAGGCAGAAGACTTTGACCTTGTTTTAAAAGCAGTGACTCTTAAAGCTCATAAAGACCTATTTATGAAAAGCGCATACTATAAGCCTTTGTTTGTCTCTGGAGAAGGTTATTGCAGGACCTCTGGCGTCACTGTGGGATGATAGTTCTTGCCCTCATTTCTTGATGTAAGTGGCCATACACAAGCACTGCCCATGGCCCACTTTTTAAGCCTTAAATTAATATACACCAGACGCGTGCACGTGTGTCTGTTTTTTTTCTATTATTATAAGGGGCATTTGTGAATACATTGCACAAATGTCTTATCCCTTCTGTATACGAGTTAACTGTGAGGGTTTACAACGCAAGCCAGTATATGTGTGTGTAAGATGTTGTGTCTCATTTAACGCAAATATTTTCAACAATTTAAAAACAAATCTTCAGCTATACAACACTATGGGCCTAATTCATGGAAGTGTTTTATAATCGTGCAATCCCATAGGAAAATGTTCCATGAATCATGAGTACTTGACCTGCTATTAACAAGAAACTGGAACACAAATGGCGTTGTTTTCTGTTTCAATGAAATAGATATATTTTGGAATACTAAAAGTTCCATGTATGGCATATGAAAACAGGATATGATGCAGGGTTCTCAGAAAGCAGTGCTTTTTCATAAGGAAATTCTCAATGGAAAACTGATTAGTTCATTGTCTAAATATAAATGTTTCCGTTTAGGTCTAGATGCAATCATTCCCAGGGATGTATACATGTATGTGGCCTGTCACTCACAGTTTCCACTGACTGGAGGGAAATGTATATTTGCAGAGTAGTTAAACCAGACAATTAGTTTGACGGCTTAATAGATTAATGCACCAGCTGCAGTGTGTGAACCTTTAGAATCCTCATTCTGGGTTCAATAAATTGGGCATCCATTCATCATTAATACATATATACAATATACACTAAAATAAAACGTTGTTGGGGGACGTTATGGTTAAGTTGCGCTACTAAAAACCCGTGAAAATTCACCAAAAAAACTTTTGGTTCGAAGTAAAAACGAAAAACCCCTGAAATTCGCCAGTTATGGTAGGCTAAGCAACCATAACTGGCTGCACCACTGTGCACTGCTAACACTAACACCCAGGACATCAAAGATGACATCACAAATGTCACTGATGACATCACTGATGACATCACATGTCTGGCTCACTCTTTTTTCCTTCACTGATATATCTGGGGCAGTAACAGGCAGGAACTAAAAAGTCATTATACTATAGTACAAAGTACTACAGTGACAGAACAGATGACATTACATATGTAGCTCATTCTTTTTTTTGTTCACTGACAGATGTAAGTCAGGTGGCTTTCTTCACTGTCAGTCAAGAGTTTAAGAAAGTTCTATATTTGTAGTGCTTACCCTTCTCATGTGTTCTTACAATACTTTGGTTAGGTTACGGTCACATCATATCATACATATGCATACAAGAAGAAGTAATCCAGAAACATAAGAATCTTTTCTGTGCATGAAGTTAATTAGTTTGGGTTTGAACATTTTGTATTAAAACTGCAGTTTTTCGTGCATGCTTTACGTGCCGTGTATATGCGTATATTTGTATGCATTGTGCTCTCTATATATTTTTGTGAGTAATAGGCTAATTATACAGTAAGGGAAGCATACGTAGATACTTATGTTTCACAGTATTTAAACATTTGTAATGGTAGCATTTATCAAAGTAGTATGCAACATGGGAAGATTGCAAATATTGCATCTTTGTAGTGCATGCTGCAGACAATGTGTACATTTCTTCATGAGTTTGTTCATGTACTGAAAGAACTCAGTAATGGAATTGTTTTTTTTCATCAATGCATTGCTTAATGAACTACGTGGCATATCTTAGTTCTTCAATCATCTCTGATACTTTTCTGCCAATGATATAATTACAATCCCTTTTGGAGTCTCTGCATGAAAACTAAATGTAAATATGATGACATCATATGATGTCTTTGATGTCCTGGGTGTTAGTGTTAGCAGTGCACTGTGGTGCAGCCAGTTAGGGTTGCTTAGCCTACCATAACTGGCGAATTTCAGGAGTTTTTCGCTTTTACTTCGAACCATAATGTCACGGTTATAACATTTTTTTTGTGAATTTCACAGTTTTTAGTAGCGCAACTTAACCATAACGTCCCGCTAACAAAGTTTTTTTTGTGTGAATTTTACGGGTTTTTAGTAGGGCAACTTAACCATAACGTCCCTTTAAGAACGTTTTTTTACTGAATTTCACAGGTTTTCAGTAGGGCAACTTAACCATAACGTCCATTCAATAACGTTTTTTTTACTGAATTTCACAGGTTTTTAGTAGGGCAACTTAACCATACTGTCCCTTTAACAAAGTTAAAGGCCCATATTACTGTTTGGTGCCTCTTTCCTCATTTCAATTCGCAAATTGCCTTATTAGCTGTCCTACCAAAAAAGAAAGCCATCCGTAAACAAAGAAAATGTTCCGTTAAGAACCACCTTTCACAGTGTAAATATATATTTTTAAAAATCGCATACACTCCGTGTACTTTATATTTCTATGTAAAGGACATAGACGCAATAAGATTTGCCTGTAATAGTCTAGATTTGCAAAGCAGTAACGTGTGCTACTAAAAAATAGGATTTCTGGTTATAATCTGGCGCGCCTGCGGTGGGCCGGATTACAAAACAAAATCCTTTTTCAAGATGGCCACCATAGAAAGGGAAGGCGGTTGTTCCATACACGGCCCCTCTTCACTTTCCATGGTAGCTTGCAAAAAGCAAAAGTATGTGACCTGACGCAGAACCTGTAAATGAACATACAGCGACGTACAACGTAGTACCTTACATTTTCAAATGATAGACTGGATTTTAAAAGAAAACGTTAACATTTTAGATTTTGTAAAGTAGTTTTATTTAACAAGAAACTGTCAGAGACCATCAGAGTAATCCCATTTTCAATTAAATTGTAACAATGGTTCTAAGAGCGTCATTGCAAATGTTAAAGGTGAGGCACACGTTCTTTTCCCATACACAAAGTATGCGTTTTTGTTAAAGCACCCGCTTTGTTTGCACAGTGATTTCCAAGACGACGCCATGACCTTCGGCATACACCACCATAAATGATGTGATGTTGCTCCTAATAGCGAGTTCAGCGTACGAACAAAGGGGGCCTGGGCGGTCATCCCACAAAATTGTGATGGACAGGCAGCCGGTCACGAGCAGTTGCATTTGGCATCCAAAAAAGCTGTCACTCGGCATCTCGAAACCATGGCACGCACAATACGGCAAGATGTAGCTGGGCGGAAAAAGTAAGAGAAAATACGTATCAATAACCAACCTTTAGCAAAAAATTGCAAAAAAACACAAAGAATGTGCAAAGTAATACACAAATGTAAGTGGTCAATCATGACATTTTAGGGAAATATTAGCGTTGACCATGGGTAAATATAGTGACAGCCTACAAACGCCGAGAATCTGCACTTGCCATAAGGTTTAAAAGAAGGCAACCACACAGTAAGATGATAATTCAGTTATGAAGCCAAAATGAATGAACAAGTAAAAAAAGACCAAAAGAACGTGCAAATTGATACACAAAACTATGTGGGCAAACATAACGTTTCAAAGAAGAAATATTAACGCTCAAAAAGGGTGAGTCTAGCCATATCCTGCAAACGCGGAAAGAGTGCACTCTCCGTTATTGGAGGAAAAATACAACTGCGCAGAAAGATAATGCTTCAGTTATATTGTCACAATTAGTGTTTCGGTAATATAAAATGAAAACACGGTTCGGTGTAGAGTCGTCAAAATTAAACTTACATAATATTTACTGCCTCCATTCTTTTTGGCCAAGTCAGACAGCAATGTATTCGCACCGAAGAATCTTCGTCAACTGATATTTCATGTGCCTTACAAACGTTTTTAAAACATAACCTTATCAAATGCTATTTTTTTCGAAGCTTTCATTCCTTCAATTGCTTCTGAAGTTTCCCTTTTGAACAAGGTCAAAAAACAATTGCCCCTTATGGATTCACTGGGATGCGTGGGCCTACTGAGCTCGCAAGCAAAAAAGCAAATCAAGTGACCTTCACTAAGAATGCAAATACATTCTCACTTTGCAACAACATATGAGAATTCAATAATGAGAACCGCTACTCCCATACACCTCCAGAACCGCTGTTTCCATCACACAGTGCAGGTGGCGGCCTCAGATTTGAAAACGTAGGACGGCAGTCTGACGGCAATATTATTTTAAATACATTGTAACACAGACGCAGTAATTGTTCGCCGTACAGTGAGCACCAACTTCCACTTTACCGTATGACTTTAGTGACAAGAAAACACCACTTTTTGAGTTTCTGCTGCCACATCCCATCCCAGCCTCCTTAAAGCTCACCTTCGGAAATAGTATTTAATAAGTGTAACAAGTGCAATGGTGTCTTGTTTTGTATGTGTTACCGGCGATGTCCCTGTACACCAAAACATGAATAAAAGATGACGGGGGCAGCGAAGAAATCTGACGCACTTCACGCTGTTCCACAACCAATCAGTGAAAGCGCCACATGTCCGCTGACACAATGTTTTTCCCCCATTCAGTCTATGGGAAAAAGAGACATTTTAGGACCCCCCTATAACTTCCCCCCTCCCCAGACCAAACATCACCAAACTTTCCAAAGAAATTCAGAGTGACCGATACACTTTTTTTGCAAAGTTTGGTGAAGATTCGCCTAGGGGGGCGGAGTTATAAGCCACCCAAAAAGTGCTCTTCCTATGGAAACAGCAACTTCACCATAACTACAAAGCCACTACTGTGGCTGTGTAATATGCTGCAGTGGTTGTGGGCAGGGCCTAGAGTTTTGGGTGTAGGCCATAGAACTTTCCAAAGAAATTCAGAGTGGCCTACATACTTTATTTGCAAAGTTTGGTGAGGATTCGTCCAGGGGGAGCAGAGTTATAAGCCACCCAAAAAGTGATCTTCCTATGGAAACAGCAACTTCACCATAACTACACAGGTATGCTGCAGTGGATGTGGCCAGGGCCTAGAGTACTGGGTGTATGTCCATAGATATTTGAATGTATGGGTGTACAGGGGCTTATAACAACGGTGTGCATAGGTTTGTTCTTGGGTGCATGGCCATGCACCCAAGACTGTACACCCTCGCCACAACCATCTGAGCGATAAGCGATACTACGGGTGTATCCATTGCTGTGATATGCTGCAGTGGTTGTGGCCAGGGCCTAGGCCTGCAGCCATGCACCCAAAACTGTATGTCCTGCCCACAACCACTGCACTATATAAAAACCATGGTGCCTTATGACTTCAGTGCTTATAACTTTGTTCTTGGGTGCATGGCCATCCATCCTGGCCAGAACCACCACAGCATATCACACCCATTGTGGCTTGTAACTGCACTACGTATACACTGACCTTTTGTTTCTATGGGTGTCTTCCTAATTTATACGCCGCCATGGGTGTGATATGCTGCAGTGGTTGTGGCCAGGGCCTAGAGTCTTGGGTGCATGCCTGTAGGCCATAGGCCGTAGGCCATACTCCCAAGACACTAGGCCCTGGCCACAACCACCGCAGCATATCACAGCTATAGATACACCCGTAGTATTGCATATCGATCAAGTAGTTGTGGGAAGGGCCTAGAGTCTTGGATGCTTCGGCCATGCACCCAAGACTCTACATCCTGGCCAGAAATTTCAGTGCTTATAACTTTGTTCTCGGGTGCATGGGCTTCTGCCATGCATGGTCTTCTGCCCAAGACTCTACGTACTGGCCACAACTACCACCGCATATCGCACCCATAGTGGCTTATAAATTCTGTATGTATACATTTGATCTTGTGAGCATGGCCTTTGGCCATGCATCCAAGACTCTAGGCCCTTCCCACAACCACTTGATCGATATGCAATACTACGGGTGTATCTATAGCTGTGATATGCTGCGGTGGTTGTGGCCAGGGCCTAGTGTCTTGGGAGTATGGCCTACGGCCTATGGCCTACAGGCATGCACCCAAGACTCTAGGCCCTGGCCACAACCACTGCAGCATATCTCACCCATGGCGGCGTATAAATTAGGAAGACACCCATAGAAACAAAAATTTTAACTACAGCATGTACTCAATTGTAATGTTCGCTTACACCACGCATGTCCTTAGAACAGTTTCAAGTTGCCTGCGCACAGCACGGACTGAAGTACTATCCTTATGAGACCCCTCATTTTCAGTACTTACAAACATCCCAGACAAGGCGGGCATAGGGAATGCATCATTAACACCTGCCGCCTAAACAAATACAGTATTTCACCCATCTGTTACTCTCTGAACCTCCCCAAGCACTGTAACACACCAAAACAGTTTCGGAAACAGCATTTCGCCTCTGGTCGCAGCCGCGCTGTCGGCGGATCCAAGATGTCGGGTGCATCCACTCATTCTGATGCACATCACGGCTCACTGCAGCCAATCGGTGGAGACGTTGCGTATCCGCGGTCATGACGCTATCCCTAGCCAATCGGTATCTTGTTCGTGGAGCGAATAGGGAAGTGTGACCACAGAGCGGACATAGATATCACTAATTTTTTTAGACATATTTTTTGGTCGTTTTAAAGGAAACTACTGGACGGATTTACAAAAGCACGCTTTCGGGACCAAGCCCCCGCCCCTGCCGCAAATTTGGTGAAAATCCGTCCAGCGGTTTGACCTGTAGGCGTGCACAAGTTTTTCCCCCATTCAGTCCATGGGAAAAAAGACGTTTTGGGACCCCCCTATAACTTTTGCCCCCCTGGACCAAACATCACAAAACTTTGCAAAAAAATTCAGAGTGACCCATATACATTTTTTGCAATGTTTGGTGACGAATCGTCTAGGGGGAGCGGAGTTATAAGCCGCCCAAAAAGTGCTCTTCCTATGGAAACAGCAACTTAACCATAACTACACAGCCACTACCGCGGCTGTGTAATAAAGTGGAAAGGTGTCAAGCAAGACACCAGATGGTTATAAGTATAGATGATTTTGATTTTGATGGTAAATCAGCAGTATTTCTGTGAAATTACTGCCAAACTCGGTCCCGCCTATTTACCACAGAAGTATGAGTGGTGGTAAGGTGGTGTTGATTCCCATTTGCGTAGTCCATAGGACTCCATGTGGAATTTTGATTTACCCTCTTGCTGGAGGTAAATTCTCCACTTGATGGCCAAAAGTGAAGAATAGTAGTTGCGGTAAAAGTGTCAGTAATTCTTTCACTGCCAAAAAAAGTGGTGGCCTCTTTTTTACAACGCTGCTGAACTTGTAATGGGGCCCAAAGTCCCTGAAAATGATTCCACTTTACATAGTATTATACACTGTGGTGTGTTTTATGCACACTTATTCATTTTCTAGAACTAATGTTTGCCGCTCTAGAATAGGCATACAATCTGCTCATCAAAAGGTCAATTTGTAAGACAGGATTCAGTCTACTTTCACCAATATAATAAGCGGTTTATAGTGGTTCCCTTGAAAAAAAAAGGTCGGCATGCTAAAGCAACGAATACAGTCGAATGCCAAAGTATCGACAACCTATATTATATATGTAAAAGTGCAATTCCATCGAAACCAGTCCATCGACAATATACATGGACTGGTTTCAATGGAAATGCACTTTTATATGTAAAAAAGTAGCATTTCCATGCATTTTTGTGTAAC
This sequence comes from Ambystoma mexicanum, assembly GCF_040938575.1. Classification (NCBI taxonomy): domain Eukaryota; kingdom Metazoa; phylum Chordata; class Amphibia; order Caudata; family Ambystomatidae; genus Ambystoma; species Ambystoma mexicanum. The sequence continues at coordinate 743,298,798 of NC_090932.1, read as the reverse complement.
TTGAAAACGTTATATGGCGCTGTCCAGTGCTGAAATTAAAGCACTGGCCAGCGCCTTGTAACGTTTTAATTTTTGTAAAATATATTTTGGGGAGGGGGGGTTCCCCGCCCAACCCTAACCCAAGCCCCAACCTTAACCCTAGCCCTGGCCCCAACCCTAACCCTAACCCTAATGTAACCCTTAAACTAACCCAAGGCCAACCCTAACCCTTACTCTAATTTAACCCTTAAACTAACCCTAGCCCCAACCCTAACCCTAACCCCAACCCCAACCCAAACTCCAACTCCAACCCCAATCCTAACCCTAGCCCCAACCCTAACCCTAACCCGACTCTAATTTAACCCTTAAACTAACCCAAGCCCCAAGCCCCAACCCCAACCGCAACCCTAAACCTACCCCCAGCCCTAACCCTAATTTAACCCTCAAACTAACCCTAGCCCCAACCCAACGTCTTAAACTAACCCAAGCCCCAACCCCAACCCCAACCCTAATACTTACCATTGCATGTCGATGGAACCATCACATTTTTCTTCAACGAAATGGCCATTCGATGGAATGGTATTTCGATGAAAAAAATTCGATGGTTTGACATTTGATGGTTGGGCTTTACATGGAATGACAGGATACCTAATAACCACTGTCTAACAGTGGGCTTGATGACACTTGAATTTTAGACTGGCAATCTGTCACTTTAACCAGATTAATATTGTCTTGTTTAGCTTGTGTTTTCCTGATGTGCGTTTCATTTTAGGTCTAGCTAGTGAAAGCTCTTGCCACAGTGTTCTTGGAGCAATATTTTGAGGGTCTCTGTTGTCAATCAGCTGTTCTGTGATTATTGGACTGTTGCAGGGGTTTGCAACCTGAAGCTCTCCTGATGCTTTTGACTATGACTCCCATGACCCATCACCATTGACTGTTGGGTAGGACTGATGGCAGTTGTAGTCCAAAGAATCTGGAGAGTTAAAGAATGCATATCCCTGGCTGTTAAGATGGATTTCTGAACTCTGACCTTTTGGACAGAGGTTCAGAAGGCCAGCCTATTTTCTTGTAGCAGGGTAACCTTCTGGACAAGGCAGACCAATTAAGGTAGCATTTGTTGTGGTCAAGACTAGGGGCCTCATTACGAGGAAGGCATTAGGGGTTAACGGGGCCAGTAGAGCTGCTGGCCCCATTAACCCCCCACCGCTGCATTATGAGGTTTGCTCGCGGGACCAGATAAGGACGCCTGGTAAAACCAGGCGTCCTTAGTGGGTCCTGCAAGCAGACCAGGATGCAAACAACGGGCCCGTTATTAACGGGCCCGTTGTTTGCATCCTCCCCTTTCCCATTGAGCCCTATGGGGGCTTGAATGGGAATGGGGATGTACTGGGTCTGGGTTCCTGGAATGGGGAAATACCGGGCCCTCCAAGGTCGGAATGGCCCAGTATTTCCCCATTTCAGGAACCCGTCCCGGTAACCAGAATGGGGGTAGCCATGCCGCAAATAGCGGCATGGTTACCTCCTTCATCGTAAAATGAAGCCCTAGGTCTAGGGAGGGGTGAGAATGATGAAAGACCTCAATGAGCACACAAAGTAAAGGACACTTATAAATCACTCCCATTCAGGTGTATGTATATTAAACATACAAATACATTTATTTCAAGGCCTTTGAGGTTCAAAACACAACAATAATCACAGTAATACTTTCAAGCTAACACAATCCTATCAAAATACAAATACAAGACCAAAGTCGCCTAAAGGGTTAATGCATGAAATATATCCATAACCTAAAAAGGGAAGAAAGCAGGTAGTGTGAATAGTCTATAGGCAGTTCTGCATCAAACACAATCCTAGCTGAAAGGCAGTCCAGATGAGAAGAGCCTAGTGCTCAAATGTACTTGCGATGCTGGTGCACACAGTAGTGCAGATGGGCGAAACATAGTCTGTTGTAGGGGCTGTAGCAGCTCAGGAAGGTGGGTGAGGTGATGCAGAATTGGTTCCCACTATTCGTGGAGGGTCTCCCCTTGAGGGCAGAGCAGGTTCCAAGAGTTGGAAATAGTTTGAAAAGGAGAGGGGCCCTCATGGGCCACTTATGCGTAAAAATGGATGGATGCGCTATGGGCCAATGGTAAGGGTTGCAATTACTCACCGACACCTGGTGCACTCCAGACCAAACTTCGGCAGTCAAGTCCACTTCGGTTGCAGGTTCAAAAGCGGCAGTCCCGCGTCTCTGCGATTTTCAGCGGTGAAGTTACAGTGTTGATACCCAAATGGGACAGTTGCAATGTCTCTGCTCCTGGTGGATGGATCAGGCCAATTCTGCTGTAGCAGGCTTCAGTGAACAGAGGGGCACAGCTGCAATGAACTTGCGAAGTTCGTCACCATGGCTGGGCGATATGGTAACCGGATATACTCCGGTTCGGGCGCTCTCTCTTTACTCGAGACCTGGGAATGCAAAGTGTAAGAAATTCAGTGTGAGAGTGCCATAAACACAGAGCTTGCAATGTGCCAAGTTTCAAGGACCTCTACAAACAGCTGTATAAGGGCAAAGGTCCTGCGCAAGCTGGTCAGCCCCCTGGTTGGCCCAGGGACACTTCTGAGAAGGCTTACTTGCAGAGTATGATGAAGGTGCCGAGAATATTTGGTCCCACTATTCCAATGGGTTGAAGTATCTTCGCAGACCTTCTGGGACGACCAGATGCAGAGGGGTCCAGCGGGACAACAGCGGCTCAGGATGCCAAACCGTCCAGTGGGTCACCAGTGGTTCCTCAACTCAGCTTCTTAGTTTTAGGATACTTGGATCCCATCCTTCGTTCAGTGAGAACTCATGGACATGGTATGGGTGTTTGGAGCCTTCTCTTATCCAAAATCTCCTTCACGTCAAAATGAAGAGGACCGAATGGGAGATCTGCTCACATACAGGCATACCATACATGGACCAATCATGGACCACGGTGGTCCCAGGCATTCACAGCACAACTGAGTCTCTGGCACCCAGGATGTGTATTGGAACCAGACAGTCCAGCCCACATCCTGCAAGCACACACACACAAGGCATGCAGAAGCCTGCTAAAGCTTGGCATTTCGCAGGAGAATGCATGCCCAAATAAGGACTGACCTGGATTGGCTCGACCTGGGGTGGTGAAGGGGCAAGATGGCCAAAGGACAGAACAAAGAACCTTGTCGCATGTAATTTTGGAGCCAGGCCACCTATTCATGCCAAACGCGGTAACCACAGTTTACCTGGCAGGAAAGGGTTAAAACACATATGAAAAGATAAGCTGCCATCAGCCCTGTCCAAGGCACACCTACACTTCTCCTAAAAAATCCTTCGAGAGTATCTAGGGCCTTTAGAAATGACAGGAAGACCCACGTGCACTATACTGGAAGATGCATTGTGCACTTGCAACATGTTGCAGAAAGGTTGCAACATTGACATAGACTAAGGGAAACAAACTCTCCCACTAGTGACTGTCTTTAAGGGCATGTCAGTTTCCTCATAATAAAGTTAGCAAAACACCCAGGGGCGTGCAGCAGAAGGCTGCTATCCTCTGGCAAAGTCTGACTATGGTGTTTAACATCAGCAAACAGTTGTGGGGTACACAACTGTAGGGAAAACTACACATGAAATGGAAATATTTCCTAACACTGGCCTATAGCATCACCCTTGGCTTTGTAAATCGCATCTTTTGCAATAATTATTTTTTGTCTTTTTGTATCTCACCAAAGAACAGTGGCATTCTGATAACCCAGTTTAGGCGTGTTAACAACCTGTTTTTATTCTGAATTCAGTCAGGCTTACAGAAATAGAATAGATACTATGTCGATGGATCTGGGCAAAATCTTTCAAAACGATTATTAATTCTTGTTAAATGATATGTAAGAAACTGAATAGAAAGTAATAGATCCATGGGCTGTAGGCATTATGTTCTTTTCGCTGCTCTGTTAGGAATACAAATATATATATATATATTTTTAGTGAGGACTGGGAAGATAATTAAATGCTCAGGAAGCTCAATTGTCCCGCCGTTCCCTGTAGGTTAGTAATATCAAACATTTTTGATAAAAACTTACATAGGCCTAAAAAAGTGTTTTCTTCCTATTTCTGTGGATCAAGGCAATATCTGTAACTATATCAATTAATCCTATTGGCAACTTGTTCCATTCCTGCATTGGAAAGGAAGTCCTCTGCATGCCTCAGTCCTTTGCTTTTTGGGTTTTGGCTTTATGGTAATATCATCCAGCAAAGCTTTTTCTCACTATTATTATCAGGCAACAGGAGGATCATTAACATAATGTGTATAGAAGTGCAAGGTCATGGTCTCCCAAAAATGACCCCTAATAGATGTGTACACGTATTAATATAAATTATTTTAATATTACACCAGAACCATGGAAATAGGAAAAACACTATTTATATGAGTCCAATTTCTCTGAACTAGAGATAATTGCACCCTCATTGAAGATTGTGAACTCAATAAACATACATCTGTCTAACTGAAAATGAGGGGAGTCTCAAAAGTGGGATTTCGAATGCCAAATAAAAATGTTCATTGGAAATGACCAGGCAATGAATCAGAATCTATCAATACACTCTTAGAAAATGCCTTTTACTGCCTTAAGATGACTTACAAAATCAATTAACTAGTCAGAAAACTATAGTATTTGCTCAACTCCAGGGATTTCTCACTCACTATCCTGTTTTGCTATATGTCGATTACATCATCTATGTCATCTATGCAGGTCCCCTGTTTGTAACTACAGGGATCCCTCACCTACTATCAGCAGCATCATAAACACTTAGGGGCTTACCCGCACTGGTAGGCCACCATGATTGTGATGCATCTGAAGCCTTTGACTTAACAGCCACCATGCAAAGTGATTCAGTGCATTATCAAGACTTTACCCTAAAACATCAAATTGATTGTTGAACAGCAATATATGTCTTTGTATTTTTTGATATATCAACCCAACCTCATTTTGGATTGTGCAACGTTTTAAGATTCAATTAGTGAGCCATTTTATGGAGAAAGCATATTCCTCTATGATCCTGTTTTCGTTTATTTTGCACACATGTGTAAAGAATGGGTTTGACGAAGACATTTGTCTAGAACTCGTCTATGGACATAACACTCATGGATTTACTAGCTGCACACTTTGAAAAGTTCAGAACAAAAGCATTGCATGGGATGTGGTAATTCCCAAATAACTTACATTCTGTAGCTGTCTCCTTTGCATCAGTGTGTTTGATTCAATTCCTTGACAGCAGTTAATCTAATATTGTCAAAGTGCATACTGTAATGCTTTTCCTCGGTTAAGTATTTTAGTTTATGGAGCATGAGTTGGTCCCATACACAGACTCCTTGAGCTCTACCCTTGACCTCCTCCTGAAGCAACCATATCACAAACCTTCTGGCATATATGCAAGTTTCACACGCAATGCCTTAATCCGTTTCATAATACATATGTTCGTGGAGTAACCATCTTCCTTTCTAATTTAGAACCCCTTCAATGCATACAGTCTTAACATATATTCAACATTTTCAACATTCCTTTACTTTTTTCACTTTTTGTATTGATCAGAAAGTCATAAACCATTTAAATTACGCGTACAAAATAATGATGAAACTTTCCTTGAGTCAATCAATTCATGCAATTGATCAACATGGCAGTTCGTATTTCAATCAGAAGAAAGATCGGGTTTTAAACAGGCAATGTCATTAGTCGCAAAGCCGTCATAAAATAAAATTGACCTCACCAGACAAGTACAGCGGAAAGTAAAATTTAACAGAAGTGAACACAGGAAGTGTGACACATTATGTTCCAGGCAAGGTGGTTTGTTAAGACACTTAAAGATTTGCATTTCTTTCTTTGGCTGTCTGTATTTCTTGGAATGAGTAAGAAGTGATAATAAGTAATGTTAAAAAATGCACATGCAGAGGACCGGGCAACATGTTCATGGCTGAAAGTTATAAGTAGTTGTCGATATGAATATAGCCATCGCTATCTCCAAAATGAACTCAAAAAAACTTTCATTAGCATATTGATTCCATTTAGACCCACCATCAGCCAATCAGATATGTCAAAATGCAGCCTATATTCACTGGTAAAGACCTCATTGCAATCATTCTGAATGGAGCCGCAGCCTTCTAGCGACTTGCTTCGGGCGGTAAAAGTAGAAACAAGCATGTGCTGTTAAATTCCCCAAATTAACAAACCACAATAAAATACAAAATGCCTAAAGGTTTGTTGTTACTAGTTACATGTTCTTTGATTACACATTAGACGTAACTTGTGCTTCCTAATTTATGCTTTCTTTTTAAGTGGTGCAACTCAGTGTTCTACTAGCCTTCTAGACCTCGGATAGTGGTCATTATCACATGGGTTAATGATCCTTTCCAACTGATAGCCCTTGGCTTCCCCTCAGACAATAATTTGGAGTGTGGGGGGTTATTATACCATGAGAACTGCCTATCCCACAGTCTATAATGCTAAAATACATGTTATCTGCTCATCTCATGATTTGACATGTATTCATGTATTGCCTCATTACGACCCTGGCGGCCGCGGTATGAACGGTGCTGGTAAGGTACCGGCACCGTTCATACCGGGCCGCCACATTACGAGTTTGCTCTCGGGGTGGCGGTATGCTCGTCTGGTCTGGCCAGATGTGCATACTGGCACCCACGAGCAGACCAGGATGCTAACAACGGACCAGTCAATAACGGGTCCGTTGTTAGCATCCTCCCCATTCCCATTGAGCCCTATGGGGGCTCAAATGGGAATGGGGACGTACCGGTTCTGGGTCCCGAAAATGGGAATTACTGGGCCCGCAAAAGTCAGAATGGCCCGGTAATTCCCTTTTTTCGGGACCCGGACACGAGTTTGGAGGTAGCCATGCCAGTAATGACAGCATGGCTACGTCCAAACTTGTAATGAGGCCTATTGTCTTTTTAAATATGGTATCATGTCATTGGTATATCCTGCACTCCTGGATGAGTGTTCCATGGAAACAGTTGAGAGAGACCTGACAAGCGAAAGGATTGGTGACTGGTTAAGATGATGCCTGTTGTAACCAATAAACAGCCTTACATTGAAGATACAGTCTATGACTCACCACTGTGTGCATCATTGAAAACAACACTGACTTGATTCATTCTCAGCAGTTTCTCCTGTAAAATGATAGGCCAGATTCTCAAAAAGGAGAGACAATTATTGGAGTGCAGACAATGCTCTCGTTTCATTTGCACAACTTTCAGAGAAGCTAATTTCACCTTAATCTCAAAAATGACCTGAGCAGTTCAAGAGGGGCTGCACAGTGGCGCAAAGATGCGCTGTCCAGCGCCCTGCATAGATTGGTGTCAGGAGTGTGCTTCCAGCACTAATGTATAAGAAGCTCCCTGCAACAATGGGATTGCTGCACCTCATTTCACGATTGGTGTCAGGAGTGTGCTTCCAGCACTAATGTATAAGAAGCTCCCTGCAACAATGGGATTGCTGCACCTCATTTCACGAGATGCACCTTAAAGGGCTAGTCTCGGTGGAATTCTCATCTCATCCCCCCTGTTTGGGGGTTGAACATGTTACTGTGACAGCCGTAGTTTCACCCGTGGCTGTTACGCTTAAGAACAATCATGATAGGGTCAGAAATGACCCTGTCATTCTTTGCGGCTCTACCTGTGACTGTATCATAAGGCCCAGGTTGATAACTCTCCTCGCTTGCCATTAAAAAGCACATCCCTTTTCTGAATTCAGAGTGTGCTTTAACATGCCCAGACACACCCCCCTGACATGCGCAAAGAGGTGCATATGAGCATTGGAAGATGCACTGATTCAGATGCCCCTTGACAGTGGGCCTGCAGCTGTTTGTGGCCGCAAGTGATGAGATGGGTGCCAAACAAATTGTTTAAAATCTAGTCCTGTTTCATTCTTTACGGAATTTTGTTCTGATGAACATCTACACAGTTTGTAAAGGCTGAAATCGGCACCAGTTTTTTTTTACCCTTGAATTTACTTGTATGAAATGTATAGTCCAAACTAAAGAACACTCTATTGCTCATGTTACTGATCGGCTTTTCTGTCTAGGCACATACATGTTATCCTTTCCTGTGCACACTTAATTGTTACTTTGATAGTTTTGCAGCCTTCTTTAGAAGGAACTTGGGGTGTCGCATGAACTTTGGTGGAATCTCGGTGGTGAAATCCGTCAATATAATTACTACCGGAGAAAAACCGGTTGTATGGCGATGTTAGTCCCCATTTATGGAGTGCATAGGACCCCACAGGCATTTCAGCGGAATTACCTACCAGCATTGGTAATTCCGCCGGCAGTAATTCTGCTGAGATTGCGGTTTTCTGGAGGCAAGGTGGCAGAATTACCTCCAGCATTTTGCTGGAGGTTTTCCCTCCAAACCCATAGTTTGGTGGTGCGGCAATGCAGCGGTAATGCAGTGGTAACTCCATTACCACTGTATTACCACCCTTTTTGGCGACACCACCAAACTCATCATGAGGCCCAGTCCTACCTATTTCTTCATGCTTTATATCATGCATTGATTCCTTGCACCATGTATTCAGTCCTGATCCACTTTATTACACCTATACTTTTCACATATGTGGGGTTATGCTGATAAATACTTTAGTGTATAATGCCTTCTTGTTGGATTGTCATTATATTCATGTTGTCCATCTTTCTGAGCATTTCAAGAGCATCTTTCTATGTACAGTGTCTGTGATAAAATATGACCACTGCATGATACGTGGGCCTCATTACATGTTTGCCTGTGCAGGACAAGACTAGTGGTAATTCCATTACCGCCACCTTGTTGGCATTAATGGAATTACTGACATTTGTACCACACCACCAAGCTACAGGTTTGACTTTAAAGTGGAGGACTTTCTTATTTAAATCTGCAACCTTAAGGTACACAAACAGCAGCATTACAGCGGAAGGATTTCCGCTTGCGATAATTCTGCCAACACACCAATGGAGTCCTATGGACTCTAAAAATGGGGATTAACACCACCCTACCACCACTTGTAATTCTGTGGTAAACCCATGCAACCTAATGGCGGTAACTGTAGAAGTTTGTTGGTAATTCAGCAGATTTACCCTGAATTACCACCAAACTCGTGTCTAGTCTTATCAGAATGCATTTCTTATAATAATACTTTTGGCATCCCCGTTTATCTTGGCACTTGGTTACACAGTGTGGTGGGGTTAAGAGGTTGCCATTTTTCAGTTTCTCCCAATATGCTAGTATCCAGGCAGTGATACCAATAGCCGGAAAATGGTGCGAGCACCCGTGCACATGATGCCAGTAACTGGCAAATGATTGATATATCTAGGCCTGTCAACACTGCTGGCAACGTCACATTGAGAAGTGCCACACTGTGTCAGATGAAGCACTGGCTGTAAGACAAGAACTGTGTCAAGAAAAGTATGGTTTAATTGTGAAACTGGGATCGTTTGGAGAGCAAGTCAATTCAATGCAGACATGTCACCTTAGCAGACTGTGTGGAGTGAAGAATCAAACAGTTGCATGGAATAGTCACAAGGTTCAGTGCTAGTCTTTGTCAGGGTTGTCTACCTCAGTAAAATGTCAACAACAGTCCATTGCCAAGATGGTTATCTTTGCTAAAGCCCATGAAACAAAGACAGTTATAGGGGGTCATTACGAGATGGGCGGTAGCTATGGTGCTATTAGCACCATGGCTGCCTCCCATACCGTGTCCGAGTCCGATCTTGTTCAATGGGGACTTAACGATGCATTCCAACCCTGGAGGGACCGGTAAGTCCCCATTGAACAAACCATTCTCCATTCCCATTTGAGCCCCCATAGGGCTCAATGGGAATGGGGAGGGCGCTAATAACGGGCTCGCGACTAGCAAGCCTGTTATTAGCACCCTGGTCCCTTAGCAGGACCCGTAAGGAACGTGTGGTCAGACCACATGTTCCTTACGCTTCCCGCTAAGGGACCTCGGAATTGGGCGGTAAGGGATTACCAGCACCGGTCTCCTTACCGCTGCCTGGTATCCCTTAACGCCCAACTCAGAATGAGGCCCATAGTCCCTAAGCTCTAGATCCCTGACTAGGGACAGCTAAGTCTCCTTTATCATTTGGCCCTCAGTTCAAGAGGTCTTGATAAAACAACTATCTATTTCAGCTCTTTGGGTATTTCTCTTAAGACTATAAATAACAGTCTTTAGGCAAACACTTGCTCTCCTGGGTTATGGCCGCCTACTTTTCATTGACAGATATTTCCTACCCAATTGTCATGCGTTGATTTTGGGGACATCCTCATTCAAGCCTTCTGCCATGGCCAGTCTCTCATGGATCTGATCAATGAGATGGTGCTTCTGCCACCTTCCTCCCTCGTAGTGCAGTTCATGTGAGCCTCACCCAGGCTGTACTTACTCATAGGTTGTCAAATGTGGGCTCCCCCTGAAGGGCGATCTGCTGGTTTCAGGTGCCCATGGAGCCATTGTTAACATTGGTAGATTGTCCAATCCCAAAAGATCTAGAGTATGACTCACATTTAGGGGCTAATTCATAGAATTCAGCGCACAAGTGGCGCACGCGGCTGGCGCACAGTGTGCGTGTGCGAATCCCTGTGCCAGCCGCGTGCGCTAAAATCCATTTCCGCGCACAGCGTATTCATGGATTCCAGCCACCAAAACCAGCCGTGGCGCACAGTGGCGCAGCGACCCTGCAGCAGCGCCAGTTACGCCCCCAAGAACGCCTCTCGCGCAGGGAAAAGCCATCAATATACCCAATCCAGCGCAAAGGGCTGCGCTAACCCTGTACCAGCACGGCAAGCGGGCTACGTGTATCACTGGGGTGCGCGGGAAGTACCTCACGCGATTGGCCCCGTGCGAGCAGGGTACGCGTATTTCAGGGGTGCACGGGAAGTTCCACACGCGATTTCCGCAGGGTACGGGTATCTCAGGGGTGCGCGGGAATTTCCACATGCGATTGGGCCCGTGCGAGCAGGGTACGCGTATCTCAGGGGTGCGCAGGAAGTGCCACACGCGATTTCAGCAGAGTACGTGTATTTCAGGGGTGCGCGGGAATTTCCACACGCGATTGGGGGTATGCATATCTCAGGGGTGCGCGGGAAGTGCCACACGCGATTTCAGCAGGGTACATGTATTTCAGGGGTGCGTGGGAAATTCCACACGCAATTTCATCATGGTACGTGTATTTTGGGGCGCGGGGGAAGTTTCACAAGCGACATCAGCAGGGCACGTGTATTCCAGGGATGCGCGGGAAGTTCCACACGCGATTCCATCAGGGTACGTGTATTACAGGGGTGCACAGGGAGCACCACACGTGAATTGCACGTGTGGGTCCTCCCAGGTGTTCCCTCTACACCCTGCACGGCCCCTGCAGGTGGCTCACACCACAGGGGCCTACCCTGCACATGTCCTGCAGGCACACCATCCACCATGGCCATGACCCCCAGCCAACCCACATGTCAACTTGCATTACTGCCTACCAACGCATGTCCCCCTGCACCCCCAGTCACCAGGGGCACCCTCCACCAGGCCCCCACCCATGTCTCCCAGCACCCCCACCCCCTAGCAGTGCAGGCGCACCCACCACCAGGCCCCCACCCATGTCTCCCACCACCCCCACCCCCCAGCCACCAGGGGCACCCACCACCAGGCCCCCACCCATGTCTCCCAGCACCCCCACCCCCCAGCAGTGCAGGGGCAGCCTCCACCAGGCCCCCACCCATGTCCAACTCATGTCTCCCACCACCCCCACCCCCCAGCACTGTGGGGCACCTGCCAGCAGGCCCCCACCCATGTCCAACTCATGTTCCCCACCACCCCCACCCCCCAGCACTGTGGGGCACCTGCCAGCAGGCCCCCACCCATGTCCAACTCATGTTCCCCACCACCCCCACCCCCCAGCACTGTGGGGCACCTGCCAGCAGGCCCCCACCCATGTCTCCCAGCACCCCCACCCCCAGCCACCAGGGGCAGCCTCCACCAGGCCCCCACCCAGGTCTCCCACCACCCCCACCCCCCAGCACTGTGGGGCACCTGCCAGCAGGCCCCCACCCATGTCTCCCAGCACCCCCACCCCCAGCCACCAGGGGCAGCCTCCACCAGGCCCCCACCCATGTCTCCCAGAACCCCCACCCCCCAGCACTGTGGGGCACCTGCCAGCTGGCCCCCACCTTTGTCCAACTCATGTTCCCCACCACCCCCACCCCCCAGCACTGTGGGGCACCTGCCAGCAGGCCCCCACCCATGTCCAACTCATGTCTCCCACCACCCCCACCCCCCAGCACTGTGGGGCACCTGCCAGCAGGCCCCCACCCATGTCCAACTCATGTTACCCACCCCCCCACCCCCCAGCACTGTGGGGCACCTGCCAGCAGGCCCCCACCCATGTCCAACTCATGTCTCCCACCACCCCCAACCCCCAGCAGTGCAGGGGCAGCCACCACCAGGCCGCCACCCATGTCTCCCACCACCCCCACCCCCCAGCCACCAGGGGCAGCCTCCACCAGGCCCCCACCCATGTCTCCCAGCACCCCCACCCCCCCAGTCAACAGGGGCAGGCTCCACCAGGCCCCCACCCATGTCTCCCACCACCCCCACCCCCCCACTCACCAGGGGCAGCCTCCACCAGGCCCCCACCCATGTCTCCCACCACCCCCACCCCCCAGCAGTGCAGGGGCACCCTCCACCAGGCCCCCACCCATGTCTCACACCACCCCCACCCCCCAGCCACCAGGGGCAGCCTCCAACAGGCCCCCACCCATGTCTCCCACCACCCCCACCCCCCCAGTCAACAGGGGCAGCCTCCACCAGGCCCCCACCCATGTCTCCCACCACCCCCACCCCCCAGCAGTGCAGGGGCACCCACCACCAGGCCCCCACCCATGTCTCCCACCACCCCCCAGAAGTGCAGGGGCAGCCTCCACCAGGCCCCCACCCATGTCTCCCACCACCCCCACGCCCCAGCACTATGGGGCACCTGCCAGCAGGCCCGCACCGATGTCCAACTCATGTTCCCCACCACCCCCACCCCCCAGCACTGTGGGGCACCTGCCAGCAGGCCCCCACCCATGTCCAACTCATGTTCCCCACCACCCCCACCCCCCAGCACTGTGGGGCACCTGCCAGCAGGCCCAACCCATGTCTCCCACCACCCCCACCCCCCAGCCACCAGGGGCAGCCTCCACCAGGCCCCCACCCATGTCTCCCAGCACCCCCACCCCCCAGCAGTGCAGGGGCACCCTCCACCAGGCCCCCACCCATGTCTCCCACCACCCCCACCCCCCCAGTCACCAGGGGCAGCCTCCACCAGGCCCCCACCCATGTCTCCCACCACCCCCACCCCCCCAGTCACCAGGGGCAGCCTCCACCAGGCCCCCACCCATGTCTCCCAGCACCCCCACCCCCCAGCAGTGCAGGGGCACCCACCACCAGGCCCCCACCCATGTCTCCCACCACCCCCACCCCCCAGCAGTGCAGGGGCAGCCTCCACCAGGCCCCCACCCATGTCTCCCACCATCCCCACCCCCCCAGCACTGTGGGGCACCTGCCAGCAGGCCCCCACCAATGTCCAACTCATGTTCCCCACCACCCCCACCCCCCAGCACTGTGGTGCACCTGCCAGCAGGCCCCCACCCATGTCCAACTCATGTTCCCCACCACCCCCACCCCCCAGCACTGTGGGGCACCTGCCAGCAGGCCCCACCCATGTCTCCCAGCACCCCCCAGCAGTGCAGGGGCAGCCTCCACCAGGCCCCCACCCATGTCTCCCACCACCCCCCAGCAGTGCAGGGGCAGCCTCCACCAGGCCCCCACCCATGTCTCCCACCACCCCCACCCCCCAGCACTGTGGGGCACCTGCCAGCAGGCCCCCACCCATGTCCAACTCATGTTCCCCACCACCCCCACCCCCCAGCACTGTGGGGCACCTGCCAGCAGGCCCCCACCCATGTCCAACTCATGTTCCCCACCACCCCCACCCCCCAGCACTGTGGGGCACCTGCCAGCAGGCCCCACCCATGTCTCCCACCACCCCCACCCCCCAGCCACCAGGGGCAGCCTCCACCAGGCCCCCACCCATGTCTCCCAGCACCCCCACCCCCCAGCAGTGCAGGGGCACCCTCCACCAGGCCCCCACCCATGTCTCCCACCACCCCCACCCCCCCAGTCACCAGGGGCAGCCTCCACCAGGCCCCCACCCATGTCTCCCACCACCCCCACCCCCCCCAGTCACCAGGGGCAGCCTCCACCAGGCCCCCACCCATGTCTCCCAGCACCCCCACCCCCCAGCAGTGCAGGGGCACCCACCACCAGGCCCCCACCCATGTCTCCCACCACCCCCACCCCCCAGCAGTGCAGGGGCAGCCTCCACCAGGCCCCCACCCATGTCTCCCACCATCCCCACCCCCCCAGCACTGTGGGGCACCTGCCAGCAGGCCCCCACCCATGTCCAACTCATGTCTCCCACAACCCCCACCCCCCAGTACTGTGGGGCACCTGCCAGCAGGCCCCCACCCATGTCCAACTCATGTTCCCCACCACCCCACTCCCCAGCAGTGCAGGGGCACCCACCACCAGGCCCCCACCCATGTCTTCCACCACCCCCACCCCCAGCAGTGCAGGGGCAGCCTCCACTGGGCCCCCATCCATGTCTCCCAGTTCCCCCACCCCCAGCACTGTGGGGCACCTGCCAGCAGGCCCCCACCCATGTCCAACTCATGTTCCCCACCACCCCCACCCCCCAGCACTGTGGGGCACCTGCCAGCAGGCCCCCACCCATGTCCAACTCATGTTCCCCACCACCCCCACCCCCCAGCACTGTGGGGCACCTGCCAGCAGGCCCCACCCATGTCTCCCAGCACCCCCACCCCCCAGCCACCAGGGGCAGCCTCCACCAGGCCCCCACCCATGTCTCCCAGCACCCCCAACCCCCAGCACTGTGGGGCACCTGCCAGCAGGCCCACACCCATGTCCAACTCATGTTCCCCACCACCCCCACCCCCCAGCACTGTGGGGCACCTGCCAGCAGGCCCCACCCATGTCTCCCACCACCCCCACCCCCCAGCCACCAGGGGCAGCCTCCACCAGGCAACCACCCATGTCTCCCAGCACCCCCACCCCCCAGCAGTGCAGGGGCACCCTCCACCAGGCCTCCACCCATGTCTCCCACCACCCCCACCCCCCAGTCACCAGGGGCAGCCTCCACCAGGCCCCCACCCATGTCTCCCACCACCCCCACCCCCCAGCAGTGCAGGGGCAGCCTCCACCAGGCCCACACCCATGTCTCCCACCATCCCCACCCTCCAACACTGTGGGGCACCTGCCAGCAGGCCCCCACCCATGTCCAACTCATGTTCCCCACCACCCCCACCCCCCAGCACTATGGGGCACCTGCCAGCAGGCCCCCACGCATGTCCAACTCATGTCTCCCACCACCCCCACCCCCCAGCACTGTGGGGCACCTGCCAGCAGGCCCCCACCCATGTCCAACTCATGTTCCCCACCACCCCCACCCCCCCAGTCACCAGGGGCAGCCTCCACCAGGCCCCCACCCATGTCTCCCAGCACCCCCACCCCCCAGCAGTGCAGGGGCACCCACCACCAGGCCCCCACCCATGTCTCCCACCACCCCCCAGCAGTACAGGGGCAGCCTCCACCAGGCCCCCACCCATGTCTCCCACCATCCCCACCCCCCAGCACTGTGGGGCACCTGCCAGCAGGCCCCCACCCATGTCCAACTCATGTGCCCCACCACCCCCACCACCCAGCGCTGTGGGGCACCTGCCAGCAGGCCCCCACCCATGTCCAACTCATGTCTCCCACCACCCCCACCCCCCAGCACTGTGGGGCACCTGCCAGCAGGCCCCCACTGATGTCCAACTCATGTTCCCCACCACCCCACCCCCCGGCAGTGCAGGGGCACCCACCACCAGGCCCCCACCCATGTCGCCCACCACCCCCAACCCCCATCAGTGCAGGGGCAGCCTCCACCAGGCCCCCACCCATGTCTTCCAGCACCCCCACCCCCCAGTACTGTGGGGCACCTGCCAGCAGGCCCCCACCCATGTCCAACTCATGTTCCCCACCACCCCCACCCCCCAGCACTGTGGGGCACCTGCCAGCAGGCCCCCACCCATGTCCAACTCATGTTCCCCACCACCCACACTCCCAGCACTGTGGAGCACCTGCCAGCAGGCCCCACCCATGTCTCCCAGCACCCCCACCCCCCAGCCACCAGGGGCAGCCTCCACCAGGCCCCCACCCATGTCTCCCAGCACCCCCACCCCCCAGCACTGTGGGGAACCTGCCAGCAGGCCCCCACCCATGTCCAACTCATGTTCCCCACCACCCCCACCCCCCAGCACTGTGGGGCACCTGCCAGCAGGCCCCACCCATGTCTCCCACCACCCCCACCCTCCAGC
The DNA here is from genome assembly GCF_040938575.1 of Ambystoma mexicanum. Lineage (NCBI taxonomy): Eukaryota > Metazoa > Chordata > Amphibia > Caudata > Ambystomatidae > Ambystoma > Ambystoma mexicanum. Next base: position 743,282,383 of record NC_090932.1, on the reverse strand, counting down.
CACCAGGGGCAGCCTCCACCAGGCCCCCACCCATGTCTCCCAGCACCCCCACCCCCCAGCAGTGCAGGGGCACCCACCACCAGGCCCCCACCCATGTCCCCCACCACCCCCACCCCCCAGTCACCAGGGGCAGCCTCCACCAGGCCCCGACCCATGTCTCCCAGCACCCCCACCCCCCAGCCACCAGGGGCAGCCTCCACCAGGCCCCCACCCATGTCTCCCACCACCCCCACCCCCCCAGTCACCAGGGGCAGCCTCCACCAGGCCCCCACCCATGTCTTCCACCACCCCCAACCCCCAGCAGTGCAGGGGCAGCCTCCACCAGGCCCCCACCCATGTCGCCCACCACCCCCACCCCCCAGCCACCAGGGGCAGCCTCCACCAGGCCCCCACCCATGTATCTCACCACCCCCACCCCCCCAGTCACCAGGGGCAGCCTCCACCAGGCCCCCACCCATGTCTCCCACCACCCCCACCCCCCCAGTCACCAGGGGCAGCCTCCACCAGGCCCCCACCCATGTCTCCCACCACCCCCACCCCCAGCAGTGCAGGGGCAGTCTCCACCAGTCCCCCACCCATGTCTCCCACCACTCCCACCCCCCAGCAGTGCAGGGGCAGCCTCCACCAGGCCCCCACCCATGTCTCCCACCACCCCCACCCCCCAGCACTGTGGGGCACCTGCCAGCAGGCCCCCACCCATGTCCAACTCATGTTCCCCACCACCCCCACCCCCCATCACTGTGGGGCACCTGCCAGTAGGCCCCCACCCATGTCCAACTCATGTCTCCCACCCCCCTCCCCACCCCCCAGCACTGTGGGGCACCTGCCAGCAGGCCCCCACCCATGTCCAACTCATGTCTCCCACCACCCCCAACCCCCAGCAGTGCAGGGGCAGCCACCACCAGGCCGCCACCCATGTCTCCCACCACCCCCACCCCCCAGCCACCAGGGGCAGCCTCCACCAGGCCCCCACCCATGTCTCCCAGCACCCCCACCCCCCCAGTCAACAGGGGCAGGCTCCACCAGGCCCCCACCCATGTCTCCCACCACCCCCACCCCCCACTCACCAGGGGCAGCCTCCACCAGGCCCCCACCCATGTCTCCCACCACCCCCACCCCCCAGCAGTGCAGGGGCAGCCTCCACCAGGCCCCACCCATGTCTCACACCACCCCCACCCCCAGCCACCAGGGGCAGCCTCCAACAGGCCCCCACCCATGTCTCCCACCACCCCCACCCCCCCAGTCACCAGGGGCAGCCTCCACCAGGCCCCCACCCATGTCTCCCACCACCCCCACCCCCCAGCAGTGCAGGGGCACCCACCACCAGGCCCCCACCCATGTCTCCCACCACCCCCACCCCCCAACAGTGCAGGGGCAGCCTCCACCAGGCCCCCGCCCATGTCTCCCACCACCCCTACCCCCCAGCACTGTGGGGCACCTGCCCGCAGGCCCCCACCCATGTCCAACTCATGTTCCCCACCACCCCCACCCCTCAGCACTGTGGGGCACCTGCCAGCAGGCCCCCACCCATGTCCAACTCATGTTCCCCACCACCCCCACCCCCCAGCACTGTGGGGCACCTGCCAGCAGGCCCCACCCATGTCTCCCACCACCCCCACCCCCCAGCCACCAAGGGCAGCCTCCACCAGGCCCCCACCCATGTCTCCCAGCACCCCCACCCCCCAGCAGTGCAGGGGCACCCTCCACCAGGCCCCCACCCATGTCTCCCACCACCCCCACCCCCCCAGTCACCAGGGGCAGCCTCCACCAGGCCCCCACCCATGTCTCCCACCACCCCCACCCCCCAAGTCACCAGGGGCAGCCTCCACCAGGCCCCCACCCATGTCTCCCAGCACCCCCACCCCCAGCAGTGCAGGGGCACCCACCACCAGGCCCCCACCCATGTCTCCCACCACCCCCACCCCCCAGCAGTGCAGGGGCAGCCTCCACCAGGCCCCCACCCATGTCTCCCACCATCCCCACCCCCCAGCACTGTGGGGCACCTGCCAGCTGGCCCCCACCCATGTCCAACTCATGTTCCCCACCACCCCCACCCCCCAGCACTGTGGGGCACCTGCCAGCAGGCCCCCACCCATGTCCAACTCATGTCTCCCACCACCCCCACCCCCCAGCATTGTGGGGCACCTGCCAGCAGGCCCCCACCCATGTCCGACTCATGTTCCCCACCACCCCACCCCCCAGCAGTGCAGGGGCACCCACCACCAGGCCCCCATCCATGTCTCCCACCACCCCCACCCCCCAGCAGTGCAGGGGCAGCCTCCACCAGGCCCCCACCCATGTCTCCCAGCACCCCCACCCCCCAGCACTGTGGGGCACCTGCCAGCAGGCCCCCACCCATGTCCAACTCATGTTCCCCACCACCCCCACCCCCCAGCACTGTGGGGCACCTGCCAGCAGGCCCCACCCATGTCTCCCAGCACCCCCACCCCCCAGCCACCAGGGGCAGCCTCCACCAGGCCCCCACCCATGTCTCCCAGCACCCTCACCCCCCAGCACTGTGGGGCACCTGCCAGCAGGCCCCCACCCATGTCCAACTCATGTTCCCCACCAACCCCACCCCCCAGCACTGTGGGGCACCTGCCAGCAGGCCCCACCCATGTCTCCCACCACCCCCACCCCCCAGCCACCAGGGGCAGCCTCCACCAGGCCCCCACCCATGTCTCCCAGCACCCCCACCCCCCAGCAGTGCAGGGGCACCCACCACTAGGCCCCCACCCATGTCCCCACCACCCCCACCCCCCCAGTCACCAGGGGCAGCCTCCACCAGGCCCCCACCCATGTCTCTCAGCACCCCCACCACCCAGCCACCAGGGGCAGCCTCCACCAGGCCCCCACCCATGTCTCCCACCACCCCCACCCCCCAGTCACCAGGGGCAGTCTCCACCAGGCCCCCACCCATGTCTCCCACCACCCCCACCCCCCAGCAGTGCAGGGGCAGCCTCCACCAGGCCCCCACCCATGTCTCCCACCACCCCACCCCCCAGCCACCAGGGGCAGCCTCCACCAGGCCCCCACCCATGTCTCCCACCACCCCCACCCCCCAGTCACCAGGGGCAGCCTCCACCAGGCCCCCACCCATGTCTCCCACCACCCCCACCCCCCCAGTCACCAGGGGCAGCCTCCACCAGGCCCCCACCCATGTCTCCCACCACCCCCACCCCCCAGCAGTGCAGGGGCAGCCTCCACCAGGCCCCCACCCATGTCTCCCACCACCCCCACCCCCCAACAGTGCAGGGGCAGCCTCCACCAGGCCCCCACCCATGTCTCCCACCACCCCCACCCCCCAGCACTGTGGGGCACCTGCCAGCAGGCCCCCACCCATGTCCAACTAATGTTCCCCACCACCCCCACCCCCCATCACTGTGGGGCACCTGCCAGTAGGCCCCCACCCATGTCCAACTCATGTCTCCCACCACCCCCACCCCCCAGCACCGTGGGGCACCTGCCAGCAGGCACCCACCCATGTCCAACTCATGTTCCCCACCACCCCCACCCCCCAGCAGTGCAGGGGCACCCACCACCAGGCCCACACCCATGTCTCCCACCACCCCCACCCCCCAGCAGTGCAGGGGCAGCCTCTACCAGGCCCCCACCCATGTCTCCCAGCACCCCCACCCCCCAGCACTGTGGGGCACCTGCCAGCAGGCCCCCACCCATGTCCAACTCATGTTCCCCACCACCCCCACCCCCCAGCACTGTGGGGCACCTGGCAGCAGGCCCCCACCCATGTCCAACTCATGTTCCCCACCACCCCCACCCCCCAGCACTGTGGGGCACCTGCCAGCAGGCCCCACCCATGTCTCCCACCACGCCCACCCCCCAGCCACCAGGGGCAGCCTCCACCAGGCCCCCACCCATGTCTCCCAGCACCCCCACCCCCCAGCAGTGCAGGGGCACCCTCCACCAGGCCCCCACCCTTGTCTCCCACCACCCCCACCCCCCCAGTCACCAGGGGCAGCCTCCACCAGGCCCCCACCCATGTCTCCCACCACCCCCACCCCCACAGTCACCAGGGACAGCCTCCACCAGGCCCCCACCCATGTCTCCCAGCACCCCCACCCCCCAGCAGTGCAGGGGCACCCGCCACCAGGCCCCCACTCATGTCTCCCACCACCCCCACCCTCCAGCAGTGCAGGGGCAGCCTCCACCAGGCACCCACCCATGTCTCCCAGCACCCCCACCCCCCAGCACTGTGGGGCACCTGCCAGCAGGCCCCCACCCATGTCCAACTCATGTTCCCCACCACCCCCACCCCCCAGCACTGTGGGGCACCTGCCAGCAGGCCCCCACCCATGTCCAACTCATGTCTCCCACACCCCCATCCCCCAGCACTGTGGGGCATCTGCCAGCAGGCCCCCACCCATGTCCAATTCATGTTCCCCACCACCCCCACCCCCCAGCACTGTGGGGCACCTGCCAGCAGGCCCCCACCCATGTCCAACTCATGTTCCCCACCACCCCCACCCCCCAGCACTGTGGGGCACCTGCCAGCAGGCCCCCACCCATGTCCAACTCATGTTCCCCACCACCCCCACCCCCCAGCACTGTGGGGCACCTGCCAGCAGGCCCCCACCCATGTCCAACTCATGTTCCCCACCACCCCCACCCCCCAGCACTGTGGGGCACCTGCCAGCAGGCCCCACCCATGTCTCCCACCACCCCCACCCCCCAGCCACCAGGGGCAGCCTCCACCAGGCCCTCTCCCATGTCTCCCAGCACCCCCACCCCCCAGCCACCAGGGGCAGCCTCCACCAGGCCCCCACCCATGTCTCCCACCACCCCCACACCCCCAGTCACCAGGGACAGCCTCCACCAGGCCCCCATCCATGTCTGCCACCACCCCCACCCCCCAGCAGTGCAGGGGCAGCCTCCACGAGGCCCCCACCCATGTCTCACACCACCCCCACCCCCCAGCCACCAGGGGCAGCCTCCACCAGGCCCCCACCCATGTCTCCCACCACCCCCACCCCCCAGTACTGTGGGGCACCTGCCAGCAGGCCCCACCAATGTCTCCCACCACCCCCACCCCCCAGCCATCAAGGGCAGCCTCCACCAGGCCCCCACCCATGTCTCCCTCCACGCCTACCCCCCCAGTCACCAGGGGCAGCCTCCACCAGGCCCCCACCAATGTCTTCCAGCACCCCCACCCCCCAGCCACCAGGGGCAGCCTCCACCAGGCCCCCACCCATGTCTCCCACCACCCCCACCCCCCCAGTCACCAGGGGCAGCCTCCACCAGGCCCCCACCCATGTCTCCCAGCACCCCACCCCCCAGCACTGTGGGGCATCTGTCAGCAGTCCCCCACCCATGTCCAACTCATGTTCCCCACCACCCCCACCCCCCAGCACTGTGGGGCACCTGCCACAGGCCCCCACCCATGTCCAACTCATGTTCCCCACCACCCCCACCCACCAGCAGTGCAGGGGCACCCACCACTAGGCCCCCACCCATGTCTCCCACCACCCCCACCCCCCAGCAGTGCAGGGGCAGCCTCCACCAGGCCCCCACCCATGTCTCCCAGCAACCCCACCCCCCAGCACTGTGGGGCACCTGCCAGCAGGCCCCCACCCATGTCCAACTCATGTTCCCCACCACCCCCACCCCCAGCACTGTGGGGCACCTGCCAGCAGGCCCCCACCCATGTCCAACTCATGTCTCCCACCCCACCCACCCCCCAGCACTGTGGGGCACCTGCCAGCAGGCCCCCACCCATGTCCAACTCATGTTCCCCACCACCCCCACCCTCCAGCACTGTGGGGCACCTGCCAGCAGGCCCCCACCCATGTCCAACTCATGTTCCCCACCACCCCCACCACCCAGCACTGTGGGGCACCTGCCAGCAGGCCCCCACCCATGTGCAACTCATGTTCCCCAGCCAACATGTCATCACAATCTAGATCCCTGGTCCCTATGGTTAGCCTCCAAATGCAAAACACCCACCCGAGTATTGCATCCACCCACTCATAATTTGCAATTACATCACGGAACACGAATTGCAAGTTCCGAAACAAACACATTTCCCTCACATACACCCAATGGGTGTCAGTGAATCTCAAAACACATATCATGAAATGCATGAAACCAATGAGATACCACACATTGAAGTTCACCAAATAAAATATGTATTAAAGGAAACATAAATAGAATAAAAAATGAAGAAACAGAAATGTGAATGTACAAAAATGAAAAGAAGCATGTCCGTGAAAAAAAGCAAAACCAAAAATAAAATTCCAAAGTAATGTTGTCCAAAGTCAATGTCCACAAAACAAAATCCAATGGGAAATAAAAAAGAAAGCCATTGCTCCATGGTTAAAAAGTGAAAAAAAAAACAATCCAACTGTGAACTATGTACATGGGAACAAGCCAGGGTCCATTATCCCAACAAAATAAAGGAAACCTATCTAACTACACTAACTAATAAAATAAACTATATGTGGCCAATGTCCGAAAGGTCCAAATAAAATAAAAACAAAAATGAAACCTAACACTACCTACATAACTATGTACAAGGCAGCGGGCTAGTTTCACGGCTCACTTGTGGATGTCCCGGGCCAGGGCATCATCGAACTCCTCCTCAATGTCCCGGAGGCGGTCCTCCTCCATGGCCCCGAGGGTCCGCAGGGCCATCGACGTCTCCATCTCCAAACCCCTGCGGATTGCCTCGAGGCACTCGGCCCGCCTCAGGGCCCTCCGCATGGAGTTCTCCGCCCTGACCATTGTGAGCCGTGCCTCTTCCGCCCGCTGCCGCTCCGCATCTATGGCGTGGCCCAACCGCTGCCACATGGAAGACAATCTCTGTCCTGAGTCCTCCTGCCCTCCGGCCGATGCCTGCCCCTCCGATGTTGAAGGCCCCGAGCCTTCATGGCTCCCACCACGTTGCTGCTGCTGCTGTGCCTCTGCCCTCCTGCTCCCTGCACATCCTCCGCCGGCTGGGGTGCAGTCGTAGATGCAGTCGTAGATGCGGCCACCCCTGCTGGACGTCCGACTCCCGACTGTGGCAGGGATGCCTCCTCCACCAGCCTGGCCCCACCGTCAGAGGCAGCTCCACAGGGCACCCAGGTGACTGATGGGTGGGAAGATGGCACATAGGACGACTGGCGCGTAGGGGGTCCAGTTGAGGAGGGGGTCGTAGCAAGCCCCATCAGACGGAGGAATCCGGCCTGGGTGACCTGTCCCAGCAGGCTGACGTGGTCAACGAGCCATTCGAGATGACGTGCAGTCTCTTCATGAAAAGACTGTAGGTCACCTCGCATGGCCCGTTGACGCAACGCCACACCAGCCAGGACAGGCTCAACCCGGACCTGGATAGCCACGTCCGCAGGCAGAGGAAGGCCAGTTGACGTGAGCTCATCCCCTGCCTGAAAACGGGTCTGGACGTAGGCATCCCTGCTGGTGCAAGATGATGCAGGGACAGGATCAGGGACAGGATTGCACACAGGCACCTCCGCGGCGGCCTGTGCTGCCTCCTGTCCCTGGTCCTGCACTGCACCACTAGCACCAGTGGGATCCCCACCTCCAGACCCCATCTCTGGTGCTTGCACGGCCTCCTCCTCCACCAAACCCCCCACCAATCTGGATGACTCCGTGCCATCTTCCCCTGTTGGGCCCTGTGGGGTCCCAGCTGCCCCTTCTGCTGCCGAGGAGTCCAACTCCAACCTCCGCCTCTTGGACCTCCCCCCGGCTGCTGCGGCCTGGGACGCGGCACCAGACTCCTCACTCCCCGACGAGATGACAACATGGGAGGGGAGCCGGGCCTTGCGTCTCCGGCTGGCGGTGGGATCCCCGCCGCTGTGCTCCACAGCACCTTCTCCGCCCTCTTCATCAGTTGACGCTGCAGACAGGGAGAAACAAAACACAGGCATCAGGGCACTGTACAATGGACACATACAAACATGACAGTTGTACATGAGTGGCATTGGCAAACCTCAGACATGTCATCACAATCCCCAACACACATGTCATTACAACTCGCACACATGAGCCATACCACAGCCATATCGCAACTGCCACCACCATCCATACACATACAACAGCATGAGCAGCCAAAGGTGAGCCAGACATCACATGCAACACAGAAAGTGCACCACACATGTACACACACCACCACACTTGCATGCATGTGTACACCTCTGCCAAGTGTCGCAGTGTTCAGACGGGCATCCATGTCACACCTGCCAATCAGGCTTCCACATACCGCTGTCACATGCATCCATGTTGCATCACTGTTGCACCCTTGTCAAATACACACACATGCACATGTACACAGTGCTGATACATGCAGCCAAAAACAACATACATGCGTGACATCACGGACATGTCTACTTACATACACATTCATCCAAACATGTGTGCCCACACAACTGCATTTGGCATGCAAGCCTACACACACAAGCACCATCCATGTCTCACACATTACAGCCCTCGCATGTGTCAGCCCCACGGCCCTGTACACCCCCACCCATACTCGACCCCATACAAACAGATGTGCAACCTGCACACTACTGAATGATCACCACACGCACTGCTCACAATCAGGATGCATGTACACTCACCGCTCGACTCCAGACGGGTCTGCTTCTCAAGGACCTGGACGTGGAGCGCTGGGGATATGCGTTCCAGGACCCTCATCTGTTCTTCCGACAAGTGGCCCCGGCGCCCCTTGGCATCCGCTGCCTTTAAGAGGCGCCGGGCCTTGTTCAGGGTCCTGGACCTAAAGTCCTCCCAGCGCTTCTTGACATGTTGTAAGTCGCGGACTGCCACCCCCTCCGCGTTGATGGCAGTCACGATGTCAGTCCAGATCCAAGTCCGTCCTTCCTTGTCGGCGCGGGAACTTCCGAAGAGGGCATCATACTGCCCCAGGACTTGCTCCACCAGGACACCAACTTCGGTGGCAGTGAAGCTGGTGCCCCTATGCCTCTCTGGCCGGGGGTTGTCAGTGGTCTCAGATGGTGTTTGCCCCGACATGACAACCCCAGAGGCAGGAGTGGGTGGGCAACTGGGTCCTGGGGCTGTGCTGTGGAGCGATGGAATCCGAGTCGGGAGTCTTCGGTTCCAGCAGGGGTGGTCACAGCACCAGCACCCCTGGCTGATGTGCAGGCAGCAAATGGCAGGGCACGTGGGCAGCAGGCAGTCAGGCAGCAGCAGATGGCAGGTTGGAGCGTGCTCGGGGCTCTGGGGGGCAGTAGTTCGGCCTTCTGGGCAGGAGCGTGGTCTTCCGTGTGCTTACGCGTGGCCAGCTTGATACGGAGTGATTTGGCACGTGAAAAATCTGCACGTCAGCGTGTAATTCGAGGAAAGGCCTTTAGCGCGTAAGCGCGTCTGCACGCATACGCATTTTCATTGGACAGAAGGCCCCTCAAGCGCAAGCGCCCCTGTGACGTGACGCGTACAGACGTGCATGGGCATTTCAGCGCGCGTGAAAAACTGCACGTCCGCGTGTAATACGAGGAAAGGGCCCATGCGCGTAGCGCACGTGGGAAACTGCACGTCCGCGTGTAATACGAGGAAAGGCCCTTAGCGCGTATGCACGGCAGCACGCATATGCGATTTCATTGGACCAAAGGCCCTTAGCGCGTGAGCGCGTCTGTGACGTGACGCGCGCAGGTGTTTCCCTCATTGCACCTGATGACAGAACACACGTGGATTTCCACCAATCGCGTGTGAAAGTTCCCAGCACCCCGGAACACACGTACCCAGGCTAATCGCGTGTGGAACTTCCCGCGCACACCGAAACACACGTACCCAGGCCAATTGCGTGTTCGCTCACTCCCCTCCGATCACAAGCGATGACACTCGGACCGTATCCGAATACGTGAAACCCGCGCACGGCAAAAGACGTGCACAGGCGTCAACGCGTCCGCCCACACGAAGGCAGGCGGAGCCGTCCCCTCGCACAGCCTAAAAGTGCGCACAAACAACAAACGCGTATATACAGCTACGATGAATGCCCCATTTGTCGCTGCACTGATCGTGGGACACCGCAGGAGGAGGAGAATAGCCAGGGCACGCATTTTCGCACCACGGACAAGCCTTTTTGGGATGCCTGACGACCAGGTCTAAGGCAGGTATAGGTTTCCACCCCATATCATCCTAGACCTGGTCAGGGAGTGGGAAGATGACCTCACATCCCCCACCCTTTGCTCCCAAGCATTGAGCCCCTTGGAGAAGCTGCTCAATGTCCTGCATTTTTTGGCCACTGGGTCATTTCAGCGGACCACTGCCATAGTGGGGGAGGTCTCACAGGCCACGTAGTCACGCTGCCTACACCAGGTACTGGCAATCATGACAGCGCGCCCCTCAGTCCGCAGGCACATATACATGCCCAGAACACCCGCAGAAAGGCAGGCCGTTGTCCTGGAATTTTTCAGGGTGGCACACTTCCCCAAAGTGCTCGGTGCCATAGATTGCACCCATGTGGCCCTACATCCACCTAGGGCCATTGAGCACATCTACCGAAACCGCAAGCACTGGCATTCCATCAATGTACAGGTGGGATGTGATGCAAAGGGAATCATCACCTCTGTCTATGCAAACTACCCTGGCTCCACCCATGACAGTTTCATATACAGAATGTCCGCCCTGAGCCGGGCCCTGGAAGCTGGGCAGCATGGCGACACATGGCTCCTAGGTCAGTACAAATGCCCTTGCACATGCATGCAAGTCACACACAGACAAATATCCAAACCCTAATAATCTCAACTATTATCACCTCCCCAGGGGACAGTGCCTACCCTCTGAGCAACCCCATGATGACGCCTATCCGGTACCCCACCACACCACCCCAGGTAAGATACATTGCCGCCCATATTGCAACCAGGGGCATAGTGGAGCGCACATTCGGAGTGCTCAAGTCACGTTTCCGCTCCCTTGACCGCTCTGGTGGGCAACTACTCTATGCACCACCAGTAGTGTGCAGGATCATTGTGGCAGCATGTGTCCTGCACAATGTTGCAACACGGCAGGGCGTCCCGGTGGACATGGTGGTGCCCCCACATCCCCAACCACAGGCACAGGCGCTGCCCATGGGAGGGGACAGGGCACGTGGCGAGGAAGCCCGGACCCAGCTTGTGGCCACATTTTTTACCTAAACTCCCACCCCTTCGGAGTGCACACAGGCCTGGCACATACCAGGTGACAATCGATGATAACAAAGAGACAGTCAACTGTCACAACCCTACCACCCTGAGATAGTTGCCATGGAAGTGCCACATCGTCTGCATCCCTAGCTACTTAAACACAAGCTATCCTGTGTGACCAAAAGGCACACATATGACATATGACATGATATGGGCCATACACAAGTATTCCAAGGCGCAATGAGGCAGGGAGGGGGGAACAAAGGAACACAGAGAACGGTACTACTAGGCCAGGTGTCATTGAGATCGTGCAAGTGCAGGGGTAGGGGGAATGGGAAAAGTGCAAGGGGAAGGGTGGGGGGGAGTCCAGTACAGGGGAAGTAGCCCAAAAAAATAATACATAGGTCTCCTGGTGGCAACTACAAAGGTAAGTGCAGACAAGTGCTGGGAAGGGAGGGCTGTAGGGATAGAGAGACAGTACTGCAGTGCAGGGGTTGCCAGGGAGGCAGTGCAAGTGGAGAGTGGCTGGGCCAGGGACCGAGGTCGGTGAGAGTGGCCCAGTTGCAGCTCCTGTGCAGTTCCAGTGGAAAATTCTGCAAGGGAGAGGCAGTGAGTAAGCAGAAGCAAAGAGGAAGGTCTTGAGGTGCTTCCAGAACTGGAGATGGTTCCCCTCAAGCTCAAGTCAGGCCGAAGTCTGTTCCAGGGGGAGGGCCCTGCTGCGGAGAGAAATCTACCCCCAGCTAGTTGCTCTGAGAAGCGGATGACCCGGACATGCAAGGTGTGCATCACACACACCTGCAAAACAGGCCATGGCCAACACTGTCATGTCACTCAAACCCTCCCAAACATCAACATGACATGGCAAGCAATACCCATACACCAACGCAGTAACAATAAGGTACACATTGCCATGTCCTAAATGTACAGTGGCATCGGACACTGCTGCCTGACCCGGAATCAGATGAAATGACAGACCAACAAAATCTCCCACCCAAAATAAGTCATTTCCAAATGCATTACAACAGTCGTAGACGTAACATCACAATGAATGCCTGTCTACATGCACATTATGCATTGCAAAATCAACACTGCAGCTCATGTGTGCAGTGTCCTACTCCTGCATCACACTGCTCAGTGCACAGCACCGTGAACAGCCATTGTGTGTGATGCACACCCTGAGCATCACATCTAAGTGACAGACCACGTCAAACATCAAATTCGGCATGTACTCGATCCTTGATCCGTCACAGAACATGTGCTGCCGGGACACAGTGGGCACCAGAAGGCAAACAGTGTACACGTGGATATGCAAGGGTGGGAGTACATGTAGTGCATCAGAGTGCAAGTGTGTGGTTCTGCAAGGACATGCACTCCACATATGCATGTGCACTCAAGTGACCATCAGTGTTCCGTCCACATCACATGTGAACATCCACCATGTGTACACCCCAGCATGTCAAACCACAACTATCCCCTCGCACCTGAAAGGAAAACACAACACATGAACAGGCATTGATCAGCAGAACACAACATGTACATAGGATACCACCATTACTATGTCAGAGTTCCCAAAACACTGCAGGGCAAGGCAACTATCAACAACAACCCCCCCCCCCCCTCCCTCACAAATGACCATGACCCACTGAACAACTGCACCTGGGTCATGGAGCCTCCAAACCTCAATTCCACCTGGCCACAGGATCACCTTTACCCTTCGTCACCATCTCCCACCTTGTGTGTAAAAAGATGCCTGAACCCTCAGAATCCACACTCATTTCCAAAATCACAAAATCCAAGGCATAAAAACGAACCCGAACACCCTCCAGTAGATGACTTGACGTAGCAGTACCTCACAAAGGCCAAGTACTACCACAATGATGCAACAACCAAGGTAGCACAGCAAAACAATGTCACGACAGGATGTGAGACATGTGTGGTACATGACATAGGATGATGCACCATGAATGGATGTGTACTGTCACAGGTCCCCTGTACAGGCGCGGGAGTGTCACGAAACAACCACCCCCACCATGTCCCGGGTGCCTGCAAGGTCAAACTCACACAGGCCCCTGAGACCCTGGTGGGGAATGAGGTTCAGGGATATGCAGTCGGGACTGGTGTTGACACACTGGATGACTGGAATGAGTGGCAGGAGAGGGGAGGAGGAATGACACATGAAATGAGGGAATGCACGAAAATGTACAACCTGCATGAACACATACACAATCCAAACAAACTTGGACATCATTGTCATGGCCTTCTGTAGTCCAGGATCAGGAGTGGTACGAACCAACCACCCTCTCTAGGGTTTTGGCACCTGCAAGTTCGGGGCTTACACAGGCATCCGCAACCCCAGTGGGGAAAGAGGGTCAGGGAACGTTGCTTGGATAGGCACGGGAAGCAGGAACACCGGGTAGAGGGTACAGGTTTCAAAATTGCATAGGATCACGGGTGATTAGGGAGAAAAAAACATACCAAATTGAACCACACATACATCCATGCATCAGTACACTCCCTAGCAAGCCTATGCAGAGCAGTTCGTAAGAAAAACAACAAGACACTTAGCTCTGGTTTTGAGTGCTGGCCTCCTGCCTGCGCACTCTCAGGTCCGGTTACAGGAGCACTGCAATGCTGCAAAGAGAGCCACAGTCAACAAGCTGTACGTGCCAATTACACAAAAACACAACACCAAACATGCCCCATAGCAACAAACTACTCTACAAACAGACAATCTGTGGTCGATGCTTCGTACCCATATATAACATGACCCCTGTGACGGGTCATACACAGTCAATGCAGTAAGTCAGCCACTGGTGGGTGCGTGGCAAATGGAACACCAATGTGTCACAATTCACACAACATGCAATGTTCCCTGGGTAAGCAGACAGACCCATATAGCAAGCCATGACTACAGAGCAAGTTGCGTACCACCATGACCGAAACAAAGTTGGCAGTGCATTTATCATGTAGTACGTGGAAAAGACATGCACTGCACCCGAGTATGTCCCTTGCTGTATGTCCCTGTGAGCTGCCCCTTTCCATGTCTCGGAAGGCTACATGGTTGATACAAGTGCCTCAATGGACCTTGGTGTACCGGAGGGTATGTGCCACTGCCCCTGCATGTGTCCCAGACAACCCTACTATCAACAGCAATCAGTCCACAAACACATCTGAGCTGCATTGTGTGCTTCAACACCAATATTCGTCTAAGCTCACCCTCAGTGCTGTGACTAAGCCTGCATGTGCAACTCGCCTGGTGCAAGCTTTGCTGTGTCGTGGCCCCCCTGTGATGCTCACCTTGCCTGGAGTTCCTTGGAACATGTCAGCAGTTCTAGGATGTGGGTCTGCAATCACTGTGCCTCTGCTTGTGCACACATGTGCATGTGGGCACCAACAAACGGGTCCAGAATTCCGTCGTCCAATGGGCCATGTCTGCTGGCAAAGGTGCTCTGGAGGCTCATCCCCCTGCAGAAAGGACATGAAACACATGATTAATGCTTCAAAGTCATCTGTGTGTGTCTCATCAGGCATCTCATTACTTGACCATGTCAGAGAGTCACATCACAAATCACACCATCAGTCCGTCTTTCACCTCCAAAGTGTGGAACACTATCTACCGCATGAATTGCAACAAGCACATGTACAGGAAAGATATGAAACATACTACACAATGCATAGCAATCAATGTCCACATTAATCATGACACACCCCATCTAGCAAAAGCTGAACAGTGGACAATGACACCCCACTAGGGGTGTCAACACAAGTCACACAGCACCAGACATGCCACAGATATTACAGTCCAAAGCCCTTGTGTAAAATGCTGTAACACCGAACCATCCTTGCGAACCCATGGATAAGGGACGCAGGAGTGGCATATGTGAGTCAAGGACCCCAAGCAGCAAACACATACACAAGACAACCATGAAGAGCCCAGCTGGAACAGACAGTGGATGCCTTCAAAAGCCACAAAGCACTGCACCGTCACATGAAAGCACAATAGACTAGCAATTTTAAACTAACTCAACTATTAACTAATTACACTAACTATGGAAAACCTACATTATCTATTTAAACTAACTATCAAACAGAAACTTAACTAACTAAACTAAAAGAAAAATCAAAAATGGCCACATACGTCCCGGGGGGGAGGGGAGGCACCCAGGAGGGGGGAGGTACAGGGTGCTGCTCAACATCCACATGCGATGACGCTGAGCCAAAAAAAAATCCTCTGTGGGCTCAACGCCTGCACAGCACGACCTATGTGGGAGATAGATGGTCGTCCGAGTCTGGCTCATCCTGGAAAGGAGGACGTGGCACAGTAGCCTGGCCACGCCTAGCTGCAGCTTGCCCCTCGTCGGCAGCAAGTCTGCCGGACGGGTGAGCCTGGTTCTGTGTGGCGATGTGACGTAGGTCTGCATGCAGAACCTCACGTGATACACGTGCTTCCTCTTGCAAGGTAGCACGTGTAACACGGAGTTCCTCCTGCAAGGCCTGGCTGGACAACCGCTGCACCTCCCAGCAAGCCTGTAGCTCAGCCGAGATGGTACGCTCAAGCTGTGCAAACCTCTCCTCTGCCTGCTGCCTCTGGGACATCATAAGGACACCCAGAGTGGATCTGAGGGAAGCATACTCCTCCCTCAGGGCATCCATGTGCGCCTCTGCGTGAGCAGCAATTGCTTGACGCAGAGACGACATTTCAGCCTGGCGTGCCCTGTCTGAGGCCGCCATGCCCAGCCTGAGCGAGCGGGCCGTGGACCGTGCCGCCTGCTGCTGGAGAAGCACCTGCCTAGCAGGGGGGAGCACAGATCGGGCCACACGCTCCATGCTCTCAGCGATGTTCTCCATTGCTGCCCCCTGCCGTTCGGAATTGGCAGTCATGTCTTGCTCCCACTCAGTATACAGCGGTTGCGCGCGGCGACCGCATTGCCGGGCTTGACCCCTGCGAGACCCAAGGACCGGGGGTCCTCGCTGTGTTGGCACTGCCTGCGGCTGCACGACTACATGCCCCCGTCGACGTGATGTCTCAGGCACATCAGTGACTGGTGTGGAGGGTGACCCTGTGTCCCGATCCACCACGGGCGGAGGAACCAAGACTGTCTGATCCCTCAGTGCAGGTGTCACAGACAGAGGAGTGTCCACATCAGAATCACTCACCCCTGACACATGGACTTGATGCTCATCCAACTCAACATGGACGTCAGAGTCGTCATCAAGGCTGGACTCATAGGTAGCCAGAGACAAGATGGACTGCAGCACTTGGGGGTTTTCGTGGCCTAAAACCCCACGACCCCCACTAGTGCCGGGTTGATGTGGTGTTACCAACACCATCCTCCGCCTCCATTGCATCATCACCTGAAAAATAGAGAGAAAAAGGTCAATACACATGTCAGAAGCACACGACACACACACACACCGACAGCAAAGGCATCCGGCAGACATGTGACAAACAACATATGACCTGGCATGCATGCTGGGTCTACTTTGAATAGCTTCTGTGATCAGACCTGTTGAAAGGTGGCAGTTTCCATGGAAGTGGGTCTATGCAGTGCAGAAAATGTGTATGCCACTCACTACCTACATGTACAAGCACTACATGGTGTGTGCCAGGAAATGTGAAGGCAGTGCAATGTCAAATTCAGACATCACGTGCATTGTGCATTCAATGTGTACCATGTCTAGAAGCCAAGCACCCCTCCACCCCAGTACCAAAGCAGGGATGCCTAGCATGGTATCAAAAGGCTGACCATACACCTGTGTATTGACAGGCAGTGTTGACTGGCATCAACAGCTTAATGTGATTCAAATTACAACACTGCAAATGATGCTGGGACAGTGGGCAGGTCACATGATAGAAACTCCGGAGGCCGCCCACGTGTGAAGAAGACACAAGAGTTGGACAGAGTCATTGGCCATTGAACAGGCTGAGGCCTGTGAGCCACACAGATTGTCAGGGCCTAAACATGTGTGCAACGCAGCACTGAGCCACAGTTGACATGGGGAGGCCGATGAGATGGCAGGCAATGTATGTAACCAATGCACATGGAGCATGAATGGGCACTCATGTCCCTGCGGGACATCTGACCCATGCACAGTACAAGTGAGATACCCTGCATCGAGTACTAAGGCTGTACCACACGGCATATGTCTGGCAGTTTCTACGCTGGAAGTTAGCATCTACACAGGACACATGAACAAGAAACTACACATTGGCAAGATTGGAGCAGACCAGGGCAAAGGTGGAACTGGAGTGCGGAGTGGCGGAGGAGGGGCAAGGGAGCATGCCCACATGGAGTCCCGCATGCAGGCAGAGGAGACATGCATGACGGTAGCATTGCATTACTTACACATCAGAACCATGTGCACGTCACATGTAGCAGCAATCATGCACAACACATCCCACAAGTGAAACACACACGTCCTCAACAAACACGCATCAACACTCACTGGACTGGGCATCAAAGTCCAGCATCTCTCCCACTCCTTCGACCAATTCAGGTGGTATGAACTCCGCAACGAGAGCCTCATGCGGAGTGAGTTCTTCCTCCTCTGGTGCAGGCCCACCGCCAGTCACCAGAGTCAAGTTGTAATTTGAGGCACGCTTGGCCTTAGTGCTGCGCTTGATGTCATTCCAACGCTTTTTGCACTCCTGCGCCGTGCGCACCTCATGGCCGAATGAACTGACATGTTCCGCAACATGCTTCCAGTGGGTGTCACGTTGGGCAGCCGTAGTCTGACTATTGGCACCCACTAGCATGTCACGGCTGTGGCCCCGCACGTAGTCCACGAGGAAGTCCAGTTCCTGCTTACAGAAAGGCTTCTTCCTCGACGTGCAGGAGGTCGTGGCTGTGTGTGGGGTCCCAGCCTGTGCTGCAGGTGCAACCTTCCTCCTCTTGGACTGTGGCGCAGACCCTGGCTGGCTAATGCCGCCCTGACCAGTATGGCCAGTGGGTTCGGTGGATTGAGCCAAGGGAGTGGCAGGTGGAGGGATGACCAAAGGCCTGACTTGTGTCAGTGGCAGCTGGGTGCCCACTAGTGGACCCTGCGCAGCAACATCAGCTGTGGCAGGGTCATTGACCGCAACGGTCTTGGTTGGCAGACTCACAACCGGGGTGCTGTTGGGTGCATCTGCCCCTGCACTTGCCAACACCCGGCTGTTCGGGGCAGCAGATGACATGACTGCCCCAGGGACACGTGTCTTGGTCTGAGCAGCCCGGCCTGCCCCTATGGTTTCCCCCCTGGCCTGTTGGAGATCTACCAAGGGCTCTTTAAGTGCCAACGCAGCCTGTGCTGGCAGACCCTGAGCATGGGTGGCGGTGTCCACAGCTGCACCTGCAGCTACCACTACCCTTGGGCCCGTGGCAGTCGATGGAACGGACTGCCGGGTCATATGGGTGCCAGTGCCAGATGCAGGAGCTGCATCCCCCGGAACCACAGGGGTTGGTGGCATGGCTGCACCGACACATGGCACAACATTGTGCTCAAGTGGAGCACCCCTGCCTCTTCCCCCTCTGTGGCTGCCTTGGACACCCTGGAGTCCCTCTACTCCCTGGTCACCACGGCCAAGTCCCCGACCACGTCCGTCACGAGGAGTACGCCCAGCTGAGGCGCCCCTCACCTTTGGTGGCCTCCCAACCATGGCACAGATGTAGTAGTGCTGGCACAGATGGAGTGGTGCCAATGGGAGGTGTACACCACAATTGACCTGGAAAATTGGGGTGAAGGGGTTGGGAAGCAAGATGTTAACAGCCCCCCTGCATCTGCAAGGCTGTATGTGACCCCGGTGATGTGGTGACGGGTCACACAACGCTCAGGCACCCCAAAACTGCAGTAAAACTGTGCACGCAACCCTGCAGCCTACGTGCGTGGATTCAACCTCCCGCAGTACGCGGTGGCACCCAGTAACACGAATAACGCGTACGCGTGGGACACGCAGGCTACTATGACATCGAAAATGGGTGCGATACACAGGGGCACCCGCAGTGGGAAAAAGAGCTTGTGCGACTCACCGTCTGACTAGCGCGATGCAGAAAAACACACGTAGCCAATACCCCCGCCAAAAGAAGAGATACGTCCTTGATAGCTGTGAAGTTGTGATGGCGCGCGAAACAACAGGAAGCAGCAACACACGTCGGTCTCCACGAAAGGCACGTACAGCGAACTGCTGGGCCCGCTCACCTTTAACCCGTGCTGAGGGAAACGCATGCGCGCGTCACGTCACTTGCACGCATGGACCCTTTCCTCGTATTACACGCGGACGTGCAGTTTTCCACGCGCGCTTACGCGCATGGGCCCTTTCCTCGTATTACACGCGGACGTGCAGTTTTTCACACGCACTGAAATGCCCATGCATATCTGTACGCGTCACGTCACAGGGGCGCTTGTGCTTGAGGGGCCTTCTGTCCAATGAAAATGCGTATGCATGCAGACGCGCTTACGCGCTAAGGGCCTTTCCTCGAATTACACGCTGACGTGCAGATTTTTCACGTGCCAAATCACTCCGTATCAAGCTGGCCACGCGTAAGCACACGGAAGACCACGCTCCTGCCCAGAAGGCTGAACTACTGCCCACCAGAGCCCCAAGCACGCTCCCACCTGCCATCTGCTGCTGCCTTACTGCCTGCTGTCCACGTGCCCTGCCATTTGCTGCCTGCACATCAGCCAGGGGTGCTGTTGCTGTGACCACCCCTGCTGGAACCGAAGACTCCCGACTGGGATTCCATCGCTCCACAGCCCAGCCCCAGGACCCAGTTGCCCACCCACTCCTGCCTCTGGGGTTGTCATGTCAGGGCAAACACCATCTGGGACCACTGACAACCCCCGGCCAGAGAGGCAGAGGGGCACCAGCTTCAGTGCCACCGAAGTTGGTGTCCTGGTGGAGCAAATCCTGGGGCAGTATGATGCCCTCTTTGGAAGTTCCCGCGCCGACAAGGAAGGACGGACTCGGATCTGGACTGACATCGTGACTGCCATCAACGCGGAGGGGGTGCCAGTCCGCGGCTTACAACATGTCAAGAAGCGCTGGGAGGACTTCAGGTCCAGGACCCTGAACAAGGCCCGGCGCCTCTTGAAGGCAGCGGATGCCAAGGGGCGCCGGGGCCACTTGTCGGAAGAACAGATGAGGGTCCTGGAACGCATATCCCCAGCGCTCCACGTCCAGGTCCTTGGGAAGCAGACCCGTCTGGAGTCGAGCGGTGAGTGTACATGCATCCTGATTGTGAGCAGTGCGTGTGGTGATCATTCAGTAGTGTGCAGGTTGCACATCTGTTTGTATGGGGTCGAGTATGGGTGGGGGTGTACAGGGCCGTGGGGCTGACACATGCGAGGACTGTAATGTGTGAGACATGGATGGTGCTTGTGTGTGTAGGCCTGCATGCCAAATGCAGTTGTGTGGGCACACATGTTTGAATGAATGTGTATGTAAGTAGACATGTCCGTGATGTCACACATGTATGTTGTTTTTGGCTGCATGTATCAGCACTGTGTACATGTGCATGTGTGTGTATTTGACAAGGGTGCAACAGTGATGCAACATGGATGCATGTGACAGCGGTATGTGGAAGCCTGATTGGCAGATGTGACATGGATGCCCGTCTGAACACTGCGACACTTGGCAGAGGTGTACACATGCATGCAAGTGTGGTGGTGTGTGTACATGTGTGGTGCACTTCCTGTGTTGCATGTGATGTCTGGCTCACCTTTGGCTGCTCATGCTATTGAATGTGTATGGATGGTGGTGGCAGTTGCGATATGGCTGTGGTATGGCTCATGTGTGCGAGTTGTAATGACATGTGTGTTGGGGATTGTGATGACATGTCTGAGGTTTGCCTATGCCATTGTACAGTGCCCTGATGCCTGTGTTTTGTTTCTCCCTGTCTGCAGTGTCAACTGATGAAGAGGGCGGAGAAGGTGCTGTGGAGCACAGCGGCGGGGATCCCACCGCCAGCCGGAGACGCAAGGCCCGGCTCCCCTCCCATGTTGTCATCTCGTCGGGGAGTGAGGAGTCTGGTGCCGCGTCCCAGGCCGCAGCAGCCGGGGGGAGGTCCAAGAGGCGGAGGTTGGAGTTGGACTCCTCGGCAGCAGAAGGGGCAGCTGGGACCCCACGGGGCCCAACAGGGGAAGATGGCACGGAGTCATCCAGATTGGTGGGGGGTTTGGTGGAGGAGGAGGCCGTGCAAGCACCAGAGATGGGGTCTGGAGGTGGGGATTCCACTGGTGCTAGTGGTGCAGTGCAGAACCAGGGACAGGAGGCAGCACAGGCCGCCGCGGAGGTGCCTGTGTGCAATCCTGTCCCTGATCCTGTCCCTGCATCATCTTGCACCAGCAGGGATGCCTAAGTCCAGACCCGTTTTCAGGCAGGGGATGAGCTCACGTCAACTGGCCTTCCTCTGCCTGCGGACGTGGCTATCCACGTCCGGGTTGAGCCTGTCCTGGCTGGTGTGGCGTTGCGTCAACGGGCCATGCGAGGTGACCTACAGTCTTTTCATGAAGAGACTGCACGTCATCTCGAATGGCTCGTTGACCACGTCAGCCTGCTGGGACAGGTCACCCAGGCCGGATTCGTCCGTCTGATGGGGCTTGCTACGACCCCCTCCTCAACTGGACCCCCTACGCGCCAGTCGTCCTATGTGCCATCTTCCCACCCATCAGTCACCTGGGTGCCCTGTGGAGCTGCCTCTGATGGTGCGGCCAGGCTGGTGGAGGAGGCATCCCTGCCACAGTCGGGAGTCGGATGTCCAGCAGGGGTGGCCGCATCTACGACTGCACCCCAGCCGGCAGAGGATGTGCAGGGAGCAGGAGGCAGTGCAAGGGCAGAGGCACAGCAGCAGCAGCAACGTGGTGGGAGCCATGAAGTCTCGGGGCCTTCAACATCGGAGGGGCAGGCATCGGCCGGAGGGCAGGAGGACCCAGGACATAGAGTGTCTTCCGTGTGGCAGCGGTTGGGCCACGCCATAGATGCGAAGCGGCAGCGGGCGGAAGAGGCACGGCTCACAATGGTCAGGGCGGAGAACTCCATGCGGAGGGCCCTGAGGCGGGCCGAGTGCCTCGAGGCAATCCGCAGGGGTTTGGAGATGGAGACGTCGATGGCCCTGCGGACCCTCGGGGCCATGGAGGAGGACCGCCTCCGGGACATTGAGGAGGAGTTCGATGATGCCCTGGCCCGGGACATCCACAAGTGAGCCGTGAAACTAGCCCGCTGCCCTTGTACATAGTTATGTAGGTAGTGTTAGGTTTCATTTTTGTTTTTATTTTATTTGGACCTTTCGGACATTGGCCACATATAGTTTATTTTATTAGTTAGTGTAGTTAGATAGGTTTCCTTTATTTTGTTGGGATAATGGACCCTGGCTTGTTCCCATGTACATAGTTCACAGTTGGATTGTATTTTTTTTCACTTTTTAACCGAGGAGCAATGGCTTTCTTTTTTATTTCCCATTGGATTTTGTTTTGTGGACATTGACTTTGGACAACATTACTTTGGAATTTTATTTTTGGTTTTGCTTTTTTTCACGGACATGCTTCTTTTCATTTTTGTACATTCACATTTCTGTTTCTTCATTTTTTATTCTATTTATGTTTCCTTTAATACATATTTTATTTGGTGAACTTCAATGTGTGGTATCTCATTGGTTTCATGCATTTCATGATATGTGTTTTGAGATTCACTGACACCCATTGGGTGTATGTGAGGGAAATGTGTTTGTTTTGGAACTTGCAATTGGTGTTCTGTGATGTAATTGCAAATTATGAGTGGGTGGATGCAATACTCGGGTGGGTGTTTTGCATTTGGAGGCTAACCATAGGGACCAGGGATCTAGATTGGGATGACATGTTGGCTGGGGAACATGAGTTGCACATGGGTGGGGGCCTGCTGGCAGGTGCCCCACAGTGCTGGGTGGTGGGGAACATGAGTTGGACATGGGTGGGGGCCTGCTGGCAGGTGCCCCACAGTGCTGGAGGGTGGGGGTGGTGGGGAACATGAGTTGGACATGGGTGGGGGCCTGCTGGCAGGTGCCCCACAGTGCTGGGGGGTGGGTGGGGTGGGAGACATGAGTTGGACATGGGTGGGGGCCTGCTGGCAGGTGCCCCACAGTGCTGGGGGTGGGGGTGGTGGGGAACATGAGTTGGACATGGGTGGGGGCCTGCTGGCAGGTGCCCCACAGTGCTGGGGGGTGGGGTTGCTGGGAGACATGGGTGGGGGCCTGGTGGAGGCTGCCCCTGCACTGCTGGGGGGTGGGGGTGGTGGGAGACATGGGTGGGGGCCTAGTGGTGGGTGCCCCTGCACTGCTGGTGGGTGGGGGTGGTGGGGAACATGAGTTGGACATGGGTGGGGGCCTGTGGCAGGTGCCCCACAGTGCTGGGGGGTGGGGGTGGTGGGGAACATGAGTTGGACATGGGTGGGGGACTGCTGGCAGATGCCCCACAGTGCTGGGGGGTGGGGTGCTGGGAGACATGGGTGCGGGCCTGGTGGAGGCTGCCCCTGGTGACTGGGGGGGTGGGGGTGGTGGGAGACATGGGTGGGGGCCTGGTGGAGGCTGCCCCTGGTGGCTGGGGGGTGGGGGTGCTGGGAGACATTGGTGGGGGCCTGGTGGAGGCTGCCCCTGGTGACTGGGGGGGTGGGCGTGGTGGGAGACATGGGTGGGGGCCTGGTGGAGGCTGCCCCTGATGGCTGGGGGGTGGGGGTGGTGGGAGACATGGGTGGGGCCTGCTGGCAGGTGCCCCACAGTGCTGGGGGGTGGGGGTGGTGGGAGACATGGGTGGGGGCCTGGTGGAGGCTGCCCCTGGTGGCTGGGGGTGGTGTGAGACATGGGTGGGGGCCTCGTGGAGGCTGCCCCTGCACTGCTGGGGGGTGGGGGTGGTGGCAGACATGGGTGGGGGCCTGGTGGAGGCTGTCCCTGGTGACTGGGGGGGTGGGGGTGGTGGGAGACATGGGTGGGGGCCTGGTGGAGGCTGCCCCTGGTGGCTGGGGGGTGGGGGTGCTGGGAGACATGGGTGAGGGCCTGGTGGAGGCTGCCCCTGGTGACTGGGGGGGTGGGGGTGGTGGGAGATATGGGTGGGGGCCTGGTGGTGGGTGCCCCTGCACTGCTGGGGGGTGGGGGTGCTGGGAGACATGGGTGGGGGCCTGGTGGAGGCTGCCCCTGGTGGCTGGGGGGTGGGGGTGGTGGGAGACATGGGTGGGGCCTGCTGGCAGGTGCCCCACAGTGCTGGGGGGTGGGGGTGGTGGGGAACATGAGTTGGACATGGGTGGGGGCCTGCTGGCAGGTGCCCCACAGTGCTGGGGGGTGGGGGTGGTGGGGAACATGAGTTTGACATGGGTGGGGGCCTGCTGGCAGGTGTCCCACAGTGCTGGGGAGTGGGGGTGCTGGGAGACATGGGTGGGGGCCTGGTGGAGGCTGCTCCTGCACTGCTGAGGGGTGGGGCTGGTGGGAGACATGGGTGGGGGCCTGGTGGAGGCTGCCCCTGGTGACTGGGGGGGTGTGGGTGGTGGGAGACATGGGTGGGGGCCTGGTGGAGGCTGCCCCTGGTGGCTGGGGGGTGGGGGTGCTGGGAGACATGGGTGGGGGTCTGGTGGTGGGTGCCCCACAGTGCTGGGGGGTGTGGGTGGTGGGAGACATGAGTTGGAAATGGGTGGGGGCCTGCTGGCAGGTGCCCCACAGTGCTGGGGGGTGGGGTGGTGGGGAACATGAGTTGGACATGGGTGGGGGCCTGCTGGCAGGTGCCCCACAGTGCTGGGGGGTGGGGGTGGTGGGAGACATGAGTTGGACATGGGTGGGGGCCTGCTGGCAGGTGCCCCACAGTGCTGGGGGGTGGGGGTGCTGGGAGACATGGGTGGGGGCCTGGTGGAGGCTGCCCCTGCACTGCTGGGGGGTGGGGGTGCTGGGAGACATGGTGGGGGCCTGGTGGTGGGTGCCCCTGGTGGCTGGGCGTGCAGGGGGACATGCGTTGGTGGGCAGTAGTGCAAGCTGACATGTGGGTTGGCTGGTGGGCATGGCCATGGTGGATGGGGTGCCTGCAGGACATGTGCTGGGTAGGCCCCTGTGGTGTGAGCCACCTGCAGGGGCCGTGGAGGGTGTAGAGGGAACACCTGGGAGGACCCACACGTGCAATTCACGTGTGCTGCTCCCGGCGCACCCCTGTAATACACGTACCCTGATGAGATCGCGTGTGGAACTTCCCGCGCATCCCTGGAATACACGTACCCCGCTCAATCGCGTGTGTAACTTCCCGCGCACCCCCGAAATACACGTACCCCGCTCAATCGCGTGTGTAACTTCCCGCGCGCCCCCGAAATACACGTACCCCGCTCAATCGCGTGTGTGACTTCCCGCGCACACCCGAAATACACGTACCCCGCTCAATCGCGTGTGTAACTTCCCGCGCGCCCCCGAAATACACGTACCCCGCTCAATCGCGTGTGTAACTTCCCGCGCGCCCCCGAAATACACGTACCCCGCTCAATCGCGTGTGTAACTTCCCGCGCGCCCCCGAAATACACGTGCCCCGCTCAATCGCGTGTGTAACTTCCCGCACTCCCCCGAAATACATGTACCCCGCTCAATCGCGTGTGTAACTTCCCGCGCACCCCCGAAATACACGTACCCCGCGCAATCGCGTGTGTAACTTCCCGCGCGCCCCCGAAATACACGTACCCCGCTCGCACAGGCACAATTGCTGTATGTTGCCACTTTTGTGATGCGCTGGGACTCTACCGCCTGCCTTCATGTGGCGGACGTGTTTCAGCTTGTGCGTGTCTTTGGCTGTGCGTGGCTTTGCCCTATTCGATTCCATGAATACATGTGGTTCGAGTGCGTGTGGGCGTTCTGTCTGCTTCCCTGCAGTACATCCCCAGTTACGCCCTTATTTTTCGCGCGTTGTTCCCCATTCCGCGCGTTACGCCCCGTGTCCCGCCCACTTTCTGGTGTATGCTCCGAGGTTGTGCGCTTTCACTCTGCGCGTCGCGCACGCCTTTGGGGATGTTGCAGTGACTTGTGCGCCATGTGCGCCGAGGTGTACACACGCAGGGACTTCCATGAATCGCACGCGTGCGCGTGCGCCTGTTTTTTTCCGCTTGCGCCTGCTTGCGCCTGCTTGCGCCTGCTTGCGCGAAGGTTTTCGGCTCAAGTTTGTTCCATGAATCGGCCCCTTAGTCTATTTCCCTCTTGTCCCTTGTTCAAAGTAGACAAGAAGATGGATTAGACTTTGCAAAGCCAGTGCCTTTACAAGGATTGTGTGTATGTGAGTTCACTATGGATGTTTTGAGCACATTGCAAAGACAAACTGCATTCTGTAATTTTTTTCAGAAACATTTGAAACTGTTCCAACGAATGTGAAAAAATATCAGTAGTATAACTAATTGTCTAGTTTTTTAAAGTGCTTTTTCATTTTAACTTTTTTCCATGCTCTCCAAGTTTCCAAATATGATGCCACTGTTTCAATGGGAGACATAGCAATATTTCCCTGTTTCAAAAAATCCAACAAAGGTGCACATTTGCTTTGATAATAATGACCCCTGCCCTGCTGTAGTGTAGGGATGTGTGGTGGTTTATAAACTCCTGCTCTGCCTGACACTACTGCAAGAACAGCAGTGATCAAAATCATAAAGGTGAAATAGGCACAACATGAATGGTATACGTTCTTTGCCTTGTAAGATAGCATGGGGAGACAGCAGCTATACCCTTCTGGAGGGTATGAACGGGAATGGAAACATTCCAAACAACAATAGTATGGCAAGTAAGAAAATAAAAGCAATGTCCGATCCAGGTTCTATAATAATGCGACTTTTCTAATCTAAAGGAACATCAAGCTAATAAAAACACTCAAATGCAGCCCCAGTGATGGGATATTGTGGGTTTTGTGCACTTTCTGGTGCATTGGGTCGGTTTGAGTTGGCAAGCTGGCTCGACTGGATTCATCAAAGCTATGCAGTTTCACAAGCATCATGCAACCAGCTGCTCAGGGCTCAATCGAGATTGGGCAGGCAGGTGATTTAGAGTTATTACAGTTCGAAGGCTCGAACAGTGTTCAGTGTGAGCGTCAAAAGCAGGGCTCAAGTCGAGGGTACACGCGGGTGGACGGCGTCCACCCATTATTTTCAGAGGGTGGACGCCGTCCCCCCTGGGTATTTTAGAGGCCTGGCCATGCGCATAATAATATAACTTACATTTCATTTTTTAAATCTTCCATCCCCGGATTGGAACCATGGTCGCAAGGTTAACAGGCTGCAGTCTTCACCATTGCACCAAATATGCAGTGCTCAAGAACAGGCAGGCAAACACAGTGTTAAAAGCAGACAGGCCAGACCTGGATCCGCGTAACAGAAATACTTTAATTTCATTGGCTGTTTACCAGCCAATGAAATGTGTCAATCACTGAGTGTGGGTGGGTGCAGTGGCTCACGAGAGCCAGAAAGGAGAAAAGTGGACCTGTGCATGCGTGTGGCCTTCCTTGCCTGCTGCCTGGTAAGCAAACATCCCATTCCTTAGTTTCTCTCATACTTCACATTTTGTTAGTAAAACGTGTGTTTTTTTAACTGTTTTGTCCCCCCTGCATGGAGGGGACCGAGAGTCAGGTGGGCTACTAGGCCCCGGTCTTCCAGGGAGAGGCTGGGGCCTACGAGCTTCAAGTTCAACTTAAAAGCTTCAGGCTACGGTCGCCAGTGCGGGCTCGATTGAGGATTGGAGACATCACTGCTATAGAGAGGGGAGATGATAGCATGGGACATGCCAGTTCAAGAGAGGGGTGATAGCATTGAAGGAGAGAGGGTGACATGGGAAGGACCACTGCAGGGCAGTGAAGGAGAAGATATTTCATCAGGGGAGTGGGGTACATGGCAGATAACCCTGTAGTAGTGATTTCAGTTTAACTGATTCATTAGTAAAGCACCTTTACATAAGGAACCACCCCGGAGAACCTGCGTCTAGGCGCAGATCTATTATAAGCATCAAACAGATAAGAAGATACAGCATATCAAACAACCAGCCAAATTATAAGAGACAGGTTTGAATTTGTTCTGAAATACTTCCAAAGAACTCACTACGCAAATTTCCATAGCCCGTTGATTCCACCGTTTGGAATTGCCACAGAAAAACATCTGGATTTCACAAACTACATCTATTTTCTGATCTAAGGCTTGTAGTTGACTTGTCCCATGTTAAGAGGGAATACATGTAAGATTTAGTTAACTCATGCTTGCATTTCAAAACGAAGCATAATATCTTAAAGTTAATGGAGTTCTTGACGATAGGGGGAGATAGAACAGAACTTGGGAAGGTGAAAAATAAGACAGACTGCTCAATTTTGCACCAGCTCATCAGTTAATCCTACATACAGCACGTTGTCATTTGTTTATTTATTGTATTTATTCAATTGTTTGTTTAAAACGCGCTTAATTCCAGAGTAAGCACGGATCCGGGATTAGAAAGTCTGCTGCTCTTTGCCCATTGCCCCTGTTCTATCCTCTGTTCACAATCCAGGTAGCAGTTTACAACCCAACCTCTGAGACGTACTCAGGGATGACTGGCCCACTGGGAACTCGAGAGATTTCTCGGTAGGCCTCTGCATCCTGTGCCTCTTTTGTGTGGTATTTCTACATTTTACCATAGAAAAAGGGTTGGGCATGATGAAAAAATGTAATATGGGGCACTTTAAAATTATTTCCAGGGCCTCTTTTGGTTCCCAGCCCAGTTCACCCCTGGCTATGGCCGGCCATCAATTGTCACACGCCCTTCCATGGACTCCATTTTGCGGAGGAAAGCAACGTCTCCAAGCACAGGCCACTGAGGCATGGGCCGGGGCTTGCATAGCAAAGTGAAAAGGAAACATTGAATTCAATTAACGCGCAAGTAAATGAAATGGGAGGATGATAATGAAATTGCAGTGATGTGATATATTCAATGGTTCGCGCCAAGGGTTACAGAATCATGTTCAGCCTGGGGTTGCTGTTGTCTAGGGTCATCTAACAAAACTCATAGGGTTTGTAAGCAACCGTTACTACTGAGCCCAGAGGTGTACAATAGCAATCCACTTCATGGATTTGCTGCAGGAAAAATGCAGCTGTCATGCTTAACTTCCACAGATCTTGCAAGGACTGTGCTTTAGCTTCTACATTTCCCTAAGGTACTAAATGAGTGCCAAAGCCCCGCGACATTAGAACATTGGCCCCCCTCAACCTTTAAAATGATATTGACTTCTTTATGGAGGGTGCAGCTAATGTTTCAGACTTGAAAATAGGGTGGGCATGGTACAGAAAGCCGTGCAGCCGGAACAGGGTACCGGCAGTGTACAGAAGCCCACTCCCTAGATCGTAAGTTTCTAAAAGGCCACTTAATTGCAGGGCAAAAGAGCTCAACTTGAGGCTCTGCCATATAATCCAAGGGTGCCCTAACCAAGAAAACTGTACAAAATTCACCCAAACTAGCCTCCTCTCCCCCTTAAACAATTCAACCTTTCCTCCATGACTTCTCACCCCCTACCGCCCTCCCCAAAGTCCCCTTTAACGTCTTGCTGACCAATAAGATCTCCTGTGGGGCAGAAAAGGTTCCTGTTCAGAAACCATGAAGCTATGAGGCCAATTCACAAAATGGCCTCCTGGACATACCCTGCCTACTTGAAGTTTTTTTTTAATGCAGCATGTGTACTGTGTGCTTTTATTCCTCGAGATTCTGGTACGTACATTGCTGGGACTCATGCTCCATGCCTGTGAATCTAGAAAGAGGTGAGCAGTGTGACCGAACTAGCCCGTAGGTAAGCAGAGTCTGGGGTGTGTAAGACAAGGCCCCCGCTGCCTGGGGGTGAGGCTAAACATGTGGCTGCAAAACCACAGGAGTGAGCGGAGTAAAGTTTGGGACTCACCGCCACTGTGAGGGGAGGGGTTGCAGCTTCCACCCTACCCGTACTGCCAACCTATACCATTGGGATGCTTCCACTAAAGCAGCAGGAGACTGCCCCCTGGGGGCACAGCTGCACTTGTTGATATGCAGCTGACAGACCGAGGCACTCCGCCCGCAACATGTATACAGCGTGTGTGATTATGCCTTTGCATTCCTTCATTCGTACAGACCTTTATGTGTATGCAAAACCCTCATTTTAATTGTCTATTTAAACAGTGGGGTACAACATTAATTTATTGTCTCTAATCACTCCTTTCCTGGGCAAACACCTGGAAAAGCTGGCTATCTCCTAGCTTAATCCTCACACTGAATCTGTTGGTTGTCTCCATGACCAGTCTGGCTTCAGAGCAGCCATAAGAACGGAAACTGCTCTACTGAACATCCATGAAGACCTGCTCTCAAACCTTGATTCTAATCCCCCCTCTGTCCTCATCTTACTCAGTCTCTCTTCTGGTTTTGACACGGTCAACTATGCCATCCTGCTCAATCGCCTCTGTGATAACTTGGGTATCACCATTCAGGCCCTGGTCTGGCTGACCTCGTACCTCTCTGATTGACCCTGGGTCCTTCCTTTTTCTCTATCTCACTCTCTTCCTGTGGTTTTCCTCAGGGGTCTGACCTCTATGCACGGCTGTTCAACCAATATGTGGCACCTCTCAACCACCGCATTGCCGCTCTCTGCTCCAACTTTCAGTGCTATACGGATGACACTCAGCTTGTTTTCAGGCTCCCCTCTGCCACCTCTTCCTCTTCTTGGACTGTCTGTCTGCTATCCAAGAGTGGTGTGCCAACGATCTCTGCCTTAATAACAGTAAGATGGAGATTCTCCTCATCGGCAACACCTGCACCCTGCTTTCCTGTCACTCTGGCAGGCCTCCCTTGGCCCTCTTCCTGCTCCCACCTTTGAGGCTAAGAACCTCTTCGACTCCACCTTCTCCTTTTCTCCTCACATCTCTGATGTCTCTAAGAAGTCAAACTACCAACTGCACCTCCTCAGAGGTATTCTTCCTATCCTTTCCTTCCCTCAGAAGCTCACTGTCTCTAGAGCTCTGGTTCTCTCTAGGCTGGACTACTGCAACATCCTCTTTCTGAATCAGCCTGCTTCTACTCTCCGCCCCCTGCAACTCATCCAAAACAGGACTGTGAGACTTGTCCTTGGCCTCAAGCCCAGGGATCGTGTCTCTCCAGCACTGCAATCTCTGCATTGGCTCCCAAGGGCTGCAAGAATGAGGTTCAAGACCCTCTGCATAGTCCACAAGGTCTTCTGGGGCCTGGGTCCTCAATACCTCCAACTGTCTCTTCGTAAATACCTTCCTACTCGAGCTCTTCGCTCCTCCACCTCCAACATCCTCGGGGTGAGTCGCTTCTCCAAGCAACGAGTTGGTGGTAGATCTTTTTTCGGCTGGGGCCTCCCTCTGCAACAGCCTCCCTGCCTCACTAAAACTTGGAGAACCATCTCTGGTTCCCAAAGCACCTCAAGACCTTCCTCTTTGCTTCTGCCATCTCTCTTCCTCTCCCCGGCTGATGTCCTGTCTGATACTGCACTTGTCATCTGGCTACCCTCTGATTTCGGGTCCAGGTCCCTGTCCTCCCATGCTCTAAAATATTATTGTTTTTGTGATGCATCTTAACAGGGTATTTGGTCAGTAACTCAATCAAATGGAGGCCCATGCGCATATCCCAGAAGACCTAGATGCCCCTGCCATGGACCATCTTCCTGCACAGCATGAGAGGGCCTGGTTGCGAGCCCAGCCAGGATATGACAAAGGTCAATAGAGAGTCCCATCAAGCATTGGCCCCACCAACACTTTGCCTCCCTTGCCCAGCGTGGAGGCGACATCAGCAGTAGTCAGTCGCAGAGGTAAAAACCATGGCACGCATTGGCCAATAAATATTGATAGAAGTAGCTACATACAGATAAATATTGCACTGACCTGTATAATTTTACAAAATCTTGGCCAGTCAAGCAATTCCTTTTTTTGCCTTTAACTTGCTAAAGTACTATTGTTTGCAATTTGTTGATGGGCAAATCAATAAAGGCATTGTTTCATAACCACGCTACAAACTCAACGTCCTAGATATTTTCATAGAAATTATTTTTTTGTTAATTTTCTTTCTGTTCATGACTGAAACTCCATACTGGAGCACCAAATGCTAGTACATTTAACTAAAACCAAGCTTATTTGATGTCTTTTCGAATTTGTGTAGCACAGTGCAAACATAAATCCAGTATTATGGATTTCTTTGCAAAAACCTCCAAGACACCAAGCTCCAGCTCAGACAGTCTTACTGAGCATAGTGCGTCCCATCAAGATGCTGCTGTGTCAAATTCAGGGAGGAGCATGTCCAGTGAAATCCATGTCCCAGTGAAATCCACAAACAGAAGCTGTATTGGTCACACATGATGAGGTTGCTGTTCTACAAAAGGACACTCTCTTGCTCGAGTGTTGGGACCTGAATCAATAGGCACAATTCAAGGAGAAGTATCCATGGCTAAGTGTAGAAAATGGTCTTCTTGGGTGCACAATATGCAGAGAAGTTAGACTACTTGGAGTGTCGGTGTCCCGAGATGTTAGCATTTCCAAGGAATGGGTCTCTGGGAATATAGCTCCATGTGGCACAACAAAGGCTAGCAAGCTGACTTTGTTACGCAAGAAAATGCATGAGCACAGGGTATCTGAAAAACACATCAAGGCATGTACAATCCAAGCTGAGTCTAAGAAAGAGGTGCTGCGGTCTGCCATTGTTGAGCCACAAAAACATTGTTTTGCATCAACCCTGAAGTTGTTTCGTACTTTTTATTTCTGCGCCAAAAATAACGGTGCCTTTTTAGACTTTCCAGATCTGATTGGGTTGCAGGTTGCTAATGAAGCCGACATGGGTTCTATTCTACATACCCAATACACTGCAGCACAAATAGCTGATTGCATTGCTTCTGAAATGCATAGGAAGCTTTGTTCAATTATTCTGGAATGGGCTCCAAAAATGTCAATTTTTATTGATGAATCTACAACTGTTGCATCTCATTCCATTTTAATTGTTTATATTCATTCTTCGATTGGTGGTAAAGAGCCTATCACCTTTTTCCTTGATTTGCTAGAATTGGCTGGAGGAGATGCACAGTCTATTGAAGCCTCAACTTTAAATTGTTTGTCCAAACATGGGTTTTGCCATGAGTTCCTTGCAGAAAATTTGATAGGGGTATGCAATGATTGGGCAAGTGTTATGCTAGGACGAAACTCTGGTGTGCTTGAGAGGTTAGCTGAAAAATATCCCTGCATTGTGAAATGGCACTGTTTGTGCCACCGCATTGAGTTGAGCATGTCTGACACTGTCCCTGGTCTGAACCATCTGACATAATTTTTTGAAAAACTGTATGCAGTCTACAAACAATCGCCCAAAAATCAACGTGAACTTTCAGTATGTGCAAAAGATTTGGAAGCTCAAATTCTTAGGACTGACAAAATCTTTTCTATTAGGTGGATTGCTTCGAGGCAGAGGGCTATTCGGGCAGTATGGGAGTCATACATGGCACTTCATAATCATTTCCTGAGGGCAAGCGCGGTTACCAGACATTTGGTCGAAAAAAATTGGTCGACCAGACAAATGGTCGAACCAATTTGGTCGAAAACCAAATGGTCGAATTTTTTTATTTTTTTATTTTCACTCCTTTTTTTTGGGGGGGGGTCCCCCCCAACCCCCTTTTTTTCTAAAAAACTCTTTTTTTTTAAAAACGAAAACCCGAAAAATAAATATATAATTTTAAAAAAAAATTCGACCATTTGGTTTTCGACCAAATTGCGTCGACCAAATGTCATTCGACCAGTTTTAATTCGACCAAATGACTGGACACCGGCAAGCGCATGTACTTCACGTGACAGCAAGCAACATTCATTGGGCTCAATAAAATCATAACATCTGAGGATTTTCTTCTTAATTTAGCTGGTATTGCAGATGCAGTAAGTGAAGTTGGGGTTCTTTCTGAAGCTTTGCAGAGGGATGATGTGACTCTTCCGAGAGCCTATCAACTCATCAACCGAACTGTGCAGGCCATTGAAAGATACAAGAATGTGCCTGGTAAACATCTGAAAGAAGTAAATGATTCCATTGCAGAAGGGTCCTTTAAAGGGGTGACTATCAATCAGGAGGAGTCAAGAGGACAGGTGGGAATAAATCTTCCTCAATTTTAGCAGAATTTGGCATATAATTTACATTCACAATTTTATGCCATGACTGCAATTAATGGGTCAACCAATAGTCCTTGGGCTGATGAATTTGAGGTACGTGTTGCCCGGATAGATGTTCTTAATTCTCAGAAGTGGCCCGGCATCATTGACAGTCCGTGGCTTGAGGGCGAACATAAGCTGGAAATCCTGTGCAGGAGATTTTCACTGAATTACAAATCTATTGGTGAAGGTTTCCGGGACTACATTGACAACTGTGGGGATGAAGTTCCCAAACAGCTGCAACCCATGATGAGGGCAGTAATCACCCTGCCAGTAACATCTAGTGACTGTGAAAGGGGTTTCAGTACAATGAACTTGATCCTGTCACCTGTAAGGAATACTCTTAGCATTAGCCGCCTCTCCTCCTTAATGTTTATAAACCTGATGGGCCCTCCTCTGCCACCGTGGAATCTTCTGCCATATGTGAACAGGTGGCTGTCTTCACATCGCAATGCAGATGATAACCAGTCACGCAAAGTAGATCCTGCAACCCACTATAACAAAAGGTATGCACATGTGTGGGAGTTTCTTTAGTGCCAGCATTTGTTAACATGCACAAATCCCTGATGAGGAGAAATTAGTGCATTTGAAGACTGTTAAACATTGATTTTGTGTACATTCAATAAAACAGGATGTTAATAGTTAATAATTCAGCTCGTAATCTTGATGTTATTTTTGATTCTTCAGTCTTTCCCTACTCATATCCTCAATTTATTGTTCCTGTCGCTACCAGCTCTTTATTATTATAAAAGCTCATTGCTTTCTTACCTTTCCTTGTGCTAAGCTTCTCATCTCCTCTTCAGCGATTACTGGTCTGTTCTACTGTTCTTCTCTTCTTTTTGGTCTTCCTGCATCTCATCTTGCTCCTTTTCGCTTTATTTATCATTCTTCTAATCAAATTCTTTGTACTTTTGCTCCTCGACACCAATCACTTCTGCTCTCCACTCCTTGCATTGGCTTTCCTTTGAAAATCACGTATGTTCTTAATTTTCTTTGTATTGTTTTTAAGTGCCCCATATCTTCTGTCATTTCTTGTTATTCTCCAGCTTGTTCACTTTGTTCTGAATCTTTTTCTGTTGACTGTTTTGTTCATTTGCTCTTCTTGCCCCACTTCTCTTGCTCTTCCTTCTATTTCTTCTTTTCAAGGCTTGTTTAAAAACATATCTCCTTGTTGATCTTTGGTTTTCTGTTTATCTGTAAATTGTACCATTGTTTACTCTGTACAGCGCTTGGGCGATGAAGCGCAATAGAAGTTCAATAAAAATACAAAAGAAAAAATAATGAAATAGGTATTTTTTTCTCCTGGGTGAGTGTTTTTATCTGCTGAACTGTAATAAATACCATAGTCCCAATTCCGGCACAAATCCTTTTTTTGGTTTGGGTGAAACAAAACAGAGTATGTGTCGACTATGTTTTCTCTGGCTTTCATGCACCACAGGAAATGCAGTTTACTGGGCCAGATGTGTTTAGTAGCCTGTAACAAGGGCACAACGCAACGGATGGTACTTCTGGTGATGGCACTTCCGGTGATGTCACTTCCGGCGATGTCACTTCCCGTTGGCTATGCTAATGTGTCCCCCACTTCTTTTTTTAGGACTTGACCCCTGGTCAAAAGCAGCTGTTAGGTCTCTGCTGTGGCTCTAAGCCGATATGAGACCCAAAGGCAGCTTATTCTGATAATTTGAGAGGCATTAGGCGCACTTAATGGGACATTATCAATCATACCAATGGAAACAAATAATAACAAATCAAACAATTTAAAACCCCATGATCCTCCTTGTACTGTATGTGAAAGTGACATTTGATATGGGCACGTTGTTCTTCATTCTTGCTAGAAATGCTCAACTCAGTGCAGGATTCCAGCAAAATAAAAATCCCTTAGAAATATGGCAGCCATAAACAGTCATTGAACTGATGCCCCTCATCAAGATGCCGCTGTCCAAATTTTGAGCATTGAGCTGAGCATATGGCACTTGGAAATGTGTATCTGTTACTGGATGGGATTACACCAGAATAATTCTGAATCGAAATAACCGGACAAACTGAAGGAGATGGAAAGTTGCTGTTTTATTAGCAATTATCTAAAACAGGAAGGTTACAATGGACATCAACAGACGCACGCTCATTCTCAGCGATTTCCATATGAAATACAATGATATACTTTCTTTGTGCGTCAGAATGACGTCATGCTACTTGGCAATAGTAAAAAACCTGTCAAGGGTTGGGATTGGTTCAGGGACACATCTAGATATACAATCATATAGGAGCTAGCTTTGTTATTGGCTGTCAGATATCCGGTGGACAACTTATACCTACCTCTTCATACGCGTAATTTAAGAAAAATCAGTTATACAGTGTTTCATTGGTTTCTCAAGCTATGAGGTCCTTTGTTATATGGACTAATATAATTGGTCTGGCATGCTTATGCCATGTCTAGAACATTCAGTTAAATTAGCAGCACATAAGGCAAGACGCAGGTACAAGTAGATAGGACATGAAGCTGCCCTACCGCCCAATTAGCCCAACATCTTTCATCACCAAAGCCTTCTGCCATAAAATTCCCTTTGTACTTGCAGAGGATCCTTGTCCTAGGAATCCAACATGAGTGAGGACACTCACTATCATGTCTGGAACTCCAAGTTCAAGCCCTATTTTCAGCCTTGACTCACGTGACAAGAGACCACGATTCTATTAATTTCTGCAAACTTTTAAATGTTTTAAATGTTTTAATGATTTAAGACTTGGCAGCTTCTGTGTTCTTTCTTGCACCTTAACATGAGAGGATTCACCCCCGCACACATGTTCCTCTCCAGCGTAGATAGCTGACCTTGACTTCTCAGTTCTTGACTTCAGGCCAGACAGTGTCCCAACGCAGCTCCAGCAACCGGCTATTCTACTGTGACACAGTCTTTCATTTTCTCTTCATGGTTGATTGGTTTACTTATTTAATGATACCAATGCCCAGTTTCTATACAATGGTGGCTCCACCTGCATTCTATTCACTACTTGTAACAGCCTATACTATGACTAGATCTATCTTGCGTTTCAGCGTATGTACATTCATTTTTCTTCTAGTTTCGGCAGCACTTTCTAATGTGTAATCTTCTTATTTTACACTTTTAAGGTTCAGTTGAGTCTTTACTTCGGCATTTCTCTTCTAGGATTCATACCATGTCTTCATTCAGTATTTCAGGATTTTGTGCACACTTTCTTATGATGTCATCTGTCCATTCTCTTAGCTCTTTCTCATATTCCTTCAGGGATCGCCTCCTGCAGGCTGTCATCAACTCGAGGGTACATTCGATTTGGTTTTCTTAATGGATAGTGTCTTCCAAATACTTGCTGCGGTATTGGTACAATAGCTGGGTTAGACTGGCAGAGTGCAATTACATGACCTGGAGAGTGGATGAACATATCAAACACGTGGGCACCCTGAGGGGGTTGATGAAGATATGTATACCAATGTATATCAAAGAAACCTTTCTTCAAGAGAAGATAAAAAAGCAGGAACACTTTAAGAGGGGGTAAGTACAAGGGAGGTAGTGGGGTAGGATCTCCTGCAGGTGCGTACTTTTGTTTGTCTACATTCCCCTGTCTGGACACGTCCTTGCCCCCTCTCAAAGTTTTCCTGCTTTTTTTAATCTTTTCTTCAAGAAAGGTTTCTTTGATATACATATCTTCATCACCCCTCTCAGGGTACCCGCATGTTTGATGTGTTCGTCCACACTCCAGGTCATGTAATTGCATTCTGCCCTTGGGGTTCAGGAGACCCAACATCCCACATATTTCTTATGATCTCTTGGGTACAGGAATTTCGTTCCTTTAGGTGCTACAATACTTGGTTTTATGTTGTGTCTAATGGTACTTTCAGTCTGTGCGTTGTCTTCTGTTTCATCCTTCACATCGATCGTGATCTTCATTCCCACTGCTTTCTATGCTGTTTTCTGGCATTGTCCAATTACTATCCTTCTAACACAGAATCTGAGCATTATCATCACCAATATTGCTCCAAGGAACTTGAACACATTTGCCATTCAGTTGGGAATCCATGCAAACAGAAATGAGAACCAATCGTCATCGCCAGTAGCCTCTGTCTCCCCCTCCATTTTGTGTGCAGTTCTGTGAACATAGTTATAGCTTCCATCAGAGTCCCGTTCTCACCATCATGGGGTGGTGTAAAAGTACATCAGGAAGGCCCAACCTTGGTGCAAACACCTCCTTCCATTGCTGTAATCATATCGAGGACATCCTTGTTCTAGAGGGTCATTAACCTTATGGCCCACAACTCTTCCTTTATGGCGTTAAATCCTTTTATAGTGGCATGGATTGTCTGTAATAGCTCCCACCTGGTGATCTGCAACCATTTGGCAGTCATTGTAAGATTCTATTAACTTAGTTGAGAAATAATTCTCTCTCTTCCTCCGCTGGAATGCAAGTGACCTTGTTTTTCTCAGGTGCTCATACACTTTCGGAAATCCTTCGATATTCAGGTCACTCGGGGGAGTCACCAAGGATGGAACATGGATGAGTACAGTGGAACATACTCTTTCCCAGTTCCTGTGCAACTTCATATATGCTCTGGATCCACAGGCCCAATATAGGTCCATTAGGACAGAAGTCCTTCTCCTCATTTCTGGGATATCAATTATGTTCCTGCACTCCTTATTCTCTCCAGCTCTGACTTTACCTTTGCTTCGAAAGCACATTGTCGCATTAGTCAATGGGATTAGAGCCAATGGTCCTGATTCATCATACACCTGTGTCAGCAATTTATAATTCTTAGCTCATGACTTTAGGCAGCCATCATTCACTTTCTGCACCTTGTGCACTGTTTCCTTCCTCTGTAGATGAGCTGCACAGGACAGCATCCCATCTTCCCATCCTTTGGTCATAATCACTCGTCCATAGATCAACAGCAGTGAGCACTCCCAGCATCCAGGCATTCTAGCATTTTCAGTTTTATCAGAGCAATTCATCTTCTTCATTTTTTCAATTCTTACTTCGTCTTGTCACACAGAAGTATCCACAAGCATCTTGACTGTCCATCCAGGCTCCTTTTCCATTTGCTTTGATTTGATATAATCATCCTGGTATGGGAATGTCTGTCTTGATCGCCATTGCAGGGTTGCCCAGCTCCCTTGCAACTGTCCTCTGGCAGGACATGCTGCTAGATGGCCGAGGAACTTTGCATCATGTGCCAGCATCTCTTTTGAAATTAATGTTCTTACTGTACTCATGGCATAAGGGATGGGAGAGCAGACATAGCAGTTCTCATCAGATGCTCTCTTTCCCAACTTTTTCATATGTTGGTACTACGTATTATTCCCCAAGTGAGCCGAATTATCAAGATAGGTATTTATCCCCTTGTTATCTTCTTCTGCTTCCCTCTTACGTCGTTTGACATGTCCAAATAGGTCAAAGAATTTATCATAATTTATACTTATACTGGGAAAAAACACGTGTCGTATTTTCAATTGAATACAACTCATAAAATACTAAGGGTAGATAAGGATGTTGGGGTCATACCCTTAAACAGACCTCAACAAAACTCAGAAAGGATCCCAACAATACTATACTGTTTCTTAAAAACATATGACCCTGACCAACTCAGTTTAGTGCAGAAAAATGGCCGTCATTGTCCCAATTCAGTATAACGTTCAATCCTCATGGCTATCAGCAAGCTATGCATAGTCACTACTCACAACACTCAATGTAATTAACCTTACAGTCTAATATAAAATATTTCATTAAATTCACATTTTAAAATCACATAAAAAACATACTAATTCCATTTACAAAAAAGTGATGAAAGTGACATGTGCAATACAGTATCCATTACAAAATACAATATTTATAAGGAAAATTTCATAAAGAGAACAAAGGTAGGTTTTCTACTTCCCTCACCATCACATTAATAACAGTAAGTCAATATTCATTCAGTTAAAGATATACTGAGATAGCATAACATATTAACTTTTGACAGATTCCTGCACCCAGGCCCTAATAGATAATAATGTCCCATTCATACACACTGCTAACCATAACAGCAGCCAAAACCCAAAATGTTTCATTCATTTAACGTTCAGAAATAACCCAAATAACTTCTTCAGGGGAAATTAATGTATAACGCCAAGGATAGTTCTCAACAATCATTAAATCAATACTGAATGTCCAACGTTGAATGTTCTGGAGAGGACTTCTTTGTTTCTATCGTGAACGCAGTCCACTAATTTTTTCACTAGTTTAGAAAGCAGCATGTCAAGGGGCCTCACAAATAGGCAGAGACTAAGGGGGTAATTCATGGAATATTTGCGCCGAAAAAAACGGGATTTGTGTGCCATTCTGCCCGCAAATCCCTGTTTAACAAATGGGGATTTGCGGGCAGAATGGCGCACAAATCCCATTTTTTCTGCGCAAATAATACATGAATTACCCCCTAAGTGTGAAAATCACATCCATGTCTCGTGAACTCTTCTTCACTTGTTAGTTGCCATGCATCTGGTGTCCGTGTACTTTTTGTCATCAACACCCAATTAGAGCTGTCAACTTGTTTAAACAAATGCTTATTGTGTATTTTGTAAGATCGTATATACAATAGATTCGAACCTCTGCACCTCCGGACTTTCATCAAGTGCATACCAACACAGTGGGCCTCATTATGGGTTGGGCGGTCCGGAAATAACATTGGCGGTAAACCCGCCGCCACTGGTAATTCCGGACCGCCCAATCTCGAGTCCTGCAGGTGGGAGGTGGCATTCCCGCTAGGTCTGACCTGGCGGGTTTAACACCTCCCGCCTACAGGCAGACGTGGAAACACCAGCACCATCACGAGATGGTGCCAGTGTTTCCACTTCCCCATTCCCATTGAGTCCTATGGGACTCAATGGGAA
Source organism: Ambystoma mexicanum (assembly GCF_040938575.1). Taxonomy (NCBI): domain Eukaryota; kingdom Metazoa; phylum Chordata; class Amphibia; order Caudata; family Ambystomatidae; genus Ambystoma; species Ambystoma mexicanum. Next base: position 743,241,281 of record NC_090932.1, on the reverse strand, counting down.
TGGGGATTTACTGAATTCCGCCTACCGAATTCCCGGGACACCAGGGTCGTAATGCCCTGGTAATTCCGGGATTCATGGAGGCGGAATGGTAATACGAGTCTGGCGGTAACCGAGCCGGAAAAACCAGCTGGTTGCCACCGGACTCGTAATGAGGCCCAGTATTTTCAATTGAACCATCAAAATGATAAAGACTTCGGAATGTAAGATACAAAAAGAAGAAAAGAAACATGATACAATTCACAATGAACTGTGCAACTTCTTCCGATAGATTGGGAACAAACCAGTCCTCTGCAATAGCGGCAGCAAGACTTTCTCTGTTTTTATGCTCGGGGTAATGTAGATGCTCAAGTGCGACTTTTAGTAATGCCGCTGGTATCACTGGCTTTCCAGTGCTTTCCTGTCTCCATAATGTTTACGTGGGGGATAAAGAACACCCCCTATGTTCCCATAACTCCAGCTCTTCTTGTGGGGCTCTACCCTATACCTCTGTTAGTTGCGTAATTGACAGCATATTGAACCCCTCTCGTACCAACATGCTTCTATTTGATATTTCTTTAAGATTTTCAGTTTCAAAACTCAAAATTTCAGAGGAATACGCAATCCTTTTAAATTCTATTTCTGCGGTTTTGTTTCCGCAAGAAATAAAGTCTGTTTGTTGAGTATGCACCATGCATTTTATGACCGCTGTGGCCACGGGGAGTTGTAGGGCCTTAATGAGCCAGTCCAATAAAGACGTATTTTGCACTGGAGTGCCGGCTGTGCTGTAAGGTATTCATGGTGGCACCAGTAAAGACAGACACAAGTGATCACAGTTCAAGGGTGTTTATTAAACTGTATGCAGGTTGGAAAAATGCCTAATCTAATCTTAACCTAAATCTAGGCTGGGACCAAGCATCGGCCATCTAATTAAGAATCAGGCAATCCTGGTGGCGTTGTGTCAAATAAAAGGACCTATACTAAAAAAAAAAACGTATTGCCAATCCTTGCAACTAATACAAAAAGGGTATGGCATAGTTTTCAAGAAAAGAAAGGAGTGTGCACAAATAATATGACAGGATGTAGTAGCCTGGGTCTCCCTTTTCCATGTTTTGAGCACAGGATAACGTGGGACGTCTGAGCACAGCACACACTTGAGCTTTCCCCAGCATGAGACAACAGTTACGGTTTCACCTTCTCAGGAACCTTGACGGCCAAGCCACTTTTCAACAAAAAGTCTCTTGCCTTTGAGAGTCAGAAAAATAACCAACAAATGAAAGTTCTTTTTAACTCGAATTTGGGATGATGATTCTTCACCCCTGGGTCCCCCTCTTCTGGGCACAGACCCCTCTCAATTCTCAGCCTCCTTCTACCAGGTTCACTATGGCTTTTCTCGCATGCACAAATCTTAATGTCTTTTTAAACAGTTCGCTGTTGACGTTCTTCTGCCGGGTACACTTTTGTCAACACACTGTTTCTTGGGACTTTTAGACTTTGCCCCCTTTTATTGACAACCCTTCATTGGGTTCACTCTTGCTATTCACAATTTCTTTTGCTTTAATCTCTGTGGAATTCACTTCCCTTGTTATCTCTTGATGCAGGATTCACTTCCCTTGCTTTCTCAACAGTTTGTCGTCAAAGACTTTTGACTGCATCAGGATTTTGCTTGACCTCCTCTGTGACCACTTTGACCTGTCTTGGCAGCTCTCCTACAGCCTTCTGGTATCTGTAGTTTCACTCAGATGGGGATTGACCAGAGTTTCTCAGAGAAGCACCCATGTGGCACCTGTCCCCTTCTGCTGCTGGTCTCCCCTTTACAATGTTATAGATTTTAGAACTGCTCTCACTTTGCCACTTGGTGACTTTCATTCACTACAGCCCAGTTCTTATCAACTCTTCCTCCGAGTAACCGGCTGTGATGAACCGCTTGGCTTTCCTAGTAACTGGAGTCAAGGCCGGTACCACAGAAGCAGGAGTTTCCCTTGCTCCAGCTTATCAGCATTGATACGCTCCGTATACCGCTGACATCTGCTGCAGCACACTTGGGCTACTGTCCTCAGTCTTACAATTCCCTCTGCGGAAGATTCACGGGTCTGGGTTTCTTTGATATACATATCTTCATCACCCCTCTCAGGGTACCCGCATGTTTGATGTGTTCGTCCACACTCCAGGTCATGTAATTGCATTCTGCCCTTGGGGTACAGGAGACCCAACATCCCACATATTTCTTATAATCTCTTGGGTACAGGAATTTCATTCCTTTAGGTGCTACAATACTTGGTTTTATGTTGTGTCTAATGGTACTTTCAATCTGTGCGTTGTCTTCTGTTTCATCTTCACATCGATCGTGATCTTCATTCCCACTGCTTTCTATGCTGTTTTCTGGCATTGTCCAATTACTGTCCTTCTAACACAGAATCTGAGCATTATCATCATCAATATTGCTCCAAGGAACTTGAACACATTTGCCATTAAGTTGGGAATCCATGCAAACAGAAATGAGAACCAATCGTCATCGCCAGTAGCCTCTGTCTCCCCCTCCATTTTGTGTGCAGTTCTGTGAACATAGTTATAGCTTCCATCAGAGTCCTGTTCTCACCATCATGGGGTGGTGTAAAAGTACATCTGGAAGGCCCAACCTTGGTGCAAACACCTCCTTCCATTGCTGTAATCATATCGAGGACATCCTTGTTCTAGAGGGTCATTAACCTTATGGCCCACAACTCTTCCTTTATGGCGTTAAATCCTTTTATAGTGGCATGGATTGTCTGTAATAGCTCCCACCTGGTGATCTGCAACCATTTGGCAGTCATTGTAAGATTCTATTAACTTAGTTGAGAAATAATTCTCTCTCTTCATCCGCTGGAATGCAAGTGACCTTGTTTTTCTCAGGTGCTCATACACTTTCGGAAATCCTTCGATATTCAGGTCACTCGGGGGAGTCACCAAGGATGGAACGTGGATGAGTACAGTGGAACATACTCTTTCCCAGTTCCTGTGCAACTTCATATATGCTCTGGATCCACAGGCCCAATATAGGTCCATTAGGACAGAAGTCCTTCTCCTCCTTTCTGGGATATCAATTATGTTCCTGCACCCCTTATTCTCTCCAGCTCTGACTTTGCCTTTGCTTCGAAAGCACATTGTCGCATTAGTCAATGGGATTAGAGCCAATGGTCCTGATTCATCATACACCTGTGTCAGCAATTTATAATTCTTAGCTCATGACTTTAGGCAGTCATCATTCACTTTCTGCACCTTGTGCACTGTTTCCTTCCTCTGTAGATGAGCTGCACAGGACAGCATCCCATCTTCCCATCCTTTGGTCATAATCACTCGTCCATAGATCAACAGCAGTGAGCACTCCCAGCATCCAGGCATTCTAGCATTTTCAGTTTTATCAGAGCAATTCATCTTCTTCATTTTTTCAATTCTTACTTCGTCTTGTCACACAGAAGGATACACAAGCATCTTGACTGTCCATCCAGGCTCCTTTTCCATTTGCTTTGATTTGATATAATCATCCTGGTATGGGAATGTCTGTCTTGATCGCCATTGCAGGGTTGCCCAGCTCCCTTGCAACTGTCCTCTGGCAGGACATGCTGCTAGATGGCCGAGGAACTTTGCATCATGTGCCAGCATCTCTTTTGAAATTAATGTTCTTACTGTACACATGGCATAAGGGATGGGAGAGCAGACATAGCCGTTCTCATCAGATGCTCTCTTTCCCAACTTTTTCATATGTTGGTACTACGTATTATTCCCCAAGTGACCCGAATTATCAAGATAGGTATTTATCCCCTTGTTATCTTCTTCTGCTTCCCTCTTACGTCGTTTGACATGTCCAAATAGGTCAAAGAATTTATCATAATTTATACTTATACTGGGAAAAAACATGTGTCGTATTTTCAATTGAATACAACTCATAAAATACTATGGGTAGATAAGGATGTTGGGGTCATACCCTTAAACAGACCTCAACAAAACTCAGAAAGGATCCCAACAATACTATACTGTTTCTTAAAAACATATGACCCTGACCAACTCAGTTTAGTGCAGAAAAATGGCAGTCATTGTCCCAATTCAGTATAACGTTCAATCCTCGTGGCTATCAGCAAGCTATGCATAGTCACTACTCACAACACTCAATGTAATTAACCTTATAGTCTTATATAAAATATTTGATTAAATTCACATTTTAAAATCACATAAAAAACATACTAATTCCATTTACAAAAAAGTGATGAAAGTGACATGTGCAATACAGTATCCATTACAAAATACAATATTTATAAGGAAAATTTCATAAAGAGAACAAAGGTAGGTTTTCTACTTCCCTCACCATCACATTAATAACTGTAAGTCAATACTCATTCAGTTGAAGATATACTGAGATAGCATAACATATTAACTTTTGACAGATTCCTGCACCCAGGTCCTAATAGATAATAATGTCCCATTCATACACACTGCTAACCATAACAGCAGCCAAAACCCAACATGTTTCATTCATTTAACATTCAGAAATAACCCAAATAACTTCTTCAGGGGAAATTAATGTATAACGCCAAGGATAGTTCTCAACAATCATTAAATCAATACTGAATGTCCAACGTTGAATGTTCTGGAGAGGACTTCTTTGTTTCTATCGTGAACGCAGTCCACTAATTTTTTCACTAGTTTAGAAAGCAGCATGTCAAGGGGCCTCACAAATAGGCAGAGATTAAGGGGGTAATTCATGGAATATTTGCGCCGAAAAAAACGGGATTTGTGCGCCATTCTGCCCGCAAATCCCTGTTTAACAAATGGGGATTTGCGGGCAGAATGGCGCACAAATCCCATTTTTTCTGCGCAAATAATACATGAATTACCCCCTACGTGTGAAAATCACATCCATGTCTCGTGAACTCTTCTTCACTTGTTAGTTGCCATGCATCTGGTGTCCGTGTACTTTTTGTCATCAACATCCAATTAGAGCTGTCAACTTGTTTAAACAAAGGCTTATTGTGTATTTTGTAAGATCGTATATACAATAGATTCGAACCTCTGCACCTCCGGACTTTCATCAAGTGCATACCAACACAGTGGGCCTCATTATGGGTTGGGCGGTCCGGAAATAACATTGGCGGTAAACCCGCCGCCACTGGTAATTCCGGACCACCCAATCTCGAGTCCTGCAGGTGGGAGGTGGCATTCCCGCTAGGTCTGACCTGGCGGGTTTAACACCTCCCGCCTACAGGCAGACTTGGAAACACCAGCACCATCACGAGATGGTGCCAGTGTTTCCACTTCCCCATTCCCATTGAGTCCTATGGGACTCAATGGGAATGGGGATTTACTAAATTCCGCCTACCGAATTCCCGGGACACCAGGGTCGTAATGCCCTGGTAATTCCGGGATTCATGGAGGCGGAATGGTAATACGAGTCTGGCGGTAACCGAGCCGGAAAAACCAGCTGGTTGCCACCGGTCTCGTAATGAGGCCCAGTATTTTCAATTGAACCATCAAAATGATAAAGACTTCGGAATGTAAGATACAAAAAGAAGAAAAGAAACATGATACAATTCACAATGAACTGTGCAACTTCTTCCAATAGATTGGGAACAAACCAGTCCTCTGCAATAGCGGCAGCAAGACTTTCTCTGTTTTTATGCTCGGGGTAATGTAGATGCTCAAGTGCGACTTTTAGTAATGCCGCTGGTATCACTGGCTTTCCAGTGCTTTCCTGTCTCCATAATGTTTACGTGGGGGATAAAGAACACCCCCTATGTTCCCATAACTCCAGCTCTTCTTGTGGGGCTCTACCCTATACCTCTGTTAGTTGCGTAATTGACAGCATATTGAACCCCTCTCGTACCAACATCCTTCTATTTGATATTTCTTTAAGATTTTCAGTTTCAAAACTCAAAATTTCAGAGGAATACGCAATCCTTTTAAATTCTATTTCTGCGGTTTTGTTTCCGCAAGAAATAAAGTCTGTTTGTTGAGTATGCACCATGCATTTTATGACCGCTGTGGCCACGGGGAGTTGTAGGGCCTTAATGAGCCAGTCCAATAAAGACGTATTTTGCACTGGAGTGCCGTCTGTGCTGTAAGGTATTCATGGTGGCACCAGTAAAGACAGACACAAGTGATCACAGTTCAAGGGTGCTTATTAAACTGTATGCAGGTTGGAAAAATGCCTAATCTAATCTTAACCTAAATCTAGGCTGGGACCAAGCATCGGCCATCTAATTAAGAATTAGGCAATCCTGGTGGCGTTGTGTCAAATAAAAGGACCTATACTAAAAAAAAAAAACGTATTGCCAATCCTTGCAACTAATACAAAAAGGGTATGGCATAGTTTTCAAGAAAAGAAAGGAGTGTGCACAAATAATATGACAGGATGTAGTAGCCTGGGTCTCCCTTTTCCATGTTTTGAGCACAGGATAACGTGGGACGTCTGAGCACAGCACACACTTGAGCTTTCCCCAGCATGATACAACAGTTACGGTTTCACCTTCTCAGGAACCTCGACGGCAAAGCCACTTTTCAACAAAAAGTCTCTTGCCTTTGAGAGTCAGAAAAATAACCAACAAATGAAAGTTCTTTTTAACTCGAATTTGGGATGATGATTCTTCACCCCTGGGTCCCCCTCTTCTGGGCACAGACCCCTCTCAATTCTCAGCCTCCTTCTACCAGGTTCACTATGGCTTTTCTCGCATGCACAAATCTTAATGTCTTTTTAAACAGTTCGCTGTTGACGTTCTTCCGCCGGGTACACTTTTGTCAACACACTGTTTCTTTGGACTTTTAGACTTTGCCCCCTTTTATTGACAACCCTTCATTGGGTTCACTCTTGCTATTCACAATTTCTTTTGCTTTAATCTCTGTGGAATTCACTTCCCTTGTTATCTCTTGATGCAGGATTCACTTCCCTTGCTTTCTCAACAGTTTGTCGGTCAAAGACTTTTGACTGCATCAGGATTTTGCTTGACCTCCTCTGTGACCACTTTGACCTGTCTTGGCAGCTCTCCTACAGCCTTCTGGTATCTGTAGTTTCACTCAGATGGGGATTGACCAGAGTTTCTCAGAGAAGCACCCATGTGGTACCTGTCCCCTTCTGCTGCTGGTCTCCCCTTTACAATGTTATAGTTTTTAGAACTGCTCTCACTTTGCCACTTGGTGACTTTCATTCACTACAGCCCAGTTCTTATCAACTCTTCCTCCGACTAACCGGCTGTGATGAACCGCTTGGCTTTCCTAGTAACTGGAGTCAAGGCCGGTACCACAGAAGCAGGAGTCTCCCTCGCTCCAGCTTATCAGCATTGATACGCTCCGTATACCGCTGACATCTGCTGCAGCACACTTGGGCTACTGTCCTCAGTCTTACAATTCCCTATGCGGAAGATTCGCGGGTCTGGGTTTCTTTGATATACATATCTTCATCACCCCTCTCAGGGTACCCGCATGTTTGATGTGTTCGTCCACACTCCAGGTCATGTAATTGCATTCTGCCCTTGGGGTACAGGAGACCCAACATCCCACATATTTCTTATGATCTCTTGGGTACAGGAATTTCGTTCCTTTAGGTGCTACAATACTTGGTTTTATGTTGTGTCTAATGGTACTTTCAGTCTGTGCGTTGTCTTCTGTTTCATCCTTCACATCGATCGTGATCTTCATTCCCACTGCTTTCTATGCTGTTTTCTGGCATTGTCCAATTACTATCCTTCTAACACAGAATCGTAGCATTATCATCACCAATATTGCTCCAAGGAACTTGAACACATTTGCCATTAAGTTGGGAATCCATGCAAACAGAAATGAGAACCAATCGTCATCGCCAGTAGCCTCTGTCTCCCCCTCCATTTTGTGTGCAGTTCTGTGAACATAGTTATAGCTTCCATCAGAGTCCAGTTCTCACCATCATGGGGTGGTGTAAAAGTATATCAGGAAGGCCCAACCTTGGGGCAAACACCTCCTTCCATTGCTGTAATCATATCGAGGACATCCTTGTTCTAGAGGGTCATTAACCTTATGGCCCTAAACTCTTCCTTTATGGCGTTAAATCCTTTTATAGTGGCATGGATTGTCTGTAATAGCTCCCACCTGGTGATCTGCAACCATTTGGCAGTCATTGTAAGATTCTATTAACTTAGTTGAGAAATAATTCTCTCTCTTCATCCGCTGGAATGCAAGTGACCTTGTTTTTCTCAGGTGCTCATACACTTTCGGAAATCCTTCAATATTCAGGTCATTTGGGGGAGTCACCAAGGATGGAACATGGATGAGTACAGGGAAACATACTCTTTCCCAGTTCCTGTGCAACTTCATATATGCTCTGGATCCACAGGCCCAATATAGGTCCATTAGGACAGAAGTCCTTCTCCTCATTTCTGGGATATCAATTATGTTCCTGCACCCCTTATTCTCTCCAGCTCTGACTTTACCTTTGCTTCGAAAGCACATTGTCGCATTAGTCAATGGGATTAGAGCCAATGGTCCTGATTCATCATACACCTGTGTCAGCAATTTATAATTCTTAGCTCATGACTTTAGGCAGTCATCACTCACTTTCTGCACCTTGTGCACTGTTTCCTTCCTCTGTAGATGAGCTGCACAGGACAGCATCCCATCTTCCCATCCTTTGGTCATAATCACTCGTCCATAGATCAACAGCAGTGAGCCCTCCCAGCATCCAGGCATTCTAGCATTTTCAGTTTTATCAGAGCAATTCCTCTTCTTCATTTTTTCAATTCTTACTTCGTCTTGTCACACAGAAGGATACACAAGCATCTTGACTGTCCATCCAGGCTCCTTTTCCATTTGCTTTGATTTGATATAATCATCCTGGTATGGGAATGTCTGTCTTGATCGCCATTGCAGGGTTGCCCAGCTCCCTTGCAACTGTCCTCTGGCAGGACATGCTGCTAGATGGCCGAGGAACTTTGCATCATGTGCCAGCATCTCTTTTGAAATTAATGTTCTTACTGTACACATGGCATAAGGGATGGGAGAGCAGACATAGCCGTTCTCATCAGATGCTCTCTTTCCCAACTTTTTCATATGTTGGTACTACGTATTATTCCCCAAGTGAGCCGAATTATCAAGATAGGTATTTATCCCCTTGTTATCTTCTTCTGCTTCCCTCTTACGTCGTTTGACATGTCCAAATAGGTCAAAGAATTTATCATAATTTATACTTATACTGGGAAAAAACACGTGTCGTATTTTCAATTGAATACAACTCATAAAATACTAAGGGTAGATAAGGATGTTGGGGTCATACCCTTAAACAGACCTCAACAAAACTCAGAAAGGATCCCAAAAATACTATACTGTTTCTTAAAAACATATGACCCTGACCAACTCAGTTTACTGCAGAAAAATGGCAGTCATTGTCCCAATTCAGTATAACTTTCAATCCTCGTGGCTATCAGCAAGCTATGCATAGTCACTACTCACAACACTCAATGTAATTAACCTTACAGTCTAATATAAAATATTTGATTAAATTCACATTTTAAAATCACATAAAAAACATACTAATTCCATTTACAAAAAAGTGATGAAAGTGACATGTGCAATACAGTATCCATTACAAAATACAATATTTATAAGGAAAATTTCATAAAGAGAACAAAGGTAGGTTTTCTACTTCCCTCACCATCACATTAATAACTGTAAGTCAATACTCATTCAGTTGAAGATATACTGAGATAGCATAACATATTAACTTTTGACAGATTCCTGCACCCAGGTCCTAATAGATAATAATGTCCCATTCATACACACTGCTAACCATAACAGCAGCCAAAACCCAACATGTTTCATTCATTTAACGTTCAGAAATAACCCAAATAACTTCTTCAGTGGAAATTAATGTATAACGCCAAGGATAGTTCTCAACAATCATTAAATCAATACTGAATGTCCAACGTTGAATGTTCTGGAGAGGACTTCTTTGTTTCTATCGTGAACGCAGTCCACTAATTTTTTCACTAGTTTAGAAAGCAGCATGTCAAGGGGCCTCACAAATAGGCAGAGATTAAGGGGGTAATTCATGGAATATTTGCGCCGAAAAAAACGGGATTTGTGCGCCATTCTGCCCGCAAATCCCTGTTTAACAAATGGGGATTTGCGGGCAGAATGGCGCACAAATCCCATTTTTTCTGCGCAAATAATACATGAATTACCCCCTACGTGTGAAAATCATATCCATGTCTCGTGAACTCTTCTTCACTTGTTAGTTGCCATGCATCTGGTGTCCGTGTACTTTTTGTCATCAACACCCAATTAGAGCTGTCAACTTGTTTAAACAAAGGCTTATTGTGTATTTTGTAAGATCGTATATACAATAGATTCGTCATCAAGTGCATACCAACACAGTGGGCCTCATTATGGGTCGGGCGGTCCGGAAATAACATTGGCGGTAAACCCGCCGCCACTGGTAATTCCGGACCGCCCAATCTCGAGTCCTGCAGGTGGGAGGTGGCATTCCCGCTAGGTCTGACCTGGCGGGTTTAAAACCTCCCGCCTACAGGCAGACGTGGAAACACCAGCACCATCACGAGATGGTGCCAGTGTTTCCACTTCCCCATTCCCATTGAGTCCTATGGGACTCAATGGGAATGGGGATTTACTGAATTCCGCCTACCGAATTCCCGGGACACCAGGGTCGTAATGCCCTGGTAATTCCGGGATTCATGGAGGCGGAATGGTAATACGAGTCTGGTGGTAACCGAGCCGGAAAAACCAGCTGGTTGCCACCGGACTCGTAATGAGGCCCAGTATTTTCAATTGAACCATCAAAATGATAAAGACTTCGGAATGTAAGATACAAAAAGAAGAAAAGAAACATGATACAATTCACAATGAACTGTGCAACTTTTTCCAATAGATTGGGAACAAACATGTCCTCTGCAATAGCGGCAGCAAGACTTTCTCTGTTTTTATGCTCGGGGTAATGTAGATGCTCAAGTGCGACTTTTAGTAATGCCGCTGGTATCACTGGCTTTCCAGTGCTTTCCTGTCTCCATAATGCTTATGTGGGGGATAAAGATCACCCCCTATGTTCCCATAACTCCAGCTCTTCTTGTGGGGCTCTACCCTATACCTCTGTCAGTTGCGTAATTGACAGCATATTGAACCCCTCTCGTACCAACATGCTTATATTTGATATTTCTTTAAGATTTTCAGTTTCAAAACTCAAAATTTTAGAGGAATACGCAATCCTTTTAAATTCTATTTCTGCGGTTTTGTTTCCGCAAGAAATAAAGTCTGTTTGTTGAGTATGCACCATGCATTTTATGACCGCTGTGGCCACGGGGAGTTGTGGGGCCTTAATGAGCCAGTCCAATAAAGACGTATTTTGCACTGGAGTGCCGTCTGTGCTGTAAGGTATTTATGGTGGCACCAGTAAAGACAGACACAAATGATCACAGTTCAAGGGTGTATATTAAACTGTATGCAGGTTGGAAAAATGCCTAATCTAATCTTAACCTAAATCTAGGCTGGGACCAAGCATCGGCCATCTAATTAAGAATTAGGCAATCCTGGTGGCGTTGTGTCAAATAAAAGGACCTATACTAAAAAAAAAACGTATTGCCAATCCTTGCAACTAATACAAAAATGGAAATGGGATAGTTTTCAAGAAAAGAAAGGAGTGTGCACAAATAATATGACAGGATGTAGTAGCCTGGGTCTCCCTTTTCCATGTTTTGAGCACAGGATAACATGGGACGTCTGAGCACAGCACACACTTGAGCTTTCCCCAGCATGAGACAACAGTTACGGTTACACCTTCTCAGGAACTTGACGGCCAAGCCACTTTTCAACAAAAAGTCTCTTGCCTTTGAGAGTCGGAAAAATAACCAACAAATGAAAGTTCTTTTTAACTAGAATTTGGGATGATGATTCTTCACCCCTGGGTCCCCCTCTTCTGGGCACAGACCCCTCTCAATTCTCAGCCTCCTTCTACCAGGTTCACTATGGCTTTTCTCGCATACACAAATCTTAATCTCTTTTTAAACAGTTCGCTGTTGACGTTCTTCCGCCGGGTACACTTTTGTCAACACACTGTTTCTTGGGACTTTTAGACTTTGCCCCCTTTTATTGACAACCCTTCATTGGGTTCACTCTTGCTATTCACAATTTCTTTTGCTTTAATCTCTGTGGAATTCACTTCCCTTGTTATCTCTTGATGCAGGATTCACTTCCCTTGCTTTCTCAACAGTTTGTCGGTCAAAGACTTTTGACTGCATCAGGATTTTGCTTGACCTCCTCTGTGACCACTTTGACCTGTCTTGGCAGCTCTCCTACAGCCTTCTGGTATCTGTAGTTTCACTCAGATGGGGATTGACCAGAGTTTCTCAGAGAAGCACCCATGTGGTACCTGTCCCCTTCTGCTGCTGGTCTCCCCTTTACAATGTTATAGTTTTTAGAACTGCTCTCACTTTGCCACTTGGTGACTTTCATTCACTACAGCCCAGTTCTTATCAACTCTCCCTCCGACTAACCGGCTGTGATGAACCGCTTGGCTTTCCTAGTAACTGGAGTCAAGGCCGGTACCACAGAAGCAGGAGTCTCCCTCGCTCCAGCTTATCAGCATTGATACGCTCCGTATACCGCTGACATCTGCTGCAGCACACTTGGGCTACTGTCCTCAGTCTTACAATTCCCTCTGCGGAAGATTCGCGGGTCTGAGTCAAAAAGGGCAAGGCTCAATATCAGCCTCTCGATATTCACCGCCTTTCACCTCCTCTTGAACTGCTGCGCATGGATAGGCATCTCGTTGTCCAGTCTGCCTTGCTCGTACTGTGCTCTCTTGCTCCAACCTTTATCCCTGTGGGGAAGAGAAAGTACTGTCAGGTGTGTGTGATTCTGGTCTATTGTCTGACTTTGCCTAACCCCTGTATTGGGACATATCAGGTAAACGGTTCTGGTGTTAGTCCATTCTCATGCGTGTTGTGCGAAAGTGTTCATGGAGGAAAAGGGGGGCAGTGTTTTGAATGTCCTACATGGTGTGATGAGGAAAAGTTGTTGAAAGAAGGGGGGATAATGTGTCTCACCCGTCCGTGTCCCATCCCACTCCCCGAGGACCCCCCATCCTGGTGATCTTCCCTCACTGGTTTTAGGCAGAATCATTTGCAGTAGCCTTTGGGAACACTACACACAATTAAGACTACAAGTGCAAGTACAATTACATCTTTGTTACAAGCCTGTACTACACAGTAATGTGGTAGCAATGGCTGAGCAGCCAGACTTATCTCAAGAGTAAAGTGAGCAGTAGAACAGGTTACACAAAGGACTAGCAAATGCAGTGATTTAAAAAACACTTATTCACGGTTTCTTGGTAAAAGAATATACATTTATTTACACAGTCATTTGGAAAACATTCCAGTAGTAAGAGCAGCTCAATATCACAATCTAATATACTATACTACACAACCAATCAGTTTCTTAGCAAGTTCCGCTCCCCTGAAGTGGGAGCAAAATGGCACTCACTTCAGTTGCTTTAAAAAGGGGTAAAAAGACAAGGTTATAAGAATCAACAGCACAAATACTCTCATAGGCAGGGCAAAGGGTTTCAGTTCACTACAACCAGAAATTTAATTCAATAGGCCTGTGCCAAAGTCAATGGTTCAGAGTCTTGTACAGGATACCACAGTTCTGGTAGTAAACAGTTAAGTATTTGCCACAGATCTTAGAAGAATTTGGTCAGATGAAAAGTTAAAAGTTGTTTTAGGAAAGGACAAGCCTTCCAAGTTGGGAAAGTTTCACAAACTTTCACCCCGGCCGAACAGAGTTCTGCACCGCACTTGCAAAGTACCTTGTAAGTGAAGAAAGCTGTAGCTGAGGCAGGTGTTCCTGTAGATCTCGCTGTTCCTGAGCTTCAGTCATGGGGCCAAGAAGGAGGGCGTCGGGAGGTTCCTGCACTGCCCAGGGAAGAGGCCACAAGGTTGGCAAAATGTTGGTTTAAGGTGTGAGTGCATTAAAGTCCACAAGCTGGTTTCCCTCCCCCTGGCTATCTGGTTTTCAACAGCATTCTGAAGAAAATTCGACGAGGTTGGGGACAGTGTCCAGGTGGCTTGCGAGTTAGTTGTTCTCACCAAACTCAAGGGAAGAAGTTAACCTTGAAGTGCTTCTCTGTCGATGGAGTTTCAGGCAATTCGGACCTGTACAAGGGCTTCACCGGTGGACCAGGAGTTGCAGCAGTTGTCTTCCTTCAGCTCGTCTTTGGTTCTTTTGTTCCAGTGGTTGACTCTGCTTTCCAAGTCCCAGAGACCTGCTTTTAAACAGTTTTCCCCCATTCATTGCAGCCTCGCTGTCACTCACACAGCAGGATGGCTGTCCTTGCTGGACAGTCAGCCAGCCAATCACGCCAGAGTGCATTCAGGTCTCCTAGGAGACTAAGCACAGGGAGTTTCGGGCACCTCTCTCACATCCTGTCCACCCAGACACTCAGGCACCAGAGGAGGGCTTCAGCACTGAAGCCCGCCAAAGACCAATGAACAAAGGGACCAAACCTGGTTTGGCACGCAGAGACAAACACAAGAACGACATTTCCAAAAAGAAATAGCAAAAAAAGTTGACCTGAGTCTGTTTTTTACAGATAGGTTTTGGGCACCATATTGGAAAATATGGCTGACCCGATTTTTAGCTACCGGTGTTCGCGGTCTGGAAAAATCATGGTAGTTTATTTAAAACCACTGCCACCAGCCATTTCAAGTGGGAAAGGGTAACATTTGACTGTTACATGAGTGTTTAGAGTCAGGGGATGCTAGGCAACCCCTCCAGCACTCTATAGGAAGATAGGGTGTGCTGGGTCTGTATATTTAAAGAGACTAGTGACGTCAATTTACCTTTACATGCTCTAGGATACAGTAGTCAGTCCCAGAGAAGGTATTCAAACCTTGGGGAGTCTGAAAGACACCCCTGTGTCACTGCACTGAGGGTGCTGTGTGACACACAGGAAAATATGATGCCTATGGAGTTGTTTTAAAACTCCATATCCAAAGAACACAAAAGTAAAACACATTGAAAATGAAATGTTCAAAGCCCCACAATATAGCGAAAGAGCTGGAGGGCTCTAAGGTAGAGGGAATTTAGCACTTGAGTGAGAATTCTCCCTAACACTGGTCCACCCCCAGGAACTAGATCCAATAGCGATGTCCATGTCCTGGCCACCTGACGACAGACCCCCAGGGACTAGCTAGGGAGGAGACACCTTCAGGTTTCTCACAAAACAGAGATAACCCCTCTTTTTTCAATGTGACAGATCTGCATGTACGGTTGACACGTAGGCGGAGTCAATGTACACCGTAATTTCCAAATCTCTGTGTTTCTAAAGAGCAACAATAAGCGCTATCAATTCTGCTGCCACTAGCTCAAATTCTCCATTTAATCAGGATCTTACAACTGCAGATCCTGTATGCCTCTCCCCACTAGTATTATACATTTTTCATCCCCCATCAATAAAAAGAATCTCCCCTCCCGCTAAAGCATTTTCTTTCCCATGGGGTGTATTTTCATAAAATTCAACACAATTAGTGCAATTGTGTACATGATCACTTTCTTCTATAGGTTCAGCTACAAACATGGCTGGGTTCACTATTTTACATCTCGCAATTTTAATTGTTTGTTTAGAAATCATTATTTCATATGTAGATGCTCTTTGTGTCATCAATGTACTTTTGTGTTTCTCTAAAATGGCAAAAAAGGCATGCTCCACATATAGAGTCATTGCACAGCCTATAGTAATACTTGTGGAGTTCTCATTCGTAAATGCAGCAGCAGCTAAAGATTGTTGGCATACAAAATGTCCTTTCATAACTGGATCTAAAATCCCACTGTAATACGTCAAAGGTTTAAACCCTAGTGTTGTTCTTTGGGTGAGGACTGCTGTCATTACTGATCCATTGGTGCGTGAAAACAAATAAATCTCTTCACTATAATTGGGAATTCCAAAAACTAGAGCTGTACAAATTGGTCTTTTAATTCTTCAAATTGTATCTAGTCAATTCATCTAAAACTATTCCATCTAATACCATTTCATCGAAATTTTTCCATCTAAAATGTTTCCATCAAATGCATGTTTTTGGGGATAAAGGGTTAATTTCTGTTCAGGTGTATTTTAAAGGGAAAAAAACAGGTGTTTGGGCCCCCCCCAAAAAATAAAAGTAAAAAAATAAAATGCATTAGGTGAACATTTTTTAGATGGAAAAATGTCGATGGAATGGCATTAGATGCAATGGTTTTAGATGAAATGACCATAAACCCTTCAAATCATTCCTCCATTTCTTCAGTCCATTCTATCTTTTTCTTACCATCTTGATCTTTCTTAAGTGCTTGCAAAAGTGGTTTTGTGTATGTGCTGTAGTCGAACACCCAAGCTCTACAATAATTGCATAGGCCCAGAAATCGCTGCATTTGCCCCACTGCATTTGGCTTTGGTGTTTTCATGATAACCCCCGCTCTCACAGGTGTCACTTTTTTTCCTTCATGTGAAATTAACTGGCCTATGTACAACGCCTCTTCCTGGCAATACTGTAATTTCTCCTTATCTACTTTGTATCCTTTGTCTGCCAATACAGTCATTAACTGAACAGAGTCCTGACTACATCCAACCTCTTTTTCACTACAGATTAATATGTCATCTATGTACTGAATTACCGCACTTTTGAGTTCAATGTTACCTTAATCCATCTGTAGGACCCTATTCAAAATCAACGGGTACTCACAGTGAACTGGATAACCAAGCCCTTTAAGATGAGTAGCAATTACCCTGGAGATGGACCGGGATGAGGATTTTTATTCATAAATCAATAATCAAAATGACTTAGATAGTTGGTAAAAGGAAGACTGTTTTAATATCAATTATTTAAAACAGGGGGCATAACGAACATCAACGCATTTGCTCGATCCTCTTACTCAATGCATTCTAGTAAAAACTGAGATTTTATACACAAACTCGTCATCAATGACGTTAACTAACTACTAATGTCATCCTATGTGGCAAACTATAAAAACCTATGAGTATGGGTGATTGCCTCTGAGTGAATATCTAAGTATACAATCCATACTAGTCTAAAAAAGTGTGAATATGTGATTGGTTACTTAACATAAGGTGGGGCAATTAAGCCCTTCCCTAAAAATGACCACTATGAACGTCACTAAATACACAAGGTACCATTCTGTTACACAACTATAGGACCACTAATTACACGGTAGCCTACAATTGGTTGGCAATCTAACCTCCATCAGTACTTTTCCACCTATGTCTAGCAGCATGTAGGCTGGCCATCCAGGTGCTGGTGAGCTCACCTTAACTATTGCTTCCCACCAATTAGTATATCAATCCATCATCACTTCAGTGGTCTAATGTCAATTAGGCTTTGAAGCTCGGCCTTGGGAGGGTTCTTAGCTTCTGTGAAATTCAGGGAGTGAGAGCACACTTTTTGCCCTCATGCGTAGGTGTGACCATTTCGTTCGTCCAACTTCATCCTCCCATATGATTGGAGACCATGGAATTGAACTTCCAGCACCTTTTAATACTATTTTTTAATAGACCTCTGATGTCTTCCTTGTTTTGTTCATGCCTTCTGGACAGGAGTTTTGTTCTTCCACACGATTTGTATTCAATGTCAGTTCACTCCAGTTTGATAAGACCTTGGCTTCTTCGGCTCATCCAGCCTCGTCTGCTGAAATTCACTTTTTAATTCAATTTGCTTTTTAACTGCGACACTCTGGAAATTAGGCTTTCTCTTCCTTCTTCCTAAAGTCCAGCGCTGCTATAATGCGTAGTGGAAACATCCATCCTTTACTCGTCTATATATATATATATATAATACATGGCCACAGTAGTGGCCATGTAGTTATGGTTAAGTTGCTGTTTCCATAGGAAGAGCACTTTTTGGGTGGCTTATAACTTCGCTCTCCCTGGACAAATCCTCACCAATCTTTGCAAAAAAAGTATTTGGGTCACTCTGAAACTTTTTGCAAAGTTTGGTGAGGATTCGTCCAAGGGGGGCAAAGTTATAGGGGGGGTCCCAAAACTTTTTTTTTTCCCATAGACATAATGGGAAAAAACTTTGCTCACGCCTACAGCCCAAACCGCTGGACGGATTTACACCAAATTTGCGGCAGGAGCGGCGGCTTGGTCCCAAAAGCGTTGCTTTATTTGGTGTAAATCCGTCCAGTAGGTTTTAAAAAAAATGACAAAAATGTAAGTGAAAAAAATTAGTGATATCTGTGTTCGCTTCGCGGACACACTTCTCTGTTCGCTCCACGGACAGGACGGCGATTGGGCAAGCAGCTTGCGTGATGTCTGCGGACATCTGACGTGCTCTCTCATTGGATGCTGTGAAAGCATGCAGTGCGTCTGGCTTCAGAGACGCCCGTCATCTTTGTTCCTTGCTTGAGAGGCTTTGTATCCCGCCTGCACAGTAAGTCCCCCATCCCCGCTCATGCCCGTGTCTGTCTCCTGTTCCTCCCACCCCCCTCTCATGCCCCGTGTGTCCTTCTTTTCACCCCCACTCATGCTCCGTGTCTTCCCTTTTCCTCCAGCCCCCCGCTCACGCCATCGGCACACGGTGGCCAGCGGAGGGCCGAGGAGCGGGATCTGCCGCCTGCACACAAAGTCTTTCTCCCTCCCGCCCACCCCCCGCTCATGTCCGTGTGTCTTTCTCCCTCCCGCCCACCCCCCGCTCATGTCCATGTGTCTTTCTCCCTCCCGCCCACCCCCCGCTCATGCCCCGTGTGTCTCTCTCCCTCCCGCCCACCCCCCGCTCATGCCCCGTGTGTCTCTCTCCCTCCCGCCCACCCCCCGCTCATGCCCCATGTGTCGCTCTCCCTCCCGCCCACCCCCCGCTCATGCCCTGTGTGTCTGTCTCCCTCCTCCCACCCCCCGCTCATGCCCCGTGTGTCTCTCTCCCTCCCCCCATCCCGCTCATGTCCCGTGTCTGTCTACTGTTCTCCCCACCCCCCGCTCATGCCCCGTATCTGTCTCCTGTTCCCCTCATGTGCCGTGTCTGTCTCCAGTTGCCCTCGCTCATGCCACGTGTATGTCTCCTGTTCTCCCCACCCCCCGCTCATGCCCTGTGTCTGTGTCCTGTTCCCCCCACCCCCCGCTCATGCCCCGTGTCTATCTCCTGTTGCCCCCCACACCCCGCTCATGCCCCGTGTCTGTCTCCTGTTCCCCCCACCCGCTCATGCCCCGTGTCTGTCTCCTGTTCCCCCCACCCGCTCATGCCCCGTGTCTCTCTCTTGTTGCCCCCCACCCCCGCTCATGCCCCTTGTCTGTCTCCTGTTCCTCCCACCCCCCGCTCATGCCCCGTGTCTGTCTCCTGTTGCCCCCCACCCCACCGCTCATGCCCCGAGTCTGTTCGCCCCACCCCCCGCTCATGCCCCGTGTCTGTTGTTTCCCCCCACCCCCGCTCATGCCCCGTGTCTATCTCCTGTTCCCCCCACCCCTCACTCATGCCCTGTGTCTGTCTCCTGTTCCCCCCACCCCCCGCTCATGCCCCGTGTGTCTCCTGTTGGCCCCACCCCCGCTCATGCCCTGTGTCTCTCCTGTTGCCCCCCACACCCCGCTCATGCCCCGTGTCTGTCTCCTGTTCTCCCCACCCCCCGTTCATGCTCTGTGTCTGTCTCCTGTTCCCCCCCACCCCCCGCTCTTGCCCCGTGTCTGTCTCCTGTTGCCCCCCGCTCATGCCCCGTGTCTGTCTCCTGTTCCCCCCCACCCCCCGCTCATGCCTCGTGTCTCTATCCTGTTGCCCCCCACCCCCGCTCATGCCCCGTGTCTGTCTCCTGTTCCTCCCACCCCTGCTCATGCCCCGTGTCTGTCTCCTGTTCCTCCCACCCCTGCTCATGCCCCGTGTCTGTCTCCTGTTGTCCCCCACCCCCCGCTCATGCCCCGTGTCTATTCTCCCCACCCCCCGCTCATGCCCCGTGTCTGTTGTTCCCCTCCACCCCCCGCTCATGCCCCATGTCTGTCTCCTGTTCCCCCCACCCCTCGCTCATGCCCCGTGTCTGTCTCCTGTTCCCCCACCCCCCGCTCAAGCCCCGTGTCTCTCCTGTTGCCCCCCACCCCCCGCTCATGCCCCGTGTCTGTCTCCTGTTCTCCCCACCCCCCGCTCATGCCCCGTGTCTGTCTCCTGTTCCTCCCACCCCCCCGCTCATGCCCCGTGTCTGTCTCCTGTTGCCCCCCACACCCCCGCTCATGCCCCGTGTCTGTTCTCCCCGCCCCCCGCTCATGCCCCGTGCCTGTTGTTCCCCTCCACCCCCGCTCATGCCCCGTGTCTGTCTCCTGTTCCCCCACCCCTCGCTCATGCCCCGTGCCTGTCTCCTGTTCCCCCAACCCCCGCTCATGCCCCGTGTCTCTCCTGTTGCCCCCACCCCCCGCTCATGCCCCGTGTCTGTTGTTCCCCTCCACCCCGCTCATGCCCCGTGTCTGTCTCCTGTTCCCCCCACCCCTCGCTCATGCCCCGTGTCTGTCTCCTGTTGTCCCCCACCCCCCCGCTCATGCCCCGTGTCTGTTCTCCCCACCCCCTGCTCATGCCCTGTGTCTGTTGTTCCCCTCCACCCCGCTTATGCCCCGTGTCTGTCTCCCGTTCCCCCCACCCCTCGCTCATGCCCGTGTCTGTCTCCTGTTCCCCCCACCCCCCGCTCAAGCCCCGTGTCTCTCCTGTTGCCCCCCACCCCCCGCTCATGCCCCGTGTCTGTCTCCTGTTCTCCCCACCCCCCCGCTCATGCCCCGTGTCTGTCTCCTGTTCCTCCCACCCCCCCGCTCATGCCCCGTGTCTGTCTCCTGTTGCCCCCACCCCCCGCTCATGCCCCGTGTCTGTTCTCCCCACCCCCCGCTCATGCCCCGTGCCTGTTGTTCCCCCCCGCTCATGCCCCGTGTCTTTCTCCTGTTCCCCCCACCCCTCGCTCATGTCCCGTGTCTGTCTCCTGTTCCCCCAACCCCCGCTCATGCCCCGTGTCTCTCCTGTTGCCCCCACCCCCCGCTCATGCCCCGTGTCTCTCCTGTTGCCCCCACCCCCGCTCATGCCCCGTGTCTGTCTCCTGTTACCCCCCACCCCCCGCTCATGCCCCGTGTCTGTCTCCTGTTCTCCCCACCCCCCGCTCATGCCCCGTGTCTGTCTCCTGTTGCCCCCCACCCCCCGCTCATGCCCAGTGTCTCTCTCCTGTTGCCCCCCACCCCCGCTCATGCCCTGTGTCTGTCTCCTGTACCCCCCCACCCCCCGCTCATGCCCCGTGTCTCTCTCCTGTTGCCCCCCACCCCCTGCTCATGCCCCATGTCTGTCTCCTGTACCCCCCACCCCCCGCTAATGCCCCGTGTCTCTCTCCTGTTGCCCCCCACTCCCCCGCTCATGTCCCGTGTCTGTCTTCTGTTCCCTCCACCCCCCGCTCATGCCCCGTGTCTGTCTCCTGTTCCCCCCACCCCCCCTCATGCCCTGTGTCTGTCTCCTGTTGCCCCACCCATGCTCCGTGTCTGTCTCCTGTACCCCCCACTCCGCGCTCATGCCCCGTGTCTCTCTCCTGTTGCCCCCCACCCCCCCGCTCATGCCCCGTGTCTGTCTCCTGTTGCCCCCCACCCCCTGCGCATGCCCCGTGTCTGTCTCCTGTTCTCCCCATCCCCACTCATGCCCCGTATCTGTCTCCTGTTACCCCATCCCCCACTCATGCCCCGTGTCTGTCTCCTGTTCTCCCCACCCCCCGCTCATGCCCCGTGTCTCTCTCCTGTTGGCCCCACCCCCCGCTCATGCCCCGTGTCTCTCCTGTTGCCCCCACCCCCGCTCAAGCCCCGTGTCTGTCTCCTGTTACCCCCCACCCCCCGCTCATGCCCCGTGTCTGTCTCCTGTTCTCCCCACCCCCCGCTCATGCCCCGTGTCTGTCTCCTGTTGCCCCCCACCCCCCGCTCATGCCCAGTGTCTCTCTCCTGTTGCCCCCCACCCCGCTCATGCCCTGTGTCTGTCTCCTGTACCCCCCCACCCCCCGCTCATGCCCCGTGTCTCTCTCCTGTTGCCCCCCACCCCCTGCTCATGCCCCATGTCTGTCTCCTGTACCCCCCACCCCCCGCTAATGCCCCGTGTCTCTCTCCTGTTGCCCCCCACTCCCCCGCTCATGCCCCATGTCTGTCTTCTGTTCCCTCCCCCCCGCTCATGCCCTCGTGTCTGTCTCCTGTTCCCCCCACCCCCTCTCATGCCCTGTGTCTGTCTCCTGTTGCCCCACCCATGCTCCGTGTCTGTCTCCTGTACCCCCCACTCCGCGCTCATGCCCCGTGTCTCTCTCCTGTTGCCCCCCACCCCCCCGCTCATGCCCCGTGTCTGTCTCCTGTTGCCCCCCACCCCCTGCGCATGCCCCGTGTCTGTCTCCTGTTCTCCCCATCCCCACTCATGCCCCGTATCTGTCTCCTGTTACCCCATCCCCCACTCATGCCCCGTGTCTGTCTCCTGTTCTCCCCACCCCCCGCTCATGCCCCGTGTCTCTCTCCTGTTGGCCCCACCCCCCGCTCATGCCCCATGTCTGTCTCCTGTTGCCCCCCCACCCCCGCTCATGCCCCGTGTCTCCCTCGTGTTCCCCCCACCCCCCGCTCATGCCCCGTGTTTCCCTCGTGTTACCCCCCACCCCCCGCTCATGCCCCATGCCTCCCTCGTGTTCCCCCCACCCCCTGCTCATGCCCCTTGTCTCTCTCCTTTCCCCCCCACCCCCGCTCATGTCCCGTGTGTGCCCTGTACCCCCCCGCTCATGCCACGTGTCTCCCTTGTGTTCCTCCCCACCCCCTGCTCATACCCTGTGTCTCCCTCATGTTCCTCCCCACCCGCTGCTCATGCCCCGTGTCTCTCTCGTGTTCCCCCACCACCGCTCATGCCCCGTGTTTCCTTCCTTTTCCCCCCCACCCCCTGCTCATGCCCCGTTTGTACCCTGTTCCCTCTCACCCCCCGCTCATGCCCATGTGTCTCCCCTGTCCGGCATTCCCACTTTGAGGACATAAGATGTTAGTGGTCTTCATCTATTGAAAAGGATGTTATGGTGACGTTGCACTAATAAAACCCTTTAAAATTTAGCAAAAAAAAAAATGTTACAGGGACGTTATGGTTAAGTTGCACTAATAAAAACCTATGAAATTCAATGAAAAAACTTTGTTAAAGGGACATTATGGTTAAGTTGCGCTACTAAAAACCTATGAAATTCAGTGAAAAAATGTTGTAAAAGGGACGTTATGGTTCCAAGAAAAACCGAAAAACCCTTGAAATTCGCCAGTTATGGTAAGCTAAGCAACCATAACTCGCGCCACCACCGTGCACTGCTAAGACTAACACCCAGGACATCAAAGATGACATCACAAATGTCATTGATGACATCACTGATGACATCACATGTCTGGCTCACTCTTTTTTCTTTTGCTGACATATCTAGGCCACATGGTTTTATTCAGTAACAGTCAGAAACTAAACATTTTATTTTATTTGTAGACATATCCTTCAAGTAGGTTCTTACAGTAATTCCCTTAGAGTCCAGTCACACCATATGAAACATATACATACGGGAAGACACAAGCTTGAAAGACAGCAATCCTTTTTGTGCATAAAGATAATCAATAGACTTATGAGCACTTTCTGATAGTTCTGTTGTTTTTTTTTATGGCTGTACTTTCCCTGTGGGTCCAATCACATCAAGTGATACATATACATAGGGTAAATAGCAGCTTTGAAACAGAGCAATCATTTATTTGCATGAAAATAATCAGTTAAGTTATGAATTGTTTCTGCTACTACTTGTGCTTTTTTGCTAACTTCACTTTCCCTGTATATACCCATATTGGTATGTGTTCTTGTGTCTTTGTGTTTTGTCTATAGTAATGCAATGATGTAATACATGTGTTTTATTAGCTACGTATTACATATTTCACAGTACACAAAAATCTATTAAGAAAACAATTATCATTTCATTATTCAACATATTAACATTACGAATATTATAACTTCATCTTGTACGCTGCACACAATGTTATGTTTCTGTATGAGTAGCTTAGTATACTAGATAGAACCCCATAATAGAATGCTATTTATATCAATGCATCGTTCAATGCACTAATTAGGGTATGATATTTATTGCAATGATCCTTGACACTTGTTTCGCAACATTATAATAAGAATCCCTTGTACACATATTTCATGAAAAGTACATACACATGTGATGTCATCAGTGATGTCATCAATGACATTTATGATGTCATCTTTGATGTCCTGGGTGTTAGTTTTAGCAGTGCATGGTGGTGGCGCGAGTTATGGTTGCTTAGCTTACCATAACTGGCGAATTTCAAGGGTTTTTCGGTTTTACTTGGAACCATAACGTCCCTTTGACAAAGTTTTTTCACTGAATTTCATAGGTTTTTAGTAGCGCAACTTAACCATAACGTCCCTTTAACAAAGTTTTTTCATTGAATATATATATATATATATATATATATATATATATATATATATATATATATATATATATATATATATTGGCGCTTCCCGCAATCTATTCACTATAAAGCTAGCCTCAAGATTACTATGTCTTCTTGTGTTTCTTTTGCATTTGTATACGTGTAACATAGCTTAATGTCTTCATCTGTTTCTGTGGCATAAGCTTCTTCACCTTGATCCCAAGATGTCACTTATCCTTGATACTTTCTTAATGCCTTATAGAATATCTGCATCCTCTGGGCTCTGCATCTCTTCTAGGTGCGTCAGTTCAGCTCTGTGTGACATCACCATTCGTCTTGGCTATTCATTTGCTCTGTTTCTTCTGGGGTATCCATTTAAGCGGCCATCATACTTTCTTGTATGCAGGTATGGTTTCCTCAATAAGAACCTTGCCTCTAGGATTCCTTGTGGCCTCTGTCCTTTCAACTGCTCTGTGTATGTTACATACTCTGGTTTTCAACATACAGGTAATAGGGGCGTATCTGTCAGAGTCAAACTCCAAATTGCCCTCTTCTTCTTCTAACTCCAACCCTCCAACCTCCTCCTCACCTGTGGCGATGGTTTCCTGGGGCTGTTCCAATCTCTTCTTCCACCAAGCAGTTTTTTTTGACGGAGGATAGGGCCTACCCCGGGAGGAAGCCACCCTGACCTGGTACAATAAGGTCTAGAGGGGGCCTCTCTGCCGGAGCAAGCTAAATGGGGGAAAAAGCCTGATGGCATAAAAAACCCCCTAGCGAAGCTGTGGTAAGTAGGTCCAAAGAAGAGGTAAGGAGGACTGATGAATCGAGAGCTGCCAAAGCGGAAAGTCCGAAGCGCTGGAGTCAGACGAAATACTATGGGAGGCCAGGAGGAGAGAGTGTAACGAACAGAGAGGGGGACCAAGGGGGGTCCAGGAAAGTAGCCAGGAACAAAGGAGGGAGAGGGAGATGAACTGGAGAAAAGGGCAGGCAGACAAATAGAGGGACCGAAAAGGGAACGGAGAATACTAGCGTCTCACCCGGAGCCTGACGCGAGAGGGTTGCAACGCGCAGACTTCCGGGTGTGACGGGAAGAAATAGGCGTACCGCGGCAGACGCCGCGGAAACAACTAGACCGCTGAACACAGTGCGTGGTGGGACGTGAAGGGGTGGCTAATGGCCGCCCAGTCTCCACCGCGACCAAATTCCCCAACGTTGGCGGCGCATGACAGTATGCCCCCTTCTATACCTGGACCACCCAGGCTAGGCGTTTGAAGGACGAGATATAGGTCCTGAGATCGCTGCTACCCTGCTGAACGTCTAGCAGTTCTTCTGCGGCAATATGAGTTATCTCAGCCTGTTCGAAGGTCTGTTTAAACAAGGTGACAAAGGCGCCATAGTCCTGGAGTACCGGATTGTTGCTGGTTACTAGTGGGGAGGCCCAGGCCAGGGCGTTTCCTGTTAGATTAGAAATAACGAACCCCACCTTGGTGTGAGCGCTGGCAAAAGTATGTGGGCGAAAGGCAAAATAAATGGCACAAGATTCGAGAAATTCCTTGAGACGTTTCGGCGATCCGTCATATTTACCAGAAGACAAGGACATGGGGGGGAGATCAGTCTCCCTAGATTCTCGAGCCGTAATCATTTGTCTTAATGCTGCATTTTCAGCTTTGACATTCTGTAGTTCGACGTTCATTCCTTGTACGGCTTGAATCAGCTCTTGCAGCTGTTCTGGGGTAGCCATGGTCTTTTTATGGCGTTGCAAACTGTCAGAGTCAAACTCCAAATTGCCCTCTTCTTCTTCTAACTCCAACCCTCCAACCTCCTCCTCACCTGTGGCGATGGTTTCCTGGGGCTGTTCCAATCTCTTCTTCCACCAAGCAGTTTTTTTTGACGGAGGATAGGGCCTACCCCGGGAGGAAGCCACCCTGACCTGGTACAATAAGGTCTAGAGGGGGCCTCTCTGCCGGAGCAAGCTAAATGGGGGAAAAAGCCTGATGGCATAAACAAACCCCTAGCGAAGCTGTGGTAAGTAGGTCCAAAGAAGAGGTAAGGAGGACTGATGAATCGAGAGCTGCCAAAGCGGAAAGTCCGAAGCGCTGGAGTCAGACGAAATACTATGGGAGGCCAGGAGGAGAGAGTGTAACGAACAGAGAGGGGGACCAAGGGGGGTCCAGGAAAGTAGCCAGGAACAAAGGAGGGAGAGGGAGATGAACTGGAGAAAAGGGCAGGCAGACAAATAGAGGGACCGAAAAGGGAACGGAGAATACTAGCGTCTCACCCGGAGCCTGACGCGAGAGGGTTGCAACGCGCAGACTTCCGGGTGTGACGGGAAGAAATAGGCGTACCGCGGCAGACGCCGCGGAAACAACTAGACCGCTGAACACAGTGCGTGGTGGGACGTGAAGGGGTGGCTAATGGCCGCCCAGTCTCCACCGCGACCAAATTCCCCAACGTTGGCGGCGCATGACAGTATCGGTTGAGGTGGGGGTACTTGGCTCCTTCTCTACACTTCCCCACCTGGATGATTCATCGACCACTCATCATCCTTCACATCAAAACACGTTGGTCTAAAGACAAGCTTCTTTGGGACCCATATCTTTGTGATACCCTTCAGGCATCCTGCTGTTTTCACATGCTAATCTTTATTCCATGTCATAAGGCTGTATTGTCCATTTGGACTGCAATTGATCCATCTTCCCACATACTTCTTATGGTTCTTTGGATACATGAACTTCGTTTCCTCAGGTGCATGAATACTGGCCTTCACAAAGTCTCTGATTTCTTCATCTGTCAGTTCATTGGCTTTCCATCCTGGGTCGACATCGATCATTATCTTCATCCCCATGGCTTTCTTTGCTGTCTTCTTGCATTGCGAGACTATCAACTTGATCATACAGAATCCAAGTTATATCATCACTATCAGAGATACAAGGAACTTGAACATGTCTGCCATCCATTGTGGAACCCAAGAGAAGAGTGATCCAAACCAAGTGTCATCAGCAATGTCTTCAACTTTGTCTCTCATCTGACCATGGAGCTTTGTCTGAATGTCTATGGCCTCTGTCAAGGTTCCATTCTCGTCGTCATGAGAAGGTATAAATGTGCAACATGATTCTCCAATTTTCACACAAACACCTCCATCCATAGCTGTGATCATGACCAATACATATCTGTTCTGAAGTGTCATCAATAGTATAGCTCTTAATTCTTCTCTGATTGCATTGAATCCTTTTATAGTGGTGTTGATTGTAACAATTCCCATCTGGTAATCTGTAGCCATTTGGTATTTGCTCCAACCTGGATTCTCGGCATGAAAATTGTTGTGAACACTGATGAGGTCTGGCTGAACAGCCTATGCTAATATGGAATAGCATCAAAAGCTTCCATGGATTTTGCTGAGAAATAATTCTCTCTCTTCATTCTTCTTATCAGCTCCACAGATCTCTTCTTCCTCAGGTGAGCATCTGCTTTTGGAAAACTGTCAATGTGCAAGTCACTTTTTGGAATCTCTAATGCTGGAACATGAATATTCACTAATGAGCATATTCCTCCCCAATCCTTGGGTAGCCTTATATATGCTCTGGATCCACAAGCCTAATAGTGATCCATGATTATTGCTGTTCCAAGTTTCATTCCTGGTACATCAAAGATTCAACCACGGTTCTGATTTTCTCCAATTGTTCTTGTGCCATTATTTCTGAAGCACCGCTTTGCACTTTCCAAAGGCACTATCTGCAAGGGTCCTCCTTTTTCGTCGACCCAAGTCAGTAGTTTAGCAAGTCTTGGACACAGTGGTTTGCAACCATTCTGCACTATGTCATTGGCTGGTTTATAACAACCAATGACCACCCAGGCTCTGCAGACAACCTCCCCGTCTTCCCAGCCATCTGGTGATAGTACTGAACCCCAGATCTGCATCTGGCCTCTGTTCTTCCATCTACGCATTTCTTCTGCAGACTTTCCTGGACTCTCCAGTTTCTTGTTTACTTCCCATCTGATTCCAGCTCCTTTCACTCCAGGGTTCTCGCACTTGATCATATGATTCTTAGTATGGGATCTGTTTCTTGTCTTTGTGTCTTCGACATAGACATCTTTGTCAGGATCTGTCCATTCAGTTGCCCATTTCAGGAGTGCATCTCGGCCCATGAACTGGCCTCTTGTGCAAAGTGCTATGTGTGAAAGACAATGAGCAGTCTGGACATCTATTTCGATAGCTATGAAGATCTTGGATTGTCCCATACTGCAAAGGCAGAAGTGCACACACAAAGCATTCCTCCTTTCAAGTTCTTCTTCCCACTTCCTTGATACCATATATTATTTCCCAAGTGAGCTGTACTGTCCAGGTAATCATTTAGATCGGAATCATCCTCTCTGGTGCTTCTTTTAGGCCTCATTCTTCTCATGTGACTTTCCATAATCATTTCATGAAGTGTATTAGCATAACTTCTTCTAACTGGATCAATCATAGGCACATTTATCAGTGGGATTGGTACATCTACATGTGCTGTCTGAGTAGGAGAAAGTTCAGAAGGTTTCATTCTCTCAACATACCTTTTAGGGATGGAAATGTCTCGTAAAATCTCAATGTGAGACTTTCTTTTAGGAATCATCCATGGGTCAGTTATTACTGGACCGGGTGTAAATGCATGCACTACTTGTGTAGGTTCATCTTCTATCAACCTTTTTTCCTGCCTGTCTTGCTGTGCCTGTTTCTTGTGTCCTAAAAGAGTCCCTACGACACTTCCTGTATGTGAATTATTGTTAGTGACACTTACCTCAATTTCAGGCAATTTGTCATCTTTCTTTGGAACAAGGATAACTACATAGGGTTTTGGATGCCTTGTAGTTGCCACGACTGTACCTTCCTTCTGCTCAGGAAGATTCACTGGAGTCTTAGCTCCATGTACATCTATGTAGTATGATGTGCGTACTGTGAGTGAAAGCAGTATGATTATGAACAAAATGCAAACGTAAATTATGCACAAGTAGGATATTTTACAGCATCGACTTTGTGGACATGATAATATTGCTACTAACGCTTCCCATCTTAATTGCCTAAGGAAGGAAAAAGTTACTTTAATACAGCGGCATTATGCACTTTTTCGGGAAACTGCTTTCATGGCTTGACAACGTATCCTTGATCAGCTGTCTGCTTACTGGATACCAAAAACAAACTTTCAATGCATCCCTGGAACCAGTCTTTCACCACATGAAATGTGGTCACCTCTTTAGCAAGAAGAAAAAACAACTTAAGTTGATCTAGATAAGTTCAACGACATACACAATTTCCCAGTCAATTCCTCGAATATGTCTTAGACCAGATGACATGATGAATGTCTTTCAGCATGAAACAAAAGTTCTGTCTAACCAGCAACCTCTCGATCTGTTCTTGGAAGGAAAGTTTCACCTTGATCTTGGCATTCTTGCAGAGTAAGCGTTCACTTGCAGTATGATGCTTCTCACGATTTCATTTAGTGCTGCAGTGTTTCCCGCATCCCTTAAGAATGTGCGCACATCAGTGTATCTTCCAACAAGATACAGGTATTCTTCAATCAGGCGATAATGGACCACATTGACCAGTCTGTTTGCGGCATCACTTGGTAGGGGCATTTGTCCCGTCCCCACTATACTCTGCTAACTGCAAAACTTGCTCGATAACTGCTGTGAGCAACCTTCTTACGATTGGACCATTTTTAGGATCTTGCAGAAAAACATGTACGCTAGTAGTTCTCACCACAATAGCTGGATAAGTGCACAGAATGAAGAGAAAAACTTCAAGAATGATCCTTGAAATGTTGTCTTTGGGAATCACCCTGGGCAAATCCAAACAGGAACTCAGTGAAAAATGAATCAGGGTATTGTTGCCTCTTCCAATTGTCGAAAACAAACTCAAGATTTGGCATATTTCTTCTTCTTATCAAGTCTTAAAGTATGCCTCAGTCCAAAGTCAATACACTCCTGTGGCTTTAAGAACAAAAGATCTTCCCTTAATCCTGAAATGACTGCACAGAGTGTTTGAATCAGTATCCCTTTAACTTCTTTATAAGTGACCAAAAGAGTGTCCCGAACCAAGCCACAGTCCAACAAAATCTTTTCTTTTACTCAAGTCTCTGCGTCCTTCTTCCTCACCATAGACCTTGTCTGCATTTGCTGAGGTTGTTCCCCGATGCTTGCTTCCGAAGAGTGCGGGGGTAAGGGAGTCTTCTCTCCAGTATAGATTTTTATGTCACCAAGAAAAGTCCAAGCGTGTCTGCATTGCACTCTGACTGCAGGTGGCGTGATGTCTTCCACAATGAAAAGGCCATTAAATGTAGGCTCGTGCCACTTCCTTGTGAAGCTGCGGATTAAGACCACATCGGCAGGGAATAATTTTGGAAGACAAAGTTCTTGAACATTACTTGTTGAAGCCTCTCTTTCAGTGTTCTGTACTGTCCCACACCCTTTTCACCATAGCTGACCTGAAATGACAGAGGTACTTGAAGTCATACACAAAGGTAATTACGCAGCTCCATTCCTAATAGTTCAGATGTAGGCTGAGCATCACTTCTAACTCTGGATGGAGGTGTGAGGGGTGTCCTCATCCGTCTCCCTGTCACTATCTCATGGAGTGTGAGATGGTAGTCCAAACCAGGTGGGTTCCTCAATGCATATAATGCCAGTGGTAGGCAATGCAACCACCCTTTCCTCAAGGTAAGCTTCAACTTGGCCATCCTTTCTTTAAGCAAGCCGTTGAGTCGTTCACAGATCCAATTTCCTTGTGGATGACAGGCCAAAGAAAATGTGTGCTTTATACCAAGCAACAAGCTGATCTGCTCAAATGTTTGATTTACAAAATGTGGGCCATTGTCTGGCCTTATACTTCACATACTCCCCATCTAGGAAATACTTCTCACACTAAAAATGTTGCTGCACAGGTAGAGTCTGGGTGTGTACACGGTCCAGCCTCAATCCATTGTGAAAAGGGACAAACTACTACAATCATGTATCTATATCCATTACATACTTGCAGCATTTTGATATAGTCGATTTGCAAATGCTGGAAGGGGCCATTGGGTCTCGGGATAACTCCCCTAACTGTGCGCAGTGTATGCTCAGAAATGAATTTTTGACTCACAATGCAGTTCACTACTCAGAACGCAACATGCTCTAACAAATTTGGTATGAACCAATCCTCTGCAATGGTTGCAGCGAGGTTCGCTCTAGTTACGTGAGCAGGGTAGTGTAGCTGTTCCAGCACCACCCTCAATAAGGCTACAGGCATCAACGGTTTACCAGTGCTGTCTTGACACCACAATGCTTCAGAGGGGTTTGAAGAACACCATCTTCGCGTCCACAAATCCTTCTCATCTTGAGGTGCTTCCCTCTGGACCTCTATTAATTGCGTCTTGGACTAGTGATTATATCCTTCAGACATGTTCATCATTACAACAATTTTTTCATTTACATCAGGTGTATCAAATGTCATAACATTTTCGGAACATGCAGCGAGTTTGACTTCATCGTCTTCTACCTGGTTTCTGCGTGAGCTAAAGTCTACCCTTTTAGTATATGATGCACATTTAACAACTGCGATGGCTACTGGGAGTTGCAGTGCCTTGATAAGCCTGTCCAATAAGGCAGCATGCTGCACTGGCATGCCGTCCACTCACAGGTGGCCCCTCCTTTTCCAATGTGCACCGTTGATATCACATAGGCAGAGTCGCTGTACACTGTTACTTCCTGGTCTGCATAATTGTCAAGCGTGACAATCAGCACCACTAACTCTGCAGCCTCTGCTCAATAATGAGACGGTAGTCGAGCACTTAACCACCTTCTGAAACTCCCAATTGGCCGTCTACTTTACCACAGCGCCACCTGTGTATCTCTGTCCATCATTCTGATCGATTCTTGAAGAACCATCAATAAAAACAATTTCTCCTCCTGCTAAAGCATTTTCTTTTGTCCTAGGGATTTCATCATAGAACTCTTCATAGTTCAAACAGTCATGCACATGCCCGTCCTCTGCCAGTGGTTTAGCTACAAACATGGCAGAATTCACTATTCTGCATCAAAGCTCCAGAGAACACTTGAGTATTTATAGCAATACCTGATATCGGGCATTTTCCATTCCTTGTACAAGAGCAAGTCTCCCCAGTGTCTACAAGAAAAAAAAAAGGATTTGCCTCCTATCGTCACATCGACCCTTGGTTACTATTGGGGGTCTGGTGTTACTGATAGTACTGAACACATTGGCCCTCATTACGACCCTTGCGGAAATTGACTGACCGGACCGCAACAGCGTAAATAGCGTTTCCGCCATTGCACGAAGGAGCAAAGTGCGGCTAATTACGACCCATCGGGCACGAGCATTACGCCATGGCGGAATCCGAAAGGCTGCGATGGCGGAAATGACCCCAAAACGGCCCTTACCGCCGCCGTACGCTGCACCAGGTGCAATACCGCCACCCATCTTAGCGGTCACCGTAATGAGCGGGCACCGTAATGAGCGGGCACCGCAAATTACGGGCACCGTAAATATACGGAAACGGAAGTAAAAGCATGTGGCCGGAACGGGAAACAGCACGCCGCACAACTATAAAATCCGAATCCCAACACAACCATTAAAAATCCGACCCTGACACACATCCCAACCCGTTAGCAACCCCAGTTAAAAAAATAAATATGGGAAAGGTAGCCAAGAAAGCGTGTGATCGCAAGCGGCAGGTCCACTTCTCCCGAGAGGAACTGACCGTGCTGACCGAGACCCTGCAGGAAAATGCCGCCGTCGTCTTCTCCAGTCAAATGACCAGGACGGCCCTTGCCAACAAGAAGGCCATATGGGCCCTTGTGGCACAGCGCGTAAGTGCGGTGGGGACAACACCCCGCACGCCACAGCAATGTCGCAAGCGGTGGGACGACCTGCGGATCCGCGTACGCAGCATACTTTCTGCGAACAGGAACATCGCCACAGCTACCGGGGGGGGATCAGAGTCGCCCATCAAGTTGACCCCCTGGGAGGAGATCTGCGCCTCCACCATAGGAATGGAGAGCATAGAGGGAGTCGGAGGGATGGAGAAAGGAGTGCCGACATCCGGAGAATCAGGTAGGTTGGCCAAGAGAAACAATGCGAAATCCACAAACCACGAACATGTGCAGTACCATGTGACCCCATAGTGCAATACATACTTTGCCCTGACAGCGCCCTCTAAAAGTCAGAATGAATAAACAAATTAATCAAGATGCCATAAACAACCCCTACATGTGCAGCATGCACCCCCTAACTGCAGGCAGCCAAATGAATGCATCCTCAACCCACACGAAAATGAGACCACCTCCAAGGCCCAGTCCCAAATCACCCTCATGTACCACCCCAATGCATTTGATACGTTGCCATTCCAAATCCCACAGACCCATAACTAACGCTCGCCCCTCTTTACTCCACCACAGGGTCCGATACCAACGACGAGCTGCAGGACACCCCTACCAGCACGCCTGCAAAGAGGGCCAGGACCAACGTCCCAAGAGCCTCCACCTCAGGTGCAAGGATCAAGACACGGCAGCAGCAGGAATCAAGTGCCAGCACACTGGAGGGGACTGCAACAGGCACCCCAGCAGCCAGCAAGTCCACAACCCCAGCACCACAGGTCCCCCCAAAGAACGTATCTGATGGCACTGCCTCTGGTGGTAGCAGCACCATAGGTGACACAGCTGTCATGCCAGCATGCTCCGACACGGAAAACAGTGCTGGCGACGTAGGTACCATCCATGACCTTTCCCAATCCCCCTGCATGTCCCATCCCCTACACCATGACGAAACCACGCAGGGGCACCCAGAAGACGACGACTGGCCAACCCCCACAAGTCCTGTGCCAAGGCAACATGTGTTGAGCAGCCCCCCTGTCACACCACCGCAAATGTCCATGGCCCAGCAGAGGCAACAGTCCCTCGACCTGCTGATCGAGCAACAGCAGGAAGTGTCCACGCTACTCAAGGACCATGCGAATGAATGCGTGGGTTCCAGGGCAGCCATGGAAACATCCACCGAGACACTCAGGGCACAAATAGAGAAAAGTAGTGAGAGCCTCAGGGGAGAAATGGAGAGAAGCACCGAGAGCCTGAGAGCACAAATGGAGAGAAGCACCGAGAGCCTGAGAGCACAAATGGAGAAAAGCACCGAGAGCCTGAGAGCACAAATGGAGAAAAGCACCGAGAGCCTGAGGGGGGAACTGAATGCGACGTCCAAAGACGTTTGTGCTGAACTTGCTGCTGTGCGCCGTGTGCTCTCGGAGCTCTCACAAACCCTCAGAGACATGCATGGACGCGAGCAGGCAGAGACGTCATCCGTGGCAAGTTCCGTCCAGGGCAGCCCCCAACGCAGATCTGGCAGGAACCTGCGCTCCACGGGCAGGGGTGCCCCTGATACCCGTAGAGGGGGCTTGCAATAGCGTCTACCCACGGGCAGCATGCATATTTGGACACTGGTGTTGGGGGGGGAGGAAGTAGGGTGGAGGGGGTGTGTTGGGCTTCACTGGGTGGCGGGTCCATAGGGTGTATGAATCAAATCACATTATCAATACAGCACTTCATTATCATCCAATGACATGTGTGGACATTGATATTTGCGTACGAGGCCTTCATAGGCGTACAGTCCACTATGTGCCTGTACTACACACACACAGTGCCACAGGTCCCCTTTCCGTGTAATAGGCACCATGCGTGGTTGCTAGAAGCATGCATCTATGATGCTCTGTCGGATTGCACGTGCATCCTGTGCCTCATGGACTCCTTGGGGTGCCTCCACATCCCCACCCTCATCATCATCATCTTCAGGTGCATGCAGTACAGCGTCAGGGGGCATGGGCACATTCCTACGTATGCACATGTTGTGCAGCATGACACATGCCATGACCATCTTAGAAACCCTCTCATGGCTGTACATGAGTGCCCCGCCAGACCTGCTGAGGCTGCGGAAACGAGCCTTCAGTAGGCCGAATGCCTGTTCAATGACCACACGGCTACGTGAGTGGGCATGGTTGTAGTCCTCCTCATGCTGGTTCTGTGGGTTCCGGATTGGTGTAAGGAGCCATCTCTTCAGTGGATACCCGGCATCACCTGTATGGGACGAATAAAGGGTGTCAGTGGAATGATAGTGCTAAGTAGCCCCCCCCCCCTCCTGCAAGGTCATTGACGCATCAAATGGGCCACGATGTCATGCATGGAATGAGACTCACCGAGTAGCCAGGATCTGTGCCCTGCGTGTCGCTCCATGTAGCGTGGTATTCTTGTGTTCCTCAGGACCATAGAATCATGGGTAGATCCTGGAAATCTGGCACAACAATGCGTAAAGATCTTGTTGGAGTCACACACCATTTGCACATTGATTGAATGAAATTGTTTCCGGTTGCGGTACTGGACCTCCATGGCATGTGGGACAACCAATTCAACATGGGTGCAGTCGATGGCACCAATGCAACCCGGGATGCCGCCAAGTGCATGGAATCCCACCTTTGCGTTGGTAATCTCCTGGTACGTGCGTGGTAGTGTGATGTGGTCGTCGGCGTGCTTCAGGAGGGCATCGTGCACTTGGGAGAGTGTCCGTGAGAACAGTGGCTGTGAAATGCCATGCAACTGTCCCACTGTGTGCTGGTAGGTGCCTGTGGCCAGGAAGTGGAGTACAGACACCACCTTCAGTAGGGGTGGGATGGCGGTTGGGCTATCTATCATGCTCACGAGGTCAGCATGTGTCATGTCCACAATGGCGATTATGGTGTCCCGGTCCAAACGGTAGAGGGTGTGGATCTGCTCAGCAGTGAGGTTGAACGGATCAGCTCGGAGGCGTGGGATTGCGGGCCGCCTGCGTGGTGGTAGTGGCAGTGCTTGTGGGCCTTGCTGACCCTGCCTTGCCCTCCTCCTCCTCCTTCTCCTCCGTCTCCCCTGTGCGCCCGGTTGTTGTACCTGTTGTTGTTCGTCGTCTTCTTGTAGTTGTAGCACTTGCAGTGCTATCTGGTGCCCCAGGCCCAACATCGCTAGTCCTGCCGGTAGCATTTTGGAGTGGGAGTGGTTGTGGGAGGGGTTTGGGTCTGCTATATATGTGCTGTCGGCCTGTATGGCCTCCACCTGTGCTGATTGAATGAATCTGTGGCAGATGCAATCCCTTCTGGCCGAGCACGTCCCGCACGTAAGGCTGCATTTGGCCGCATGGCATCTTGGGATTGGAATCATGTATCAAATCCCGATGGCAGTGTGATGTACTTTGACTGATTTTCATGCTATGCTCCCATTGTTACACATGCTATGATTGCAGCCGCTTACATACCTGTGAAGAGTCAGTGGTATGTAGGGCTCGATCGATGGCCGACCCTCATGCAGCACAGTATCGTACTTCACCGACGGGCGTGGCGTCCCATTTGTGATTGCAGCCAGTTAGCATTATGACACACAGCCGCACTACATTGATGTAATTGTGAATGCAAGCGTTCACAGAAGCCTTTTCGACGTAATGTTGCAAGTGAGGAATTCGAAGGCCAGGATTTTTGGTTGCGAAGTAGCGGTGAGGAGACGCCCACAGGTCTGCCTGGAAATGTAACGTTCTATTGTTGAATGTCCTTGGGACAGGGCCCATAACGAGCAAGCAATGAATGACATGAATTGAATGGGATGCGCAATAGCGTAGTGGACGATAAGGCAGGACGTTCCCAAGTCCATCTAGCTTCACGACACTACAGATCCGGCCAGGAGCACAGTGGTTTTTGCAGACTGCATTACGCACAGACGCGATGGAAGTTTCACATATTATGTGAGTGAATGTTCATGCGTTTTCATTGCGGGATGAGGGAATGATGAATGGATGCATGGACAGATGATTCCATTTAGGGTCTGCCATGTACATGTGTTTTTTGATTCAATCCCCTTCCCCTGCGCTATGTGATGCAAGGCTGCCATAGTGGGACTTACGTCTATCTGCCCTTGTCGGATCCTCCCTGTCTCGACGCGCCTTCATACACTTGTGTCTAGGCACGTTACTAATCCCATGTCATGGGTTCTATCTTGACGGACGCATGCACAGTAACCGACGTTGCCAATGGTGTATTAACCTCGATTGGTTTCGTTATGTATCGATACTGATTTAGGGGTGTGTATATTCCTTTGGAGTGGGCTAGCATGCATATGGGTGTGGATTTGGTGTGTTGAATGAAGATAGTGATGCATCATGTGTCCTGTAGTGCAATCGGTTAATTTGTGTTTCATTTTGGTGACAGGTATCTCCTGCCCTATTGCAGATGCCATCTGTACGCCACTCCTCCAGATGGATTTTACTCTCGACACCTGCAGCTTCGGGTGAATCAGTGGAGCACCATTACGATCTTATGGGACGATCGCCAATGGGCCACATGCCCTTACGCTGTTCTGGTGGCTAGGTGCAACATTTCGGCCTTTCAGCTGGACTAGTGCCTGCCTCATGGGACGGACCTGCGGTTCTTGCCGCTTCCATGTTGCCTTTTGGAACGTTGATGTTGGCCCTGTGTGCCATGATGGTACAGGGCGTCACACAAGTGGAAGCTGGTCAATTATTGCAGATGCAGCCCTCGGTGATGATGGATGTTTTGGTGTTATTTTACAAATTGCTGTGAGGCCTTTGTCATTTGGATGTGCATTTAAATTGTATTCCGATATTTGGCGTGTTGCGTTATTCTTTGCAGGTGATGTGGCGATTTTCGATTTGTGGCGGTATGTATTGCGAGATGATCTGCATTGTGTTCCGCCTTCTGAGTTGAGTTGTGTGGTACAGTACTGGCCGCTTTTGCCTACGTAGCACAGTGTGGTCACGGATAGGGGCTGCCATTGTGACTGTTTACATGATGTGCTGTTCAGGGGCGGGGGATTGGCTTTTGGCCGACTGGTGCCTGTCAGCCAGGTCGATTGATGGTATGATGGGATGTTCAGAATGTGGCTGGTCACAGGTGCCTGTGTTTGCGTGCGTTTGTTGGAGGGGGACTGGGGTCATGTCCATTGGAATAGCTTCTGTATTCATGCCATCTGTGCCCTGCAGCTCCCATCGGCCCCTCTTGGGATGTGCCTGGCTGCTCAGTCACTCTGCCAACTTGTGTGGTACATGCTTCTGCTGATGGTTGGTTTGTTTACTGGCATGAGTACAGGGCTGGTGCATTCCCCCTCAGGATGCTGTTGTGGATGTTGCCTTGCGCTGGTGGCAAGCGATGGGGGACTACTGTTGTTTTGTGTCATGTGTTCTTGATTTTCATTTTGATGTGTTGTACCTTCACATGCCTGTGCTGCGTCAGTACGGCTATGGTGACATGCCGTACATGGATGCCCACTCACGGGGCGCTTTGAACACCTGCATGCATTTCTACGTTGGCATGCATGGGTGAATTGTAGATTTCACTGGTTGCATGGTGTGAGTACATTGCGCCTGCCAGGAGTTGTGCAATGTGGCCAGGGAGTGGAGTACAGGCACTCAGTGGGCCATTTACGGTTGGTTCACGATGCCGTATTTCTCGCCATGGCGGAATGGTCCATTCCGCCATGCCTGATGGCGTTAGGTACATGTCCGCTAGGGTCGGAATTGGCGTACCGTTGCACCATGGTGGTGTTTGCGGTTTGGCATGGTGCGCGCGCGCGTGCTTAGTGCAGTTAGCGTTGGCGTTCACTACGGTGTCGCTAATGGCTTCGTACTTTGCGGTGACGGGTCATAGTCGCACCGAGCGGTGTTCGATGGCGGTATTGCATTTCCGCCATCATTTTTCCATTTCCGCAAGGGTCGTAATGAGGCCCATTAAGTCACCCTGTGAGCTGTCCTATTGAGTGTAAAAATTCACCCCTGTCCCCATAAAAGGGTTCCCTCCTTCCACAGTGACACCCCCATCGTAGGTGCCTGTGTTTGACCTGCGTTTGCATTCCGTTGTCTCTGCATAGGTGCTTGTTACGACTGCCCTTGTGGTGGGTGCATTTGCACTGGACTCTGCTGTTGTGCCTGGTGTGCTTGGGACACCTGTATCTGATAGGATGTGTGATCCTGGGCACAGCCCTCTTGTGTTTGTGTGCTGTATGGCAGTGGATGACCTGTCCCCTCTCTTGAGTTTTCTCCATTTTGTTGCATGTTTCCTTGACTTCTGCATACACGCACAATATGCCCTACTAGCCCACAAAGCCAACACAATGGGGATGGCCCTCCGACAAGCCCACCATTATATCCTCCCTGAATGTTCTGACTTCCACCCTGAGCACTCTGAAATCCACCTGGGGTATTCGGAAATCCACTTCCTCTTCCCCTGAATCCTCCACCCATTCCTCATGGTCAAAACCCATACCCACTTTGATCCACTGGGTGTACATTGGTCACCTGCGATGTGCCCGTTGTTTTTTGCATTGCTCCTCCTTCTCCACTTGTCAATACCGCCCCTTCTATAGCAAATTTTGACAATTTGTTCTGAAGTAACTTGACTTCCAGAACCTTCCTGTTCTCATCTTTCTTTCTATTCGTCTCTTGTAACAATCGGCAAAGATGCACGATAGTAAAATGTATCTCAGCCCACGGCATTGCTTCGATTCCTACTTGTTTTTTCATTTGTCTCTGTACTTTATCTGGCAGTCCCTGACGCAAAATATGATAGAATAATGCCACTGTTTTTTCTGAAGGCTTACGTGTCTGAAGCTGCCATCTCCCTTGAATATGCTGAATATAAGCAATAAGGTTGTAATCTTCTTTCATTTTACGTGTCGTAATTGCACCCATATCTGACATATCGGAATACTGTACCCTGAGAGCCCTCCAAACATCTGCCCTACAATTATTAAATGCTGCTCCATCATGCGCCTTGTTTTGTGCTATCACACTTCCATATCCCGCTCATTTCCAAATGTCGTCAGCTCTCTCTCCAAGAATAGCTGCCAATGGACCTTTTATGACCCCTATAGCCAACGTATTTCCCCCTGTCATTTTCTCTAATTTGTCTATTCATTTCCCAGCCCCTGAAGTCAAACTAGGTAACTAGAATTTTAAGTTATCCTTATCCATCTGAGACCATGGAATATATTGCAATCTTGCCCTCCCTTCTCTAACAAGGGGAATTGTGGCAACCCCATCCCAAAACTGGACCCCAATATTTGGTTATTCAATGCAGGCGTAATCACCCCTGTTTGTCTTTGTGCTGGTAACAGCCTTAACGAACTCACATAAGGTGGGGATTCTCCTCTGACACTACATGATTGTTCTGGGAAAGTTTGGGATATGGCATATGATCTGGTGTTCTTTCCTTACGGTGTTCCAGATCTGACCTTCTTACCTCTTTGTCCAGACTTTGACTTCCCAAGACATGACATTGCTACACACCAACTGGTGTAACTATCATCCTCTTCTTCCCTATCTAAATCTAATCTACTCAAAGACAATGCTCTGCATTCATGAATGAACATGTCTTTCTCCTCATCCCTTGTTTTTGGTATTGGGGATTGGCTGCTGCTCCCCTGAGTCCCATACACGCTGTTCTGTCTTATTTGCTGATATAACTTATCGATGCTCTCTCCAATACTTTCTGCATCATATCTTTCCTCTTCTTGTGTTACTTTAGGTATTTCTTGAGCCACGTCTCTCATTGGTAAAGTTTCTCTTATCGTTTCCCATAGACCCTGTGTTTCGTCGCTCTGTCTTATTCATTCTTTAAGAATGAGACTGGGATCAAGATCTTGCTGCCTCCTATACTGTTTGATTCCTTCTTCCTATTCCCTTTGCTCTCTCGCATTTCTTCGTACCATTTCTTCTTCTTGCTTTCGTGCTTCCCTTCTTATTTCTTTGCTTCGTTCTTCTTCTTCTCTTCTTCTCTGTAATCTTGTTTCCTTCACTCCTTGTGCTTCTTCCTCTCTCTTTCTTTCTCTCATATACTTTTCTTCCTTTTCTTTCTTCTGACTTTCATACTTCCTTTGTTCCTCTGCCTGCTTTTCATCTTTCTCTTGTTCACTATATATCTTTTCCCATCATTCCCTGCTTTTCTTTCCTTGCTCATCCTAACCAAACTGCTTCTCTCATTCTTTATCCTTCTTTTCTTTCTCATCTTGGACCTCCTTTTGCCTAACCTCCTCAAGGCTTTTCCCATCTAACTTGAGTAATATCTGCCCTCCCATCCATTCATTCTGTACAAGTGTTACCTCATCGGCCCTATCCTTCTCTCCTTTCCATTTCTTAATTTTCTTGTATATATCTGTTGATATAGTTGATCTCTCACCTCATTCCTCTTTATCTCGTAGGAACCCACACGCGTCTCACTTCTTTTTACTCTCTTCTAAACTGTCATCACTATTATAAGCAGGGGGTGCATATACTGGATTAATATACCCCGCTGCTGCTATTAATTCTTTCAAAGGATTAAATACTGTCTCTTCTGTAGCTACATTCTTAG
This sequence comes from Ambystoma mexicanum, assembly GCF_040938575.1. Taxonomy (NCBI): domain Eukaryota; kingdom Metazoa; phylum Chordata; class Amphibia; order Caudata; family Ambystomatidae; genus Ambystoma; species Ambystoma mexicanum. The sequence continues at coordinate 743,199,491 of NC_090932.1, read as the reverse complement.
TTTTAGGCAGAGTAAGAGAAGCCGAGGGCTTGATGCCTTCACCTTTATGCTGATTAAGCATCCACTCCTCCAGTGGCGATTCCTCTTTCTCCTCTTGATACATTTTCCAGAGTTCTAAAACTGCCAGTCTTTTCTCTAATGTCTTTCCTGTGTATGCAGTGTCCACATATGTGGTCATGTGTTTTAATACTGCCTTTAACAATGAACTCACTTGTGGCCATGGCATGAACATTTTATCAGCTGTGCCCTTTACCCATTCTGCACTGTACTGTTTGCGCTTGGGCGCATGTCGTGGTAATATTTTACAAAGGTGCATAAGAGGACTGTCATCCATAATCACAAGTCACAATATCTATCAATACTTACCAGATTGTTACCTTGTTATATTTAATACATCTCTACTTATCTCAAAGCTTATTGCTCAACACTGTTAAAAACAATAAATATGAGCAAGCACCATCAAACGCAGCTCAATCCTCTTTTGTCGCAACAACCCATTCTGTCTTCTGACTGGTGCCAATCGTTTACTACACTTAACTCAAAACAACTCCAGTTCCGAATTTTCACAATTTATCACTTTTCACAACTTCAAACATCAAATGATAATCAAAATAAGAACATAGTACATGTTCAAAAAACATGTGTTCACCTTGCTTTTCCCTATAAGATTTATCGTACGAGGTATTCTTCCTATCCTGTACGGAACTTAAGACATCACCTTGCCGGGTCCTGACCGTGGGTATCCTCTCTCTTAATATTACAAATGGAATTTGAGATATCTTCTTCTATCTCCCTTGAAATAGGATTATCTTGGTGTTCCTTTATCTATGAAAACATTCACGTTACCCAACTTATTTTCATAAAAAATCACAATCCCGCACCTTTATATTGTTATTTCCCTCCGTTTACTTACATCCATTTAATCAACTTGAGACCTTTGGTATCGACTCCTCCTCCAATCCAACCACTCTGCCTTCCATCCGTGGAGCACCATCGGACACCGACTGAGCAGGGATTTCTTCAAAGAGGGACCTGCCCACTGTCTCAAGTTTATTTCTATCAGACACTCTCCAGAGGAAACTCCATGATCTTCCAACTAATGGCAGAGGGTGCCCGATCATCCGTACCGCTACCACGTGAGCATATGGCCCTTGGAAAGGTGCATCTGTTACTGGATGGGATTACACCAGAATAAATAGGGGTCCAAATAACCAGACAAACTCAAGAAGATGGCAACTTGCTGATTTATTAGCAATTATCTAAAACAGGGAGGTTACAATGAACATCAATGGACGTACGCTCATTCTCAGCGATTTCCACATAAAATACAATTATATACTTGGGCCTCATTACGAGGTTGCCGGTCCGGATACAATGGTACCGATAAGCTTATCGGTACTTTTGTATCCATACAGGTAAACTCCGAGTTGTGCTCAGGGGTGCCCTTCATTCCGCCAGGTCTGACCTGACGGATTGAAAGGCACCCGCAAACACAGAATGCCTCTACCACCGGCACGGTTATGGACAGTGCCAGTGCTACAGGCATCCCGATTCCCATTGAGCCCTATGGGGCAGCTTTATGTCCTATCTACTAGCACCTGGGCCATTGCTTATGTGGTGCTAATTGAACACTATGGGGCTCAAATGGGATTGGGGATCACCCGATTCCGGCAACCCTGAAAGCGCAATTACCAGGACCGGTGGGGCGGAATACCCCAGTAATTGCCCATTCGCAGGTGCCAGATTTTCTTGCCGGTTTGGGGGTAGCCTTGCCGGTTTTACCGGCAAGTCTACCTCCAACCTCGTGATGAGGCCCACTGTCTTTGTGTGTCAGAATGACATCATGCTACATAGCAATCGTAAAAACCTATCAAGGGTTGGGATTGGTTAAGGGACACATCTAGATATACAATCATATAGGAGCTAGGTTTTGGCTGTCAGATATCATGTGGACAACTTATGATCACCTTTTCATACGTTTCATTTAAGAAAAATCAGTTACACAGTGTTTCATTCATTTCTCAAGCCATAAAGTCCTTTGTTAAATGGTCTAATACAATTGGTGTGTCAAGCGCGTGCCCTGACTGGAACATTTGGTTCAATTAGCAGAACATAAGCCATGGCCCAGTTGCAAGTAGATAGGACATGAAGCTGCCCTACCACCCGAATAAGCCCAACATCTCTCATCACCAAAGCCTTCTGCCATGTAATTCTCTTTGTACGTGGCTTTGCAGAATATTCTTGTCCTAGGAATGCAACGGGAGTGAGGGCACTTGCTATTGTGTCTGGAACTCCAAGTTCAAGCCTTATTTTCAGCCTTGACTCACATGACAAGAGACCATGATACGCTTTTAAATGTTTTAAATGTTTTAAGAATTAAGACTTGGCATCTTCTGTGTTCTTTCTTGCACCTTAACGTGAGAAGATTCACCCTCCACACACATGTTCCTTTTCAGCGTATATAGCCAACCTCGACTTCTCAGTTCTTGACTTCAGGCCATAAAACCTCACAATACAGCTCCAACAACCTGCTATTCTACTGCAACACATTCTTTCATTTTCTCTTCATGGTTCTTTGACTTACTTATTTCAAGATACCAATGTCCAGTTTCTATACAATGGTGGCTCCGCCTGCATTCTATTCACTACTTGTAGCTAGAATGACTTGATCTATCTTGCGTTTCAGCATATATACATTCATTATACTTCTAATTTTTGCAGCACTTTCTAACATGTAATCTTCTTCTTTTACACTTTTAAGGTTCACTTGAGTCTTTAATTCGTCATTTCTCCTCTAGGATTCATGCATTGTCTACATTCTGTATTTCAGGACGTTGTGCACACTTTCTTATGACATCATTAGTCCATTTTCTTAGCTCTTTCTCATATTCCTTCAGGGATCGCCTCCTGAGGGCTGTCATCAACTCAAGGGTGCATTCGATATGGTTGTCTTAATGGATATCGTCTTCCAAATACTCATTGTTGTATTGGTACAATATCTGGTGTTAGACAGGGCACGGTCTCATGTCTCCAATACAGGGGAGGTATTGGGGTAGGAACTCCTACAGATGTGTACGTCTGCTCCTCTACAGAGCAATCAGAAAGGAAAACATTAACATCCTCCATGTATGAGTCAGAATCATGCATTGTTGTGTTCATTCAATAAATGTAAATAAACATTTAGTGAATGAGAACAGTGTGCAAAATATGTACTGCAGAACTCTGTAAGACTGTTTTTACACACTGTAGATAAAAATATCTCCTACTTTTGAAAAGAAAGAAATGCAGCATTACATAAACACAATATTTAAAGGAGTTACAAACACACAGAGCCACATAAATAATGCATGAATACAGTAATTACTTTTGTATACTCTGTAAATACAGTTGTTGTAGTGGCAGCCATTCCCATGCCAAGAGTGCCTACATAGGTAAATCATCATAGATTCTGTTTTGACTGAGTAGTGTGGGAAGTTAAACAAGAGAATGAGTATGGAGTAAGTGAACTGCAGCCAATCATATGAGAGTAATGGAATAAAGCCTGCCAGCTGAGATGACAAATGCCAATGGTGAAAAGTGTGCTACATTAAATACATGAACTATTGTAATACTTTATGGAACGAAATCTGGGTTTTATTTGGATATCATTCTATGCTGAACGAGAATTCAGAAATACAATGATGTGTTCTTATTATCTACAATTAGGGATTTATTTTAAATTTCATGTTTATTGGTTGGGCCCTGTTGTTTTCTACTGTTCTCAATTTTTGGTAAACCTGCATGATCAGACCTTTAACTCATGCCTGGACTATATTTTATATTTAGCATAGCATGTAGAGACCATGTAGTGTACACACAGCTACCAGTTTGCAAATGTGCCAGCTACACTGAATCCATGCATTGGCTTGGATGGAGCATTCCATGCAAGGAAGTTGTCGAAAAGCTCTTTTCTCCATGCCACTCGACAAAGCACATTCTCCCTAAGAAATTTAAGAGAATGGAATTTATTCTGCAGTTACACTCCACTAAGAGCATTAGCCTAAGTTCTCCTACATGTGGGCTGTTAGACTGAGCCGCCATTCTTCCAACCCACATTTATCCCAAAAGGTATTGATACACAGTGATCTCAATCATTAGTAATATCTCAAACATCCCAAAAATCCGATTGGAATAACTAGTTGCATGAATATTTGATGAACTACTGGTGCATTTGCAGACAAAATACAAATAACTGGCGAACTTCGTGATTTTGGTTTTGTAAGTTAGTTGCCGCTGAGCGGCTGCTCCAAATATTATATCTGCCCAATACTGGTTGAAAATAAATTTTAGGAGCAGAAAGCAACAATTTTCGTGCTAAACATATCCATATGTTTGTATTAGGACTGAAATGATATATTCATTGAATCACTTGTTTTTGTTGAAGGTTCATTTATTAGAGTATATTTGCAATAAAAAGAGTCATAGAGAAAATGTCAGTCAATAGTCCTTGATTACTTGGTCCTCTACATGTGTTTCTCCATCAGTATTAATACTGGTCCATCAGGAGGGGTTTTAGCTGCAATATTAGTTGTACTTAATAACAAGTTTCGTTCGGACTCTGAGTGTTCTAAATTGTATCCTTTGTAAGCGTGAGTTTTGCAGTCATAGCGAGGAGACCCTTGGTGAATCCTCGCAGAAGTCGCTGGCTATGTCATTTCGTGTCAGTCCCTGCGAGGATTCACCAAGGAGCTGCCGAATGAACAGATCCTTTTTAGGGCTTCCTCGCTGAACCAGAAGGATCCACCCCCATTATATGATGCTAAACCCAAATATGGGTCGCCTCGCTATGTTTCTGAACCGCCACACTCGGAATGAGGCCCATGATGTACAGACTAGACAGTAAAAGAGGGCAGAGGTGGCTCTTGGGTAGGATAACATTACAAGATGCATTGTTTGATTGGATGAGGTACTCTGATTGGTGAATGGATAATATGAGAGCATAGACCAATGCCCGAGATAGCAGGACACAACATAAGTAAAGTGATATTACGAGTCGAAGGTCAGGATTTACATAAATGCATTGCATAATCCTATTAGATGAAAGTTGGGTTAGAAGGTCAGTTGATACAGTGAGGGGAAGGTGATGGAGGACTCATTCCTTGAATAGAAAGTAGGTTTTGAACCCTGTTTTAAACAGTTACTCTAATGATGAGTCGGAGAGAGCATTCCAGTGGAGTGGGGCAAGTAGAGAAAAGAAGTAGGTACGGGGTGGGAGACTGATAAGTTAGAGTGCTGTGATGAGTGGGGAACCTGAACGGCAGTGTACATTGAAATGTAGTCAGTGAGGAAGTGGTGGAAAGACAATGGATGGATTTATAAGACAAGGAGCATGAACTTAAAGAGGGAGCAATTTTGCAAGGTGGTCCATTCATCATGGTGATCGTGGGTAGAAGACGGGCAAGATGTTGATAGGTGGAAAATGGTGTGTGTTGCAAAGCTGAGAACTTTGTTGAGAGGTTCCAATGTGCAGAGGGGATGACCAGAAAATAAACGTATGCAGTAGTCCAGCCCATCCATTCACCTATACAACCATTGAAGTCAATCAAAATGTTGCAGGCGTGTAAAAAAAACTTTGGCGAAAAGATCTACTGAGATTAAGGTATTGCTGTGGCTAAAATGCAGCCCCAGATGTTGTGTCTGCCCAATAACAGTGTGCAGTAGGGACCCCAGTGGGCCCATAGGACTTGGTGTTTCCAAACAGCACTTTAAGATGAGTAGCAGCAATCTTGACATGGATGGGGATGCAGATTAATACTCTTGCATCAAATAAATAATGACAACTCAATAGTTTGGCAAAGGGAGTCAGTTTAATGACAAGTACAAAAAACGGGGAGTTCATGAATATCAGCAATCGTTCAATCTTCCTTCTCGTTTCAACTCCAATTAATTTCAGAAAAAACACAACATTTATACCAATAACTCATCATCACTGACATGTAGCTCTTAAAACGTAGCATGCAACTTGATTTGTTCTAGAAAGGTAACTTTAATATAGGTACTATATCTGTATATGCTAACGGGGAAAGGGGATTGGATAAACAATGTAAGGTTGGGCAACTAAGCCCTTCTTTCAAAATGGCTACTGTAAACATCACTAAAAGTACGACGTCTCATTGGTTCTACTAACTATAGGACACTAGATTACACGGTCCACTATGATTGGGTTGGCATCAACCCCACTCATACTTTTCCACTTGCTTAGCAGCATGCCGAATAGCCGGCCAGGTGCAGGGAGTTTGTCTGTACCCCCGGCTTCCCTGAAATTATTGTTACAATCAATCATCACTTCAGTGGTCATGTGTCAATTATTTCTTTGTGGTTGGCCTCAAGTCTGCTTCTTGGTCTGGGAAGGTTTAAGGCGTCTGGGCATGGCAAGGGTCCATGCATAGGTGTGAAAGTCTCATCCCTTCTGCTTGCTCGGTCACGTGATTCTGACATCGTGAAATCGGTCTTTCCTTCATGCAATTTCATGTATTTGATTTAATTCTGCCAGTCGTCTGCCATCTGTGGCTTATCTGTGGCTTATCTTGACCTTTCTGAACAGAATACTCTGTTCTTCTTCTCATTAATTGTATCCACTGTTGGCCTATTTCAGCTGATACGACCTTAGCTTCGTAGCATGGTTACCCTCGTCTGAGCTTCTCTCCGTCTTTAATTATCGATTTGTTTGCTGCGAAACTCTCCACTTGAGACCTTTAGTAACCTTTGGTTGATTCTGCTCTTGTGCATAGGGGAAGTATACTTATATAAAGTGCTCTCTTGAGGTAGATATGTACATGTGGTGCTTGCCGCAATCTATCTTATCACTAAGCATAAGGAAGCCTCACGATTTCTGTGCTTCTTGCAGTTACTTTGCATATGTACACATTTAAACTGAATATCTTGATCGTGCTTATGGCATATGTTTCTGACATTTTGACATCAATTGGTTTACTTTAGGCTTAGGATGTCACTTGTCCATGGTGTTTCGTCTCGTTTGTCATCATTCTCAGGTCTTTATATCTTCTATATGTGAGTCAGTCCGGGTTCTTATGACGTCATCATTCGTCTTCCTTCAGCACCTTCTTAGCTTCTTCAGGTATTGCATTCTGACAATCGTCATTCTGTCTCACTTGTCAATATGGTTTTCTCAATGGGTACCTTACTGTCCAGGTTTTCTTAGGTGTCGGTACTTCAATAGGTGCTGTTATCTGATAGGTACTGGACAGAGCCCCACCGCGGCTCTCTGCTGGTTTATTTGTTCATCATATGTCTCATATTTCGGTGTGAACATTCTTGGTACTTCAAAATGGGTGGCAGGAGTGCGAATCGTGCTTGGCACTTCCTCTAAACTAGCTTTAAAGTGTTCTAGAAAAGGAGAAAAGCTTCTGTACCAGCAAAAGATTAATTGTCATATTGGGTTTGCAGCATATTCCTCAAAAAGAATACTCTAGAGCTTTTTTCCCGTTTGTCAAATTTGCTGTTTATTATTCAAACAAATATAAGCTCTGTTGTTCAAACATAATCATAGTCCTCAATATTCAAACAAAAATGATACTCCTCTTTAAAGACTTATTGGCTGATTTGCCTGCAATGTTCATACACAATATTCAGCTCCTTATGCCCTATGGTTGGTTCCTAACAATCAAGCATATTGTAAGTCCATCAAGGGTTGGTTCTTAATATTCAAACAAAATGAAAGTCTTCTATACGTGTTTCACCATTTGGTTTGTGTGGCTCATTAGAAGGGGGTGGAAGAAATTATAATTTTCTAGTGACTTAATAGTTGAGAGTAAGAGGGTGGAGGGGTGCCAAGGGAGGCATGAGAAGGGGATCGTTAGGAGGGGGAGCAGATGACAGAGAGGACATGATGTCCAGCATTTTGGAGAGGAAGTGGGGAGCCAATGCAGAACGGAAGACCTGGGAGGAAGGAGGAGAGGAGGAGACTGTGGAATATTTGGCAAGGTCCTTGCAGATTTTAAAGAGCTCAGCTTTGTTATTGTCGGCTCCAGAGATGCAGGCTTGGACATGAGCCCTCTTCAGAGAACAGATGGCGAGACGATATTGCCTTTGGAGTAGGCGGCAGGCCAGTTTGTCAGAGTATGAGCTAGATGCCTGCCACATCCGCTCTGCAGCTTTGCACTTGCGTTTCAAAGTTGCCAAGTCGGAATCACACCAAGAGTTGCAATTGGAGGCAGGCTTCATGCGGATTCTCATGACAGGGGCGAGGATGTCTAGGATGTTATAGATTGAGAGATGGAGGTTAGCTATAACGGAGTCAGAAGGTGAGTCTAATAAAGGATGAGGAGAAGGGATGACGGAAGAAGCAAATGCAGCGACTGACATGCCTCATTGGTTAAATGACCGAGAAGGAGACTGGCAGTGAGGGTGGAGGCATCATAAGGGGGCAGGGGAGGTCAAGGTGGGAAGTGAGGAGAGAGTGGTTAGACCAGTAGAGAAGGGTAGTAAGAGGGCTGGAGTGAGGGATGTCTGTTGAGATGAGAGCATCCAAGGTATGTCCGGTAGAGCGGGTTGGGCCAGAGAGAAGGATAGTGAGGGAAAGAGTGTTGCAGCGGTCGCAAAAGAGAACAGTAGCCACATCAGGAGAGTCAAGATGGATGTTAAAGTCCCCAAGGAAGATACGTTTGGTGAGGACGCTAGAAGAGAGGAGACTAGGTTGGCCCATTCTGAGACGAAGAAGGAGGTTGGTCCGGGGGGGCCTGTAGATGGTAGCGAGAGTAAGAGAGAAGGTATTTGAGACAGAAAGCCTGAAGACTAGGCTTTCAAAGGAAGAGCAGGTTGGAGTGTGGATGATGGAGGCAGGAATCCACTCAGGGAGGGCCTGGCATTGGACAGGATTGTGTAGCCCTCGGGGAGGAGAGTTTCAAAAGTAGTGATGGATCTGGCCTTGAACCACATTTCGGTGAGAGCAAGGAAATCAAGGTCAATGTCTTCAAGGAGGTGACAGATGTCAGAAGAGTGTTTGATAGCAGAGTGAGAATTGAGAGTAGCTAAGTGAAGCTGGTTGCCCCCTTTAAATGATTTGTGAGGTGGGCATAGGGGTGGGGTGCAACCACTGGGGGCGAGGAGAGGTGGGAAGAGGCACGGAGGGGTGACAGGAGAGGGATAAGTTTAAGAGAGATGGAAGACACCTGTCAGGTAGGAGGAGGTTGGACTGAGAGCCCTGCACCATGTTAGTGCCATTGTGATAGACATTATTGGTGCATTTGGACGATGTAAAGTGAGCCAAGAGCACTTCCCATCTGGTGCCACATGTAATGGGTGAGGAGGAGGAAAGAGAGAGAACAGAGACCAGATGGGGAGTCCATAAGTCAGAAGAAGGTACAGCAAAGAGAATGTCAGTGATAGTTGGTCTGGAGGTAGCATTGGTGTAGGTGTCTGCAATGGGCAGACTAGGGTTGGAACTAATGAGTGCATTTTTAAGTTCCTTTCTTCCAGACTTCATGACAGAGGGAGGATAGGTGATGGAGAAGCAGTTAGAAAAGAGACGGAGTGCACCATGGGAGCGGAGAGAGATAGGGGGAATCAGAGGATAGGAGAGGAGACGGTCAGAAGCACTATGCAACAACAGCCTTTCACCAGGCAGCCAAGCAGATGAAAAAAATGAGAACACTCGAAATGGCCAGATTACAGATCATTAAGAAATTGGAAAGCACACCTAAATTTGAATTATGCCAGAAAGCACTAAAAAGCAGTACAAAAAAGTGGATGCACAGTTGAAGCACACCAGACAGTAGAAAAAAAGAGTTTTAGATTTTTTTTTTTCTTTTGGAAAAGGGCATTAGAGAGCAGTAGAGAAGCCATCAGTATGTGGAACATCACGATGCATAGTTCAATTGTGCAGAGATTAGAGGCAAGTGGGAAAAGGAGCAGGAATCAATTAGAGCAGTCATAGTGTCCAGGGGAGGAGGGTGGAACAATGTGATCCTTATTGCTTACCAGAGCAATTAAAGTCAGGATTTTGATAGTGGTCCGGGTGAACAGGGGAACAAAGTAAGTGAACTTTGGAAGCTTTGCTGAGTAGCAGCAGGATGAGGTGCTTCCTCCAGCTCCAGACAGGGCCAGGACAGGGTATACCCTGGGCCTTAGGAGGAGGGCCTTGTGGAGGGGCCGCTCACTGTCTGCCAGCTCCACTGGTTGGGCAAAAGGAAGCAGGCCAACCAATCAGGTGAGGTGGGCAGGCTCAGGATGCCTACAAAGAAAGATAAAAGAAATGACAGCAGTGTTTTTGGAAAGGTCGGCGTGGCTGTAGAGCTCAGGGGGCATCAGAAGTTGGATAAGTTTCACTCTTTAAAAGCTCTTCAGCAAGAACTATAGATGCATTAACATACATCCATGGGCAATGAGGATAATTATTAAATGCGAAATTCAGATTATGCCAGCAATGTCCATAGAGTGCTCAGCAAACATGCAGATACCTCCTGGGACTGCAACAGCAAGGAAAGAGGTAGCTCCTTGCAGCACTGATGTAAAGTGGGGTCCAGCCAGGAAGACCATGATCCCCACCCCTCCAGCCCCTCCTGCCAAAATCAGCCCTTCGGTGGTTGGCCCAGTCAAATGCACGCACGCAACTACTCACACAACATTCACCCACTCATTCACAAGTACAACCAGTTAACCACATATCATAGACGTATTAATTCACACACACACACATTCCATAATACGTACCACATCCTTGCATGCGCACACACATACATAAAAACTTACATCATAAACATGCAACATACTTACAAACAATCATGCACACACATTTCTTTTCATCTTTCCTGGTGTTCCCAAATCAGTCCTCTGCCTCCCGTGCTCCATTCTTCACCACACCGACAGGAACTGGAAGCAGGGAGAGCTTCCTCGTTCCTGTCATTTGAATCGGAAGTAGAGCTGAAGTGCCTCCATCCCATGCTGCAACAAGCACAATTCTTTATGAGGTCGGAGTGCATGCGCCCTGGCTTCAAAAATACATTATTTCTTTCTGAAGTCAGATTGTCTGCTCTCAGTCTTCAGCAAGAAATGACCTGACTGCAGATTTCTTTTTACATATTTTAGAAGCTTGACAAGGGCTCCTCCACTCTAAGGACATATTATGGCAGGGCCCCCTGCTCTGCAGTGCCTACAGGTGGCCCCTGCTATGCAAGTTAGGCCCTGCACTCCTAGTACTCATGTGTAGAGTGCACGTTTCTGCTCTGGAAGTAGATGTGCAGTGTCGGGGAGATAATGTCTACAAGCTCCTCAGAAATCACACTGGACCTATCAGGCAACAGGATGATTCATGCAAGATGTCAGCCCTTCCTGGAAATCAGCAGGACATCAGAGGGAGAGGCCATGCCTGCACACTCACCACAAGCTGTGCCACCAAAGCCAGTCACACCCTGTCATTATGAGGTCGGAACAGGAGCAGAATCCTTAAGAGAAGGCAGAGCCTTCACGCTGACCACAAGCTCTGCCACCAAGGCCAGTAGCATCCTCTCATCATGAGGCCTGAAGCAGGAGGAGAACACATAAAGGAAGACCCAACACCCTGTCAGCGGCTGTGCCTTGTAGGTAAGTTGGTCATCTATGGTGGCGGTTTTAAGCTGCTCTCGAGGCCGTCCTATACAGGGTGTGAAGTATGTGCTTGAAACAAGTCGAGCATTGTATAGACTTACATAAGCTCATATTAACATATGGAGTGTTATTGCCCCCTTCCCAATTACACTGGGTCTCAAAAAAACTTAAAAACAACATACAAAGCATGAAAGACATATCTTTTCCTCTGTGTTTATCAAAATCCATTTGCAAATCTGCAGTGGCCTTGGATGAAAGCTCACAGAAGAAAAATACAAAACATAGACAGCAATTTCCAGAGTTCTAGTAGGTATGGGACAGTGCCCACGAAAGAGATGTGTACTTATTTTTATTGTCTCTCATTAGCTATCATGACCAAAATGCACGGCAATCAGTGTAGTAACTTTGAAGAAAATGTTCTTCAAATGTTGCTGAAGAAAAGGTGCCACAGCCAAATAAATGGGGACAAAATTTGGGGGGACAAACACTCCTGTCCCCCCTAAAATTACACCCATGACGACAATCACCAGTCTCATTCAGTAAGAGCTGCTGTGTAATGTTACTTTAAAAACATGTTTTAGTCTCTACTGTCCCCTTAAGTGCAAAGGGCGTCTATCTTCGTCCTCAATTCCCATATGGAATCGTTGTAGGCTCCGCCCACCCCAGCAATTAAGGATAGGCATAGCTGGCAGTTGGCCCCATGTCAGACTTCAGATGCTTAGCTAGTCCAACGGTTTTGGTTTTGCAAATTGCATGCTTGGGCTTGTAGTTTCCCTTTTTCATTAAAAATAAGGGCCTACAATTCCTAGCAGGTAGAGTTGTCACGCATGACATTGGACAATTTAGCATCTATTAAAAAAGAGGTGTTATACAGATTGAGAAATAAAGAAAAAGAATACTGTCGCTTTTGAATCTGTGCCTTTTCTGTTTTATTTCAAAGTTTATCACATCAAGGTCGTTGAATTATCTAATTTAACATAGTTTCCTTTATTTACTTAGGTATTGTTTGTCATTTTCTTTGGTACTGGATTGTTTTCATCCAATTGGGTTGTGCTGGTTGCTATCCTTACATTTGCAAAATAGTCACTGAATTTCCTTTTTATTCAGTTGATTTGTAAATGCTGTTTGGGTACATACTGGATTGTTTTCATCCGGTCAGATTGTGCTGCTTGCTGCCCTTTCTTTTGCAAGATAGTCACTAAATTAACTTTTCATTTGGTTGATTTATAGATGCTTGAAGTGTGGTTCCTGTGTCTTTTTTTGGAGGCCCCTCAACACGTGTTTCCCAGTCTGAGTATTTGGCGGTTCTTCAGGAGGTTCTTGCTCACCAATTTTTATTTTTATTTTACTCGTTCAAATTGGACACTTATTCGTTCTTGTACTTCAACTTCCGGTTATTAGATTTCCTGTGGTTTTGGATTTCTCATATTTTTTATTTTGCAATTCTTCAGAAAATGTATAAGCACCAGTTTTCATTTTAATTTCTCAAAATGAACACTTTCCCGTACATGTACTAAAAAAAAAACAGACATTTATATCTGCATGTCAGCCATTTGTTTTGCATAATTGAATAGCATATTGCTTCTCTCATAATTACAACATTTGAAAACATGTTTACAGATTAGACACTTTAACGTTCGTTTACTAATACTTGGGTATCAAGGGTTGTACTTGTTACCACGATTTTCATGTGTTCTATCTCTATATAGCGACATTTATCGTTTGTAATTGTTAAAAAATACCAAAACATATTGTTGAGTCCGAAATATTGCCGGAGAGAGGTTTTGTTTACCTTGTTTCTTGTTTGATCTTAAGCGCAGTTGAGCCGCGTTCCACATGGTATACGGAATACTTTCCGGTTACAAAATTACCGAAATAATGAGATATTTTATGATTAGTTCGATAGGTTGGTCTATCGTCCCATTAGATAGAATTTTCTAGTTATGTTGCTTGGTTGCTTTATTTTTGCTTAGTTTCCAATGTTACATCAGTATTTCCCAATATTTTTACCTTTGATATTGGATTCCTCATGCTTTCTTAGTCTTCTTGCTGTCCCTCTCTCTCTCCCAGCACTTGCACGATCTGAATGCTCACAAGGCCTAGTAGGACCACCCCTTCCCTGATCATCTGTTTATTCTTTTGCCTTTGTTCCCATGTTGCCATCCCCTTTGCCCTGTGGGCACTTTGAAACACAATTCCTTGATGTATAAGTTCCTTACAAATGCACAATAAATAAATAAATACAGTAGGCTGAAATAATGCTATCAACAAAAGATTACGCCTACATTTTATGTACATAGCACATTTTCTGAGATATTCCCCAGATATTGCATGCAGTCCCATAAAATCCTTGCACACAAATACTGCAAAGTGCCAGCCTAGTGCTAATCAAAAGGTGACTCATTGACCATTCCTCATACAGCATTCTAATGGTGTTGCAGGAATGGTCGAGCCAGACTCCATACTGAATTGACAAAAGACCAGCTTTGCAATAAAGAGGGATTGTTGGTGCACTCTTAAGGATGGAAAGTGAGCGTTTTATGAATCTCCTTTCACCTAAATCTATTACCTGCAATGGAGCAGTGCCCCATAATTTAGCGCTATAAAGGGCAGCTGGACGTGCTTGCATTTGATATACATCCAGTTTCTAATAATACTCTCCCCGCAAACATTCTTGAAAATGCGCGTTGTCTCAGTTTACAGCCACTGCAATCAATGTGTTTGCTCCAGGAAACATTGCCTGACCTTCTCACTCCTAGGGAGGTAAAGTGATTGACTTGTCTTATTATCTCGCTCTTAAATTTAAAATGTACTTGTTTCTTACAACCTTTATGATGGAGTAGTGTGAGTGTTTTGGATGAATTCACCTCCATCATTTTTTAAGTACAGAAAGATTCCAGGCACTGCCACTGTCTGTCCCACATAGTGGTAAGGGTGATTTAAACGACATCATCATCATATAGAAGTATACTCCCTTTCTGGTTACGCAGTTTAAGCGCATTACAAGCAAGGCATTGGATCATTTCCACCAGTGAATCGATCTATATAGAAAATAAACTTGGTGACAATACACAACACTGTCTTACTCAAAAATCCACGTGATAATCATCTGCACATTCACTTCTTGGGCAATTTGTAACCTGGGCCATGTTTCTAATATGCAATACTTTTAAAGCCCCTAATATAGGAGCGAGCATGCATAACAATTCCAATTCTATCCATACTGTACTCCTATTCACTCTATGAAATGTAGTTTTAAAATCAATAAAAACACATATTCAAAACATAAGTTTCTATAAACAGTACTTCTCCATTAGTGCATAAATGAGAAAACAGTGCTCATCCCCTTGTAAACCCGATAAAAGATTATTTCTAAAACCAAATATTTTAGCCTAGTTAATAAAACCTTGCAATAAAGGCTAGCCATGCTGTCAATTAGGGATATAGGGCAGTAGTCCTCATGGAGATTTGTATCACCTTTTTTAAAGCACAGTCATATTTCTGCTTTTAAACAATTCTAGGTATCATACCACCATGATGGATTGCTTTAAGAACATATCTAGAAATGGGATCCATATTAATGGTTTATCCAGGAATAAATACACCAGTTTTCTGTCTACATCTGGAGCCTTCCCTGTTTTTCTGGTAAAACAATGCCACTGAAGCGAGGTTCACACTATGGGTTATTACCCTTCTTTACCAAACCAAACCCCAACACGGAATTAGTAGCACTGCAGGTGTTAGCTAGTGAGGGAGGAACTCCTCAATTGTGAACGTGCTTCCTTACATAGGCATGGGTTGCAATGTTATCATGCTTGAGCACTAGCAGAGGCAGATCACATCTGATTGATGCTTGGTGAAGCATGTATATTTGGCGAGTTATAGCAAAACAAAATGGGTGATGGGTGGAAGGTTTAGAATTAATCTTAAACTCTGGCATTGCTCCGCACAACACTAGACCATCGTTTTTCACCTGCAAAGCCATTACAAAAGGGGAAAGACCATATGCCTGGCCCCACCCCAAAAGGGGCAGTAGAGCCCAAACTGCTTGGTCACATCCCTTCTGCATGAGACCACAAGCATCCTCAGACATGTTTCGGCCTCGTTGGGCCTCATCATCGAGGAGTAGTGTGGGTCTCTAGGCACAGCAGCCACAGGACCCACGTCTGGGCATACCTGTCCCAGACGGTGTAACTACAGCAAAACAAAATGGGTGATGGTTGGAAGCTTTAGAATTAATTTTAACCTCTGGCATTGCTCTGGGTAACTCTCTTTGGAGAGGTAAGCCATTGACGTCAATGGACATAAATTATTTTTGAGGGTGATCCAAGGTTTGCCAAGCATGTGACCACTTAGAAATCTATGGGAAGAAATGCAATTTGAGAGTTACTGTTGTGTCCAGTAAGACACAGAGACCAAACCTGGCATTAGATGGATAAGAAGGGCGAATCGGGGTGTTTTGGCCACACCTGCCATGGGCCAAGAGGGGCCAATCTCACATGTTAAACTGATCCTGCAATAGGCCAGTGCAGTGGAGAGGTTGCAGTGAATCTGCACATTTGATGCTGAGCCCAATCATGGTGGCAAAGCATGGTGGGGTGCTCCCAGACATGCTGAATTTGGCATGCTGGGGAGGGACACATCTCTGCATGTGAGGCAGACCCTGCCATGGGAGTAAAGAGGTTACCGGGGTGAATCTGGATTTGTTAGGGTGAATTCTGCGTGTCAAGGGAGCACAACTGCACGCATGTATGTGGTTGGCCAAGGCTTAGGGATTGTGAGTGGACCCAAAACCCTGAATCGAACTGGCATGCAGGATGAACATGCCATTGGGGAGGGAGAGGAGGGAGCTGATTCTGGGTATTTGAGGATTAAGTTGTATTTTGTTTGGTGGGGCGTGGGCGCGTGCTGTTTACACCTGGTTATGTATTACTTGCTCTGTTATATGATGGTGGTATCTGGAAATATGAGTATCATGGGTATACAAGTCTTCACATGGGAATAGGAGGCCGTATATGCCCATTCAGATAATAGTGCATGCGTGGTACTTCCCATTGGCATATCCAGGGTTATATGAGTGTGGGCTGCACTGTGATACTCTTATGGGCTATTTGTTACCCTACACAACTGCCTGTAAGTCTTATACTATTGAATTGAACTTCCACCAAAAATTGAGTTGGAAATTGCATTAAACGCTCTTGGGGAAGAACGCCCCCTATGTCCTTAAAGTGCGTATGCAGTACATTGCATACACCACAGCACCTTGAAAATTCATCAGCCGCCACTGTTTCACTGATGAGTCAAGAGAATTCCAATCGAGATATAAAACAATGAATAGAAACAGTCCAAATCTGCAGAAACATATCCTAAAATCTGCTGAAATGATTACCGAATATATTTGCAGAAAAGTTGAAATCTTTGCGTAAAATCAGAAAGTCTATACAAAGAATATTAAGGAATGTAGTAAGAAGCCTCATCTGCTTAATATAAGAAACCTATCACTTAAAATTGCACTCAATGCATGTACTATTTTTCTAAATTGCAGATTATTTAGGAATTCAGATGTTTTATACTACAACCACTATAAACTCTAGCCAGCATAGTTAATGGTGATGAATCATGGGAGTCGTAGTCCAAAATCCGCAGATTGCAGAACCCTGATTTAGACAGACATGCAGTTGCAGCATATCTGTCCTGAAACAACTGAACAAATAATATGTGCACTATTTAAAACATAAACATAGCAAAGCTCTAGGTTTCCTTTTGAGTCAAGCTTCTAAGCCAGCAACTCAAATACCATGGGCCTCATTAGGACCCTGGCGCTAAGTGTTTAACGGCGCCGTAAAAGGCTGCGGCGCCGTTAAACACTTAGCGCCTTACTACGAGGTCCCTTTGCGGGACCCGACCTTAACGGCTGGTCTGCACCAGCCGTTAAAGTAGGGACCCGCAAAGGGACCTTGGTGCTAAGTACGGTACCGCAATTTGCAGTACCGTACTTAGCGCCTTCCCCATTTCCATAGAGCCTCATGGGGCGAAAATGGGAATGGGGAAGGGCCATGGTTCAATGGGGAATTACCGCTCCGCCAACCTTGGAATGGGGTAGTAATACTCGGCGGCTGCTCCCCCCGCTTGCTTCTTTGTTCTTTGGAGCGTGGGAGAGCAGTCGCCAGTAGCCTGAGGGATCTGCAGGCTTAGGGAAGCCCTGCCTGGCCCTGCGGGCCTCCGTGAGTTTGTGCTTCATTATTGAAAAATTATGTTTGCCTCGCGCTCTGAGCGCGTTGTTGTGCTGCTTCCCCCTCCCACTTCCTGGTCCTCCTCTCCCTTCCCGCCTCCCTGCCCGCCCACCCCCCCCCCTCTGATTGGCTGCCTGGCTGCCTCCCTCTTGGCCTACTCGGCGGCTGCTCCCCCCACTCGCTTCTTTGTTCTTCGGAGCGTGGGAGAGCAGTCGCCGGTAGCCTGAGGGATCTGCAGGCTTAGGGAAGCCCTGCCTGGCCCTGCAGGCCTCCGTGAGTTTGTGCTACATTATTGAAAAATTATTTTTGCCTCGCGCTCTGAGCGCGTTGTTGTGCTGCTTCCCCCCTCCCACTTCCTGGTCCTCCTCTCCCTTCCCGCCTCCCTGCCCGCCCACCCCCCCTCTGATTGGCTGCCTGGCTGCCTCCCTCTTGGCCTACTCGGCGGCTGCTGCCCCCGCTCGCTTCTTTGTTCTTTGGAGCGTGGGAGAGCAGTCGCCGGTAGCCTGAGGGATCTGCAGGCTTAGGGAAGCCCTGCCTGGCCCTGCGGGCCTCCGTGAGTTTGTGCTACATTATTGAAAAATTATTTTTGCCTCGCGCTCTGAGCGCGTTGTTGTGCTGCTTCCCCTTTCCCACTTCCTGGTCCTCCTCTCCCTTCCCGCCTCCCTGCCCGCCCACCCCCCCTCTGATTGGCTGCCTGGCTGCCTCCCTCTTGGCCTACTCGGCGGCTGCTGCCCCCGCTCGCTTCTTTGTTCTTTGGAGCGTGGGAGAGCAGTCGCCGGTAGCCTGAGGGATCTGCAGGCTTAGGGAAGCCCTGCCTGGCCCTGCGGGCCTCCGTGAGTTTGTGCTACATTATTGAAAAATTATTTTTGCCTCGCGCTCTGAGCGCGTTGTTGTGCTGCTTCCCCTTTCCCACTTCCTGGTCCTCCTCTCCCTTCCCGCCTCCCTGCCCGCCCACCACCCCCTCTGATTGGCTGCCTGGCTGCCTCCCTCTTGGCCTACTCGGCGGCTGCTGCCCCCGCTCGCTTCTTTGTTCTTCGGAGCGTGGGAGAGCAGTCGCCGGTAGCCTGAGGGATCTGCAGGCTTAGGGAAGCCCTGCCTGGCCCTGCGGGCCTCCATGAGTTTGTGCTACATTATTGAAAAATTATTTTTGCCTCGCGCTCTGAGCGCGTTGTTGTGCTGCTTCCCCCCTCCCACTTTCTGGTCCTCCTCTCCCTTCCCGCCTCCCTGCCCGCCCACACCCCCCCCTACCCTCCTCACTCTGCCTATATCCACCCCTTCCTGGGCAGCCCCCTGCCCGGCAGCCCCCTCGGCTAAGGGCCCCTTAGGCAAAGGGCGGCTCCTACGGTTGCGGCTCCCTGTGTGTGTCTGCAGGTGTCCTCAGGGGACGCCTGGCGCCTGCACTTCTTTCTCCACCTCTCCCGGCCCACCCCATCTATTCCTGGTCACTTCTTCGCATGGTGTCTTCTCCTCACTATGTCCCACAGTTGTGTTAACCAGGGTTTTTCTCCCCCTGCAGGATTCTCAAACTTAGGTGGCCTCTGTACCTAATACGCTCTCACTGTTCTGAATTGTGGTAATCAGGGTTTTTCTCCCCCCCGCAGGATTCTCAAACTTAGGTGGCCTCTGTACCTAATACGCACTCACTGTTCTGAATTGTGGTAATCAGGGTTTTTCTCCCCCCGCAGGATTCTCAAACTTAGGTGGCCTCTGTACCTAATACGCACTCATGCACTGGAGGTGCACTGTTCTGTAATGTGGTAAACTAGGGCTGGCCGCTCTCTCACTGCCTGCGTGCGCTCGTATCGTCTGTCCTCCCCCCCCACTCCCTCCTACTCCATGGTGCTCTCTATCTCGCCTATCTTCTCTAACTGCTTCTCTATTGACTACCCTGCTCTCCTCACTAAATCTGGTAGGAAAAAGTTTAAAAAGGACATCCTGGTCTCCAACCCAGGTCTCCCTATCGCTGACACCAACACTAGTGCCTGCTCCAAGGAAACTCTCACTGACATCCTCTTTTTCGTGCCTTCGCCTGACCTATGGACCCTTCATATGGTCTCTGTGCTCTCTCCTTTCTCCTCTTCTCCCATTAATGGTGGCACCCGTTGGGATGTCCTCTTGGCCTCCTTCCACTCCTCTAAGGCCATCATTAATGTCTACGATAACGGGACCGTCTTGGTCCAAGGCCCTCAGGCCAACCTTCACCTCTTTGACAGACGCTTCCCATGCCTCATTAACTTCCTTTCCTCTCCTGCTGTCCCCCCTCCTCTGTCCTCGGCTACCTTGCCTCTACCCTCCCTCCCTGCCCCCTCTCTTGCTCCTTCTTCTACACCTCCACAGGGCGTACCTCTGATCTGCACCCCTCCCCGGAAGTCCTTCAAGGATGGCAACCTTCTCCACATTGCCACTCTTAACTCTCGCTCTGCAATCAAGCATTCTTCTGATATCTGTCACCTTCTTGAGGAACTGGACCTTGACGTCCTCGGTCTCACTGAGACATGGTTCACGGCCAGCTCTGTCACCAGCTTTGACACACTCCTACCTGACGGCTACAAGATCCTCTCCGTGCCCAGGCCCAACCGTGCAGGGGGGGTGTAGCCCTTATCTTCCCTGAGTGGATTCCTGCCACTGTCACTCCTACGCAGTCATACTCCTCTTTTGAATGCCTTGTCTGCCGTCTCTCTCTCTCTCCTAGCCATTCCCTTACCGTGGCTACTATCTATCGGCCACCTGGTCAAATCTCCTCCTTCCTCTCCGAGTGGGCTGACCTCTCCTCCTCACTCCTGTCCTCAACCACTTAACTCATCTTTCTTGGTGACTTCAACATCCACTTGGATGTCTCCTGTCCCCCCACGGGACTCTTTCGTGACCTCTGCGACTCTCTCTCACTCTCTATTCTCCCATCTGGGCCTACTCATTCTGCAGGGCACACTCTTGATGCTCTGATCCCTTCTGACCTTCCCCTCTCTGTCCCTCTCTCCACTCCTCTCTCCTGGAGTGATCACTTTCTCCTATCCGCCCACATCACCCTCCCTACCCCACTGACAAAGCCACCCTCACCACTGCCACCCACCTTCTCGGTCATCCGACCCATGAAGCGCGTGTCAGTTGAGGCTTTCGCTGCCACCTTCGCACCCCCCCACCCCATTCAGCTGACTCCCACCCTGACACTGCCCTCTCCATGCTCCACTCTGCTATATCTGATACTCTTGATATCCTTGCTCCTGTCATGAGAATCCGCCTGAAGCCTAAAGTCAAATGTAACTCCTGGTATGACTCGGATCTCGTTACCCTTAAACGCAAGTGCAGGGTGGCAGAGAGGAAATGGCGTGCTTCATGTTCATCCTCTGACAAACTGGCCTGCCGCCTGCTCCAAAGGCAATACCGTCTCTCCGTTCTCTCCAAGAAGAGAGCCCTTATCCAAGCCCGCATCTCTGCGGCATCTAACAACTCGGCCGAACTCTTTAAAATCTGCAAGGAGCTTGCCAACCCTGCTGCAGTCTCTACCTCTCCTGTCCCCTCCCAGGCCCTCTGCACTGCACTTGCCTCTCACTTCATCTCTAAAACTCAGGACATCCTGTCCTCACTCTCCTCCTATCACCTCCCTCCCTCTCTTCCTGGCTCTTCCTCTGGCCCTTCTACAGCCACCCTTCCTCCCTCCTTCTCTGCCTTTCCCCTTTTCTCTGCTGATGAGGTTTCCAGACAAGTCCGATCTATGAAAGTCTCATCCAAACAGGTTCACCCCTGTTACTCCAAAACTATCAAGGACCACATCGACGCCCTGGCTCCTGCCCTGGCTGACTTTTGCAACCACTCCTTCGCCTCTGGAGTCTTCCCATCCCCCCTTAAGCACTCCCTTGTGCACCCTCTTCTTAAGAAACCCACTTCTGACCCCTCCTGCCCGGCTAACTATCCCAATCTCCATCACTCCCTTCCTGGGCAAGCTCTAGGAGAAACTGGCCATCTCCCAGCTTAACCTCCATGCTGAATCTGTTGGCAGTCTTCATGACCATCAATCTGGCTTCAGAGCTGCCAGAAGCACGGAAACTGCTCTCCTGAACATCCGTGAGGACCTACTCTTGAACCTTGACTCCAACACTCTGTGTGTTCTCATTCTGCTCGATCTCTCTTCTGCCTTTGACACTGTCAACCATGCCATCCTGCTCAACCGTCTCCGTGATAACCTGGGTATCACTGGTCAGGCTCTGGCGTGGCTGACCTCTTTCCTCTCCAATAGACCCTACCAGGTCCAACTGGGGTCCTTCCTCTCTGACATCTTTTTCTCCACCTGTGGTGTCCCCCAGGGATCAAATCTCTCCCCCTGGCTGTTCAACCAGTACCTGGCACTCCTTGCCCACCGCATCGCCGCTCTC
Source organism: Ambystoma mexicanum (assembly GCF_040938575.1). NCBI lineage: Eukaryota > Metazoa > Chordata > Amphibia > Caudata > Ambystomatidae > Ambystoma > Ambystoma mexicanum. Next base: position 743,177,305 of record NC_090932.1, on the reverse strand, counting down.
TGCCCCAACTTTCAGTGCTATGCGGGCGATACCCAGCTCATTTTCAGGCTACCCTCAGCCTCCTCCTCTCCTTCCCTCATCTCTGACTGTCTGTCGGCTATCCAGGAATGGTGTGCTGCCAATGACCTCTGCCTTAATGCCAGTAAGACTGAGATTCTACTCATCGGCACACCCACTCCCTCCTTCCCTGCAGCTCTCTGGCCGGCCTCTCTTGGCCCTCTTCCTGCACCTACCTGCACGGCAAAAAACCTCGGGGTTATCTTCGACTCCACACTCTCCCTCTCTCCTCATATATCTGACGTCTCTAAGAAGTCACACTACTAGCTGCACCTCCTCAGAGGTATTCTTCCCTTCCTCTCCTTCCCCCAGAAGCTCACTGTCTCACGAGCCCTGGTTCTCTCAAAGCTGGACTACTGTAACAGCCTCTATCTTAATCTGCCTGCCTCCACTCTCCGCCCTCTGCAACTCATCCAGAACAGAACTGCAAGACTTGTCCTTGGCCTTAAGCCCAGGGACTGTATCTCTCCAGGACTGAAGTCTCTACACTGGCTCCCAGTGGCTGCGAGGATAAAGTTCAAAACCCTCTGCATTGTCCACAAGGCCTTCTGGGGCCTGGGGCCTAAATACCTTCAACTCTCTCTTCCTAAATATCTTCCTTCCCGAGCCCTTCGCTCATCCGTCTCCAACTCCCTCAGGGTCAGCCGCTTCTCGAAGCAACGAGCTGGGGGTAGATCTCTCTCCGCGGCAGGGGCCTCCCTCTGGAACAGCCTTCCTGCCTCTCCAAAACTTGAGGAGAACCATCTACGGTTCCGGAAGCACCTCAAAACCTTCCTCTTTGCTTCTGCTTTCTCTCTCCCTCTCCCCTGCTAATTCTTTGCTGAATCTGCACCGAATCTGCAACTGGGCCACTCTCACCGACCTCGGTCCTGGGCCCAGCCACTCTGCACTTGCACTGCCTCGCTGGCAACTCCTGCACTGCGGGACTGTCTCTGTATCCCTACAGCCCCCGTTCCCAGCACTTGTCTGCACTTACCTTGCACTTGCCACCAGCTGGCCCTATTCATTTTATTATATATACTTACCTTGTACTGCACTTGCCCCCTCCCCTCCCCTTGCGCTTTCTCCCTTCCCCCTTCCCCTGCACTTGCGCGATCTGAATGACACCTGGCCTAGTAGGATCGTTGTCTGTCTTCCCCCGTTTCCCCCTCCCTGCCTCGTCGCGCCTTGAAACACTTGAAACGCTTGTGTATAGGCGCGTTACAAATGCCATATCATATCATAACATAATTCCCCATTGAACCATGGCGGACCCGTTACAACACCGGCACCAACCATGGTGCTAATAGCGCCATGGTTTAGCGCCGGTGTTGTAATGAGGGCCCATGTATTGATTGAAGCAGCATCTTTCTTAACTTGAAAAGCGCGCCCTGCTCACGCTGCTGCAATTAATGTAATGCAACTGTGCTTTGTCATCCTCAGCTGCACTCCAAAAAGCAAATGCATGAGCACATCTCAAGTAAAACTTTGCTTACAGACTGTGCAATCGCCGAACGGTATGCAGCTGGTTAACGCACATCACCAGCCCTTCATGTTCCAATGCAGTCAGCAGAACGGGCTGCTACCAGGACCCGCCACACGCTGGCCTGAGTTTCAACGCTGATGCGTTTGTGGTGATAAAAACGACAATTTGGGTATCCGCAATTGGCATTTCCGCAAACGGTCGCCAATTCACAAAAGGACGTCAGGAACCAAATGCACTTTTTGTTTCAGCTATATTTTTCAAATGTAAGTGCAATTCACTTACACATTTTAAAAGTAATTAAACAACCAATGAAGAAAATACTAGCTTTCTCAAAACGAAATCCTATTGATTCAACATAATACGTAATAAACCCGTGTGAGGGTTTGAAAAGCTACTATAATTGTATTAAAAATAAATTCAATTCAACAGTTTTTGATTATTTTACCATGCAAATAGATTTATTTGTATTAATGCAGTACATCTTTGTTCAGAGAGGAATTGTCATAGCATTTCGGTGCTGGACTGCCCATGTGGGCGGGACAAAGACTGATATGCAAATGGGTATTTCCCATTTGTGAAAGGTACAGTGAGCAAAACGCGTGTGCTGCAAACTTTCATCTCAGAACAGGTTATCATGCCATGTTCTTTCTGGAGAGGAGCACCTGCTACCTTCTTTGTATTGTTTGCAAGGAACTTGGGGTGGGTCCCCCTGAGTTACCTGGGGGCAACCAGACGTGGACTCCCTGCTCACTGTGCTCAGAGAGACAAAGCTTCACTTCACTGATGAGGCCCAACAAGGCTGAAACACGTGTATGGGGTTGCTGTTGGTACTCTTGTTCAGAGAGGAATTGCCATAGCATTTCGGTGCTGGACTGCCCATGTGGGCGGGACAAAGACTGATATGCAAATGGGTATTTCCCATCTGTGAAAGGTACAGTGAGCAAAAAGCGTGTGCTGCAAACTTTCATCTTAGAACAGGTTATCATGCCATGTTCTTTCTGGAGAGGAGCGCCTGCTACCTTCTTTGAAATGCATCTTTGTTTACATTATGGGCCCATACACACACACACAAAAAGAGCCAAAAACCTCAAGCTATCTCGAATTTGAAACCTGCTTAGTGAGCACATTTCTTTTTAAATATAATAGTTGTACAGTGCAAATAATGCACGCGGAGTGTAGTAAAGAACAGGACAGGAGAGTCGTACCGGAATAAATTGTATAAAACAGATTAAGGGGTGAGTGTTAGGTTAGGGTAGTGTAACGAAACAGCTAGTCAGGTTAGGGTAGTGTAACGAAACAGCTAGTCAGGTTAGGGTAGTGTAACGAAACAGTGTTGTGGTGAAGATGTAGGTGGCCAGCAGGCAAGAAATAGTAACAATGAACGAGCATTCATGGCTTAGCAGGTTCAAGCGTTCTATTTTGGATAGCTGCTAAGGGGAAACCCCAGTATAACATATTTAGAATGCAGGTGATACAAATATGGACTACTTTGTTATAGTTGAGAGAAAGATTTCCCAGCCCGCGCTAAAAAATCACTGACATGTATTTGCAGATAAACTGTTGCTAAGAGGAAACTGAATTGGTAGTGAACAGTGTCAACATTTATTGAGCATGGTAGCAATTCGGAACATATAGTAAGAAAACCAGCATTGAGCACTTTGTTCAACACTGACTCAAAAGTAATGCTACACTACTCATAGATTGGCACAGTATACCAAATCTTCTTTGTTATAGTGCTATCAACTTCTGGCTTAGATTTTGGGGCGAGGGGGGGGTTAATTTCTGTTGTTCGGATTTGTAAAAAAAACACATAGAATGGTTCGGAGGCTCCTGGGCTATTATGAAATATATGAGCCCCGGCCTGCCTGAGCAGGTGGTCTGATCTCGAGGGACCACTGGAGAATGTGCAGCACGTCAGTGCCTCTTACAATGTATAGCGCTGGATATAGCGCTATATGCTGCTGTGCTACTGGCCTCTCGGAGGCACAGTTCTTTCCTGACACCTCCAGCCCAGACTGGTTTTGAATACCAGAGCCCAACATGATCCTCTGTCCCAAACCCAGGCCACCCTGCAGCAGCATCCTGGCCTAAATCCCAAAGTAGGTTTCACCCAGCTGCTGGGTGCATTTAACGCACCTCACCCTACTTTCATTCCTTCAGTTGGGTCCTGAATCATCCCCTCCAGACTGCACTGAAACTTCTCTTTTCTCAATGTACCCGAAACACCAACCCAATATCTAATCCTACCCCTTTACACACAACCTTGGAAACAAGACGACACGAAGCAACACAGGTTCTATCCCTGGGTCCGCGCTTAGAAACCTATGGGTATTAAGCGTGTTATAAATACGCAACAAAGACATATTCCTGTAACGGTGCCTCGATGCCCCCGGGCTGTGTGAGTGCTTTAAAAATGCAAATAAATAAATACATTTAAAAAAAAAATACACAAGCTCTCAGCCATACATACACGTGCTTATCTTTCATTCATTCACAAACACAGACATGCCACAAAACTCACCAGCCACACATATACACACCTTTCCACTCACAAACATACCACAAAGACATCCATTCATGCAGAGACTCGCCATCTATCTATCTCTACCCACATAAGCAAACTCGACACCTATCCGCACGCAGAGGCCACACACAAAATAACAATCCAACCCATGCGCACATTGTCAACATCCAGTACCATTAACCCATCCACATAACATACAGATTCACTCATTCATCCACCCGTCCACACAAGCATGTACACAATAATCCTTGCACCCAACTACACCAAATCAAACTGATGTGTCCAACCACCTTCCTCTTAACTCACTGACTGAATGACACGCATGCACCGGCATGCAACTGTCTAAGGCAAAAACTAAACCAAACAAACACACACACACACACGCGCACACGTCACTGCATCCACCACTCCATATGCACAACCATATAAACCCAGTCATCGATGCATCCATTTACCAACATATTCATGTAACCACACACACACACACACGCGCACAAACACACACACATCAACTCACTTATCTATTCACCCAACCTCTAATCAATACATCTTTTAGGAAATGGTGAATTACTAACCCCAGCCACATTTCAACAACTTTGTGAGTAACTGATGTAGAAAGTCCACTCTAACATTGAAATCCTTTGCTCCACCGGTGCATTCACATCTCTATTCTGACATGAGCAGGTCCAACTGTGTGCCATCAGCAGTCTGCCCTTCTTAACTCCACCAACAATACTTAGCAAAAAGAGATGAAGATTGTGAAGTCCTTCTAAACTCAATTCCTTCCCTCGGATGTCTGTAGCTCTACCATGGCACCGCATGTAGTTCTAATGGCACACCTTTCGTCACACATGGACTCCAACCATCCGGAAACCTCCTGAGTGACTACTAACCAGGTGTTTCCAGTATCAGTGCACTGAAACCACACAGATAACCTCACTAGCTAGCGACCATTTTCCTTTGGCCATTCACTAACCCCACATTGCTAACCTGGTGGTGACCTTCAATGCTGGCATGACCAGCAACAGTTCAAAGTAATGCAGTCCATCACTACATCACATGTTCCCATTTCAAGTGATAGTATGGTCAGCATTGCATTTGTAAAGTCAGTTCAGAAGTGCAGCATTATCATGTTACTAGGTGTCAACACGCCCGGAAACAATCAGAGGCCTGAAAGCCATACTTGTTATCTCATCTGTCACTTAACAAGTTGTGACAACGTCTCAACAACCAAGCAATGAGTATTATTATTATTATTAGTAGTATTAATATTGTTAATATTAATAATAATACTCGGTAGTAATAATCGTAAAAATAGCATACATGTTTAAATATCACTGTATGATGGCTTCCTCTCATTTCTAAATCTTGTAATAAGGGCTGAGGACTAAGTCATGCCCAGGATTGACCCTGTGTGCTAAGCATAGATGATTCCCTATCGAAAAGCGCACATGTGTTAACATCGGCTGTCTCTACTGCCCTGACCCAGATACCTTGCAGGAATGTGTTCCACTTTGAAGCTATCATTATTATTATTATTATTATTATTATTATTATTATTATTATTAAGCTAAACAGGCACCTAATTATGGCCTCACATAATGTTCTGACTCTCCATCAGAGAATGTGCAAATGTGTTTAGGGTACAACGCGCAGTGCTCAATGCGCTGCATCGTGACGTCACTTCCTCCACCATCTCCAACATGACTTTGACTTCTGGTGACTTGTTGAGCTCTGAAGACTCACCTATTTGTCAGACTCATTGACAATGACCTCTCTCCAGCTAGTTTGAAATCTCTTTTTCCTTCTCCGCCCTTGGCAAAAGGGCCATAGACCACACTTCCAGCTGCCTGGCCACTACATTTTACACTGTAAAATGAATACGATTAAATAAGACCACCCACACAGCCAAATGCAGTCCCACCTACCAGTACGCGAACACCCTCCCCTACAAAAACTCTAGACTAATTAGTGTTGCTAGTTTGTCAGTGCTTGCTTCACCTAGCAATTAAACATATACATTTAAAGTAAATGTTAGGTTTTGCACATAGGCTTGACAATTGGATACCTAGTTTGGTGAAAATATTGACATGAGAGTATTGATAAAGCGCAGATGGATATAGAAGGAATACACATCCAGAAGAGGTTGCTGCTGTAGAAAATACACATAAGGTTATGTGTTTGTCGAGATCATTATTTTGTATGTTACTTATCCTAACATAAGGTTCATTTGAAGCATCTGCAGACTCACACACTGCCTCAGTACTGCACTGTGCACACAACCATGCAGACTGCCCTCAGCACATCACGCACCGATAGTGCTACACTCACACCCAGATGTCACTTTAAGCACTAAACTTTACACACTTCAACCAAGCACTGTCATAAGTAGAGCTATGTATACACACCCAACCCACTGTATTGGGTGCACACACACTCATACACACACAGCTGCTGTCCCATCACTACACACACCCCATCACTGCACACACCACACCCCAGAACTGCAGATGCACTGCCTCCAACTCAGCACATACACACATCACCCCTACCACTACACACATTACCCATAACACTGCAGGCACACCGTCCGTAGCACTGCACGTAGAGTGTCTCAGCGACACAGACACACATACAGCCCTTTTGGAATCGGCCTTAAGGTGCTAACCGATTTACTGCAATCTGGGATCACTGTGCTTTCTGGACATAATGATAAACAGAGGTGTTGCTAGGGGGGGATAAGGGGGCTATAGCCCGGAGTCTTTTGGTTGTAGCCCATGATAGAAGCTCAGGAGCTACAACCCAAACATTAGTGTAGCCCCGGATGTTTTTCAGACCTAGCAACACCCCTGATGTTAAATGCCTTTACTTTGATACATATGATTATTGGAATATGTCCACATTGTACTAACTGGGCATTATGAAATCTGGTGCCGTTTTTTCTGCTATGCTTATCACAGTGGCTTGTTCTATCCAAAAGATCACCTCGCCTTCAGGAAGACTCTCAATCCCGGGCTCTTCCCTTCAGCATCCTCACAGACTTAGTTCATCTCCCAGGTTAACTATTGCCCACCCTGAGAGGAACGCGGGGGCACCTGAGCAGTCAACAAGTTGGATCATAGCAACCCACGTAGGGCGCCTCAGTCAGGCCTTATGGTAAGCGCTGCGAGACCTCAACTAAGTAGGTGTCAGCCTTTCCTCGATGGAATATCAAGCACTTCATCAGAACGAAACACAGCTGTGGCCCTCCCACCTACATACATCTGCAATAAGCACTGCTCGACTTTACCCATGCAAACACACATCATGGCCTTCAATAGAATACAACTGAGTCCCACGAAAAAATGTGGTCCATCTGTTCACATAATCCGTCTCCTTTGACTGGCCTACTCCACTGACAATTTGTTGTGGAACCCATTCGCTCGTCTGATGTCTCTAGGCTGCTTTTAGGGGCCTAGCTGCTGCCTACATACCTTTGTTTTGGCCAGAAATATACACACGCGTTTTAGAAATCCTTCCTCACTTCTCAGACTACCGTCTTCTGAAGGGTGTTCATCACCACAGTGCTTCTAGGCCATACCAATGACAGTAGGTGCTATACAAAAGTGATGTAACATAACATTGCCATTGTTGATTGTAATGCTAGGTGCTTGAATGACATAGCTACTCTCAGATTCTAATCTAGAAGTACATTTCATATTATTCAGGTCAGATTTCATCATAAAAAATATGTTTTAAAAACAAGATTCATAATTTTTCCAGTAATGATTTTGGATTGGATTCTAATCGCTGTGTTTTTCTGTTTTTCTCTTTTTTCTAAATAAATGTTGCCCTTATATGATAATCACTTTATATGTTTGTATATCATGTATCTGTATACCATACATTATTAGGCCCTGAAGAAGCACATCTGCGTGAAACACCTGTTGGTCAGGAAATAGACTAAAGCAACACAAAAGAGGTGATGGCTGGCTTCAGGCAGGCGCATGTTAGAGAGTGCCCTGTCAAGGCAGTCATGGAGTTGGCCATCCATGTGTTTGCCCACCGGATCCACAACAAATTAGAACGTCACATCCTATTAACCAGGAAAGCCTACTTTTTCAGCATTTCTATGCACACATCAGGTCGCACTCAAAGGGTCGCATGGAGGACACGCTGAGGAACTTCTCTGGTATTTCCTTGGAAATAATGTATTTCCTTTTTCATGAATGGCAGGGCGTGGTTAATGACTTCCACCTGATGGATCAAAGAACTTGACCTGAACACCATAGACACAGAACCGGGCTTTGTGTAGGTCTGTCACGGCAATAGTGATTTTTGGCTACAGTTTCTTTTTTTTCCTATTTTTTTGGATCACCTGAGGTAAATACACAATGATTTCTCTGATTAAAAATGCTTTGAACTGGGTCCATGTTTTCAAGGGCTAGCCGCCATGAATTAACCAATTGGCAACCGTGTCGAACCCATGACATGCCAGGGATGATGCTACGGCGGTCACATGGGCAAACATGCAAAGGACTTGCTTCATGTAGAAATGTTTTGCTTCTACTCCTAACCCTGCTGACTGTTTCAGACCTAATCCTGCTGGCGTATTTCCTAGCGTTTGGTGGCATGTTTCGTAACGTCATCATGCGCATGGTATGGACTTCCCTTTTCATCAACTTCCTCCACACGGAGCACTCAAGTGCCGCGGAACACAAGGTATGGTCGAGCCTCCTGTTATCTTGTTTAATATTCTTATATTCAGACCTAGTTTTAATTTTCCATGTGTGTTTCATTTCGTGCTATGGTACACAGAGCAGGTCCATGCACACATGTTTCGCTGTTTATGGATGCAAATTCGTGATTCTGACCTTTGCATTAGCGCACAAGCCCAGTGCTGTGCGGTAGTAAAGAGACTACTACATCCTTGTTAATCAACCAGCTGCTTTTGGCGCGATGTTGAGATAACTAAAAGCGCACTATCATCAACGCGCTTGATTTCTGTTTGAATGACGTGGTTTGCTCCTACGTCAGCTTTAATGCTATCAGCCATTCTTGAAACAAATTGGACACTCCGGCACCCATCACCCAAAGTATGCAATATGTTTATTATAGCCTGGCACCCCGTAGCATGTTCCTGACAAGCTGCAGTGAAACCACTTATGGTGTTTAGGCCAGGACTAAAATGTGACTGTTTTTATTGGCTTCATCAACGGGACACCTTGAATTTTGCAATTGGTTATTTTGTAACGCGCTTAATACCCAGAGGTTTCTAAGCACGGACCCAGGGATCGAACCTGCGTTGCAGCTGCATCATCTTGTTTCCAATGCGCGTGTGTTGCCCCTGAGCTATCCTCCCAAGACACGTACCCTGCAAGGAAAGCATCAGGTATTTTACATCATTTGCTTCTGTTGCTTTTTGTGGGTGTGTTTTACTTCAAGTAAGTGTTCAGTGGTCCACAACCTTTGGTTCTCCTGATGTTTTGGACTTCAACTCCCATCAGCCCCAGCCACCACAGTCAAAGCTGAGGCATCCTGGGAGTCATCTGGAAAACCCCAGGTTGCCCAATTTCTAATAAAGGAGAATAAACTGCATTGCATTGTGAGGGTCTGAGAGGAGCTCTCATTCCAGCACTGCACGCGTGACATTGAGGTACGCTCTCAGCTCCCTGTGAATCTGCAGGCATCTTTGTCATGCATGTATGTTTCCGGTCGATTCAGGATCAATTTTAAGTAAAATTACTCAAGAGCTCCAAAAATATGAATTCCAGTAAAAATATGCCTCTTGCTCTTAGTAGGTTCTATAACAGAAAAATGCTAGAAACAATTGGATATCTCACCTGGGTCTTTATGCCTGTTCATGAATACAGACAGTAAAGGCACTGGTGTGAGCCGTACCGTTCACTGCATGTGCAGGGATAATGGGAAAGGTGATATATTAAGGGGGGTGGGTGTGGAGGGGGTAAGAGAGTTGCAGGAAGGGAAACAGCCTGTATATGTATTTTTTTTTTTTAAAAATGCACTAGTATATTAACCACTGGCATAAATGAACCGGCAGATTGGCAAAGTTGCCCCTCTTTTCTTCTGCATAGGTTTGCATGACAGCTTTTTTAGATGTTCCCTCATCATATTGACCAGTCTTTTTTCATCATTTATTAAAGTCTTTCATTCTTCTTGAAAGGGCCACAGATGTAAACTGTTTCCTGCCACAGGCTTATAGTCTGGGTTTGGCTCACATCTGTTGCAGCTGCATAGCGACAGCTATACCACCACCATCTACTGCCTCAAGTGGGGATGGTTGGAACCACAGAGGTTTACACCTAGACCAGTCACATAGGGCCCGATTCATGGAATATTTTCCCAGTTCAAAGTGAATTTGCACTGCTGAAAAAGTGCCTTTGCACTGCCGACACAAACCCTGAATCATGGAACCGTGCAAAGTGTATTTTTGCCGGGCAAAGTCATTTTGTAGTGCAAAAATGACTATGCGCTGACATTGCCCAGACTATGCCAGGAAAAAATAGACTTTACACGGCTCGATGAATCAGGGTTTGTGTCGGAAGTGCAAAGTCACTTTTCAGCAGTGCAAATTCACTCTGAACTGGGCAAATATTGCATGAATCGGGCCCAAAATTGATAGCGGATTCGCTATCCAAATACATCCCCATCAAATTGATTTAGAACACCAACCCCTACCTGCAAAACCGGCTTTCCGTAAAGAGTTAATTTCAGCAATTAAACCAACTCTTTATCCTAATCTGTATCAAGGTATAGTGATTCAATACTTTCCGCAGCCCGCAGTCAAGCAAACTAATAGAAACATCTTGATCTAGTGGGCCTTTTAACTACTTGATTCCTAAGCAATGCAACTTTCCTGCATATAGACTCACATTGTTCAACTTTTTGACATTGAAAGTGTTCTTCCATGTCATCTCTGTTATTGCGGCAATATCTTAAAAATAAGCATGGGAATGTGTTCCCTTCCCACACAGCAAATATACTAAACCCCTAATTACAGATTCTAGCCCAGAAGGAGCCGTGAAACAATGTATCTAAAAAAAGTAATCCAACGAAATCTGAAGTAATCAATGAAATCCAAAGTAACCTGAAGATATCCAAAGTAATACAACATGATTCCAAAGTAGTGTGCAGTATTGTTAAGAAACGCAAATCTAATCGAATTGAATCCAAAGGTTAATTGAAGTAATCGGGAATGTGTACAGGTCACATGATTGTTGGAGCCCAAACATACCCGTAATGAAGCCCAATGTCTTTTGTATATGGCAGTAGCACAGTACCATCCTGTCAATTGATGGCTTGATACAAAATATAGCAAAGTGCTACCCTACTAATGATGGGTAGTATGATATGAAGAGAATTGACGCTATTTTTAGTTTCAAGTTTGCTGTTTTAAAATATTATCTAAAACAGTTGCCTCCCACCTAGTGGCTCATCAGATCTAAGAGCAGCTTCAGAATGTACATTCCTTCTATTAAACCTAGTCATATTCTCAGCATTCACCAAGGAATTCACTTGTTAGTTCCAAGTGAAATCATTCTCACCCCACTCCTTGGAGCAGAACTGGGTTCCTGGAAGCCCTTTAAGCATCTAAACCTCAAAGGAAGCTGCTTGTAGGGGTGTAAGGATGGAGAAAGATAATTACAGAGGAGACTCCTTGATCTCTAGGAGACAGGGAATGAGAGAGTAGAGAATAGTAAAGTGACTCGGAAAGGAAGACTGCTGACATCCTGAAAAATATTGTTACATCACTTCCCTTCAGACTTATAACTCTGGGTACGACAGAAAAGAAGAAGAAGCATTTTGTTAAAATGACTATGATTGACTCCTGGCAAAATATTGGTAAATGCACCAATGAGCTGACAGGATTTTGAAATATAAAGCATAATATTCCCTCATTCACTAGAATTGTATTGTAACTGACCCAGTTTGAAAGGCTACACCATTGGGATGATAATAATAGTAGTGGTAGCGATGTTTTTCTTGCATTTCTTTTTGTTAGTTTGCTTTAATAGAATATTACAAGGAAATGTAAAGGCATCCACAACCTCACCAGCAACACTCTCCAGCCACTGCTTGAAAAAGCAACACTCCCCCCCAATGATCTTGATGTTGACAGCCAAGTCAAAAACTATAGCTGTACCCCAATGCAGTCATTGACAAACGTTCCCCTCTTAAAAAACACACCCCTAAACGAGCCACATGCACCAACTCCTGGATCACCCCTGAGCTCCTCACCCTACGGGCCTAAAAAACATTCTAACATGCAGCTGGCACCTATGACCAAGGGCAATAACCAAATCGTGCTTCACCAGACTTCCAGAACCTACAAAAAAGCCATCCAAAGGGCCAAAGCATCAGATTGCCAACGCCAAGTCTAACTCCCACAAATTATTTACCATTCTATGGGAATTGGACCCCCCATCTTATCCCCTCCATGGTCACCAAGAACAATACCTGGTGCAATGATGTACAGAAAACCCTCCAGGAAAAAAAAGTTGGTCTACAAAACAAGATCCAGCTCAAACTAACCACCATCAACACTACCTCCCAGACCATTACCAGCCCTCATCCGCAACTGCAGTCTGCTCCTCTATTCAGCTTCCACTGAGTCACGATGCCAGAGGTTGCTGACATCCTTAAGGATCTCAAACCTTCCAGAGGAAAGCAGAGATCTGCCTGGCGCCCCTTATCAAATAGTACACAGACCGCCTAGTGATGGATATTATGGACATTATCAATGCCTAATTTGCTTCCTGCTCAATCCCACACCCGCTAAAAGAATCATGGATTCCACCCTCCTCAAGAAGCCTTCTCGTGACCCCTCGATCCCCACCAACTACCTGCCCATCATCACATTTCCCTTCCTGCTGAAGATTATAGACTGGGCCGCCTACCTCCAAATTCAACAACACCTTGAACGACATCACATCTTAAGTCCGCATAAATCTGGCTTCTGCCCTGGCCTTGGAACTGAGTCTGCACTCCTTGACCTCAAGAACCAGCTGCATGACACCAGAGACTCAGAAACCTCTCACTCCTCATGCTTTGGGACCTATCCGCAGCCTTTGACTTGGTTGATCACTCCATCATCTGCCACCATTTAACCGCCTCCTCTGCCTTCTCTCCTGATGCCACCAAATAGGTTGCTTCCTTTCTGGCTGACCGCACTTCACACATCTTTGCAGACAACCACTCCTCCACCCCCATGGCAATCACCTATAGAGTTCCCCAAAGGTCCTGCACCTCCCTCACTCTTTCCAATATCTACACTAAACCCCTCTTTGAACTCCTTGACTCTCTCAATATAAAGTATACACATTACGCCAACACCGCCTAGATCCTCATGCCATCAATGGTGATCACTACCTGGACTCCCCAAAACTCATGCCATATATGAAAGCATCCAAGGCTGAATGGTCTCCCATCACTGTGTCTCAGCAATAAGAAAACTGAACTTGTTGACAACCACTCACACCTTGCCAAGCTCAGTTCAGACTACCAGCTGTTTACCATTGACAATCCCCCAATCTACATCTTCTCGGCTGTCAAAACACTTGCTTCCATCTCAACGCCACACTCACAACATCCCGGCACGTCAATGCCATTGCCTCTGCGGCTGTGTACGTGACCAAATATATCAATGCAAACCGACTCTTTCTCTCAACTGACAATTGCCAGACCATTGCCAGGGGCATTATTGGAGCAAAACTGGATTATTGTAACGCCCTCTTGGCAGGCACCTCATAGTGTAACCTGCACAAGTTACAAACCACCCAGAATAATCCCTTGAGAGATGTACTGGGGCTAATTAAATAGAACCCGATAATTGCAGCCAGGAGAGCAGCACACTGTCTCCCAGTCTGAGAACAGATCAAATGTAAGATCTTCATCATCACCCAGCGCTGCCTTGACAACACCGCCCGGGCTACCTATCTTACAGATTGTCCAAACACATCACGGCCAGGCCCACCCAGACTGCTTATGCTAACCTCCTATGTACTCCTTCCTAGATTCAAGTGGGCCAAAGCTGGAGACTCCAGTTTCCCCATCCCCGCAGACACGCTGTGGAACTCCTTTCCCCCTGCCTTGAGATCGGAGCCCTCCTACATTGTGTTCCGAAAGAAACTGAAAACCTACCTATTTCATTAGCAACTCTTATCCTGCTAACTATTTGTACTAAGCTAACCAGTACCTAGACGCCCACAGGTCAAAAGCACTATACAAATCTTTAAATAAATAAGTCTCCTAGCAGTGGGAGACTGTTATACTTATTTCCGACTTCAAGGTGTTTACCAAAATAGAATTCCAAATAAACCCTGCAGGTCCATATTAATTTAACAATGAGTCAATATTCTCAATCACATCAGAAGATTACTTTCCTTTACTCTTTCAGATGTACATGGATGGGAAAGTGCTGATCTACTGTGAATGACAACATTAAACATTTTCTTTAAGGGGGCCCCAACATATAAAGCTGAACTTGTTTTAATGCATTCCCTCTGCACCGTTTAATATCCTTAAAACCCAGAAACCTCCATTACTCCTGGTGGAGGCTCGAAACAGCTTTATGCAGTTCATTTGCCTATTTAAAAAAACAAAAGATGTACACTTTTCCACAAGTCACACTCTTCTTTTAAATCCAAGACGACTGTCATCACTTCCCTGCTGGCAGGTTATTAATACTTTTATTACACAGCCCACGGTAGTGGCTGTGTAATTATGGTTAAATTGCTAATCCAATAGGAATAGGACTTTTTGGGAGGCTTATAACTTCGCTCCCCCTGGACGAATCCTCACCAAACTTTGCAAAGAAAGGGTATGTCCCACTCTGAATTGTTTTGCAAATTTTTGTGAGGGTTGGTCCGGGGGGGCAATGTTATAGGGGCAGTCCCAACATTTATTTTTTTCCCATAGACATAATGGGAAAAAAACTTTGTGCACGAATACAGCTCAAACCGCTGGACGGATTTCCACCATATTTGCGGCAGCAGCGGCGGGTTAGTCCCGAAAGCGTGCTTGTGTTCATTTGGTGTAAATCCGTTCAGTAGGTTTTTATTTTAAATGTCCAGAACATAAAGCAATAAAATTAGTGATATCTATATCCGCTCCACAGACACACTTCCCTGTTCACTCCGCGGACAGGACACTGATTGGCTAATCGGCTTGCGTCATGTCCGCGGACATGCAGTGTGTTCTCTAATGGCTGGGATGAGGCATGAGGTGTGTCACATTGTTTCCATGCGCCCGCCATCTTGGATCTGCCAACAGCGTGGCGGCGAACAGAGGAAAAATGCAATTTTGGGGAGTGTGTTGGTGTGCAGAAGTGCTTGGGGAGGGTTGGGAGGAAGGGATGGGTCAAATACTGTATTTGTTTAGGTGGCAGGTGCCCTTGATGTGTTTCATTGTTTTACTGTTTATTTCTTGTTTCTTGGTAATCTTCTTTCTTTGGCTTGTTGCAGATTTTAGGGGCAATTAGATATCTGTTGGCGTATTCTTATTGTTTATTTCTAGTTTTATGCTATTAATCTAACTGTTGGGTTTTTACAGATTTTTTGGGGCAGTTAGATACCTGTTGGCATATTCTAACTGTATATTCCTTGTTTGATTTTAGTGGTATTTATGTATGTTTTTGCTTGTTGCAGAATCTTGGGGCAGTTAGATACCTGCTGGCGTACTCTAACTGTGCACAGTTTTGAAGTTGAAGTTTTGCTTATGTTCATACACAGATTACGTATAAAATGTTGGTTTTAAGAATATTAAGTAAGCATTTACAAGATTTGCTGGCAATCTCTGCTTTAGATTAATGGTACTATCATTACATTCGAACCATCCACAATTCTTTTTTATATATTCAGTGTAGTGACCTGCATTGGTTGTGGCTCCTGCGTGGTAGATTATACCTATTGTTGTGAAGGTTTTCTTACCAAGTGATACTTGACCATGTGTGAATCCAGTGAGCTTACAGTTGTTTTTGGTACCATCTGCATTGTAACATAAAATCATTACTATTACGTATTTACTATGTGTCTTTATTTATAAGGTGGAGCGATTATCTGAATTGCAGGTAGTACATAATCTGCCATGGTTTGCATTTTGTACAAGTTGCTGAAATGGAATGGATTCACAGTAAGGTATGGATACATACACAAAGCGTTCATTAGGGACTTCTTATGCCACATGGTTGCAGAGAGTGCATGTATGTTTCAACATGTATGAAATCTAAAAGATTTCATTTATAGGTATGTTTTGTTTTCCAGTACTTGTAGTAAGTACATTGGAAATTCTTGTGGATCTTCTTGTGAGTTCATAATGAATTTGACAATTCCGGCACAGTAGTCCAATTCTTGTCTTATTCCATGAACACTGTAAGTGTTGTCAGGATTGTTGGTTGCATTTCTATGAAGGACTAACATTTGCAAACACAATTGGTCTGTACTGTGTAAGTAAATATTCTCAATAATTGGTGGTAAGTGGAATAGAACATTTATTGCTACATTTGCGTAGCAATTTACAGCAGTTACATTAGAAAATTCGAATGGACCTAACAGTTCTGTGTCAAAGTCATTTGTTCGGAGTGTGTGTTGCTTCTTTGAAGAAGTAGTTGAGTTACTTTGAGCAGTAGATTCTTCTTTCATTGTGGTACTTGATGAAGTATTAGTTTCTTTTTTTTTTCTTTGGAAGACTTGTAGTGTTATCCTGTATCATTTCAGTTTGAAGTAGTTTGCTTTTACAACGTTTTGCTTTTTGTGGAACAGGATAGGTTTTTAGATGGGGGTGTGGAGTGAACGCAGCCTATTGTATTCTAGAATGCAAGGAATATCTGCATTTACTTTACTTGCATCAAAGTTGATTAGAAATAGCTCGTCAGGTGTACGTAAGCATGATAGTGCTACATAGCTCATGCCTTCTTTAAAGACTGTGCTACGAATATCTATTAATGCTTTATCTAGGGTAAGACTTTGTGATTTGTGAATGGTAACTGCGTATGCTAGAGTTAGTGAAAATTGTTCTCTGCGTACATACATGTCTTTGAAAAGAAGGAAGCGGGCTGTTGAGCGTCCTATCCTTTTAACTTCTGATAGTTTGTCAAAGAGAATATTGACAAATTGAATGTTGTTCACAAGCTGTGGAACCCTCGCGTCCCCTGCACACTCAGGTTTACTGTCAAATGAAAGTCAATATAGACGGCTTTTTTTTTTTAATTGTAAAACTACAGTTTTATACATATTTTATGTCAAAACTTTTGTTACAGTTTCTAATTTTGTCCATATAGCATTATAAGTACAAGAAACTGAAAATACACATATAGATAAATATTCTCAAGAGATAATTATAACTTTCTAGTTCAAAAAGAAATTATTGTGCCAATGTATCTAAGGATTGAGTATGTCCAAAAAATGAGATCTCACAATTTGTTTTGTACAAACACACATATGCTCAATAGTTTTTATAAAAAATAAGGATTTCATTAAACATTCCAAAAAAATATATATATTTATTCACCTATGCTATTGTAATCGTAGCTCTTGGGTATCATTTTTTGCCACACATTAGTGGTTATCCTTATCTTCAACATATTTGTTTCTAAAGGTTTGTTTAAACCAATAAAAAGAAATAAAAAAAAAACATATTTGTTTCATAAGCTATACACAGTGTGTTGCAATCTCTGTTATAAATCACAGATAATGATACATGAAATTCTAAAACAACGCATTTTGGGGAAAAATCCCTTCATCAGGAGTAGATTCTTAAGGTTTTCGTGGTCTAATGTTGTTGATAAAGTTTCTTCAGTTCACTAACTTCAATGATGCTTTTCTGGATATCTATAAAAGAAATCATAATACTTAGGTTGTAGCTTAAGGATAGCATATTAGGATAAATAATACTGTTCTGCTAGCCACAGATCATAGTCTGTCCTACCTCACATCAGTGCCCCGAGGGTGTCACTAAGGTTGTTGTTTCGGTATTAGTATTGCTCACGTTCCGATAATATATGTCCAGACTTGAGTGGTATGTGTCCTATAATGTAAAGATAAGCCTATTTAGCTAATGAAAATGGAAATACTGGGCATCTACCAAAGTAAAAGAAATGGTAGGGAACAAGAGATGTCTCTGGCTTGAACTTCGACTCGTAATTCTGAGAGGCTGCAAGTTGTACTGGGATAACTTCCAAAGCCTAAATGGAAATGTGAGAACAATAGAAGTTCTATTGCAAGTGGATGTCAACGTCTAGTGAATCAACTGTAAGTAAAAAAGGGCAGCTTACCTGCCGTTTTCCAGTTGTGTGCCAGGTGTAAATGCAAATGGCTACCAATTCAGGGGCCGTGCAGCTATCAGTGAATTTCTTACTGGGAGACACAAGATTTCAAAGAGGAAAAAGGGTAAGTATACTAAAGGTACGTGGGACACATAGCTTATAAAGCAGAGCCTGATATCGGAATCTTACCAGAAAATTGTTCCCTACCTTTTCTTTTACTTTGGTCTGTGTTGATAACCTTACTGATTATCTTTATACACACAAAGCATTGCTGTTTTCCAAATATGTGTTTTCCCCTATGTATATGTTTCATGTGCTGTGAGTGAACCCCAAGTGAATTAATGTGAGAACATATTTGAAGTATTGGCCTATAAATATAGTACTGAATATGAATTATGAGTATATGAATGTTTAGTTCCTGACTGTTACTGGCCTAGATATGAGGAGCCAGACATGTGATGTCATCAGTGATTAATCTTAGCAGTGCACGGTGGTGGCGTGAGTTATGGTGCTTAGCTTACCATAACAGGTGAATTTTAGGGGGTTTTGGTTTTATTTCAAACCATAACATCCCTTTAACAAAGTTTTTTCACTGAATTTCATAGGTTTTTATTAGTGCAACTTAACCATAACGTCCCTTTAACAACGTTTTTTTCACTGAATTATTATTATTATTATTATTATTATTATTATTGTTATTATTAGGGTATTTGATTGTACACAGACCTAGATTCAGGAAGCAACTGAGCACTTTACAATCATAGGGGGGAGAACATTTGTTCTTGTATGATTTTTGTTATTCCTCTTCTGAATGAGTCCATGGCGCCAGTTTGGAGATCGCAATATTTTTTCTGTGCTAGCTGACTATTAGGGCAATAACGAGATGTGCAAAGAAGATGTGGGCGGCACTGCGTGGCGGATTGCCATCTCACGAGGTGTAGAAGACCTGTTTTTAAAAAAAAAGTATTACATTAATAAAATGATGCAGGTAATTCCATCTCAGGAAGCTAAATCTGCTAATCAGATACCACTTTCATAAGCTCCATCCCAAAAGCATAACGTACACGTGTGCCCTGTTATACCAGTACCCTGATTCACAGCACCTGCTCTCCAGTCGCACAGAGGAGGTTCAGGTCACAGGTTCCCATTTGACAGCATCTGTGACTGTCAAGTCACTGCAGTAATGTGGCTGCATTTAAGATATGCATATCTGTTCCAAAAACCCATAATTATGAGTCTATTTACTCTCCTGGAAGCATCTTAAGCTTTAAATATAAGCCATACCTGAGTTAGGGTATGGTGAATGGTGTTTCTCATAATTATTACAGCCACATGAAATTGGTATCACACAATCTGTCAGCCATGTAAGCCCACCTCAGGTGTGGGAGTATTATGCATATTCCCCCTGCCATGCCTTCTCTGCTCTCCAAGCAAAGACTGCAGCCCCAAAGGCTTGCATCAAATTGTTCCTTTTTGAGAGCAGGTAACACCCACTCCACAGAAAGCTGTCCTAAAACCAGTAATCAAAGGGCATGCACATTTACACAAGGAGTCGCTTCACATCAGGGTGCTGCATAACAAAAGGGTATTTGATTCTATTGAGAAGGGTTAGTATTGATAGAGGGGGTAACGCCTTCCCCACAGAGTCAGCCACTCCACAGAAATCTGTCCTGAGACCAGGAATCAAAGGACACACCCAGTTACACAAGGAGTCGCTTCACATCAGGGTGCTGCATAACAAAAAGGTATTTGATTCTATTGAGAAGGGTTAGTATTGATAGAGGGGGTAACACCTTCCACACAGAGTCAGCCACTCCACAGAAATCTGTCCTGAGACCAGGAATCAAAGGACACACCCAGTTACACAAGGAGTCGCTTCACATCAGGGTGCTGCATAACAAAAAGGTATTTGATTCTATTGAGAAGGGTTAGTATTGATAGAGGGGGTAACGCCTTCCCCACAGAGTCAGCCACTCCACAGAAATCTGTCCTGAGACTAGAAATCAAAGGACACACCCAGTTACACAAAGAGTCGCTTCACATCAGGGTGTTGCATAACAAAAGGGTATTTGATTCTATTGAGAAGGGTTAGTATTGATAGAGGGGGTAACGCCTTCCCCACAGAGTCAGCCACTCCACAGAAATCTGTCCTGAGACCAGGAATCAAAGGACACTCCCATTTACACAAGGAGTTGCTTCACATCAGGGTGCTGCACAACAAAAGGGTATTTGTTCCTATTGAGAAGGTTTAGTATTGATAGAGGGGGTAACGCCCTCCCCACAGAGTCAGCCACTCCACAGAAAGTTGTTCTGAGACCAGGAATCAAAGGACACTCCCATTTACACAAGGAGTGTCTTCACATCAGGGTGCTGCATAACAAAAGGGTATTTCATCCTATTGAGAAGGGTTAGTATTGATAGAGGGCCCTCCTTACAGCTCTAAGAAGGTTGCAAAATCTTGGACCTGCGTGACTAGTTCAGTAACTCAAAGAGTATTCCCACCAGTGCCAAGTCAATTTTGAAATCTACTACCTGTAAGTCTACCAAAGACTAGGGATCACATATCTTGGCTTCAACTATGTGTTAAGGAATATCTCGTTATTGCAGCAGGTTCGGGGACAGCGAGTAATCTGCCAGTTGTGAGAAATACATATCATTTTTTTCTCTTAAATCACTTCAGCTCCAATAGTTTGTCCTTTTCTAATTCTTCCGGAATATGGCATGGATGGGAGGAAAATTAAATGACAATAGTGTGTAAATCTAGTGAATTAGAAACTCCTATGTACGTGCTAAACTCAAAGAAAACGAGAACAAATTCCTTTATTATGTGTAAGGGGCATTTGTCAAGACCTGCATTTGTATTTGTATTGCTTCTCCTTAAAGTTTATTAATGAGCTTGTGTTGCAAATTGTATTGCTACTGTTTAAAAAATTAGATCCGAAATAGGATAACAATTTTAATCTTTTTCATCATCAATTTTCAGCTGAATTATTGCAATATGGTTTATTTTGATGAAATACTATGTACATTTGTATTTGTGACTTTTACGATAATTTGAGTCCCGATATAAATATTTCATTTATGGAATTAAATACAATGGCTCATAAGAAAAAAATCCTGTTTCAAATGTAGAAAGTGCCATGGCTAACTAAGTCTTTAACTCCACGTGGGAGCATTTTCATTATAAATGTGAGCAAATATCATGGACCATATTGGGCCGTTGCGCGACTTACATGAGAACAGTGTTGTAGGATAATCAGGAAAAACTCATCAAATGCATGAAGGATAGGCATAACTTGTGGTGGGACAATGCTAAAACACATAGGGACGGTTGCATTTTCATGGTTCATGTGATGGTGATTTTATGAAGATAGTCTAGGCAATAATAACAATGTGGTGGGCAATTCTACATGGGTGGATTTCATGAGGCCGAAATTCTGTAGCTTGTGTGTTCTTGATTTAAGGCCAAGGGCGCTGGTAGATGGAGGCCTGGGAAGCGAGGAAGGAGCATAGCGCAGCCGCGCATGTTGCAGGTCACGCTCCCCCTTCATCATCCGGTCCCATCTGCGCCCTTGAGATGAAGCCCACATGGCCAAGGATGCCGGTAGTAGGTGGACTGGAAAGTTGTGGGTGCCACAGGGGGCCTGTGTTTCGTCAACCCTGTATAGCATCTTCATGGTAGCTTTCTTCGACCTGTTGGCTAAAAACAACATCACTTTTTCAAACTATGCTGATGACACGCAATGTGTCATTCTGCTAACTGGTTCGCACAGTTTGGATGAAAACTGTATTAATAAAGTGTACAAGATTATTCACAAATGGATGATACAAAATAATCTGGCCCTCAACAACGAAAAAAACGAGCTTATGTTGGTCGACACGGTAACCGGGCTAAATTAGATCTCATGTTCAACAGTTTTACCACTGCTAATCACAAAATAGAAGTACAAAGAAAAGTAAAAACTTTAGGTACAACATTGGACCAAAACTTAAACATGAAAACACAAGTCTGCAGACTAGTCTCTGCATCAACCTATTATATAAAATGACTTACTCATCTGCAGCCGTTTATCACACAAGCCAATGCAGAGACGATAGCGAGAGCGATAAAAGGATCAAAAATCGACTACTGCTGTAGCCTCCTTATAGGGGCCACCCAATCTGAGATCAACAGCCTGCAAGTTATCCAAAATAGTGCAGTCAGCGTGATTAAGAACCTCAAATGGAGGGACACCGTTTCGGAGGCAAGGGGTAGCCTACATTTACAAGTGACATCAAGATTCCTTTTTAGAACCGTTTTGATCACTCAAAAATGCACCCGAGGATTATTGCCAATATATCTGAAGGAGTACTTGGTTGAGAAACAGAACACTAGGAAGCTTAGATTGAATAACACAGCTCAACTAAAGACATGCCACTGTAAAACCTGTAAAAGCCTCAAGGGAGCATTTAGCATATCCGCCCCATTGGCTTGGAACAGGCTACGGTTGGATAGAAGAGAAACTAAATCGACCATTATATGTAAGAAGAAACTGAAAACTCTCCTATTCTGTTAACCACGGAAAGCCTGATATTCAAATGTTGTGTCCGACTGATAAAACTTGCTCCATATGTTCGATCTGTTTGTTTGACTTGTTATATGTGCTCCCTTAACTGGATGCGCGTTACAAATGCGAAAAGTAAAGTTAAGTGGGTAAGGTTTAAACTTTTTAAAAGCAATAAGGAAATAAGACGCACAGAGGAAATTGGGATTAAATATGGAACCAGCGATTTAGACCTCTGAGAATGATCGCTTGAAAGGGGAGACTGGAATTGGACCTGGACACATGCACTGTTTGTTACAGGTACTGTCTACTCATTCGACTGCAAGTGTGCTGGTTTCACTTATAGCTACTTTTCAACATATGGCATCAAGAGAAGGGGTACGGACCCAGGCATTTCCTTTCTGTAGCCAAGGCAGCCCTTCATCTTAACTACATATTTGCTACCCTCTTGAACACACAGTGGGTGAAGTATTTTAAGTGACACAATCCATCTTGAATTCAATAGCAAGCAGTGTCGCTGTGGCACTTAGGGCCCGATTCATGGAAAACTGCACATATTTTCTGCAATTGCTGCGCGCGAGAACGACACTGCGCGAGCCTGTGCACAGAATAATAAATGCGTGCACCACGTATTCATGAAATGTACTGCGCAAAGTAACCGTATTCACAAGTCACACCCAGAACACCCCTGACACGCGCCCACGCAAAGCAAAAGCAGCCAGAACAGCTACCTTTGCGTGCTCCCCCGGGCATGAATGCACGCACCCTTCAAACAGTGCATGGGGTCCCCAGCAAGCAGGCCTGCCTCTCAGGAACCCTGTATAGGGTCTCCGTAACTGTTGCCAGCACCCCGATAACATACGTATGAAAAATCGTAATTCAGGTTAAACTCGGGAAATCTGCGTGCGAATCCCGTAAACCGTTCCTGCACCCCGCTACACTGCATACGCGCACCCCTAAGTTAGATCGGAAACTCCAGTTGTGTAAACTGCCTGCGGGACGTCTCTCAGAATGCCCACTTTTTTGCATGTAATTCTGCATTTTCTGTGTTCGCCCGTTCCCAGCCCTCTGCGCAAGCCACCCCCACGATTAGCGTGGTGTCTTGCGCAAGGCGCCCGACGGCTAACAGAGACGTGTCGAGCCTGCGCAAACTCCTCATAAGTCTTGGAAAAGTCCTGTGCATTCCATTCCATGAATCAACAAACGGGAAAGTCCCTATTTTCCACGCAGATAATTATTTGAATCAAGTCGTCAATGATTGGTGGTTTTTAACTTTTCGGGGCAGGACAGATGGGCGGACATTGGCAGCCCCTCAAGCTGTTGTGTGGAGATCACTTGCTGAATTGAAGATACCCTGCAGACTCTTGTGAGCAATCATTAGCCTTTAGTCTAATAACAACGTTAGAGTTTGATGGAATTTAGCTGGGGATACTACTGCTCCTATAAATATTAACTGGGGAGTGAGACAGGGCTGTGTACAGGCCCTACACTTTTCCTCATGTATATCAACAAGATAATTGTCAAACTTGGAAATACACAGTCTAATACCCCAAGGTTGGGACGGTGCAATACCCCCCCCCTGTTTTTCACTAATGATGCGATTCTGGTTTCCAAGACCCCTGCGGCAGCATTCCATGATGGGTGCAAAGAGATCGGCCTTACGATCAACATCGACAAACTAAAGTAATGGAATTATACCCACCTAACAAAAAAAAAACAAGATTACATATTTTTATTAAGGGCCAACCAATTGAGCAAGTCGATAGATTTGATTACCTTAGTATGAGATTTGCAAGCAATGCTAATTGGCTCTCTCAAATGGAGAACTCCACAGTTAGTTTGGAAAGAAAAAGTAACGTCACATATTTATGGGAATGATGCCCTGTCCCCAGAGCTGCAGTTATATCACATGAAGGCTAGGTCCACGGTAGTCTTTGGAGCTGAAATCTGGGGATACGTTAAGCCCAAAAGATTACAGGTTGTGCCAAACAGATTTCTTTTGATCACTCTTCCCTCCACATGTTAGCTAATATGGCCATATACATAGAACTTGATCAACCGCCTTTTGCAGATCACCTATTACAGTTAATGTGGCACCTCCCCACCCCCTCTTCAATATAATACTGTGCCACAAGCCTGTGCGGCGAAGCCCAGCGGACAAGGGCAGCTGTTGGGAGCCGTGGGCTGTTGGAGTCGAGGGTTGCTGGAGTAGCAATTGTGAGTTCCCAACTTTTTTTGCCCCGCCACCATTCACTTATTCTGTTCACTGTCTGCTAAGACATTATCTGACGTTAACAAGGTGAGCGGGGGCCTTGCAGGCACCAGCGACTACGTGATCAAGTGATCTTAGAGTCCTTTCTCATAGTGTTTTCAGTTAGCGCAGTGCAGCTCAAACACCGTGAAAAAAGCCAAGGCAGCACCGCGCCTTTGAATACTTGAGAAGGCGGCGACAGATCACCTCTTTGCTACTTTTTGATACTTGGTTACTTGTTGACATTTATAAACTGCTGACTGGTTCCACGAGCATGCAGACTGTTGAACAGCGGCTTGGCAGCTGGAAGGGGAGTGATCATAAAGGGCGTCAAGTGTTAACAGCACAGCCACAGGAATCGATTCAGTGATTTTTTTAACTGCTGGGAAGAACACAATTGTTCCTGAATTAAAACCTTGGTGTGTTCACTATGGCGGCCCCTTGAGCTAGTCAAGCGTTCCTTGCTCTCATGATTGGTTGATATTTAATCTGATTGATTTTTTAATTGACTGATTTTTTTCATATTTTTTCTTTTTCACTTTTTTTATGTTTTGTCTTACTAGCTCTAAAATTGTAATATTTATGATTTATTTTGCTGTATAGTTTTATTTACTTATCAGGGAGGGATCTAATGTAATTTAGTGCTTAACAATTGGAGGGGTGGGGTTAGCCAGGGTAATCTAGGAAATTCAGTATGGAAAGGTTGTGGAAGGGGTGTGGAAGAGGGTGTATTAGCAAATGGGAGCGCATAACTAATACCAATTCACATCCCGCCACCATGACTAAAAGGAAGGTTAATGCTTCTATTTCACCCCCGGATAAATCTAAGCGAACATACAAAATGTTTAAACCCATAAAGTAAGTGAATGTGTTGATAACAGAAATCCAGGGACTATTGGAGGACATATCAGTCCCAAGTCTATCCAATAAATATATTAATAATAGTAGTTTGCAAAGCGACAATTTAGTAAATTATGTCAATATTGCTAATGCTGCTATTCTGAATGAATTGAGTAATCATGCTGGTTTAATCTGTGTTGTCCAGGACATAAACACAGACTTAATTGTGGCATTGCCCACCATACCACTACATGCCTTAACCACGAATCTGGCCTACAAAGGCCCAGTAAAGGGGCCCTTGAGAGACAACCCTGGGGATTTTGAAGTGGGCTGGACAAGAAGGGGTAAGAAATGTCATCCTGCCGGCAGGTTCGGCTTGGAGAGATGGTCACATTGAAGGAAAGTTAAAGGCAATTTAATCGAGCTACAATCCCCAAAAACACCAGGTTGTAGCAATACATTCAAAACGTTATCCCAGACTAGTTCCCCTAAGGTGGACATAGAGCAGCCTAGCTCTATACTCATCCATCTACTACTAAACCCTCATCGTAATTAGCCCAAATATCCCCACCTCAAATAGGTTTGCCCCTTGAGCGGCAGAGATTTAGGAGAAATAAAGAGTGGCTCAGGGTATAAAGCAAAGAGTGTGCGATTGGCATGTGCATATAGGAAATAGAAAGGAAACAAACCCCCAACAAATCTGGAACCCATTGTTGTTAAAGAGAAGAAGAATGTGACAGGCAAAAAGGTGCACCAGAAGCCTGATAATAGAGTTGTTTTCTATCTTGACATCTTTGCATCTTTGCAGGCTGAGATACGCACACTCTCTAACATGTGTCTACATTGGTAGAAAAGGTAGACAGATTGACTGAAGGTAGAACTTTGTCCCCTATTACCAAGCCAACAATAAATGAGAGAAAAAGGGATATCCCTTGGTTGTCCCAGGGGAATGGAGCATCGTCTATGATTGAGGGCAATGTTGTGGGGAACCCCCAATGGCTTATGAACAGAGAGGCACACAGCTGGGACAACGGGTCTTGTGCACCCAGCTTTTGAGATGGCAGTAAACATTTGAAATGGGATAATGATCTGCGTAGACATATGGGGAACCACGTATCAAGGCAGCCTGTTATGCGGATGGAAAAGGTAGGTGAAGAGAGCATGCAATATAATGGGAGGCAACCACCGACCAGGGCAGGGTCTGTTATGATGTACAACATGCTAAAAACTCCTGCATGGTGAATTTAAGGACCAGGGAGCCTCTGGCCAACAAGCGCATCCACTGGATTAAGTCAGTCAAGGGTTGTACATCGATAATCAGGGAGGATATAGATAGGTCTTCTCGGATGGGAATGCTTAAAAGTAACAAAGACAGTATCCAGATAGAATGTACATCCAGACTCCTAGCAGAAGAGCTATATGCTATGGGCCATCAAACTGTTCTACCTTAGGGCCACCCCCTTGACTGGCTGTCAGTAAATGCCCAGGATAAAGAAACTGGTGTTGTGGGTGCTTGGCAGCCGGCGAATCATCAACTATATTCAGAAGATCCAAGCAATTATTGGTAATAGGGAGGTGCTTGATTCTGAAAGAGTACAAACTATTATAGCAGGAGATTTTAATCACCAAATAGAACCCATTAAAGATCTTGAGGGTCCACGGGAGGACCAGGATCAACCATGGCACATACCATCCTTGGCAGCAGACCCTGTTAAGGATGAACGGCTAGGCACTGAATTTAGCCCACATCACATACGATCTGGAGATGCAGGCTTGTAATGAAGACATGCATTTGATCGGCCAGCTAAATATACTTATTTTGCTACCTGTCCTCCTCACGTATTGATTACATCCTAATTCTGGACAGAGATTGGGACTCGCTTGCTCGCTTTGAGGTCCTAAACCCCTGCCAACTACTTTACAGTGCTGGGGAGAAAGATCAGAGATTAGCCAGTTTCCAAACTGGGTCCAAGGGATTGAGGTAGCAGGAAATGCCCATAAAACAATCTAATGAGCTAAAATAATGATAGGAAAAATTAAACCAGAAATATATAAGGCTTGTTTCTCCCACATTCAAAATATTTGTACAGATGGAAGCACTGACTGGGTATTGGGCCTTATATTGGGAAGCATTGATTGTGACTGAGTATGAGGCCTTGGTAGGGAGCATCGTACCCTATGTCACACATCATCAACGTGTTAAACAATATGCACTAAAGCAGGGTGCCTGGTTTGATGATGAGTGCTTTGTGGCAAAGCAGCGGATCACAGACAGTTGGCAAATGGCCTGATGGTAGACAAGATGCATTTAAGGAGTAGTAGGGGTTATTAGTAAAAACCTGACAAAAGACAAGAAAGTTTCCTTTGTGAGATCCAAATGGGACAAATTGCTGCAGCCCTTTATAAAGGGGATACCCTAATGTTCTGGAAGCTTGTTGCAGGCAGGAATATTGAGGGGGAGGTTTTACTCCAGGGTGCAGAATTATACGGTAGAGGACTAGCAGACAACACCGTGGAAATCGACTGGGGTAGAACTATCATGTCTCTGATAATGTTGTAGCCCCTTTTTTCTAGAAATTAATGATGTTCTGGAGGCAATATTTCATCAAAAGGGGGCAAAGCAGCAGGCCCAGGTAAGATTACCATAGATTTGTTCAAAGACGAGCTGAGTATATGGCCACCAATACTGATGAAAATGTTCAACAATACAATTAATACAGGGCTGGCCCCTAGATTTTGGCATAGAGCAGTGATCATCCCTATCTACAAAAAGGGTGGGAGGGGTGAACCTGCCAATTATTGGTCTATTGGTCTATTTCCCTGCTTGACAGCACAGGGAAAACATTTGCAAGTGCAATATTGGGTCATCTCCAAGACTGGGTTGATAGGCATGGTATAGTACACACTCCAAGCTGGCTTCCAGAAAAATACAGGTACCATACAGGTACCATTGACCGGTGTTTTTGCTTAGTTGTTCTAACCCAAAAGCATGTAACCCTGAAGGGAATGAAACTATATGCAGTCTTTGTGGACCTTCAAATGTACTATGAATGTAATGGTAAATGGTAGCAGGCTTCAGCAGGTTTCCTGTTTCGACTATGTAGGGTTGAGATTCCAAGACAATTGTTCATGGTCTGAACAAACATTGAAGGTGTGCGTTAACCTAGAAAAGTTCAGCGGGTGGCAAATGTGTTTCACAACCGCACGAAGGGGGAGCAGTTTCAGCAGCTCTTGAGCTGTACAAGAAACAGGTAATTCCTTCAGCCCCCTACGGAGCGAATGTTTGGGGACACGTCAACATTTCTAAGCTCATAGTAGCTGAACATTGTTTTTTTTAAATGCTGCCGATGCTACACTAGAGTCCACCCAATGCTATTATTCATCTGGAAAAATATCTGTGTCCAATAGCAGACCCTCTGAACTAGACTGGCATTGCACTGGCTCAGGTTGTGGACAAAAAAGGGTCTTGTCTATTATCGAGATGCCTTGAACCACTCACTGGAACAGGAGGAGGGGAGGAGTCTCCTGTGGGTATCCCATGCGAAGGAGGCCTTTAGGAGGCTGCAGTTGCCAGAGATGTGGGCTGACCCTAATATGCTGCTTAGAGTATCAAGGATAAGGCTCAATGAGCCATTTTACCAGAATCCAGGAGAACTATGTGGAATTTGTGTCATCATTTAAGCCAGCGGCCAAGCTATCTTAAATCAAAGAGGAATTTGGGTACCAAGAGTTTCTGGATGTCATCAACACAGCTTTTGCGAGATCACTATATTTAAAATTTAGAATGGGAACTCTTAAGCTCTCCAAATGTACAGGTACATGGGGGGTAGGTAACATGAGGACGTGCCCCCTGTGTGAACAGGGCAATGACACATCACAAATATCACAATATTTGAAGCCAATTTTTAGGGCAAGAGGTATCACTACCATTGCAGATGTGATGGCTTGTTGTAAATGTATATCCGAACTTCTAGTGGTGAACCTGGTATTCAAATACATACATACATCAGGCTTGGTTGTGAAGGGATAGCCTGGTCAAAGCTCGCCTTACAACTATAGAAAAAGCATGGCAGCTTTGTAGCTAAAGAACTACATTTATATAATTACTGCCGAAATTGCATTTACCTTCATTGGACTGAGAATTCATGTTTTGTAACTAACCTTGTCATCAGTTTTAAAAAGATATTTTAAGTTTTATTTTCTCTTTTTCATTATACCTTGATTCATGGAATTAATGTGCGCTGAAATTTTCAGCGCAAGCGTGCGAAAGCGTGCAAATTGCAGTGCCAGTGCGAAAATCGCAGCGAAACCCGCGCACAGCGATTCATGGAAGTCCGTGCGCGTGGAAATCCCAGGATGTGCACCAAAATTCTGCGTGGCGCATGCTGGCGCACACGTCTCCAAACAGCGTGCGCTAAGCGCACAGCGAAATCGCACATAGCGCGGCGCACACAACAAAAGTAGGAGGAACAGGGGGTGTGACACGCGGAATGGGGAACAACTCGTGAAAATGTGGGTGTCACGGGGAAGTACAGGAGGCAAGTGCGCGGAATGTCCACACGCACGTTCAAAACATGTATTCATGGAATCGAACGGGGCTAAGGCGTGCGCCAAAAAAGACGCGCTAATCAGGAAACACGTATGCCAGCAGGAAGCAGGCGTACGTGGACCCGCGCAGCATAAAAGTGCGCGCAAACAACAAACAAGCACAGACGCCAGGATGAATATACCGTTCCTAGCAGCAATGTTTGTGGGATACCGCAGGAGGAGGAGGCGGATAGTCAGGCCCAGAATCTTTACACCCAGAACCAGCCTTTTTGGGATGCCTGATGACCAGGTGTATGGGAGGTACAGGTTTCCACCTCACATAATACTCAACCTGGTCAGTGAGTGGGAGGATGACCTCACATCACCCACCCTGTGCTCCCAAGCACTCAGCCCCCTGCATAAGGTCCTCAATGTACTGCACTTCTTGGCCACTGGATCATTTCAACAGACAACTGCTATAGTGGGGGGGTGTCACAGGCCACGCAGTCATGCTGCCTACACCAGGTCTTGGCCATCATGACTGCACGCCCATCAGTCCGCAGGCACATATACCTGCCCAGAACACCTGCAGAAAGGCAGGCTGTCGTCCAGGATTTTTACGGGGTGGCACACTTCCCCAAAGTGCTAGGTGCCATTGACTGCACCCATGTGGCTCTACGTCCCCCCAGGGCATCAGAGCACATCTATAGAAACCGCAAGCACTGGCATTCCATCAACGTCCAGGTAGTATGTGATGCCAAGGGAATCATTACCTCAGTATATGCCAACTATCCAGGGTCCACCCACGACAGTTTTATTTACAGAATGTCAACACTAAACCGAGACCTAGAAGCTGGGCGGCATGGCGATACATGGCTGCTCGGTGAGTTTAAATGCCACAGCACATGCATGCATGTCAGATACTGAGCAATGCCACAACCCCACTAATGATACCCATCACCACCTCCCCACGGGACAGTGCCTACCCTCTGAGCACCCACATGATGACGCCAATTCGGAACCCCACCACGCCACCCGAGGTAAGATACAACACAGCCCACATTGCAACCCGGGGCATAGTGGAGCGCACATTCGGAGTGCTCAAGTCACGCTTTCGCTCCCTTGACCGTTCTGGCGGGCAGCTGTTATATGCTCCCCCAGTAGTGTGCAGGATCATAGTGGCAGCATGTGTCCTGCACAACGTTGCAACATGCCGGGGCCTGCCCGTGGACATGGTGGTGCCCCCACATCCCCAACCACAAGCACGCCCGCTGCGCATGGGAGGGGAAAGGGCACGGGGTGAGGCAACCCGTACGCAGCTGGTGGCTAATTACTTCACCTAAAATCACACCACTGTGGAGTGCACACAGCCCTGGCACATACCAGCTGACAATCAATGATGATGACATAAGGGACGGTCAACTGTCACAATCATACCAGCCTGAGATTGGTCACCTGGAAGTGTTACATTATGTGCATCCCTACCTACACAAACACCACCAATGCTGTGTCATCAAAAGACACACTTCTATGCTGCAAAAATTATTACCCCCTTGCAAAATATAACATGACAACAGTGCCATGTCACCCAACCCCTCTCCAGCACCGCCACCCGACACACCATGGCATGTCATGCTATGTGAGAGCAAACAAAGCAATCCCCAAAACATGACACAAGTGTCAAAGTACAGTGTCCTTAATGGAAACTGCCCACACAAAATATGCTCCCAGTAATGTAGAACTAACAACACACATGACCAAATACTTACCAACAATACAATGCATCTACACAACCTCAAACATAGCATAAACATGACAGTACTAAGTTAAAGTAGTGGTAGTCTTACAACCTGATCATGCCAGCACATCGGCCACTTCCAACTGTACAGTGCTGCTGCCACGCAAATGTCCAAGTGCACTGCTTACAACATGAACTCCATCTCCAAAGTAGACAGCCTTGTGAAGACATGAGGAATTAACCTGCAAATTATGCGAAAGACATGGATGCACAAGCACATATCAATACACCATGCAGTGTACAGTTCAACAACAATATCCACTAGGAATGTATACACAGTATTGACTACAGACTGCCCACACAGCTCATGGAAGTCCTACGTCACTGTGTAAGTCAATGTCACTTGGGCACACCCTTTGCAAGCCCAAGGAAACAGGAAGCAGGAGGGGTGTGTGTCTCACGAAGCCAAGCATCTAACCCAAACTCAGGACAAGCCTGCATGTGCCCAGCCAGAATACAGTGGATGCCCACGGGAGCCACACAAGGCAACACACTGCAAAAAAAAAATCAAAAATCAAAAATGGCCATGTGGAGGCCTGGGAGGGGGGAGGCCACCCAGGAGGTCCGAGGACAGGGTGCGCACCAACACCCACCTGTGCGGATGTTGGGAAAAAAAACACCTCCATGGGCTCATGGCCTGCACGGCTACGCCAATGTGGGAGAACTGCTGCTGTCGCTCTCATCACCCTCTGCTGCTGCCACAGGAGGTTGTGCTGCCACAGGAGGTGGTGGTGCTATGGGAGGCAGCCCACACAAAGCCCTGGTATGGTCCTTCATGGCAGCAAGCATGCAGGTGTTGAAGGTCTCGTTCTGGAGGATTATAGTGCGGAGATCCCCATGCAGCACCTGACGTGATGCCCGGATCTCCTCCTGAGTTGCCTGCATCTCAGCTGAGAGCGAACGTGTCTGCATCTCAGCTGCTGTTCTGTCCTCAAGTTAGTGGAAGCCTCAAGGTCAACAAGAGTCTCCCTGAGGTGATGGAGTTCTACCCTCAGGGCTTCCCTGTGGCCCTGGGACTCTATTGATATCGATTGGTGTAGAGTCTCCAGTGCTGCCCATCTGTCCCTGTTGGACGCCAACATGTCCTCCCTGTGTGATTGGCAAATGGAGTCTGTTGTCTGCTGTAGTAGCTCCATCTGCCTTTCAGGGGGGACAATGGAAGTGGCCAACCTCTCCATTGCTTGAGCCATCATCTCAACTGATGCTGCCTGTTGGGTTGCCATACCGTAAAGGGATAGTTCCCATGCGGTATTGCCTGGTGGCGTATGGCCACCGCGTCGGCGGGCACCACACCTGTTTGGGGCAAGGAGATCTGCGCCTTGCTGTGCCGGCACTGCCTGAGGCTGCAGGACTGCATTCCCCCTCTGATCTGCTGGCCCAGGAACAGGATCAGATGTTGTGGAGTGTGACCCTGCCTCCGTAACCGCCAAAGGCGGACTTATCAACACTGACATCCCCATAGAGGGTTCTACCCCTGGTACAGGTGGGTTGGACAGAACAGAATCCCTGCCAAGAACACTTACCTGCGACGCCACATAGGTCTCATCATCCGAATCAGCACCTGAATAGAGGTCTGGGGAGGTGCACCCAGAGGCACCCCTCGACAGAATGGTCTGCAGCAAGATTGGGTTCTCACCCACCACCACACCACGCCCCCCACTGGTGCCCAGTCGTGCCTGAGATTCCTCCTGGGTCCGCACCATCTCCTCAACAGCATCAAGTGTGTCATCCCCTGCAAAAACATGAAAGACAAAAAATGGAAACAGGCATTAGCACCATAGCACACAAATAGACCTGACAAGCTACAGAACCAGTACATGATTTACACATGTCCCACATGACTATAACCCTCCCATGCATGCACTGTCACTGAGTTTGAAGGGGAGGCAAAAGGCAGACACTGATGACACCAACATGGAAGAGCAACACATTTGCAGCATGCTGGGTAGCACTGCCATCACACATTGGACTGTGAGTGGCATGTCCAATACACATACATGACACATGCCATCACACAGATGGCATGTACCATAGCCATGGTACATTCCACAAGTACATACTTATTTCAGTGAATGAACACTGTCAGCCATCCATGTGAGATAGACATGATGAGATGAAAAATGTTACATAGTGTGACAAAATAGGCATGTGCCACACACTGCAACACATCCAGTGTACAAAAATACAGTGATTGCAGGCCGATGTACACATCAATGGTTTGTCACTTCAACATGACAGGAAACAACTATCATGTTCCACATTCAAACAGGCCCCAAAAATTCCTGTGATCAGGCCAATTCTCAATTAGCCTAAATGGTCAAATCATTCATCTAACAAGGTAACACATGTGGTCCAATGTGGGGTTCATCAATGACAGAAGCATGTCACAAATGTGACAATAGGGCTGAGGAATGCGTAGTAAAAGTGGGAGAATTGAAACAATCAGCCTGAACGAACACTGAAAAATACAAACAATGTTGTTGCAAGATGCCACTTCAAGGGCAACTGCCGTAATGTTGAGCCAAATTACTAATGTGGGCAGAAGGGATACTGTCACACCAAAATCCAAGGCCGCTGAATGTTTTGGATGAAGCACATGGGTGACCCATACCACTCAGGCACACACACCCTCACCTTTCACTCAATCAGAACCCGTCACCCAAACAACATACACATGCATTACACGCACATGCATGGGCACTCACAGGACAATGCATCATAATCAGGTAGTCCTCCCACACCTTGGATCTGTTCCTCTGTGACGAAGGCCCCAGCAACAGACTCATGTTCAGTGAGTTTGTTGTCCTCTTGTGGAGACCCACCGTCAGTCACCAGAGTAGCGGCATGATTTGAGGCCAGCTTGTTCTTTGCTCTTCGTTTCAGGTCATTCCACCGCTTGTAGAAATCATCAGCTGAGCACCTCACAAATCCAAGGGCATTTATGTGGTCGGCGATGGTCTGCCAGTGTGCCTTATGTTGACCAGGTGTGGTCTTGCACCCTGCAGTCACCAGCATTTCGTGGCTATGTGCCGACACATAGCCCACAAGTGCATCAAGTTCCGGATCATTGAAGCAAGGCTTCCTTGAGGTACCGGAGAGTACCGGAGTGTGTAGCCGTGTCTGGGGTCTCAGCCTGTCGTGCCAGAGCACCCTTCTTCCTCTTCTTTAAAGGTGGAGCAGAGCCAGAGTGGCTTATGCCGCTCAGTTCAATAGGGGCAGAATCACCGGTGGACTGGGTAGTAGGAGTGTGGGAATGCACAATGACCATAGGTCTTGATGCAGGCATTGGTTGCAGGGTAATGTTGGCAGGGGGAACGTCAGTTTGATGGACTGGGACTGACACTGTCCTGGCTGGGAGAGTCAGAGCTGTTATTGTTATAGAAAATGTGCCCCAGAGAGGCAACACTGGACCTTTGGTCACAGAGCGGTGGCAGGCACTTTAAAGCAGAATTGCACTCGATGGTGCTTACGTATCTGTGGACAAACGCTGAGCTATTAGATATTAGCTAAAAAAAAAGTTAGTGCAGGCCGCATGTGCAGCAAAGGTGAGGGAGAAGAAAGAAGGCTATTTTAGGTCCTCTGTAGTGTACAAGCCACTGCATGCCAGAGTTGCAAACCGGCCTTAGGGTAATAGAGGTATCCGAATGCAATTTCTCCATCCTACGCGCGCTCTCAATACCTAAGACACAGATTTGGTACTCTAACCCTGGCATCACAGTTATCAATCTGGCATATGATAGAGTCTGAGCAATGCCTAGCCTCTACAGGAGAGAAAGAACCAAAGAACATTTCTCTTTTTTATGTCCACAGTACAGACAATTTAGGGGCTGTTACTTGAAACCCATTTTTTTTTTAAACATAATATTAGACATTTATGTGGTGCATTAATTTCTCCAAAACGACCTTGGATGAACTGACTGTATTTGCTTGTTTTAAGTTTATCCATCACGCATGGTTGTTAAGAAGGAACCAAGGATTGGTCCTTATGTCACAGCAAGAGGAGAAGTGTATGATGTGAACACGTTGTTATTAGCTTAACACAATTACAGCTTAACATCTTGCGAGGACATTACTCAGCCACATGCACTTTACATAATGCTTTATGCACTTTATATGGCATGATCTGAACTGGGTTATTTTAGTATGCCAAAACAACCTATTTTTTAACTTCGGAATTAATTGTACTATATTGTGTTTTATTCTGTATAGTTTTATGGATTATTCTGAAATAAACATGAACGAGAGAGCGAGATTTAATTGTGTGTGAAAATCTTGTCTCTTGGGGACATTTCAAGCTTCATTTGTGGTCTTGTTGATGGTTTGTCCACAATGTAAAAGAAACCACTTAAAATATTATTGTTGTTTTTTTGGACCTATCAACCAAATTAATTTGATATATGATGCTGTTAAGAGCAACCTGTTTACAAACATATGTTGGTTCAATATTGTGCATAACTTGTACAATTGTACTATTTATTCTGTGAAAATGATTTTGCAAAAAGTCCTCAAATACTCTTTCAAAATTATGAACGAAATTCATATAAATGGATGAGAGTCAGTCCCTAATGCACCACGTATGAAGGATTGTCATTTAACCAAATGCCAGGTGTAGCCGAAGTGACATCACACAACCCTTG
Source organism: Ambystoma mexicanum (assembly GCF_040938575.1). NCBI lineage: Eukaryota > Metazoa > Chordata > Amphibia > Caudata > Ambystomatidae > Ambystoma > Ambystoma mexicanum. Next base: position 743,140,402 of record NC_090932.1, on the reverse strand, counting down.
ACCTCTGATGTTATTTGACCCAATAACCAAATGACATCACGGGAAGTGACAGCAAACAACTTTTCACCCCTTAACAAAACCGGAAGTGGCATCACATAGCATTGTTCCTCATTAAACTAAGAAAAATATGGTTACAATATCACTGTAATATGATACACATTTCATACAAGAATGGATCACCATATGTAGCGTTAATATCAGTGTGTATAGGCCCATATTACCCAATTACTGTGAATTTAAGCAGACATTCAAGGCAAATGATGCCATGCAATGGAAAGAAAATACTTGTGGCTGTTGCATGAAATCAAAGAAGGTGTATCAACGACTTAATCCCTTTGAAACTGAGCCAGAACAAAGCAAATGTAGAGTTATCCCGTTTCGGGACATGCACACAAAAGAACAGATTGTAGCAGGCTATATATATATTTACAGATGCTCGAAGTTTTCTGATGCATTTTCATTTGTTAAACTGACATATTGAGTGTGACAAGGAACGCAGAGAGAGAAACCCTCATGTGTTTCCCCACAAGGCCTGAGTTTTCAGTCAATTGCTAAGTGTGTACTATGAAAAGAGATTGACATGCGTTCATCATTATTTGCAAACGTCATTCTGGAAATGCTTCCCACCACTCCATCGCTGGCTAAAGTGAGTGAGCCCGTGGTGGGCAAGCAGAGCCTCTCCCTGCCCTTGCATGGCCCTGTCACTGCCTGAAGAATGCGGGTGATTCCCTGTGATCAATCTATCCTCAACCCGCACTACAGCGAGGCCAGCGAGCTACTAAATGAATGCTACGTTTCCTTTTGTTTTGTAGACATTTATGAAATGTTTTACAGAGAGGCATACAGCGCCTGATTACATCCCATTTATAGGTGGAACATAAACCACGCACGTTAGCATACATTTACTGGAAGGAAATAGAAATAAATATAGCTGTACCCATGCGCGGGGGAGAGGAGATTTATTGTAAAAAGAAAGCATGAAGGTTTATAGAAATGCCAGCAGAGTGCCTTTGCTTCACCGGTAAAGGCACTGCCAGGTGTGCTTAACGCACGTACCCACCTTATCCCTATTGGCCAGAGCGCTGTGCTCTGCTCCCAGTAAAGCCCCCATGAGCTGCCCGGTAGCCAAACCACAGTGCTTTAGGAAAGTGAAGACATTCAGGCATCCTAGGCTACACCATCTCGCAGTTAAGGTGACGTGTCATTCTTCATCTAGACCCAGGTAAACAGAGGCTGGCCGTGCTTGAAATGAAAGACACATGTTTGCATTGTTTCAGTCCAGAGGGCGAGGCGAGGGAGCAGGGGGTGAATGGACACCGTCTGACGAGCTCTGAGCTTATGGTTGCTAAGCAACCATGAGCTGGAGACCACTGAACACTGACTCCAGACATGGTGTCACTGGCGCTGGTACCACGCCGAAGCCAGGCATCAAGAGCATGTACATTGTTTTAAATAGTTTGTTGCTTTCAATAAGGGTCCCCTGTTGAAAACAACAAACTATTTAAAAAACAGGGGTCACAAACACCAAGCAAGGTGTTGCATGGGCGTGGTAAGGGCTCACGACTGAGACTCCTAGCATTGTTCTTGTTTTATGGGGACCATGTACATAGGGTTAGGATATTACTTTAAAGACATTCTGGCTACCCTATGGAGCATGTAATGAGGATGATTTAAATCTTCAACAGCTTACTATGGGCCTAATTCTGAGTCAGCCGGTTCAGTAAAAAAATGCCAGTATTCATGTATACCATCACTTTACCGGACCGGTCGATTATGCGTTTGCCGGTGGGGCACCTGGGTTACCTCCAGCTAAAAGCCACATTGGCTTTCTTCTCATATTGAGATATACTCCTGGCCTCTAGTTGTTACAGTACATGGGGCATTGCCTCCTATGTCTGCTGCGTGGCCTGGACCCTTGCTCACATTCAAACCCTGGTGAAGCACATCCTAGCCAATAAGGCTCTGGAATCAATGGATTACTGCTCTCTGATTTTAGTCAAAGAGCGTGTAGGCAGTGGCCCCAGGTGGTCGTTGGAGTGTGTTAACCTTCAAAAGGATATATATGTGGCTATTACACCTCTTCTTATTATGAATGCAGATCCCTGTTTAAAGGGTGAGGTGGAACTCTGGGCTCTATAGAACAGCAGGGCCATTGGTGTCCCCTCAAATTAGCTAGGCATTTAAATTGCAGGGAAATCTAACTTTCCTTACATTAGTTCAGGCCTTTTTTCAACCCTTAAGTGGTTCTGTGGTGATGATTCGGAACACACATCCTTGTATCTATGTACTATGTGAGCAAGAGGGGGCCACCATCATATTCCTTTTCAGAGGTCACGCATGCTTTTGTGATATGGGCAGAGTTGTATCTCGTTTCCTTCAGTGATTTCTCCATTCAAAGGGTAATGATCATTCTGGTGGACTAATTCATCTGGGCCTTTTACTCATCTCAAGATTTCTCTCATTCGCACAGTCTGCTCATTTAGTTTTGTCTCTAGTATGAGGTACTATGGATTTACTGGAATGCCTTTATTTAGCACAGATTGTTAAGACGGATTTCTGAACTCTGTCCTGGTGGCGCAGAAGTTCAGAAGGCCAACCTAATTACTTGGAACAGGGTAACCTCTGGACAAGCCAGACCAATCAAGGTAGCGATCGCGGCGGTCAAGACTAGGTCTCAAGAGGGGTGAGGGTGACTGAAAGCCCGCAATGAGCACACAAAGCAAGAGCGCTTACAAACTACTCCAAACAGTTGTTATATCAAAAATATAAACACATTTATTTTAAGGCCTTTAAAACAACGACCGTAGCGAGAAAATCACAATAACACAGTATTAAGCCAACACATACCAAATCAACACAATATATATACAAATACACAGTCGCAAGCGTTTAAAGCACGAAATATGTAGTCCACCTGCCAGGGAAGGAAAACAGGCAGTGCGATAACGCTTTAGACTCAGTTCGCCTTTAGAGGCACCTAACTAGATGGAAGTCCGAGCCCTGCGAAGAGTGGAGCCTTGTGCTCAAAGTACCTGCCACGCCGGTGCCAACGGGCAAAAGGGGAAGCTCTTCGGAGGAAGTCAGGCAGTTCGGGTTAGTGCACAGCAGAAGGAGAACAGGTTCCGCAACTCAAGCGCAGCCTCCACAGCGGGCAGAAGCAGAGCGCGAGTACGGCCAAAAGGGTGCTGTTTTTACACAGCAGGGAAAAGCAATGGGATACTGCAGGAGGGCGACCAGATCCTAGCTAAGCTACTCACCGGTCCCCGAAGCAAGCAGACCCAGGCTTCTCCACGTTAGTTTCAGCAGCTGGCAGGTTCAGAAGAGCAGGGAACGCCTCGTAGTCGTGTAGAGCAAAAAGACGTCCCAATCGACGAAACCAGCACAGTTTTGTTGCCGCAGCAGGACAACGGAGCGGCCGTGTGTATTCAAGCCAAATGTACACTCCTCCCTTCAGACCTGGGGACGCCAAGCGTACGAAGCGTGGGAGAGTGACAAGGACTCGAAATACAACACAACCTGGCGGCGGTTACAGAGCAGGACTCCCTTGTAAGCTGGTCAGTCAACTGGATGGCCCAGAGACACTTCCGAAGGCTTACTTGGCAGGAGATGATGAAGTCGCCGGGAATAGCTGTTCCTGCTATTCCAAAGGTCGAAGCACCAGTACAGGCCTTCTGGTTCGATCCAAGGAGGAAAGGGTTTCACAGGACGACAGCAGTGCAAAGGAGGATTCCTTCAGCGGGTCACCAGCGATTCCTCGGTCCAGCCTCTTGGTTGCAGGATACTTGGCTCCTGTATTCCTTCGTTCGTGAGAACTCAGGAGATCGACATGGCAGTGGTGTTTCCAGCTCCCTCTTATCCACGGTTCCCTTCGCGCCAAAACGGAGGGGAGCCAATGGGAGATCCGCTCATCAAAACACATACCATACGTGGACCAATCACGGACCACAGTGGTCCCAGGCATTCACACCACCCTAGACTCTCTGGCACCCAGGATGTGTATTGGGACCAGACATCCCAGCCCACACCCTGGAGGCACACAAACGACATGTAGAAGCCCGCGAAAGCAACCACGTTTCGCGGGAAAGTACATGCCCAAATAAGGAAGGCCCCGGGTCGCCCGACCTGGGGAAGGTGAAGGGAGCAAGACGGTCAGTGGACAAGACAAAGGAGCCTCGTGGTCTGGCCATTTTGGAGAGCCAGGCCACCATTTTGGGTTCAGTGCAAAAACGTGCTCAGAACGCCAAAAGGAGCTCAAAATAAACAAAACGATCGCTGCCACCATTCGAGTCCCTGAATGACTTGCACCGATCAAATACCATCCTAAAAGAGTATCTAGGGCCTGTAGAAGGCTAGAGACCCAAGAGAGCTGTAACTTAGCTTACAGTGCCCTCTTGTGTCGTGTTGCACTAAAGCTGCGACACGATAAAAGAAACTACGGGAAACCACGTTCCCCGGTACTGACTGTCTTAAGGGCATGTCAGTTTCCCCGTAAGAAAGGAGCGAAAGCCCAGAGAAGTGCGGCAGAAGGCTGCACTTCTCTGGCAAAGTCAAGAACAAGGTTAAAAACAATAGCAAAAAGTTTAGGGGTTGCCACATGGAAGGAAAATTCCCTACAATTACGAAATCTTTCCTAACACTCGCCCCTCCCAGACTATGGACAGGGGGAACTAATCCACCCCTGGATGAGTCTCTTGTTCAGGTCGGTTAAACATTCTGGACAACCCATCAGCATTGCTATGTTGGACACCTGGCCTATGCTCAATAGTGAAGTCGAAGCCTTGTAGACTTATGGACCACCTAAGCAACTTTGGATTCTCCCCCTTCATGTTCATTAGCCACTTTAACGGCTTATGGTCAGTCTGCACAGTGAAGTGGGTCCCATAGAGGTAGGGCCTCAGCTTCCTTAGGGCCCACACAACAGAGAAACATTCTTTCTCTACCGTGGACCATCTGAGCTCTCTGTCCTTAAGCTGGCGACTAATAAAACCGATAGGGTGTTTCTTACCCTTCTCATCTACTTGTGATAGTACAGCTCCTATCCCAGTGTCAGAGGCATCCGTCTGCACGATAAAAGGTCTTTGATAATCAGGGGCCCTGAGCACAGGGGCCTGGCACAAGGAGTCTTTTAAGCCATTGAAGGCCTTCTCACACTCGTCGGTCCAAGTTACCTTCTTGGGTTTCTTCGGAGTTGTGAGGGCAGTCAGAGGAGCAGCTATGGTGCCATAGTCTGCCACAAAATTGCGATAATACCCCGTGAGTCCTAAGAAGGCTCTCACTTGGGTTTGCGTAGTGGGGGTAGGCCAGTCTTGTACTGCTTGTACTTTACTGGGTAGAGGCTGTATCCTCCCTCCACCTACTTCATGTCCAAGGTAAACCACTGAGCCTTGTCCAATCTGGCATTTACTAGCCTTTATGGTCAAGTGGGCTTTCTGAAGAGCCTGGAGCACAATCCTGAGGTGTTTCACATGGTCTTCCCAGGTGGCACTGAAAACTGCTATATCGTCCAGATATGCAAGACAGAATTCGTCCAACCCATTCAACACATGATTCACAAGCCTCTGGAAAGTGGCAGGTGCATTCTTCAACCCGAACGGCATTACCCGGAATTGGTAAAGGCCGTCTGGAGTAGAAAATGCTGTCTTCTCCTTGGCATGTTCTGCTAAAGCTATTTGCCAATAGCCAGCAGTGAGGTCAAACGTGCTGAGGTACTTGGAGGCACCCAAAGTATCCACCAGCTCATCTGTTCGAGGCAAGGGGTGTGCATCTGTCTTGGTGACAGCATTCAGAGCCCTGTAATCCACGCAGAACCTCAATTCAGAAGTGCCTGCTTTTGGAACCAACACCACAGGACTGGACCAAGGACTACTAGAGGGTTCAATCACCCCAAGGTCTAACATCTTGTTGACCTCGGTCTTAATATAAGACCGTACTTTATCTGACATCCTGTATCCCCTACTTTTGGTAGGTACACTGTCTCCTGTGTCAATGTTATGTTTGCACCAATGTGTCAAACCAGGGGACTGTGAAAACAGGGGGGAAAACTGCCTAAGCAAACTTTTCACCTCAGCCTGCTGATCAGAAGTCAGGTGAGGGGCCACTCGGACACCCTCGACGGAGCTATCTGAAGGACCGCTCTGGAACAGGTCGGGGAGAGGTTCAGACTCCTCTTCCTCAATGTCTGACGCCAGTAGCAGTGCTGCGATTCCGACTCTTGGGACGAAAGCCTTCAGCCTATTCACGTGGAACACTTTTGGAGCCTGTCCAGGCCTTCCAAGGTCCACTAAATAGTTTACCTCACCCAGGGGCTCCACCACTGTGTAAGGGCCTGACCATTTGTCCTGTAAAGCGCGAGGCCTTATTGGATTCATGATCAGGACTTGCTGACCAGGTGTAAAGTTGATGAGGGAAGCTTTCTGGTCGTACCAATGTTTCACCAGCGCTTGCCCTGCCTTCAATTTATCACTAGCCAAGCCCATCAGAAGTACCATCCGTTTTCTGAGCCCTAGCACATAGTCAACTACATTGGTAGTAACAGGGGGAGTGGGCATCTCCCATCCCTCCTTGACAATGGCTAAGGGTCCCCGTACGGGATGACCGAACAGAAGTTCGAAGGGGCTGAAGCCAACACCCTCCTGTGGTACCTCTCGGTAGGCAAACAGCAAGCATGGTAAAAGAAGATCCCATTTTCTTCTCTGGGGCTCCTCCAGAGCCCCAATCATGCTCTTTAACGTTCTGTTGAAGCGTTCCACCAGATCATTGGTCTGGGGGTGGTATGCAGAAGAGAACTTGTAGGTGACCCCACATTCTTTCCACATAGCCTGCATATACTTCGACATAAAGTTGCTGCCACGATCTGACACAACTTCTTTAGGGAAGCCAACCCTAGTAAATATGCCGAGTAAAGCTTTTGCAACTGACTTGGCAGTTACAGTTTTCAATGGGATGGCCTCAGGATACCTGGTTGCATGGTCGACCAGCACCAGGATAAACCTATTGCCCGAGGATGTTTGCGGGTCAAGGGGACCGACGATGTCGATCCCTACCCTTTCAAATGGTACCCCCACAACTGGGAGCGGTACCAACGGAGCTTGGATTGTCGCGCCAACCTTACCAGACAACTGGCAGGAGGCACAACTCCTGCAGTGACTTTCTACTTGCACCCCCATCTTGGGCCAGTAGAAGTGCATGGATAACCTTTGCTTGGTCCTCTTCATACCAAGGTGACCAGCAAGGGGAACTTCATGCGCCAACTGCAGGAGGAAGGGCCTAACAGCAAGGGGAACCACCAACCTCCTATGGTCTCCTTCTGTAGACTCTGTGGGCTCACTATACAGGAGTCCACCTTCCCAATAAATCCTATGCTTCCCAGGAGGTTCACCCTCAAGCTGGGAGCAGGCCTGTCTCCTTAGGCCTTCCAGAGATGGGCACTCACGTTGGCCTTTACTGAATTCGTCCCTATCAGGACCTCCTTCAACTAACAAGTCTTTTAGTTCAGGATGATCGTTGGGGTCGAATACTTCAGGCATCGCCACCTCCTCGTCAGGCCCGGGCGATTGACCAACTTCCTCCACCGCAGTGGTAGGCGAGCTCGGGGGAATATTCTCTTTCCCTCGTCTTGACTTGTAGACTCCTTTCGCCTTGGGTTTCCCCTTCGGCTGGGGCGGCGTATTGGACTTGGCCAATGCTGCCCGTGCTTGAGACCGTGTGTAGGGTCTTTCGGCAGTGTCTCCTACGAGCCCTAAAGCTCTGAGATCATTGCCCAACAAGACCTTTCCCGGGACGTTTCTCTGAATGCTCACTGGAATCCTGACTGCTGTACCATTTAAAGTAAGATTTACAGGGATCACGGGAAACATACGGAGGGGGCCGTCAGCCAACTTAGTGGGCATCAGAGTAGCTCTGGCAACTTCCTCTGAGTCTACCAAGGTAGAATCCACTACAGTTCGACTGCACCCACTATCCCTAAGAGCTGGAGTATCCACTCCATTGATCAGCACACTGTCTTTAAAGTAGTGCTTGGTATTATCCGGAATCCTAGCATACGCCTCTGCGACTTTAGGCTCCCAGGAACCCAGGGACACTAAAACTACCTCAGCCTCTATTCCGCTGGGAAATGAGTCTGAGGAGAAGGATGCTCCTGTAATCTCTTCTTCCTCGTAGGAGGAGAAGGCCAGATTAGCGGAGTGGACCCCAAAAGGTCTAACCTTACAACGGGGATCCCCCTTCACATGGTCAGTTGCTCCACAAGAAAAACAAGCCCCATTGGGTCTGTTTACGTAGGGAGGCTTATTGTAACCAGAGTTCTGTTTCGGAGGCGAACCTCCACTACCCTGTGAGTTCTCTTGTGTCTTACCCTTGTTTTTCTTTTTGTGGCCCTTATGGGAAGAAGATTTAGCAGATTCCCCACCCTCCATATCTTTGGACTTTTTCCCTTCCTCCTGCTTACCAGGATGAGTTTTGTCCTTATGGGACACTCGATGTGACACCCATAAGTCTGCTGCAATGGCCAGCTTCTTAGGATCTATCTCCTTCGAATCGGCCAAATGCTGCTTAAGCTCCGGGGAAGAAGAAGCAAAAATGTGTTCCAGCATGACCAGATTGATCATGCCTTCGAAGGTAGAAACCTTATAACCTTCAACCCAGCCAGTTAAGTTTTTCAAAGATTCAGCGACATAAGATACCCAAGTACCACCTTCCTTTTTCTTATACTCTCGAAAACGCTTTAAATATTGGGTCGGAGTCTTCCCAAACTTTAAAATGAGAGTTTGCTTTAACATTGCGAAATCAGCCCGCTCAGCCTTCGACATTTCCATAATGGCACTACAGCCAGAATGGGGCAGTCTACTGAGCAACCACTCAATCTTATCAGCATTGTCAACTTCCTGGACCTCGCATGCATACTCAAACGCATTCAGCCAGTCCATAATGTCATTCCTCTCTTCATACACACTGAGCAGATCTTTTGGAAACCGTGGATGAGAGGAAGCCCCAGAACCATGTCCAGGACCCTTGGATCCATTTGCAACCTGAAGCTTGGCCAGTTCCAACTGGTGATCCCTGTCTTTCTGTTTTTCTGCCTGTTCGATTTTTAGTTTGGCTATGCTGAATTCAAGCTCCTGCTGCCTAAACCGCAGCTCTTGCTTCTTGAATTCAAGCATAGCCTCCCCATCAACACTGGCAGAGGAAACATTAGACATTACATCCTCCCTGTCCTCGTGGTCGCGATGGATCAGTGCAGCGGCAGAACCGTCGGTTCTGCCAGTGAGAGCAGCCCCACCACCTTCTGCACTGTCCTCGGAAGTTATAGCGTCAAGCTGCGCTTCTTGCCACGCCACGATTCTCTGGATCATTTCCAATTTTGTGCCTTGAGAGGAAACACCTCTCTCCGCACACATCTTTTTCAGCGTTTCTGATTTGGAAGCATTTAAAGTTAACAACGGACTTGTTTCCATACTGTTTGATAGGACTATGGCCTTTTTAAAGTTATACTATAACAATTCACTACGTGTACTGTTTGGAATAACCTGAAATGCCTTAGTTCGAGCGCAACACTGGATACCTTCAGTCGTATCCCACCGCTGTACACCAATTTGTTAAGACGGATTTCTGAACTCTGTCCTGGTGGCGCAGAAGTTCAGAAGGCCAACCTAATTACTTGGAACAGGGTAACCTCTGGACAAGCCAGACCAATCAAGGTAGCGATCGCGGCGGTCAAGACTAGGTCTCAAGAGGGGTGAGGGTGACTGAAAGCCCGCAATGAGCACACAAAGCAAGAGCGCTTACAAACTACTCCAAACAGTTGTTATATCAAAAATATAAACACATTTATTTTAAGGCCTTTAAACCAACGACCGTAGCGAGAAAATCACAATAACACAGTATTAAGCCAACACATACCAAATCAACACAATATATATACAAATACACAGTCGCAAGCGTTTAAAGCACGAAATATGTAGTCCACCTGCCAGGGAAGGAAAACAGGCAGTGCGATAACGCTTTAGACTCAGTTCGCCTTTAGAGGCACCTAACTAGATGGAAGTCCGAGCCCTGCGAAGAGTGGAGCCTTGTGCTCAAAGTACCTGCCACGCCGGTGCCAACGGGCAAAAGGGGAAGCTCTTCGGAGGAAGTCAGGCAGTTCGGGTTAGTGCACAGCAGAAGGAGAACAGGTTCCGCAACTCAAGCGCAGCCTCCACAGCGGGCAGAAGCAGAGCGCGAGTACGGCCAAAAGGGTGCTGTTTTTACACAGCAGGGAAAAGCAATGGGATACTGCAGGAGGGCGACCAGATCCTAGCTAAGCTACTCACCGGTCCCCGAAGCAAGCAGACCCAGGCTTCTCCACGTTAGTTTCAGCAGCTGGCAGGTTCAGAAGAGCAGGGAACGCCTCGTAGTCGTGTAGAGCAAAAAGACGTCCCAATCGACGAAACCAGCACAGTTTTGTTGCCGCAGCAGGACAACGGAGCGGCCGTGTGTATTCAAGCCAAATGTACACTCCTCCCTTCAGACCTGGGGACGCCAAGCGTACGAAGCGTGGGAGAGTGACAAGGACTCGAAATACAACACAACCTGGCGGCGGTTACAGAGCAGGACTCCCTTGTAAGCTGGTCAGTCAACTGGATGGCCCAGAGACACTTCCGAAGGCTTACTTGGCAGGAGATGATGAAGTCGCCGGGAATAGCTGTTCCTGCTATTCCAAAGGTCGAAGCACCAGTACAGGCCTTCTGGTTCGATCCAAGGAGGAAAGGGTTTCACAGGACGACAGCAGTGCAAAGGAGGATTCCTTCAGCGGGTCACCAGCGATTCCTCGGTCCAGCCTCTTGGTTGCAGGATACTTGGCTCCTGTATTCCTTCGTTCGTGAGAACTCAGGAGATCGACATGGCAGTGGTGTTTCCAGCTCCCTCTTATCCACGGTTCCCTTCGCGCCAAAACGGAGGGGAGCCAATGGGAGATCCGCTCATCAAAACACATACCATACGTGGACCAATCACGGACCACAGTGGTCCCAGGCATTCACACCACCCTAGACTCTATGGCACCCAGGATGTGTATTGGGACCAGACATCCCAGCCCACACCCTGGAGGCACACAAACGACATGTAGAAGCCCGCGAAAGCAACCACGTTTCGCGGGAAAGTACATGCCCAAATAAGGAAGGCCCCGGGTCGCCCGACCTGGGGAAGGTGAAGGGAGCAAGACGGTCAGTGGACAAGACAAAGGAGCCTCGTGGTCTGGCCATTTTGGAGAGCCAGGCCACCATTTTGGGTTCAGTGCAAAAACGTGCTCAGAACGCCAAAAGGAGCTCAAAATAAACAAAACGATCGCTGCCACCATTCGAGTCCCTGAATGACTTGCACCGATCAAATACCATCCTAAAAGAGTATCTAGGGCCTGTAGAAGGCTAGAGACCCAAGAGAGCTGTAACTTAGCTTACAGTGCCCTCTTGTGTCGTGTTGCACTAAAGCTGCGACACGATAAAAGAAACTACGGGAAACCACGTTCCCCGGTACTGACTGTCTTAAGGGCATGTCAGTTTCCCCGTAAGAAAGGAGCGAAAGCCCAGAGAAGTGCGGCAGAAGGCTGCACTTCTCTGGCAAAGTCAAGAACAAGGTTAAAAACAATAGCAAAAAGTTTAGGGGTTGCCACATGGAAGGAAAATTCCCTACAATTACGAAATCTTTCCTAACACTGATCAGTGCAGGGAGACTGTGGCAGGGGAAGGAATCCACTTGTCTAAGTGTTGGATGCATTCTCTTACACGTGGCCCTTCTCCTCTGGTCTTCTTTCCTCCCTTTCACCTCATCACAAAGTTCTCCGCAAAATTCAGGGGGATTTTGGTGTCCCCGGGAAGAAGAGCAAGGCAAGGATTCCATTGCTTCGTTTGCTGCGCTGCTGCCGGGAAACACTTCTCCCCCTATTTCCCTCTACCAATCAATGGCCGGTTCTTTCTAGGCATGTTCTCAGCAGAATACCAGTGGGGACATCAGGGTCTGGGCATTTCTAAGTATGCAGTCTTATAATTTTAACAATGAATGTATCCCTCCATGCTAAAGGCATATTCATGTCATAGGGTTTAATTGTCAGCTTGGTTTTGTAGGAACAGGTTGGTTCTTCTCTACTGTGTTGCTCTGCGGTTGTTGGATTCCATACAGGAGGGATTTTCCATGGACCTGTCAACTCTATCAGAACACAGCTGGCATCCATCAGGGCTTTCCGGGAGTATGTCCAGTATTCCTTCAGTTGAATAGAATACAGCTTTGCACTTTTCAAGCCTCGACTCAGGTCTCACTTCTCATCCAGGAATACTACTTTGGCTCTTTGTACTCTCAAATGTCCCCCTAAGCAATCCTTGGAATCTATTTGTTTTAAGACATTTTGGGCCTAATTAACTTAAGTGTTTTATAATGGCAAAACCCCATTGGAAAACGTGCTGTGAATAAGGGCCTTTAGGTCAATGCCATTTTCCTGGTTGGTATCATTTCCAGGGAGCTGTGCAAAATTGAATCTCCCCTAAGCAAATAACCCTTCCTGAGATTTCTCCCAAGTGATCTGGCTATTTGTCCCTCGCCAGCCTCATCTTCCAAGATCCTTTCTAGCTGTCATTTGAATTGGCATGCTGTCCAGCTCTCCTTTAATCTCCCAAAAGATTGTCGCTCAAACCTTCTGTAATGATGGCCCAAATTAAATTTGGTAGGATAGCAGACCTACAACCTTGAAGTCCACCACTTCAAAAATGTTACTAGGAGATGTGCTGCATTTTTCCATAAAAGACAGAATATGCATGCATACACAGTCAGACCTCACTAGCATCATGCTGATATGTACATGAAAAAGACGACCTGTCTATAAGTACAAGTCTTAAGAAAGATCTGTATTCTGTTTTGTTTCCAATTTGACAAATTTTGTGTTTTACGAACATTTAAGAATTTGAATGATATGAGTTATGGTAATTTAAGTTAAGACCACTTAGTGTTACATATGAAGGAAGCCTGTCTTCTGCCATTGATTATATATCGATACTTGAAAACCTCAATCGCTGTGCATGCTCCTTTACATCCGGAAAGCCATGTCGTGCTGACAATGGTCTCATCATTGGATAATTGCTGGGCTATTCCATATTCTTTAATAGTTAAGTTGGGCTAATACCTTTTAAATAAAACAGAACAGCACTGCCTGGGTTCCTTATTTTGCAAATGAAACAAAATTCAAACCTACAAAGCATATGATGAAGGGCATGTTTTGGGTAAATCCACAGTTGGTTCTAGACTGATGCATTTTCTAGAAGCCATCTTTGAAGACAAAAAAAATGTTGTAAGCTTCTCTATCCTAATAGTATGCCGTAGTGAATATTATACCAGAAGTAACTTGTTTTAGAAAGTAATTTCCGGAATCCCAGGCCTACACCTTAAGCTTTGAGGAAGGTCCAGGTCCCATATACATACATGTGATATAAGCACAATGAGATTTATTCAGGTGGAGCATTGACAAGTGGGGACAGATTTTGAAATGTAATAGTAGCTCTTTTGGTTTTTTGTAGATAGCCAAGAGTACTGAAGGGTGTAAAGAGTGGAGCAAATAGTGGCACCCACCATTGTCCTGAAGAAGACTGGAGCATCAGAGAGCCATAGCAGAAAGGCTTATTAAGTCCAGCTTAAACAAGTGTCGACGACTATTGGGTTGTTTAACAACAGACACAGTTAGAAAAATGGAGTGTAGGGGAATATGTTAATGTTCTGTTATTGTGAAGCCCTAATTCAATTAAAGGGCCGGTATATATCGTTTATATTGATTTTTAGTGTGAATGTTGTTACAAATGGGCTTGCCTGATCCACTTGGTATGTATGTAGTTGTGGAAACAAATTGAAGAATATGAATTGAAATGAAGATGCTTCTTTTTTTTAATTTTCTGATATTGCTAAATGTCATCAATGAAAATAAAGAACAATTGATTTTGCACAACACATGGTTATAATGTAAGGTAATCAGTTCTGTCAATCATAAGGTCTTGATATATTTTGTGTTAAAGTATACCTAATACCTGGGTGATCAAGACTGTACCAGGTACCCTTATAGAGTTTATAATTTATTTTTACAAATACATGAAAATCCCAGTCAGGAATGGATGCACTATTTCAGACAGAAATCATAGCGTCAATTGGAGCTTTGTGCTTTTTCCTCACCTATAATATGATAGGTCATTTATAACGCACTTAATACCCAGAGGTTTATAAGCGCAGACCCAGGATTCGAACCTGTGTTGCTCCGTATCCAGGCGAGCACGTTGCCCCTAAGCTATCCTCCCGAGACTGTGTCTATTGATGTACCAAATAACCTTAATAAAATGCATACTGGAGCTCATGTTCATCTACGTGTAATGCAAATGAAAGACGTAAAAGCCTTGGGAAAGCTTTTACATCTTTCATTTATTTTACGCCCCATTTTCCGCAATTTGTATGGCCGGGGAGGAGGAGCGCAACGCTGCCTGCATTTCCGTCGCTCCCTTTCTCTCCTCCATACAAACACTCCAGCAATTGAGTCAGCATGGATTTTTATGCCGGCTCAAAATGCTGGGGGTTCCTATGGAGTGCGCCGGCTTTTTGCACCAGCAAAAAGTGGGCTGACTCCATAGGGATGCATTGTAAACCCTGCCTGCCATGAGTACATAGCAGGCAGCGTTTACTCAATTTTCACGGCGGAGGGCAAACGGAGGCATGCATGCTTCTAATTCAGTGTCTATCACAGTCACTGCTGCAGCAAACTGATCACCTTTGTACAAGTGAAGTGCACTTGTTTTTGTTTACCAGTGTTAAGACCTTTTTCCAATCATTTTCGATTTGATTTGGTTCGCTTTGATGGGATAATGTATGCATTATATTCAAATAAATTGAATATGTATGATGGATACATACATATTTCTTTACTGTACTGTGCTACTTAAAATAGCTCTTCTGAAAGACGTTTTATATTTTACCTGTCCATGTTTTTATTGCTAACATTTTCGAAGCAGAGTATTGGCCCATGAGGTTTCATCCGGTCAGTGGGGCCAATTATATTTGTTCTGAGTAGTTCCTTCTTTGCAGCATGTGTGGCATAATCTTCCTCAAATGCAGATGAATCCCTTTCCACGTCTGGTGATGAACATCATGATCCAGTGTATTCATGGGCGCATGCGCACGGGCAGTAACTGGCTGCACAATGTCAAAAATGCATCTCCCCCTGTTATGATGCATTCTGTATAACACGCTTAACACCCAGAGGTGTCTAAGCATGGACCTGGGGGTCGAACCTGTGTTGCTCTGTGTCGTATTGCTTCCAAGGCGAGCACGTTGCCGCTGAGCTATCATCCCGAGACTAATTGCACTCCCTTTCATTGACAGTATGATCACCTATGCAGGGTGGCGAGTATCAGATAATCTCATAGTCATAGTATGGCCATCGGTCCTGGTACACCTTGTGTGTGTCCCCTTTGACTAGTCAAGGGGTCCACAGACTGAGCCCAACTGCGTGAGGGTCCCCAGGCCCACCTCATTGGTCGGAGGACAGGGTGTGTCAGGGGAAATACTGTCAGCGTGGGTGCTGCTGCACTGACAATATCCGTGTGTACCCAAACGCACACTGGAATGCACACTTTGGGGTCCGTTTGTAAGTCTACTGCATGCAATGTTTTACTTTTACCAAATGAATGGAAAGGGCAAAGAATAAACACAGGCCAAATGTCGTTCCCTCTTTTCCTTTCCTCAACGTTTTGTTGAAAATGTAAATGCCACATGCAAATTATGCTTTGGAGATGGAATTTGCACGACCTAAAAACATACAGATGCCACAGGAATCCATTTATTTTAGGAATGCATGGAAATCTCATGCAGGTCTGAAAACGTGCATTTTGAAGTGGGGGTAGAAATGCACTGCAAAAATGTTACACTCTCAGCTTCAAAATGGCTGTAAAATGCACTTGAGTGGGAAACACTTTGCTTTTACGTCTTACCTTTGCACTCCTTGGTTTGGAAAATAAGCCTATTTGTTTGTTTATCAATGGCCGAGAATTGCTTTACCTTTATGCAGACTTCAGTAGTGTGTGCAGGTGCAAATGACGCTGGAATTGTTTCACTTTGATGTAGACTTGCACAGAGACTCCCATTTTGTAACGCACAATGTCTGATTTACAAACGTGTTTTGCAATGGGCATATCCAATTCAAAAACACTTTGGCCCTCATTACGACCCTGGCGGAAAGTGACTGACCGGACCGCCACGGCGTAAATAGCGTTTCCGCCATTGCACGAAGGAGCAAAGTGCGGCCCATTCCGACCCATCGGGCACGAGCACCACGGCATGGCGGAAGTGCAAAGTCCGCGATGGCGGAAATGACCCCAAAACGGCCCACACCGCCGCCGTACGGCGCCCTAGGTGCAATACCGCCACCCATCACAGCGGACACCGCAGTGTGCGCCTATCGGAAAGTACGGTGACCGTAAATATACGGAAACGGAAGTAAAAACATGGGCCCGGAACGGGAAACATCCCGCCGTACACCTATAAAACCACTAAAACCACACAACCACCAAAAACACTACCCTGAGACACACCCCAACCCGTCATCCACCCTAGCGAAACCAAGAAAAATGGGAAAAGTAGCGAAGAAAGCGTGCGACCGCAAGCGGCAGGTCCACTTCTCCCGTGAGGAACTCACCGTGCTAACAGAGACCCTCCAGGAGAATGCTGCCGTCGTCTTCTCCACGCAAATGACCAGGACGGCACTTGCAAACAAGAAGGCCATATGGGCTCTGGTGGCACAGCGGGTAAGTGCGGTGGGGACCGCACCCCGCACCCCACAGCAATGCCGAAAGCGATGGGACGACCTGCGGATACGCGTCCGCAGCATACTCTCTGCCAACCGCAACATTGCCACAGCCACCGGGGGAGGTCCTGAATCACCCATCAAGTTGACCCCCTGGGAAGAAATCTGTGCCTCCACCATCGGAATGGAGAGCATAGAGGGAGTCGGAGGGATGGAGAAAGGAGTGCAGACATCCGAAGATTCAGGTAGGTGGGCCAGATAAAACAATGCCAAATCCACAAAGTCCATCCATGTGAAGTACCATGTGTCCACATAGTGCAACAGAAACACATGTCCAGGAGAACGTCCACACACATCGGCCTGATAGCGCACGTTAAAACCCACAATAAATACATAAATAATTAAAAACCCCTAAAACACGCACTACACGTGCAGCAGGCACACCCTAACTGCAGGCTGCCAAACAACTGCAACCTCACTCCACACACAAATGAAAGCACCTCCAAGGCCCCGACCCAAATCACCCTCAGGTACCACCCCAATGCATGTGATACAATGCCATTCCAATTCCCACAGACCCATCAATAACCCTCGCCCTCCTTTACTCCACCACAGGGTCCGATCCAAACGACGAGCATCAGGACACCCCTACCAGCACACCTGCAAAGAGGGCCAAGACCAACGGCCAAAGACCCTCCACCTCAGCTGCACGCATCAAGACACGGCAGCAGCACAAATCAGGTGGCAGCACAGAGGAGGGAACATCAACAGGCACCCCAGCAGCCAGCATGCCCACAACACCACCACCACAGGTCCCCCCAACGGATGCCACAGAAGGCACTGCCTCTGGTGGCAGCAGCACCATAGGTGACACCCCATTGATGGCAGCATGCTCCGACACAGAAGACGGGGATGTCGAAGTCAGATCCATCCATGACCTGTCCCAATCCCCCTGTCTGTCCCATCCCGTACAACATGAGGATGCCACGCAGGGGCACCCACAAGACGACGACTGGCCATCCCCCACAAGCCCTGTGGCAAGGCAACATGAGGTCCACAGCCCCTCTGTGACACCCCCGCAAATGGCCATGGCCCAGCAGAGGCAACAGTCCCTCGACCAGTTAATCGTGCAACAGCAGCAACTGGCCACGCTCCTCAAGGACCATGCCGATGAATGTGGGGGCACTAAGGCAGACATAGAAACATCAACTGAGACACTTAGGGCAGAAATGGAGAGAGGTACAGAGACACTAAGGGCACAAATGGAGAGTAGCACCGAGAGCCTGAGAGTCCAAATGGAGAGAAGCACCGAGAGCCTGAGGGGGGAACTGCATGCGACGTCCAAGGACGTATGTGCCGAACTTGCCGCAGTGCGCCGTGTGCTCACTGAGCTCTCGCAAACCCTTAGGGACATGCATGGACGTGAGCAGGCAGAGACATCATCCGTTGCAAGTTCCGTCCAGGGCAGCCCCCAACGTAGATCTGGGAGGAACCTGCGCTCCACAGGCAGGGGTGCCCCTGATACCCGCAGAGGGGGCTTGCAATAGCGACTGCCCACTGACAATGAGCATCTTTGGACACTGGTGTTCGGGGGGGAGGTAGGAGGGGGGAGGGGGTGTGTTGGGCTCACTTGGGTGGCGGGTCGATAGGGTGTACAACATGATATCACATATGCCATAAACAGTGCACGATCAACCAATGAGATGTGTGGACATTGATCTTTGTGTACTAGGCCATCATAGGCGTACAGTCCATATTGTGCATGTCCCAGACACACACAGTGCCACGAGTCCCGTGTCCATGTATCAGCCACCAGGCGTGAGTGCTAGAAGCATACATCAATGAGATGCTGACGAATGTCACGGCCCTCCGGTGCCTCGCAGACTCCTTGAGGTGCTGCCACATCCCCACCCTCATCATGACCATCATCAGGTGCTTGCAGTTCTGCGTCAGGGGGCATGGGCACATTTCTACGTACGCACATGTTGTGGAGCATGACACATGCCATCACCATCTTTGCAACCTTCTCATGGCGGTACAGGAGTGCCCCGCCAGACCTGCTGAGGCAGCGGAAACGACCCTTCAGTAGGCCGAATGCCTGTTCAATGACTACACGGGTACGTGAGTGGGCATGGTTGTAGTCCTCCTCATGCTGGTCCCGTGGGTTCCGGACTGGTGTGAGGAGCCATCTCTTCAGTGGATATCCAGCATCACCTGTATGTGGACGATAAACGTATGATGTGGAATGCCATTGCTACGTACGCACACCCCCCCCCCCTTCCTGCCAGGTCATTGCCGAATCACATACCCCACATTATCATGCATGTAATGAGACTCACCGAGTAGCCAGGATCTGTTCCCTGCGTGTCGCTCCATGTAGCGTGGTATTGTAGAGTTCCTCAAGACCATAGAATCATGGGTTGATCCAGGGAATCTGGCACAACAATGTGTAATGATCCTGTTGGAGTCACACACCATTTGTACATTCAGAGAATGAAATTGTTTTCGGTTGCGGTACTGGGCCTCCATGGCATGTGGGACGACCAATTCCACATGGGTGCAGTCGATGGCACCAATGCAACCCGGTATGCCGGCAAGTGCATGGAATCCCACTTTTGTGTTTGTAATTTCCTGCTCCGAGCGTGGTAGAGAGATGTAGTCGTCTGCGTGCTGCAGGAGGGCATCGAGCACTTGCAATAGTGTCCGTGAGAACAGTGGCTGAGAAATGCCATGCAACTGTCCGACTGTGTGCTGGTAGGTGCCTGTGGCCAGGAAGTGGAGTACAGACACCACCTTCAGTAGGGGTGGGATGGCGGTTGGGCTATCTATCATGCTGACAAGGTCAGCCTGTGTCATGTCCACAATGGCGGCTATGGTGTCCCGGTCCAGACGGTAGAGGGTGTGGATCTGCTCATCAGTGAGGTTGAACGGATGTGCTCGGAGGCGTGGGATTGCGGGCTGCCTGCGTGGTGTTAGTGGCTGTGCTGGCGGCCCTTGCTGGCCCTGCCTTGCCCTCCTCCTCCTCCTGCGTCTCCTCCGTGCGG
The DNA here is from genome assembly GCF_040938575.1 of Ambystoma mexicanum. Classification (NCBI taxonomy): domain Eukaryota; kingdom Metazoa; phylum Chordata; class Amphibia; order Caudata; family Ambystomatidae; genus Ambystoma; species Ambystoma mexicanum. Next base: position 743,120,563 of record NC_090932.1, on the reverse strand, counting down.
CCGGTTGTAGTTGGTGTTCGTCTTCTTCTTGGAGTTGGAGTACTTGCAGTGCTATCAGGTCCCCCAGGGCCAACATCGCGAATCCTGCCGGTAGCATTTCGGTGTGGTTGTGGGAGGAGACTGGATGTGCAATTTATGTGTTTTCAGGCTGTATGGCCTCCACCTGTGGTGATTCATTCCACCTGTGCAAACTGCTCTCCCCTTTGGCCGAGCACGTCCCGCACACAGCACTGCAATTCGAGGAATGGCATCTTGCTATTGCAATCATGTATTTGTACCCGATGGCCGTGTGACATTGGTTGACATGTTCATTCTGCTGTGGTCCCATTGTTTCACATACTATCTGTGCAGTCGCGAACAGACTTGTGAAGGGTCAGTGGAACGTAGTACTCGAGTAACGGTGGGCCCTCATGCATCACTGTACCGAGTTGCAACGACGGGCGGGGCGTCCCATTTGTGGGTGAGGGCAGTTGCCATTTTCACACACAGCCGCACTCGATGGATTAATTAGTGATTTCAAACGGCCACAGATGCCTCTTCGACATGATGTTGCAAATGAGGAATTCGAAGGGCGGCGCTTTCGGTTTTCAGCTAGCGGCGAGGAAATGCCCACAGGTCTGACTGCAAATATAACGTTCTATTGTTCAATGTCCTTGAGACAGGGGCCATGGCGAGGATGCAATGATTGATATGAATGGTTTGGGATGCGCAATAGCGACGTGGGCGATGAGGCCGGACGTTCCCAAATACATGTTACTTCACTACACTGGAATTACGGGCTGGGGCACTGTGGATTTTGCAGGCTGCATAACGCACAGACTCAATGGATATTTCTAATGTTATGTGAGTAAATATTCAGGCGTTTTAATCCCGGGATGAGGGAATGATGAATGGATGCATGGGCAGGTGATTTGATACAGAGTTTGCCATGTACAGGGCTTCTTGAAATCTATCCGCCTCCCCTGCGCTATGTGATGCAGGGCTGCCATAGTGGGACCATCGTCTATCTGGCCTTGTTGAGCCCTCCCTGTCTCGACGCGCCCTCAGACACTTGTGTCCATGCACGTTACCAATCCCATCTGATGGATTCTGTTTTGACAGACGCATGCACAGGTACACTCGTTTGTGATGGTGTTTACACCTTGATATAGATAGTTATGAGTCGCAAGTGGTTTTTGGGTGGTGATGAACCTTTGGAGTGGGCTAGCATGCATATGGCTGTGGATTTAGTGTGATCATTGAAGTGAGTTGTTCGAATGTAGTTCTGATGGCCATTCTATTCTTTTTCTTTTCTTTTGGTTGACAGGTATCTCCTCCCCTTTTGCCACTGCCATCTGTATGCCACTCCTGCAGATGGCTTTTACTCCCGACACCTGCTGCTTCGTGTTAATCAGTGGAGCAGCATTACGATCTTATGGGACGATCGCCAATGGGCCACATGCCCTTACGCAGTACTGGTGGCTCGGAGCAACATTTCGGCCTTTCAGCTGGACTAGTGCCTCCCCATTGGGACGGCCCTGCGGTTCTGTGCGCTTCCATGTTGCCTTTTCGTATGTGAATGTGGCTCTGTGTACCATGATGGAACAGGGCGTCACACAAGTAGTGGCTGGTCATTTCTTGCGGATGCAGCCCACAATGGTGAAATGTGTTTTGGAGTTCATGGCCTAATGGCTGTATGGGCTTGGTGATTTTGTTGTGCATTAAATTTCTATTCTGATTTGGCCCGTGTAGCGTTCTTCTTTGCAAGTGATGTGGCATATTCCTATTTGGGGAGCGATGTATTGTGAGGAGATCTGCATTGGGTTCCAGCTTCGGAGTTTAGTTGCGTGGTACTGTACTGGGCGCGTTTGCCTACGAAGCCCAGTGAGGTCAGGGATGGGGGCTGCCAATATGACTGTTTGAATGTTGTCATGCTCAGGGGCGGGGGATTGGGTTTTGTGTAACAGATGCCGGTCAGCCAGGTGGACTGGTGGAATGATGTGATTTTCGGAATATTGCTGGTCACAGGTGCCTGTGTTTGCGTGCGTTTCTTGGTGGGGGACTGTGGTCATGTCCATTCGGATGGCTTCTGTATTCGTGCCATCTGTGCCCTGCAGCTCCCATTGGCCCCTGTTGTGTTTCTTTTGTTCGTTGGCATGCATGGGTGACTTGTACATTTCACTGGTTGCATTGTGACTTCATTGCACCTACGGGGAGTTGTACTTTGTGGGCAGGGAGCGGTGTACAGGCACTCAGTGGGGCCGTTTACGGTTGATTCGCGATGCCGTACTTCTCACCATGGCGGAATGGTACATTCCGCCATGCTTGATGGCGTTAGGTACATGTCCGCTAGGGTCGGAATTAGCGTACCCTTGCGCCATGGTGGTGTTTACGGTTTGGCATGGCGCGCGCGCGCGTGCTTGGTGCAGTTAGCGTTGGCGTTCACTACGGTGTCGCTAATGGCTTCGTACTTTGCGGTGACGGGTCATAGTCGCACCGAGCGCTATTCGATGGCGGTATTGCATTTCCGCCATCGTTTTCCGAATTCCGCCAGGGTCGTAATGAGGGCCTTTGTAAATAAGGCCCAAAATCTCCAACAAAGGGTGCAAAACTTGTGCCTGAGCATTGGTGGTACCCAAGTGTCTTTGTGGACTATTCAACAATAGCAAATGGAAGCCCTGTTGGGCAAGCACCACCATTTGCCTTTTATACCGGAACTGCCTTTTTGTCAATGTGGCACTTCACTCATTTTTGGTTTTGGCCCAGTTTAGTGGCTCAGCTACCAAAATATTGCCAGCACCATTGCTACAGGGAAGAGGGAGAGAGTAAAAGAGGGCCACAGAGCCGGCTTTGTTGTTGGCATGACAACTGGAAATGCTGTGGCATAATCTGTCAATGCACTAAGGCCCAGAGTCATGGAACCTTTAGCATTGTGCAAAGTGACTTTGCACTGCCAACAAGCAAGTTAAACTGGCCCTGATTCACAGAGCGGTGCAAAGTGTATTTGTGCTGAGCAAAGTCACTTTGTACTGGCACTGGCAGAAAGATCAGTATATGGCCCCTTTCTGTTTACTGTTATAACAAAAGCATTATTTATTGTATGATATGATATGATATGGCATTTATAACGCGCCTACACACAAGTGCTTCAAGGCGCGACAAAGGTACAGGTACAGTACCAATGGCAACATACATAGGTTCTCATAAGAAATCTGAGAGGAAATCTGAGAGGACCTCTGTATGTTGTCAGTGGTACTGCGCCTCTACAAAAATGAAGGAATTATTTTTTTCGAGATGGGCAGTACCACTGATAAAATACAGAGGTCCTCATAACAAAGCTGAAACTCTGTATGTTGTCAGTGGTACTGCACATCTCCAAAGAAATAATGCCATACATAGGTCCTTGTAAGAAATCAGAGCTTTCTTAGGAGGACCTCTGTATGCTATCAGTGGTAATACACCGCTCCAAAAATAATGATTGGAATGCACTGTAATTAAAGCATTATTTTTTTGAGTGGTGCAGTACCACTGACAACATATGGACATCCTCATAAGAAATCTGAGAAGACCTCTGTATGCTGTCAGTGGTGCTGCACCGCTGCAAAAAATAATATGTGTAATGTAATGTAATGCTCAGATCCCAGGGTTTTAATATCTGCCTTACATGTTAATTGTTGGAAAAACCTTTGTGCTCTGAGTGTGTTGTGTGCATTGTTCAAGCATTTCTTTCTCTGTTGGAGTGATATAAATTAAAAATAGTATCACAGGGTTATGAATGATGTGGAAATGCATTGTGCATTCCCTTGCTCCTGGTCAAAACATAATTTATGCTAGTATCAAAGCACATTCCAATTCTGTATGTGGGATACACTTTGAAATGAGTAGCAATGCCCTTTGTCCTACTGCTTTGTGCAATTACATAAAACATTGGGACAAGGGTATCAGAATATGTTCATCTATGACTATGAAGAAATGTCAGATTTCTTTTGAGGTCATCTGCACCGGGTAGAAAAGGAGCCCAATTGAGAAAAAAAACTATGATATAGGGCAACTACGACCAGACTGAAATTATATATAGAACCAATATGTGTACTCCACTCCTGGATTGTTGCTCTTTCCCCCTTGTGCTTCCCTCCTTCCCCTTTTGCGCTGTCCCTCCTACCTCTTTGTCCTGACCCTCCTCCCTCTTTGTGCTGTCACCCCTCCCCCACTTCTGCTGTATGTCCTCGCTCCATGTGCTGTCGCTCTGTCCCTTTTGCACTGTCACTCTGGCCCTTTTGCGCTGTCACTCCTTGCCCCCTGCACTGGTGCTCCTTCCGCTGTGCGATGCTGCTTCTTCTCTGTGTGCTGCTGCGCCTACCCATTGTGATGCTCTCCTTCCCCATTGTGAAGTGCTCCTTCCCCATTGCGCTATTGCTCCTTCCCCAATGCACTGTTTCTCCTCCCCCTTGTGCTGTTGCCTCTTCCCCCTTGCACTGTCACTCCTTCCACTTGCGCTGAGCCTGATTCATGGAATTTCTGCATGGCGCAAATTGACTCTTCACTGGTACAAAGTGACTTTGCACTGCCGACACAAACCCTGATTCATGGAACTGTGCAAAGTGTATTTTTGCAAGGAAAAGTCAGTGCAAAGTTCATTTTGTACTGCAAAAATTACTTTGCACTGACTTTGCCCTGGAAAAATACACTTTGCTCAGTTCCTTGAATCAGGGTGTGTGTCGGCAGTAAAAAGTCACTTTGAACCGTGCAAATAATTCCATGAATATGCGTCATAAAGCCTGGGTCAATTACCCACCATTTACCTCAGCATCAATTCCTCTCTGTAGTGTCCTTCTAAAACATTCCTTCACCAAAATCCTAAAATCTACTAGTCTTTTCCAAGATCAATGTACATTCTAAGTTTTATTTCTCATTTCGGCTGTATAACAAACCCAAGCTGTATAGAGAATTGTAAATGTTTTGGAGGAATTCCATCGCACTTGTTTGGTTCCTTATTTACATAGGTATTTGTAAAGAGCAAGCACTCTCACTTAGTGTCTGTCATCATTATTTGAAGCAGATAGTATACATTTTGAAAGGTGCTATATTTGCATGAGCTGTAAAGTCTAAATAAAGTAGAAACATAACTATAGCCAGAAATGAAGAAAAGTTGCATTGACTATGTTTAAACAAAAATGACATAAGGCATTTGTTTCAGTAAAGCAAAGCACTATACCATAGTTGAGGACACAATTACATGAAGCACGAAATATTACTGTCCTAAGGGTCCATCGAAACAAAGAAACAGTGCCTGATTCATGGAATTTTTTGCACAGTGCAAAGTGACTTTGCACTGCCAACAAACACCCTGATTCATGGAGAAGTGCAAAGTGTATTTTTGCGATGCAAAGTCATCACAGAGCCTCGTGTCCTATTCTAACAAATGTGTCCTTTAAAGTTCCAATCCCTTCCTGCTCTTTAACCAGCAAACATTCCATTCCCATCATGTTCAAGCCCTGCAGCTGGATCCAATTAGTGCGTATTCACAAAAAATGGGTGCCTCTTGCCTCAGCTTTTCTCCCAGGGTAAGGGAAAGGGGATTTGTTTCATGGAGCAGAACTACCAGAGCCACAGCTCCACACCAAGGCCTGTGTTCACTTCTGGTCATCATGCACTAGGCCTTAACACCAAAAATGGCGACACCTCTGCCAAGCTAATACATTGACCTTGTTTCTACCACACTATCTTGCTGACTCCATCTTCTCCACATTTCAATCATTCCCGCACATCACACTATCCTATGTCATTACAATTCATCAACTAAATACCGGGCCTATAGTACTGCCCTATTTATGACCTCTGCTACCATAAGATTAATACATTTGTTGCTCTTTCTGTGTTGCTATATGTGAGTATCTAATATGTATCAGACCTAAGACAATGTATGTGCTGTCCGAGGCACAACCTCCACTCTGGTCCTACAGTGTTGCTCTCTAATAGGTTTTTCTCAAACTGAGCCTCTGTGCCTGGCTTTGACGCTGTATGTGCATCCCAACATTCCCTCTGTTGGTTAATACTCCATTAACAAACCCTTCTTCCTTCCGTCTGTACTCGTCGCCCAACACAGGATAGCATGGGTTTCATCAAAAATAAGGTAATGTTATAATCCAAATGGAGATATGATGTCAAAATGTAGAAAAAGAAGAAATGGTGGTCAAGCATGGAACCTTGATGCAGTAGATAAGGAGCAAAGAATGTCCTACATATTTTCACCTAGAATATTTGATCTAAACAATATTATGCCAGGATAGAGCTGTACTTGTAATTATTGGATTTCCAAGGGTAAAAGGCTAATAGAATGGAACAATAATTTTAAGTGACAAAATCCACCAAAGACATTTCAAAAATAAAGATGGAGACAATAGGTTTGTTGCACGTGGTCTGATTCAATTTGGGTATCTCATAACATATAGGTTACCCCATCATCTCTTGTCTAATAGGTCCTCAAACATAGTACAGTGCATGTGGGTTTCTATGGATGTACACTATTAATTAGGCCCTGGCTGTGTGTCTATTACTCCCTTCCACACAAGACAAAGATACACTTGAATAGGTCAAGAAAATTCACTTTTGCACTCTCCTTTAGTCCTGTAACCATAACGAATATACACAACACTCAAAGTATGGTACCCAGTGAGGGTACCTTCTTGATTTTTTATGATTAGGCAGGTTGCATTAGTCAAAGAAACATAAGCTTTTAAAAACAATCATACAGGGTGAAAAACACAAAAGCATAAACACTAATTAGTCCAATTGATTGTGTTTCAGAACATGGAAATGAATCATTCACTGCCATGATCTAGCAGACAGTGTAATAGAGGGAACAAATGAACATTTCTAACAAGGACAACAAAACAAATAACAAAATGTTCTTTCAGAGAACAGTGACAATACACTGTGGTTTAAAAGGTGCATCTACACCGGGGTGTTTCAGCCGTCTGTTTCGGCTAAATGAGCCTCGTATCTGACACGGCCTTCATCAGGACGTGGGGCTGTATGAGATGAAAGTCCGTAGAGTGCTGCGGACAGGGAAAGGGAGAATTAATCAGGGGAGTGCCCAAGTGAAAAAGTTTTTCAGATAACTAATTAATTAACTGTGCCATGTGGGAAGTATCATGGAGGAACAGCTTACCTATGGGGATGATTAGCCCCAGGCACATGTTTGCCGTCTCATGTCGTGGTGGTCCCAAACTGCTCTTATTGTCAAAATGAGGGGGGACATACTAAATATATTGTCCTCACGTGCATTGCACGGTTTCAAGAAAAAATGATTGAATATACACTGACAGCTAGAGCGAGCTTACCTCAAAGTGGGGGCTCTGGTCAGTGCTCTGGTTTGGTCCCACCGCAGGAAAATGTCCTAAAAGAGGGCATTGTATCAATAAACGGATCAAAAAAGTATCTGTGTGCAGCTAGCTTAAAAATCCTTCTAGCGCATGTTACATACCTATTTAATTCAATCGCAAGCGGCGCTCGCGGGCCGCGTGTCACAGACAGGGTGCTGCAGAGATCCGCACGGATTGCTGAGTCACTCCGTGTGCTTGAAGGACCAGGAAGCGTAGCGTTGCTAACGCAGTTGCAAGGTCTCAGGACTCTTTATATGTGCGGCCATCTTGGAAAGGCTGTCTGAGTCGTACCAGGCTGTAAAATCAAGTTAAAAACCAGTGCGGGCTCCGAAATCGCTGAAAAAATAATTTTGGTCAGTCCCCTGGTCGAACCCATAATTGTGGTCTAAGTTAGAGAAAATGTTTGTAACGGTTGTCATGGTAACCATTGTTTGATCACAAAAAGTCGATCAGGGGTGGAAAAAATATGGTTTATAATGCGTGGTGACTACGTAAAAAAGGGAGGAGAGACCTACGTGCAGGACAGCACTATAGACTGTGTGCCAGGGTACCTATCGTATATGTCTCTGCGTAGTATCTGACAAGTGGGATACAACACATTAGGAAAAAACGTGGTGTACTCCTGGTTGTAAACTGACATTGTGTACAAATGCATAGGGGAAGTAAAAACAACATGGCTTATGCTGACCTACAGCAGGAAGGCAGATCTTAATACCGGACACATGGTGGATACTTAATGGCTCAGTAAGGCTATGTAGACACAGGCAATACACAATGTAAATATTAGCATATACATTTAACATATGAATTCAACAATTGTGTCACATTGAAGTTGCTGAGCCTGTGAATGGAGCCACCCTGTTTTTCAAGTAAATGTCATACGGATAAATGTCACCACTGTGTTACCTCTTTCTTGTCATGTAGGGGGGTAACCTCTATCCTATGTCATGTGACCAGGGATTCACATAAAGGATTTCCATTCAACAGAAATGTTGAGCCCTGTTTGCACAGTGTCCAATTTATGTACCCATCATTGCTCAAGTTGTGTCAAAGTTCTGTTTATATCTCCCCCCCGCTTCGCGGGTGTCACTTTTTTCAGGATGAACCACCTCAGATCTGTGTCTCTGTGGTGTTCTTTACCGAAATGTTCAACCAGGGGTTTGTCGGCTATCATATTCCTTATGCACGACCGGTGTTCGGAAATACGCATCTTGATAGGTCGAATGGTCTTCCCTACGTAGAGTAATCCACATGGGCATTCTATTATGTAGATCACGCCCTTTGTATTACAGTTGGTATGGTCCTTCATTATCCATTTGATATTCTTGTATTCAAATGATTTTTTCTGTAATGTGAGGGGGCACGCAACACACTTCCCACACTCGTAATGTCCAGTGAGTGGGGGTAGATTCCACAATGTGTTGTCTACTCGTGGTGGTGGTTCAATGAACGTGTGTACCAGGGAATCCCTTAGGTTCTTATTCTTCTTAAAAGCGAAACACAGTGTTTGGTTCAAGGTGTCTGGCTGTTTTACTAAATGCCAATTTTTCTTTATGGTCTTTTGTATTCATGGGCTCAGTGGTCCAAAAGTGGTGACACACACCAGCCTCCCTAGCTCCTTTTTAGGCCTATTCTCGCGGCAGATTTCTCGGTGTATGTCTTTCTCTTTTTTTGGCTTGCTTGATGGATTTTTGAGGGTAGCCTCTTTCTGTCAGACGAACTTGTAAATCATCAGCATGTTTCCTATACCTTTCAATTTCAGTGCAATTCCTCCGGATCCGCAGAAACTGTCCATAAGGTAGGTTGTGTTTTAAACCCATGGGATGGTAGCTTTGAAAATGGACTAAGCTGTTGCGGTCCGTCCGTTTTCTGAATAATTCTGTCTTCAGTTAATTTCCTGTTTTATAGATGTGAAGATCTAAAAAATCAATCTGGTGATGGTCCCATTGAATGGTGAATTTAATGTGTGGGCTTCGTGAATTTATTCATTGATGAAAGTCCTGAAGATCGCGAGGGGTGCCATTCCACACGATTATAATGTCATCTATATAGCATTTCCAAAGGGCAATGTTGTCTAGATAAGGGTTCTCTTCCGTGACCACATTGTTCTTCTCATAGTTGGACATATAGAGGTATGCAATGTCGGGGGCAAAGGTTGCCCCCACACTCACTCCCTTGGTTTGTTTATAGATCTGATCCTGGAAGAGGAAGAAATTCCCTGACATCGCCAGTCTGGTGCATTCCAGAATGAATTCTGTTGGTGTTGAATTGATGTCGTCCCTAGTATCCAAGATGTCACGTATTGCCTCTCTCCCTTCTGCTTGCGGGATGGATGTATGCAAGGACTCCATGCCCATGGTGGCAAGGAGGCTGTTGTTAGTCAGATTGATGTTATCAAGTACATTTATTGTGCTGGTGGTGTCCTTAAGATATGAGGGCATCTTAACCACGAAAGGTTTGAGGAAAAAATCAGTGTAGAGAGACAAGTGTTCGAGCAAAGATTCACAAGCGGACACTATGGGTCTCCTTGGTGGTTTTTGGGTGTTCTTGTGTACCTTTGGCAAGATATAGAAAGCTGGAGTACGTGGATTGGTTCTATTCTATTACAGATCAAACCTTGGTTGAGAGCGTGTAGGGTAAGGCTTTTAATCTCTGCTTGTAAAGTCTTTGTTGGATCATAATTCAGTGGTTTATATGCCTCCTGATCGCTTAAAAGTCATAGGCATTCGATGTTGTAAGCGTCAGTATCCCACACCACTATGCCTCCACCTTTGTCAGCGGGCTTAATAGTAATTGATTGATCTGTCTGTAGACTTCTCATAGCCGCTCTTTCTTCTTTGTCCAGATTGTCTTTGTAGAAATTTTGCTTGGAGAATCCTGCCAGCACTGTTTTGGTGACTATCTTCTCGATAGCTTCAATCTCGCAGGGGACCAAGCTCGATGGAGGCTAGAAGGTAGATTTTTGCTTAAAGCCTGTGGTCTTTTCAGATTTTTCCAGTTGTTCTTCCTGACTGGTGTCTCTAGTGGCCGGCAGATAGATTTAAAAAAAAATGTTTCAGGCGTACGTTTCTGTAAAATCTCCGAAGTTCCAACACAATTTCGAAAGGTTGAGCTCCTTCTGTGTTGCTATATGTGAGTATCTAATATGTATCAGACCTAAGACAATGTATGTGTTGTCCGAGGCACAACCTGAACTCTGCTCCTACAATGTTGCTCTCTAATAGGTTTTTCTCAAACTGAGCCTCTGTGCCTGGCTTAGACGCTGTATGTGCATCCCACAATTCCCTCTGTTAGTTAATACTCCATTAACAAACCCTTCTTCCTTCCGTCTGTACTCGTCGCCCAACACAGGATAGCATGGGTTTCATCAAAAACAAGGTAATGTTATAATCCAAATGGAGATATGATGTCCCTAATGTAGAAAAAGAAGAAATGGTGGTCAAGCATGGAACCTTGATGCAGTAGATAAGGAGCAAAGAATGTCCTACAAATTCCATCTAGGAGAATTGATCTAAACAATATTATGCTAGGATAAAGCTGTACTTGTAATTATTGGATTTCCAAGGGTAAAGGGCTAATAGAATGGAACAATAGTTTTAAGTGACAAAATCCACCAAAGACATTTCAAGAATAAAGATGGAGACAATAGGTTTGTTGCACGTGGTCTGATTCAATTTGGGTATCTCATAACATATGGGATACCCCATCATCTCTTGTCTAATGGGTCCTCAAACATAGTACAGTGCATGTGGGTTTCTATGGATGTACACTATTAATTATGCCCTGGCTGTGTGTCTATTACTCCCTTCCGCACAATCCATTAATCTCTTTGTTAGTCATTAGGCATTAACCTCTGGTTCTATTGAATGACCCCACCTAAAATGCATTGGGCATCATTACAAGTTTGGCGGTCTGGAAATATGTGTGCCGGAAGCAACGTAGCAGCACCCTTTCCAGACCACCAAATTGCGAGTTTGCCATTAGGGACAAGGAATTCCTGGCAAGCCTGACCTGCTGTGAGTTCAGTCTCCTAGCAGCAGTGTTTTCCCTGAAATTCCGGCACCGTTAGCAATGATGCAGGTGCTGCAGTGTTCCCATTCTCATGGAGTTCTACGGAAATGAGGATTTACAGTTCCACCCCTTGCCATGATATCTCGGTGGCACTGGGATGCCAAGTATTGGAAACAGTGTTACTGGGTCGGCGGTAGCCCGCCGCCTACCGGTGGGTTCTACTGCTGACCCCGTAATGAGGCCCATTATTAGCTATCAGCTATAAGAAAAAGCCTACCCATCTGTTGGTGTTCTTCCATATATAGTTCGTTTTATTTTGGCACCACATTCAGAGAAACAATTTTTACATATCAATATATCATATTTCTGAAAATAACCAAATTCTTTCTCATTTAGTGTGGATAGTAAAAATGTAGACATTGGACCTCATTATGAGACTTACTGTTTCCGCTGCCCAATATCCTTGTAATATCGAGATATTACAGGTGGTGAAGATGCGATAAGTTCCAATTCCTACTGGACTCCACGGGAATTGGAAGACTGAAGCACTGACACCGTTAGTAATGGTCCTGGTGCATCCGTGAAAAATCTGCCAGTAGGGGCGGTCGGTAGTTCACTGCCCCTACTGGCAGAATTGTAGTTTGCCATTCGAGAAAAGGTGCTGGTAACGTTCTATAATGAGGGCCATTGTGTTTCCTCTGATGCTGGGGAAATTAAGTGAAAGTGCAAACACCCCAAAGGCAAGGAAGTTATTTCTAATGATTTTTTCAAGGGTACTTAGACACAGATAAAGAAAAGAACTTGAATACTGGATTGTTTTCAGAACATAATGTTTTTTCCACTTGCTGCTACATCTTTGAGATGTTCACTGAGGGGACTTACCCTGAAAACAACTGTGATAATACCCACATTTATTATATAACACCAGGTTGGACATGGTTTTATTAACAGTACTCTTTAGTTCATTGATGCGTGAGAAACCATGTGCAAGTGCTTTTATAGCTCCGCTGTAACAATAATAATGCTACATGATTTAAGGTCTTCCTCAGAATTTATGTTGGCCCAAATGGTTATTTCTTGACAGAAATGCCTGTGCTGGCTACCAGCATGAAGAACATAGAAGCATTACACAAGACTAACCCCAAGAGTAGAAACAAAGACAAACTCTTCTATAAATAGTCTCCTCTCTCCTATTATTGAATGTTTAAAACTTATACAAAAGGAAATGGGGCCTCATTTACAAAAGGATGTGCATGGCGCCAACGAATGCGCTGCAAAAGTACACTTTACACCATGCAAAATTAATTAACCCATTCATAAATCGGACTTTGCACTGGCCCTTCCTACTTTGCACTTTGCAGTAGCACTTTGCAAAAAGTAGAATTTAGGGAGCGGGACATGCAAAATCCTCATTGAATGAGGAAAATGAGGAAGAACCTGGGCGTGAGGAGGGAGGCACATACAAACAACCAGCACAAACCCATCAAGCTCTAAGTATACTCCATTCAAAGAAAATATCGTGCAATCTTTCAGACTCCTAAGGAAACTGATCATACATACTGATCAGCATCTGCTGTTCACTGAGAGTGAGGTCCTGCTTCCACCCACCTGGCCATCTGTTGTTTTCTGCACATGTGGAGTTTGTGCTTGGCTGCTGCCCCCCTCAGTTAGGTAGGTGCACTTTCTGTGCATTACTGCAGCTCCAGAGGAATTATTGAACCTAAAAAATTGAACATTGAAAAAAGAAGAAAAAACGAAATTTGCTTGAAATTGTGGGAAAAGCACTGTTTTACTGCGCATTTTCATCGAACTGCCATGTTGTGAGCGTTTTAATACCTGAAGCTGCCTTGCTATTTTGAAAGCAGGAGTTTTCCCACTATTGCCTGCTTATTTGAATATGTTTTGGCACTTCAAAGATGGCTGCCATTGTTTCTTTGTTGTGAAGGCAGGCTGGCTGAGCTGCATTTCCCTGTCCAGTACTCCCATTGGTTTCTGAGTGTCTTCTTCCATCCAACCACTGACTGGCAGGCTTTAGCCGGCTACCTCAGCAAAAGCCCACTTCTAAGGCCCCTGTCTGCTCCCTGTCCAAATCCGGTACGCTAATTGGATTCCTCCCTGCACCTTTACTACAATGATGCTGCCATCTCACTACTCCAGACTGCCTTGACATTGTCACCTCTGGAACTTCTGGACTCATTCCTACCACCTTTGACTATCACTGTTCTTTCTGTTTGTTTCTCACATGTTGTCATTCTGATGCGCAGTGCTTCTTAAAACCCTTTGCTAACATCTGAATCCCTTATTGGAAAGTGAAATCTTGCTGTTTTTGCTTATTACTAGAAAGTCAATTCTTGCTGTGTTTGCTTTTTGCTAGAAAGTCAAATCTTGCTGTTTTGTTTTTTGTTAAGAAAGTCAAATCTTGCTCTTCTCTTTACTTTGCTTGTATACTATTGTTTCTCTGTAACTTGCCGTCCCAGAGACCTCACCAATCTCTTTTGTCCCACACCTACCTGCCTTAGCCCACTCAGCTTCTCCCTCCTTTCCTCACTTCCATCCCATGGCGCTTTCTGTTTCTCTTATCTTTTCCAACTGCTTCTACATTGACTATCCTTCCCTTCTCACTAAGTCTGGCAGGAAAAAGTTCAAAAAGGATATCTTGGCCTCTAACCCTGGTCTTCCTATTGCCAACAACTACTCTAATGCTTCCTCCAGGCAGGCCCTCACCAACATCCACTTTGTCATTCCTTCGACAGATCTATGGACTCTTCGTATGATCACTGTGCTTTGTCCTATCTCCTCCTTTCCCATTAATGGTGGCACTCGCTGGGAAGTTCTCATGGCTTCCTTCGACTCCTCGAAAGTCATCATTAATGTCCACCTTAATGGCACTGTCATGGTCCAAGGCCCTCAGGCCAATCTCCTCCTCTTTGATAGGCACTTCCCTCACCTTATCAGTTTCCTCTCATCTCTTGCTGTCCCCTCCTCTCGCCCTTGGCTACCTTGCCTTCCCTCTTCTCCTCCTCTTCCCCTGCTAGGGATCCTTCTCCTCCACATGGCGTACCTCTGATCTGCACCCCTCCCCAGAAGGTCTTTAAGACTGGAAACCTTCTCCCTCTTGCCACTCTCAACCCTCTCTCTGCTGTCAAACACTCATCTGATATCTGCCACCTCCTTGAAGAACTATACTTTGATGTCCTTGCTCTTATAGAGACATGGTTCATGGCCAGCTCTGTCACAAGCTTTGAGACTCTCCTCCCTGATGGCTACAAGATCCTCTCTGCACCCAGATCCTACCGGTCCGGTAGGGGGTGGCCCTGATCTTTCCTGAGTCAAACCTACTCCTCTTTTGAATGCCTTGTCTGTAGGCTCTCTCTCTCTCCTACACAGTCTCTTACTGTGGCTACCATCTACAGGCCTCCTGGTCAAATCACCTCATTTCTCTCTGAGTGAGCGGAACTCTCCTCCTTCCTCCTGGCCTCTACCACTAAACGCCTCCTCCTCTGTGACCTTGTTATCCATTTAAACTCTCTGTGTTCCTCCTCTTTACTCTTCTGTGACCTCTGTGACTCCCTCTCCCTGTCCATCCTCCCCTCTGGCCCGACTCACTCTGCAGGGCACACACTCGATGTCTTGATCTCCTCTGACCTCCCCCTCTCCACCCCTCTGACCACTCCTCTCTCCTGGAGTGATCATTTCGTCCTCTCCTCTCATCTTTCCCTCTCTTCCCCCAAGCCAAGTCTACCCCAACATAGCCACCTACCTTCTCGGACATCCGGCCCATGAAGCGTGTGTCAGTTGATGCTTTTGCTGCCACCTTCTCCCCACCCCACCTCTGGCTGACTCACATCCTGACACAGCCCTGTCTCTGCTCTACTCTTCTATTTCTGATACTCTTGATGCTTTTGCCCCTGCCATGAGGATCCGTTTGAAGTCCAAAGCGAAGTGCAATTCCTGGTTTGACTCCGACCTAGCTACACTTAAACGTAAGTGTAGGGCAGCTGAGAGGAAATGGAGGGCTTCTTGTTCATCCTCTGACAAACTGGCCTGTCGCCTGCTACAAAGGCAATACCGACTCTCTGTCCTCACCAAGAAGAGAGTCCACATTCAAGGCCATAGCTCTGTGCCATCTAACAACTCGGCCAAACTCTTTAAAATCTGCAAGGAGCTGGCCAACCCTGCTGCAGTCTCTACCCCTCCTGCTGCTTCCCAGGCTCTTTGCAATGCCCTTGCTTCTCACTTTATGTAAAAATTCCAGGACATCCTGTCCAACCTCTACTCCCCTCCACCTCCTCTCTCCTCTCTCCTCTCTGTCTGTGCTTGCTGACCCTCCTTCAGCCAGCCCCCACTCTCCTTCTCGTCCTTTCTTCTTTTCGCCCCTCATGAGGCTGCTAGACAAGTCCAATCTATGAAAGCCTCATCAAAACAGGTTCATCCCTGTTCCTCTAAAACCATCAAGGACCACAATGATACCCTTGCTCCAGCTCTTGCCGATTTTTGCAATCTCTCTTTTGCCTCATGATCCTTCCCTTCCCCTCTGAAGCACTCCCTTGTGCATCCTCTTCCCAAGAAACCCAAAGCTGATCCTTCTTGTCTGGCTAACTATGGCCCAATTTCCATTACTCCCTTGCTGGGCAAAATCCTGGAAAAGCTAACCATCTCTCAGCTTAACCTTCATTCCGGTTTTGTTGGATGACTCCATGACCACCAGTCTGGCTTCAGAGCTGCCAGAAGCACGGAAACTGCTCTTGTGACCATTCATGAAGATCTGCTCTTCAACCTTGACTCTAACGTTCCCTCTGTCCTTATCCTACTCGATCTCTCTTCTGCCTTCGACACGGTCAACCATACCATCCTGCTCAACCATCTCCATGATAACCTGGGTATCACTGATCAGGCTCTGGCCTGACTGACCTCTTTGCTCTCTGATCAACCCTCTCAGGTCCAACTTGGGTCCTTCGTATCATCTATCTCCCTCTCTGCCTGTGGTGTTCCCCAGGGGTCCAACCTCTTGCCCTGGCTTTTCAACCAATACCTGGCAACTCTCTCCCACTGCATTGCCATTAACTGGTCAAATTTCCAGTGCTAGGCTGACAATACTCAACTCATTTTCAGGCTGCCCTTGGCCACCTCCTCTCGTTCTCTCATATTTGATTGCCTATCTGCCATTCAAGATTGGTGTGCCGCCAACAGTCTTTGTCTGAATGCCAGCAAGACAGAGATCCTCCTCATCGGCACACCTTCTCCTTTTTTTCCCCTCACTATCTGGCCAGCCTCCCTTGGCACTCCTCCTACCCACACTTGCAAGGCTAAGAACCTCAGGTCATGTTTGACTCCACACTTTCCTTCTCCGCCCACATCTCTGATGTCTCTAAAAAGTCAAACTTCCTACTGCACCTCCTCAGAGGTACTCTGCCTTTGCTCTCCTTCCCCAGAAGCTCACTGTCTCCCAAGCTCTGGTTCTCTCTAGGTTGGACTATTGTAACAGCCTCTTTCTAAATCTACCTGCCTCTACTCTCCGCCTTCTGCAACTAATCCAGAACAGGACTGCAAGACTTGACCTTGGCCTGAAGCCCTGGGATTGTATCTCTCCAGCTCTGAAATCTCTCCATTGGCGCCCAGTGAATGCAAGGTTTAAATTCAAAACCCTCTGCATTGTCCACTTGGCTTTCTGGGGCCTGGGTCCAAAATACCTTCAGCTATTCCTCCGCAAATACTTCCCCTCCCAAGCTCTTTGCTCCTCTACCTCTAACTCCCTCAGGGTCAGTCGTTTTTCAAAGAAACGAGCTGGGGGTAGATCTCTAGCTTCTGCTGGGCCCTCCCTCTGGAAGAGCCTCCCTGCCACTTTGAAACTTAAGGAGAACCATCTCCGGAAGCACCTCAAGACCTTCCTCTTTGTTTCTGCCTTCGCCCCCCTCTCCCCTGATGAACTGTTCTCTCTAAGCACCATGCACCTGGCCACCCTCTGTCCTCTGGGCCCAGGTACCTGCTCACCTTGCCACCCTCCCGCACTGCCTCCGGGCCACCCCTTGCACTGGGGTCTGTATCTGTACCCATACAGCCCCCCCTTTTTCTTCCTGCACTTCTCAGAACTACTCTGTCTGCTTCCTTAAACCCAGCGCATGCCACTTGCTGGCTGCACTATCACTGTTTGTTGCCTTTATTATTTATGTATTTATTATTATTGATCTGTTTCTCCTTTGCTCCGCACTTTCCACTGCTCCCCCCTTGCATGCACTTTTCCCCTCTCCCTCTCCTATGCACTTGCGCATTCTCAATGTCACTGGGCCTAGTAAGATTGTTGTTTTGTTCTCTCCTGTTCCCCTTCCGTGCCTTGTCGCGCTCTGAAACACTTGTGTACGAGCGCAATAGAAATAAAATATCAATTCAGTTCAGTTCAATACCACCAGCCTTAACCTGTCGGAATACACAAAGTACAATGAAAGGCCACAAATGAAAAGCGCTATGCAACCCCCACCAATTTAGGATTGACACAATGCCGGGTCATGTATTGCTAGCTTTAATCCATACTGCATTGACGTAGGAGGAGGATGAAAAGGGCCAAAATGTTCATACCGCGCACCATACTATTTAGGAGGCAAGAAAAACATATATGTGAGTGCGCTTTTCCCCTCACCATTCATAGCACAATAAATAATAAATCACATATGCAACATTCTATGTTCCATTCAACATACGTTTTTAATTTGTCCAAAACAATATTTGTAATCACGCTCAATCCGTTAACATTCTATTTTCTGTAAGATTCTATTAACATTATTCAACTGTGTTACACAAATGCCCCAGCCTGGGAACTTTTGGCAACACTTGGCTCATCAGTGAATATCAACTATCTTACACACCCATGCAGTCACATGACAAACAGAAACACAAGAAATTACAATAAATGCAAACAACTACCTTTTCCCCATTTGCAGGGGCAGTGCCTACCCGTTCTCACCATTCCTGTTGCTTCCCATCAGGAATCCTGCCACCCCCGTCAAGGCAAGGCACAACATAGCATACATAGTCACTAGGGCCATAGTGCAGTGCACATTCGGGGTGCTCAAGTCATGCTTCCACTTGCTTGACCACTCAGGTGGCATTTTGCTGTATACACCCACTGTAGTATGCAAGATCATTGTGGCAGGTGTCCTGCACAATATTGCCACACGTCGTGGCATAGCAGTAGAGCTGCAGGAGGGACACGGCCCTCATCCACAGGCACCACCCATTTTCTTAATAGGACAAAGGGCACAGGGACAGGACACACACAATCAGGTTCTACAAACATACTTCAACTGAACTGCACCCCCTGTGAAGCACACAAAGTGAAGCCACATCCCTGATGCCCTTCAATGATGCAATCGGGCCAAGCCAGCTTGCCCATAACAACACCCTAAGAATATGCATTGGTAAGAGGCAAACTGTGTGTGGCCCATAACATGAAAACTACAATGTAACCCCATCGATAATCATCACATCAAGTGCAGAAACCACCTACACAGTCATAGCAAGTGGAAATAAAAGTATCCTTGTCACAGGCATAACATCCTAAACAGAGTGAGGCCATCCCAGGCACAATTTCACCATACCATGTGCTCCCCTGACTGGCAGGCCCCAACTGCAAGAAAGGGCTCACCTGACTGCCATCTTCATGATGTCACGCTTCGCACCATTGCTGATGGACCTGCTCACCTCCACTCAACATGGGTAAAATCTCATAACAGAGTGAAGCCTTCCCCAGGCACAATGTCACCATACCAGGCGCTCCCCTGAGTGGCAGGCACCAATTGCAAGAAAGGGCTCACCTGAATGCCATCTTCATGATGTCTGCCTTGCTGTTGGACCTGCTCACCCTCAAACACCACTGCCATGTACATGCTCCTGCAATTGGGAAAATCAACAGCTGGCCAACCACCAACTCCACATGCATGCCTCTGATACCATCGACATGTACCCCATGCAGTTATGAAGATGCTCTGCAGGAATATCAGAAATCAAACTAACCACCCACAGGATACACAAACATAGGTAGAAAGTGATGGTAACACACCCCTCTGCCTCAACAATCCGTGGACATGTTAATGGGAACAAATCAGCAATCTGACACATGAGAATGACATTCTGGCATCCGACACCTGCACCTCACCGGCAACACACTGCACACTACACATCTCACCCACATGTATACATTTCAACTGGATCATCAACCTATGCAGAATGAGACAGGTGTTATGCATGCCCATGCAACGAGGACAGGGGTGGACTGGAAACCGAAAGAGGCCACGGAAATGATACCCAATTGACACCTTATCACACTTCAACTACAAAGCCAATCCGATTCCCTTGAGAAAATGTGGAAACACTACACAAATAACGTCCAGGGTACAGATGCCTACCATGAGATGACCAGCGTACTCAATAAGCCAATCCATCGCTGATCATGGAGTGGCCACTGGACATGACACATGGCAGGAGACTGCATACAAGGCTGCCATGACAGAAATGGAAATGAAATGCCACACACAAAATAAGCAACTGCATCAGCTCTCACCAAAAGCATGTGCACAGGAACATCCCAAGGAATATGTCTCCAAACAGCAAGTCATGAATGTGCAACCAGAAATCCAAAGCACATGCATAACTGATCAAGTAATCAAGTAGACATGCATACACACAGACATGTAGGCCAACTCACATCTTCAGTGACGGTTACCATCACCCAAACATCATCAAATAACATCATCCATGCAAACCATATGTATCCTAACGCATGTCACTATTGAGGTACATATCTCACCAGCCATTAACAAGATTGACAGTGCACAACCATACCTGCTGGTACAGCTGTGTTGCTGTGAATCCCTCACTGCCTCAACTTAACACAGGGCCTCCAGAATGATGCTACGATCGCTAGTGTCCAGGATAGGGAATGGGGGCTTGGGTGGAAATAGATGGGGCCACCATCCTTTAGAGGATCCTTGGATGGTGCAATGGCCTGGTCCTCATTGGCTACAGTGACTCATGAGAGGGATGCGTAAATGAGGGTCCCAATCATTACAAGGTCCTGGTGATGTACGTCGCAAGTGGCCACAGAGTCATGCTCACCCCTCACATTTCCAACTGCATGTTGAGAGATTGTCACAAGGAAGACATCTCTTGGCGGTGGATGTCCCTTGTGGCAAACATTTAATTGTGCAGAGGCTGCCTTATGGTATATGTGTCTTGATGGCGGGTTTACCTTAAAGACAACATCTCTGTCTGCACGGATTTATTGTGGGCTTCTGCGTCTTGACTTTAGGATTCCCTCAAAGCCAACATCTCTGCCTTCAGGCATTTACTGTGGGATTCTGTATCTTAATGTTTGGATTCCCCTAAGGCAATCCTTTCTGCCTACAAGCATTTACTGTGGGTTTACGTGTCTTGACATGCCTCAGTTGTTGCATGTCCTCTCTTCCCTCCTGGCGCAATAGGCGTTGTTCGTTAGTGTATGCAGCTGTTGAGGAGATGACAGGTTCAGCCTGGCAATGGATGTCCCTGCCCATCTCCTGCAATACCTCGCCTCATTGGGCACTTGCACGCAGCAATTTCGCCTTCCACTCTGAGTGTCCGGGAGGCACACCTCCATCACGTGTACAGGGCCTACCAAGCCAGGATGCTGAATCCCGGTCCTGTCGCAGTGAGTGCACTGTCATTGGCTGGCGGTCTGCATCCCTCCGATTGACACCTGCCTCCGGTGCTGGTTCCATTATGGGCAAAGGCAATCTTGCAGACACTGAATCCACAATTGACGCTGGGCTTCCCACTTCCGCGCCCAGGGTCTCCTGGCTCTCCCCCTCAGACTCAGCATCCTCAAGGAACTTAAGGAGCACGGTGGCATCCAGACTACTCATTGGTGGACCCTCCATCATGTCCCTCAGTATGCCCTCCACATCAGATTTGGTAGCATCATCAGAGGGGTCGGCAGCCCAGCTGATGATGCTATGCGGCAGATGAGGATTCTCACCGGGAACAGCAGCCCAGGCTGCACTGGTGGATGGTTGTGCCTCATCCTCCTCCTGCCCCTCCTCTGCTGCATCATCACTTGCACAAATACAGGCAACAATATACAGAGGCATGACTACCTGGTAGAACATGCATATGTGAATTAAAATGCATACAGACACAATATGAACAGTCACGCATGCATCACGCATTGCAACTGAGAACACTGTGACCTGAAAGGCACAGGTGACTGACATTCGATGACCAGTGCAATCATGTCAGTGCATATTAGGCCCTGCAACATGCCATGGTTTGGAGGAATAGGAAAACATACAGACAGATATGTATGAGAGTAGAAGTCCCACCAGTAGACAGATGGAGGTGCGTGCATCATTTCTGAGCTCCTACTACAACCTTGCCTACTCACAACATGTGATAGTCTCACCTTCTGCTTCTGCTGACCAAACCTGCATGCAGACATGTATGTTACCGTAATCCCCGCAACACCCTTTGCCAGCTTGTTCTCGGCCAGATCTGTGGTTAGCCACACTCACATGCACCTCAACCATGTGTGAGGAGAGTGCAACTTGGACATGACCAGTGTGAACTTGCATGGCCACTGAACCATTGACATTCCAAATGTGGAGTGAACATCACTCAAACATCTCTTGCCCAGCCACTGTAACTCCTGTCTGGAACACACCCTCATGTGTCTTTGCACTGATATTGTCGCTCAGGGCCAGTAAATGGATGACTCTGATGTCATCCACACATTGGTATAATTCTTTGAGAGTCATGAATTGTGTTTACACTGCACTATCCACAAGCATGACACTGTGAGCGTGTCCAATGATATGTGTCTTGCATGTCATTGCCACTCATAGGTGGATTGGCGTAGCAGTGAAATTCTGTATACAGTGATGTGTGCTGTGAGATCAATGTCAACTGCATATTGACACCAAGCATCCACCTGCCAAGTATACTACAGCATTCGACAGAATATCATGCATAGATGGAAGCACATATGACATATTCACATGCCACTCACATGATGTGGCTGCCTAGGTGTCCATGCCTCCCATGCAAACCACCTGCACACGGCTTATGGGTCCACTGGCAAACTCTTCAAATGGAGTCAGCTCCTCCACATGTGGTGATCCACCTCAATTTGCCTGGGCAGAGGTCAAATTGCTGCCATGCTTCTCCTTGGTCCATTGCATGAAGTCTCCCATCCTCTTGAAGACCTCTTCTGCAGTGTGCCTCTCCACACCACAGGCATTGATGTGGTCTGTGACCTCCTGCTGCATCCTCCACTGCTGGGTCTCAGGAAGGATACTGCCAGCCCAAGTGTACAGGTCAACCTGGTGTTCGTCAGCATAGTCAGTGAGGATTGTCAGCGTCTCATTTGTTAAGCGTTTCTTCCTTGGTGGCCTCTTCTCCTTGGCCTGTGGCTCTTTGTGGGGTGCTGCCTCTTCCTGCTCTACAGACTGGACCCTCTTGCCCCTAGTGGACCTTGGTGCTGCTGGGACACATGGTAGTTCACCACCACATGTAGCAGGTTGACACTTCTTCTGCCCTCTTTCCCATCCTTGTCCTCTCCCTCTCCGTGGAACACACCTACTCATGGTGTGGTTAGGCCAAGCTACTTTAAATCTGTGTGTAAAATCCACATAGCATCCCCAAAAAATGTCTGGTCCGTGAAATGCACATTGCACCCCCTATCAGTCTCTGTCTCCTGCTTCATGCCATTTCTTGCCTCCTCCTGCGCTATATTGCCTCCAAACATCACCATCTTCTGCTGCCTGGTAGAGTGAGAGTGGTGGCGAACCACCAGCAGTGCCTTGGAGTATCTGCTATTGCCTCATTGTCTGTTCTCCGGTGGCTCACTTGTCAGACTCTGTGATCAGCTCATCTGCCATTTTGGGATTTCCACCCCTTTGTCCCACCACCACAGCTTCACAGCACGCATTGTCAAGGCCCAGCTATACCCTACCAGTCTCAAGGGAAGCCATGCCCAGTACATCGACCAGCACCCCCAAGTCTAGGCCGAGGGCTGTGAACTTTACCGCTGTAGGAGTTGGCATACTGGGTGTGCAGGTCCCAGCCCAAAGCTGAGGAGGTGGCAGTCTGTACCGTGGACTACACCAAGAAGCGCTGGGATGACCTCATGGTCCAGAGCCAGGTGAAGGCGTAGTGGCCCTTGTGGCACGCGCGTTAGGCGCCTGCCTTCATGGAAACTATGGAGTATTTGGCAGTTTCTCCGCCATTGAGTGGTGCTGTTTCTTTCTCTCATTTCCTGGTGCAGCGTTCTAGCTGTTTGTCTGTGTTTGTTTCCTTTTCCTGTTAACCACGCCCCTTTCTGCGACGCTTTGCGTTGCAACCCTACCACTTTCGCTTCTGGGTTCCCACGCTTGTGTTTGCTCTCAGCCCTGTTCTATCCATCTTTCCCGTTTCCTTCTACCCTTCTGTTTTCTTGGCTCCCTTGGCTTCCTGGGTCTCGCCCGCAGCCTTCCTGTTTTCACTCCTCCCTTTCCTTTTGCTTTCCTTTCGCTTCCGCTTTCTACGGCGGTCTTCTTTTTCTCCCCTTATCCTGCTCCGGTCTAGTTATTCGTTTTACCTGTGCCCTTTTTTTTCCTTTCTTTCCTTACCTTCTTTGCGTTCCGGCATACTACCTACCTGTGGCTCCAGACTCCACGATGCCCTGTTTGCTTCCGCTTTGGAGTACTTGGAGTTTTCCTCCGATCCAAACCACCAGCAAATAACTATTCAGAACTGATCTGGAAGTTGGAACCGCCCACGCTTCTGACCGCTATAAGAAGACACTTACCTGCATACCCACCGGTTTTCAGAGACTGCTTTCCGCACTCCATGAGAGGTTTTTTCTGCCAATTTGACTTTTTGCTCTCTAAGGGCTCTCTCGGGACGGGGTCCTTTGCTGCCTCCTTTACGAAGGCATCATTGTGGCTTCGCTCCAGGGATGACCATACCCCTTCAAAAAGAAAAGAAGAGATCGAAGGAAGAAGGAACAACATCAAGGGAGTTTGTCAGAAGAAGCAGGTGAGGAGGAGGGGGTGTTTGGAGAAAGTGATATGCAAGAAATAGATGAGAAGATTGATAGTCCTGACAGTTTGCAATGCCAAAAAGAATCCAACATGGCTACTCCCGAACAATTCCAGGAAATTGCCAATGCCATTCAAAGGTTAACGCAGGAGGTCCAAGCTCTAAAAGTGGAGAATACTAATCTTCGTTAAATGATAACAACCAGAGACCAACAGCATTCTGAACTACCCCCCTTGACTCTCAATTCAGGAAAATATGATGGGTCGCCCCGCAAGTTTAAAGACTTCATGGAAGCATGTATTATGCATTTCACTTTCCGGCCCCAAACTTATGCATCAGACCAGTCTCGCATTGGTTTCCTTATTTCCAATTTGACTGGAAATGCTTTAGCGTGGGCAACGCCATTAGTAACCAGTGCCAGTCCGTTATTACAAGACTACAGTGCCTTCACGGCGCAGTTTAAAGAGACTTCTGAGAGACAACCCCCCGCTCAAGTCGCTAGTGAAGAACTTTTGGACATACGTCAAGGTACCTCAGACTAGTTAAGTTATATCTCCTCCTTTAAGAGAGTAGCTGCAGAGACCAGCTGGCCAGACACTGCTCAATATACCATTTTTCGGTGGGGGCTTCCAGAGGAACTGAAGGACGAACTAGCCCGAGCCCCTCGCCCTGCCACTTTATCGGATCTTCTGTCGACTGTCCTCCAGATTGATTTCCGGTTATCCGAGTGATGATCCGAAAGAAGAAAGAATAGAGGTCCTCCACTTCATGTAGACGTGCCTGCTTCATCATCCTCCTCACCTCGCTTGCCAAAATATGAGCCGATGCAGATCGGGATAACACGAGGTCCACTAACCCCAGAAGAACGCAGACGCCGTCAAGGGAACAACCTCTGTATGTACTGCGGTTCAGACAAGCATCTATTGAGGACTGCCCACATTTACCACCTTGTTGGTCAGGAAACGACCGCCCTCGGAACTACTAGGGACGAGTATCCAAGTTGAAGCAGTTCATCCCTTTGTGACAATGTCTGTTTCCTCTACAACAGTAACCGAAGACAATCGACTAATGGTAATGGCTGTCCAGATTCTAATCAAAACTAAATCGATTGAAGCATTGGCCCTTATTGACTGTCGGGCGGCAGGCTGCTTCATGGATCTGTTATGGGCTAAATGCATGAAAGTGGAAGAACTAGAAAAGGAGGAGGATCAGAAGGTGGAGGGTGTTGATGGGCATCCTTTGAGCTCTGGTATGATAACTCATACTACAGTGTCACTGCCCATGTCTATCCACCAGCATGCTGAATGTCTCCAATTCGATCTGATCAGGGCAGCTAATTTTCCTATAATCTTAGGGGTAACCTGGCTGTGCAGACATTATCCAGCCAAAGATTGGAAGAACAATCAACTTGCCTTCACCTCTAGTTACTATCTCAAGTCATGTTTGTTGGAACCTGGGCTGGCTACGGTCAAGACCGTTTCAGAACCATTAGCCTCCCTTACCACTCTTGGTATTCACTCCATCACAGCCGGGTTACAGGAGTACAGTGAGGTATTCCTCGACAAAGATCCTCAAGAACTTCCTCCACACCGACCAGAAGACTGCGCCATCGATCTTCAGCCCGATGCACTCATTCCTTTTGGTCGCATGTTTTCTCTGTCTATGAAAGTAAAGGCAGTTCTCTGTAAATACTTGGACTCTAATTTACGCAATGACCTAATCCAACACTCATGTTCTCCCGCAGGAGCATCTTTATTCTTCGTGCCTAAGAAGGACACTCAAGAACTTAGGCCTTGTATAGATTACAGGGGTCTCAATTGCGTCACCATCCAGGATCGTTATCCTATGCCCCATATTAAGGACATTTTGGAGGCTGTTCAGGGTGCAGTGGTATTTTCTAAACTGGATCTCTGACGAGCGTACCACCTGCTACGTGTTCGAACGGGCGACAAATGGAAGACTGCTTTTCGAACCCCGTTCGGGCACTATGAGTACCGGGTAATGCCTTTGGTTTGGTAAATGCACCCTCAGTCTTTCAGAGATTCATGGACCGTATGCTTTCTGATCTCCTTTTACAGTGCACCATAGTCTATCTGGATGATATCCTGGTGTATTCTTCGTCCTTTGCCCTACATAACCAACATCTTCGTCAAGTGCTACAACGCCTCAAAGAAAATCATTTGCTGGTAAATCCAGAGAAGTGTGTTTTTCAAGCAACTACTGTCCCTTATTTGGGGTTCATCCTCTCAGAAGCCAGTGTTGAGATGGACCCAAGGAAAGTAGAAGCCATTCTTAATTGACCATCACCAGTTTCTGTGAAAGAAGTCCAGAAGTTTTTCGGTCTGGCCAACTTCTATCGCAAGTTTATTACCAACTTTTCTGAGACAGTACTCCCCATCACTTCTCTGTTGAAGAAATGTTCTCTGCCATTCTTTTGGTCGTCCGAAGCAGAAGAGGCCTTCCAGAAGCTTAAGGGAATGTTCTCTTCGGCTCCCATATTGCGCCATCATGATCAGGGATGACCTTTTATCGTCGAAGCTGATGCCTCCTCTGCAGCATTAGGTGCAGCTCTTCTCCAGGAATTCAACGGAATAGAGTACCCAGTGGCCTACCTTTCCAAGACACTCACTCCAAGTCAGACGAACTATTCAGTAATAGAAAAAAAATTACTTGCCATGAAAGCCGCCTGTGAGGAGTGGCGCCATCTACTACAAGGGGCTGCTCACCCATTCATTCTCCGAACTGACCATAAGAACCTGAAGGTCATCCAGCAGATGGAGTGCATAAATTCTCGTCAGGCCAGGTGGGCCCATTTCTTCTCCCAGTATGAATTTGTTCTCACATACTTACCAGGCACCAAGAACATACTGGCCGATTCTTTATCTCGCATTCCCATTCCTGGGAAAGCGACGGATGTCTTACCAGGAAGGATGTACCTGCAAAAGAAGGTTGTTTGTCTTCTCTCCACATTCCTTCAAGGAGTCAGAGACACTACCAACATAACCCAGTTGCCATTTAAGACCAATCTGTTAAACACCCGAACCTCTCATGATGGTTTACTGTTTGTGTACGACAAGTTGTACCTACCGGATGCCACTTCCAGATGATACGCTCTTAAATGGATCTATTACAACGTCAGTTCTGATGGCCCAAGATGGCCTTGGACGTAGAGGGATACGTCCGAACGTGTTCGGTTTGTAATCAAGCCAAATACAATACACAGAAGCCGGTGGGTTATCTTCAACAGGGTGCACCACCCACAAGACCTTGGAGTACCATCTCTACAGACTTTGTGGTTGAACTTCCTCCGTCTGAAGGATGCACATGCATAATGGTTACTATAGACTCATTCACTAAGCTGGCCCATTTATCTCCATTGCCCATCTTACCAACCCCTGATGTGATGGCTGTCGTGTTTCTCAAAGACGTGTTTCGTCTCCATGGACTACTGGACAAGATAATTTCAGATTGTGGTAGTCAGTACACCTCACGGTTCTGGGGAGCTTTGTGTAAGAAATTGGGAATGGAAAGGGCTATGTCCTCTGGCTACCATCCACAAACCAACGGACAAACAGAATGTTTAAATGCATCTTTGGAGCAGTACATCTGTTGTTACATCAACCATGTACAGAACAATTGGGTTACTCTACTTCCTACGGCTGAGTTCGCTTACAATAACATCAAGCTTAGTCCTTTCTACAGCACTTACGGGTATCATCCCTGCGTTCTCCTTCCATTGACTGCTGATCCCACCTCTGTCCCTTCTGTGGATGCAGTTCTTTCTAGCCTTTCTGAGGCCCACCGGCTAGCCAAGGAAAGCCTTCAAGACAGCCAGTTACACTACGGTTCTCAAAAGAATCCTCATCGCCATGCCCCGCCATCATGGGATAAGGGCGATAAGGTGTGGTTGGTGGTTGTCCACTAAATATCTTTCTTGCTGGCTATGACCTTCGAAATTGTCACCAAGATACCTTGGCCCTTTTTCCATTCTTGAGCGCATCAATCCTGTAACCTATAGGCTTCAGTTACCTAATCATATGAAACGCATTCATCCGGTGTTCCATACCTCTCTACTCTAACCATACCTGTTGGACCCATACATGCGACCCTGATCCAGAGTTCCTGCTGTGGCGGACGATACTTCTGTGGAATATGAAGTTAGCAGGATTATGGACTCACGTTACCACAGAGGTCGTCTCGAATACCTGGTAAGGTGTAAGGGGTATTCTGCCTCTGAGGACTCCTGGGAGCCAGTTTCCCATCTTCAGGCTCCTAGGTTGGTCCGATGGTTTCATTGCCATCATCTAGGCAAGCAAGGTGGTCCGGCCATGCAGAGGGGGCATACTGTCACGCGCGTTAGGTGCCTGCCTTCATGGAATCTATGGAGTACTTGGCAGTTTCTCCGCCATTAGTGTTTCAGTGACCTGTTGCGCGATTGCCTGCAACCAGACCGTTTGGTCCTGATGAGTCCACTCACCTCTCACAAATAGCTTGTGTAAGAAGTGCTCTCTGGCTATTTTCATATCTACCAAGGTCGTTATTCTGGAATTTGAGTTCCTTCCTGACTTACAGAAGTTTGTATTTTATTTTGCAAAACAGACCGTTTCCTTAGAGCGTTCCTTTGAGGGATGCTTTCACAGTGTAAAACAGCGTGGTGATCTAACCGGATATGTGTATCTGGTCAGTTGGCACACTGTATTAATCTGCACAAGTGGTAAATCTAACCCAGAATATCCCGGCTCCGAGCCCCCACTTTTGTAGGCGATATTCAATCAACACTACAGCTAAGTCAATGCCTAGTCTGGGATGCTGAGGAAAACCCTTATTGATGTATTTGTATGTCCAGTTCAGTACTCTGGATAACAACCCTTGTATAACACCCCCCTCTTAGAATCCCCCTGACCCCACTGAGCCAAGAAGTAGGTTTGTTTTGCAAATTTAAAAGGTTTATTTGAAAAATTAAACAATATATATATATCACACCTTTAAAATAAATTAATATCTGATAGTACACTGAGACATATGATGTGGATCCACAATGGGTAATGTTACAGTGGTATACTTGATTACTTAGGAGTAGTATAGAGGATGAGGTAGCTGAGAGTGCTTTTATGGCTTCAAGGACAACGCAATGATGAATGAAATGCAGTACAGGAATAACTTGATATGGCTTCAACAAAATGCAATGTAATCACTTTTCCTTGACAATTCACTCCCCCCTATGCAATGAAAGAAATGGAAGGAGAGCACACAGTCTTCAAGAATCCCAACAAAATGCAATACAAAATGCAGTTCCCCCCCAGCAAGCTTAGAGGAAAACAGGTAGAGGTTTGAAACACAGGCCCAATTACTTTAATGTGTTTTGCAAGGAAGTGAAAAGGTGCTAAAATTGCTTTTAATTCCCTCTAGAGGTTCAGGGTAGGTGATGGCTACTTTATATTAGTTCAGGCTCACTTTAACAATACTCTATGAATGATTAGCAGATTGCAAACGAATTTTAGCAAAGAGAAGCAAAAAGCTGCTGATTTCTACAGATGAAGAAATCGGGCCAAATCGCAAATCGCGGTAAATTTCGCGAGTGTGTGTCTCGCGAGTACGGAAAAAGTATAGGGAGTAGGAAGTCGGTTCTATGTTTGTTGGAAAGCCTAGAATGACAGCTTTCGTTCCTAGCCCAAGCGGTTCCACAGATACGGACGATTTAATAACGGTAGATTTTCGGATTTAAAGTAAAACTCAAAATGACAGGTGACAGCTTGCAGCTGCAGAATTGACAGGTGACAGTTGTGCTGCTTTAAAAATGACAGATGACACGATTTCTAGGAGGCTGTTCTAATTAGGTTAAAATAGTTTGGATTAGATTATTTTAACTAAGAGATTGGGTTCTGCACAGTTCTGCTAGGTACTCACAATATCAATTTGAAATAGGCCTCGTCACGGTCTGGTCAGGTTGGACGGGACTTCCGGCGGGTGGTTCTGAAGTCCCGGCTATCCGGGTCAGCTCTGCTCTCTGGGTCTGTCAAGCACCGGATCTGCTCACAACGGTCTGGTTTGTGGTTCTCTTGGGTTTCGGATACAGCACTGCTTTCTGGATACTGCTACAGGTTCTTGCAAAAATTATTGGAAAAAATTCAAACAGCTCGCCCGGCTGTTGAATAGTTTGGTTGGTTTTGAGGCCTGCTGAAGAGGATTCAGCTTGTGGATTCAGGCCTCTCTGCTACAAATTCTGGAGTTAATTTCTGCTACAGGTTCTGGAGATTGATGGATTTGAAGTCTGGATCTCTGGATGTGAAGTCGTCGGTCAGCATGCTCCGCAGCAAATGGAATTGAATCCCTCTACCTGTCCCAGCAGTCTCTTTTTATGTGTTTTAAAAAGTGGGTGGAGAGGCTAGCATCCCTAAGCCTGCCCCTCTCTTGATTTGATAGGTCAATAGATTCTTTGGTCCCTGATTTGGGAAGGGATAGTGTGTCAGAGTGATGTCATTTTTATGACCTGCAGAAATGAAACTCCCCTGGTCAATGTGCACACAAACCTATTCCTGATCCAAATACATATTACCCAGGTACACAGTTGTTTGACATCACATACACACATCATATATTACTAAAGATAGTCCCTGTCCCGACTCTGGTGTTTCTAGGAGCTTGCATTCGAAAATGGCAACTTATTTTCGATTTTAGTGGGTTTTGCAACATTGGTTTTTCATTAAAAAGTATGCAAAGGTACATTTCCCTTCCACATATATCCCAGTAACTTTCCATGTCTCTAGCTTAAACACATTGTCTACAATAATCATAATTAGCGGGGTTTTGCCCCAGAACATGGTACAAATTGGAGTTTGGACTCAAATCGTGAGGGCATTTTTCAAACTAAGACTCTCAAAGTTGTACATTCCTGTCATTTGGTTACAATAAATTATCACTGTTTCTATAAAATATATATTTGTTGCAATTCAACTCCCCCCAGTGTTTGGGTCCGCCTCCAGGAGTCTGGGTGGGTCAGTGATCACATGTCTCTCCTTGCTGGCAGAGGGCTGTTGACAGGAAACACTCAAAATTAGCATACCCGATTCAACAGAAAGAGCCTTTTGTGTGGGCTTCAGCAGGCTGCCTGGAAGTCTCTCCTCAAACAATCAACAGGGTCATGTGATATCCTGCCTCCTGGTGTGGAATCTCTGAGGTGTTAAGGTTTCCCAGCCTC
The DNA here is from genome assembly GCF_040938575.1 of Ambystoma mexicanum. Lineage (NCBI taxonomy): Eukaryota > Metazoa > Chordata > Amphibia > Caudata > Ambystomatidae > Ambystoma > Ambystoma mexicanum. Next base: position 743,088,946 of record NC_090932.1, on the reverse strand, counting down.
TTGGCCTCTGGGAACAGTAGGTGGCTAAGATTGCCAATTAACTAACAAGCTTTGAAGTCCCTGCCCCTCTTGCAATTCCTAAATACAGTTTCCCTGTCAGAGTTTAGACCGCTAGCGCCACCTTGGGGAATTTGTCGGTACTGCATCCATTTTTGAGTTGTCTTGAATTACTGCATTTCAATAGAGGGGTCTTTTGCTTGATAGTATAGGACCCTTGCTTAAAATTGTTTTGATGGTATCCTTACAGTAGTGGTGATGTGGAACCCCCCACAAGAAGGTTGTATCTTTGGAGTGGTCTCGTGCCAACTGCGCAGTTCTCCTATTCTGGCGTGAATGTGGGCGGCAATAGCTCATCCCTACATCCACCCAGTCTATTGATTTAGTTTGTTCTGGGATAGAATAATGGGCGGCGAAAGCTCATCCCCACATCTACCAAGTCTATTGATTCAACATGGGTCAAAACCCTTGACAAATCCCCCCACCCAACTGCGCTTTGATTCAAGTCGAGGGGAAGTCGGGTGCAAAGGAGGTTTTGATCCCTTGCGCTGGTATGTCCCCATTATCTTCTTCCAATTCTGTGGGTGGCACAGTTCAACATCTTTTCCTCCACCCAGTTGGATCGATCGGTTCTCCTCGCCGGTCCTGATGGGAATATTGGGCGGTACCCCGGGCCCCTCGGGTCTCTGCTCCCGGTCCCCGGATCGTCCTCCTTGGCCAGTCTCCAGGTTTTCTTTCTCCTAGAACGACAAAGGAAAGCGGCAATACCTATTCGTAGACATTTCTTCCCCACCATTGATATAGTGGGGTGGCATATACATTTTATAGTCAAAACATTTGCGTTCTTATTTTAACAAAAAACAAGATACAATTATAAGACATTTTTTTTTCCAAATCATAATATTTTAGAGACTATATGTGGGATATTTAAGGGTTGGAATTGAATTACTCTGGAGCGGTCCCCTCTGGTATTGCAGAGGACTCCTCCAGTTGTTGCAGAGTGTGCCTGGGATGGCAACACTTTAGCTGATGTATATGTACCCACTTGTCTTCCCCCTCTGCCAAACCGCGTTTGGGGATGCGGATCTTGTAGGCCACAGGGGAGATTTTGTCTATAATTTCAAATGGTCCCTTCCATGTAGGCAAGAATTTTCGCTGTTTGGCCTGGTTCCTTTGGAAATTGTATAGATAGACCCAGTCCCCCACAGTATATTCCTTCCTGGTGGTCTTCAGGTCGTAGTGGGTTTTAATGCTATCAGCTGATCTTTCTAGATTCCGCTGAGCATAGGCAAAAGCATGCTGAAGGTGTTTCCTTAAATTCTCCACATACTCATGAGTTGTGGAGGCATTTATCAGTGTCTGCTCTTGAGTTCTGTAGAGCAAATGCTGGGGAAGCACCATCTTGCGTCCAGTCATCAACTCAAATGGTGACATTTTAGTTGCAGATGAAGGGGTAGATCTGATGGCCATTAGGACCAGAGGTAGTCGGATATCCCAACTTGGCCCAGAATCTGCCACAAACTTTTTTAAGATGCTCACAATGGTTTGGTTGTATCTCTCTACTGCTCCAGAAGAAGCTGGTCTGTAAGCAATGTGTAGCTTCCTTTTGACCCCCAGTATCTCCCACATCTTTGTCATTACTTCACTGGTGAAGTGGCTACCTCTGTCTGACTCAATCCTTTGAGGTAGACCAAAATGGGAAAAGATGTGGTTAATCATCAGGGCAGCTGCTGTTTCTGCCTTGCAGTTTGGGGCCGGGAGACATTCCACCCACTTGGTAAACAAGCATGTAACGGTCAACATGTACTTGTTTCCTCTAGATGAGCGGATTACAGGGCCTACAAAGTCGATTTGCAAATCTGACCATGGCAGTGTCATCCCCCTCTTTTGGAGAGGCGCACAGTGTGTGAGGGATGATGGCTGAAATTGCCCACACACAAGACACCCATTCAAGTATTGGTCGAGGTCCTGCCCCATGTGTGGCCAGTATGCAACCTCTCTTAAGATTTCCAGTGTTGTGTGAAACCCTCTATGACCGGCGGTGGCCGCATCATGGGCGTGACTTAACATCAGGCTTCGGAATGAGGTAGGGACCACCCACTGATCATGGCCAGCTTGGGATTTCCTTACCAACAAACCGTCTTGGATTCGGAACCTTTTTGGACATTTCATCAACACTCTTAGGTCCTCTTTCCCAATGTAATCGGTATCCGTCAGGGGAAAGTTCTCAGGGTCCTCAAGGTGTTGGTAAAACTTACCAATAATTGGATCCCCTTCTGAGCTGTAATTAAATCAGCATCAGGGGTCTCCTTACTCCATTGTACAGTTGAAAGATCATTGTGAGCATTGGTCTGGGACCTAGTGATAGCAGTGACCTGGATTTCCCCCAACAGGGACTCTCTTTCTATTAGATCCCCTTGGATGGCCCCGGTTTTGGCCAGCTGATCAGCTAAGTCATTTCCAGTTTTGTTTGGTCCCTCTACTTTGGAATGACCCTTGATCTTTTTCCAGTAGATGGTCATCCCATTCGATGTGACCAGATCATCAATGTTTTTAATTAACTTCCCATGTTTCAAGGGTTTGTTATTAGCACATAACATGCCTCTGGTTTTCCAATTAACCAGATGCTCCACGAACCCGTTCCGTACATAATCCGAATCTGTGATTATGACCAGTTTGTGGAGTTGATGTTGGACAGCAGTGAGGATGGCCTGATGCACAGCCATCAATTCTGCCACCTGACTACTTCGGGGACCAATTTTGTATCCAGCGGAGGGTTCTGGAGACTCACTCACCCATGCATTTCCTACGCCGGCCACCAGTTCTTTCTCCCCATTGTTGTCAACATGGTACGAGCATCCATCCACATAGACAGTGGGCATTCCCTCACACTTGTCTTCTTCAAAGACTTTGTGTGGGGAATTAAGGTATGCCTCCATGTTGTCTTTGATTTTTAGACTTTCGTCCTCGAGACAGTTTTCTCTGGCACAATCATGCAAGTCAGCCAGACCTTGCGCGAGGGGACTCTTCTTGTTTTGGCCATATCTGACTTCCACAGGAAAGCCTTGCATTGACAGAATCCAGGAAGTAATTCGGGAATTACTCACATTTCCGGCCCAGATTCTGTCACTTTGGAGGTATTGCAGAGGCTATGATGTGTTCCCCCTGGATAAACGGGCGGTAATTTTTCAATGCCCACACCGTTGCCAGGAGTGCCTTCTCACAATCGTTGAATTTTTCCTCCACAGAGGATAAAGTTTTGCTCGCATAGGAGATTACTTTATTGACCTTGTCATGCTTTTGGGATAATACTGCCGTCAAGCACGTATTAGAGAACCCTGTCCCCAGGAAGAACTCCTTGTTTCTGACAGGGTAAGCTAGGCAAGGCGCTTGTGAGAGGCTTCTTTTGAGTTGTCTTACTGCCTCGGATTGTACTGGACCCCATTGCCACTTGACCCCCCCCTTCAAGAGATGAATCAGGGGTCTAGTGATCTCTGCGTAGCCTTCAATGAACTTTCTGCTGTAATTAGTCAGTCCAAGGACGCTCCTTAGTTCCGGCAGAGTTGTGGGGTCTTTCAGTTTCTGAAGTGCTTCCACTTTCTTTTCTTGGGGACAGAGACCCTGAGGAGTAATCTCATGCCCCAAGAAATTAACACGGGTTCTACACCACTGTGCTTTCTGGAAGGAAAGTTTTGCTCCGGCGGCCCTCAACTGTGTCAGAACATAACGGATCTCCGCTATGTGTTCCTCCACAGATGAACTTTTGATGAGGACATCATCTACATAAGCCAGGTTACCCCTCGCACCCAGGTCGGGCATGGCCTTATGTAAGAAAATGTTGAATTCATTGCCGGAGTTGAGGTATCCGAAGGGAGTCCGGGTCCATGTGTACTGCTGGCCCCCAAAGGTAAAAGCCAGTTTGTATTGGTCCTCCCTACTGACAGACACGGTCCAGTATCCATTGGTCAGGTCTATTGCAGTGGATACCTGTGACCCCTGAATCTGGGCCAGCCCTTGGTCAATGTAGGTCAGAGGGCATCGGGAAGTATGGACCCATTTGTTGAGCTCCCTTAGGTTGGCGCAGAGTCTCCACTGGCCGGTTGGCTTCAATATTCCCAGCACCGGATTATTGAAGGTGCTGTGTACTGGACAGATTATTCCCCGGGACTCAAGGTTCTTAATTATTTCAGTAAGGGACTCCATGGATGCGAGAGGCAAGCGATATTGCTTCACAAACACTGGAGTCATGCCAGGGTCCGTGGGAATTGTTGTTGTGTGGATGTCGGTGCGACCACATTCATATGAGTCTACCGCAAAGAGATCTTGGAAATCCAAGAAAACTTGTTTCAACTTTTGCTTCTGTTCCACAGTCACGCAGGCATCAGCTAGGTTGACTCTCTCTTCCACCATCTGCCTGAAGCCTGGAAAAACTTCTGGTTTGGCTATCTCAGCTGCCTTCTCCAGCTGGGTGGAGAAGTCCCTGGTCAGAGTGCTGATTTGGACTGGAGGTTTCAGGTGGGTAAGGCAGCCCTCATGGACCTGGAAAATCACCTCATCCCTCCTGAAGTCACAAGTCACATCTTCCTTACCATAAGGGCAAGAAGTGTACACCAGGAAGTTCCCCCCATGCCGGGTGAAAATCCTGTCTGGTGTTGTATTGTCATCACTGTCACTGTCAAAACAGTCCTTGGGGATTTGCCCTAACAGTTCATTTCCTAGATCAATGGACAAATGTCGGTCATCAACCGCCATTCCAATGCTGGTGCCTGCGGCTAGAGTAATACTCTTTAAGTCGCTGTTATCCACCTCTATTGGAATGGTGTCATGTTCTATGTTGACTAATGGTGTTGGGTTTACCCCTAACCCTTGCTGTTGGAGAGGAGCAGTTAGATGAATATAAGCATCAGGGTTTTTCAATTTTTGTCCTCTTTTAACTTTCACTTACAGGGAGAATTGTCGGGTCCTTTCTGGGATGGTGACTTCTTCTTTAATCTGAATTTCAACTGCATAAGGTAGCAATTGAGCTGACCTAAATGTTTTTTCTGGATCATCAAAGCCCATGGGATTATCCGCTAATCGGGACCAAGCTTTGAAGTTTATTAGGTCCAAACTAATGGCGAAGCGATTGAGAATGTCACTGCCTAAGTAAAAGGCGGCAGTGACGTCTCACACGACCCAACAATTATGGACTATGCTCTTGTTGCCAATGGAGATTTTGAGCATACACCTGCTCGGCAGGAGATGTTTGGAATTAGGTGCTTCCAGGTCCATTTCCCATTTGTCTATCAGTTTGAATGTGGGAATGGCTGGATCTTTTGGGAGTTGGCGGAACATGGCTTCGCTGATGAAGCTCTTACCATTGTTCACACACACTCGAGAGAGAACAGAGTCCTTCCCATCATTTAACTGAACAGGGATGAACAACTGCTCTCCAATTTGCCGAATATCAGCCAGGCTCTGAGCTGACTTCACATCTTTCTGGACTATAGGAGTGGGAGTTTCTGATTGTGGATTAGTAAAGAATTTCAGGGTGTTTTCCTCCAGTGTGGAATACCACCTTAAACTGGAAGGAAGGTTAATTTTCAGAAATAGAGCGGACCCCCCATCACCAGTCTGTTGTCCTACTGCTATTACTGTCACGTCTGGAATTTGGTTGTTCTGGAAGTGAAATTCTACTTGGTCAGATTTTTGTTCAGCCATGTGGCAGGTGCCGTTTAAACTAACATGGTTGACACTCTGTTTTAATTTTATTGGTCGACTAGTCTGGGTCCAGAGGACCTTATTTACGCAATCTATTAGGGGTGACAACCTTCTCAGGAGGTCATTCCCTAGTAAACAAGGGGTGCCCTCTGGAGTCACTACTATGACCGGGTGTTTCACCTTGTGTCGCCCAATTTTGATGTCCAAATCTGCAATCCCCTCGACAGGAATTTCCTTCCCGTCAAAGTTCTGCAGTTGTCCAGGAAGAGAGGTGAGAGGAATACGGTAATTCTCCCCCCTTCCTGCATTTAGTTCATCAAAGGCCCTTTTGGACAGAAGAGTAGCTTGGGATCCAGTGTCCACCAGTGCCGAAACTGTACCCTGCCCCTGTACTTGTACCGGGGCATAATATCTTCCCTCCTTCTCCTCAAGGGGGCACAGATAATGCACATTTTTGGACAACTGGTGGGCTAACTTTCTGGTTTTGGACATTGCTAGCGAAGACATTTGGGCAGGATTCTGAGGAGAGCCTGGGGAATCTGAAAGAAAAAGTTGGCAACTGGAAATAGTTTCTGGTTCTGGGACGCGCCCCCTTTTTGGAGGCAGTCATCATGATGGGTTTGAACCAGGGGATTTTGGTATTGTCGGTTCTGCGATGAGATGATGGGCGGCGGTAGCTCAGTCTCCACATCTCCCCAGTCTGAATTGACATCCCTTGGGACCCATTTTTCCTTGGGAGGAGTTCCCCCATCTCTGAAGGAGAAGATCCTTTTTCCAGGATCTTCTGAGGATCCCTCTCCCTCAAATTGGAAGACCTGTACCTCCTCCACAAACTGGGCCTGTTTGGGTACTTTGTTTCTCCTACCTCCTCTCTGCTCCTTTGGTGGCAGACTTTCAGGGGTAGGAGATTTTGTTTCTGGTTCCTGGTTTTCCAGGGGCTGTTTACAAGTTGGGAAGGAAGCTTCCTCCAAGGCTTTACACACCGCTTCCCCTTGTGCCGCCTCCCTGGGAACCGGTGGGTTATCGGGATGCTGCCCCCGTCATTGTTCTGGAGCACCAGGTCCAGAGTTTGGGGCATTCTGCGGTGGCATGCTCATCTGAGGGTTCTGTTGAGCCCTCAGTATGTGACCCAGATCCCGTGCCATATTTTGGACCTGGCGCTCAAGTTGTGAAACCCGCTCAGGCTGATACGGGGCTCTATTTTCTCCCCTGGGCTGATCCCGGGAAGGGTAGCTATCCCTTCTCTGGTAATACCCCGGATTGGGAAGATTTGGGTACCCCTCCACCCTTGGCCTCCCCTCTCCCGGATTAGGTTGTCTGGGCTCAGGGAATTGGGGAAAGAAGGATGGATGGTTTTGGGGTTGGAAATTGGGTGGCTACCTTGGAAAAAAGTTCTGCCCAGGATTTGGTGAATTTCTGCCCTCCTGGGGGAAGATAGGAGGGAAGTTCCCCGGGTTAGGCGCTTGGCTGGATCCCCCCCTTGGGCTGGAGGAGTCCACACATAACCCAGGATGGGTCGGTTTCCCTTGTAGCGGGGACTTACATAGTCAGGGGGACGGGGGACCCCATTTGTGGGACTACCTCCTAGACTCCCTGTCTGTGACTGGCCCGAGGGCCTTCTGGGCTGTGAATTATTTGATGCAGGCAGGTTTTTAGCCCCCCCATCTCCAAATCTAAAATGGGGGCAACCTTTACCTCTGCCACCTTGGCAGCAGCAGGGGTGCTGTTGGTTTTGGGGTTTTTCTGCGCATTATTTTTATTTCGATGGGCTTCTGCACCTCATAGATCCGGGTAGCCTGTTCAATGACCCAGTCTAAAGATCTTTTCTCATGAAAATCTCTCACGAGCTGGGTCATTATGTATTTGGGTAAGGCATGGAAAAACGTATTGATAAATTCTCTGCTATCCGTGCGCACCCTTCTGGTGGTCTGCGCAAAAGCACGCTTTAATTCTTACACAAACTCTTGTGGGGCCTGATCCTCCCCACATTGTAAATTGTAGGCTGCCTTGCGAGCCTCTTGAGGATTTCTGTGTGCAGAAAAATGTTTCAAGATGGCCGCCCTGTATGTGGACCACCTTGAATGGTTTTGATCCTCCAGCCCCACAAAGAAACTGGAGTATTCTGGTGAGAAGGTCCACTTTACATATTGAATACAGCTTTGGCTGTCCTTCAAATGGAAAGTCTCCATCATTTGCTCATAGAGCTCCAAGTGTTCCCAAACAGAATACTTGGCGTTCTTATGATAAGGCGTGATGACACTCCTTATTGCCTTTATTTGTTTCAATGGGTCCTTAAGCAAGGCCCTTTTTGCCTTATTGGCCTTTTTGGTTCGGGTAACCCTGGTCCATTCATCCTCTGACTCAGAAGCACTGCTCCCAGAGGTGCCCGTCTGATCTTCCAGGTTTTCCCGGATTCTGCGAGCCTGGGAATGGCTGGCAGAATGTGGGGACCTGGTCTCCTGTGTCCTGTAATGCTCAGAGGAGTCTTCAGACCCCTCCTTGCTGCCAGGATTTGATGGGTACCCCCCCACTGACCCAACTGGGCAGAGGTTTTCAGGATGCCCTTAATGGGCCTACTCTCCTGGGGTTCCCCACTAAATTGCACTGTGCTTGAGTGCCCACACCCAGATGCCCGCCCCTCCATTCCTGGGTGGTACTGGCCTATGAGCCCCATACTTTTAGCTGGATAGTAATCTGCCATCCCTGTGGCCCTGGGCTCATGTGCGCGAGGGGACATGGGGGTGGCAGAGTCCAGGGACTGGGAGAGATGAAGGCCTCTGGTACCAGGGCTCCTGAGGTTATGCTCAGGCGTTTCCCTTTCCCAGCCAACCTCGTCTCTATCAGCCCCTGCTCCCTGTTGCAATGCAAGAGCCTGCGCTTTCAGTTCCTCAGTTAAGGCCTTACTAAACTCTATCAGTCTCTCCTGCATGGCTACCTGTTGTTTGTGCTGACAGAGAGCCTCATTTTCTCTCTGTGCCTCCTGATTGGTCCTGGAGTACTGGGCCAGTCTCTGCTCCAGGAGGGTTACCTCCTCAGTCCCATCCCTACTGGCCTGCTCCTTTCTTGCCAGAGCCTCCTCCACCCTCCTGGTGTGATCTAGCAAGCCCTGATGCTCTTTTTGGAGGTCACCTAGCCCCTGGAGGGCCAAGTGATTTTCTTCAATTTTTCTTTTTAAATGGCAGACTTCCTGGCCTAAGGTATCCCTTTCCTGACCAAGAGCCTGCATTTGTGACGCCAGGTCGTCCCTCTGCCTTTGAAAGGCACCAGCTTTCTGGCGTTCTTCATCAAACTCTGCCTGGGTATCCAGGTCTTTCAAAATCAATGTATTGCTTTTCTCTTTCTCTCTGTCTAGTTGGATTTGCAGGGTGGCTACCTGCTCTGTACATGCCCTGGTGAAATTGATCTGTTGCTCCAGCTTTTTCTGGCTCTGCAGTAAGGAGTCCAAACTGTCTTGGTGCTCCTTCTGCAAAGCCAGAATTCTGGTATCCTGGTCTGTCTTTTCCTGTTGCAGTATATCCATGTCCTCTTTTATTTTAATGATATACTGCCTACTATCATTTTCTGACTCCTGGCTCCTCTGCAGCCTCTGCTCAGAAGAGACCAGGTCAGATTGGCCCTTTTCTAACGCCATCTGTTGCCTATTTGCCAGATCTTGGCCTTCAGCACATTTGTCCTGCTTGGCTCCCATATATAGATACAAATATGCCGCTATCCTGGCAATCTTATTATGTTCATCTTTGGCTTTAGGGGCCATATATAGTTCACTCAGGGCCACATGCAGGGGACACTGATCTCCCCATATATCTGACCCTGTTTCAGTGACCTGTTGCGCGATTGCCTGCAACCAGACCGTTTGGTCCTGATGAGTCCACTCACCTCTCACAAATAGCTTGTGTAAGAAGTGCTCTCTGGCTATTTTCATATCTACCAAGGTCGTCATTCTGGAATTTGAGTTCCTTCCTGACTTACAGAAGTTTGTATTTTATTTTGCAAAACAGACCGTTTCCTTAGAGCGTTCCTTTGAGGGATGCTTTCACAGTGTAAAACAGCGTGGTGATCTAACCGGATATGTGTATCTGGTCAGTTGGCACACTGTATTAATCTGCACAAGTGGTAAATCTAACCCAGAATATCCCGGCTCCGAGCCCCCACTTTTGTAAGCGATATTCAATCAACACTACAGCTAAGTCAATGCCTAGTCTGGGATGCTGAGGAAAACCCTTATTGATGTATTTTTATGTCCAGTTCAGTACTCTGGATGACAACCCTTGTATAACACCCCCCTCTTAGAATCCCCCTGACCCCACTGAGCCAAGAAGTAGGTTTGTTTTGCAAATTTAAAAGGTTTATTTGAAAAATTAAACAATATATATATATATCACACTTTTATAATAAATTAATATCTGATAGTACACTGAGACATATGATGTGGATCCACAATGGGTAATGTTACAGTGGTACACTTGCAGGCCGATTCATGGAATAAATGTGCGCCGAAAATTCCGGCGCAGAGGGGCCTATACGTGCGCTGCGCCGAAAAATAGCGAAAAGCGCAGGGAAACCAGCGCACGTCGATTCATGGAAGTCTGTGCGTAAGAAAAGCATAGGACGTGCGCTGAAAAAGTGCGCGGCGCACGCCGGCGCACAGGTCAACCAACGGCGTGCGCCACGGCCACTGCGCTATCACTCCGAGCGCAGCGCACAGCTCTAAAGTAGGCGGAACACAGGGCGGGATACTCAGAATGGGGAATAAAATGGGGCACAACACTCGGAATGGGGAAGAATGTGGGCGGCACGGGGAAGTACAGGAGGCAAGTGCGCGGAACGCCCACACGCTCTCCGGCAACACGTATTCATGGATTCGAACAGGGCAAAACAGCGCTCGATCAAACCAGCGCACAGGCCCAAAAACGTACGCCACAAGTAAGCAGGCGGTAGCGTCCCGACGCACTTAACGAAAGTGCGCCAAAACCTGCGCCAACAAATACCACCCACATACAGCAATGGGCCATACCGTGACCCCAAAGGACAAATGAGGTGCAAAGGTGTACGCCATTAACACGGACACCCACTGTTCAAAAATTCGCGCGTGTGTGTGTACAACGGGTTGCGCGAGAAGTCACTCGCGCGATTGCCCTGGGTACGTGTATCCCGGGGTGCGGGGAAGTCCCACACGCGATTGCCCTGGCCACGTCGATATCAGGGGTGCGTGTGAAGTTCCACACGCGAAAAGCCAGGGTACGTCAATTACAGGGGTGCGCGGGAAGTTTCACACGCGAAAAGCTAGGCTACGGGAATTCCAGGGGTGCGCGTGAAATCCTACACGCGAAAAACTAGGGTACGTCATTTATAGGGGTGCGCGGGAAGTTTCACACGCGGCTCTGCTGGGTGGGTCCTCACAGGTGTTCCATTCACACCCTCCACGTCCCCTGCATGCAACCCACACCACAGGGGACTACCCTGCACACCTGCTCATGCCTCCCACCACCCCCACCCCCCCCGCAGTCAGGGGCACCTTCCAGCAGGCCCCCACCCATGTCTACCACCACCCCCACCCCCCCAGCAGTCAGGGGCACCTGCCAGAAGGCCCCCACCCATGTCTACCACCACCCCCACCCCCCCGCAGTCAGGGGCACCTGCCAGAAGGCCCCCACCCATGTCTACCACCACCCCCACCCCCCCAGCAGTCAGGGGCACCTTCCAGCAGGCCCCCACCCATGTCTACCACCACCCCCACCCCCCCAGCAGTCAGGGGCACCTTCCAGCAGGCCCCCACCCATGTCTACCACCACCCCCACCCCCCCAGCAGTCAGGGGCACCTTCCAGCAGGCCCCCACCCATGTCTACCACCACCCCCACCCCCCCCGCAGTCAGGGGCACCTGCCAGAAGGCCCCCACCCATGTCTACCACCCCCACCCCCCCCCCCGCAGTCAGGGGCACCTACCAGAAGGCCCCCACCCATGTACCATCCATGTCCACCTTCACCTGGGTCACAACCCCACACAATCATGACCGTAATGGACAGTCTGCCCTGCAAGAATTCCCAAACAACTATCCCATCCACCCACATATCAAACACAATGACATGTGACACACCCAATGTAAATCATATGAATGAACACATGTCTGTCACACACAGATGTTGCAAGTGAATGTCCAAACACCCCACATGTCATGCATGAAAGCAATGAGATGATACAACACATTGAAGGATCAAATGAAAATGTATTAAAAATAAACAAGGATGGTAAAAATAAAAAATAACAATAAACATGCAATGCAAACTAAATAATAAAAAAGTACAACCAAAAAAATCAGGAACACTAATTAACAAAAATAAAGTAAAATAGGGGTCCAAAGTCAAAGTCCAAAATTAAATCCAAGTACAAATGAAAGAAGAAACACATTGCCTCATGTGAAAAATTAAAACAAATATTAACATCCCTCAAACTATCAACATGATGATCCGGGTCCATGAGCCCTAATAAATGAAACCTAACTATTTACACTAAGTAAGAAAATGTCTATATACAAAAATGTGGTGCATTGTCCTTTGGCAACCAAATAATAACATTAAAACAAAGGAAACCTAACTACAACTAAACTACAGAACTATATACAAAGGCGGCGGGCAAGTCCTGCGGCTCACTGATTGTTGTTCCGGGCCAGGGCATCATCGAACTCCCGCTCGATGTCCCGGAGGCGGCCCCGTTCCACAGCCCCGAGGGTCCGCAGGGACGCCGATGTACCCACCTCCAACTCCCTGCGGATGGCCTCGAGGCACTCGGCCCGCCTCAGGGCCCTCCGCATGGAGTTCTCCGCCCTGACCATAGCGAGCCACGCCTCTTCCGCCCGCCGCCGCTCCGCATCTATGGCATGGCCCAACCGCTGCCACACAGAAGCCACTTGACGTCCAGGGTCCTCCTGCCCTCCGGCTGATGCCTGCCCCTCTGATGGTGATGGCCCCGAGCCATCAAGGCTCCCACCTTCTTCCTCCTGCTGCTGACGTGCTGGTGCCGGTGCCCTGACACCTGCTGCCTGCACATCCTCCATTGTTTGGGGTGCTGTTGTTGCGGTGGCCACCCCTGCTGGACTCACGACTCCCGACTGGGGCAGGGATGTGTCCTCCACCAGCCTGGCCCCATCGTCAGAGGCAGCTCCACAGGGCACCCAGGTGACAGGTGGGTAGGAAGATGGCACGGAGGACGACTGGCGCATAGGGGGTTCAGGTGAGGAGGGGGTCGGAACAAGGCCCAGTGTATGGAGGAACACAGCCTGGTCTCCCTGAGAATGGGTCCGGACGTGGGCAACCCTGCTGGTGCAAGATGATGCAGACACAGGACCGGGGACAGGATTACACACAGGCACCTCTGCGGCGGCCTGTGCTGCCTCCTGTCCCTGCCCCTGTGCTGCACCACTAGCACCAGTGGAATGCCCACCTCCAGACCCCATCTCAGTCCCTTGCACGGCCTCCTCCTCCACCAAACCCACCACCAACCTGGATGACTCCCTGCCATCTTCCGCCGCGGAACCCTGTGGGGTCTCAGCTGCCCCTTCTGCTGCCGAGGAGTCCAACTTCCTCCTGCGCCTCCTGGACCTCCCCTCGGCAGCTGCGACCTGGGACACAGCACCGGACTCCTCACTCCCCGACGAGATGACAACAGGGGAGGGGAGCCGGGCCTTGCGTCTCCGGCTGGCGGTGGCATCCCTGCCGCTGTGCTCCACAGCACCTTCTCCGCCCTCCACATCAGATGACGCTGCAGGCAGGGAGAGACAGGAGACAGGCATCAGGACATTGTACAATTGACTCACACACATAACAGTTGTACAAGAGTGGCATTGTCATACTCCAGACCTGGCATCACAATCCCCAACACACTTGTCTCCTCAACGCACACACATGAGTCATTCAACAGCCATATTGCTACAGCCCGCTACATACATTCACATACAGCAGCATGAGCAGACAAAGGTGAGCCACACATCACATGATACACACGGACCCAAATACACATGCACACATGCAAAGCACACATCCAAGCATGTGTACCACTCCGCAAACTGTCAGTCATGAGATGAACATCCATGTCACATTTGCAATTCACTCTCCAACATGACAGTGTCACCTGCATCCATGTAGCAACACTGTTGCACCCTTCACAACTACACACACGCACACGCTGCAGACTAATGCACCTGGAATCAACATCCATGTGTCACACCACAAGCATGCCAACTCACATGCACAGTCAAACACATGTGCCCACACACAAGCATTTGCACTGCAAGCACACACACACACACATGCACCATCCTTGTCTCACACATCACAGGCACACATGTGCTTGTCTCACAGCCCTGCACACACACATTTATACATGGCCACACAAAAACATGTGCAACATGTACACTCCTGTCACACCACCACACACACAGCTTACAATCAGTATGCATGTACACTCACCGCTCGACTCCAGACGGGTCTGCCTCCCAAGGACCTGGACATGGAGCGCTGGGGATATGCGTTCCAGGACCCGAAGTTCATCTTGCGACAAGTGGCCCCGCCGCCCCTTGGCATCCACTGCCTTCACGAGGCGCCGGGCCTTGTTCAGGGTCCTGGACCTGTAGTCCTCCCAGCGCTTCTTGACTTGATGGAATTCTCGGACTGCCACCCCCTCTGCGTTGATGGCAGTCACAATGTCCGTCCAGATCCTGGTCCGTCCTTCCTTGTCGAGGCGCATCCGTCCGTAGAGGGCATCATACTGCCCCAGGACTCGCTCCACCAGGACACCAACTTCGGTGGCACTGAAGCTGGTGCCCCTCTGCCTCCCTGGCCGGGGGTTGCCAGTCGTGCCAGATGTTGTGCTCCCTGACATGGCAACCCCAGAGGCAGAAGTGGGTGGGCAACTGGGTCCTGGGGCTGGGCTGTGGAGCGATGGTACGGCTGTCGGGAGTCTTTGGTTCCAGCAGGGGTGGTCACAGCAACTGCACCCCTGGCTGATGTGCAGGCAGCAAACAGCAGGGCACGTGGGCAGCAGGCAGTCAGGCAGCAGCAGATGGCAGGTGGGAGCGTGCTCGGGGCTCTGGGGGGCAGGATTCCGGCCTTCGGGGCAGGAGCGTGGTCTTCCGTGTGTGAACGCGTGGCCAGCTTGATACGGAGTGAATTGGCACGTGAAAATCATGCACGTCTGCGTGGAATCCGAGGAAAGGCCGCGTAAGCACGTCAGCACGCGTACGCGATCTCATTGGTCCAAAGGGCCAGGCGCGTAAGCGCGTCTATAACGCACGGCCGTTTCCCAACCCGCGTGAAAAAATAAACCTCCCGCGCGAGCGCATCAGCACGCGTACGCAATCTCATTGGTCCAAAGGGCCAGGCGCGTAAGCGCGTCTATAACGCACGGCCGTTTCCCAACCCGCGTGATTGGTCCAAAGGGCCAGGCGCGTAAGCGCGTCTATAACGCACGGCCGTTTCCCAACCCGCGTGAAAAAATAAACCCCCCGCGCGAGCGCGTCAGCACGCGTACGCGATCTCATTGGTCCAAAGGGCCAGGCGCGTAAGCGCGCCTATGACGCACGGGTGTTTCCCAACCCACGTGAAAAAAATACACGTGCCGCGCGAGCGCGTCAGCACGCGTACCCGATTTCATTGGTCCCAAGGCACACAGCGAGTAATCGCATATTCAACAGCGCGCGTGAAAAACGCCCGGTTACCATTTACATCTGAATACAATTACAATATTAATAACGTACATTTAACCTGGTAAACCTCGAGCATGTAGTCACACACGCTCGGCCACGACACGTGCAAAATTACAACAGGCAATACGGAAAGACGTACGCCTGCAGGAAGCAGGCGTACGTGACCCGGCACGTCTAAATATTCACGTGAAAACATCCTACAAGCTCAGTGCAAAGATGAACATACCGTTCCTAGCAGCAGTGGCTGTGGGTTACCAAAGGAGGAGGAGGAGGAGAGTCAGGGCCAGAATTTTCTCACCCAAAACCAGCCTATTCGGGATGCCTGATGACCAGGTGTATGGGAGGTACAGGTTTCCAGCACACATCATACTGGACCTGGTCAGTGAGTGGGAGGATGACCTCACATCACCCACCCTGTGCTCCCAAGCACTCAGCCCCCTGCAGAAGGTCCTGAATGTACTGCACTTCTTGGGCACTGGATCTTTTCAGCGGACAAGTGCCATAGTGGGTGGAGTGTCACAGGCCACGCAGTCACGCTGTCTACACCAGGTCTTGAACATCATCACTGCACGGATCAGTCCGCAGGCACATATATCTCCCCAGGACTCCTGCAGAAAGGCGGGCGTGCATCCAGGAATTCTATGGTGTGGCTCAATTCCCCAAAGTGCTTGGTGCAATTGACTGCACCCATGTGGCTCTACGTCCCCCCAGGGCAACAGAGCACATCTATAGAAACCGCAAGCACTGGCATTCCATCAACGTGCAAGTTGTATGCAATGCCAAGGGAATCATCACATCAGTATATGCCAACTATCCCGGGTCCACCCACGACAGCTTCATCTACAGAATGTCTACCCTAAGCCGGGACCTAGAGGCTGGCCGGCATGGAGATACATGGCTGCTTGGTGAGCATGAATGCCACTGCACATGCATGCATGTCAGATACAGGGTCATGTCACAACACCACTAATGATACCCATCACCACCTCCGCAGGGGACAGTGCCTACCCTATCAGCCCCCACATGATGACCCCAATCCGGAACCCCACCACGCCACCCGAGGTAAGGTACAACACAGCCCACATTGCAACACGGGGCATAGTGGAGCGCACATTCGGAGTGCTGAAGTCACGCTTTCGCTCCCTTGACCGTTCTTGCGGGCAGCTGTTATATGCTCCCCCACTAGTGTGCAGGATCATAGTGGCAGCATGTGTCCTGCACAACGTTGCAACACGCCGGGGCCTGCCCGTGGACATGGTGGTGCCCCCACATCCACAACCACATGCACGCCCGCTGCGCATGGGAGGGGAAAGGGCACGGGGGGAGGCAGCCCGTACGCAACTGGTGGCCAACTTCTTCACCTAGGAATCACAGTGCTGGCTAGTGCACACTGCTCTGGCACATACCATCTGACGATCAATGATGACACTACCTGACAATGTCACAAAATTTCTTGACAATAAACTGTCAGAAACACATCAGCCTGAGATTGTTAACATGGAAGTGTCACTATGTGTGCACCCCTACCTACACATACACCAGCAATGCATAACTATGAAAAGACACAACTCCATTCATCAAATATGCATTGGCACAGGCGAATTGCTACATGACAATATTGCCATGTCACCCAATCCCTTCACAGTCCCGCCACAGAGGACACCATGTCATGGTATGTGAGAGCAAACAAACTGACCCTCACAACATGACACCGGTGTCACAAATTGCAGTGCCCCAAATGGAACATAGCCGCACTTGAACAGCTAACCATGATGGAGGCACTACTACACACCTGTGTAAGAGTCATTTCAATCAAATTACACACCAACCCACCCTGAAGCCAACCAAAACAAGACACAATGCATGTAATCAATGGTAGTCTCAATACCTGATTGTGCTGGTATGTCCTCACCGTCCAGATGTACAGTGATGGCGCCACGCAAAAGTGTCACTGCACATCTACCGACATGTAGTCTGACTCCAGAGAGTATGCCCGTGTGAAGAACTGTGTGAAATACCTGCAAAACATGAGTAACATATGTAAGTTGAGGCACATATCAAACCATCATGCATAGTTAGGTGCAACAACAATGTACACTATGAATGTCTACACAGTATTGACTATGGACTGCCCAACAGCTCATGGGAGTCCAATGTCACCGTGTAATTTGCTGTCACTTGGGCACACCCTTTGCAAGCCCATAGAAACGGAAGCAGGAGGGGTGTGGATGCCAGGTACCCAAGCATCGAAACCAAACTCAGGACAAGCCTGCATGTGCCCAGCCACAATACAGTGTATGCCCAGGTACCCACACAAGGCAACACACTTGAAAAAGAAAAATATGATAAGAGAAAATGGCCATGAAAGGGCCGGCGGGGAGGGGGGGGCCACCTATGAGGTCCGAGGACAGGATGCACGCCACAATCCACCTGTGTGGATCATGGGAAGTAAAAACACCCCATAGGCTCGTGGCCCACACGGCTACTCTGTTGTGGGAGATGAGTCGCTATCGCTCTGGCCAGACCCTGCAGCTGACTCAGGAGGTGGGGGAGCTGCCTCAGAAGATGGTGTGACAATGGGAGGCAGCCCACGCAAAGCCCGAGTTTGCTCCTCCATGGCTGCAAGCAGGCGGGTCTGGAAGGTCTGGTTCTGGATTATAATCATGCGGAGGTCCCCATGCAGTAACTTCCGGGATGACCTGACCTCCGCACGAGTTGCCTGCATCTCGGCCGAGAGCGTCCGTGTCAGACGCTCCAGCTGCTCCTCTGTCCTTCTATGGGATGAAGCCTCAAGCTCTGACAGGGTCGACCTGAGGTGATGGAATTCTTCCCTCAGGCCTTCCATGTGGCGCTGGGACTCCATGGAAAGTGATTCCCGCAGAGTCGCCAGTCCCGCCCGCCTGTCCATGTTGGACGCCAACATGTCCTCCCTGTGTGCCTGGCAGATGGACTCTGTAGCCTGCTCCAGTCGCTCCATCAGCCTTTCTGGGGGGACAATGGAAGTGGCCACCCTATCCATGGCCTGTGCAATCATCTCGGATGATGCTGCCTGTTGGGTGGCCATACCGTAGATGGATTGCTCCCAAGCAGTATTGCCAGGTGGCATACGGCCACCACGTTGGCGGGCACCACACCTGCCTGGGGCAAGGCGGACTGCGCCTTGCTGTGCCGGCAAAGCCTCAGGCTGCAGGACTGCATTCCCTCTCTGATCTGCAGCCCCAGGAACAGGATCAGAGATTGTGTGGTGTGGCCCTGCATCCGTAACCACCGGAGGCTGAGCTGCCGACACTGACATCCCCATTGAGGGCAATAACCCGGCTGCAGGTGGGTCGGACAGAGGAGATTCTCTCCCAAGAACACTCACCTGCGACTGCACATAGGTGTCATCCTCCGAGTCTACACCTGAATACTGCTCGGGGGAGGAACCCCCAGAGACACCCCTCGACAGCACGACCTGCAGCACTTGTGGGTTTTCACCCACAAACACACCACGTCCCTCACTTGTGGAAGGTCGGCCCGGGTTGCCCTCCTGGGACGGCTCCACCACCACATCCCCAGCATCAACAAGTGCGTCGTCCCCTGCAAAGACATGAAAGAGAGAAATGGAAACAGGCATTAGCACCATGGCATACAACAAGGGCTGATGAACAACAGAGCCAGTAGTTCAATGACACATGTCCCACATGACTGGGAAACCTCCTATGCATTCACCATCACTGGGTCTGGAGGGGAGGCTCAGGGCACACAATGATGACACAGAGAATGGAGAGCAACGCCTGCTCCCCATGCTGCCTAGCACTGGCATCACACATTGGCCGGTGATTGCCATGTCAAATGCACATGCCATCACACACATGGCATGTGACATAGCCACCAAGTGAAGAGGGAGAGGAGGGCAACTAATTTGGATTTTGGCCACTCTGGTCCTGACATTGCTTCATCACATCAAGAAGTTAACATGTTGGACATGGATCTGCTAGTCCCAATTGGCCACGATGCACAGTGCCTTGTCAACATTAACAAAATGCAGTAAACAATGAGATTCCACCTCCCCATCACCTGTAATGGATTCATATAGCATTCGTGAAGCACCTGTACAGAAATGTATGAAGGTACAGCGGAGCACTGAGGGGTGGTGGGGCAGAAGGGGATGCCATTCAACAATCCTACTGGTGCTGGTGTCATTCATGTAACGCAAGTGCAGAGGTGGGTGGCACAATGAAGTGCAAGGGGAAGTTGCGGCTGGAAGTGCTGTACAAGGTAAGTAGGACTTAACGTCGAGGGCAGATGGTGGTAGGCGCAGACAAGTGCTGGGGGGTGGCCTATAGGGGTACAGAGACAGTCATGCAGTGCTGTGGGCTCGGAGGGGACAGGGGAGGTACACACTGCATCTGGCTCGGCAAGGTCCTTGCAGATTTCAATGTGTCCTGCAGAGTTGTCAGATGCCGCAGATATGTGCCCTTGGATTGGGGCTCTCATCTTGGTGAGAAGGGTGAGAAGCTATTGCCTTTGGAGCAGGCGGCAGGCCAGTTTGCCAGAGGATGAGCATGATGCAGGCCATTTCCTCTCTGCCACCCGGCACCTGTGTTTTGGGTTCACAAGATCCGAGTCATGCCAGGAGTCAGCATTGGCATGGGGCTTCAGGCGGATTGTCATGACCGTGGCAAAGACATCCAGTGTACCTGACATAGAGTGGAGCATGGAGTGGGCCCTGTCAGGATGGGAGTGAGCCTAAGGGGGAGCTGGATGGGGGGGAGATTTTGGCAGCATAAGCCTCGACTGACACACACTTCATGGGTTGGAATACCAAGAAGGTGTGTGACAGTGGTGAGGGTGGCTTTGCCTGTGGGGTGGTGAGGGTGAGGTGGGAGGAGAGGAGAAAGTGATCACTCCAGGAGAGAGGAGTGCAGAGAGGGATGGAGAGGGGAAGGTCAGATGAGATCAGAGCATCAAGAGTGTGCCCTGCAGAATGAGTAGGGACAGACAGGAGTTTAGAGGGTGATAGGGAGTTGCTGAGGTCACGGAAAAGTCACGTGGGGGGGACAACAAGCATGCAGGTGGATGCGTACATCACCAAGGAAGAGGATTTCAGTGTCTGGGGACATGAGTGAGGAGGAGAGGTGAGGCCACTCAGAAAGGAAGTAGTACATTTGACCAGTTTTCCGATACACAGTACGCACAGTTTGTGAATGTCGAGGTGAGATGGAGAGAGACGTCACACAAGCCATTCCAGAGGGGAGTAGGTCTACGTAGGAGTGACAGTGGCAGGAATACCCTCAGGGAAGGCAAGGGCACACCCCCCCCTGCACAGTAGTGCCGGGCCAAGGAGAGGATCTCCTGAACGTCAGGTAGGAGTGTGTCAAAGATGCAGACAGAGCTGGCCGTCAGACATGTTTCCATGAGACCAAGGATGTCAAGGTGCATTACCTCATGTAAGTGACATATATTGGAGGAATGCCTGATGCAGCGGCAGAGTAAGGAGTGTAAATGTGGAGGAGGTTGACAGCCTTGTAGGACTTACGGGGAGTGCTACAGATCAGAGGTGCAGCATGTGTAGGAGTTGGAGTGGGAGGCGGAGAAGGATCATGGGAGGGTGCAGGGAGGCAGTGCAGGATAGATGAGGAGAGAGGAGGGGGGACAGCAGGAGAGGAAAGGAAGTTGATGAGATGTGGGTAGCATTTGTCAAGGAGAATAAGGTTGGCCTGAGGGCCTTAGACTGAGATGCTCCCATTACCATACACATCAATTGTGGCCTCTGAGGATTGGAAGGAGGCCAAGAGTACACCCCAACGGGTCACACCATTGATGGTGGAAGAGGAGCAAGGAGAGAGGACTGGGACCATGTGAAGGGTCCATGGGACAGGCAAAGGCATGTATGAGCAGATGTCAGTGAGAGTTAACCTTGAGTAGGCTCAGATGTACTTGTCAGCAATAGGGTGGGTCGCATTGGAGGGCAGGGTGCCCTCATTTGACTGTTTGCAAGCAGGTGCCGTGAGTAGGGCACGATGGTCTGAACAGTAGAAGTCAGGGAAGATAGACCATGAAGAGCAGCATGGAGTGTGAGGGAATGGGGCTTGAAACCAGACGGAACAAGAGCACACAGGTAGGAGGTGGGTGTCAAGGCAAATTCCAGAGTATGACAGCATGTTGAGTGCCATGTATATACAGAGGACGCATTAGCATGTGGTATCATTGCATGTCAGGCATGTGACGATGGAACTTGAATGGCTGGGGGTAAGTGTAGGAATGGTATGTAAGACATAAGATGAATAGACAGGGGAGAATGAGCAACAATGTCGTGACAAAATGACAATTCAAGGGGAACTTCCATGGTGTAGGGCCATATGTGCACTGTTGGCAGTAGGGATAGTGCTGTGGGCACATGGTGTTGCACTGAACATACTGGATGAGGCACATGGGTGACACTATCAACTCTGCCACACACCCCCTTGACAGGCACCCAACATGAAGGCTTCGCACACACACCATGCACATGGATATAACACACATGCATGTGCACTCACCGGATGATGCCTCGTAATCAGGGAGATCTCCCACACCTTGGAGTTGTCCCTCGGTGACGTAGGATCCAGCTACGGACTTGTGTGGTGTGAGTTCTATTTCCTGTGCTGGGGACCCACCTCCAGTCACCAAGGTTGCGGCATGACTTGAGGCCAGCTTATCCTTTGCCCTGCGCTTAAGGTCATTCCAGCGCTTCTGGCAATCACTAGCTGTGCGCCTCACTACTCCAAGGGCACTTATTTTGTCAGCAATGGTCTGCCAGTGTGCCTGGCGTCTGGCATGTGTGGTCTTGGACCCTGCAACGATGACCATTTCCCTATCATGGTCTGACACATACTGAACAAGTGCATTCAGTTCGGCGTCTGTGAAGCTGGGCTTCCTTGATGGGCCGGACTGTGCAGCCGTGCCTGGGGCATCAGCCTGTGCCGGACGTGCACTCTTCCTCTTCCGCTTGGAAGGGGGTGGGGATCCAGAGTGTCCTACGCCGCTGTGGACACTAGGGGCAGGAGCCGTGGTGGACTCAGTACTGGGTGTGTGGGATTGCACACTCAGCATGGGAGTAGGTGCAGGCATTGGGGGTAGAGGGATAGGGTCAGGCCTGATCTGAGGTGCATGAACTAGGACCGACACAGTCTTGGCAGGGTGTATGAGAGGTGGGGTGGATGGAGCCACACCCTGCCCACGGGGGGCAGCAGATGACCTATCTGGCATAGATGCGCGTGTCCTGATGACACCAATGTGCACCGGTGCACGTGCAGTGGACCTGCTGACCTGGATGTCAGCGATGGAGTCACCCTCGGACAGGTCTGGTGCCACAATGGGCTGGTCCAACAAGGGCTGATCAGGGTTGGTATCAGCCACATGACCCTCAACCTGGGTGGGGGGAGGGGGGGCATGGGTGTCCCTGACTGGTCCTCCAGACTGGGGGGGACAGGGGCACCCTGCAAGTCACAACCACGTCCCCTAGTGGATCCTCCACGGCCACCACGTGTGGCTCGGCCACCTTTGCCACCCTTACGGCTTGCACGCCTCCCAACCATGGCACTGATGTTATTGTGCGTATGGGAGTGGGTGTGCACAATTGTCCTGGGCAATTGGGTGTCAAAGGGGTTGGGTACCAGATGGTATTTGTACCCTAGTGCAGTGGCAAGGCTATATGACACCCCTGGGGAAAGATGACGGGTCACGCAACGCACAGGCACCCCAAAAAAGTTAAGGAACGTGCACGATACCCCTCCTAGACCACGTGTGCGTATAAAAAACCCTGCACTACGCTGTGGCATCCAGTAACACAAGAATGAACGTATGCGTGTCACACGCAGCCTAGATTGACCTCTGAAGAGGTACGTGACACACGGGGCAAGCACAGATGATAGATGCGTGCGCAACTCACCGTCTGCCAGGGAGAAATGCGTCAAAAAGACGCGCGTGTGCGCGTTGGCAACACCCCCGCCAAAAGAAGAATGGGACGCTGTCTAAGGAGACAGGACAACAGTAGAAGGGAACGCTGTGTGAGGAAACAGGCCCAGGAAAAAGAGCAAAAGAGAAAAAGCTGTCAGAGGTAACAGGGAGTACGACCTTTGAACGCCGTGAAGTAAATCGCGTGTCAACTGACAAGAAGTACAGAATACACCAACTCGCTCTCCACGAAAAGCACGTACAAGGAAATGGCGTTCTACATGTACCTTTTATGCAGGCCCACAGGTCCTGCGTCACTTCCGCGTGTAGGCGCTGAAGGGCCAGCCTCCAATCACACGCATTGACACTGGCTTGTGTTTCTTTCACGCGGGTTGGGAAACGGCGGTGCGTTGTAGACGCACTTACGCGCCTGGCCCTTTGGACCAATGAGATCCCGTACGCGTGCTGACGCGCTCGCGCGGGAGGTTTATTTTTTCACGCGGGTTGGGAAACGGCCGTGCGTTATAGACGCGCTTACGCGCCTGGCCCTTTGGACCAATCACGCGGGTTGGGAAACACCCGTGCGTCATAGGCGCGCTTACGCGCCTGGCCCTTTGGACCAATGAAATCGGGTACGCGTGCTGACGCGATCGCGCGGCACGTGTATTTTTTTCACGTGGGTTGGGAAACACCCGTGCGTCATAGGCGCGCTTACGCGCCTGGCCCTTTGGACCAATGAAATCGCGTACGCGTGCTGACGTGCTTACGCGCTGAGGGCCTTTCCTCGGATTCCACGCAGACGTGCATGATTTTCACGTGCCAATTCACTCCGTATCAAGCTGGCCACGCGTTCACACACGGAAGACCACGCTCCTGCCCAGAAGGCCGAGTTACTGCCCCCCAGTGCCCCGAGCAGCCTCCCACGTGCCATCTGCTGCTGCCTGCCTGCCTGCCTGCTGCCACCGTGCCCTGCCATTTGGTGCCTGCACATCAGCCATATGCAGGCGTACAGTTACTGTGTCCACCCCTGCTGGAACTGAAGACTCCCGACTGGAAGAACACCACTCCACAGCCCAGCCCCAGGACCAAGTTGCCCACCCACTCCTGCCTCTGGGGTTGCCATGTCGGGCACTGAAACATCTGGCACCACTGGCAACCCCCAGCCAGAGAGGCAGAGGGGCCCCAGCTTCAGTGTCACCGAGGTTGGGGTCCTGGTGGAGCGAGTCCTGGGGCAGTATGATGCCCTCTTCGGAAGTAGCCGCGCCAACTATGAAGGACGGACTCGGATCTGGGACGACATCGTGACTGCCATCAACGCGGAGGGGGTGGCAGTCCGCGACAACCGACATGTCAGGAAGCGTTGGGAGGACTGCAGGTCCAGGACCCTCTCAAAGGCCCGGCGCCTCGTGGAGGGGGGCCGGGGCCACATGAGTTCGATCCAAATGAGGGTCCTGGCACGCATACACCCAGCGCTCCACTCCCAGGTCCTTGAGAGGGAGACCCGTCTGGAGTTGAGCGGTAAGTGTGCAGGCATTGCTGTGTGAGACAGTGCATGTTGCAGTGTGCTGGTTGTGTGATGCTGTATGTGTGGAATGGGCCTTGTAGGCATGTATGTGTGCAGTGTTGTCATGGCGATGCATGTGCGACCAGTAATTTGTGGATCACATGGTTGTTGTATGTGTTGCTATGCAACCTGAGGAGGCCTATGCAGATTGGACACATGTGAGCATGCAAGTGTATGTTCGTGGACATGGGTGTGGGTGAGGGATGGATGCTGATGCCAGGTACATGTATGGTGTCGAGGTCGGTGTGCTTGACCTGCATGTCTGTGACTTTTGAATGGCATGGATGCATGACACATGTCTGTGACACTGTACAGATTCACTGATGCTGCCTAATCATCCTTGTATCCACTGTGTTTGTGATGTACGAGGCCACATGGATGTGACAGAGGTGAAGTGTGTGCGTGTGATTTGCATGACCAATGATGCATGTGAGTTCCATGACATCGTACTTTAGAAGAGTGCAGTGGACATGTATGTTGATGTGCATGCCATGGACCATGGGTGTTGCGTGTGTGTATTGCCTGACCCATGTGTTGTGGAGGGACATGATAGAAGTGTACTTTACCATTGCCAGTCATCTGATATTGCTTCCTGTGTAGGGGACCATTGTACAGTGCCCTGATGCTTGTGTTCTATGTCTCCCTCTATGCAGCGGCTAGTGATGGAGAGGGCGGAGACGGCGCTGTGGAGGTAGACGGCGGGGATGCCCCCACGGCTGCGGCGGAAGGGGTGGGTGAGCCCCCACAGGGGCCAGCTACAGCGGAAGAGGGCAAGGAGCCATCCAGGTTGGTGGTTTCTACAGAGGAGCAGGCGGCCGAGACTGAGGCACACCTGAGGCCTGGTGGGGGCATCCCTGCTGGTGCAAGTGGTGCAGTCCAGGGCCAGGGGCAGGAGGCAGCACAGGTCGCCGTGGAGGTGCCTGTGCATGTCGCTGTCCCTGACCCTGTGAGTGCACCACCATGCACCAGCATGGATGCCCCGTCCCAGGCCCGTCCGCAGGTGGAGGGGGTGTCTATGTCATCTGACTCCCCTCCACCTGCGGACGAGGGGACCCGTGGGCGCATGGAAAAGGTCCTGATTGGGGTCGCGTTGCGCACGGGGGTCATTCGTGATGACGTGCGTGCTTCCCGGGAGGAGCACGCACATCATCACGAAGAGCACCGTGCCGACGTGGCCCAGTTGGGATCTGCCATTGCCGCGGGTTTTCTGCAGGTGATGGCCAATGTGTCGGGCATCTCCTCCTCTGTGGAAAGTATGCGCCGGTCGTTCTCCTTGCCGTCTTCCGGCCCAGTTGACACCAGGGCCCCCTGTGGACCTGTCCCGACCAATGCAGCCGGCTCAGTGGGGATCCCATCCCTGCCACAGTCGGGAGTCGGTGGTCCAGCTGGTGTGGACACCATGGCAACTGGACCCCTGCAGGTGGAGGATGTGCCGGCATCATCAGGCAGGGCACGTGCACGACGGCGTTGGTGGATACCATCAGCCTGGATGCCGTCGTGCTGGCAGAGGCAGTGGCTGCAGAGGCAGCGGCAGCGACGTGGGAGGCGTCATGGCTCGGGGCCATCAACATCGGAGGGGCAGCCATCGGCTGGAGGGCAGGAGGACCCTGGACAGAATGTGTCTTCCGTGTGGCAGCGGTTAGGCCACGCAATAGATGCGGAGAGGCGGCGGGCCGAAGAGGGGCGGCTCGCTATGGTCAGGGCGGTGGACTCCATGCAGAGGGCCCTGAGGCGTGCCGAGTGCCTCGAGGAGATCCGCAGGGGCTTGGAGGTGGACACTGCGTCAGCCCTGCGGGCCCTCGGGGCCATTGAGGATGAACGCCTTGGGGAGATAGAAAGGGAGTTCGATGATGCCCTGGCCCATAACATCTCTCAGTGAGCCGCAGGACTGGCCCGCCGCCTTTGTATATAGTTATGTAGATAGTAGGTTTCCTTTATTTTTATTTATTATTTGGGTTGATTGGACAATGGCCCACGTTTTTTGTATATAGTTAGCATTAGTTAGGTTTTGGGTAGGTTTCATTTTATGGTTTTTAGGGATATTGGACCCGGACAATCATCTTTGTACATAGTTTGTGGATATTTTCGATTTTATTATTTGGACCATGGGGCAATGTGTTTGTTTTTGATTTCCATTTTGATTGACTTTGCACCCGTTCTTTTGGATTTCACCTTTCATTAGATTTTTTTTGTTTTTTACCTGTTACTTTGTGTATTCATTTAGGTGTTTCTTTTTTTTTCTTCTTACATTTTAATACATTGTTCTTTTGATTCTATTGTGTGGACTTCTCTCATTGGTTTGTTGACTGTCACAATCTGGGTTTTCACAGTCATGTGTTGCCATTGTGTGAGTCTGACGGACTTGGACTCATGCGCATACTGCTCATTGGTTATGTATCATGTAATGGGTATTTGATTTTTGAATGGATGTGTACCTTGGATGTGTGTATGGACTGGGGTGACATGGGGTGGGATGTGGTTGCCCATGGGATCCTGGGATCTGTATTGTGATTTCCTATTGGCAGGGGAACATCTGTGTGGGCCTGGTGGAGGGTGCCCCATGACTGCTGGGGGGTGGGGTTGGTGGGAGACATGACTGGGACATAAGTGGGGGCCTGCTGGCAGGTGCCCCACAGTGCTGGGGGGTGGGGGTGGTGGGAGGCATGAGTGGGACATGGGTGGGGGCCTGGTGGAGGGTGCCCCATGACTGCTGGGGGGTGGGGTTGGTGGGAGACATGAGTGGGACATAAGTGGGGGCCTGCTGGCAGGTGCCCCACAGTGCTGGGGGGTGGGTGTGGTGGGAGGCATGAGTGGGACATAAGTGGGGGCCTGCTGGCAGGTGCCCCACAGTGCTGGGGGGTGGGTGTGGTGGGAGGCATGAGTGGGACATAAGTGGGGGCCTGCTGGCAGGTGCCCCACAGTGCTGGGGGGTGGGTGTGGTGGGAGGCATGAGTGGGACATAAGTGGAGGCCTGCTGGCAGGTGCCCCACAGTGCTGGGGGGTGGGTGTGGTGGGAGGCATGAGTGGGACATAAGTGGGGGCCTGCTGGCAGGTGCCCCACAGTGCTGGGGGGTGGGTGTGGTGGGAGACATGAGTGGGACATAAGTGGGGGCCTGCTGGCAGGTGCCCCACAGTGCTGGGGGGTGGGGGTGGTGGGAGGCATGAGTGGGACATGGGTGGGAGCCTGGTGGAGGGTGCCCCATGACTGCTGGGGGGTGGGGTTGGTGGGAGACATGAGTGGGACATAAGTGGGGGCCTGCTGGCAGGTGCCCCACAGTGCTGGGGGGTGGGTGTGGTGGGAGGCATGAGTGGGACATAAGTGGGGGCCTGCTGGCAGGTGCCCCACAGTGCTGGGGGTGGGTGTGGTGGGAGGCATGAGTGGGACATAAGTGGGGGCCTGCTGGCAGGTGCCCCACAGTGCTGGGGGGTGGGTGTGGTGGGAGGCATGAGTGGGACATAAGTGGGGGCCTGCTGGCAGGTGCCCCACAGTGCTGGGGGGTGGGTGTGGTGGGAGGCATGAGTGGGACATAAGTGGGGGCCTGCTGGCAGGTGCCCCACAGTGCTGGGGGGTGGGTGTGGTGGGAGACATGAGTGGGACATAAGTGGGGACCTGCTGGCAGGTGCCCCACAGTGCTGGGGGGTGGGGGTGGTGGGAGGCATGAGTGGGACATGGGTGGGGGCC
Source organism: Ambystoma mexicanum (assembly GCF_040938575.1). NCBI lineage: Eukaryota > Metazoa > Chordata > Amphibia > Caudata > Ambystomatidae > Ambystoma > Ambystoma mexicanum. The sequence continues at coordinate 743,060,383 of NC_090932.1, read as the reverse complement.
TGGTGGAGGGTGCCCCATGACTGCTGGGGGGTGGGGTTGGTGGGAGACATGAGTGGGACATAAGTGGGGGCCTGCTGGCAGGTGCCCCACAGTGCTGGGGGGTGGGTGTGGTGGGAGGCATGAGTGGGACATAAGTGGGGGCCTGCTGGCAGGTGCCCCACAGTGCTGGGGGGTGGGGGTGGTGGGAGGCATGAGTGGGACATGGGTGGGGGCCTGGTGGAGGGTGCCCCATGACTGCTGGGGGGTGGGAGTGGTAGGAGACATGGGTGGGGGCCTGGTGGAGGGTGCCCCATGACTGCTGGGGGCTGGGAGTCATGAGCAGGTGTGCAGGGTAATCCCCTGTGGTGTGGACTGCATGCAGGGGACGTGGAGGCTGTACAGGGAAGACCTGTGAAGACCCAACGATCGGAGTAGCGTGTTCAACTATCCACGCCCCCCTGAAATGGACGTAGCCTGGGATTTCGCATGTGAAACGTTCCCGCGCACCCCTGAAATGGAAGTAGCCTGGGATTTCGCGTGTGAAACTTCCCCGCGCACCCCTGTAATGGACGTACCCTGGCTTTTCGCGTGTGAAACTTCCTGCGAACCCCTGTAATGGACGTACCCTGGCTTTTCGCGTGTGGGACTTCCCGCGCACCCCTGGTATTCCCGTAGCCTAGCTTTTCGCGTGTGAAACTTCACGCGCACCCCTGTAATGGACGTACCCTGGCTTTTCGCGTGTGGGACTTCCCGCGCACCCCTGGAATTCCCGTAGCCTAGCTTTTCGCGTGTGAGACTTCCCGCGCACCCCTGTAATGGACGTACCCTGGCTTTTCGCGTGTGGGACTTCCCGCGCACCCCTGCAATTCCCGTAGCCTAGCTTTTCGCGTGTGAAACTTCACGCGCACCCCTGTAATGGACGTACCCTGGCTTTTCGCGTGTGGGACTTCCCGCGCACCCCTGGAATTCCCGTAGCCTAGCTTTTCGCGTGTGAAACTTCCCGCGCACCCCTGTAATGGACGTACCCTGGCTTTTCGCGTGTGGGACTTCCCGCGCACCCCTGCAATTCCCGTAGCCTAGCTTTTCGCGTGTGAAACTTCACGCGCACCCCTGTAATGGACGTACCCTGGCTTTTCGCGTGTGGGACTTCCCGCGCACCCCTGGAATTCCCGTAGCCTAGCTTTTCGCGTGTGAAACTTCCCCGCGCACCCCTGTAATGGACGTACCCTGGCTTTTCGCATGTGGGACTTCCCGCGCACCCCTGGAATTCCCGTAGCCTAGCTTTTCGCGTGTGAAACTTCCCGCGCACCCCTGTAATGGACGTACCCTGGCTTTTCGCGTGTGGGACTTCCCGCGCACCCCTGCAATTCCCGTAGCCTAGCTTTTCGCGTGTGAAACTTCACGCGCACCCCTGTAATGGACGTACCCTGGCTTTTCGCGTGTGGGACTTCCCGCGCACCCCTGGAATTCCCGTAGCCTAGCTTTTCGCGTGTGAAACTTCCCGCGCACCCCTGTAATGGACGTACCCTGGCTTTTCGCGTGTGGGACTTCCCGCGCACCCCTGCAATTCCCGTAGCCTAGCTTTTCGCGTGTGAAACTTCCCGCGCACCCCTGAAATGGACGTAGCCTGGGATTTGACGTGTGAAACTTCCCGCGCACCCTTGAAAATCGCATGGGCCGCTTGCCGTGATGGTCCAGGGTTAGCGCAGCCCCTTGCGCTGGTTTGTGATTTTTATGAGATTTCCCAGCGCAAGGGGCGTTCCTGGGGGCGTAACTGGCGCTGCAGCGAGTCGCTGCGCCACTGTGCGCCACGGCTGCCTGGGGAAGCTGAAATCCATGAATACGCTGTGCGCCGGATTCGGTTTTGGCGCACGCAGCTGGCGCAGACTATCGCACGCGCACGCTGTGCGCCAGCCGCGTGCGCTACTTGTGCGCTGAATTCTATGAATTACTTAGGAGTAGTATAGAGGATGAGGTAGCTGAGAGTGCTTTTATGGCTTCAAGGACAACGCAATGATGAATGAAATGCAGTAGAGAAATAACTTGATATGGCTTCAACAAAATGCAATGTAATCACTTTTCCTTGACAATTCACCCCCCTATGCAATGTAAGAAATGGAAGGAGAGCACACAGTCTTCAAGAATCCCAACAAAATGCAATACGAAATGCAGTTCCCCCCCAGCAAGCTTAGAGGAAAACAGGTAGAGGTTTGAAACACAGGCCCAATTACTTTAATGTGTTTTGCAAGGAAGTGAAAAGGTGCTAGTTTTGCTTTTAATTCCCTCTAGAGGTTCAGGGTAGGTGATGGCTACTTTATATTAGTTCACGCTCACTTTAACAATACTCTATGAATGATTAGCAGATTGCAAACGAATTTTAGCAAAGAGAAGCAAAAAGCTGCTGATTTCTACAGATGAAGAAATCGGGCCAAATCGCAAATTGCGGTAAATTTCGTGAGTGCGTATCTCGCGATTACGGAAAAAGTATAGGGAGTAGGAAGGAAGTCGGTTCTAGGTTCATTGGAAAGCCTAGAATCACAGCTTTAAAATGAAAGTTACATTTCGTTCCTAGCCCAAGCGGTTCCAGAGATACGGACGATTTAATAACGGTAGATTTTCGGATTTAAAGTAAAACTCAAAATGACAGGTGACAGCTTGCAGCTGCAGAATTGACAGGTGACAGTTGTAAAGTTTTAAAAATGACAGATGACACGATTTCTAGGAGGCTGTTCTAATTAGGTTAAAATAGTTTGGATTAGATTATTTTAACTAAGAGATTGGGTTCTGCACAGTTCTGCTAGGTACTCACAATATCAATTTGAAATAGGCCTCGTCACGGTCTGGTCAGGTTGGACGGGAATTCCGGCGGGTGGTTCTGAAGTCCCGGCTATCTGGGTCAGCTCTGCTCTCTGGGTCTGTCAAGCACCGGATCTGCTCACAACGGTCTGGTTTGTGGTTCTCTCAGGTTCCGGATATAGCACTGCTTTCTAGATACTGCTACAGGTTCTTGCAAAAATTCTTGGAAAAAATTCAAACAGCTCGCCCGGCTGTTGACTAGTTTGGTTGGTTTTGAGGCCTGCTGAAGAGGATTCAGCTTGTGGATTCAGGCCTCTCTGCTACAAATTCTGGAGTTAATTTCTGCTACAGGTTCTGGAGATTGATGGATTTGAAGTCTGGATCTCTGGATGTGAAGTCGTCGGTCAGCATGCTCCGCAGCAAATGGAATTGAATCCCTCTACCTGTCCCAGCAGTCTCTTTTTATGTGTTTTAAAAAGTGGGTGGAGAGGCTAGCATCCCTAAGCCTGCCCCTCTCTTGATTTGATAGGTCAATAGATTCTTTGGTCCCTGATTTGGGAAGGGATAATGTGTCAGAGTGATGTCATTTTTATGACCTGCAGAAATGACACTCCCCTGGTCAATGTGCACACAAACCTATTCCTGATCCAAATACATATTTCCCAGGTACACAGATGTTTGACATCACATACACACATCATATATTACTAAAGATAGTCCCTGTCCCGACTCTGGTGTTTCTAGGAGCTTGCATTCAAAAATGGCAACTTATTTCCCTTCCACATATATCCCAGTAACTTTCCATGTCTCTAGCTTAAACACATTGGGCCTCATTACGACCCAGGCGGTCCGGAAATAACGGTGGCGGTAAACCTGCCGCCACCGTTGTTTCCGGACCGCCTGAGTCCGACCCCTGCAGGCGGGAGGTGATGTTCCCGCCAGGTCTGACCTGGCGGGTTTAACACCGCCCGCCTGCAGGCGGACGAGGAAACACCGGCAGCATTACGAGATGCTGCCGGTGTTTCCATGATCCCCATTCCCATCGAGTCCCGTCCCATAGGACTCGATGGGAATGGGGATTAACACCATTCCGCCTCCGTGATTCCCGGAAAACCGAGGTTGTAATGCCCCGGTAATTCCGTGAATCACGGAGGCGGAATGGTAATACGAGTCCGGCGGTAACCAGGTGGTTTTACCGCCCCGGTTACCGCCGGACTCGTAATGGGGCCCATTGTCTACAATAATCATAATTAGCGGGGTTTTGCCCCAGAACATGGTACAAATTGGAGTTTGGACTCAAATCGTGAGGGCATTTTTCAAACTAAGACTCTCAAAGGTTTACATTCCTGTCATTTGGTTACAATAAATTATCACTGTTTCTATAAAATATATATTTGTTGCCATTCAACTCCCCCCAGTGTTTGGGTCCGCCTCCAGGAGTCTGGGTGGGTCAGTGATCACATGTCCCTCCTTGCTGGCAGAGGGCTGTTGACAGGAAACACTCAAAATTAACATACCCCATTCAACAGAAAGAGCCTTTTGTGTGGGCTCCAGCAGGCTGCCTGGAAGTCTCTCTTCAATCAATCAACAGGGTCATGTGATATCCTGCCTCCTGGTGTGGAATCTCTGAGGTGTTAAGGTTTCCCAGCCTCTTGGCCTCTGGGAACAGCAGGTGGCTAAGCTTTCCAATTAACTAACAAGCTTTAAAGTCCCTGCCCCTCTTGCAACTCCTAAATACAGTTTCCCTGTCAGTGTTTAGACCGCTAGCGCCACCTTGGGGAATTTGTCGGTACTGCATCCATTTTTGAGTTGCCTTGAATTACTGCATTTCAATAGAGGGGTCTTTTGCTTGATAGTATAGGACCCTTGCTTAACATTGTTTTGATGGCATCCTTACAGTAGAGTGGTGATGTGGAACCTCCCACAAGAAGGTTGTATCTTTGGAGTGGTCTCGTGCCAACTACGCAGTTCTCCTATTCTGGCGTGAATGTGGGCGGCGATAGCTCATCCCCACATCCACCCAGTCTATTGATTTAGTTTGTTCTGGGATAGAATAATGGGCGGCGACAGCTCATCCCCACATCTACCCAGTCTATTGATTCAACATGGGTCAAAACCCTGTACAAGTGGTGCTGTTTCTTTCTCTCATTTCCTGGTGCAGTGTTCTAGCTGTTTGTCTTTGTTTGTTTCCTTTTCCTTTTAGCCCCTTTCCGCGATGCTTCGTGTTGCAACCCTACCGCTTTCGTTTCTGGGTTCCCACGCTTGTGTTTGCTCTCAGCCCTGTTCTACCCGTCTTTCCCGTTTTCTTCTATCCTTCTGTTTTCTTGGCTCCCTTGGCTTCTCGGGTCTCACCCGCAGCCTTCCTGTTTTCGCTCATACCTTTCCTTTTGCCTTCCTTTCGCTTCCGCTTTCTACGGCGGTCTTCTTTTTTCTCCCCTTATCCTGCTCTGGTCTGATTATTCGTTTTACCGGTGCCCTTTATTTTCCTTTCTTTGCTTACCTTCTTTGCGTTCCGGCATACTTCCTACCTGTGACTCCGGACTCCACGATGCCCTGTTTGCTTCCGCTTTGGAGTACTTGGAGTTTTCCTCTGATCCAAACCACCTGCAAAGAACTATTCAGAACTGATCTGGAAGTCGGAACCGCCCACGCTTCCGACTGCTATAAGAAGACACTTACCTGCATACCCACCGGTTTTCAGAGACTGCTTTCCGCACTCCATGAGAGTTTTTTTCTGCCAATTTGGCTTTCTCCTCTCTAAGGGCTCTCTCGGGACAGGGTCCTTTACTGCCTCCTTTAGGAAGGCATCATTGTGGCTTCCCTCCAGGGAAGACCATACCCCTTCAAAAGGAAAAGAAGAGATCGAAGGAAGAAGGAAAAACATCAAGGGAGTTCATCAGAAGAAGCAGGTGAGGAGGAGGGGGTGTTTGGAGAAAGTGATACGCAAGAAATAGATGAGAATATTGATAGTCCTGACACCTTGAGGCAGGTGCTACTGTGGCGGTACACCGTGCTGGCTGCCATCCAGTATCACATCATCCCTCCGGGTCCTGTAGAGGGTTAACACAGATGTCCATGCCCAGCTCCTTGACCGACAGACACGTATCCAAACTGCTAGTGAGTACCCTACAGGGTGAACATTTAAACAGAGTTTGTGTGTCCTGCGTGGGTATGCATGATTTGAGCAAGTCTGTTCTTCACACACCATGTGTGTTGCACAATTGTTAACTGGCTTGCAGCCTCATGCCCACGTTGGGCATATTTGATGACACACATCTGTGAAGTTGACAGGTGTAGGGATGTGTGGTAATGGCAATTTTGTGAATTTGACTATCTGAGACAGCATTGTGATCTGTCGGCCACTAAATGAAGGGCCATACATGGCATGTCATCATGGCATTTGTTGGGGTTGGGAGCAACAGCATTGCTGCTTGATCCTCAGCAATGAGTACATGTACCTGCGCATGCTTTCATGTCGGACTGTCAGAGGTGCATGTTGCTAGATGTTGTTGGATGGACATGTGCCTATGGTGCCACGGACACATGTGGCCAGGTGCCCTTACCATGGCCCTTCCTGCAGGATACACTTGGGTCACTGCAGCACTGGAATTGTGACGTGGAAAGATGTGTTACCATGTGTATGTGGCCAGACGTCAATGTGCTGGGTTCACATATGCATATCATTGTGACTCTTAATTTTTCCTAGACTTGTGTGACCATTCATTCTGATTGCAGGGCATGGGCCTGTCTGCATGTAGAAGAGTGTAAGCTCTGTTGTGGAGCTTAAACCCAGGGACAATGATTCCAGACCCCAGCCACACCCAGTTGTGTCCACCTCTTCTGAGAGTGAAGTGGCTGGGGGAGCATCCCATAGATCAGGCAATGGTGCTTGAGGGTGAGTCACAGGATTCCATCATTGTGGTGGACACCTCTGCAACAGTGGGACATGGTGGTGGTGACATTGCCACACATGCTCCCCAAACCACAGAGACCTCTCTGAAGGTATTTGGGTTGATAGAGGAGGAGTAGGAAGAGGCCATTGCAGCAACCCGGCCCACAGTATCATTTGGGAGTATCAAGGGGTGTGTGCAGGCCCTGTGACAGGAGACTGTGCAGTCCACCATGGAGATGTCAGCATAACGTCTTGTCCAGGACCATTTGCTGCAGCACTACCCACCTTCACTGATACCTCCATCCAGAACGAGGCAGCAATGCCAGCCGATGTTGCCATCCGGGATGAGGTGATGCCCCTGCTGATTGGTGACTTGAGGCAGCAGGCTTCTATGCGTGATGCTGTACAGGCATCTCCTGAGCTGCTTGTAGAGCATCAGGTGCAGATGGGCCATCTCTTGGCACAGATGGAAACAGCACTTCTTTCTGGTGGCCTCCTCCTCCTCCTCTTCTGTACCCCAGTCAACCTCCACTGAGGGCTCCATTCCAGCTATCACCATGGCCTCCTGTGTACCTGTCCCACCATTGCTTAGTCTGGATGTCTTTGTTTTTACAATACACAGCAGTAAGGGGACCAATGAATATTGGACCACAGATTGCTGTGATTTTATGATAAGTCACACCCAGGGGCAGCAACACGAATAAAGAGATTTGTTGACTCCCACACGGCGTGCACCTTTTAGAATTTTAGGAAAGTAGTGAGCCAGGATAGGGCGAGGTTACTTTGGCTGTCCCCTTTACCCAACTAGGGACAGCTTTCTCAAGGGATAGATACTTTTCCCCCATAGGGACATGTATTTAGAATTAAGGACATAGACCGTAGGCATAAATTGTTCTATTAAAATAGATTCTGCTCGTGATGTGTTAAAAGGTATAAGGGAGGAGACAGAATCCAGTTACCCATACAACTCCACTTGTATTGACTGTTCTTCAAGCGGTGTGACTTCACTGTGAGTTAGTGTACTAGGTAAGGAGACTTTAAAAAGTATGAAATACGAGCCTAGGTCAGGGATTAGGAGTGCATGACTACAGATACACAGGACAAAGTTGAAGTAACCAACAGAAGACACGATAACAGCATGGCAGAGGCAACGTTTCTAGCATATGCAGAAGAATTGTTGGAAGGTATATTAGCAAATCCTTCTATCCTAGGAATTGATGAACGGACAAACCCATCATCAAAGGGAGATGAATGGAATGAATTAGAGGTCCTCTGAAAAAAAACTTATAAGAACAGAACTTGATGGTGCCATTGTGACAGAATACCTGAGATCACAAACAGCTCCAAATGGTCTAATAATAAGAATTGAACCCTGCATCTTTTTGGACCAGATCCAATTTAGGAAAGATTGGAGCTTTGTAGCGAACAAATGCACCAGAGACTGGTTAATCCTCATAATCAATACAGCAAAAACAGTCTCCGAAAAAATCATGAATGAAATCATAGCAAAACAAGACTCTTTAGCTACAAAAATGATTGTAGGGAACTATCTGAAAAGCATAGAAACATTGGATGCAACAATAAAGTAATTCAAGGAATTTAACCTGAATAAGAAAATCATTAAACTTTAGAAAGACATCTCAGCATTCACCCATGAGAAAAAATACCCCTACATCACAGACAAATTTTATGAGGAAATGGAAAAGAACAACAACCAGAACCAGGTGACTGGGCAACCGAGGGGATGACCTTACCAACGGAATAACAGACCACGACCAAACAACTGGAATTTTTCCAGTGGAAGTTCAGATGAGGCCATCACAAGACCGGCAAGAACTCTGAGATTCGAGGACCAGCAACAACACCAATGGGGAAATGCCCAGGGTTTTCAACAGCCCAGAGGCTGCGGGAAGTTAAGAGGATGGTGGCAAGATCAGTCACAGCGCATCACACGCAACAGAGGGAGAGGGTGGTACGAACAAAATGCCCAAAGACCATGAATAAGAGACAACACAGAGGAAACCAGTATATACCCATGGCTCAATCTTTGGTAGTGAATTTATCCGATATAACACTGAGTCAAGATCAACTGGGAGTACTACAAAAGGGACTATCCTTTGTCCCCACTAGTAAACATGACCCCTTTGAATTGCGAATAGAGGTGACACAGCTAATGAGGAAGATACGTTGGAAACAATTCTTCACGAACAACACGTCTCCCATCAATCAACGAGCCACCAACCTCCACAGTAAGTCTCAGTACTTCGCACCACCCCATTCGATCACCCCAGAGTCGATCACCTTTGAAAAAGCCTTACTAAAAAGAATAGAAAGCATTGAGAAAGAAGAGAATCAACCGTTCTTCAATCTTAGGAAAAGGGAAAGCCAAGCACTTAAAGAATTACAGAACAATGACCAGATTGTAATCAATCCCATAGATAAAGGGGGAGCCATTGTGCTGATGGACAAAAAAAACTACCAAGTTATGGTGAATACCCTGGTGAAGGACAGGATAACCTATAGACAACTAGGAAGTGATCCTACGGAACCTTTAAGAAGAATAGAGGACTTGGTACTACCTAATGACAATATTTATATTGTGACAATGGATATAGAGTCCCTTTATTCCAGAATGGCACAAGTAGAAACCCTCAAAGTCATATAGTAAACACTATGGGCCTCATTACAACCCTGGCGTTGGACCATGGTGCTATTGGCACCATGGTCCATGCCGGATTCCGCCATGGTGGATGGCGGATTTACCGCCCCATTCCAAGGTTGGAAGGGCGGTAAATCCCCATTCACCATGGCCCCTTCCCCATTCCCATTTTTGGCCCATAGGGCTCAATGGGAATGGGGAAGGCGCTAATTACGGCACCGTAAATTACGGTGCCCTAATTAGCACCAAGGTCCCTTAGCGGGTTGGACTTTAATGCCTGCAAAAAGCAGGCGTTAAAGTGTGAATCGGGCGTTAAGGGTTTAACGGTGCTGCAGCCTTTTACGGCGCCGTTAACCCCTTAACGCCAGGGTTGTAATGAGGCCCTATGTGCCAAAAGACCTGAGATAGAAATACCAAATGTCTTCATCATGCAATTAGCAGAGATTGCTCTAACTAAGAATTACTTCATGATAGACAATAGATTCTTTGAACAGATATCAGGGACAGCCATGGGGGCAACCTTTGCCCCTGGCATAGCTAATCTATACGTAGCGGACTTTGAGGAAAACATTATGTACCATCATACCAACCCATTTTTAAGCAACATCTTGAGTTGGCAACGTTATATTGATGACGTTCTGATGCTTTTTGAAGGCGATGAACATACGCTAAAGGAATATAGAGAATGGCTGAACATACAGAACCCATTCCTGAAATGTACCTTTGAATCTAGTAAGGATACATCAACTTTCCTAGATCTGAAGCTTCTAAGGAAGGGAACAAAAATTGAGACAACAGTTTATCAAAAAACAACGGACCGGAATTCATTATTAGAATTCAACAGTTTCCACCAGAGATCCCTTAAAGAAAACGTACCCTTTGGACAGTTTTTGCGTTTTAGGCGAAACTGTACCACAAGGAATGAATATGACATCCAAGCTGAGAATTTGGCTAAGAAACTAGAAGAAAGAAATTACCCTTGCAGGATTATAAGGCATGCAAAGAAAAGGGCACGTAATATTCCAAGAGAAACAACACTGCAACAGCATCCAAGAAGAGAAAGAGAGGATAATCAGATCACAGTGGTTTTTAGCCACTCACCTATAGTGAATCGTATAAAAAAGGAAGTCAAAAGACTATGGCCTATCCTCAATGAGGGTGAGGGAACACTAGACACCCCCACATTCGCTATCAAAAGGAGACGGAATATAAGTGACATCTTGGTGCATACCTAAAAAGAAGAGAATGAGAATCAACCCACAATGTGGAATACAGCGAAGGCCACAGGACACACACCATGCGGAGCCTGTGCAGCATGTCCGTCCACCAAATGATCAACAACAGTAGAAATTGGCTGGAGTACGCCATGGGAACAAAGGACACTGACTAACTGTAACACCTCAAACGTGGTATATTTAATAAAGTGCCCCTGTGATAAAATCTACATTGGGATGACTACCAGAAAAATAAAACATGAATTGGAGAACATAGATCCAATATTAGAATGAAAAGAACCACTGCCCCACTAGTAGAACACTATCTACGGTACAAACACTCTGAAAACGAGATGTGCTGGACTATCCTCGAGAAGGTAAAGGTACCACAGAGGGGTGGAAACATAGCTGCTATGATGTTAAAGCGAGAACAACTGTGGATATTCAGACTAAAGAGCCACATCATTGGCCTGAACGAAGATATATGCTGGCAAACACTAGCAGTCCAGAAGTAAGCAAGTAGAGAAAAACTCCTAATGGATTGGTAGAGCAATGTGGAAAGATGATAGCTACTGCTAAGATACATCTATGCAACAAGGTATCTTGACCCCAACACCATCTAGACAACTCAGGTTGACTAAACTGGAAATATCCCACAGAAGGTCTTATAGCACAGTGAAAAGCACAAATGAAAAGAAATCCACCACACAACGTGTATAACACCAGGAGAATTCCACTCGATATAATATAATAGAAGCTTAGTTAACCCACACACACAGTTAAATACCTCTTGGACAGCACAATATTTGGTAGGAATGTCATGCATTAGAGTTTACAACAGCATAAGCACTTTGCGATTACCATTCGGCCCCTCATGAGCCACACAACAACATGCCATTTTGAAAACAACAATAGACATCGAAACAGGACTAGTGGCTGCAGAGCCTGCAACTATTATAAAAGACAGCCCTTCCTAAAATGGCGGTCGATACCGGAGTAGAGAGAAAACCAACAGGATCAGCGTGAATACAACACTGGAGGTAAGAGATAAGCAACTGGCAACAGCGATGCCGTAATGAAAAGAAGGGGAGGGCATACATGCATAGAACGCTGATCCTGTTACACGAGAGGCACGATATTAACAATAGCCCTTGCGTCACGCACAGTTTGCATGAAATGTTGTGTAAGAAGGAATATAAACACCTTGTGCTACCTAGTGTGTACCCTTGGAATACACGAACAACAAACACACGGCAGAGCCAGTTACGCAAGAGGCACGATATTAACAATAGCGCTTGTGTCACTTGCAGTTTGCTTGAAATGTTGTGAAAGCAGGAATATAAACACGTAGCGTGTACCCTTCGAGTACACGAACAACAAACATGCGGCAGAGCGTATAAGTAAAACACTGAGCCAGCTGACTTAGGTCCTAGCGTCCAAGCTCTGGAATTCTCTCCCTGTTACTATCAGAGCGGAAGAGTCTTTTCACACTTTCAAAGCCAATACCAGATCCTGGCTTTTCGACCTGCCTTAAGTCCCACACAGCGCCTCTGTCTTACTCTCTCTGACCTGCTGACTGTTTACGTGTACTTAATGTCCTGTTCATATCATGTAATGTCATTCCTCTGTAAATTCATGCATCGTGACTCCTGTATCTATGCATTTCTGTAACCTTACAAATTGCGCCCTGATGCCCCCGGGCCTGCGGGTTGCGCGTTATAAATAAAATAAATACAAATACAAAATACTTAGAGGCATAATGTAAACAGCAGCCCGCATGCAATGTGTATTCATTATGAAATGTTACCACAGCAGAGGATAAAAATAGGAACAAACCTCGCGCCGAGGAGCATGAGAAAGGGCTTTCCAGAACTCATGATTAACAAGTATGAGACACAGTGAAAACCCATTCTGAATACCTTGAATACAATGAAAAGGAGTTGTCCTGCCTCATATTAGGAACAGTAGACCTAAATAAAAAAAATTAAAAAAAAGTTATCATAATTTGTGCATTTAGCAGAACATCATAGATATAGCAACAACTGTTGACATAATTACCTCTTACACCGTGTAGGCATGACAGCCTTTTTGAAACAACATCTGTGAAAAGAAATAGGATAAGAGGACATGTGAATACCGAGCACTTATACAATTAAGGGGACGGTAAGTGCTGTAACACAGTAGACAATAGACTCTAAAAAGAAAAAGAAAAACGAAAATGAGGGTGAAACATGAACTTGACCCGAAGTCATTTATTTGACAAAGACCAGAGACCCTGGGAGAAATAGCACAGAGACCGAACCGACGCTCTACCACATTAGATAACAGATGGCAGTAAGAGGAATTAAGAAGAATGGACTGTAGAACGACTAGTAGTCAGATGCCTTCTAGGTCCCTGATTTATGCATTTTCCCTTACAGGGAGCTGATGCGCAGATGAGATCTCCCATCTAAATGGAACATGCCAGATCCAGACAAAGCAATAGAAGGACAGAGAAATGATACAACTGTCTTTTTATGTACTTATAGAGTGCCCAAAATAGCATAATCTATAGTCCTGAAGAAAGCGGCAAACTGTTTTTCCCGCTAAAACCAGTTGACAAATATTGGCTCAGGGTGATGACCTGATCCAACTGACTCATAACAATCACTATATGAGCTTGGCCAGAAGACATCCTTTGTTTTTACAATACACAGCAGCAAGGGGACTAATGAATATTGGACCACAGATTGCTGTGATTTTATGATAAGTCACACCAAGGGGCAGCAACACGAATAAAGAGATTTGTTGACTCCCATACGGCGTGCACCTTTTAGAATTTTAGGAAAGTAGTGAGCCAGGATAGGGCGAGGTTACTTTGGCTGTCCCCTTTACCCAACTAAGGACAGCTTTCTCAAGGGATAGATACTTTTCCCCCATAGGGACATGTATTTAGAATTAAGGACATAAGCCGTAGGCATAAATTGTTCTATTAAAATAGATTCTGCTTGTGATGTGTTAAAAGGTATATGGGAGGAGACAGAATCCAGTTACCCATACAACTGCACTTGTATTGACTGACTTTGTCTAGATGTGCCTGTCTCCCTGGTGGAGGTGGAAGTCCATTGAATGCCAGATGAGGTGGTTACTGAGTCTGCTCAGCAGCCTACAGGGGAACAGGCTGTGAAAGTACACCAGGCACTTGAGGGCAGTGCACCTCCCCTCATGCACACTCATCCAGTCGGAAGGAACACCTGCACCGCACACACAATGCTGGATACCAGGAAATGATTACAGTGAGGAGGCAAATTCTGGATGGCATTGGCACTAGGAGAAGGCAAAGAGGCACAAACATGGCACAAGAGAGGCAGAAGGCAGGATGCTGCCTGCTGGTTCTGGTATCAGGCCATTTTTACTATGTGAAGCAGCAGGTAGTGGTGAGGCAGTGGGCACATGATGCAGCAATATCCAAGGCCAGGGCCAAAAAGAGGTTGGCACGAGTGAGCTGCTACCCTGGGGGAGTCTTACAGGATAGCAGAGGGGATATGTTGCCAGATGTTGGAAGCCCAGCAAGCCCTCCTGGCAAGCAGCAGTGGTGGAGTGGGAATTGGCATTGGCTGAGGCATTGTCAGAGATCACAGTGGACTAGCCTGCGGACTCATGTACATAGTTCTTTATTTGCAGGTTTCTCTTTTTACTTATTTATTTGTTCGTGGGCAATTCTTCCCTTCCACTTTTTTGTACACAGTTTGTTTTCAATACATTTTAATATCATGATTTTCCCCACCGCTTGCTGTCTCTTTGTCCATGTGCAACTTTTGTTTGGCCATGTTTTCTAAGTGAATATGTGCTATGACTGTCATGTGCTTTATGGGCACACTCTGTGGGTCATGTTGTTACTGTGCTGTTTGCTGGGGGACATGTATGCATGCTTTGTGTGTGTGTGTGTGTGTGTGTGTGTGTGATCTTTGGTATTTTGCATCCATGTTCAATCAACATATGTGGTCTATTGTAGATGTGGGGAGGTGACATGTTTTAAGATTCAAGTGTTTCACATCTTTTTCATGCACATCTGTTGCTTGCCTTCTTCTGTACTTTGCAGTACAGGCATGGTCGCCAATTGAGAACATGTTGTTCATGGATGTCTGAAACATGTATGCTGTAGTTGACATGGAAATTCTTAAGTGAATATGTGCATGGGTGTTAAGTAATGTTGTGGGCTGTTTGTTGTTGCCATTGTGTCATTAGTTTGATTTTGTTGGACATGTGCTTCATATGTAAAGGAGGGGACATCAGACAGTTGGAGGCGCCAAGGGCTGGTTGTCTGATACAATTACTTGTTTAGAGGCAAATCATGTCTGGTGTTGGTGTGTCAGAGTTGGTTGAGTGACTTTTTGTGTGTGTCTAATGGTATCAATGTGGGAATGCATTCAGTTATAGCTGAGATGCTTCATGATGATGTTAGGGGTCTCTCATTGGGGATGGGTTCTAATGTCTTCATGTGTCTTGGCACATGTTCCAAGTTATTTTGATGTTTGTTGTATCTGGTGAGAGCTCATTCACCTCTACCCATTCACTACTCGAGGTTCAGTTTAGTGTTTGTTGTGTTCCATTCTGTTCCACTGATGTTTTTGTGTACCTTTGGCACTTGCTTGTCAATGTGGATGTGGACACAGTTAATTCACAGGTATGGCTCACTGACATTGGAGATGTTGAGGAGGGTTGTGGCCTCACTGAGGATAACTGGGCTATGCACATCACGTGTGCACTATGTCACATGTACATCGGAGGACCATACTGAAACAGTATGGTTGGCTGTTGATGTGCAGCAGAATGTGATCCAACAGGGAGCCATGGAAGAGGCTACGGTCCTGGATTCAACGGCACTGCTCACAGGTGTTCATGTTGGAGGAGGATGTCTGGCAGGTGTGCTCCAGGGTGGGCCATGGCCAGAGGAGTTGTAGTAGGCTGGTGCACTATATTAGACTAGGATGATATCAGACATGTGGGTGCTGCCTTGGTTTGGGGATTCAGGCACAGGTCAGTGAAGGTATTGGAACAAGGGTTGTACTTTTGGGTGTTGCCTTGGGTTCGGGGGCTGTGGCACAGATCAGTGGGCGTACTGGGCCAAGGCCATAGGTGCAGGTGCTGTCTTGCGTTCAGGGGTTAGGGCACAGGTCTGTGGGGGTTTGGTACATGGGCAAACCTGTGGGTGCTGCCTTGGGTTCAGAGGGTGGGGCACAGGCCAGTGGAGGTACTGGGAAGCGGGCAGACTTGCAGGTGCTGCCTTTGGTTTGGAGTTTGGGGCACAGGTCAGTGTGGGTACTGGGATGAGGGCACTCTGGCGGGTGTTGCCTTGGGTTTTGGGGTTTTGGGCACAGAGCAGTGGGGTAATGAGATGAGAGCAGATTTGTGGGTGCTGCCTTGGGTTTGGGGATTTGGGGCACAGGTCAGTGGGGGTACTGGGACAAGAGGGCAGACTTGCGGGTGCTGCCTTCGGTTCGGAGGTTGGGGCACAGGACAGTAGGGGTACTGGGAGATGGGCACACTTGCAGGTGCTGCCTTGGGTTTGGAGGTTGGGGCACAGGTCAGTGGGGGTACTGGGACAAGAGCAGACTTGCATGTGCTGCCCTGGGTTCAGGGGTTGGGGTAAAGGTCAGTGGGGGTTCTGGGGCGAGGGAGCACTTGAGGGTGCTGCTTTAAGTTAGGGGGCTGAGGCGCAGTTTGGTCGAGGCATGGCCGGCTAGTTAGGGGGTGAGGTGCAGTTTTGTTGAGGTATGCAGGTACTGCTTTAAGTTAGGGGTGAGGTGCTATTTCATCAGGGTATGCAGGTGCTGCTTTAAGCTAGGGCCAAGGTGCAGTTTCATCGGGGTACATGGGTTTTAGTTTAAGGTAGGGGCAGAGGTGTAGTTTCATCGGGGTACACAGGTGCTGCTTTAAGTTAGGCGGCTGATGCGCAGTTCCGTTGGGGTGCACGGGTTAGGGGCCCAAGGAACAGTTTCTTCAGGGTACATGGGTGCTGTTTTCATTTAGGGAGCCAAGGCACAGTTTAGTGGGTGGGTGCTTGGACATGGGCTTGTTGATTGCAGCAGTGGAATGGGAGATATGGTGATTACTGGTAAGTAATCTTTGAATACTTTTTTTTCCATGGGTCTTCGGCGCAAAGGTTGTTTACTGCCGCTATGTTCTGTTTCTAATGGGGGCGTGTTGTGGACGTTCTGGGTGCTACGTGTTATTCTTTGCTCTGCAGGTTTCTGCATGCATTTAATTCCATGAATCACCTCCCAGCGCAAATCTTTTCATCCGCTCAATGTTCTTCCTCGTGCTAACTACTTTGTGCAAAACGTATCGCTTTTTTTGTAAATGATGCCCAAGGTCTCTTTTATGCCTCTACAGATGAAATGCATACATGGAGAAAAGTTTATAAATAGTTTGAAACCTTAGATGATGCTTGGTCCTGATGAAGGTCATCTATATATCAGTAGGGGAAACAAAATTAAATATTTGTAGATGGCCGAAAAACAGACTGTCGATGTTATTTTTTTTTTTTAAAGCCGGGTCAGACAACTATGCCTTTGGTGCCGAGGAATGATGTCCATGCTTAGATGTCACTCTTTGCAAACCTCTGCTTAAACTGTAAATTACTTCAGATGTCCCTCAAGCTAGCCGGTGTATTCGAAATGGTTTACTCACACAATAATAATTACTAACCTCATTGTAAATGAGAAATCCTTTGCATTTTAGAAATGTGGCACGCTGTTATGAGATGAATAGTTTCTCTGAAAAAGGGCAGGAAAATATATAAAATAATACATGTGGCAATGAAATAAACCAAAGAATATTTGGATGAACACCAGCACATGAGAAGCATTTTTTGAAAGGTGAAATAGCTAAAAATGACAGTTATGTGTGAGCATTCAGCACATCAATAGTGTGATACCAAATGAGTAACACAAATATTAAAGGTTTCTGTAGACTGGAGTAATAACTTGAGAGACAGTCCATGATAAATGGTCATCATGCTGGCTAACCTCCCTGTAGTGTACTATGATTAGAATGAGATGCAGAAATGCTCCATTGCTGTCTGTGTATGGTGCATCCTGTGGGATTAAAATGTTGGCAAATGGCAAAGATTGTAAATTTAAAAGTAGATGATAAGACAATTTAAGAAGATCCATTCCAACATCTCGGAGAAGAATGAGACTAGATGAAAAGAAGGATTTTGGTGTTGAGGAGTTAAGACGTTGTTTGAGGGTTTCCAAGGCTGATGCAGTACTAGTTCTGTTTTAAAGTTGCGTGGGTAGCTGCTGATAAGAAGGGGCATGTTGATGCATAGGGTAGGATGTTTGTGTGTAATAGAGTAACAATGTTGACAAGGTGAGTGTGAAGAGGTCAAACTGAGAAAATGGTGAGTTTGGCGAGTGGGGTCAATTTCTCCTAGGGAGCTGGGCTGTTTTGGAGGAGGGGATCAGTGGGTGTTGAATGATAGAACCATGAGGAGTTTAGCGGTTATTTTCTTACATGACAGAGATAGGAGAGACTGCATGATTTCCAAGCGTTTGCTTGGGTTACTGTAGATGTAAAAGATTCAAGTGTAAAGGTGAGATGATTACACGTGCTTGAAGGATACGTTGAAATTAGAGCAATAGAGTTGGGAAACAGTGAGCGCTTCTACTTTTGAGGCCATGATCACATACCTGATTTCTCATTCCTGGATTTTGTGTGTTACTGATTGCAGGGGGAGTTTTGAATGGGTGATGATACAGATGTATTGGGAAGGTTTGCAAACAAAATTGAGGACTTTGTGGTATGGTTGGTAGGTTGGGGAGGTTATCAATGCAAAGAGAAGTACAGTTATGGTCTCTATGTATGGCAAAATGGAGTCAGAGCTCTATGGGCACTTAGAGACAAAGTTTGGACCGTTTTTGGGTTGTGGGAGGCAATACAGTGATGGGCATGTGAATGAATGAGGGATCAGAGATATTGACGATTTAGGTTGGAAATGTTAAGTACATAGTTGAAATGGTTTGCAGTGCCAGTTGATGGGCATGGTGCTAGGAGTTAGTGAAATGTTTGCCAGCAGAGCTGAAACTCACCTTGATTTTTCTCCTTTCACTAGTAGAATTCAAATAATCCTGTTCTAGTTTCCACTGGCAAAGCTTTGCAGGCGGGGCTGAGCAATTATTGGTGGGAACGGCCTGCATGTCAGCAATTAAGAGGGGCCACCTGATTAGAATAAACTCTAGATATTCTGGCAAGTCATAATAAATCAAATGCTCTCACTCCTAATTGATCAGAATATTCACACTCCCGTATTGGTGGAATTTCTGGCTCAATTCCACTTCATCTGTTAGGCCACTTGAGGCCAAAACCCACATTGCAACCTATTTGTCAACTGGCAGAGGGGCAGACTATGTGCCAAAACCAGCCTTCTTTTCAGTGGAACCCAAAATATTTTTTTTGCCCACCGTTACATGATGCAGCTTGGGCACATTTTGATCAGAGAGGATTGAAGATGGCTACATCTCTCAGGAATGACAACTGATTTGCAAGGTAACATAAAAGTGATGTAGAAGAGGTGTGCGGCAGGAAGGCAAATGAGGATAGTGTCAAATTCATCAGAGGAAGATTTGATGGTTCAATTGTGCATTGGAGGATAATTATGGTGAATCACAATAAAATGGATTTGAGGTTGGATGTCACGTTATTGGTAAGGTATTGTTTTTTAAAAGACCCCCACTCCGTCAGACATTTTGGGTTCCAAATCTTTTTGTATGTTCACTGCACTTCAGTTGGCTTCTTTACCCATCAAGTTTGTTTTCTTAAATGTTGTCTTCATCTTTAATTTTTGAAGTGGAGAGACTATTCAACATCCCCTTTTCTTTATCCTTCCTCTCTACCATATCCGGTTTACCTATCTGTTTGTTTTGCTATCAAATGAGTGACCCCTCCCCCAATGTACATGAAAAGTAATTAAGACCCTGCCAGAAAGTGCACTAAGTACAGAAAAGTGGTCCAGTTTGGGTGTCCTATGCATGGGGCAACGGGCATTGAAGTGTTATGCGGTTGCGTTCAAGTCTTTATTAGAGCACGTGTAGTGGAATAGGAATTGAAATGGTGAACCGGAAAGAAGTCGCTTTAATGCACACAGTTATGAAATTCCATATACAGAATTAAAGATTTTGCTTGTCTTTGGGTTAACTGGATACATACTGCACATCAAAGCCCAAGGTTAAGTGAATGCACTCTCTGAATTGGGATATATAGGTTTATATTGTCTTGGGAGGATAGCTCATGGGCAACACGCTTGCTTAGAAGCAAGATGACACGGAGCAACATAGGTTCAATCCCCGGGTCCAAGCTTAGAAACATCTGGGTATTAAGCGCATTATAAATAGCAGATTGCAATTATTCTGAACTAAGAATATAGCAGGTGATTCCTTTTTTCACCTAATCAACTGATATAATTAGCCCAATACTCACTCGTGGGTGGCTGCGAGGAGCCAATAAAGTGGTTTAAGTACATGTTTACGCACTAACATCAGGCAAATAGCTTCGTTCTGAAGTACCTCTAATCTATAAAGCAGTTTGTCCAGAAAGACTTGTTATGAAGGTTTGCATAAATCATTGTTGCTGTGAATACTTCTGATTCTAATGTGTTGGATGGCCTCTCTGAAAGGATGTTATTCCTTTTTTGATGACTCATGTACAACAGAAAGTTTGATCATTTCTGGACGCACCCCGAGTCTGACACTCTTATACTATTATAAGCATCTTCAGGTATTGAGTACCGTTATCAGCTCTCTGATCACAGTGTGACTAATCCTTCGGAATTTTGGCTACCAGGCATATTTAACTGTCCAACTCTTATGGCGGGGTCGTGCTAGAGAAAGATAACGGGACAGTATGTAATTAATGAAAGGTTTTTAATATGCTGAGGCAAGTACGTTTGTTATTCAAAACATTCTTAGGTTTTGCAGCCGTGTCTGAAGCCAATTGCAAAGTCTTATAGACAGTGGTGACAGCTGGAGTGGTCATGTGCCCTCTGGTGGTTGTCTTGGTGAAAGGGAGGATCATTAAGGAAGAAGGACAGCTGTGGAACCTCATTACTGACACAGATTCAGATCATGTCCAGTCGCTGGTATTCAGGGAGAAGTTGTGCTCCTTGTTGTCCGAAAGGTACTTTAGCTTTTGACTTGTTGTTCAGCTGTTTACCTCATATAGCATACATAGCACTTAGGCTCTGTGAGTTGCCCATGCTCTTGAGGTCCATAGCTAGAGCCTCTTCCTCACATGTTTGTACAGGAACTGTTCAGTAATGTTTTCCCACGAGCCTGATATCCTTGAGAGTCTAGCGTCCACACTTCTGCCTGAAAGCTAATTACCTACACTCATTTCAAATGCAACGTTACCCCTCTTCCAATTATATAACTTCCTAACCATCTCATCATCAACCAGATTTTGATTTCTGTTCATTTCCGCTTCCTCAACCTAATAAAGCCTACCTGGCATAAGCCTTCAGGTACAGCTTTTAGTCACGTTTAGCCGGTCTTCCTTCTCTTGCCTAACCCTCCACTTCCAGTCATTAGGCTCCATTCATATGTTTAGTTGCTCCACTTCAGTCCGGTAGATGCTCACTTCCAACGGCAACCATTTCCAGACGTCCATCCATGTTTAAGTCCTGCTTGTATATATTGTCCTTCAACAGATCCCCTGTCATTAGTCCAAACTCAAGCCTTCCCTTTACACTTGTCTAAGTCGTTTGCTTCTGTGGGCCCTAGGCCTGGGACTCCTAGTCAAGTGACAGCAACACTCAGACTCCTCTTTTATCCTGGCAAATACTGTATCAATTTAAAACCCTCAAAGTACACCTCCATTCCTCCCTTGGGTGGATGCTGATGTAAAGCCTTGAGTGAACAGTCATCCACTCCAGAAGCAAGCTTGTAACAGCTACCTTGGTATGCTGATATTGCTATCCACTTTTACATGACTGAGATTAGGAAGTTTAGATACCTGGGAGGTAAGCATTCATAATAAATAGGGGTCAATTAGTGAGGAAAGCCTGTGGGGCCTATTGGGATTTCTACGCAGAACCATCTAAAGACCTAGTTCCAGAAAATTAACATTACAATATTTTCAGAAAATATGTCCTTATAAACACGTGGCTCTACTGGGCAAGTGTGAAAGTTAAAGCCATTTATGTTGCATTTTGCATATCTGTAGGTGCCTTTGCTTAACCAACCCCCTTTCCTTGAAATGTGAGAGTAGCACAGACCATTTCAGATAACAAACACACAGCACTACCGAATAGCCACCCCAAGAAGTTCACATCCACTTCAGAAATAAAGAATTGTGGGTTTGCAAATCAATAAATAAGCAGGCACCTTTATAGCTTATGACAGTGGTGTTTTCCATTTAGTTCTACCAACTCAAAACAAATAGCTCTCAAAGATGCAGGCAACCTAACACATTTCACATTCGTTCAGAACTACTTATGTGGTGCATTTTAACATCCTCCTCCTCCTTCTTCTTCTTCTTCTTCATCTTCTTCTTCTTCTTCGTCTTCGTCTTCTTCTTCTTCTTCATCTTCTTCTTCTTCGTCTTCTTCTTCATCTTCTTCTTCTTCTTCTTCTTCTTCTTCTTCTTCGTCTTCTTCTTCATCTTCGTCTTCTTCTTCTTCTTCTTCTTCGTCTTCTTCTTCTTCTTCTTCGTCTTCATCTTCTTCTTCTTCTTCTTCGTCTTGGTCTTTTTCTTCTTCTTAGGGTGGCTCCTGGAGCCTAGGAACCGGCGATTTCTATCTTTATAGATGATGTTCGCCTGTACCTCTCCTTTTCAGATGCGATCTTCGCCTCTAGATCACATTCGTTTTCAGAGGCGCCCTCAGGTATTCTGTACCGCTTTCACTCTGCCACTGCATTGATTTTATTGCAAATCTGATATACTCCTTATGGGCTCCCCAATATTACTTATTCTGGCTTTCATTAGCTCACTTTGTATTGTGTTCTTCTCACATAGAATCAAATAGTGCTCCACATTCTCTGGTCCTTTACATTCCTCACAGTTCTCTGGCCTGACTCTACCCGTCATAAACTTCCAGCCCTGTAACCGGGCATTCCATCCTCTTAGTCTATCCAGCACAACTTCCTCTATTCTTGCCATGTCAGCACTCCACCCACAACGTTTGCTCGGGACCTTTCTTTGTGATGCATATAAGTGCCCCCCTTTCTTGCTTTTGTCCCATCTGTTTTGCCACCTTCTGACATCACAACCACCTGAAATTCAGCTATTCTAAAAGAGATCCCATGATCTTGTATTCTCTTATAGTTGCTTCGTACGCAGCCATGTCCACCAGTTTGTTGCCTAAGACCCAGCTATGGCTGCAAATCCATAGCAGCTCAATTGTAATTCCTCTCACTCTGCACTTCGCCAATCGTTGTCTTATATGCATCGCAATGCCTCTTCTAGCACCATTCGCTTCCTTAACTGCTTGCAACGCACTCATTGAGTACACAAACACTGCTACGTTTGAAATTAATTCTCCATTATTCAAATGACCACCAAGTTAACTGGCATCAATTCTGCCATACAAATTGAGAAATGATCAGCCAACCTAACTATCTTGTTCTCCTCATGCTCCTTTATATAGAATGCCATACCCACTTTATTTCTCTCAGGGTCCTTGGACTCAGTCGTATACACGTGTTTCCCTGCTTTCCCCTCAGAATACCTTATTATTAACTTTTTAATTTCCCCTCCATTTACTATCTTTTTCATCACTGTGTTTGACAACTCCATAATGATCTTTAGTTTATTTATTGACCAAAAGGAGAACATTAGCTTGTCAGCTTTTCCACTATTTTATGTGCTCCATCCCCATATACCTCACCATTCTTATAGCATGAAACCCAAAGGTAGCCCCATCTTTTTCACAACTTCTTCTTTTATACTTATGTGTCCAATTGACATGCACTGAGACCCTCCAATGGCAAAACCCCTGCTACCACTTGCACATCCTCATTAGGTGAGAACCTCATTGTTCCAGTTAGTATTCTGAGTTCCTTCAACTGCATACTATCCAATGTACGACTTTGTAATGTACTGTAGCTTGTATTTACAAGAACCCCACATAATCCCAAGTACTTCTAAATATACCTATGGGGGTCATTATGAGTTTGCGGTATCCCTGCGGTAATTCTGGCTGGATAGCGGCAGACTGACCCTACCGTGTCCACTGCCTGATATCCCAGTATTGCTGGGATATTCCAGGTGGCAGAAGCGCCGGTAAATCCCCATTCCATGAGTCCCATGGGACTCCATGGAGGGGATTACTGTAATTACCAGCACCAGTAATGCTGGTGCCAGTTGCAGAATATTTTTGCTGTTGGGGGCCGGGTTTACCGGCAGGTCAGGCCTGGAGGTAAGTCACTGCCCCCACTGGCAAACTTGTGTTTCCCCAGCCTGGTAAAATTGCTGGTGCCGAATTTACAGGTCATTTTACCAGCAATATCTCCAGGTGGGAAAAATGTAATGAGGCCCATGTCTCTATCCATCAAACCCATTTTACGGCATCATCGGTGTAAAATCCATCCTTGCAATGGCAGGTTTGTAACCTTGCTATAAGACATCCATCACTCTGTTTAAATTGATAGGACTAATAACACTGCCCTGGCGTGTATCATTCTCCATTTGAATGACTTTAGATAATTATTCCTTTACTTTCACATGAAATGTTCTATGCTTCAGAAAATGTTTTGACTGGAAATGAATTTACATGTAATGCCTTTTTCCCTTAATGTATAAAGCAGCCCTCCTCTCCACACCATAACAAAAGCCTTTTCCATATCAATAAGGACAGCCCCGACCATCGTCCTGCAATTTAGGTCCTCCTCAATGTCTGTTGTCAGATTAATCACTGCATCCATCACTGACCTATTTTTCAGAATTGTGTTCTGAAACACACTCAGTTTCTGTTGTGTTACCAAAGGATACACTGACATTAGGGCTATTGGTCTATAGGACCCACAGGAATCTGCGGGTGTACCCACTTTCTAGATTGGGGGGATGATCGCAATCTTCCAGCAAAATGACACTCTACCTCTATCCCAGACCTTACTTTATAGGCACAAACCAAACAGTTGCTTGGCATGTTCTACAGGAATAAATATATATATATTATACGTTGTCCTCTATAGGACTGGATACCTGTAGGGTATTTTGTGGAGATTTGGGGCCTGACGGTATTTTATTACCGCCGAGAAATAACTTAGCAATAATCACTCTTTGTATTCAGATTTGGCCATGTGCAACAATAATACAATGGACATGCATTATTTCAGCACCCAGACCTGCATATTTGGTATACGTGGTTGGTGGTATTTTGGTGAGCATAATTCCCTTGTTTTATTTGTGGCCCCAATGTCCAGAATCCCTTATCTTCGCTTAGATTTTTCGTGTGATCACTAGAGAGACCTCAGACCTGCATTCTAGGGAAACCACAATTTCCAGTGATAGTGTTGGTGCGCCACCATGGGCAAACTCACTGACTTATTTACGACAGAGAGCTATATGTGGTAGTCTTGTGGTAATTTCCACTACCTTATATACGGTAGGGAGCTATGTTCAGAGAGTCTCTCTTCCCGTTGGCTCATGTACCTCCAACAAGTTATACTACAGTCACTCACAATTATTCATACTGATTCTGACATACACACATCTGTCTTAAAATGACCATTGCACTGTTTAAAAATCTCCCCACATCATTGGCATTGTAATGGTAAATAGAAAATAAACCACCCGTCTGTTTTCAAATATTTTCTGTATTATAAAATTTTCATTTAGACATGATCTCATTCTTCACAGCAATAAAAGGGAACAATCAAAGCATTTTCAATGACACACTGCAATTATAGTGGCGGAGAACAGAACTTAAATTGCAACATTAGCACTTGATTAAGACACGCACGAGACTTTCATTTTTCTACACTGACTGCATACTTTCGTGCACACACACAGCTCCCCCAGTTAGGTAATTACCTTATCTGTTCAGAGTCTTCTCTCTGTGAATGTGGCTCTCTTGGCTTAACTCCAACAAAAAGGAACGCTTGCCTTCTCAAGCCGGAGTCATTGCCTGGAATTCTCAGCTTTTTCAGATAGGACTGCCTCTGCCAGTGGAAAGGTAATTCTTTCAGCTTTCCCCAGTCTCGACTGCAGCAGGACACCCCCACAGCCAGGTCTTCTCCCCAGTAGTGCAGAAAGATGTCTCCCCGTCTTTTTCCCTGCTACTGCCCACTAAAACTTTCCTCTCAGCCCTCTTTATGACGTGTTCCAATGAAATCCATCATCTCTCATCCTCCTACTTTTAAACAATAGCTTCGCTTATACATTTGCAATTGTTGCAAATCTGACTTCCTTCCTCCTGCAGTTACTGTGCACAACAACACGGATAATCATGCAGAGAAGAGAGGAAAAATCTGCACACTCATTTAACTGGTTTTCAAAATATGCCTAATTCTGCAGTAGAGAACACATTTTATTAGTGAGTTATAATAAAATAAGGTTTTATTAGTCAGGTTAATGGTTAATATGTTAGCTGTTAATTTTCAAATGTGTCTCTAGCAATATAGGCATTTCAGGTGAAAAATAGTGTGCATTTTTAAATGAACACGTGTGCTTTTAACTGTAAAAATAGCTTTGCATCTTATATGTTAAAATCGTTTTTTGACTGAATAGTCTGTCTTTCCTTGTTAATCTGCTAACCCATATAGCAATGCACCGCACCCTTGTGGTGGTGCTGCAAAAAAAAAAATGCTACTTGTGCAGTAGTGCTGTAATGCTACTTGTGCAGTAGCGCTGTAATGCTACTTGTGCAGTAGTGCTGTACTCTGTGCTGTAACATGCCAAATATCCTTACATATACCCTCCTTTTGTTTTTAGAACTTGGCTATAATCCAAGCCAATTCCTAAAAACAACTTGTTCTATTTTTTTTTTTTACAATATAGCAATCCAACAAAATGAATATTCATGTGCATCAATGAAAATTTGCAATTAACATTTCATCTGAGTCCATCAGTTCATAAAATGTTCCACATTTGCCTTCTCAGTGGAAGTGGCATTACTTTAAGTTTAAATTTTCCAAGTCAATTAAAAACAATGAAATAAAACAATTAACTAAAACAAATAAGTAATATAATAAGTTAAAATAAATAATTAAAATAATAAATACGTGGAACTTCATATGCCGGAACTTTTGCTTTGTCTCTTTTGGTATATCCCGACCAGCGAAGTTATTCGGTTCATTCGAGTACTCTTTCATCTTGGCAATCTTGAATCCACAGTAGTCATCTCTTTTGGCATTCCGGTCATTTTGTCTTCACCTCCACCTGGAGGCAGGCATCTTTTGGTCTTCATCCAGGGGACTCCAGGACTCCATCGTCTCCCGTGGCCTCTGATCCCGGAACCTCCGATCAAATAATGTTAATTGTCTAAATCAAAATAGAAAATAAACAGATTAAGTACATAGCACAATACTAACTTCATCCTTTTGCCAAAAATAAAACATGCTTGGTAAAAATACTTCGTTTTTTTTTCTTTTTTCTGAAATTAAACACAAGTTAAAAGAAAACAAACACATATAAAACAGCATTCAATATTTAATACACTTTCTCTCTGCACACCAACCACGAGCTTCCGTTATATGTGCATTTATTTATTTATTTATTTATTTATTTATTTATTTATTTATTTATATTATATATTTTCACATATATTACAGTGTTTATGTGCCATCATAACAATCAACTTTTTTTTAACTTCTTTGTCACTGCCTCCTGATCACACCCATTTATTTTCTCAAGGGACTCTATCCGTTTCCACCTGCTCAAGCTGCCTGATCTCATGTCTGGGATGGCATGGTTTGATTTGATTTACATGGACAAACTGCTCTATTGCTGTTTCACCTTCATTTTTCAAAATTTTATACACTACAGGAGAGACTTTATCTATAATTCGGAATGGCCCCTGCCAGGCTGCCAGAAATTTAGAATTTTTCTGTTTACTTTTTCCAAAATGAAATTTGTACACCCGATCCCCTACATTGTATTCCTTTACTGATGTCTTTTTGTCATAATATGACTTAGCACTGTCAGCAGCTCTTTCCAGATTTCTCTGCACAAAAGCAAATGCATGTTGCAAATGCCTCCTCAGTTCATCAATATATTCATGAACTGTGGATGCACTCACTAGAGTTTGCTCATGTGTTCTGTATAGTAGGTGTTGTGGTAACACCATTTTCCTACCTGTTAAGACCTCATGGGGGCTAACACCTGTTGCTTTGGCAGGAGTCGACCTGATTGCCATCAAAACCAATGGTAAACGCAAATCCCAGCTGGAACCTGCTTCTGCCACAAATTTCTTTAAAATGTCCACAACAGACCTATTGCTTCTTTCAACTGTACCTGAAGACGCCGCCCGATATGCGATATGTAGTTTCCTTTTCACACCTAGTATTTGCCATACCTTACTCATTAGAGTACTTGTGAAATGACTTCCTCTGTCTGACTCAATTCTTTGTGGCAACCCAAACCTTGAGAACACATGGTTCACCAGCAATGTGGCTGCTGTTTGCGCACTACAATCTGGTGCGGGAATGCACTCAATCCATTTTGACATCAAACATACCACACTCAAAATATAGCGGTGTCCCCTGCTCGACCTTTTTAAAGGACCTACATAGTCTATTTGCAAATCTGACCATGGGAGAGTTAGGCCTCTTTTCATCAATGGTGCTCTATGCATTGGTGAAGCAGGTTTAAATTGGGCGCATACTAGACATCCTCTAGTATATAATTCCACATCTTGGGACATATGTGGCCAGTAAGCATAATCTTTTAGTATTTCTAATGTCTTTTGTGAACCTCTATGGCCTGCAGTTATGGCATCGTGTGCATGGTGTAGCATTAGTCCTCTGAATGAAAGGGGTACTACCCACTGTATTTGCCCTGTTATGGACTCTCTAATCATGAGTCCATCCTGTAATCTAATTCGTGTTTTGTTCTTTAATAACACCCTCAATTCTTCTTTTCCCATGCAATCATTTTCTGTTAAAGGATTTTGTTCAGGATCTATCAAATGATTATAATAGATTCCCAAAATTTGATCATTCTTTTGTGCCTCAATCAAATCTTGGTCTGGCGTGTCATGACTCCACTGCACCACCGGTTGATCTACCTCCTTTGGTGCTTTAGAACGTGTGACTGCATCAATTTGTATTTCACCCATTAAATAATCAATAGGTAGCAATTCTCCCATCACAGCCCCAATCTTAGCCAGATGGTCTGCCTTATCATTTCCCTCCTTATCCTCTCCTGGTGTTTTTAAATGCCCACGAATTTTTCTCCAGTATATTGTTAAATTATTTTCTGACACCAATTTGTCTATGGCTTGTATCATTTTTCCATGTTTAAGTGGCTTTTTGTTGTATGTAACCATGCCTCTTGCTTTCCAACCAGGCAAATATTCCACAAAGCTATTCCGTGCATAGTCAGAATCAGTCACCAGGACAATTTCACTGAACTTTTTATCAACTGCAGTCGCAATTGCTTTATAGATGGCTGCCAATTCCGCCACCTGACTGCTCCTATCTCCAATCCTCATCCCTATACTAGGAACGCCTTCACATTTCAACCAGACATTTCCTATTCCTGCCACTAATTGTTTATTACTGTCATTTTCAATGTGAAAAGCACAACCATCCACATATACAGTTGGCAAATCCTTGCATGTTTTTTCATCAAAAGCTTTGTGTGGTGATTGTTCAAATTCCTGTAAACTAGCTTCCACATCCATTTCATTTGTTATTTGTTCAGCTGCACAGTCATGTAAGTCAGCTAACCCTTGAGCTATTGGGCTCTTTTTATTTTGTCCATATCTTACTTCTACGGGAAAACCTTGTAATGCCAGCGTCCATGAAGTGATTCTGGATTGCGCTAGATTGCCTGATCTAATTCTTTTACTCTCTAAAAATTGCAAAGGTTGATGATTTGTTTCAATAATCACCTTTTCTCCCTGAACAATGGGGCGGAAATGTTGTAGCGCCCACACAGTGGTTAATAGGGCCTTTTCGCATCCATTAAATTTCATTTCAACTTGGGAAAATGCCTTACTTGCATATGCAATGGTTTTGTGATTCAAATCGTGTTTTTGTGATAACACTGCTGACATACAATGTTCAGAAAAGCCTATTTCTATAAAGAAATCCCTGTCCTTTATGGGGTATGCTAAACATGGTGCCTTTACAAGACATTCCTTCAATCTAGCCACTGCATCAGACTGCTCTCTTTCCCATCTCCAGGGAGTATTTAGTTTAAGCAGTTTAGTCAATGGTTGAGTGATTTCTGCATAATTCTCAATGAACTTTCTGTTATAGCCTGTCATCCCTAATAAACTTTTTACTCCTTTCACATTTTTAGGATCTTTTAATCTTTGTATGGCCTCTATTTTCTTCCTTTGTGGATTTAGCCCATGTTCAGTCACTTCATGCCCTAGAAAGTTCACTTTTTTCTTGCACCATTGTGCTTTTTGTAAAGATACTTTGGCGCCTGCTTTCTGCAATTGGCCAAGCACATGTCTTATTTCATCAAGATGGCTTTTAAGGTTTTCATTTTTTATCAAGACATCATCCACATAAACTATTGTCCCTCTTTCCGCTGCATCCGGCATGGCCTTTCTCAAAAATATGCCAAATTCACTCCCACTATTGATGTACCCGAACGGAGCTCTAAGCCAGGCATATTGAGTCCTGTCAAATGTAAAGGAAAATAGGTGTTGTATCTCCTCTGCCAATGGCACACACCAATATCCAGATGTGAGATCTAACGTGGTAAATACATTTGAACCATGTATCTGAGCTAGGCCCTGATCAATGAATGGTAGTGGCCATCTAGATACTGGTACTCTTTTATTTAACTCTCTTAAGTCTGCACACAGCCGCCATTGACCATTTGGCTTTAACACACCTAAAATAGGCGTATTGGATGTGCTATGAATGGGCCTAATTATTCCCCGTGATTCCAAATTTTTAATAATCTCTGCCAATGATTCTAAACATGCCAGCGGTAGTCTATACTGGCGTACAAACACTGGATTTCTGCTACAACCTTCTGGTAGTGTGGCCACATGTAAATCAGTTAAACCACAATCATAAGCATCTTTTGCAAATACATCCTTAAACTCCATAAATATTTCCCTCAGATTGCGTCGATCCTCATCGCTGTTACATGCATCCGCTAAGGAGATCTGCTCTTCTACCATTCTGGAAAATTCTGGAAACTCTTCTGGTAAAGGAATCTCAGCGCTTTCCTCTAACTGTGTGGCTGTGTCTTTTTGTAGAGCTGCCACTTTCAAATATTTTGGCAGATCAGCTTCCACTTCAATGGGCTGATTTCCTGTTTCATTTTCATTTAAATTAAATATTATGCAATCCTCTTGATGGCAGCACACTGTCTCATTTGAATCATAAGGATACACAGAATGAATTTTAAATATTCCTTTGGGCTGAGAGTCCAGGTGTTCTGGTAACTCGCCCTTGGCATCTACATATTTTTCAGGAATATTCCCAATCACCATGTTATTTAAATCTGCCGTATAATGTGATTTTTGTATGGCCATTCCTAATGGGGAGTTTTCCTCTAAATGAACGTCCTGACAACCTTTATTATTTACCATGATTTTTACAGATCCCTCACCAATGTCTACCAATGGAATGTATTCATAATCCAGGCCTTGCTGTTTTATGGATTCATTCAGGCATACAAATGCATCAGAGCCTTTCATCTGCTGTCCATTTTTGCATTTCAGTGTTATTGCAAACTGTTTTGTAAATGCAGGAACAATAGTATTTTTCCTCATCTGTAATTCGACTGCATAAGGAACTAGTTGTGCACAATGATAAGCCCTTCTTTTGTCTCCAAATTCAGGCGCCGGCCCACCTAGGCGTGACCATATTTTTTGATTAAGGAAATCTAACACCATACACATTCTGTGCATGATGTCATTGCCCATGTAAAATTCATTTTGTGCTCCACTCACTATCCATACATTATGGTAAATTGCTTTCTGCCCAATGCTAATTTTAAGCATGCATCTGCCTGTAATTCGGTTTTCAAAGTCTGGACTGTCCAACCCAGAAACATATTGGTTTTTAATCCTAAATTTCGGGATTTCTTCCCTCTCCATAATTTTTTGCAACAATTTCTCATTAATGAAACTCCTTTCATGTTCAAGCGCTAAAGTGGCTTTTATTGTTTTAAGATAATCATTTATACCAGCGTGAACCCATGGTTGCTCATCTTCCATGTGTATCTCTGCCAGAGTGGTAATGTGTTTTTCTGAATCTGTTTTAGGAACAATATTCTGTTTGCATGTATTCTCTTTTAAATAGAAACGTAATGTGTGCTCGTCTATGGCAGTCTGCCAATCTTTCCTTGGGTCCAAGTATATTTGTACAGGTAGTTTTTCATTGTCGCTCTGATCTTTGTCTTGACACCTTAATATAACAGTGACACTAGGTATGCAGCTATTCTGGAGATATACCTCCACAGCATCATTTGTTTTGGCAACGGTGTGACATTCTTTTATATTGCTGTTTTGTGATTTTAGTTTCTTAGGCCTCAATGGTTTTTTGGTTAAGGACCACAGCACTCCATTCACCCCATCTATGAGAGGAGACAATCTTTTCAGGCAATCTGTCCCCATCAGAAATGGAATTTCACAAATAGATGTGATCAATACCTCTTGTTTCATTCTGTGCTTTCCTATTTTTATGTCAACCTCAGTTACACCTATGATGGGCACCTCCTCCCCATTAAAGTTATGCACTGGGCCTTGATTTGCCTTCACTGTGATCTGACTCTGTGGAGGCCTCCCTTCATTGATACTCTTTACCAGCTCCTTGGACATAATTGTGGCCTGTGCGCCAGTGTCAATCATAGCAAAGGTGTGGCATTTTTCTTCTACAGTGATGGGTGCATAATATCTGTCCTCAACTTCCTCTAATACACATAAGAAATGTGAATTCTTACTGATTT
This sequence comes from Ambystoma mexicanum, assembly GCF_040938575.1. Lineage (NCBI taxonomy): Eukaryota > Metazoa > Chordata > Amphibia > Caudata > Ambystomatidae > Ambystoma > Ambystoma mexicanum. The sequence goes on along the minus strand of NC_090932.1, from coordinate 743,027,781 downwards.
CAGGGCTCACCTTTCTCAGGTCTTTTTCACTTTTGGCTAAGCACATTGGTAAATGAAAAGACATTTTTCCCTCCTTTTTACCCATTTCTGTGCGAGATATTTTATTCATTTCTCCATGTTCAGAGGTTTTTTGGAGTGTGGCCACCGTTCGCCCATCCATCTGGGTAACATCAGAGACCACATTACAACCTTCCAACTGAACATGTGTCACAACATCATTCAGCAATTTGTCCTCATTTTTTAATTCTGTGCATTTGTGATCATTTAGTGTAATACCAGCCCTTTCAGCCTCTTCAAAAATATGTGGCTCAAAGAATTTTTCAGGTGATTGACTTGTACCCTCCTTGTGAGTATTTCCTTTTTCTGTCTGTGTTTGGTAATTGTTTTGCTTGCCCAGGGAAGGAGCTATGGCATCCCCACTTACTCCCTGTTCACTGGTATTCCCCATGCATGAGTCATTTTTCTTAAATCTGTCCCTTTGTTCTTTTGGAATTCCTAATGTTTCTTTTTCATTTGTGCAAATCTTTACTGTTTTATTTAGCTCTAAGTTAAACCGTACCTCTTTTTTAGAAGTATTTGCACTTTCTGTCACAATTTCATTTACTGGTACTTTCATTTTTAATCCATTAGACATCTCAGAGTCGTTATGCAAAATTATATCAGAGCTATCTGTCATTTTGGCACTGCAGTTATCATGAGTACTTAGTCACTTTTCGGAAGCCCCCCGGTCATTGCTATGGCCATCAGCCCCCTCTTTGGAAGGTTGTTTTTGCGCTGTATAGAGCTTTCCTATTTGCTCAGCTAACATTTTCACTTGGGCCTCAAGGCATTGGAACCTTTCCACCTCTCTAGGATCCTCTTTCTGTGGCCTAGGTCGATATTGGTTGTTTTCCCCCTGATTGGATCTATTCTGATACCTCTCAGGTGATTGATACCGGTTGGGATGGTTTCTGAACTCTTGATTCATTTGTGGAGGGGAGCGGGTTGCACCCATCCTTTGATTATAGTCCCCTGGTGGGGAATCATTGTACTGGCGTGGACTGTAGTTCACGTTTTGCTTCATGTCCTGTCTCTCAGATTGTGGGTACTGGCCCCTATATTGATTTCCATTATCAGTAAATCGATCCACATATCGGGGCCTATCCTGATGACCATATATCATGGTGCTGGGATCAAATCTGCTCTGTGTCCCCAATGACTGGTAGGGACCATCATTTCTTTGATCTTGATTTTGTCTCTGGTTATTGTTCATACCTGCCATATCAGACCGGTATCTTACCCGGGGTCTATCTCCTAAATATCTAGGGCTGATGTAGCTCTCTCTATTACTAGGATCATGTGATTGGAATATTGGTACAGTAAATGGCGATCTTTGTTGATTACCCCTTTGTTCAGGTGTCACATTATTTTTACCTTGGCTTTGAGCAGACTCAAGGGACATTTTGGCTGACCTGATTTCCATTACTGTGGCTGAGGGTTCTTTAGATTTAGGCCTGGTATCTTTCATTTTATCACTTTCTCTACCCTGACAATAGAGTACCTCATATAGCTTGGTGCTTTGATGTACAATCCATTCAAGGGACTTGTCACGGTCAAATTCACGGACCAATTGGGATATGATGTCTTTCTGTAGCCCATAGAAGTATGCGGTTTTAAACTCATTGGAATTTGAGTCAAAAGATACATCAAAGCGAGAGAATGCTCTTTTTAAGTCTTGTAAAAATTGGCGAGGTGATGTATTAGGTCCAGCAGTAATAGTGTACGCGACTTTCTTTGCCTCCTGCAATGACTGAAAAGGAGAAAAATGACGCCTAATTTCTTTTTCAAACTCCAGCCATGTCATATTCTGCTGTTCATTTAATCCCCTTATGATGCTGGCCGTCGGGGCATCTAAAGTTAAATGAAAATATTGTCTGTACTGTTCCTTAGGTATCTGGAGCGCTTTAAAAATGTCATGCACCGCTTCTAAGTGATCCTCAATGCAGCATTCACCTCCCTTTTTAAATGGTTTGATCAGGGCTTTAATGGATTTCATTATTTTTATGGGGCTACTTGTTGCAATGCATGGAATTGCACTATTTTGTGATTCAATCCTGTTTTCAGGTGTATGAGATTGGTGGCTGCCCCCAATGGGAGTATCAAATCCCCCAAGGGCGCTGCAACCAAGTTCAGTCACCGGCCCAGTCACTGGGGCACTAGCTCTTTGGGCAGAGCTAGAATTCACCTCCACTCCATTGAATGTGGTACCCTGCCGCCTCTCCTGGGACCTGGGAATGCACATTTGCTGTTCTAAGTCCTTACACTTTTTAAGGAGTCTGTTGGCTTCATCATGCAAATAATTATTTTCATCACTCATTTTATTAATTGCCTCCTGCATATCGCACATTTGCATTTGGCATTCATTGAACTCTTTACTTCTCTTGTCTCTTTCTTGGATCATTTTAATCATTTCTTGTTCTACACTCTGGAGATCACCTTCTTTTTCGCAATGTTCTTTTTGTAAAATCTGCATTTCTGAAACAACCTCATCTTTATCCTGCCTAATGTGATCCACTAAGGCTTTTAAGTGTGTCAATTCTTGCTCACTATCTTCAAATTGTTTCTTGCTTTTGGATAACTGAGTATCAAAGTCTCTGCATTTTAATTGCATGTCTTTTTGGCATACATCCAATTCTGCTCTCAACATTTCCTGATTTTTACTTGCCCCATCTAATTCAGTCTTTAACCTGTTAATTAGCTGAGTATCATTCTCTTGCATTCGCAGTGACTTGTTTAAAATAAACCATATTTTGCCGCATAGCCGTATTAAACAGTCTTTCTCTGCACTTTTATCGGCTGCATCCAATAATCTTGTAAGGCAGACCTGAATTATGCTGCCTTCTGCAAAAATATTGTCTAGTTTTTCTTTCTGCACCTCACCCTGAATGCGGTTACTCCATTCTAAGGTACTGTTCGAAGACCAATTCCCATGTGCAAATAACTTTGCCTCTAAATATTGCACTAGATCTGAGAATGTGGTTTCCCTTTGTGACATTCTGAAATTCGTTTTTAGTGGCACACTGCTATTATAAAATGGGTTCCCTTTAATGTGCAAATGGCAGTGTGAGACACGCTTGCCACGCCCAGTAGGTACTCTATGATCACTTTCCCGGCCAACGCACCATAAATATGTAGGGTATTTTGTGGAGATTTGGGGCCTGACGGTATTTTATTACCGCCGAGAAATAACTTAGCAATAATCACTCTTTGTATTCAGATTTGGCCATGTGCAACAATAATACAATGGACATGCATTATTTCAGCACCCAGACCTGCATATTTGGTATACGTGGTTGGTGGTATTTTGGTGAGCATAATTCCCTTGTTTTATTTGTGGCCCCAATGTCCAGAATCCCTTATCTTCGCTTAGATTTTTCGTGTGATCACTAGAGAGACCTCAGACCTGCATTCTAGGGAAACCACAATTTCCAGTGATAGTGTTGGTGCGCCACCATGGGCAAACTCACTGACTTATTTACGACAGAGAGCTATATGTGGTAGTCTTGTGGTAATTTCCACTACCTTATATACGGTAGGGAGCTATGTTCAGAGAGTCTCTCTTCCCGTTGGCTCATGTACCTCCAACAAGTTATACTACAGTCACTCACAATTATTCATACTGATTCTGACATACACACATCTGTCTTAAAATGACCATTGCACTGTTTAAAAATCTCCCCACATCATTGGCATTGTAATGGTAAATAGAAAATAAACCACCCGTCTGTTTTCAAATATTTTCTGTATTATAAAATTTTCATTTAGACATGATCTCATTCTTCACAGCAATAAAAGGGAACAATCAAAGCATTTTCAATGACACACTGCAATTATAGTGGCGGAGAACAGAACTTAAATTGCAACATTAGCACTTGATTAAGACACGCACGAGACTTTCATTTTTCTACACTGACTGCATACTTTCGTGCACACACACAGCTCCCCCAGTTAGGTAATTACCTTATCTGTTCAGAGTCTTCTCTCTGTGAATGTGGCTCTCTTGGCTTAACTCCAACAAAAAGGAACGCTTGCCTTCTCAAGCCGGAGTCATTGCCTGGAATTCTCAGCTTTTTCAGATAGGACTGCCTCTGCCAGTGGAAAGGTAATTCTTTCAGCTTTCCCCAGTCTCGACTGCAGCAGGACACCCCCACAGCCAGGTCTTCTCCCCAGTAGTGCAGAAAGATGTCTCCCCGTCTTTTTCCCTGCTACTGCCCACTAAAACTTTCCTCTCAGCCCTCTTTATGACGTGTTCCAATGAAATCCATCATCTCTCATCCTCCTACTTTTAAACAATAGCTTCGCTTATACATTTGCAATTGTTGCAAATCTGACTTCCTTCCTCCTGCAGTTACTGTGCACAACAACACGGATAATCATGCAGAGAAGAGAGGAAAAATCTGCACACTCATTTAACTGGTTTTCAAAATATGCCTAATTCTGCAGTAGAGAACACATTTTATTAGTGAGTTATAATAAAATAAGGTTTTATTAGTCAGGTTAATGGTTAATATGTTAGCTGTTAATTTTCAAATGTGTCTCTAGCAATATAGGCATTTCAGGTGAAAAATAGTGTGCATTTTTAAATGAACACGTGTGCTTTTAACTGTAAAAATAGCTTTGCATCTTATATGTTAAAATCGTTTTTTGACTGAATAGTCTGTCTTTCCTTGTTAATCTGCTAACCCATATAGCAATGCACCGCACCCTTGTGGTGGTGCTGCAAAAAAAAAAATGCTACTTGTGCAGTAGTGCTGTAATGCTACTTGTGCAGTAGCGCTGTAATGCTACTTGTGCAGTAGTGCTGTACTCTGTGCTGTAACATGCCAAATATCCTTACATACCCTACACCTATGCAAGATTTTCCTTAGTTCACTCACTCCATACAATTCGCCCATTCCTCGACATTTTCTACGACTATCACATTCTTCTCTCGTGACAAGCTTCCGGGGACGAGTTAGTCGTGCAATGGAGAGTTGAAGCGGCAGCAGCACCGCTTCATCGATCACCCACTGACTTTCAAGGTAAACCCAAGGGCATACGCACTATTATCATCCCGCCATCAACCTTCTCGCCCGTTCTCATTACTTAATGCAGATCACCTACCATTTCTGAGTGGTGAGCTCTGCGCTATACTTGCTCTCCCCCGAGACACATCGTTCCCAAATGGCCGCCCTCACGCGGGTGTGCGTTGCCCCTCGGAAGGTGACACTGAAATATAACAGCTAGCTGTGATGCATATATACTAACCAGCCAACTCTACACCCTAGGGCCATTCACCCTGAACATACATTGCCACCCAGTTGATACATACCAACTCTGCCCAGAGCTGCTTATGTGCACTAGCCCGTTTGGCCTGATGTGCCCACTGTGTACTATATATATGTATGTATGTGCCCTGCCATTTGGTAGCTGCTTTTTGCCCATATGTGCCTGCCATTTGATAGCTGCTTTCTGCCCATATGTGCCTGCCATTTGATAGCTGACTTTTGCCACATGTGCCCTGCCATTTGATAGCTACACTTTGCTCATAGATGTCTGCCATTTGTTAGCTGCATTTTGCCCATAGATGCCTGCCATTTGATAGCTGCATTTTGCCCTATGTGCATTGCCATTTGATAGCTGCATTTTGCCCATATGTTCATTGCCATTTGATAGCTGCATTTTGCCCATATGTGCCTTGCCATTTGATAGCTGCATTTTGCCCTATGTGCATTGCCATTTGATAGCTGCATTTTGCCCATATGTGCATTGCCATTTGATAGCTGCATTTTGCCCTATGTGCATTGCCTTTTGATAGCTGCTTTCAGCTCATATGCTGCAGCTGGTCAATCTGTTGCCTTTGATAAATGATACATTGTAAGGCGGCCCCCTGCCCCTGCCAACTATGTGTAGTGTTTCTGCCTGCTGATCCTTCTATGAGATGGTTAGATTCTGCTCAATGATCTTTCCGACTGTTTTGATCAATAACTAGCCTTTTGTGCTGCTGAACCAGCCCTCTGCTCACTGCGTATGTATCCCTGACCAGCCCGACTCCTTCATCGCTCCGGCCTAACTCAGCCACCACAAACCCAGGAATACCTCTGTTATACTCTAGGCTTAGCATGTATACCACACTACCTTAGTATGTTATGTACACAGATAATTTCCAACACATTACTGTTCCCTGCCATGCTTAGCCCCTCAACCAGGACAACCCCTTCAGCTGCAACAACACCACCATGACCAACATCCTCGAGCCCAACAGTCCCACGCCCTACACCACTTCCTCCCTCACGAATTTGCCTAATTGCCACTCCAGACTCCTCAGTCTAAGATCTCACACCCTTACCGTGCACTTCAACTCCTGCCCAATGCATATATTCTGGAGGAACCTCAGACTAGGATCTCGCACCAATGGCAAATGAAACCGTGTCCAGTCAAATGCACACAACACCACTCGCAGCACCAGGCCACACCATAACCCTAACACCAAACGTTATCCCAGCAAACATCAAAAGTCCACGCCTAAAACCAAAAAACACTCCCAATTTAACAAAAATAACGATACCACACATTATAAATGTGCCCTGCTTAATGTCCGCTCTCTCACTGCTCACGTCACTGAAGTTAACAACCTCATCCTAAGCCAGGATCTGGATATCTTAGCCATTACTGAAACCTGGCTTCTTGAGGCTTCTGGCCCAACTATAGCATTAACCCTACCTCCTGGATACAATATCCTCAGACAGGATAGACTCACCAAAGTAGGAGGCGGGGTCACCTTGATCTTCAAAGAGGCACTTGCCTTCAGGATCACACCCCACAATTGGGAGGGTAATGCTGACATACTATCAGTTAAACTATCCCTATCACGCAAAAGTACCATAAATATGCACGTTATCTATAGACCACCAGGCCCTATGGCCGATTTCCAAGGACAAATCATGCACCTACTCAGTGAAAATATTAAGAAATCCACAAAAAACGTACTCATAGGAGACCTCAACCTAGGATATTCTGACCCTCTTGATAAATCTACCTCTTCCGTGGCCAAAGATTTGCTAGACCTAGGCCACTCCCATAAAATCACCACCCCCACCCACATCAAAGGCCGCACCCTTGACTGGGTGGTTGACCACAACTGTAGCTCTAATATTACTTCCAACACAGCCCTTCCCTGGACAGACCACACCTTTATAGAATTCACTGTACCCACAGCTCCAAACACCAAAATCATCACTTCTGCCCCTGCCACTTTAGTTAGAAGTACTAAAAAGCTCACTGCAGACAACCTCTGCTCCCATCTCGACATCCCTTGCCTTTCTCCTCCCTTCTCTCAAGACCCTAATGTCTTAGCTGATATATTCAAGGACACTATCACCCAAGCAGTCAACTTGGTCGCCCCTATTAAAGAGAAGAAGGAAAAAAAATCTCTACACTCTAAATCCTGGTTCACGGAAGAGCTTAAACACCTATGTAACGTCAAACACCAGTCCTTAAAAGACTGGCAGACTAACCCCTTTGTCACAGCCAAAGAAATTTCAAAAAAAGTGCTAAGAAATACAAAGAAGCCATCTTTATAGCCAAATCAGAAGTCTACAATAGCCGAATAGCCCAAGCCAACTCCCAATCTAAAGAACTCTTCACCATCTTTAAGGAACTCATTGACCCTTCGATCTCTAAGGACGAAATTATTAAGGATGAAGCATAGTGTAACAGTATACAAACTGCTATGCTAAAAAAAATGGAATCACTACAGAACAAAATTCTATCACATTACCAAACCCTTCTCAATCAGAATAAAGGTCAGCCAGTTCGGTCCCCACACAGCAGCAAAAATACCAATTTTCCCAAATTCGCTTTTAAAGAAATTACGGAAACAGAAGTCATTGACATTCTTAAACATCTCAAATCATCGCAATGTAAGGGCGATGTATGCCCCCCCAATATTATTAAGGATTGTGCTGAGTCACTGGCCCCTCTCCTTACCGCTTTCATGAATGTCTCATTTAAATCAGGCATTGTCTCTAACAGCCTTAAGGAGGCATGGGTACACCCCCTCCTAGAAAAACCCACACTGGACCCCGCCCAACCTAACAATGACCGTCCTATAAGAACCGTCCCATTCCTACTCAAACTACTAGACAAAGCTGCTCACACCCAGATCCAACTCTACCTAGAAACCAACTCCATCCTAGGCAAAAGGCAGTCAGGTTTCCGCAAGGGGCACGGCACGGAAACCCCAATGTTAGATCTTAAAAATCAAATAACTCAAATCCTAGACAATGGCAAGCCTGCCCTCCTCCTCCTTCTTGACCTTTCTGCAGCGTTCGATCTTGTGGACCACAAAACTCTCACATCACATCTCACCCATGATGCTCACTTCTCCAAGCACGCTGCTACCTGAATCACCTCCTTCCTAGAGGGGAGAGCAATGAAAGTCTTTTCTAACACAGCTCATCCTCCGCCCACCATCATCCACTGTGGCGTACCGCAGGGATCATGTACTACCCCCACGCTGTACAATCTCTTCACTAAGCCTCTCTTTGACAGACTGGATGCACTTGGGATTGCATACACTAACTATGCTGATGACACCCAAGTGCTCCTTCTCCTAAGCAGTTCATACTCCCAAGATGCCAACACCTTTCAACAAATCTACACCACCATACAAGCATGGATGGCCACCAATGGCCTCTGCCTCAATGGGGATAAGACCGAGATCCTCATCCTTGGCCAAAAATCCACCCTAGCCAACCTAGACTATTTCTACGCTAATTTCAACATCGACAATTGTACCATTCCAGTGCTATCATCTGTTAAGACATTAGGGGTGCATCTAGATGCCACGCTGTCCATGAACAAGCAAGTTAGCGCTATAGTTTCTGCCTCAGCCCAAGCACGAAACTCATCAGCGCCGTCAAACCATTCCTAACCAAGGTCAACTGCCTCTCTATAGCTAGAGCTACTATAGGAGCCAAGCTTGACTACTGCAACGCTCTACTCACTGGCTCTTCCACAAAAAACATAAACAGGCTCCAAACCACTCAAAATAACACACTAAGAGCAGCCCTAAGCATACCAAAAAGAGATCACATCTCGCAAGCTAGAAAAGATGCACACTGGCTCCCAGTCATAGACCGCATCACATTTAAAATTTTCACCACTGCACACAAATGCATCAACGTCACTGCACCATCCTACCTCTCAGACACTATATCTAGACCCACCTCAACTAGGCCCACTAGAACCTACTACACAAATTTACCATCCCACGCATCCACAGAGCCAAAGCTGGAGGAATAGGCTTCCCATACCTAGCCCCCAAGTTATGGAATGCGCTCCCTTCTAAACTTAGAGCAGAAACGTCCCTCCTTGGTTTTAGCAAAAAGCTCAAAACTGCTCTTATTAATTAAAGATACAAACTGTCTGTTTCCTCCATAAATACTCATCGCTGTTTTGAACATTGTAACTCAATTTTGTTTTCTGTTCCTTGTAACTAAGTTGTGACCTCTTTTTACTGCTACTTATGTAACTAAGTTGCTCACCCCATTATGTAACCAGCGCCACGATGCTCTTGAGCTGTTGCGCGCTCTACAAATTCAAATAAATAAATACATAAGAGTTGCAAAATGTTCTCCCAAAGCATTTGCTTTACTGTAATCATCCTGCATGACACATCCATTTTCTTCAATAATTGGGATTTGTACTCCTTTTCTTGACTGTCCCATCATACTTTTTAGATTTCACCAAAACCTCTTTGATGCTTATGTCTCCATTACAAAGTACCACCCTATGTCCTCCAATACTCCCTTTTCTGTTTCCTGATCATTCGTTGCACTGCCAGTTTTGCCCCTTTATGCTCCACTCCAACACATCCTCCATTTTCCAATGCTTTCCTCCACGTCCTCTTCCTTTCTTGCACAGCTACTGCACACTTAATCATGGTACCTCTGGTGTCCTATACTGTTTTTATTTCAAACAAGAGCTAGTTCCTCTATTATTCTCGTTAACACCTTTACCAATAACCTCTTCAGCTTCTCTACTACTAATGCTGAGTTCAATACTTACCAATCTTCCTGTGCTTCAGTTTCAGGCATCACTGCACCACAATGGTTATAACATTTTACCCAGTCAATTTTCTTGCCATGATAACCCTCAGTGGTGAAACTCATTACTTTAACTATCCTGGTGTTTACCTCCAGTACTATTGACACATGGCCACTACCCATTCCCCCATCCGTTCTTATCCTCCGTAAGCACGTATTGATAATACTTGCAGAAACCCACGTTACATCGAAGCAGAACTTTGTTAATACCAGACCATGTTCTTTTGCCAGTGGCTTTATTTTATTTCCATTCATATCCATCACAGGCTATTCTACAGTGTGTTATCTCCAATGAAATTACCACAGAATGCTGCACTTCTCCTCGGTCTCTTTATTCCCAATCTCTCTATCTGCTTTCTTTTCCTAAGCCACCTTCTGCTTTTTCTCGGATTTAGTTCCTGTTCACTCCTTGCACCTAAGTATTGGAATGTTCTTCCTCTATCTATCCGTACCTCTTCCTCTTGTTTTTTGTTCTCAACTAAAACTCATCTTCTCTCTCTCTTTGATCTGCTTAGTTTCGATTTTGATCTTACCACCATTGTCATTTTTATTGTACTGCTGTAATCATTTTTTGTCAAAGCACTGTGGTGAAAATGCTTAATAAATAAAATAAATAAAAATACAAATGACCCTCTTAATCAAAAGTATGCTGTAATGCCACTATCGGGGTCATTAGAAGTGAGCCGGTCTGGAATTAGGCTGCCGGTAGCAACAGTTAACAACAGTGCTGCTGCTTCAGTGGTTCCCATCCCCATAGAGTCCTATTGGACTCCATGGGAATGGGAACGGACTGTTCTGCTGGGATATCAGGCGGTGGAAACGGTAAGTACCCGCTGCTTACCAGCAACCTTGTAATGAGGGCCATGGGGTTAACATGGGTTATAAAGGTTTAGTCTGTCATTCTTCTTTTCCCTACCAGTAATTTAAAGCGTACAAGTTCTATATCCACTAGATGAACAGCGTTGTGATTGGAGCACCAGGCATTTTAATAAACACCATCAAATTCATAGGGGGTTCAAAAATGCTTGGAAAATAATCCTCGACCCGAAATATGAGTAACTGAAAGGCAACTTTAGTTAACAATTACACAATTTACAGCGACACCACCTCGACATCCCTGGAAGTTCACCTCCTGTTCAGAACCACTGAACAATGCATTTTGGGTATGAATATTAATTGGAAAACAAATATATTTGCATATCCACAATACATTGTGCAGTGGTTCTGAAATGGAGATGAACACCCAGAGATGTGTGCTTGGTAGCTGAACTAGCCTGTCATAGTCTCACATACACGTAGAAGGCTTTTCAATAAACATGCATCAATGCTCCTGAGTAGTGATTTACAGTGAGAATTGATGGGTTGGTGGTTGCATCTTTGTGAGCTTCTTTTTGCTTCAGGAAAGACAAGTATAAAATAGAGCTGTCCTATAAGGCAAAAATATGTGTCCTAAACAGAACAACACTGATTAATTCTAATTTGGTTATGTATCCACAATGCTAAAGTCAGTGGTTAAGAACTTCAAGGGTGGGTTTAGCATTGAAGCATATGTGCTTGTACGCTGAGCTGGCTGGTTTACTGTGTAGGTAAATTGAATGGAAAAAGAAAGGTTCGGAAACGATCTTAACACCCTGAGAGGGAGGATCCATAGGAGGATGCCATTTTTCAGACCTTCATTGCCCTGCAGAAAGTAAAAGCAAAGTCATACCCCCAGGCACATGAGGATGGTTAGAGGTACAGCACTGAAAGGGACACAGAGCCAGAACAAAAGCAATGATAAGGAAATGGAAAATAATCAGGGACAGTCTTTTCATTCATCCAAGGCGTAAGAGAGAGATCAGGACCAGGCACTACAGTGTAGTCCTTCTGAAACTGAGAAGCCATTCAAGACAATTTCCAAGATGGGGAAAAACCCTGCTATGTGTTAAAGCAGTAAGATCATGATTCGCTGACTCTAAGGTTGCGTCTGAAAAAAGATCATAGAGGTGAAATAGGAAGATTCAGTAGATTTAAAATGAGAAGAAGACAGAAACTCCCCTGAAAAGGAATATCATTCTAGGAACTGCCCTAAAAAGCTTAAGGTAGAAAACCATAAATGCTATATTGGACCAAAAGCAACTCGAGATTGGAATAGGGAACCTCTAGTCAACGTACACATTTTTGATCGAGAAGACATCCGTTCTAATCCCATTTTCCCTGCACGGAAATGGTCTGAATGCTCATAGAAGGTGCTGTGTAAATAATTGAAAATGTATATTATCCTAATTCTAAAACATTTCTGGTAGAGAAAACTATGAAAGCGGTTTTTATGAGTCCAAGGGTCACATATAATTGTTTCAAGAGAGGCAACACCTGTCTATAAGAGTCTTTGAAAATGAAGGGTAAAATCTGGAAGAGTCACCTCTAAAACATTTTATACATGAACTCACAGAACAATTTCTGAAAGAGAGAGCCACAGGAATTCTCATTCAGCTGTTATGCTTCAAATCTTCCCGGATACTCAGGAGTTCCAGATTCAGGTAGCCTAGCACTCTTCACAGGCAATGTCCTATAGCAGCATCCATCCAGAGGACATCACACAATGTATCAGCAGCATCAGTGTGTCTCTCATAAGAGTACTGAGAGTCCCAATTATGTGCAATTTCCTGAGGTTCCTACTGGTGTTATTGAGCTGTTCCCTAGAAATAAGTCCTGTTGCTCATTCTAAGCAGCCAAACACGGCCATTTAGCTTTTCCCTTTTATATACACCCAGAGCTACAAGGACGGTATTGGCCGCACCCCAGTTTCGATCAACTCCTTATCTTTTCTTTCTTCCCCTACCCAATTCCCCAGATTGCTGCTGTAGACATATTGAGGCCCCCTCAGTGAAAGTGAGGCATTTTGTTATGACTTGAAATGCAGAAAAGGGTATTGTGAAAATCATTCTTACTGAGGTGGTTTTAAAAAGAAAACACACTGAAACCCAGATCTATATATCTTGCTTAGTGTATCAATACACAAAGACTGACTACTCATCTATATGCTTGCCATGAACTCAGCAACCTCGAATGTAGGTGAACCCAGATAGTGCATCGATGTACATGTCAGATTCTTTAGCTGGCTAACAATGAGCATCAAGCAAGTGTTATAGTGGAACACAGTCTTACCACCCCATTTCTGTTCCTGGAAGTCAAGGTAGCTACTTTACAGCATTATAGTTCCATGGAATTGTTATCATCTTTCCCTAACACTGCACTATGATCCTCTGTGCTACCCTCTCCCTGTACAGCCACAGGATGGAAAACTTTGGGTAAGATACTATATGAACATCTCCACTTTCTTTCATGCTCTGAACCCTCTCACTCACGTCTGGGGTAGGAGTCCATTTTGAGGATTGTGATTCAGTATTGGATGGGTAATCCCCATCTGCATCCCAATTAGGGGAAGCTTGACATGGGTAGAGATGCACCCCATTGGGACGCATGGTTGCTTGTGGGAGAAACCCCAGTAACAAATCCCTAACACATTCACAACTTCTCATAAAGCCACACATCCCCCCTTCTAGTGAATGACGTATTGTCTTCTATACCACAGCCATGTTCCTATTTCAGAAGTGCTCACCATATTAGAATGTAACTTTGCATTTGTTGAGGCGAAGAGAGATTAGAGACCAACACAGAAGCTAATATAACTGAAATACACAAAACAGACATTTCTATTTCAATTGGTTGGTGCTGCAGCCCTTTTGCACTGAGTCACATGAGTCCCCGTAGGGTGCCCCTGTACCTTCACAGACGAGTTTGAGATCAATCACACTTAGTAAAGCCCCTTCCAGCATGGAACCAGAGTTCACTTCATCTGCAGGATCTTCAAGAGCACAAAATTGCCTGGCTGCAGAGTGTGCAGCGTACACTTTCTCCTTAAGTAGTGCTGCCTAGACCTGGTTTTTGACAAATATGACAGAAGAAATGAAGGAATTTACATGCCCCAATAATGGTCATCAGTTAAGTGAAGCCTAACATCGACACATTTTACAGGGCGAGATGAGTGAAGTTCTAAGGGCTGCCCATATAAACATTTGTACGGGATGAGCCCAGTTTTTTTTCTAGGGGCGCTTTTTAGTATCACAAGGGGAACGGCGACAGGCCACTTCAGCCCTGTCTTTTGACAGGTCTTTGCAAATTTATTTTTGATGATACCTCTTCTCCTCTCCACTGTCCCTGATAACCAGGGATGATGTGGACAATGTAAATTGTGTTGTACATTCAGAGATGCCAGGATTGTTTTCACCAAATCGCTAGCAAAGTGTGACCCTTGGTTGTTGTTAGTAATAACGGGTACACCAAACCTGGGCACAAAATCTCTGCCCAATATCTTAACCAGAGTTGCAGCGTCTGCTTTTCAACAGGGGTACGCCTCCAGCCCCTCACAGAACACATCCAGAATCACATGGATCTACTGCTAGTTACTGCAATGGGCAGCTGGAGACAATCCATCTGGAGATGCACAAAAGGGCCACCAAAGGAAGGATGTTCTCCCTTGGTGGCAGGAACCATTTCCCCATATTGTTCTGGAGGCTGGTGATGCAACACTTAAAATGCTCCTGCGCCATTTTGGACAACCCAGGGAGGAAAACAGGACTTATCAATGATATAATTATCCCTTCCTTTCCTAAATGAGCCTGGCCTTGGTACACCTTAACAAGGTGTGACAGTAGTATGTGTTGTGCCACTAACTGACCTTGGTCATTTCACCACAGAGAATCTTTGTTTAATTGACAGCTCTTTCTTGTCCAGTTATCCTTTTCGCTAGACGGAGCATTTTCTTGCATGTATGCCAAACCTTCCATGTTAGTAAACGGTAGGAGTCAGAATGACTTTAACATGAGGAATGTAGTCATTCTCAGGGAATGTCTCTCTCACGTAGACATTTGTCAATCCATGGTTATTAAAGTTATCAATGGCACTGCACAGGAAGTAATACATGTCTTGTCAGCCCACTGGCCTTTCTTTCTGCTTCTTATTGAAAACCGTGGACCTTCCTCGACAGTGCTTAATGTGTAATCACTCTCCCTCTGGAATATTTGTGCCTCTGTTCCAGTTCTGTTGCCCCCTTAGGCAGCATTCCATCTCGGGTCCTGCATCTCTTGCATCCTGAGAGTCTTTCTTCCTGGATTCCTGGATTTAGGCTGGTATGCTTCTTCCCTGCTGCCTCGACCTCTGCTCGTATGCCCAATTTTCATGCAGCCTCCACTGCCTGTGTCAACATTTAGTATGTGATGGGATTAAAGGACCATGCCTCTGTTTGTGTTATTTAACTGCAAGTTCAAGGGCAAAGTAAATGTTAAAAATGGCCTTCACTTCAACGTTGAAGTTCTGGGGATCCCTCCCAGAAAGATACTGCCTCAAAATAACATTCTTAACCACGTCTTTTTCTTGGCAACCCTTTCCAACAAGATATTGTGCCATAACGAAGAGTTCTTTAACACAGTCAGTGCAAAGGAAACATCAGTGGCTGACATCAGTGCAAAGTGGCATGGGTTGTAGGGTGATGTCTCCACTCTTCACCTTCTTTTCCCTTGAGTTTTGGTCTTGTGGGACGGGGGTCTGCTGATCTTCATCCCTGTCAATCCAAAATCAGCGACTGAAGGAGATATGTTGGGATCACCTGTCATGAAAAGGGTGGCCGAGTACTATTACCTTCCTCTGCTTCTTTACTCACCTAAGTACTACCCTCCTCACCACCACTATCACTCGGAAGAGCTTCACCTGACTGGATAGTTCCTTCTCTTCTTGGAACACTGTCATCCTCTACACTACTATAACCCTAAGTTCTTCCCCCATTTGCGCACCTGCTTCACTCCCCTGAGGACCACCCTCTTCTCCATCACTATTACCCTCAGGTACTTCAGCCCTCCGGGCACCTGCCTTACTCCTCTAAGCACCACACTCCTTTGCAGTACCAGTACCCTCAGATTATTTACCCCTCTCTGCACATGCATTGGTCCTATTAGCACTACCCTGCCCCATGCCTAAGGTCGCCCTCTTCGACAGCCACTCTCCCACTCCTTGCCTCTTTAATCCATCCTCTGTATGCCTTGTGGTCTTTTGGGTCTCTCTTCCAGCACGCAGGGTTCTGTGTTGCCATGTCTCCTAGACCTTTCATCCAGTAAGGAGGGCCAAGAGCAGTCTCATTTTTTCTCCTCCAATCATCTTCAAATAATAATAATAATAATAACAATAATAATAATAATATATTTCATATTTGGTGCTACACACCCCTGGGTCTCAGAGCTTAGAAAATACCAGATCACATTAATAATAAGGTCTTGTCTCCACTCTTTGGTCTCCAGCTCTTACCAGAAACACTCACCGTGACAGACTGGGGCTGTGTGCTATTAAAATGCTGAGTTCCAGCCTCTCTCTATGGAAAGGGGCTTCAGGTACATTAACTTGGATGGGGCCAAGCTGTTGCACTCTGTCCCCTGGTCTTGCTTACAGTCCTGATGTGAGACCTCCACTTGGGTGCTCCTTGCGCGAACTGCCCAACCTTCCAGTCTTTGGGGGAGGGATTTCAGGTGTGTTACTTCAGGCAGTGGTGTAGGCAATGATTGAGTATGGTTTACAGCTCTATTGTGGGATTTGGGCATGCTAGTCCCAAATCTTGGGTTGTCCGCTTTCTGGTTGTCACATCCTAACTTTGCCCTAGTGTAGAGCCCCTAAGCCTAACTGTTCTGAACTGCATGGAATTGATGCACGGCTAACTGTCACATTTTCCTCTCAATATCAGAGGACTCTTTTTTCCTCTGTACATCTAGATTGGATTACTGTACATATGGAAAGAAAGCCGAGGTGCTGCTGTTGCGCAGGACCTTGGTTTTCACTTTACTATAGGGGCAGTAGATATAGAGTCCCCAGCATCAGTGGAAGCATAATCACTGTGTTTTGGTGTTGAGGAGAGCCAGATCCCCCTATTTCCATGCGTTATCTGCTCCTCTGTTATAAGGAGTATCCCCTTAAAGGGCCCCCATCCCAAGTTGATGCCACATATCAGTTCCTTGAGATAGGACACAGTGGGGGTTACCATGGGATCCTCGCCACACCTCCGCAGGCCCCATCATCCACTGTTTTGTTGAGGCACTTGCCCCCCACCATGCTCGTCCCCCTAGATGTCACCCTGCAATAGCCAGTGAGACACCATTAGTTAAACCTATTAGCCATTGTTTAACAATAGCATCTCTATTGATTTTCCCGAATTCCTTCTTAGCTCAACAGGGTCTCTCACAGCTACAGTGAACTGTTGCAGTGAGTGCAGCCGCCTATCCCTGTAATAGCTTCTCTCAATACTTGATGATGATATAGTTGTGATCATAATGCGTGTTATCTTGTAAAAGCAGAGGTATATTTTAATATTTTCAAGGAGCTTTATTCACACTAGGAACAGCCTAAACAGTGCTAGACAACTCATGGATGTCCTATTGGTCCCTAGCCTCAATGCAAATACACGTCTTTGGCGAACCATCTGAATGATATCAGCCAGGCAGGTGGTCAAATGCATCTCATAGTGCATAGCCCAATAACAATCTAATGTGTTGCCTTGATTAACCCAACATTCGGATCGGCCAAGCCAATGAGAATTGGGGAATTGCAAGAAATTCTTGGAACTATTCCTCCTCACTGACGGGCTGTACTGATGAGCAGATCAATGGAGCCTGCATCATCCTGCTGCCCCTTACCTCTCGTCCACCTTGGCGCCCCTCTCCCACTTCGTGCACCCACTTTCTTCGCTCACTGAAGTGGGGATGCAAAGGGAGCTCTCTGTTCTTTTTTTATTTTTAAATGTTTCCCCCCGCCCTAGGCCCCACATTTGCAAAAGTGTTCAGCCTCCGGTGGGAGCAGGCATTCCCATGCATTAGGAAATGTTGAGTCGGGCTTCTAGGCACTTAATGCCTGCGATTCCTGCCCCCACTGGGCGCTAAGGCTTTCAAGCTGTCAAGTCATGCATTGTACTTTCTGGCTGTCTCTTTTTCTCCAGCAACAGGAAGTATATCTGTTTAATCACTTTGGGAAGACAGGTCGAATTCCGGTCAATCATTTTCACAGTAAGCCAACGTATGAATACATTGCTGGGCCTCATTACGAGGTTGGCGGTGTGGGAAAAATTGGCAGAAATGTGGCAGTAGTTCCGTCCCCTCCGCAATCCCACCAATTTCCCGCACCACCGAATTACGAGATTAGCAGTGGGGTGAAGATTTACCTCCAGCACAAATCTACCACCCTACCAGCGTTTTTCAGTGGAATTACCACGGCGGGACTACCGTCGGAGGTAATTCGGCCGAAAACCCCATAGATTACTATTAACTCTGAAAATGGAGATTTACGCCGCCATCCCACCACTTGTAATAATGCAATATGTCCGCCGGACCAGGTGGCGGTAACAGTTAACGAGTTTGGCGGTAGTTTGGGAGAATTACTGCCGAACTACTGCCAAACACATAATGAGGCCCCAGGTGAACTGGGAAAATCGAATCGCTGCATTCTACAAGGGTATACATGAAGCAATTTGAATGTCTCATCCCCCTGTCCAGTGTACTTTGAATAGGAAGTACAAAAGGGCATTCGCTTAGGTTAGCACACATTTCTCAAATCAAACTTTGCACTCTGTCCTGTGAACAACAAGGCTGGGAAGTGGGATGGATAAGCTCTCCCGACTCCTGGCCAGGAGAGACGCATACATGCTTCCCCATTACATTATCTGTCACATCAGGATAATGAAAGAATGAGAAAAGCCTGGTACCACCAGAAGGCAAACATGAACTCAAACTGCTCCACATACTGCCCTTCTGTCTCTGCCTACCCGTGTACGCTACACTTGCACAAAGCGCATAGCAATGAACCCAAAGAAAAAGGATGAAAGTAACTAGATTGCTTGGGAATGATGATTGATGCTATTTGCAACGCTTTCTAAAACGTGCAGGGGCCTTCACGTGGGCTAAAAACGAAGATCCTGATTCATGGACTTCTTTGCACAAGTGCAAAGTAACTTTTCACTGGTGAAAAGTGACTTTGCACTGCCAGCAAACACCCTGATTCGTGGAACAGTGCAAAGTCACTTTGCACTGCACAAATACACTTTGCACTGTTCCATGAATCAGGGTGTTTGTTGCAAGTGCAAAGTTACTTTTCACCAGTGAAAAGTCACTTTCAATCGTGCCAGAAATTCCATGAATTAGGCTCTAAGAGAAGAGTCATCTAGCTATTCACATGGGCAGATGAGTTGTGTATAGTCATGTACCATTGTAACATTATTAAAAAGGAAAATAATTGCAATGTTTACTTTTGTGCTGCTCAGAAACCCTGGAAAACTGACACTTCTTTGTTTCTTTTCTCCAGATGCAGATTTAGAGGATGACCAAGCAGATGCAGCATCTAAATAATTGGAGCCCGACTGACAATGCATACCACTCTGTTGAGAATTTAGATTCTCTTTCATCTTTCATATCAGATGGAAACATGTGGAATGATACTTCAGTGTAGATGTTGCAATGTTACCTGCTTCTGAAAAATACTGACAATTTAATGGGGTGAGTGTGATTTGCCTTTCATCCGTGTTTTTTTTACAAAATTATAAGATATAAGTTGCAGCGATTGTGTGCATTAAATCATGATGTTGTTAACGTCACTCTACACTCACAAACACACTCCTTGCTTTTTCTCATCCAGGGTCGGACTGAGACAAGAAATAGGAACAGGCACATAAACAAAAATGGCCCTCAAACCCTCATCCGTAAATCGTGTCAATTAACGACTTTACAGAAAAGGCTCCTTATGGAGGGATAATGGTGTTTGTTGCATCTATGCATGGGTGCGTGTTGTGCATATCTGTTATTTACAGCTGATAACATATTCGAATACATGTTTTGGCCCCCAAAGGAATTTTATCACTGCTTTACTCAAGCGTTGGCACAAAACATTACATGCAACAAACACCATTAAACCTCCATAAGTAGCATTTTCTGTAAAGTCGTGAATTGACACGGTTCACGGATAAGGGTTTGAAGGCCCATTTATTTAGGTGAGGGAATTTTTTTTCGAGGTGTCCGGGCCTATTTCTTGTTCCACCCCGACCCTACATTGGATCGCTTTTATCTGTTAAATTTCTAACACTTATAGGCCTTCATTATAGGTTTGCCGGTATCCCGCCAGTAATACCGGGAGATTATGGGCACCGGAGAGCCGGTAAATTCCCATTCCCATGGAATAGAATTTCCTGAATCACCAGCACCACTATTAATGGTGCCGGTGATTCCGGCATTTCTTTGCCCATAGGGGCCTGAACTCCCAACAGGACAAGCCCGTCGGGAGATCCGTGGCCCAAACCGGCACACTTGAATTGTGCCGGTTTGGAAAAAATGGCGGAGCCAGAATTGCCATCTTTTTTCTGCAGCAGTTTATCCAGACCGGCACACTTATAATGAGGCCCATAGACTTAGCTTCACAGAATATGCAACACTAGTTAAGTCATGGTGGGATGACTCCAATTCTGTCCCGAAGAGGCCAAGGGAATGAACAATCCTCTATGTTCTGTGCCTGATCACGAATCGGCACTGAGGTGTTTCCGCTATAAATGTTGAACAAGTAGAACGTGAAAGGTGTCTCTCCTTTGCTTTAATAATGGTAACTTGGGCTGCAGGCAGGCTATCATTTTCGGAGCTCTGACTGAACAAGGAAGCCTCCAAACAACAATAGGTGTCATGATCTCTGCTTCCAAAAGATCAGGACTTGCCCGACTCCCTTGGAAGCAGACCCATAACCCCGGTTCCGAGTGCCAGCCAGTCCCAATTGGGACCTTTTGGACCCTGTCCTGGCGCCAGTGGCACCAGGCTCATAAAGATGCCCAGTCCCAGCGCTGGAAGCGCCGGGCTCATAATGCTTGGGTGGACTTACCTGCAGCAGACCATGCTGCTTACTTACCTGCCAGTTGAACCCCTGATCCTCTTCTGTTTGGGACTACTTTTCCTGTTGGGTGGGGCAGGAGCCACACCCTAGGTTCAGAACACTGGAACTCTTCTGGAAAGCAGGAACTCTTTTCTTACCTAGGCGTGGCTGTGGAAGGAGACACCTAAGCACTACAGGAGGCTATTTAAATCACACCCGATGGATGAATCTTGCTTTGCGTTATTCTGCATTCTCTGCAGCAGAACGCTCATCGTGTCTTCTGCTTCTGATCCTGGGCCTAAGGGAACAAAGGCTTACCATCCTGGAATCCAGTCTTCAGCAGCACCTGTAAAGACAAAGAAAGAACAGGTTAGCACTACGGTCTTCAGTGGCAGCGCATCTCTTACCTGGTCCATCGGCTGTCACCAACGCCTCGCGCTGCATTCCGGCATCTGAAAGACAAAGGCTTACCTACTCTTCGCATGCTCCGGAGGTCTTCGCACTGCATTCCGGCATCTGAAAGACAAAAGCTTACCAGCTCTTCGCACGCTCCGGAGGCCTTCGGCGCTGCATCCCGCATCTGAAAGACAAAAGAAGGTGCGTTTAAAGACATTGGGCAACTTTATTACTCACGTGCCATTACTCCTTCCCACGCCGAATCCAGTGGGTATTCCAGCACCCTTCAGCTTCTCTAAAGCTCCGAACTTGTACCTGCAAGATAAAAGGGACAGTTAGTGCGCATCGTGAAGCAGGCTACAAGCGCTTACTTACGTGCTTCCAGGCGCTTCTATTCCTCACGCGGGTTCGATCCTCAACTCTCATCAGCCCGCCATCCGCCATCGCCGGAACCCTGCAAAACAAGAGATATCATTACAAAAGACTTTTAAGACATTTGAAGTGCCCAGAACTTACCGTTCGTGCAGTTAACGACAGACAGCAGTCCTCTGAGGTCAAGAGGCCTGCACCCTTATCCAGTGAAGAAACTGGTTACGGCACCCTGCCCCGAGGCAGATGGAGAGCTCGGCGTTCACTTACCTAAGACATCTTACTCTTCGAGTCAGACATACAGTGCACAGAGGTCCAGCCCAAAGAGCCAACCGTGTGTTACACATCACCTTTGAAGATACGGCATTCACCCAGTCAAGACCGGCGCCTCTGCGGGAATCAGGTGAGCGTTACAGAACGCAAAGCCTACCGCAAAACTCCCACCCAGGCGCTATGGAAACCTCGGATACCGACCAGCTAGCCCAGTTACTTGGGGAACTAAGACCAGAAGTGCATGCAGCCCGTCAGGAAACGAATGCTCTAAGAAGGGAACTGATTATTTCCAAGGAGCGAACAGACGATCTCGCTAGACAATTGCTACAGTCACAAGCCGGACAAACTCCGTTACCCGCATCAGGGGCAAATCTTCCTTCAACATCCTCTACGAACCCAGTGCAGATCAACCTACCTGGGAATGTACCTCTGGCTCCGCCCGAACGATTTTCTGGTGACCCAAAGAGGTTTGCAGTATTTATTAATCAGTGCCGGTTGCACTTCTTATGCCGGCCAGCAGCCTTTCCAACTGATCAAGCTAAGGTAGCTTTCATGCTTTCGTACCTTAGTGGCAATGCGGCAGACTGGTCGATCCCTCTAGTTAATCAAGATGATCCGGTTCTCCATGATTTTCAAGCTTTTCAGCTCAGTATGGAAAAACTGTTTGCAAGACATTCACAGGGGCAGGCCTTGGACAATCAGCTCCTTTCATTGCGACAGGGTAATCAAGACCTTTTGGCTTATATTGCGTCTTTCAACAGACTGATAGTGGAAACTCGATGGCCTGAGGACAAAAGGATTACGCTGTTTTATAGAGGTCTACGTGGAGAGCTCAAAGATGTGTTAGCCCAAGTAGTGAATCCCCCGCAAGACTGTTCGGACTATATTGACTTAGTCGTTCAAATTGACCACAGACTGCAGAACAGGAAGGCCGATCGTTCCAAGTTTGATGCTCGAGTATTTTCCAAACCACCAACTCCTACCAAAGGAGTAGACTCAGGGGAACCCATGCAAATAGGGGGCCTGAAAGGACCACTAACACAAAAGGAGCGGGAAAGGAGAAAACAGCTGCAATTATGCCTCTATTGCGGAAACTCGGGGCACTTTCTTCGAGACTGTCCGGTGAAACCAGCCAAGAAGGCAGTAGGAGCTGCAGTTA
Organism: Ambystoma mexicanum; assembly: GCF_040938575.1. Lineage (NCBI taxonomy): Eukaryota > Metazoa > Chordata > Amphibia > Caudata > Ambystomatidae > Ambystoma > Ambystoma mexicanum. The sequence goes on along the minus strand of NC_090932.1, from coordinate 743,004,540 downwards.
CCAGGGTCACAAACTCTGAGCAGGGAAACGACCTCGCCCGACAAGAATAGAGGTCCTCTTGCCGAGCGTTAAAACCAGTTCCGTGACCTCGCATTTCGTGATACCTATGGTCCTCATTAGCCCTGAACATCCGGATCGATTACATGCGATTGAAGCTTACGTCGACAGCGGTGCCATCGGCAATTATGTGGATCATGAAATGGTTTTGAGGATGAATCTGACTCTTTGTCCAAAGGCTGTAAAGGACGTCATTACTACGGTGGAAGGTACGGAGATAGCCTCCGGACCAGTAACGCATACCACCCAAGAAGTGACGCTAGTAAGTCAAGATGGACACCATGAGAAGATCGTGTTCGATGTGATCAAGGCCCCTCAGTTCCAGATTATTCTAGGAATTCCTTGGTTAGAGAAGCACAATCCTCAGATCGATTGGCGAGCAAGAACGGTTCAGTTTCCAGAATGTGTCTCTACTTGTCACCCTCGACCTGGTGTTGCACTGGCAGCAATTTCCTCGGAGGCTCCCCAGTTACCTCCTGAATACCTAGAATTCCAAGATGTTTTCCGGAAGGATCAGGCTAACTCTCTACCTCCTCATAGGTCTTATGACTGCCAGATAGACCTGATACCTGGATCTACTCCTCCTTGTAGTAGAATTTATGCCCTCACCGAGCCTGAGAATCTTCACCTCCGACAATACCTGGATCAATACCTAGCGAATGGGTTTATTCATCCTTCCAAGTCCCCTGCTTCCTCAGCTTTGTTCTTCGTTCCAAAAAAAGAAGGGGACCTTAGAACTTGTATAGATTATCGCGCCCTGAACCAGATCACCATTAAGAATAGATATCCGTTACCTTTGATCCCTGAACTCCTGGACCAAGTCAGAAAAGCATGCATATATACAAAGCTGGATCTTAGAGGAGCCTACCACTTGGTACGAGTAAAAGAGGGCGATGAATGGAAGACGGCCTTCCGCACCAAGTATGGGCTATTTGAATATCAGGTCATGCCCTTCGGACTTTGCAATGCCCCGGCCGCCTTTCCATATTTTATGAACGATGTCCTCAGAGAGCTCATAGATGTGTGTGTTGTTGTTTACATTGACGACATCCTCGTTTATTCTTCATCGGAAACTGAACATCAGAAACACGTGAAAATGGTCCTCGAGAGATTGCGTCAACACAAACTTTTCGCTAAATTGGAAAAATGTGTTTTCAACGTGACTGAAGTTGAATTCTTGGGATTCATATTATCACCTAGCGGAGTGCGTATGGATTCAAAGAAGGTCGATGCAATTCTCAAATGGCCATCGCCATCCTCCGTAAAAGGTGTTCAAAGCATGTTAGGCTTCGCTAACTTTTACCGCAGGTTTATCCCCGAATTCTCTCGAATAGTCCAGCCCATCACTGCCTTGTTAAAGAAAAACAAACGTTTTGAATGGTCTACCGAGGCGGAACAAGCTTTCCAGGATTTGAAGACTAGATTTATCTCTGCACCGATCTTAAAACATCCTCGCCCAGAACTCCCCTACATCGTTGAAACTGATGCTTCGAGCCTTGCCATGGGGGCAGTTCTATCACAAAAGGACCCAGTAACCAATCAGTTGCATCCTGTGGCATTTTGGTCCCGCAAATTCTCGCCTCCTGAAATCAATTACACTATTACTGATAAGGAACTTCTAGCTATCAAGTCCGCCTTTAAGGCTTGGCGGCATTATCTTCTGGGGGCCCGACACACCATTACTGTGATTACAGATCACCGAAACCTGCAATATTTGAAAACCGCAAAAGCTCAATCCTCTAGGCAACTCCGTTGGGCACTATTCTTTGCCGAGTTTGACTTCATAATTACCTATCGACCTGGTACAAAAAACGGTAAAGCTGATGCCCTTTCTCGGATGGGAGTGGAAGAACATTTGATCAATCCTAAGCCTGTACCTATCATTCCCGAACAAAAAATTCTAGGTGTAATCGCCACACAATCCATAGAGGAAGTTAAGGATAAAGCCAGGCTACTGGTAACTCCAGCAGACATACAGAATTGGCATCTGCAGGGAAAGGACTTTACGGTGAAGGACAACCTATTATATTTCCAAGAACGGTTATACCTGCCCAGCACAGATTTACAGAAAAAGGTAATCTCTTGTTATCACGATTCTTTAATGGAAGGACATCCCGGTATGACCAAGACCTCGGAAAAGATCAAGCGCTACTTCTGGTGGCCATCTTGGAAAAAAGATATCAGAGACTTTATAATGTCCTGTGGAGTATGCGCCCAAAACAAGAGTCAAAAGGAAAAACCAGCCGGCCTATTACGCCCTATTGACATCCCACCTCGCCCTTGCCATACGCTTTCTATGGACTTCATCACCGATCTACCTCCATGCTCCGGATACAATACGATCCTAGTAATCGTGGACCTATTCTCCAAGATGGCGCATTTCATTCCACTCAAAGGCTTACCAACAGCAGCAACTCTGGGCCGAGAATTTCTCGAAAACATCGTCCAACTGCACGGTTTTCCTTCAGTTCTAATTTCGGATCGAGGTAGTCAATTTATTTCTCATTTTTGGCGAAGTTGCTGTCGGTCGGCTCAAATTGATGTGAGACTTTCGACCAGCCACCACCCTCAAACCGACGGACAAACCGAGAGGACCAATCAAACTCTGGAACAGTATTTGCGCTGCATGCTACAACAAACTGAAAAAACTTGGAAAGATATCCTTTGGATAGCCGAATATGCCTACAATAACTCTGTCCACTCGGGAACTGGGAAGACCCCGTTTTTTCTTTCATACGGTAGTCACCCTCGAACCTCGGAGTTGGATCCACTCCAAGATCTTGGAACACCAGCAGTAGACCACCTGCATTCTACAATCACCCAAGCCTTTAAGGAAGCCGTTTCTCACCTTCAAAGGGCTAAAGAACAATACAAGAAAGGAGCAGACCAACATCGGAAGGAAGCCCCCCATATCAAGTAGGAGATCAAGTCTGGTTATCCACCAAATATCTACCTCTAAAAGGACAACGCACATTCAACCCAAGATACCTTGGTCCCTATTCCATCACTACCATAGTAAATCCAGTAGCGGTCAAGTTGGACTTGCCCCCTCACATGAAGATACATCCGGTCTTCCACGTCTCTCTATTAAAACCCGTGCAACCTCAAACCCGACTAACTACATCTCCAAAACCTATTCTAGTTGATGGAGAACTCGAGTTTGAAGTCAAAAGCATCCTGGATTCCAAGATCTCCAAATCTAAACTATTTTACCTGATTGACTGGAAAGGCTACGGTCCCCAAGAAAGATCCTGGGAACCTGCAGAATATGTCCACGCGCCTCGTCTAATCAAAAGATTTCATCGAACATTTCCTAACAAGCCCAAACCCCCGGAGAAGCCCGGTTTGGGAGGGGCCTTGAGGGGGGGTGCTGTCATGATCTCTGCTTCCAAAAGATCAGGACTTGCCCGACTCCCTTGGAAGCAGACCCATAACCCCGGTTCCGAGTGCCAGCCAGTCCCAATTGGGACCTTTTGGACCCTGTCCTGGCGCCAGTGGCACCAGGCTCATAAAGATGCCCAGTCCCAGCGCTGGAAGCGCCGGGCTCATAATGCTTGGGTGGACTTACCTGCAGCAGACCATGCTGCTTACTTACCTGCCAGTTGAACCCCTGATCCTCTTCTGTTTGGGACTACTTTTCCTGTTGGGTGGGGCAGGAGCCACTCCCTAGGTTCAGAACACTGGAACTCTTCTGGAAAGCAGGAACTCTTTTCTTACCTAGGCGTGGCTGTGGAAGGAGATACCTAAGCACTACAGGAGGCTATTTAAACCACACCCGATGGATGAATCTTGCTTTGCGTTATTCTGCATTCTCTGCAGCAGAACGCTCATCATGTCTTCTGCTTCTGATCCTGGGCCTAAGGGAACAAAGGCTTACCATCCTGGAATCCAGTCTTCAGCAGCACCTGTAAAGACAAAGAAAGAACAGGTTAGCACTACGGTCTTCAGTGGCAGCGCATCTCTTACCTGGTCCATCGGCTGTCACCAACGCCTCGCGCTGCATTCCGGCATCTGAAAGACAAAAGCTTACCAGCTCTTCGCACGCTCCGGAGGCCTTCGGCGCTGCATCCCGCATCTGAAAGACAAAAGAAGGTGCGTTTAAAGACATTGGGCAACTTTATTACTCACGTGCCATTACTCCTTCCCACGCCGAATCCAGTGGGTATTCCAGCACCCTTCAGCTTCTCTAAAGCTCCGAACTTGTACCTGCAAGATAAAAGGGACAGTTAGTGCGCATCGTGAAGCAGGCTACAAGCGCTTACTTACGTGCTTCCAGGCGCTTCTATTCCTCACGCGGGTTCGATCCTCAACTCTCATCAGCCCGCCATCCGCCATCGCCGGAACCCTGCAAAACAAGAGATATCATTACAAAAGACTTTTAAGACATTTGAAGTTCCCAGAACTTACCGTTCGTGCAGTTAACGACGGACAGCAGTCCTCTGAGGTCAAGAGGCCTGCACCCTTATCCAGTGAAGAAACTGGTTACGGCACCCTGCCCCGAGGCAGATGGAGAGCTCGGCGTTCACTTACCTAAGACATCTTACTCTTCGAGTCAGACATACAGTGCACAGAGGTCCAGCCCAAAGAGCCAACCGTGTGTTACACATCACCTTTGAAGATACGGCATTCACCCAGTCAAGACTGGCGCCTCTGCGGGAATCAGGTGAGCGTTACAATAGGGCAGTCATTACCAAAATACAAACAAATATCAAAGCAGGGTTCCATACAAGTTAGGGATGGACAAATGACTCAAATGAAAGTTCAAACAATGCAGGTCACTATGATTTGAATTGGCTGAAAGTTTTTGGCAACAGTAGACATATATTGATTCGGCTCAGCTCAGTATTTCTTGAACCATAGGAAACACTATAAGTTCGAACTGTGTCAAGTCAGCTCAATCTAGTAAGAGAAAGTAAAAGCAGAAGAAAATGCCTTTTATGAACAATGCTCTGAAATGAAGACACTTATGTACAATGGGGCTCATCAGGGGGTGGACGGAGTGGCAAAAATGCAGCGGTAACGCTATCACCGCTGCATTATGCTCTGCCCAATCCCGAGTTTGGGCCGAAAATCCCCATAGAGTACTGCAGGCTCTGAAAAAAATGGGGAATTACTGCCTTACCACTACTTGGGATCCGGCGCTAATAGCGCCGGACCGAGTAGCGCTAATGCTATTTGTGTTGGCGGTATCCTGGCACATTTACCACTGGGATACCACCAGGGGCCCTGATGAGGCCCAATGTTCTGAAATGAAGCCATGTGACACAAAATAGGCAGCTTGCTGTCTGAATACTGTTGCACAGGGGTTCATTATGGGTTTGGCAGTGGCTAAACCATGCTGCTAATCCTGTTATCACTATTTTCTCCTGTGGTAATGGAATATCTATAGAAAAGCACCGAGAAAATGTGACTGATGCTGATAATACCATGGAAGACATTAAGAGCTGATTTATACCAATGTTTTACCATGGGAAAGTCCCATTGAAAACATGTGTGTACATCAGGCCCATCCACTGGCCTTCCTAGGAAACATTTCGGATATACGGCCTATATATCGGCAGGAGCCAATCTGGACGAGTTTGTCCGTCTTCCAAAGTGAAGCAGCGGATGCCAGGCACCATCCAGCCAGAGAGCGCTGGCTCTTACAAGGAGATCAGGAGTGTGCACGAGGCACAAATGAGAATAAAATAAATAAATAAAATGGGAAAGGGCCATGCCCCATGAAATCAAAATAACAGCGTTCAGTCACCACCTTAGCTGCGGGGGAACTCGAGCCTAAAATAAAAGGAAATTAAATGAAATGTGCAACTAAATAAAGCAAGTTCAAATGAACACAATCAAAGAAATAGTATACACTGACCCTAAGCAACTCTACTACCCATGTCCACCTTCCTGGAGAGCAAAAGAGCCTCTCCCTGTATTTATTTTCCAGTGCCTGGTCACCCCCAGCCAGGGAGGCTCCATTGGCATGTTAATGGTTCAGTCCATCCTTTAGAAACCAGCCTCTCCACATGCGAGCGCGGTGCAGGCAGGGTTTCCTGGTTGGGACTAAAACCGTGGGCCTTCTGTTCGGAAGAGATCAAGGTTTTCAGCTAATATTTCCTTCTTCAGATCAACCATTGAGTTAGCCGGTGAAATTGGAATTGCCTGCATTTGTATTCTCTCCACACCACAATACTCTCATTTGGCAGAACAATGATTCATGGGTAGACTTGTCTAGGACAATGCATCCGGGTGTAACAAAGCATTGGCAATGCCAAATGTGGGGTTTTGTGAATTGTAAACCCCATTGCTGACGAGAGAATTTTGACTTTATCAGCAGACTTTTTTAATAAATAAGGTGCTTTCCCCAACATTATATTTTAAATGGCTAGGCTAATATCTATTAATAGACATGTGCTTGATGCTACACTAGCTCCCTAATGCGAAAAGCTCTTAAAGAGAGATAAGATAAGAAAAATATACACATGAGGGGTCATTACGACCCAGGCGGTAAGTACGCCAACTTTACCACCATGCTGTAAACTACGTTTACACCATGGTGGATGGCGGATTTACCGCCCCATTCCAAGGTGAGTGGGGCGGTAAATCCCCATTTCCCATTTACCCTTCCCCATTCCCATTTTTGCCCCATAGGGCATAATGGGAGTGGGGAAGGCGCTAATTACGGCACCCTAAATTACGGTGCCGTAATTAGCACCAAGGCGGTTTAGCGCCATGGATTTTAACGGCTGCTAAAAGCAGCCGTTAAAATTGGAATCAGGCGTTAAGGGTTAACAACGGCGTTAACCCTTAACGCCTGGGTTGTAATGAGGCCCATTGTCATCATGTGCTCATTTGATGCAAAATCGAACCTGAAATGTGGCCCGTTTTGCATGGGTCGCGTCTATTTGACCTAAAACATTTCACCTAATCACATTTGATTGAATCTATTTGACCTTTTTTTCAGTCTAAAAAGTGGGGGAGACCCCCACAACTCCCCCACTTCCCCTCAACCTGATCTATACCCTTACCCACCCCATGTATATATTTAATTAAATTTGACGGAGACATTTTCAAATAATTTGGATCAAATGTTTTAAGTCAAATGTTTTAGGTCAATTATGCTAATACCGTTATGCATTGGACGCTGCAAAGAAGGAACATAGGTGTATCACTCTATAGACGCCCGTGCTTGTGTTGTGCACTCACTGAGCATGAAGCCAGTGCGTGTGAACACACGAACACCACTTTATATCCATAAAACGTATGTAGAAAGTCTGTTTGATCAGCAGAGCAGACTGCCTGCAGAGAAACCACCTTTGCTTTCCTCACAAAATAGAAAATGCTGAGGTGGGTACATACTTACAGATAGGAATGAAAAGGTGACTTGTACGGTGTGCTGTACTATCTTAAACAATGCGCTGAAACGTTCCACGTGCGGCATCCTCAGTGCTCCTTGCACTAGGCTCAAGCCGTCAGCCACGGAATGACCTTCACATCAATCCGCATCACACACAGAGCATTCCGTAGACTCTAAGAAGAATTCCTCACAGGAAAATAGAGGTGCTGCCTGCACACGTGATCGACAAAGTACTCATAGGAAAGAGATCATGTGCACCTCAGGAGCATGCACGCTATCACAGACCATCTGGTAGTCAGTGAAGCAGTAACGTGTCTCTTTGCACCCAACTCAGTTTTAAGGTTTTCTACCGGTACTTCATAATAGCACAACATCACAACCCACGCCCTCCTCCGCATAATCCTCTCTGCTAGGGCCCTCTCCTGACCTCATGCACTTCCCAGACCTACCATAATCAGTATCAGGTAATGTTGTCCCCAGCAATAATATTGCCATATCGTCGTCGTGAACGGCTATAGGTGATAATATTAATGGGGTTAATTTTTGGGGTAAATGGGAGCAGGAGTTGCGGGGGTGTCCCCTGCTCCCTTTAAAATAATATGGGGGTTGCAGGGGTATCCCCCGCAGGTTCAATGGGTTAATATCACCACAAAAATATGGCGCCATTCTTGTATGGCAATATTTTTGCGGGGATATTAACACATGGAACCCCATATTCTTGGCTTCCATATCCTTCCACGTTGACTACCCTCCAACCAACCAGACAGGTCCATAAGGCACACAGTTAACACATAGCCACCACCCTCCCACACATACCCAAAGGATGCCATCAACTCAAATGTCACTTTGGATAAGTTTACCTAACGTTGTAGAAGTACTTGCATCACCCCAACACTATTCAATTGGCCTATTTCAGTGCCAGCACCCCTATTCATACCTTATGTTGCTGTATCTACATACTGCAGTCATGTTGCTGGCTATCAGGAGGTTTCTTCCGAGAATCAAGGTACGAGCAGGAGGTGTAGCAATGCTCTGATATCGACATTGAGCAGCTCAATCTAGGATTAAAGAAAATATATGTACCCTACTGTAAATTTGGAACAACTGGTGGATTTTGTATTAAATCCACAGATCATATTCCCTATTTAAAGCAATTGAGAATCATTGTCCTAATATGTGGCAAAAATATGCAGAAGTAATTGAAATCCAATTAAGTTGATATTAAATGAATCTGCTCCACCATATGTGAATCTTTTACAGCATTTGTTGGAAATAGCCATCGAAATATGAGAAGCACTGTTTTTTCGCTCAAAATATCCCCAAATATACTCAGTGGAACTTCATTGTCTGGGGCACAACCGCAGATTCACCTTTTTGCTCGAAAGTAAAATGGTTGAATTTTTTACCAAACTTTTTAACCACAAAAAGTAGATGGTGGTTGGGGTTAGGTATAAATGAAGGGAGTATGGGGTCGGTATGTTGGGGTGTGAAGGTCTGCCTGCTCATTCTACAGTAAACTATTTGGTTAAAAAAATGCAAAATGTTTTACTTTCGAGCAAAAAAATGTAATGTTATATCATAAAATCGTATGAAATAGTGCACATAACAATTAATTTGTTCAAGTGTTAAACCTAAATTCTTCATTGTGCGTTACATTTTGATGATCGGTTAACTTGCTTGTTTCTCTTTTAGAAAAAAAAAAACATGAATTCTTCTGAGCCAGACAACCCAGGAGCCTCTCTGAACCACTGCATCCAGAGCACTGTGGTGACCAAGCAGGTCTTGCCGTTGGCCTACGGGTTTCTGTTCATAGGATCCATTCTTTTGAATGGACTCAATGCCTGGATTTTCATGCACGTTTCCAGCAACCGAAGCTTCGTCATCTACCTGAAGAACATTGTTTTTGCAGATCTCCTCATGAGCATCACCTTCCCATTTAAAATCCTGGCCGATTCCGGAATTGGACCGTGGCAGTCTCGCGTCATTGTATGTCGGTTTTCAGCAGTCGTCTTTTACCTCAATATGTACATTGGAATAATATTTTTGGGACTGATAAGCTTCGACAGGTACTATAAGATTGTGAAACCGCTGCAAGCCTCCTTCTTTCAAACTCTAACTTACAGCAAAGTCATTTGTGTAGGAATATGGGCGACCATGCTTTTCCTCCTGGTTCCCAACATGATTTTGACCAGCAGACCGGCCACAGAGGAGACGTCCAAGAGCTGCTCCTCACTCAAAAGCGAGCTGGGATTACAATGGCACAAAGTGTCCAGCTACATCTGCCTCGCCATTTTTCTGATCACGTTTCTTTTGCTGATCTATTTCTACACCTCCATATCAAGAAAACTTTTCAGCACCTACAAAAGGTTTCGAAAACATGATAATGCCGCCAAGAAAAGATCCCATCGCAACATATTCAGCATCATGCTTGTTTTTTTTGTATGTTTCGTACCCTATCATCTGTCGAGGATTCCCTACACGCTAAGCCAAACTGGGGTTAAATTCAGCTGCGAATCAAAAACAGTGCTCTTCTATACAAAGGAGATCACCCTGCTGATGTCCTCTGCCAACGTGTGCCTTGATCCTGTTATTTATTTCCTTCTATGCCAACCATTCAGAAAACTGTTACTGATGAAAATGCACATTCTCAAGTCGCCTGAGGCAATCGAAACTTCTAGATCGAAACGCTCACAAACAAACATTGACACTCACATTGCTTTGAAATACATGGCATCGTCATCTGAACCATCTTTTATATAGAGTAAAGGTTGTCTCCCAGTGTATCTACAAGTTGCAAACATAGACGTACGTTTTGTCCACAGAAGTTAATTATATGTACATTTGTCTCACGCAATGTGTATTCCCTGAAAATTTGACTGGATTTGACAGTTTAGTTGATCAGTGAGCCCAGTCTTAAATTGAATGGACTTTACTGCAACTGCAAATGCATCTATGCACTCACAAAAGGGTTACGTTTGAATGTGTCTAAATTGCAACTAATTCAGCCCTTGCCTGAGGAATTAGATGTGGGTGTCTATTGGCCTAATCTGTCACTTATTGATAAGGCAAGCAGAGCCAGGGTCAAGAGTGCCGCCATGGTTATATTGAAAAGGCACCTGATGGAGGCATGCAATAGACTCAGTTGTGGGGCATCTCTCCAGCAAAATGTGACCTCACTATGAAAAATACTTGGACATTTTGCAACCTCCCTGTGCTAGAGCACTCTACAAGAAATTAAGGTCAAACACCCTTAGGGCCCGATTCATGGAATTTCTGCGCAGTAAATAGGGAGTTTGCCTACCAAACTGCGTACAAAATCCCGTTAATCAATTCATGTGAATCGACTGCACTGGACTTTTTCGTTCTCTACAAGGACTTTGCACAGGCTCAGCACGTATCTGCGAGCGGCTGAGTGCCTTGCGTGAGACACCTCACGGAGCATGGGCGTGGCCTGTGCATAGAAAGGAGTAGGGGTGGAACTTGCAAAATGGGGAAGAGCAAGGGAAACGGTGCGCGTTCCGAGGTACGGCCGCGCGAAGCGATCGCACTACCAAAACTGTGCAGGTAAAATGGTATTGAATCTGACCACACAACCTCACATCGGGAAATGACTGCGCAAAGCTTTCAATGTAACTGCCACCCGAAGGCAGGTGTACATACACTTGTACATAGGAACCACAGTGCAGAGGTATGATCGCATGTTAGATTTAGGGGTGCGTGAACACAGTCGGGGCTCCGATAGAAGTTAGGGGTGCCCATAAGCAGTATAGCGGGTTGCAGTGACAGTTCACAGGGCTTTGCATGCATTTCTACTGCGAAATGTTAACTATTACCATACATGTTACACTTGTTGATGGGGTGCTGGAAATAGTTCAGAGGGACAATACGCAATGTCACCGAGGTGCTGGCTTTGTTGCGGTAGACCCCACGAAGGATTACAAGGGTGTATGAGTTTTCGCCCGAGGACCACACACAAGTAGGTATTAGTGGCTATATATGTTTTGTGGGGGGGGGGGGTGTCGGGGGTGTTCTGGCCGCAACTTGCGTATAGGCCTACTTTGCAGGGACAATTCCATGAATACGCAGAGCGCGCAGAAAAACGTATGCATGCAGGCTCATGCAGAGTCGGTCTCTGCCCTGTGTGCGGACATGAGCCTGAAACTACATTGTATGCTCTTTTGTGAAGGCCACACAATGCTACATTCAAGGTATCTAAAACCATTGTTCAATCTTGTAGATGTTGGTAGGGTCAAGCAGGCCAACATATACTATAAATCTATAGAGGAGTTGATTGCAGTATACTTTTTTGGCAAATGTGTCCATCGGGCGTGGCTGTAGAGAACACAAATTGTTCAAACGTTTAATTAATGCTAATTTTATATCAGCCCAATGCTTTTCACAGTTTGACGGCTTTAAAGTGTTTCCCATGTATGGCATGGCATGGCCATGATTTTATGTCTATCTATTGGGTGTGTTTTTATTTATAATCTTTGTAATCTTAATCGATGATGTTTGCCATATGACTAACGTTGAATAAAGGCTTTGAACAGATCATTCAGAATCGGGTTAAAAGCATGCCGATGCGAGTACTGCATGTATGCAGATTCTGCCACTTTTGGAAATTCCGTGAACAGGCATATTGCATGTTTCCCAAAGCGTTGGGATTGCGCCATTTTAAAACACTTCTCCGAATCAGGCCCAGAATGCCTCAGAGCCTGTTGCAACTTCATGTATAAATAAAGCTTTTGTAAACATTGCACTGTGCCCTCTGAAACCAGTGTCAGTGAAATATGTGTTTACAAACGTTTTCACATTTTAGTTACTTTCCCATGTTCAAGTTCTCTGCCACAGACGTGTTTGTGCCTTGGGATCTAGCCCTTCTTATCAGATCTGGATTAATTTGGAATTTGCATTTGGAATTTAAATTTGCATTTGCGCATTCAATTACAGCAGATGCAAATTACATATTGGGGACCTGAGATATGTTGCAATTCCCCCTGCATGCACTGGCCCAAAGTGTGCGAGTTGCAGTTTGCTCCTGCATAAAAAAAGATTGCTTTGTCAATTGGACACTAAGGACCCAGATTCATAGAAAAGTGTGCATAGTCCCCGCAAAGTTTGCGGGGCGAGAAGGACTTTCCGTGCCCCGCTGTGCATGAAACACCTGTGCGCGATCCGCATATTCATGCAATCTCCCCCGCAAAGTAACCCTATACACAGCAATTCTTGCCAAAATGCCCCAACATGCCCCCCGCAAAGCAGCACATTTACCGACTGATACCTACCTATACACGGTCCTCGGGCGCAAACTCATTCACCCCAGTAATCCTGCGTGGGGTCCCCCACAACCAAGCCAACACCCCGGCTACACTGCGTAGCGTCCCCCGTAACTGTTCACAGCACCCCTACAAAATGCATACCAGGTATCATAAAAGTTGTCATCTCCAGTAAATATGCGTGCAAACCCCTGTAAACTGTGCCTGCACCCCACTACACTGCTTTTGCTCACTCCTACATCCGATTGGAGCCCCAACTGCATGTACAAATCGCTAAATCCATCAAGCGATCTTACCTCTGCTCTGTGATTCATATGCGCAAGTGTCTGTACGCCTGCTTTCGAGTGGTGGTTAGATTGGAAGCTTTGCGTGGTAATTTCTCTGATGTAAGGTTGCCTGGTCAGATCCATGAATACGATTTGTTCTGTGTAGTTGTGGACGTGCGATCTCCTCACAGCAGGTCGTCCCTCGGCACGCCCACATTTTCCCTTGTTGTTCTGCATTTTGCGTGTTCTGCCCCCTATTCTGGACTCTGCGTAGGACCTACTCACACTCTACGAGGAGTCTTGCGCAAGGTGTTCAACTACTCGCAGAGGTGTGCCAGACATGCGCGAAGTCCACGCAAGTCCTGGAAAAGTCCTGTGCAGTCAATTCCATGAATTAACAAGCAGGGTTTTGCGTGCAGAATGGCATACAAAGTCTTGATTTTATGCACAGTTAATTCCATTAATCAGGCCCTGCGGGGTCTGCATCACAGAATTTCTAGCGTGGTGCAAAGTGACTTTGTACTGGCGCAAATTAACTTTTCACTACCAGCAAACACCTAGATTCACAGAGCAGTGCAAATGAATTAGCACAGTGCAAAGAGTTCTTTTGCAACGCAAAGTGACTTTGCAATGCAAACATACACTTTGCACCGCTCTGAGAATCAGGGTGTTTGTTGGCAGTGCAAAGTGACTTTGCACTGTTCTAAAAATTCCATGAATCAGGCCCTAAGGTCCTCAATTCCAGTTTCCCATCGAACAATGCACAGAAGGTTTCCATGGATTGTTTGCACTTCGTAGTGCAAACAACAGCAAATGTGTGTACATGGCGGCAGGCATTTACATGGATTCCTATGGAATCTGCAAGCTTTTTGCACTGCTGCACTTTATTTTTCAAAATGATGGAATTCTTTCATACTCTGGGGTGATCAATTAAACATATTATTTAGTTAAACATATCTTGTTGCGCAAACACATACCTGATCACATCCAAACAATCTTCAAACTCATTCTCAGGTGCCTTTAGCAGGCCCAATCACCACAGGCGCTCTTCTTTTTTAATTTTGATTTTCATTGAGTTCAGAAAAATACTACCAAGACCTATGCAAGACTTCAACAAATCAGAATTTCTCTTCCTTGACCAGCTCCCTCACCCACCAATACCACCTTAATCGTGTCCTGCCTTTTGTACTTACCCTCCTTACTCGCGCTAACTCCAGCACTTAATAGTTCGCCCAAGCAAGCATGCATACATGTATTATAAACGCCTCAGCTAGCTGCACTAGTGCTAAAATATATGGACCAGCTCTCCACCACTACCTCATTGTCTTCCACCACAAGGTCTTCTATGCATCTGTTTCGACCTCAGGCTCAGGTCCCTCTGCCAGGTGTTGAATGTGTTCCTATATACGTCCCGGGAGGATAGCTCAGCGGCAATGTGCTCGCCTTGGAAACAAGATGACACAAAGCAACACAGGTTCAATCCCCGGGTCCGTGCTTAGAAACCTCTGGATAAATACGAAACTAAGTCACATTGCTGTAACAGCGCCTCGATGCCCCGGGGCAGTGTGAGTGCTTTAAAAATGCAAACAAAATAATATAGAGGGTGCAAAACATTCGGACCACGGGCGAAATGTGGCCCTTCACATCATGATTTATAGGCCTGTAGGGCAGAGGAGTCCAATAACAAGGTGCAGCCATTTTTGGAACAAATAAAGCAACACAGAAATACGTGACTGACAACCTAATTCTTGTTTATTTTTATACGTCTGAGTGAAACAAAAATATTCTTCAATGTAGCCATTGCTCAATTTGTACCATGAAAAAGAAATTCGGCCTTGAATTTTGGACTAAAAAGTGGTTGCAAATTCCTAGAGCACACAATACCTTTTTAAAGGGAAAATTTCTCAAAACAAAATATAGTGTTTTTATTCAGATGATTGTATCTAATTGTTAGTATTGTAATTAGGATACAGCACAACAGTTGGCATGGCACATGCTAATGCATAAGTGAAACTGCAAAGTCATATTTTTTTCTTTTCAAAGCCTCCCAAAATGAAACACAATAAGAGTTTGGCAAACAGTACACCTCAGGCTGGGGTGGTTATTTTGTCAGCATCCTTGTTTTGTTAACTACAGGCCTCAAGTTCTTTCTTCTAACAAGCATGTGATTATGTTACCATAAAATATTACAGGACTTTCTCAGAACATTAAGAAATAGAACACTAAAGTTTATAAGTATATTTCAGAAGGCACCTTTTCTCTCACTTCATTTTGAAATGTTTATGCCACAGAAAGCCTGCAGGACCCCCTTACACAGTCCGGCTGACATAGAAGGTTTGCAAATTACACTCATCCCTTCAGCAAAACCTGTTGTGCACCCCTGCCCTATACCATCAACAATGGTTTAGAAGAATTAAGTACAGTTGCTCTTTGTAAATACAGCTGCAATGCAGCTTAATACAAGCTCATGGAATGTGTTCTGCAAAAGGTCCTTAATGAACACCCAGTGCAAATGCTCTTTTTTACGAACAGAGTATACATATACATTTCACTTTTATTATATAGTCAATGACAGGGTGGGGAGATTATGTTCCATATCTTACAAGAGGCAGGTCTTGGAATGACTTAAGGCATACCTTTTTTTACGTAAAAGCTACTTGTATATTAAATGAAAGTAGAATATTCCCAATATTTAGAAATGTCCTTTTAAATAGATCTCTTCGGTGAAAGGGATCTCTTTAATTGGACGATGCCCTCATGTAGCACCTTCTGGTGCTGCCTTTGTCATTCACACTCACATGCAATATAGTGGTAGCGGGGAGGAGCCAGAGAATTCATGGGTAGAGCTGAGCCTGTGGAGGCGTGGCTTAACGAGCCATACACGAGCCCAGTTGGCAAATCAACCATACCTGATGTCATGCCACACAGCCTTCCATAAAACCATATATGTCAATGTGTGGATTCTATGTGATCACTGCGTCGCCTGTAACTGCACCAACGAAAATGTTGATGCCAATTACGGCGCAGTGATCAGATAGCTCACTTTGCACGCGTCCCCTGGCCCGCCTACCCCTATCTGACCCCCCCACCCCACTTAACTTTACGGCGGCACACTTCTGTGTGCGGTGCCGACTCCCTGCTACCCCTGCAGTGTCGGAGCTGATGCTGCAGGATGCATTTAGTATTTTATTGTATTTATTATTTTAACTTTTTTGTCCCCCCGCGTACCACGATGGCAACCCGAGGCACAGTAATGGGAGCCGGTAAAAAGAAATGCACCAAAGTTGCCATAACTGCATAGTCACAGTTACAAGGTCGATATTTTGGTGCAGGTTCATATGTCCTAGTGTCCATTCAGCACATCCTAGTCCAGTCCCAATGTTTCAGTGCATTCTGGCCCTTGTTGCCCTGGATTTATAATGTCGTAGTCGGGGACTTCAAGTCCCATAGTGCAAAGGAAAACCCAGACTGGACAAGCATCACATGAATGGTATGAGGCATCTTGGGATGTATGCAAGACCCATATTCTGAGTCTGTGCCTCAAAGTACAAAACAGCACTGGACCCATGCCTGACCACATATCTTTCCATACATAGATGCTATGCTCTGTAAATGTGTGGCTTTAAAGTAAAATAACACTGTTTTGTAGGGACTGTATAAAATGCATATATATCACATTATAAATTAACCTGAAAAATATATTATGGTAGTCAAGGAAGGCCAGAATGAGAACATTGAAAACAAGAGAGGCAGAGGCACTTAATATAATGTGTTAGGCCCTCTGGTTGATTTGGCTAATGTCACCTTTTACCATCCTAGCATCTGAAGTGTGGTGACTGACAATCACACATGTTGTTCTTGTTAAATGATGGAACGTTATCTGTTCTTTTTTGTTAAATGGGGCAGGAATGGGCTCAAACCGCTGATACACTGCTAGCACCTTTCTCAATGCTCACGCTGCACCATGACTGCCTCACAGGTGTACTTCATCTTGCTTTCATTTTAAACACGCATACTATGTCCTCCTAATATCCATCCAACCTCCACTTCCATCCTGGGCTGCTACTGACTGAAGCCACATAACTAGCGGTGGATAACCTGTACTCATCAGCGTATTATTTAAACCGTATCTCTATATGGTTAAATATGAGTCTACAGATTGCACAACTTTCAAATGGCGGAAGCCTGTGCATTTATTGCTCAAGGTCTTGCAAAATATCTGTCTTTTTCTAAAAACATGACTTAAGGCCTTATTTACAAAGCATTTTTAATTGCTTCACATTTTTAGAATGTAAATTCTTCTAAATACCTTTCTAATTACTAAAATATCTGTTCCATGTAGACTGTGGATAGGCTAAAATTCAGACAACTGCTGATTCAGTCGAAACATACAGGCCCTCATTACGACCCTGGCGGAAATCGCGGTGCAAAATGCACCGCGGAGCACGGCGGAAAGCTGTCGATAGCGCCATGGGGGTTGGCGGATTTTCCGCCCCATTCCGACCTTGGCGGGGCGGTAAATCCCCATCCCCCATTTTACCCTTCCCCATTCCCATTTTTGCCCCATAGGGTATAATGGGAGTGGGGAAGGCGTTAATTACGCCACCGTAAAATACGGTGGCGTAATTAACAACAAGGTCCCGTAGCGCCATGGATTTCTCCGCCCGGAAAAACCAGGCGGAAAACGTTCCATGGCGCTACGGGAACTCGTAGTAGGGCGGACGGGTCCGCCGCGAATAACGCTGGCGTAGACCCACTCCGCCAGGGTCGTAATGAGGCCCACAGATTTTGATTGCATATTGTGGTCTTGTTTTTGGCAACAACAGATTGAAAAATTTAGCATAAGTGACTAGTCTACTTGTCCACATGATGAGATGACTGAACAGGTGTGGGTGTATCATTGAGATGGTCATCGATTAATATTTCATGATTACACCATTTAAAGTACTCATTACATCTAATAAAGCTCTGCTCTCTCCTTACTCTTACTCACCCGCTGGGAGGTCTTTCTTGCCATCTTCTCCACCTCCAGGGTCATCATAAATGCATATCATAAATGTCTATCCTCCCTCGCCTTATCAACTTTCCACCTTACTCCTCAAGGGCTCCCTTGCCATGTGCTTCCACGGCCTCTCTCGTATGGCTCATTCGCCTCCTGTATGGCCTCTCACACCATGGCTCCCTTGCCACCTGCAACATGCTTCGCTCCCTTGCCTGAATTCACCTCACTGACATCCTTGTCACCTTCCGGTCATCTACCTCCTCCTACCTTTATCTCTCAGGCATTCCCGCCTCTTACGGGGAGACCTCTTTTGCCTGTACCCCCTGTTAGTCTCTAAAAAATGGAAACCTGCTCCATGTTGCCACGCTTAACTCTAGCTCTGCTGTCAAGCACTCCTCTGACATCTGCCACCTCTTTGAACTAACTCCTTGATCTTATTGTTCTCGATCTCACTGAGACATGATTTAAGGACAGCTCTGTCACATTTCTCCCTGAAGGCTACAAGATCCTTTCCAAGCCCAGGCCAACAGGCCAGGAGTTGGAGTAGCCCTTATCTTTCCCGAGTGCAGCCCTGTTTCCGTTATTTCCACTCAGGCCTACTGCTCCTTTGAATACCTGGTCTGCAGGCTCTCTCTCTCTCCTGTCTTCTCTCTTACTTTGCCCATCTTCCATCGGCTGCCTGGCCAGTCTACCCTCTTCCTCTCGGAATGGTTGGACCTGGCCTTTGCTCTCCTTTCTTCCTCTCCTCAAATCCTCATGCTGGGGGACCGTAACATACACCTTGACTCTCCCGACTCGTCAAGACCTTTCCGCAACCTATGTGGCTCTCTTTCTCTCTCCATTCTACCTTCTGGCTTGATGAGCACCACAGGCCATACGTTGGATGCTCTGATCTCCACAAGCATCCCTCTCTCTATCCCTCTCGCTACCTCACTCTCTTGGATTGATCACTCTCTTCTTTCTTCACACTTGAAGCTCTCTTCTCCTTTATCACTGGCACACGCTGCACCACCGACTGCCATCAAGGTTTTCCGAGCCATGAAAAGAGTGTAATTTGCTGCCTTTGCCTCCACCTTCTCTCTTCCTACAAATGCTGCACTGACTCCCACCCTGAGACAGCCCTCTCTAACTTATACCTTTCAATCTCCAACACTCTCGACCTTCTTGCCCCTGTCATGAGGGTCCGACTGAAGCCTGGCAAAAAGTGCAACTCTTGGTATGACTCCAATTGGGCTGCCCTTAAACGCAAGGGCAGAGCAGCAGAATGGAAATTGGGATCCTCAGGTGCACCCTCCGACAAGCTGCCCTGCCTACTTCTTCATAGGCAACACAGACTACACATCCAGTCTAAAAATAGAGTCCAAATTCAAGCCTGCATCTCTGCGTGATCTAACAACATGGCCAAACTTTTCAAAGACTGCAACGAACTAGCCAAGCATACTGCAGCGGCATCCTCCACTGCACCCACCCAGGCCCTTTGCTTGGCCCTGGCTGCACACTTCACCCCCAAAACACTGGACATCCTGGCCTCTCTTGCCTCTGCACCCTCTCTTGCACCAACATCTCTTGGGCCCCCCTCGGCCATCCCCACTGTCCCCATCATCTCTCTTCCCTCTTCCCTGTCACACCTGAGAAGGTCTCTAGTCAAGTCCGGTCTATGAAAGCCTTGTCCAAACAGGTGGTCCCATGCCCCTCAAAAACCATCAAGGACAACAGTGACACTCTCACCCCAGCCTTGGCAGACCTATGTAACCTCTCCTTCACCACTGGTGTTTTCCCCACTTCTCTCAAGCACTCTCTTGTGCACCCTCTGCTCAAAAAGCCTTCCGCCGACCCTTCTATTCCGGCAAACTACCGCCCGAACTCTATCACTCCTTTCCTTCTCTCAGCTTACCCTCCAAACTGAATCTGTTGGTTGTCTCCATGACCATCAGTCTGGCTTTAGAGCATCCAGAGGCATGAAACTGCTCTTCTGAACACCCATGAACATCTGCTCTCAAATCTTGACTCTAACTCTCCCTCTGTCCTCATTCTTCTTGACCTCTCTTCTGCTTTCAATACGGTAAACCACAACATCCTGATTTCCAGTCTCCGTGATACCCCGGGCATCACAGATCAGGCCCCAGCATGGCTTACCTCCTTACTCTCTGACCGTCCTTCCCTGGTGGAACTTGGGTCTTTTTTCAATGTTTACATGGCACCTCTAGCCAGCAGGATCTGTGTTTTCACCTACAACTTTCAGTGTTATGCAGATGACGCACAGCTCTCCTTTAGGCAACCCTCTGCCCCCTCCTCCTCCTCGCTCATTTCTGACTGTCTATCCGCAATTCAGTCTTGGTGTGCTGCAAACGATCTCTGTCTAAATGCCAGCAAGATAGAGATCATCCTCATTGGAACCCCTCCTCCTGACTTCCACTCTCACTCTGGCCAACCTCCCTTGGCCCTGCGCCCTCACTCACTAGTGATGCGAAAAATCTGGGGGTCATCTTCAACTCCACTCTCTCCTTCTCCTCTCACTGCTCTGCCATCTCTAAAAAGTCCCACTACCAGCTTCACCTCCTCAGAGGTATACTACCTTTTCTCACTTTCCCCAGAGGCTTACCTTCTCCAGAGCCCTGGTCCTTTCTAGAATGGACTACTGCAACAGTCTCTTTCTCAAGCTGCCTACTTCTACCCTCCAACATCTACAACTCATCCAGAACAGGACCGCAAGACTTATTCTTAGCCTCAAGCCCAGGGACCGCATCTCTCAGGCACTGAAATCCCTCCAATGGCTCCCCATGGCTGCAAGGATCAAGTTCAAGACCCTCTGCATAGTTCACAAGGCCTTCTGGGGCCAGGGCCCACACTATCAACAAACTGGCCCTCTTACCCCCACCTCACAATCCACCCACCCTACCTGCCAACCCACCGCCCAAAACCACCACCCACCCGACCTTCAACTCCTTCACACCAATATCAGCGGACCAATTTCTCAAACTCCTCTCCGCCCGGAAACCATTTGGTTCCCCGCTAGACCCCTGCCCAGCCTCAACCCTCAAAGAAATATTTGCATCCACCTGCACAGGAGAACATGCGAGAACCATCATAAACGACTCCCTCTCCTCAGGAAGTTTTCCTGATGCGTTCAAAACTGTGCATGCCATGCCCCTTCTAAAAAAGACCTTCCCTCTACCCTCTCGACCCCAAAAACTACTGCCCCATCTCAAACACCAAATTCCTCGTTAAACTCATTGACAGAACCACTTATACCAACTAAATGCATTTGTCGAAACCAACAACCTCCTAGACCCCGCTCAATCAGGTTTCAGACCCCGACATGGAACCAAAACCACCCTGACCTCAATCTGGGACGACCTTAAAAACACTGCAGACTCTGCGGGACGCGCTGCACTAATCCTTCTTGACCTATCCGTCGCCTTTGACACAATCACCCACTCAATCCTCCTTGACCGCCTCCACTCCCTAGGAATCCGTGGAAGCGCTCTCAAATGGATAGCATCCTTCCTCAACAATAGAAACCAAATAACCCTACTCTCCTCCTTTGCTTCCGCCGCATGACCAGTCAATACCAGAGTTCCACAAGGAGCATGCCTATCAGCCATCCTACTCAACCTCTATATGGCCACCCTCCCACAAATAATCAGCTCGCACAATATCCTGTGCTACAACTACGCTGACAACACCCAACTAATCCTAAAACTCCTTAACTCAAAACCCAGCTGCCAGCCCAACCTTGCTGCCTGCCTCCTTGACATTGATCACTAGATGACCACAAACCACCTCCTTTTAAACCCCACCAAAACTGAAATCATGGTGTGTGGCAACACCAAACTTCTTCTGCATCCTCTACCCTGGCCATCATCCATGAGCAATTCCCCGACAACCTCAACCTCAGTAAAAAACCTTGAATGCACTCTCGACTCTGACCTAACCCTCTCACACCAAGTCAACAACGTCTCTAAGTCCTTCCACTACCACCTCAAAATTCTTAGGCGCATCTTTCCATACCTCTCTTTTCCCAACAGACTTGCCGCGGTCCAATCAGTTGTAATGTCAAGACTGGACTATGCTAACCCCCTCTACCTTGGACTCCAAGTATACCACCTGACTAAACTACAAAGAGCACAAAATGCTGCAACCAAACTTCTACTAGCACTTGGCCCAAAAGATCACACCTCCCGAGCTCTCAAAACTCTCCACTGGCTCCCGGTTGCTCGAAGGGTGACCTTCAAAACCTTATGCATCTCTCACCGAGCAATGCATAAAACCGGACCTCAAAACCTTCAGGACAAACCAAAACCATACCATTCACCGCACACTCTCAGATCAAGCTCTGCCCGCCTCCTAGTGATACCAAAAACCAACACAATCAGGTTAGGTGGATCATCATTCTCATCCCTGGCCCCCACTCTGTGGAACTCATTTCCACCCCAAAAACGACTCACCGAAGACCTCATGTCTTTCCGCGAATTACTGAAAACGTGGCTCTTCCCTTAAAAATGAACTCTTAGCACAGACAGTATAAACAGCCACATTAAACAAAAACCCAAAGCTGCTGAATCAAAATAACAAGCCAGCATTGAGACCCGATGAAGAAAATGGAAAACTAAAACAAATAAACTGAGTAGAACGAACAAAGTGGATGAAAGGGACAAAATGGATGAAACGGATGCAGTGGATGAAACGGATGCAGTTGATGAAACGGATGAAGTGGATGGAACGGATGAAGTGGATGGAACGGATGGAGTGGATGAAATGGATGGAGCGAATTGAAGTGGATGGAGTGAATGAAGTGGATGGAGCGAATGAAGTGGATGGAGATAATGAAGCGGATGGAGCGGATGAAACGGATGAAGTCGATGAAATGGATGAAGTGGATGAAACGGATGAAGCGGATGGGATGGATGAAGCGGATGGAACGGATGAAGCAGATGGAACGGATGAAGTGGACGGAACGGATGAAGTAGATGGAACGGATGAAGTGGATGGAACGGATGGAACTAATGAAGAGGATGGAACAGATGAAGTGGATGGAACGGATGTAGTGGATGGAACGGATGGAGCGGATAAAGTGGATGGGGCAGGTTGAAGTGGATGGGGCGGATGAAGTGGATGGAATGGATGAAGCGGATGGAGGGGACGAAGCGGACAGAAAGGACGAAGCGGATGGAACGGATGAAGCGGTTGGAGGGGACGAAGCGGACGGAAAGGACGAAGCGGATGGAACGGATGAAGAGGATGGAACGGATGAAGTGAATGTAACGGACTAAGTGGATGGAACGGATGAAGTGGATGGAACAGATGAAGTGGATGGAACGGATGGAGCGAATTGAAGCGGATGGAGTGAATGAAGTGGATGGAGCAAATGAAGTGGATGGAGCGAATGAAGTGGATGGAGCGGATGGAGCGGATGAAGCGGATGGAGCGGATGAAACGGATGAAGTCAATGAAATGGATGAAGTGGATGAAACGGATGAAGCGGATGGGATGGATGAAGCAGATGGAACGGATGAAGCAGATGGAATGGATGAAGTGGATGGAACGGATGAAGCGGATGGAACGGATGAAGTGGATGGAACGGATGGAACAAATGAAGAGGATGGAACAGATGAAGTGGATGGAACAGATGAAGTGGATGGAACGGATGAAGTGGATGGAACGGACGGACTGGATGGAATGGATGGAGTGGATGGGACGGATGGAGCGGATAAAGTGGATGGGGCAGGTTGAAGTGGATGGGGCGAATGAAGTGAATGGAATGGATGAAGCGGATGGAGCGGACGAAGCGGACGGAAAGGACGAAGCGGATGGAACGGATGAAGCGGATGGAACGGATGAAGTGAATGTAATGGATGAAGTGGATGGAACGGATGAAGTGGATGGAATGGATGGAGTGGATTGAACGGACGAAGTGGAGGGGGAACTGACGAAGTGGAGGGGGAACGGACAAAGTCGAGGGGGGAACGGACGAAGTGGAGCGAACGGATGAAGTTGATGGAATGGATGAAGTTGATTGAATGGATGAAGTTGAAGGAATGGATGAAGTTTATGGAACGGATGAAGTTGATGGAAAGTACGAAGTGGATCGAACGGATGAAGTGGAGGGAAAGGACGAAGTGGAGGGAATGGATGAAATAGACGAAACTGAAAGCAGATCAAATGAGTGGCAAGGATGGAGTGGATGGATAAAGTGGATAAAGGAATGAAATGGCTGGAAAGGGTGAATGATTTAATCCGAGGGAGTAGATGGAACTGATGGAGTGGATAGAAAGGATGGAGTGGATAGAACAGATGGAGCGGATTGAACGGATGGAGCGGATTGAACAGATGGAGCGGATTGAACGGATGGAGAGGATTGAATGGATGGAACGGATTGAACGGATTGAGTGATTAAAACGAATAGAGTGAATGAAGCCGATGAAAACGAGAGATGGTTCGACCAAGTCTACCGGTCAGAACGAACGGATGGAGTGGATGGAGCAGACGGCGCAGACGAAACTGATGGAACGGAGCGGACGTAATGGTTGGAATGAATGGAACGGATGGCATAAATGGAACAACAGGAATAGATGAAACGAATGGAAGCTGGAACAGATGGAACAGAAGAAATAGATGAATTAGCTAGAACGGATGAAGTGGATGGAACGGACAAAGTGGATGGAACGGATGAAGTGGATCGAACCGATGAAGTGGATCGAACCGATGAAGTGGATGGAACAGATGAAGTGAATGGAACGGATGAAGTGATGGAATCGACGCAGTGGACGTAACGGATACAGTAGTTTAAATGGATGGAACGGATGAAACACGTAGAGTGGATGAAGTGATGGAATCGACGCAGTAGACGGAATGGATACAGTAGTTAAAATGGATGGAACGGATGAAACACGTAGAGTGGATGGAACAGATGGAGTAGATGGAACGGATGGAGTGGATGGAACGGATGGAGTGGATGGAACCGATGAAGTCGATGAAATGGATGGAGTGAATGGAACGAATAGAGTAGATGGAACAAATGGAGTTGATGGAACGGATGGAGTGGATACAACGGATGGAGTGGAGGGAATGGAGGGAGTGGAAGGAACGGATGGAGTGGAGGGAACAGATGAAGTGGAGGAAATGGATGAAATGGAGGGAACGGATGTAACAGGGATGGAACAGATGTAACAGGGATGGAACGGAGGTAACCGGGATGTAACGGATGTAACAGGGATGGAAAGGATGTGGTGGGGATGGAACAGATGAGATGGGGATGGTACGGAAGGGGTGGGGATGGAATGGATGGGGTGGGGATGGAACGGATGGGGTGGGGATGGAACGGATGAGGTGGGGATGGAACGAACAGAGTGGATGGAGCAGATGGACTAGATCGAACAGATGGAGTGATTGGAACAGATGGACTAGATAGAACAGATGGAATGAGTGGAATGGATGGAGTGGATGGAACGGATGGAACAGATGGACTAGATCGAACAGATCGATCGTGTATGGAACGGATTGAGTGTATGGAACGGATGGAGTGTATGGAACAGATGGAGTGTATGGAATGGATGAGTGTATGGAACGGATGGAGTGTATGGAACGGATGGAACCAAGTGAGTCGATGCAACCGACGGAATGGATGAGTGGATGGAACTGATGGAGTGGATGGAACAGATGGAGTGGATGGAACGGATGGAGTGGAAGAGCAGGTATGGAACGCATGAGTGGGTAGAACGGATGGACTAGATTGTACAGATAGAGTGGATGGAGTGGATGAAATGGATGGAATAGATGGTGTGGATGTAGTAGATGGAATGGATGGACTGGATGAGTTTATGGAATGGATGGAACGGATGGAGTAGGTGGAACGGATGAAATGGACGAGTCAATATAACAGATAGACTAGATGGAACGGATGAAGTGGATGTAACAAACGGAGTGGAAGAAACATATGGAGTAGATGGTAGCGATGGAACAGATAGAATGAATGAGTAGATTGAACAGATGAGACAAACGAGCAGATTGAACGAATGGAAAGGACGAGTAGACTTAATGAATGGAACAGATGGAAAGGATGAAACAGATGGAATGAATCGAGTGGATGGAACGGATGCAGTGGATGAAACGGATACAGTAGACAGGATGGAACAAATGGAGTTGATGAAACAAATGGAGTAGATAAGAACAGATGGAGTGGATGGAACAGATGGAGCGGATGGAACAGATGGAGTGGATGGAACAGATGGAGCGGCTGCAAAGGATGGAGCAGAAGGAACAGATGGTGCGGATGTTACCGATGGAGTGTATGGGACAGATGGAGTGGATGGAACAGATGGAGCGCATGGAGCAGATGGAGATGAATAGGAAGGATGGAACGGATAGAACACATTAAACGGATGAGAAGGACGAAATGGGTCTACGGAATAGATGAAGTGGAGCATGTGGAACAAGTAGAACATTTGTTCACAAGCGCTTTACTGATAACCACCATATCACAGTACCACGCTTACTCTCTCTTATACACCACCACTCAACTAGAACACGGCGATACTATGACACATTCGGTATAGCTGTTCTCATACTAACTCCCACCACATACTCCTCATCATCCTAATTAAACACAGCTAGCACACACCACTAGCTTATGTGTATCCTCAGGTCTAACGCAGCCAGAATTCAGTCTGGGTGTCCACCCTCCAGAATTGAACACATACAACTGACCCCCCCACCACCACACCTACCACTAATAAGCAGCTATCATGCAACTGCCACACCGGCTGCATACATATCCGGTGCACCCACGCACCTTATGACTCTCTCTCTCTCTCTCTACTGACTTGAACTACAGTTCCCGAGGTTGTTCAACCTACCAGTGCTTTGAGATCATACCAATGATACATAAGGCACTATATAAATGCCAAATAACATAAAATAACATCTACAACTCCCTCTCCCTAAATAGTCTCCTTCTAGAGCCCCCCGCTCATCCTCTTCCATCTCTCTGCGTGTGAGCTGTTTTTACAAACAGAGATTTGGGGGTAGATCTTTATCCTCAGTAGGTGCTTCACTCTGGAACAACCTCCCTGCCCTTCTCCGTCTTGAGCCTGATCTTCTTAAGTTCTGGAAACTCCTTAAGACCTTCATCTTCTCGTTATCTTTCTCTCTCCCACTTCCTTGCTAACCTCCTCTTCATTCCCTCCTCCTCTCTTCCCTAACTCTGCTCCATTTTTACTGACTGGTCGCCATGTGCACCTACAGAGCCTCACAGGTCTCAGGCTCCCACACCACTCTTTGCACTTACCCCCAGGACTCTGCACTCTGCTCACCACTACCGCACTTCTGGAATTCGTTCCATGAGAAGGGTAACCTTTCTGCACTTAACTCTCCTTGGCTGAGCGCACGTTTTCCCGTCCCCCTCCCTTTCACTTCCTTTCTGTGTACTTACATTACCTAGAATGCTCTAGGCCTAGTTCACCTTGGCTAGTAAGGTAGTTTTGTTTCTGTGAGTTCTTCTCCTTCTCCTCCCCTCCCCTATCACCTCACTTTTTGTCATGCACTTGCACTATCTGAAACATCACTGATCTAGTATTGTAGTCTATGGATTGTACGTCTTCTCCCTCTCCTCCCCTGTTCACCTTCTTTCCTGTCATGAACTTCACTAGTAGTAATGCCATCAGGCCTACTATACTATTTTTTGTTAGATAATTGGAAACCTCAAGGCCTAAGAACGACTCTGTATTCCCCTGTTCCCTTCCTGCCTTGAAGCGCTTTGAAGCACTTCACTTGTGTATGAGTGCTTTATAAAAAAAACAATTACAATTACAATTACAATATTAGAACATGCTTGGTGGGAGCAGCAGACACCTATTGCCTTACTCAGTTTAACACATAAGAGCTAGCCAATGTTAGCAGGTACTATCTTGTGACATCATAAGGGGGGTACTATATTGTTTCACCTCCACAATTTTCAGAGTGGAATCGTCCCAGTTTCCTCATTGCCATTAAATTGTTGTCTCCTTTCTTCTGAAGGGGTTCCTCCTCAAATCCCCCTCAACCTCTTGTTTCACTCTAGCATGTCCTTTCCCGCATCTATATATATATCATATGTTGGCAATCAAATTGACATGAACAATGAGTCCACTAAAACAATTGGGTAGGCCAAACAACTGCAAAACATAGGTGCTCCATGAAGTGAGCAAGGATGCACCATTGTCATTTTCATATTCTGATTGGCTAGTGGAAAAATATGTTATGGCATGGCTAAGAGTTGACAGCAGGCCTTTGACTGAGTGAATTGGGCACCAACCTAATAGAGATTCCAGTTGAGCATGTACACATGGTGTTGTCCTTTCTAGCTGATGTTTTTGTTTCAAAGCTATGGGAAACAATCCATTTAATTTCAATGTCCAAAGCGCATATACCTGTAGCTTGATCTAGTAGAAAACATTTGCAAAGGGTCACTGGGAAGTTCAACTGTAGCTAAATATATTTATTTATGTCCAAGTTTAATGCACTAACTAGTGGTGGTGCCGGTTCAAAGTGCCTGTAAAAACAACTGGACATTGAGTACCATAAAACATTTATTTACAAAGGATAGAGACATAGGATCAGCTTACAAACCTAAGAAGTCTGCTTAGTTAGAGTTGATAGTTGAGTCACACAGCGTGGTTGGCTAAAGGCCATTGGTTACGGACATTCTGGTGCTTGCAGGTTATTCATATTACAACAAACATAAAAACAAGTGGATTATGGTAACAAGTCAGATAACCGTTCATATGGTGAAGGCAGGCAAATTCAAGGTTATAAGGTAATCTCTAAATGTGGCTGTGTGTCAAAAGTGCTGGTCATAAGTTTTAAGTGTGGTGAGACATGTATAGGAGTCATTTTGGGGAGGGAAGTTATTTGGTTAACATAAGCAGAGATATCTGTGCAAGGTCCTTTGTTCATTGAGTCGGATTTTAGAGCTCCTTTTGAACGTTGTAAGGGAATATTCTGTATTCCGGGTTGTGGGATGTTGTTCCAGAACTTCGGACCTAACACTGTAATTAATACATAATAAATAATTAAATCAAGTGATCATTGTTAATTGAGACAATGCCTGCAACATCTTTCATTGCCAGTACTATAAACTATCTCTATGATTATACAAGATCCACCACTTGCTGAATAGGGCTCATTGCTACTTCATTAAAAACTGCTTCTATCCTATTGTACCCTATTCTCTCATAATCCTCGCCCTCAGGGATGTGGCGGGAATACTGGGGTTCTCGATCATTCCTCCTGGACTCTCTTACCATCTGTTTCTGGCCTTCCAACCTTTAATTCCTCTGAATATCATTTTGCTTGCTTCTCTGGCCCCTTTCCAGTCTCACTTCGTGTTGTGTATCATCCCCCAGGCACAGATGTTGATTTCCTTGACCATCTTTCTCTCCTTCTTTCATTTCTTCTTCCTTCTTCATCACCTTTTTTTTCCTTTTGGGTGACTTTAATCTCTCTTCTTCTGAACATTCCTGCTCTCAGTTGATCTCACTTACTGACTCCTATTATATTCAGATGTTCCCATCCCCTCTTTCCCATCAGTCAGGCTCTTCTCTTTACCTAATATTTTCCTCACTTCCTTCAGCCTAGCCTGTGTCGTCTTGTCCCTTCTATGCCTCTGATAATTTTTTACTTTCCTTTTCTCTCTATCTCCTTATCTTTTCTACTACTACTCATTATTCACCTACTTTTACTCATCGAAATCTTCATTCCTTTGACTCTGCAGGCCTCATTATTAGATTGGCGGAATGGGTTAACGGGTGCCGCTAATGGATGCGGACCCGTTAAACCCATTCCGCCTGATTACGAGGTCCCCTCGCGGGACCCGGTAAGGACACCTGGTAAAACCAGGTGTTGTTACCGGGTCCCACGAGGGGACCAGGGAGCTAACAACAGGCTGGTCGTAATCGGCCTGTTGTTAGCTCCCGGCACCCATTCCCATTGAGCCCTATGGGGGCTTGAATGGGAATGGGGAAGGTCCGGGCCTGGGTTCCCCGAGGGAGGAAATACTGGGCCCTCCAAACTCGGAATGGCCCGGTAATTCCCCATTCAGGGGACCCGGTTTTGGAGGCAGCCATGCCGCCAAAAGCCGTAATGAGGCCCTGTAACTTTTATAATAATAATAATAACAATTTAGCATTTATAAAGCGCTACGAACCCTCAGGTATCTGTGCGCTGCTTAATATTACCCACCTGTGTATGGTGCTCATTTATCGACATCGGAAGGATGAAAGGCTGAATTTGGCCTTGCCGGGATTCAAACCTGCATCAGCAAGCTCAGCACAGATGTCAAAGTGAGAGCTCTTCCTGCTGTGCTATCAGACCAGCTACACTCTTCTCCTCCATCTAGTCCTACTTTATCTTCTTTGCTGTCTATACTTAATTTTGCCTCTCCTCTTTGTTCTTTTACTCCCACTCGTAAAACTCCTCATCCTTGGCTTACTTCTGATCTTATCTCCCTCTACAGCCATCTGAATAAAGCTGTGTTGCACTGACAAAAATCTAGATCACCATCTGATCTTGCTGCACTTACATCTTTACACTCTTCTTTTGACTTTGCCTTCCTTGTGGCAAAAATAATCTTACTTTTCGGATTTTACTGTTACTCTTTCTCACCACCAATCGTCTTTTCCAACTTCTCTCCAACTTCCTGTCTCCTGAATCTCCTGACACGAACCTACTTTCATCCCTTTCTTCCTCCGACTTTGCTAGTTATTTTACATCTAAAGTTGCTAATCTTCGTTCTGTGTTTGCTTCTTCCCCCACTCCTCCTCCTTTCTCTTCTTTTCATACTCTTTATCCTCATTTTCTCCTCTTATCAATTCTGATACTTCTACCCTTCTTACCCGTGCTCATCTAACGGTGTCTCCTTCTGATCCTCTTCCCTGTTCTTATTCCACACGCCTATTCTCTCCTTCTTACTTATCTTGCTTCACTTATTAATTCTTCTCTTTCTAACTCATGTTTCCTCACCACCTTTAAACATGCTCTTATTCTCATGATTCGAAAACAAAAGACTCTTGATCTTTCCACTCCTGCTAATTTTCGCAGTTTCACTTCTTCCCTTCCTCTCTAAAATTCTGGAGCGGGCTGCATATGCTCAGGTTGCTAGTTTCCTGAATCTTAATTCTCTTCTGCCACCTCTCCAATCTGGATGCCGTCTTCTCATTCTACTGAGACTGCTCTTTTACATGTCTCTAACCCTCTTCTCTCTGCTCATCATTCTAAGCTCTCCTCTATACTGATTTTTCCCGATCTTCCTGCGGCATTGAATACTGTTGATCACACTCTTCTTATTTCCTCTCTTTCTTCTTTCGGTATTACTGGGTCTGTCATTGAATGATTGTGCTCCTATCTTTCTCAGCAATCCTAATCTGTACCTTGGTCTGGACACACCTCTTCCTCTTCCTCACTTTCTCTTCTCTACAGTGCCCCTAAAAGTTCTGTACTTGGTCTTCTCCTTTTCTCTCTCTATCCTGCCCCACTCTCTGCTCTTATTTCTTCATTTACTATTTCCTTTTATCTGTATGCATCGTGATACACACATCCTTCTCTCGTTTCCTTCCTTTGACTCTATTCTGCACTCCACTGTACCTACCTGCCTTTCTGTTGTCCAAAACTGGATGTCTTCTCATTTTCCACACCTCAATCCTTCTAAGACTGAGGTTCTGTTTTTTCCGGCGTCAACTATTCTGTCTACTCTTTCTCCCCCATCTCTCTTTTTTCCTCCTTTCCCTCTGCCCTTGTCCTCATCTGCATGCAATTTGTGGATTATCTTTGATCCCTCACTTTCCTTTAAACTGCATATTTCTTCTTTTGCTCTCTCCTGTCACTATGCCCTTTTTAACATCCGTCATGTTCGCGTTTAGGTCTCATTTCATGCTGCTAAACTTCTTCTGTTCCGCCTGGTCTTTTCTGATATCAACTACTGCTCTTCTCTTCTTCCTGGCCTTCCTGCTTCACATCTTCTTCGATCCAATTTGTTTATAATTCTTTGGTTTCTCTTCTCTTCACCTTTTTGCGCCTCTATCACATTTTCTTTATTGTCTATTTCACTGCTTCCCTTTGAATCACGTCTTCTCTACCATTTTCTTTCTATTGTTTTTAAATGTACTGATGCTAGCCTTTTTGTGTTCTCCCCATCCCACAATCTGCTTCTTCTCAATATCCCCAATCCCCCTGTGCTTCTTTCTGTTTCCAATCTTTTGCCGTCTTATGCCCTATAGAATGGAATTCTCTCCCTCTCTCTACCCGCTCTTCTTCTGGAATGAATGTCTTTCACCACTGATTTAGTGCATATAACATTGTGTGTCTGTGATTATCCTTGGGTAAATTTAAAATGCACAATGGTAAAGGGGGTTCCTTAATTTGTGGGTCAGTGCACCCCATGCACATGCCAGCATGCCTCCATGCCCATGTCACAATGCCCACATTCACATGTGTACGAGGTGCAACAACATGTGTGTATTTGGTGTTCTAAAAGGGGCCTTAGTAACTCTTCTGTGACACTTAAGTGTGAGCCCTGCAGGTTTGACAGCATCATGTGCAGTCTGTCCCGGGGCACACTTTAGTGAAACTGCATTTATGCCATGCAATACGGTGGCATCAAATGATATATGGATTTTCACCATATTTTGTTTATTGTAGATTCACTGTTTGTTTGTTTGTTTATTTGGTAATAGGCACCAAACCCTTGGGTAGCTGGGCACAGCAGATACAAAGAATACTTGAAGCTTGGTTACAACATATAAAAAGGTACAGAAGATGAATTGAGGAATGCAGTACATACATAACATGCATAACCGGTTGCAGATGTCAGATAGACAGGCAAGTGCATTAGGTAATGAATAGCATACATGATCAGTGCACAGATAGGTGCTGTCAAAATCCGTTCATGTGTTTGTGCATTAAAGTGGAACATGTGCATTTGCCCAATAGTTAAATTAATGCCGTGCATTTAACCAATATATCTGAAATGTTCCCTGAGCCTGTTTGTCATAGCCAGTGCTTCTGCTGTACACCAAACTACATGCAGTTCACCTACACTGCTAACATCAAACCAGTCCCTACACGCGGGCGCAAAGTTGGATCATAACGGCTGATTTCCTTTTCTTTCACGCATTGCTTGTTAATAGGTGTGTCATGTATGCATAGGTATATGTACATGTGAATTATTAACAGAACATGTATCTTTATATTGAGCATAATGGATGCATAGCATCTGTTGAACAATAAAGTGTATATTTTGTTGCACATGCACCTGCATTTATGGTTGTTGCATGTTCTACTGAAGACAAAGGAAATGCATTGTTTTTGCTTATGGAGGCTATACAATGTCAAATGTTGTTTTGCAAAATATTGTGAAGTGGCTACTCATATGCTGTCTTTAAAGTATGCCTCCTCAATTCATTGGTGACCCCTGTTTTTGATATGTTGTAATGACATGGTCGTTTGCCAACTTAATAGCCAGTTACTTGGGGCAGTATTTCAGAAATCTTACACTGGTACAAATGCATTTAGCAATTGCCCTGGTGCAAAAGAAATGTGTTCAATGCATTTTGCCAACAGAGAAGTGTGTTCCCGAGTCCTAGCCATTTGCAGCGGCGAAACACACATTGTAAGAAAATGTTTTTTGCACATGGGCACTGTCGGCCCAATGCTGATCGCGCTAGCACTGGTGTAAAAGTTTCTGTAATACCAAATCTATCAGATACTCTTTTTTTATGAATAATGTAATGCTTGCACTCAATGATCTCAATGAGATACATGGTTTTCTCTTCAAAATCAGGCACCGTGATATAGTTTATAAATGCCCAGATAGAAGTTCCTAAGAGATTTATGCACTGTGACAAAATGGCTGCACCCAGCACTGATGTCAGAAAACACAGGCTCACACAGCATTTTCAGTTGATGACAAACAGAAACATCTTTATTTGTTGTCTTGCAAGGAATTGAAGACAGCGTCCTATGTCTATCAGGAACTGCCCCCTGTAACCTAACCATGCCTCCAGATCCCTTTACCTTATAGGTCACAAGTTATCCGACCGATTTTAAACCTAAGAGCATGCTGGAACCATCACAAGGCCTTCCTGCAAAGGCGTCCCACCACTTGCCAATAGTATGGATCTTTAATGCATACGTATTCCCCGCTCAGTGTGTACTTCCCGTTGCCACAACATACGATGACGTCATGTCCAGCGATTTCCACCGAGGGACATCGGCACCTGTCGTTCATGTTGATGTATGCTCTCTCATAAGCAGTCTCTTACCAGACACAACTAGTTTATTTTGGACCCAAAAGGTCCTTGCCCCGAATTCCAGCTGAACAGCA
Source organism: Ambystoma mexicanum (assembly GCF_040938575.1). NCBI lineage: Eukaryota > Metazoa > Chordata > Amphibia > Caudata > Ambystomatidae > Ambystoma > Ambystoma mexicanum. The sequence goes on along the minus strand of NC_090932.1, from coordinate 742,970,243 downwards.
CTTTTCCGTATCCACCGTCTGGGCGTGATTAAAGTGTACTGACAACAAGTAAGAACAAAGCCAAAACTTAATTGTCACATTGAAACCCCATAGCGTCCACTAGAAGAGGGGGGGGCATGATCTAAGAGCTTTCCAAGAATGGTGTAGCTGGGGTGTGCCCCTAGATTTCATTGTATTCGAACATGTGTTCAATGTTTATTTATTCTTGCTCTTTACTCTCATTTCCACCACAGTCCCCCGTTTTGGACTTGAATGCAACCCAGTACACACGTGAGTGATATTAAAATGTATTCTCCAGGAAGATGCTCTTAAAACAGGTCAGTCACCCTGTTACAACAAATCTTGGTTTCGTGGGAGCTGCCCTACAAAGACAAGACTTTAAAACTCCCCCAGATCACATTCTGAGATTCAATATTCATCAGGGCATCAATCTCTTCATCTTAATAATTTGCTTCATAAGGAATACCATCATACATTATATGTGAGCAGTACATGCAATTATCCAAAATGTCAGAGGGGTTGGAGGCGCTGATGTTCACAGTCTTCACATAGCCTCTATCCTTACAACAACATATCAGTAAAACCACCAAAAGACAGAGAACAGTATCAAATGCAATGCAGTGGTAAATAACGTTTTTTCATTGATATTTTCAATAATGAAACACATCACATCTCAGGGGGAGAACAGGTTGACAGTTCGGTGTGTAACTTCTTTCTTACCTCATCAATGTTTTCAAGCTGTGGTAATATTTCGAACAGGTTTTCAGACCTCTGTGAAATCCCACTGGTCCATTTCTGTTTGATGTGCAATCTTTCCATTTTCCCTTTTTGGCTGGCCAGGATGCATTATGTTTCCTGGTACTAAGCAAAACGTGTAGATATGCTGTTGGTTGTGATACCATATTTATGCAACTGTAGTTTACGGAAACAGAAATATACCTTGAAGCATGGTCCCATACGACACTTCCTTCCCAACCTAGGCCTCATCACGACTTTGGCAGTAACCCTTAAATCCGCCGGTCACGCTATTACCGCCGGATTTAAGGGTCTGCCAACTCAGGACTTCAGCAGATTTCACCCCAGCTCTTGGCTCGGGGGAAATCCACCGAAAATTTGCGCTATTACCGCCAGTGGATTTCCCGCAAATGTTCCCCATTGAGCCCAATAGGGAATGGGGCATTCCCGAATGGGCTCAATGGGGAATGGGGAATTACATTACTGCCGAACTCGTGATCCAGCGCTATTAGCGCCGGGGAGTTCGGCGGTAGGGCTAATACCACCGGCGTTACCGCCAAAGTCGTGATCAGGCCCATAGTCTGCTCTCTCCTAACATCTAGCTAACTTGCTACAACTTTTCATTTGTGGAAGTTGAGGGGGCCAAATTAACCAATGTGTGCTTGATCATACGCACCACTCAGGATTCCGGGGTTGTTCTTGGGGCTGTGGTTAGGTTTCAAGTTGGGCTTCTGGGAGATCTCACTTCCCATACGTCATGATGAGTTACCCAGTCTGAGTTGCCATCTGCTTATGGACCTGATAAAATCGGACTTGTCAGGGCATTTACACCATCAACTGGGCCCTGGATCTGAAAGGTGTACATCCATCATCAACAGCTTCAGCTGCTGCATATCCCTAAGTTCCTCCATGGCCAAATATCTTCTGGAATACCGGAAACATTGCCAAGTTCCTGTGGCCAGATCTGATGAGGTACACCTTGGATTGTTACAAGCTGGTTATTCAGGAAGAGTTACACTTCAGCACAGACAAGGTCCCACGCCAGCAATGCTCCAGTACCCGTGATGCTATGAAAGGACTGAGTCAGAACTTCTCTGGTTGTAGAGCTGAGAGCAGCAATCTTTATTTTTTTATTTATTTAATATACGCATTTAGCCAACCAAGGCTTTACATATATTCACACAAAATAGTAAAAACTTTTCCAAAGGTTAAAACCGCTCAACACTAAAATAGCACACCAACTTTAAAAGAGCTAATTTAAAATATACCACCTGACAATTGTTTAAGAATGTCCAAGCATAAATAATACAAACTCATCACATGAAAAAGTCAATTAACATTGTCCCCTCTTAAAAGATGTTCCCACATTTCATTGACAAAAACATCAAGGTCACACGTATTGTCATATGCCTTCAAATACTTCAGCCTTAGTAAATCCAAACTCCCACAATGACACAAAATGTGTTCCACTGATTCAATTTGTAAAGTACCACATAATCTACACCACCGCTCACGTTTTACAATTCCACATTTAGCTCCAACTATTTCTAGCGCGTCAGAGAGATCCAATTTAAACAATACATATTGTCTGATCGTTTTGCTATCTGGGAATGCAGATACAAATTTAGGAGATTCGCATCGACTCAACCTATAATGTATACATGTTTCACTTTTAGACCTGCAGCAATCACAGATAACTCACCAACGTTAGCATCTGGGTTCATGAGTTGTGCCCGATTCATAAGCTGTGTTGCTCACTTTTTGCGAACTAAACTGTCATTAAGGGAATGGCCTCTATACACATGACACACTGCAAGGGTTTTATTTACTCCATCCCCCACTTTTTCAGAGAGTTATCGCTCATGCATTCTGGACATAAATAATTACCACCACAATTCTAGCCAGGTGGTTGCTCCCTTCCAGCACTTTGGAAACAGAGGGGTTACCGGAAAGGCATACAGAGAAATGGTGAAGATTACAGTACCTTACAAGGCATTCATAATTGCAAAACTATACCCCACTCTATCCCACTAACTTTTGGGTTGAGAAATGATCCCAGTGACATCCTGAAACTCAGACACATTTATATAAGCACGACGCATCGTTGGATGATTGAGCATGATTGAGCATGTGCGATTGTCCTCACTGCCCAAATGTTGGCACAATAGAATGGACACATTTACACATAATTGGTTTGTCAATGTTGCATTGCATTGGAACGCGCTACCAATGATAATCAGAGCTGACACTTCGTTCTGGATGTTCAGAACCAAGGTAAAGGAACTGTTCATAACTCAGCAATAGACTGTTAACTGCACTAAGCTAAATCTTCCTTTCTTGTATCCTTGTATGAAATGTATGCCACTATTACAGCGGACCAACCCGTAACATGTTCCGTCTATAACTTTACTGTGCCCTTCATCAGAGACCATTCTGTAACCCGGTCCCTCACACTATTTATTGTACTGTATCATCTTCGGCTGTCCTTTGTATGTGCAACTTTCTGTAACCATTGCTGCTCCTAAGGCCAAAGCGCCCAGTTACCCCAGGGTTTGACTGCGCTATACAAATAAACAAACTAAAGTAAACTAAACAAAATTGGTGGGATTTTGATAAGCTAGCAAGAAACAGACATGTCCATTGTAATGGTCATCGTCACTGCCTAGCTCTTATTCTTCCCTACCTACATTGCAAATTGAGTTGCTGCCACTATGTGTACCTTACACCGGAGATCTACCCCTCTGTAGGTCATGCTAATTGGCGTGATGTACCTGCACTGTTATCATTCTGCGACAGCTGTCACTACATATACCGACTGCCATATAAAACGTGAAAATTATAAGAACAGTAGGAGAGTAAATTAGATAAATGTGAATTCCCAGTTCTATGACACTGTTCCAGTCCCTTCACAAAGCACATGGCTGACCCTGCAATACTATGGCATATCTTATTTTATACAAAACCATGATTCCACTTCTAAAGTGCTCACTACCCATGACAGGCTTGGTATTCCCTCAGACCCAGTTCTGGTTTGTACCGCTTTGTATTTTTTCAAGAGGAGAATGCCATTTTAAGTCAATAGTATTAACAGAGCCCTAATGCTACTGAGTATGGTTACCTTTAGGATTAATTTTGGTGGTGCCATTGTCTTCTTACAGTAGGAGATGTTCACCCAGGTGGGGAGTTTCCTTACTTCCACTGAAGACCCTGTGACCAACAGTATGTGAAAGCAACACAGCCACCTTGGACCGAATAATGTCTTCCACTGGAATTTGCCAGACAAATATGAATGATGTAGGGAATGACAGGCCTCTTCAGGTTGGAAAATCTTATGCAAACCAGTCCTGATTTAGGGTGGAGATTGTACCCCCCTTTACTATGTGTGCGTATCCATGATATATGCTAGTCCTCATGTAGTCGACAACCATTTATTTCCCAAAAGTCTTTCTCTATAGCAGGGACTGCTTCTTGTATGAGGGCTAACTCGTTGAGTGTCCGTAAGGGTGGTGCCCCTGATTCGTCTTTGAGTCTTAACTCCTTCTGAGCTTGAGAGTTGGAAACAGCCTATAATTTAACAATCGAAACTGAAAAATTATTCCGACAAGCAAACTCTCTATCCAAAGGTTGATGTGTTGCTCACTATCTGTTTAGGTACAATAATATCCTCCAAGAAGCCCCTTACATGAGCATGATTCTTTACAGGTGAACTAGAAGATATCCTCAATCCAAACAACATCCACACAACAATGCCTCATGGACATATACAACTGGATGACAATAAACAATCTCAAACTCAACCCAACCAAAACCGAAATAATGATCTCCCCACCAGAGGATAACATAACACACACACAAAACACACACATCTCAAACTAAACCAACCAAAACCGAAATAATGATCTACCCAACATAGGATAACATAACATAACACACACACAACTGAACTGGTCACCAGAAATGGGAACCCAACCGGAAGCATCTTCCATGATGAAATACCTGGAAATACTCATCGCTAACAGACTCTCACTAAATGCAAGTCAACACATTAGCAAAGAAATGCTTCTACCTCCTGTAACTAATTCGAGGGATCCTCCCCTATCTCTCCTTCCCACACAGAACCCTTGGAATCAACTCCTTGGTATTATCGAAAATTGACTATGCAAACAGCCTCTAATTGGGAATGCCAAACCATCTCACAAAAGAACTCCAAAGCATTCAAAATACTGAGGAAGGATACTCCTGAGGCTAAACATAAGAGACCACATCACACAAGTCCTGAGAAGCCTCCACTGGATCCCAGTAAAAAAAAATAACACATTAAACTTTAAAGCCATCTGCATTGCTCACACATCACTACACAGACAAGATGCCGAATTACTCAAAGCCAAAATCAACCACTACCGACCAGGAAGAAGCCTAATTTCGAGCAACGACCTCCAATTCGAAAAGGAAACACTATAAAAAAAGGAAATTAAGGAGGAACCACATGCTCCCATCTGATAGCCAAACTATGGAACTCAATCCAAAAGGAAATAAGTATGACAGAAGATCACCTTACCTTCAGAAAATGACTGAAATCCTAGCTGTTCAATGAGCATAAAAACAGGCACTTCCCACAACTATCACTGATGACCCAAGACAATCCAGGGACATTACGGATCCTGAAACCAACAATACAACTACCACATTGTACTAATCACTAAACATCCCTGCTCCTCCATCTCTCCAGCATACCCCACACATGCCTCACACAACCTAAAAGGGCAGCTCTACCAGACACAAAACACACAACCCACAAAGGGACAAACTGGCACAAACAAACAACTCAGACACTGGACGTTGCCCCACCAGATACAATAAGCACAGTGCACACAAACAAACACACTCAGAAAGCTGATATGCACAGACACAATTTTCTTCTCGTTCTGCAAGCACCTACAGAAAAGCACAACCTCTGTCCTATTCCTCTTCCCTCACTAACCTACCCAACCCACTTTTTTACAGAGCCACATAAGTGCCTGGAGACCATGCAAATGGTAGTGGTGCATGGTATACATCAACTTAACATAACACGACATAACATAACATAGACAATGCCAGGAAGTTGCATTGCTTCTAAAAAATCACCAACATCATGAGCACCAACAACTGCATATTTTGAGTATATTTACTGTTTGTTCTTCTGATAATTTGCTAGTGCAACCAATTCTGCTACTTGTGCTGAAATGACATTTGGCGAATGCCCACTTTCTACAACATGTCCCAGTGTAAACGCTGTGTACTCTACCACCAGCTTACCATCTTTACCCTATAACAAAACCCATCCACATAGTATATCCAGTCAGTGGTGTGCATTGGTGTATCTAACATATCTATTCTAGGTGTCAAAAGGAAATCAGTGATTGCAACACAGCCATGTGGTTCTCAATCTACTGGAGTGGCAGTAAAAGAGGCTGGATTCAGCACAGGAAATCAGGTTAGTGTGATGTTGGATGAATTCAAAGGTATACTCATATCTGTTGGATTCAGACACAGACATGTTTTGTATTGTTGTCTTTAGTATTAATGAAGCAGTTCTATGTGATCCTCCTGCATATTGAATGCTGTACACAAAAAACGATTTTCTTCAGTCAATTTTGTGCAGCTTTCAATTGCAGAAATATGACATGTTCAGGGGGATTTCACCCCCCCCCCAGACTTCTCTGCCAGCCAATCCCCCACCTGCCTCCACCCTCACCCTGCCCTGCGCTAGTGTGATTTCTTTTAAAATGGTGGGTTTTACCCCTGAACCCTCCTTTTACCCCAGACCTCTCACTTTCCTTCCAAAACATTCACCTTCCACTCCCCACCCACAGATAGGCACACATGCACCAACATAGTTACATACCTAGAATAACATGCCACATAAATTCCCCCGTCTATTCTCTTTCATGCTAAAATCCTTCCATCTGAATCCCTACAGAGACACCAAACACACACACACACAAAAACTCACCTGGGATGTACTTGGCTTCCATTGTCCGTCTACACCTCCCTGTCGGCCCTTAAACTCACTTGTGTGCACAAAGGGTGTGACTGGTCCATTTATAAAGACTGGCCCGAGCGGTCTTGAAGTGTTTTTTCTAAATCAACCTTTTTATGTTTTTAAAAAAAACATTTCTTGACTCAGGATAAATGTAACTACTGAACAGGGATTACTACTTCAAAAGAAGACCCCAGAACTAACTATGTTCTCACTGAGCTGCACTTTCAGGGCTGTGGCTGCAACGGAGCAAAAGCACAGAGGCTTTCCTACAGCTACTAGGTTAAACTCCTTACTATACTATTCAATAAGTCCTTGATTCTGACCATGTGTTTGAGGCAATACTGCCAGTGCAAACCCATTTCTCTCATGACAAAACAGGGCACATTTCTTCTGGCAACCACGGAGACCCAATGCAGGGGCTTTATTTAATACTTTCTAATCATAGAAAATACCCCTTTTCCTTCCTCTATCCATGGTAGAGGATCTGATGTGTTGACCTTCATATAGTGTTGTAATGGTCAGACTATTTAATCATAACCTGTATACTTTGCCTGCAGTAATGTGTAATGTATGCAATCCTCTCATTTGGGTAACAGTCTAGGGTTTATGGATTTAATACACTGCTTCTTTGCTGGAATGGGCTATGGATCTGTGGCCTCGCATAATATCACGCCTCACATTGTTTACCCTTTCTTTACAAAAATATATTTTTTCTAGGATGATTTGTGACCCTTATTCATTAGAACATTCAGTAATGCTTGTGTGTCTTCCTTGCGTGATTCATATGATTGGAAGGCTAATAATAAGGCAGTGTACCAACAGTGACTTTCTGGGAAAATGGATATAATCTTAACTTTCTTAAGCTGCTGAGAGAAAAGTTTAGGTGATTTGGTGTAAACCTGAAGATGTGTGGGATGGACGAAATGGCCTGGTATGCAGATGCCTGCTGTATGGGCAGAGTTGATTTTGATCGTTCAAGAATGGCAAATACTGCATGCTTCACGTACAGTGTTACAGAGCACCCCATGACAATCATGGAGCTTTTCTCAATTGCAAAAGCAGAGGCTGCAAGAGCCTGTTCGCAAGTGAACTGGCACTGCATCACTGAATCCAGCACCCCACTCTAATAGGCCAATGGCTTGTGGGCCATGGTGCTTTTCTGTGTGAGAACTTCAGTCATCATTTGAACGTTCGAGTGGGAAAACAAATAGCACTCTTGAGTGTTAGTCGGGGGTTGCTAGCAGTAGAGCAGTGGAAATTACCTCTTTTAGCTCATTAAAGCTTGTAATCATGTCCTCTGTCCATATTATCCTTTTGTCTGTCTTTTGTGCTTCTTTGAGGCCCTGCATCAGGGGCCTACTGAATGCTGCATAGTCTAGAATCCACAGACTTCAATAATTACACATCACAAGGAACCTCTGCAATTTTTCAGTCATTTTTTGGTTGGGGGGCACTGCGCAATGAAACAGTGCATTGCGGTAACATTTTCTTCCCATGGACCAATATCAATTGTCTCAAGTAGAGCACTTCTTAGAGTCAGTACTGTAGCTTTGTCTACTTTGTACCCTTTATGTGCTAACAGCTGTGAGAGAGTGAGAGAGTCACTCCAGCACTATTGTCCATTGTCACTGCACACTAACAGATCGTCCGCATACTGAATGGTAATACTGAACACTTGGATGTTTCCTAAACCAGCATGTGAGATTCTGTTAAATATACTGGGGAATTCACAATAACCTTGTGGTAATCTTGTGTGCTCGAAATGCATTCCACCATGCATAAACGCTGTGAGGTATTGTGAGTCTTGGTGCAGGGGTATGGAAAAGAAGGCATTCTTCAAATCCACCACAGTGAAAATGTGTTTCTTGTTTGGGGATGCTGCACAAAATGGCCACAGGGTTAGGAACTACAGGAAAAGCTGCTTGTACAGTGTCATTTAGGAATCAGAGATCTTGGATCATTGTACAACTCCCCCCTTTTGCCCTGTTTATCAGGTATATAGCTGTGTTACATGGGGAGGTAGAGGGCACAATAATTCCCTGATTCAGGAGTTAGGAGATGGTGTCTTGTATTCCCTCCTCTGCTTCTTCGGACAGCGGATAGTGTTTTGGCCTGGGCCATACAGCACCAGGTTTCAGTATTATTTGTATGACACGCCTTATAAAAGCTGTACATCATGAGCACTGGTTTTCCATGACCTCTCTGGGTCCTGCTCTAGATCTTTGTCAGTAAATGAGGGCGGGGTAACACGGGCCATTAAATAACATTTCACTCTACGATATTGCACCATAATGTCGCAGGGGATACAGATAGCCAGCACTATTTCTTTTTCCTCAACCCGATCCTCAAACAATTCTGCATCTGTAACTTCTTTTACGGACACCTTTGGGTCAATAAACAATACAGTTCTCGACACGCACCCATCTGACTCTTTTCCTATTACAAAAATCCTCTTTGCAGACACTACCAAGCCTTGCAAATCCAATGAGAGTATGGTCCCTGCCAGAAGCCCTGGGGTCACAATGGGCCTGAAGATGAAATCACATGGTACCCACCAACATGCCTTACCAATTTGAGGCACTCTGTCAACTAGAACTGTGATCCCATACACAAACATATCAGGGTCAACAGGAATGCTACAAACCACCACCTCCCCTCCTGTGACTGTATCATCACCATTGCCCTCATGGCACACATTCCAGTGGTGGCACACATGATCGCCCAATCTGTGAAGGTGATGGTCATGTTCAATTTGCTCAGGAGATCATGCCCTAGAAAAATTTACTGGGGAGGTTTCTGAATAAAGTAAGAGTGCATGCCCCATATTTTCCTCCTATTTTAATGGCTATTTCTTCTGTGTATGGAACTGTGACAGTAGCCCCAGAGAAGCCTTGCATGTTGAGAGTTTCATTTGATAGTGGGAAGTTTCCCTTACTGATGCATAATTTAGTGGCACCCGTGTCGGCCACAAAGATGAATTGCTTATTACCTCAGCACCCACCAAGGGTTCTTTGTCAGGGTGGGTTGTCAGTGACAGGACTGGGCATGCAAGAGCTTTCTGTGGGCTGCCCTAGTCAGGGTATGTGTTGTTACCCGGGAATGTGAAAGGGTTGCCTCCCATGACACCCACCCCCTGATAAGGTGCCACAGTCCCATTCAGTATGGCACTACTTCTGGGCATTGGGCCCCTGCTTGCAATGCGATGCTAGGTGGGGTGGGCAGCTGCGCCTGTGGGGGCTTTGGTGGTAGGTGTGTGTAGGCTTGGTATATCTCATACAGTATGGATGTGGGCATTGGGGATGCAGAGGATTGTTGCTGATGTTGCACTGGGCATGTGGGGGTGTATTTATCATACCCTGTTCCCATTCTGCTTCTGCATTCATTTTCAAAATTACCCCACTTCCCGCATCCCCAGCTCTGGACTGGACCTCCTCCCCCTCTGTGCCCCATCCCTCCAAATCCATCTCTACCCCCTCTACTCTCTTGGAACCCTACTCTTCCACGTTGCTGACCTCCTTCATACCACTCTGAATACAGCGGCTGAGGTCCACTATTCCACTGCCCTTGTCCTTCTCCTGGCCAAAACGTGGCTATTCTTACATCCATTCATGCCTCTCCCTGCTCTGCAGAATCTGTTTGTGTGACTGTTGCTACCACCTCTTCAACTGCTATCTTTGCTCATTTTTTCTGTACCAGTTTTGATTTCTCAGCCTGCTGCCTTTGTGCCATGTCCTTCTCTCTCATTTAAATGCTTACAATGATGTATAATTATAGCCTGTATCTCGGCCCATCCTTTCGCCTCTTCGGCTATGATCTTATCAAGCGTCTGCTGCACTCCCTTGGGTAATCCTCGTTTGATAACAAAATAGAAAATCGGAAGCGATCGGTCCCACTAGTCTCCCATTTTAGCCCTCCACATCTCCTGTACCATCAAAATGTACTGAGCAGGGTCTTCATCATCCCCCATCGTATACTGTATTATGGACTGCAAGTCCGGCATGTCGGGTTACGCAGGCTGTAGTGTGTCCCACACCTGTGCTTGGATATTTTTGAAAGGTGCCCCATTATGTGTGTATCCTCTATTTTCACTCCCAGATATCCAGCTTTCACCTAAACATCTCCGGCTTGGTCTCCTACAATTGTGACAAGCAAACATTCAAGTCCCCCACCGCAAAAAGTATTCCTGCTGTATGCTTTTCAAAGGCATATATCTACTTCCCAGTCCCTGCAGTGGGGGGCGGGAGCACTTTAATCAGGTTATTCTTATCCATCTGGGCCCAGGGTAGCTACTGTGCCCTCCCTATGCCCTCCCTGGGCTGTTATGCCGTTAGGCAGTTATGCAGTAACGGCAACGGCATGCCCACTCCCTACTCCACTTCCTGCTGTCACTTCTCTTTTTCCTGGCTACTACTACCTGCCCAAACCTGTTCCTCAACTGCGGACCCCACAGGCTTTCTACCTGTGTGCTTACTGCCAGAGCCTCCTCATCCTTCAATTCATCCATATTATCTCACTCCTCCTCTTGCAACTCCCTGTTTGTGTCTCTGTCCGATCGCACTGTCCCGTGACCTATGCTCCCCGCTGATCACTCCTTCTCAGTATGTACATCCTATATTGCAGTGCTATCTAGTCTGAACAAAATCGTTCCCTCCAGTCATTTTACCCTCGTTCCCCCTGTCGCCCCCTACTCACTCCATGCACATGCACTCACATTCGCTCCTCACACCCAACACACTACTTGTTGAACAGGCCCTGCCTTGCTCTCCACTGGGTACAAAATAAAAATATAAAACACTAAAACAACAAGCTAAAACAATAAACTAAAATAACAACCACTACTTCATTTTATTCCCCCACCCGGGATATATTGGGCACAGGAATCCGAGCTCTCTAATTATACAGAGACCCTACCTTTTTATCCTCTTTTCACATGTAGAAATATGGTGCCACCTTATTCCCTAGCTCAGAAAGGATCCCACCTCTCTGTTTCATGCTTATCATAATAATAATAATAAAAACTGCCACATGGTCCTTACACACTATCCAATTTAAATACACACCAGACTGCACATGCAAACCTGCACAAAGTTATTCCCACTCTCCCACTTCCCTGTTGTTATCGCTCGCAAGAGGTGTACTTACATATGCGTGTTCACCCAAGCAACTCCGTCACGGGGTCCCATTACCATCCTGCACCTTCCTGAGAGCTGCACCAGGCTCCAAATAGCAGATAGGAAGTCTGTGAAAAAGGCATCAGTACACCACCACGGGTTGCGCGTTTTGGAACTGGTCACTGCAGGTGGGCACGGCCACTGCAGATGTGTGGCCTGGAACCCTCTGCCTTTGTAGAAATCTGGGATCACGTCGGGGTCACCAAAAATGGAGAGAGGGCCCTCAATGCTCAAACCAGAAAAATACAACCACTAGGGAATAAGGCCCAGCACACCTCTTGCAAGCAGAACTAGGTTTGTTTCCATAAAAACAAAGGTGCACCAGCAAAGATGGCTGCTGCCACTGAGCACTCTGGCAAAAATAGCACGTGCAACAAATTATAAAGGCACACAGTGTCATCAGTGACATATATTACACGGGTTACAGATACAGATGGCTGGTTGGTGTGACCCTTTTCATATACTGCCTGCCCCATAAGGGATGCTAGGTTATTGGTCCCAGCTCTGTTTGCTAATCTTCTTCCACGTGGGTTTCTTTTTTGCACATCATCAGGCACCAGGCTCGTAATTGCCAATTAAAAACACAAATCACAACATTCCCTATCTGTGGCCTAATGTGCACCTGGTATTGCAGACATGAGTGCAGGGAATACTTTCATGGTCACAGAAACTTGCAAATCCAAGCTCAATCCCAGACAAATCGGTGCTGTACCAGTTCTTCTCACGCCGGGCTTACATTTGTTACTTTCCCCCCTGGCATCTTCAGCACAAATCACAGGGTTTCAGGACATTGTGAATTTATCTTTCTGCTATGATCTCCCTGATAGATTGGTGATCTAACAGTTTTATGGTCAGTGGTCTGAGGCTGGCTGTTACCTTGGAATGCTGGGGTCTTGGGACAGGGCTTCTTAGCATCATAATTTAGGTTTTGGCCTGTTGCAGGTCGGAGGTTTGTGCCCTCCTTCTCATGGGATAACTGTTCATAGGGAGCTCTCGGCCCTCTCATGGCCTTACAAGGCACATACTTTCTGGGTTACAAGTGTTAATAATATGAGACAATGAGAGCTCTATGAATCTCCACTGGTTTGGCATTTCTCACTACTGCCCAGTCTGCAACCCGACCCTGCATTCACACTTGCATTTTTTTGTTCTGCTCCCATACCTAATGCCCTGGCTGCAAAGCGACGCCAGGCCTGGATTTCAAGATGGCTACTATTTTCTAAGATGGCTCTTCATTCCTAGTGCAATTTACATCCAATTCCATAATACCCAACCCATAATGCAACTCCTAATGACACCCTCCTCCGCCCTATGGCCTTCCCAAGCATCTACAACACACTCTTATGCTTCTGCCGTATTCAGAACATCTTTGGGGTCTGGAGCAATTGTCCCCACTTCCCAACACAAGTTTTGGCTTCTCCTGTAGAACCTATACGGTAGCTAGGGCTTTGTCTGCATTTTTACTAGGGACATTTAGAAACACTCCATCCAGAGAACAATAGATTATGAAATTCAGTTTGAAAACAGGTCTTAGTAGATGAACAGCCGTTGACAAATTGAGAAGGAAAGCATGTGCATCAGAAATTAGTACTGGGATGCTCTTTACTGGTTCAGAACATTAGGATGTACTGAGGTGTTCAACATGCCTGCTGCCTACACTGTTTGAGAGGACAGGGGAATGTCTGGGTAGCAGTCATATGGAAAGGCAGACTAACAGGCCCCAGGGTCAACCAAAGGACACATGGCTTGTCCATCTTTGTCTATTGGTATCATAGGGTAAATAGTGAGGACATCTCTCAGGCTGTCTCATCACAGTTTGTTTCCTGATGTGGTTGGTGTATTTATTTTGGTGAATCATAGTACATTAGGTTTGGGGAAGGTGCCCTGCCCATAAGAGGGAGGAGGATGGTTATGCTGTGCCTATATGGGCACTTGTCCGTCTAATGCTCTGCTTCTTTCAGTAGTTACAGGCCACAGAATCTACATATTTCCCCTGGGCTATCATGGTTGATTTTGCTTTGGTGCTCCTCTTCCTCTCCCTCTTTTTCTTCCCAGAAACCCTCCAAAGCCACCCCTACCTACTAGGAGAGCCTGGGCCTGCAAATTCTGCAAATGTAGCACCATAAGATTTTCTCAAGATCCTCTTCCTCCTGTTCTTGGCATGCCACACAGCGGTTCACTACAATTGCTTTCTTGGACAATGGTTCATCCTGCCAACAAATGCAGATAGATTTTAATTGGGTTTGAAGTTTAGATTGCAGTTCATAGACAGAAGCATTGAGTTCACTTTCTGTACAGTCTCATCATGTTTCGTTAGGTTTCGTTATTCCTGAATGGTTATACCTTCAGTTGGTCTAAAGGTTCAGCCGGAGATGTGTCCTTATTCTGTGTACAATTGATGATCTTGGGGCATACAATAGGAATGGTAGCATAATTATATTCTGAGTCTCATTGCATGGGTTTCCCTATTCCCGAATATGCCTCTGGCTATTGGGCCTATGCTATAGGTCACTGTATAACCTCCAGAAGCAATAACTATCATCATGATCTGGTTCAAGTCATCCCAGGCAGGACTTTAATACTGGATGATCGTTTGGAAATCCTTGACTAAATGTTGAGGGCACATGTGCATAAGATATGTATACCAGGGCCTGCATTAGCGGCCCTTTTGTTATGGTTTAGTTGCTCAACCCATAGGAAGTGACATTTTTGGGCTGTTTATAACTTTGGCACCGTTCGATGAATTTGCACGAAACTTTGCAAAAGAAGGTAAATGACCACCTCTGAATTATTATGCAAAGTTTTGTGCAATTTCATCAAGGGGGGGGCAAAGTTGTAGGGGGGTCCCAAAACATTTGAACTCCGGGTAGACATTAATAGAAAAAAGTTTAGCTCGTAGCTACAGCCCAAACCGCTGGATGGATTTGAGCCCCAGACTTGCGTAAGGAGTGGTGGCCCGGACCCAAAAGTATGCTTTTGTAAATTAGGTGTTATTCCGTCCAGTAGATATTTTAGAAATGTCCAAAATGTAACTCAAATGTTTTTAAAAAATATGCATCCGGTCCATGGACTCACTTCCTGATTCGGTGTCCGGGGATGTCTCTGGGCCCATCAGGGAGTCGTGTGACATTCACTGACATCGGACACACCAGATAATTGGACAATTAAAAACATGAGGTGCATCAAAATCTTTGAAACGGATGCCATGTAGGATGTGTGAAGCGCGCCCTTAGTCTGCAGATATCACAATAAAAAAACATGTTAAAAAACACATTATTACAATTGTCAAACTAAGGGTGATGAGGATGGGATGGGATATGCCAAGAAAAAGCCAAAAATCATGTGTTTCTTTCTTCTCGGGTGTCTGCAAACATCTCAGATGTTCAGGGTCATTGCTGTGATGTTCACAAACTTGACAAATGTCAGAAGACATCCATGCATATTTCTGCATTACACAGTCGGTGAAGAGCAGTTATTGGATGGCTTATAACTTTAGCGTCATTCAATGAAACTGCATGAAATTCTGCAATATAATTGTAGACCCAACAAAAAATGCTTTTGGATATTTTGGTGCCTTTTTCGACAAGAAAGGGCAAGATTAGAAGGGAGTCCCAAAATGTTTGAAAGCTTACACATTTGGAGCCATTTGACAAGTCTGTGTACAGATTTATAAAAAGAGTTTAAACCCAACATTGGATGTTTTTGCAAAGTTTGGTGGGATTTTGTCAAGAAGGGACACAATTAGAAGTGGGGTACCAACATATTTAGATGGCTTATAACTTTGGTGCTGTTTGACAAATCTGCACAAATGCTTGCAAAAGGATTATGGACACAGCTTTGAATATTTGTCAAGTGGGGGCTTAGTTAAATCACTGTGTCTTGTACCTACATTTTGAGACTTGCAAAGTTTGGTGGGATTTTGTCAAGAAGGGACACAATTAGAAGTGGGGTACCAACATATTTAGATGGCTTATAACTTTGGTGCTGTTTGACAAATCTGCACAAATGCTTGCAAAAGGATTATGGACACAGCTTTGAATATTTGTCAAGTGGGGGCTTAGTTAAATCATTGTGTCTTGTACCTACATTTTGAGACTTTAAAAAAAATAAAACACAGACGGATTTGCAGCAAACCTGTACGAGGAGCATTGGCAAGGTCCCAAAAACATGGTTTCGCAAATGAGTCAGTGTTCTATTTTTTAAAATGTTTCATATGTAAGTACAAAAAATACTGATACACATTTGGTGACAATCTGGCCACTGGCCATGACCACCAGGGACCAGCAATGTGGTTAAAGAGGCCATGATCACCATGGACTGGCTATGTGGTAAAGGTTTTTTTCTAAATCGGAATAGGTTTAAATAGGAAAAAGAATTCAGCTTGTGGCTCCAGCCCAACGTGCTGTATGGGGTTGCAGCAAACATGCATGCAGAGCCTCAGCAAGGACTTGAAAGTCTGGTTTTGCAAATGTGTCTGTTTTGTTTTTTGAAAATATGTCATAATGTAGGTACAAAAATAGTGATATACCATTGGTGACTGAGGTACAGCCTGTGGCCATGGTCAGTAACAAGATTGTCTGGTACTGGAAATGTGGTTAAGTGGGCATAGCCACCAGGGATGAGGTTTGAAAGGGGGAAAATATGCTTACAGCGACAGCATGAAGTGCTGGACAGAATTACAGCAAATGTGCACAAGGAGTATCAGCAAGGACTTGAAAGCATGCTTTGCAAATCTGTCCTGTGTTTTAATTTTTTTCAAAGTTTCTAAATGCAACTACAAAAAATAGTGATATAGCTTTGGTGCCAAGTAAGTGGGCCTGGCCCTTGGCAAGGACAAATGTCTGCTCTGATTTGCTTATTGGGGCAAGTGGGATGGCCAAAGCCCATGCCCCATGGGTTGTGGAGACTGGGGCCATGGCTGCAAGTCATGAACACTGGCCATTGGTCAAATTATGACGGTATAGTGGGCACTGAACTGGGATGCAGGGTAGGTGCAGTGGACAACGCAGGTGTTTTGGTGGGGCTGGTGTCATGGTCGAGCCGCATGCCCTAGACAATTGAACAATAACTGGAATCTCCAGCATGCGCTGTTGAAACCGACACATCATATGCATTGCAAAAAATGTATTTGTCAAAGGTTTATAGTTCTTTCATTTATGTTAAAAGAGGAATTATTAATAACATATCTACAGTGCTGTAACATAAAACATTTTCATTAATGAAAACCTGCGAAATTCACTGAACACACTTTGTTAAAGGGACATTATGGTTAAGTTGCACTAATAATTAAGTTGCACTAATAAAAACCTGTGCAATTAATTGGAAAAACGTTGTTAAAGGGATGCTATGGTTAAGTTACACTAATAAAAAAACTATGAAACTCACTGAAAATACTTAGTTAATGGGACGTTATGGTTAAGTTGCATTAAAAAAACGATGAAATTCACTGAAAAAAAAAGTTGTTAAAGGGACGTTATGGTTGCAATTAAAATTGATAAACCAAAGAAATTCTCCAGTTATGGTAAACTGTGCAACCATAACTCGTGCCACTACCATGTACTGCTAAGACTAACAACCAGGACACCAAAGATGACATCACAATTGGCATAATTGATGGAATCACTGATGTCATCACAGCAGTTGTTTTGTTCAGTGACTGTGAGAATTTTAGGCCGATGATTTAATACTACAGGTGCAGGACAGACAATGTGGGCCTCATTACAAGGTAGGAGGTGAGGGATTACCGGTACCGGTAAGGACACTGGTACCGGTAATTCCTTACCACCCTATTCCGAGGTCCCTTAGCAGGTCCCTTCCTTAACGCCTGGTTTTTACCCTTGAGGGACCCGTTAAGGGACTTCAGAGCTAATAACGATACTGCAAATTGCGGTACCGTTATTAGCTCCATCCCCATTCCCATTGAGCCCTACGGGGGCTCAAATGGGAATGGGGAATGGTTCCCGGAATGGGGGCTTACTGAGTCCTCCAAGGTTGGAATGACCCAGTAAGTCCCTATTTCGGGAACCCGGACCTGGAATGCGGTAAGGGTGTAGCCATGGTGCTAATAGCGCCATGGCTACCTCCTACCTCGTAATGAGGCCCAGTTCATTTTATATACCTGATGATGAACTTTAATCTTAGTGTCGTTTTCTGGTCATGTTGTTTCTTTCTTCCTAATTAGAGATGCTCCATTAAAATGAAGCAACAACCTTAATATGTACATGGCAGACATTTTCTGAGCAAGATATATCTTGTAAGTCCAATTTACAACCCCAAAAAGAGGAGGGGAGGGGTGGTACTGCATGAATGTGTGCTTGTTGTTTTGGGTGGAAATTCAGAAAGTTCACATTAAAAAAGCCACGCTTTTCCATCTTACAATGAAAAAAAAGTCATAAAAGTACCATATTTTTTGTTTTCCAGAACCACTCGTAAAGTATGTTTTTGTAATATAAGACCTTCTGTATTTATACTCAAATATAACAAAGCAGCTTATGAAACTAATGTTGTTTGCACTTTAAATGCGAATGAAGAAAATGAAGAAATAACAAACATGTTATCTGGAATAATGCCTTCCTCTGAAAGGTTTGCAATCACGTTTAAGCTCTCGGCACCATACCAGAGTAGAAGTACAAATGTGCAGATCAACCTGGTCCCATTCACAAAAACAGTCGAGGACTGGAATTTCAGGCAATTCTCCTCTGAACACATATACCAACAGCAACACAAGACGCGCCTCTGTCCTGTTGGGTGCCATCAGTGAAGTCAACATAGACTAATCTAGCATTTGAATCCTAGACTATCCGTGTGGGCAGGACCAGACTGATAAGCAAATGGAAATTCTACTCTATAAAGGCAGATGAGCTTGAATGTGTTTGTAGACAATTATTAATGGAGCAGGTTATTTGGGTCTGGTTATTCTCAGTAAAGGGACATTCCCATTGTTCGCAAATAGTCTGTTTCATGTCACGTGAGATAGTTGTGCCTAAGATTCTCACATGACGTCCATTTCATTGTTGGGACCCTTGTGCATCTATGGTATCAATCTTTTTTGCCAAAAAGCATTGTACATCCAAGTGACCCACCCCATGTTTGATGTGACACGTACACCAGTGATTGTATGTTTTAGATGTTGCTATGTTACATTCTGGGAACTGTAGTTTCACTTGACCCATTGCAAGTATGGGTCTAGACACCCAAGCATGCAAACTGTTGAAAAGCTATTTATGTCTGAAAGTGTTGACGTTTCTGATAATATCATCAGAAAGCATTGTCTGTTAATCCATCCGGTGTTTGTCACATTTCCACAGGTGCACTACATTGGCAATACAGCCCCTTATTAACTTGCAGAATGAGTTAGTCAGTTGGATTACAGAAGCTTGTTGAAGCCGAAACAAAACATGGCCACATTGATACCAGTAGCCTCAAAGGATACATTGGGAATCAGTCATGGGATGTGTGTACCGCTTACAATGAACGCAGTCCATGTGTTTACTTTGAACAAGGCCTGTAACTGCTGAGCTTTCCTTCCCTTAACATGACTTTAACAAACCAATTTTTTTCCACCTAAAGGATTTTTCATCAACATTTTTTTACCTAATGTAGATACCGAAACGGATTTTTAGCGAACACCTGTATACTGAATTTCATTTTTTTCATTGGGGCGGTCACCCTTAACCCCTGTTTTCCGCCCTTAAAAATGTCCCCAACATTCCCAAATAAATGTAACACTTTAACCCACCCAAACATACATACATGTATTTTTTACCTAAAGAGAAATCAGTGAAAAATGTTTTCGAGGAAAACATCTTTCAAATACAATGTTTAGGTGAAAATGTCCTCAATGAAAAACCTTTAGGTGAATAGTCTATACCGGTTTTAAGGCCACTTCATGGCTCCAGGCCTGGATTCATTCGCCCATGCTTTTATGTACACAAGTTTAGATTTCGGGAACACCCTTTCTGTAGCCCTTCCAGTATGATCGAGGATGGGCGCGAGCTGTGCAGGATTCAGACACTGGATATTACACAAACAATCCAAGAGGTTCTCTGCCATGATTTGGCGCTCAGAATCAAGCACATGCCAGCAACTGTACCTTATAAAGCTTTGCAGGGATGTCTGTGGACAACAGTATCTGCAAAACCGACATCTGCAGACTGGATAATTGTGTCTGAACAGTGTGGCTCAAAACCCATGGATGTGTTTCCTTCTGTGCGAGACGATATTGCAGGGTATGTTTCATGCACTACGGGTGGTTTTATGATTATTTCCCATTTTAGGGTGGCTGTCAAGGTTGGCAGTACTGTCCCGAGGTGCCGAGCTATGATGCACTCTTCCATATGCCCTCTCAGGGATGAGGGTCTACCCATCCTTTTCCATGGTTCTGACGTCATGGCTGATCTCTGAGACAAAATGCACACGTGGTTTGAACCCTTAAACAGGCAAGGCCTAAAAAACATAAGTAGCAAAGGAACAAGTGGCCTAAACAGCACAATTAAGTATTCGATATATTGCATAATTCAGCTAGCAAAAAGGGAGAACAAAAGTCTATCAAAAGGTTGTTTGATTATAAACCAGTAGTCAAATACATCTACTAAAATGAGAATATCCAAGTGAGAAACAATAAATAAAATCAAAATATGTCAATGCCGATTCCAACCTCTGCAACACTGCATAAGAGATATTCTGGTACCCTGCAGGTCCGAATTTCCCCTTCTCAGTAAGATAGATCTACGGGTTCTTGTGCCTGTTGCAGTGACCTGAGTGTAACAGGCAGTGATATAGCTCCCACACTAAATAAAAAGAGCTCTTTTCCCATTCACCCTTTTGCAGCCAGCCCCCTCACCCTCAAACAATAAAATACATACCCCAGTCTGCTACATAGATAAAACAACTGAAAACATCTTCTCTTGGGATAGAAAGGTGAAAGTGACTGTAGCTGTATTCAAAACGAAGATGTGTGTTGTTCATTCAGCATGTTGTAGGGACTGGTGAGGTGTTAATGTCCTAGTGCAAAGCACCAGCTTTGATATTTTCCGTGTTTGCTCTTTCTTTAGAATGCTCAGGTTCACCTATATAAAGTAAAAGACCCCTCTGCTGCATATTCACTCGTTGTGCTCTGGCCGACAATGAAATAAAAGTTTGAAAAGGTTAAGGAAACAAATAGCTAAGGACAATGTTTACAAAGGGAGGGGCCTATTGGTATTACCTTATAATGAAAGTCGTATTTTCATTACTTCCCTCATATAACAGATATAAAGAAATATCTGGGCAGCAACGATCATACAATGAACACAGGAAGCTTTACGGGGCAAAACAAGCAAACAACTTGTTGGAGCGAGTCTTTCTTCGGACTGTCACCAAGGAAGACACACACACACAAAACATTACATGGCCAGGGTATGGTGCCTCTGCCAATAAGCCTTAACAACATGGAAGCTTGAAGAGTGCAATAAGCCCAAGTAACCCTTGTTTTACATCAGTTCACCAAATCCCACAATTTAACGACCTTGGTGGGACAATTTCAAATAAAGAGAACAACCTTCCAGGAAATTACGTAGACAGACTGTAGGCATCGACAAGGCTCACAGTAGGGGAGCACACATCCGCAGGCTCACAACTACAGTTTGTGTACCATCACGTCAGGCGCAGCCACACGAGCACCAATATATTTTAAGTTAACCCAGCTTGTTCATATCGATGAGTGGGGTCAGCGCTCAAAGTGTAGCAAGCAAACCCAAGAGATAATCGCTTTGCATATCAGCCCATCATCTAAATGCAAACAATCTACCTTGCACTAAAATGATTTTAGTGCAATGTGGAGCATGCCCTTGTAATCAACCAAAAATGTGCCATATACTGTATAAAAATAGGTCCAGCGGACTGTCAGTTCTTTCAGACAATGACCAAATGTCTGTCTAGTCAGTCAAACCATGTCAACGTAATGCTGCTTTAATGTATTTTTTCGTAATACCTATTACAAATATGTATCTGTTTACATTTACACCATACATTATAGTTCTACTTACTAATAAACACCTCGAATTACTTTATACGTTACTTTAAAATATAGGTACAAAGTGTAGTGTTTCTCAAATGTGTCCTTCTTTTTACAATGTTTTACAGATACAAGTGTGTTTATTACCATGAGTAAAAAAACATGAACATCTAGAGCAAATGCGCAAAAAATAGCAAGCATTAAAATGTTTTTACATGAAGTAAACCACCCAAAACATAAAAATAAAAGACTCATACCACAAATGAGCATTGGGTAAATTAAACATTTAAAAATGCTGAAGAATACAAAAGATTAAAAAAGGGTACAAAATAAAAAGTGTAACAAAAAGAAAACAGGCATATAAAATACAAAATGAAATAGCCAAACCAAACAGACACTTTTCAAAAACTTCAATAATACAAACACATGTGTTTGTCAGCAAAAAGAAGAACAATTACTTCCAGGTTAATGAGACAAGTTGATATTTGCATAAGGCATACGTCGATACATTCCTAAAAAAAATTACATTCAAGGCATTATAGATGAAGCATTTGGAATTCAAAGGAAGTTATTTAAACACACTGTTAATGTTTATATGGAGTTAACAATGATACCACATAAGTATAAAACAGCCCTTATATATGTTGTCCATTACAGTCTGGCAACATTTAAAGACAAAGGGCAGTGTTTGGCAATGAGAAAACCTCATTAGAAAATGTCTTGTAAATCAGGCCCAAAATGTTAGGCAAATGCATACATACTTCCTCTTCAGAAAGGCATTTTGCAGAAGAAACTTACTCAGTGAACAATCATATAATATATGCTTTGACAAAAGAAGGCAATGCCTTTGAAAGTATACATGGATGCATTAATGATTTGATTCATATTTAAAACGAACCCAAAAGAATGCACAGCCAAATGAAAGTGTAAGATTTAAGCAATGGACATGTGCTCAAACATGTGCAGTACTAGAATTACTCTGTAAGGGCTTGATTCACAGAGTGTTTCCAATGAGATTGCCCCATTATAAAACACTTCTGTCGATCAGGCCCTAAATCATTTTTAAAGTGTGCAGCTAAAAATTGCCAAAGGAAAAACAGCGTCAAAATACAAATTTAGCGACCAATTCACCACTGTTACATGTGACAGTACACAGGATTACATCAGGTGTATAGTTCTTCTGGCAATCACTGCAATAGCACATAGCACAGTTCATCACATTGGCATGCTTACTCCACATAATACAGCCCTTAGATATTTAGTTTGGAAAATATATATGGCTAAACAACCAGCAGAATTACTGTTAAAATTAAATGAAAATATGGAAGTGCAATGTTTACAAAATATTGTAATCATTTGCTACAAGATACAAGACTGATACTTTGGAGTAGAAAATTTAGAAGAAAAGATTAAAACAATAATGTACATATTGACTTACAACATCCATGCAAACGGCAACGTTGCTTACAATATGATAAACGAGTTAAAATATACAACTGCAAAATTAACCACCATCCATTAGATGTGTGTGAATGATGCAGACACACATACTATAAAAAGTCAGTTACATTTGTAAATGTAGATGAAAAAACTAGCGAAGAAAACATAAACATGTGGGTTTGCATTATAATGGGGGTCATTCCGAGGTTGGAGGTAAGGAATTACCGGCACCAGTAAGGTTGCCGATGCCGGTAATCCCTTACCTCCGTATTCCAAGGTCCCTTTGCGGGTCCATCCTTACCTCCTGCTTTTAGCAGGAGTAAAGTACGGGACCCGCAAAGGTACTTCGGAGGTAATTACGGTACCGTAATTTACAGTGCCGTAATTACCTCCTTCCCCATTCCCATTGAGCCCTATGGAGCAGAAATGGGAATGGGGAAGGGCAAAAGATGAATGGGGAATTACCGGCCCCTCCAACCCTGGAATGGACCGGTAATTACTCCATTCACCACTCCGGATTTGGGACGATTCGGAGGCAACCATGGAGCTAATTACTCCATGGTTAGCTCCAAACCTGGAATGAGGCCCAATGTGTTTATTTCTTGAAGAAAAATGATCATGGGAAGAACATTTAAAAATGTGTTTATATTATTGTAAATATTTGCACCAAAATAAAGGGGGTAATTCATAGAATTTAGCGCACAAGCGGCGCACATGGCTGGCGCACAAAGTTTGCGTGCGACAGTCTGCGCCAGCTGCGTGTGCCAAAACCCATTTTAGCGCACATACTAACATCCATAACCAGCCGTGGCGCAGAGTGGCGCAGCGGCCCTGCAGCAGCACCAGTTACGCCCCAACCCCGCCCCGTGCGCGAAAAACATCGCCCAAATCCCCTACATGGCGCAAAGGCCAGTGGACCAGCATACAGCCCCCCAACCACGAAAATGCATGGAAAACTACCCGCGCACCCCTCAGAATACGCGTACCCCATCCGCGCTAGCAAAAACGAGTGTGAAAGTCCATGCGCACCCCCGGAAGACACATACCCCGCCCGCGCTAGCAAAATCGCGTGTAAAAGTCCATGCGCACCCCCGGAATACACGTACCCCACTGCGTCAGGTAAAATGCGTGGAAAAAGTCCACCCTGTGTTGTGGCCTGCCTGCGGGCCATGCCCAGGAGTGATGGGCTGATGTGGGGCATGCCCAGGGGTGATGGGCTGCCTGCGTGCCATGGGGAAAGTGGATGGGCTGCCTACGTGTATTCCGGGGGTGCGCCTGGACTTTCACATGCGTTTTCGCTAGCGCGGACGGGGTACGTGTATTCTGGGGGTGTGCGTGGACTTTCACACGCGATTTGGCAGGGTGTGCCCTCCTCGGTGTGCCCCCCCTCCCCATGCCCCACAGGCAGCCCATCACCCCATACCATGTCCCACAGGCAGCCCATCACCCACCCCATGCCCCACAGGCAGCCCACATGGCACTATGCACTAGGGAGCACTGACACATGTCCCCCACCCACCCCTATTGACGGGCACCTGCCAGCAGGCCCCGACTCATGTCCCCCCACACCCCTCACCCACCCCCATTGACGGGCACCTGCCAGCAGGCCCAGACACATGGCCCCCCAAACAACATGTCCTAACAAAACAGACCTATGGCCCTAATGCCAACTCAAATCCCCCTTGCCCCCCAGTATGAGCATGCAACCATCCACTGCACCCACTCCCAAATTACCCATGCCATGACAGTCTTAAAAGAACCACATTGCCCATGCATAAATGCACAACAGAACCAATGATAGTACACAACACCAATCATGAAGTTAGAAACAATGTATTAAAAACATAATGAAATAACATAAAGAAAATCAAACTTTAAACTGAATAAACAATGACAGATATAACCAAAAAAAAAGGAAATCCAATGAAAAACAAAAAGCAACTTCATTAAAAAACAAGTGGTCCATCGCCAATGTGAATAAGAAATAAATAATCCAAAGAAAAGAAAACCATTGATCAATGGGGAATTTGAAAAAGAAAGTATGTACAAGTCTTCAACAATTTACAATCCAAGTCCAAAGGATCCATTATCCACAAAACAAATGAAACCTAC
Organism: Ambystoma mexicanum; assembly: GCF_040938575.1. Lineage (NCBI taxonomy): Eukaryota > Metazoa > Chordata > Amphibia > Caudata > Ambystomatidae > Ambystoma > Ambystoma mexicanum. The sequence goes on along the minus strand of NC_090932.1, from coordinate 742,944,766 downwards.
AAAAAAGTCCTATGAATAAAAAACTATATACATGAAGTGGAGCAAAGTCCATTAACTCCAAAAGAAAAGAAAAAACAAAGGAAACCTAACACTAAAGAACTATGTACAAAGGCGGCAGGCAAGTCCAATGGCTCACTTGTTGATGTTCCGGGCCAGGGCATCATCGAACTCCACGTCGATGTCCCAGAGGCAGGCCTCTTCCCCGGCCTCGAGGTCTCACAGGTATGCAGTCATGGCCCCCTCCAACCTCCAACTCCCTGCGAATTGCCTCGAGGCACTCAGCCTGCCTCAATGCCCTGCGCATGGAGTTCTCCACCCTGACCATAGTGAGCCGTGTCCTCTCCGCCCGCCACCTCTCCGCATCTATCCGCTGGCCCAGCTGCTGCCACATGGAAGACACTCCCAGTCTGGGGTCCTCCTGCCCCTCGGCCGATGCCTGCCCCCGGGGTGTTGATGGCCCCGAGCCAGGATGCCTCCCACGCTGAGCCTGCTGCTGCCTCCGACGCAAGTGCCTCTGCCACCACAACGGCCTCCGGGCTGATGGAATCCACCAGCGCCATCATGCACGTGCCCTGCCCGATGATGCTGGCACATCCTCCATCAGCTTGGGTCCAGTTGGTGGGGTGGCCACCCCTGCTGGATCTCCAACTCCTGACTGCGGCAGGGATGGGATCTCCACCAGGCTGGCTGCGTTGGTTGGGGCAGATCCACAGGGGGCCCTGGTGGCATCTGGGCCGTAGGATGGCACGGTGAACGACTGGCATATAGTGTGCACAGAGGAGGAGTGGGCCGCAATACTGTCCAACACATGGAGGAAACCCCCGACCATGGTCCCTCCCAACTGGGCCATATTGGCACACAGCTCTTCGTGATGACATGCGTGGTCCCCCCAGAAAGCACGCACGTCATCACAAATGTCACGTGTGCGCAATGCAACACCAATCAGGACGGACTCAATCCAGTCACGGGTCCCCTCGTCTGCAGGTAGAGGAGTGCCAGATGACGTGTACCCCCCCCCCCAACGGGCCTGGGATGGGGCATCCCTGCTTGTGCATGGTGATGCAGTCACAGTGTCAGGGACAGAGACATGCACAAGCACCTCCACAGCGACCTGTGCTGCCTCCTGCCCCTGCTCCTGGACAGCACCACTTGCACCAGTGGTACCACCCCCACCAGGCCCCATGTGCAGCTCTGTAGTGGCCTCCTCCTCCGCTATACACACCAGCAACCTGGATGGCTCTGCACCGACTTCCGCCATTGTAAGCCGCTGTGGGGGCTAATCCGCCCCTTCCGCTGCATCCGTAGTGGCAGACGTGGCACCAGTCCCCTTGCTCCCGGATGATGGAATTTTCTGGGAGGGTGACTGGGCCTTGCGTCACCGGCCGGTGGAGGCATCCCTGCCGCTTTCCTCCACAGCGCCGTCTCCGCCCTCTTCTTCACCCGCTGCTTTGTAAAGGGAGACATTGAACACAAGCATAAGAGAACTGAACTATAGTCCCCTAAACACAAAGCAATAGCACATGAGTGGCACTGTCAAACATCACTTCCATCATGTCCCTCCACAACAAATGGGTCAGTGCAGGAAACACACATGCAGGACCAGGCATATCACATGCAACATACATTGGCATCCATGTCCAAGGCACCGTAGATTCATCCAATGGTGGGCTGATACTCACATGCATCTTGGGACATGCTGGTCACATGCACACACATCACTGGAGGGTCATGCATCTGGCCCTCTATACCTCCAGACACATTGGATACAAGGATGACTAGGCTATGTCAGTGAATCAACACATTGTCACGGACATGTGTCATGCATCCATGGCGCACACACTACTCAGACACACAGACATGTACATCATGCATGTCCTTGACAGCAGCAGACATCTCTCACACCCCAAACATGTCAAAGTACAGACACAGGCATGCATACATGTGTGCGTTCCGCATGCTACTCCGCATGATGCATTGTAACACATACACCATCCATTTGGGTCATGCCTGACTGGACTTACATGCAGCACCATCATGTCCCTGCACACGCACATCCAAACATGACCCACGTCAGACATGCAGCCAAATAGCTAACTACCAGCACACTGCAATATGCCCTTTTTTAAACGTGAATGCATGGCCACTTACCGCTCGACTCCAGACGGGCCTGCATCCTGAGGACCTGGTGGTGAAGCACTGGGTGAATGTGCTCCAGGACCCTTATCTGCTGGCTGGTAGGCTGGACCCGGCGCCTCACTGCATCCGCTGCTTCCAATAGGCGCCGGGCCTTCTTGAGGGTCCTGGACTTGTAGTCCTCCCAGTGCTTCTGGACATGTTTTATGTCGCGGAGTGCCATCCCCTCCGTGTTGATGGCACCCAATATGTCCTTCCAGATCCTCTTCCGTCCTTTCTTGTCGGCGCGCAATGGTGTGAAGAGGGCATCATAATGCCCCAGGACTTGCTCCACCAGGATACCAACTTCCTTTTCACTGAAGCTGGTAGCCCTCTGCCTCTCTGCTGGGGGTTGCCTCTGGTGCCGGAAGGTGTTGTGTCGGACATGGCAACCCCCGAGGCAGGTGTGAGTGGGTCCTGGGGCTGGGCTGTGGAGTGATGGAACACAAGTAGGGAGTCTTCTGTTCCAGGAGGGGTGGTCACAGCAACTGGACCCTGCACATGGCAGATGTGCAGGCACCAAATGGCAGGGCACAATGGCAGCAGGCAGGCAGGCAGTGGCAGATGGCTCGTGGGAAGCTGCATGGGGCTCTGGGGGGCAGTAATTCGGCCTTCTGGGCAGGAGCGTGGTCTTCCGTGTGTTGTTGCGTGGCCAGCTTGATACGGAGTGGTTTGGCATGTGAAAAACAGCATGTTTGTGTGAATTCCAAGGAAAGGCCCTTAGCGTGTAAGCGCGTATGTGACGTAACATGTGCGCAGGCATTTCCCTCGGCATGGGTTGAAGGTCCTATGTGGGTTTGCATCGCTCTGTACGTGCTTTTCGTGGAAAGCGGCGCCTGTGTTTTCCAGACATTGGGGTTCACACACGATTACTTCACAGCGGCTACAATGCATACTTCTTCTTTTGGCGTGGGTGTTGGCTCTGCGTTCTTCTTCTAAACGCAAGGCAGAAGGTGAGTCACACATGCTATTGTTCCTACTGCAGGTGTCCCTGTTAGTCGCGTACCCCTTTTTTTTCGGGCATTGTGCGTTGCGTGACATGTCGTATCTCCTAAGGGACCACAGAATCGGACATTCATCATATCTGTATATACGTGCTTTGTTGTTTGTGCGCCCTTTTATACTGCACAGGGACGCTTCCGCCTGCCTTTGGGTGGCAGACGTGTTTAGGCCTGTGCGTGTCTTTTGGCGTGCACGTGTTTCCCCTATTCGATTCCATGAATATGTGTAGTTTGCGTGCGTGTGGGCGTTCCGTGTATTTCACAGCAGTACTTCCCCAGTTACACCCTTATTTTTATGCGTTGTTCTCCATTCCGCGCGTTCTGCCCCGTGTTCTGCCCCCTTTTTGGTTTGTGCACTAATGTTGTGCGCTTTCGCTGTGCGCATCGTGCACGGCGTTCAGGATATTGCAGTGACGTGTGCGCCACGTGCAGATTTTGGCACACATCCCGGGAAATACAAGCGCAGGGCCTTCGATGAATAGCACGCGTGCGCTGGTTTTTTCACGCTTGTGCCAGCTTACGCCAGTAATTTCAGCACACATTTATTCCATGATTACTCCCAAACTGTCTATGCTTTCCATTGGATGAACCAACAACACATCCCCTAAAATATTCCAGGATTTAAACTTATATGAACATTTAATTTTCTAAATTATTTCATGCTTTTTATGATTACAAAAAAAGTCAAGAAAAAGAGCAGCCAATTAACTAGCAAACACTTTAAAGGCAAAGTCGTATATTTACTTTTAAATATACATGTAAATGTGGAAGCTTTAAGGGTAGGTCTTGACTTTGAAAAAAAATATTATTATTAATTATAGAAGCCAACAAAAAGTAAAACAATGTGGAAAGAACTTGCTGATTTACATAAAGTTCATCAATGTTGATCATGGTTAAATGCTAACAGTAAACATTAAGTTACATGTAAATATACAAGAACATATGAATTGAAACCTTAAAGATTCAATGGAAAACAGGCACAACATGAAAAGGTTGTACAGCAAAATGCAAAAATGTACATGAATAAAGTAAAATCCACCTTCCACATTCCAGGTGATTATGTTGAATTATTTTGAATAAGGCAAGCAAACGGCACAATACTAACTATATTGAACAAATTCTTAGAAGAAAGATGCTTTGCTCAATTGTTCCCAACAGAAGATTGGGAAGATTAGATAACAAAGCAGTAATAATATCAGCTTGAGAATATGTAATAAGTTGCAAGTATTCAATACATTCTCAATGTAGACTTAATCATGAATATTTTCTCTAACATTATTATAATTATAATTGTTCTTTTGTAACGTGCTTAATACCAGAGACATGTTTCTAAGCACAAGACTGGCATTCGTATCTTTGTTGTTACGCATTGTCTTTCTTCCAAGACAAACATTTTGCCCCTGAGCTATCCTCCCGGCCTATGAAAGTGAATACCAAAACTATGTTACAGAGTTGCCCATATCCTTATTAGAGGAAAACATGATCAAAACATGACACCAGCTACACTTGTTCAAAAAGTTGAAGCTTAATTTCAAGTTTTCGAAAATAGCATTACTAACATTTTAGTACATATGTGAGAAACATGATAATACTGGTATAGGCTTTCATCTGAATTAAATAATATGTTGCAAAACCTTGGCCCACCAATGTGGTTGTGACTTCAAGGTGTGCAGAACATGCATGGGAAGTACTATTAAACGTATAAATAGAAGCAAATGCACATCTCTCTAACAATAACTCTTTAACTCTAAGTAACCTTTTGCACGCTTGAGCGAGTGAATGTATGGAGTTATTTTCATTATCACTTCCTTGCCATGTTAAATTTTGTTTAACAATCACAGTGCCCAATAGGTAAAGTTACACATTACTTTTGGATAAAAATTAATATCAAGCTTGAGGAGAACACATTATACATATGGCTTTATTGTTTGTAGTATCTATACCAATGGAGACCCTGGATCCTCAGTCCTGGAAATTACTGGAAGAATGAAATGGCTACATCGAAAAAGTAGCCAAGGACTGGAACTTTACCATGAGGTGGGACCTCTTCTAGGGTTAGTTAAGCAAACAAATAAAGACATTTCAGACATAGAGCGTGCAGTGAGTTACTGGGAGTAACAGTTCATCACAAAATATATCAATTATTTATGTCTAAAAAAAGCCACAGCATATAATTCATACCAAAGACTACACTGTGTGATAAACACATGGGCAGTAGCCATACATATAAATCAATCACTGATACCAGATGTAGTCATTTGTATGGATGGTTTGAACTTGGTTGAACATGATTGAATCACAGCTAAGAGTGGTTCTACTGTGAAAGGGCAGAATTCCTGGTTGTCTTGGCTCTTATGAGTTGTGAAACACACTCCAAGGTCCCAAAGACAAGGACAGAAGTGCCCAGAAAGTACCTGTTGGAGCCTGGAGGAGTCTGCAGGATTCTGGCCCCGAATTGGATGTAGCTACGTGCCGAGTGATTTTCAGTGGAAAACTTTCAGTGTGGATTGGCCTCGCCCCCTTTTCTGAATTGGCATCTTTCTACAAAAGGCACAGGCACGTGCCCCTGGGTGTGCGCCCTGGAAGTGCCCAGAAAGTGCCTGTTGGAGCCTGGAGGAGTCTGGAGTAGTCTGGCCCCTATTTGGATGTAGCTACGTGCCAAGTGATTTTCATTGGAAAACTTGGAGTGTGGATTGGCCCTGCCTCCTTTTCTGAATTGGCATCTTTCTACAAACGGCACAGGCACACGCGCCTAGGCACGCGCCCCAGAAGTGCCCAAAAAGTGCCTGTTAGTGCCTGGAGGAGTCTGACCATGAATTGGGTGTAGCTACGTGCAGAGTGATTTTCAGTGGAAAACTTGCGGTGTGGATTGGCCTCCCCCCTTTTCTGAATTGGCATCTTTCTACAAAAGGCACAGACACACGCCCCGAGGCGCGTGCCCCGGAAGTGCCCAGAAAGAGCCCGTCAGAGCCTGGAGGAGTCTGGAGGAGTCTGGCCACGAATTGGATGTAGCTATGTGCCGAGTGATTTTCAGTGGAAAACGTGCAGTGTGGATTGGCCCCACATCCTTTTCTAAATTGGCATCTTTCTACAAATGGCACAGGCACACGCCCCTAGGAACGTGCCCCGGAAGTGCCCAGAAAGTGCCTGTTAGAGCCTGCAGGAGTCTGGAGGAGTATGGCCCCGAATTGGATGTAGCTACGTGCCGAGTGATTTTCAGTGGAAAACTTGTGGTGTGGATTGGCCTCCACCTTTTCTGAATTGGCATCTTTCTACAAAAGGCAGAGACACGCGCCCCTATGCGCGCGCCCCTGGAAGTGCCCAGAAAGTGCCTGTTAGAGCCTGGAGGAGTCAGGAGGAGTCTGGCCTCGAATTGGATGTAGCCACGTGCCGAGTGATTTTCAGTGGAACACTTGCAGTGTGGATTGGCCTCGCCCCCTTTTCTGAATTGTCATCTTTCTACAAACGGCACAGGCACACGCCCCTAGGCGTGCGCCCCGGAAGTGCCCAGAAAGTGCCTGTTAGAGCCTGCAGGAGTCTGGAGGAGTCTGGCCCCGAATTGGATGTAGCTACGTGCCGAGTGATTTTCAGTGGAAAACTTGTGGTGTGGATTGGCCTCCACCTTTTCTGAATTGGCATCTTTCTACAAAAGGCACAGGCACGTGCCCCTGGGTGTGTGCCCTGGAAGTGCCCAGAAAGTGCCTGTTGGAGCCTGGAGGAGTCTGGAGTAGTCTGGCCCCTATTTGGATGTAGCTACGTGCCAAGTGATTTTCATTGGAAAACTTGGAGTGTGGATTGGCCCTGCCTCCTTTTCTGAATTGGCATCTTTCTACAAATGGCACAGGCACACGCGCCTAGGCACGCGCCCCAGAAGTGCCCAAAAAGTGCCTGTTAGTGCCTGGAGGAGTCTGACCATGAATTGGGTGTAGCTACGTGCAGAGTGATTTTCAGTGGAAAACTTGCGGTGTGGATTGGCCTCCCCCCTTTTCTGAATTGGCATCTTTCTACAAAAGGCACAGACACACGCCCCGAGGCGCGTGCCCCGGAAGTGCCCAGAAAGAGCCCGTCAGAGCCTGGAGGAGTCTGGAGGGTCTGGCCACGAATTGGATGTAGCTATGTGCCGAGTGATTTTCAGTGGAAAACGTGCAGTGTGGATTGGCCCCACATCCTTTTCTAAATTGGCATCTTTCTACAAATGGCACAGGCACACGCCCCTAGGCACGTGCCCCGGAAGTGCCCAGAAAGTGCCTGTTAGAGCCTGCAGGAGTCTGGAGGAGTCTGGCCCCGAATTGGATGTAGCTACGTGCAGAGTGATTTTCAGTGGAAAACTTGTGGTGTGGATTGGCCTCCACCTTTTCTGAATTGGCATCTTTCTACAAAAGGCAGAGACACGCGCCCCTATGCGCGCGCCCCTGGAAGTGCCCAGAAAGTGCCTGTTAGAGCCTGGAGGAGTCAGGAGGAGTCTGGCCCCGAATTGGATGTAGCTACGTGCCGAGTGATTTTCAGTGGAACACTTGCAGTGTGGATTGGCCTCGCCCCCTTTTCTGAATTGGCATCTTTCTACAAACGGCACAGGCACACGCCCCTAGGTGCGCGCCCCGGAAGTGCCCAGAAAGTGCCTGTTGGAGGCTGTTAGAGCGTCATAGGCTCACAGCTCCAGCATATCTTTTGGGAAACATCATTCTTGCATTTAAGGTAACGCGGTTTATGTCTACTGCATTGCGGGCTAATTCTTTTCATGTAAAGCACTGCCTGGTCATATTTTTAAGATCACAGCATACGCCGATTCAGGTACCATTAGACCTTTTGTGGGGTGTTCTGTTCGAGTGGATAGTGGAGATATCTACTGTGTTTACCCACACATGCACATATGCCGTTCTGGGCATGGCTTATTGTCCATATGAGGCTTTATCACACAATTTGTTAGAATGCAGTGTAAATAGCTCTAACTTATACTTTCTCTTGGCAGTGCACTCTATGCCCTCCTGTATCCACGTAGGTGGGCTACTTTTGCTAGATTGGAAGGTGTGATTGTAAAGGCTAGTAGTAGCACATTGATTTTTCAGATTTGTGGCATATGCCAATTCAGGGACCCATAGACCTCTCTTGGGGTACTTTGTTCTAGTTGAAAGTGCTGATATTTGTTGAGTTTAGCCTCGCATGAACATAAGCCGTTCTGGGCGTGGCTTATTGTCCATGCAAAGCTTTGTTACATTGCAGTATAAACAGTACTAATTTAACTTTTCTTTTTGTGGTTCATTCTTCACCCTGCTGTGTTTATGCAAGTGGGCGGTTTCTCTCTATTTGGAAGGTCTGATTCCAATGGCAATTAGTACTGAACTGTATTTAGTATAGTGGCAATGGGATATTGTTCCTTGGGTCCACATTTTTCTACATTGATAGTAGTGGATATTTTTCATTAATCTTCCCCCCTCTATTATTGCTGCTGCGTTATTATTTTAAACTTGACCCCATATTATGGTGGGGCCTCTTCGAAGTGGCAACCTTCGAAACTCCTCCTATATCAATACAATTCTAAAGCAGTCCAATAAATTAAAAATTGCTTCGGCCAATGAGACTGCTAATAACTATTCAACTATGGAAACGGATCCCCGTATAGGTTCTAGTAGTAGTGGAGCAGATAATCTGACACAGGACCAAGCTCGTCCCTTTACTCTCGAGCCTAGCTCACCACAGTTAGAGCCTATGAATGGAGTGCTGGCTGACTCCTTTAAGCCCATCAGGGAAGCAGATGTGCTAAATCATAAAAGTTTTTTGAGCATTCAATAAACAATGATCCATTCTACAGATGTTATGGAGGATGAGGAAGATATTTTGCCTAAACCTATTTCAGATACTTCTCTGATTGCACCTGTGGTCTTGGCGGAACCAGATAAAAGGGTAAATTTGTCATGGGGACTCTCCACACTCATTAGTACTAGAGGGGAGGGCATGGATAGTGTACACCTACACAAAGCTCAGGGTGTCGATAACATTCTTGACATGTCTACTATGTGACACAAATATAGGATCTTGCAGGAACTACAGAATGATATACCAGAGGGCAATGTAGGGGCAGAGGAGAAAGCTAAATCGCAGCTGCCTTCAGAGCCCTATAAATGTTCTAGTTCCACTGCTGCTAGCTTATTGCCTCTATATGATCACAAAGCGTCTCATATTGATCCTGCCACCGAAACATTGACCTCTACTGATCTACAATCAGCTCATACATCATTTCCAGTGCTAACACATATTCTGAATCTTCTGGACAAGTGACATGAAAGGACCCATGTTGAGATTCAGGAGCTTAGGCTCTTCCTAATAGACTGTGCGGACAAACTTAGTAAGGAAGGGTTTATTTTTGCCCCAGAGTCCCGACCGGTGGCGGCGGCAGCCATAGATGCAAGGACAATGCTCTTCCCTACTAAGACTCAAAGTACCCAACTATGCATGTAAGCTTTGAAGAAAAGGGAATGCTAAAAAAGACACCATCTATTTCAGGGAACTTGGGAGCAAGTTGCGGAAGTCATACGGCAAGGAGCATCAGACTTGAAAGTACAAGAAAAATATAAGCTGAAGGCTTTGGGGGAAGCTGTCCAATGTAATTCTCTTAAGATTGAATGTTTAGACCATGCAATTAAACTTCTTCCGAAGCGGGAAGAAAAAGATAGCGAGCTTCCGTGCACCCTAAACCAATCGAGTTATAATTTACATATACAGCATACCTCTAATAGTCCATCAATTCTTCTGGAGGTAATGGAACAGGAGTCAAAGAAGAATTTGGATGGGGCAAGTATGGCTGTGGTTGCTTTTGATGAGGTGCCAGATGATGCTCCCAGTCATTATACATCTTGGCGGGAAAGAACAAATAGGGCAAGGGCCCTCAAGATTAGAGAAACTAAACAGACGGAGCCTCCTCAACCTAGTAATAAAACAAAAAAATGACCGTTGATAAAAAAAAAAAATTGCAATTGAAATATTAAAGATATCTTTGCAATAACCCTGGAAGAAGGGACGCTAGATTCAACTCAGTTAGATGAGGAAAGCAATGCGGCTCTTGAGCTTAAGGAATCTGTGCAGAATATCAAAACGCTGGTGGCTTCCATTGAAAATATCAACAAAAAAGGCCAAAATAAACAACCCGCTACTCAAGGGACAAACACCATAAAATTTAAACATATAAAGGAGAATGAAGGGACGTGAACTCCCTTCCGGATTTGGAAGGCAAAGTGGAAAATAAATCTAAGTCCAAATTGGGAAAGGGTTTGAATAAAACCCCCAGGAACTCCTGGCGTAAGCTGATCAATAAAGATAGGGTGGCCATAAGTAATAGTCTCCATACCATCGGCACAGTGGAAATAATTGATCTTACTGTTAGTGATGATGAGGATGAAAATATGAAGAACCGAGTGGTTCTTTGAGTGAGGCTATGAAACACAAGGGAAATAAACAAAATTCAAACAAAAAAATGGTACAGAAGGGTAAGAGAATTGTTAAAGAAGATAGTGTGATTGGTAATTCTAATCAAGATAAGGTCTCTAAGGGGGGGGCATCCAACCATTTTTCACTAAAAATGACAAATTTGTTGGAAAGTCTCCAACTCATAGCCCTGATAATGTACAAAATCTGGACACCTTGACCAATAAACAAGAGATCATCAATTCCACCTCAACCTCTAAAAATGAAAATGAGATAATTATTGTGAAAAAAATAGTTAAGAGTGAACAGAATGTGGAGAATGTACAGATTAATGCAACAACTTCATTGGATAGGGAAGTTGTGATCCCCCCTTCTGAAGGTATTAAAGTTCTGGTGCAAGAAGCCTTATTGAAACTGTTACAATTCCCCACCAATTCGGGTTCCCATCCTCTTTTTCTGAGATGGCTGCCTCGAGTGGTGGAAGGGGGAATCAGCTTCAAATCGCAGCTACTACACGCTGCACTAAAACCCCACACTTATTGGGAGATCCTTTTAAGGATATGCTATTTCCACCTAGAAGTAATCCAGGGAACAATCCCAATGACAATCAAGAACTCCATAGCATTACTGAGAAGAAATCAAGTAATTTAACCCAAGACCTGAGAGGAGTTGGTTTGGAAACTGCTAATGCAGGAGAGATGCAAGACACAGTAAGCTTTTACCAACGGAAGGAATGGGAGGGTGTGTATTCTGATAATAGACACTGGGATACTGGAACCGCAAAGGAAACTCAGGGGGAACAGAGACATCAGACAAGCTATGATCATCCTTGTGAGGAGGTGCAGTGGAGACCTACTCATTTTATTGATGACCCTAGTGTGACACTGAGTTTCCTGTTGCACAAGAGGGATGCTTATTCCCTTACTCGCGGAAGGATTGTATCCCTATTGAATGAAATTCCTCGTCTGTCTCTCATTTCATCAGGAGATATTAAGTTGATTGATTTTATTGATCCTATTGGATTTGACTATGTGAGGATTGTCATGTACTCTCGATCTATCTAAGAGCTCATACTTTCTGAAGCTAAGTCATTTAACAAATTTGGATATGATGTTCAGGATTACAATAAAGGCAGCTTCAAACGAAGGGGTGAGGAATATAGACACATCTTGGATAATGTGATAAACCCAATAAAGGAACCAAGGGTGGAGACCACCAATCAGGCGGACTCTTCGAGTGTTACTGACCTGAGATGGCTGGCACTGACTTTGAGGGAGTCTATTTCTAAAATACATGAGCTTACGGAGAAATCCTAACGTTGCAAGAGAGTAGTTTGATTTCCTGGAATTCTAGAGGATCGTGGTTTTTAAAAAATTCTATTGAAATCTGTTCTCTACTTTCTTCTTGCTCCTTTGTTTGTCTCCAGGAGACATGGGCCACATTACCGCTTTCTTTGGATGGATATACAATAATTAAAGAATTGGCCACAAAGAAATTGAAGGGGAGACCCTTGGGTGGGTTTCTGATTGCCTTCAATAATGAACTAGAAGGGAAATTGCTTAAAGATTTTAAAATTGTAAAAGGGATCATTGCCGTTCTATTGGAATTCCCAGAAAGCAAACCCTGTCTAAACCTGTTGATAATTAATATATATTGGTCGCCTGATTCTTGTTTGAAAGATACCATAGGACTTATAAATTTGGTTATTTCGGAAAGCCAAGAGTTGTGTGTTGAAATAAATATTATTATCACAGGGGATCTCAACTCAGATTTGGGTCCTAAAGTGAATAATTGTTATGTGAATGCTTCCCCAAATCTGGCCCACAAATCTAATAATCAGACTTTTAGTCATAGTGAGGACAATGTCAAATGTATTAATGGGGATAAATGGCTACAAATGTTTGAGGATTGGGGTTTGTGTTGGGTGAATAATATGCTTGATTCCACCTGTGATTCTTTTACATGGTCTAATGGTATATTCTACTCAGTGATTGATTATGTCTTTGTATCCACTTAGTTGCACAATCTGGTGAAAAATGTCTCTTTAAATTCCACACATAAAAGTGATCACAAAGCTTTAGTAGTGACTTTTGCCGTGGATCTGATTAGATGTAAAAATTATTTTTTTCCCATAAGTCTTAGTATTAATAATTCGAGCAATCGTATAACTTGGCATAAAGGGAATGTGGTGAGACTAAATACTTTTTTTACAGGACTTTGAGGTTACCGAATTCAATAGGAAATGAAGCCTTTATTCTTTGGATTTTTTCAGCGATTATGTAGGCTCTGCAGTGAAAGTAATGTGTGGTTCCAAGAAATTTTGTGAAGGAATTATGCTTCATAAGCATTCGTTTTATGAGGCTATGAGAGAACTAAAAAAGGAAAGACATAGGGAATTAAGAGTTTGTCGTAAAAATCTTTTACAGAACAAATCTTCCCATGCTTCTGTCAGAACCATTAAAAATAAATGGAAAAATAGAATTAAAAATATCTGCGCCCTCTTATATAAACATGATGGAGAAAAAATGTTGCTATCATTATCTGAATTTACCTCACGGAAATTTTGGGCTATGATAAATAGAGAAAGGGACCATCAGTTTATGACCCAAACTGTAACGGTTAGACCTGAGGTTTAGGAAGGCCACTTCGCACGGATGTTTGCCCCCCCTGCTTCGAAATGGAATATGCCACAGGATATTTGTTGTTGTCATTGGAATATACTGTTTGGGCAGGCTGACATACGAAATATAATCATGCATAGTTCCTCTTCTTGGGCTCCCGGGCTGCACGGGATTGCAAATGTGGCACTGAAGTCCAATCCTGATTTGTGGTCTAAAATCCTGTTTATGTTATTTAGAGACATACTGTTAGCCAAGAGTATTCCGGACAGCTGGCATCTTTCTTATATAATCCCGATATACAAGAGAGGCGATAGGGCCTGTCGTTCCAACTACAGGCCCATCGCACTTTTGGATACTGAATCTAAGATTTTTGCTGGGATTATTTTGGAACAGATTCAGGATTGGATTGATGCTTGATGCTGAGGGTATTCTGTCTATATTCCAATTCGGTTTTAGGCGCAACATGGGTACAGATGGGGGGGGGGCTTTTGACCTCCATCATGCAAGACATAGCATGGAAACCTGGCAACTTGCCTATTTATGCTGCTTCCATTGATCTGTCCAATGCATTTGATAGGGTAGACAGAACCATTTTGTGGACAAAACTGTATTGTTTTGGAATGCTACCGCCCTTACTCTCCATACTGTTTCATTTCCATGAATGATCTATAATTAAAATTCGGATTAATTACGAAGGTACTCTGTCATATGATATTGGAGTTTGTAATGGGCTTAGGCAGGGATGTGTTTTTCCTCCAACGGTATTTCATCTATATATTTCGGATGCAGGAAACTTTCTGGAACCCATGGCCTTTGCTTCTCCTAAAACAGAAAGAAGAAATATTGGCTGGACTGCATACGTAGATGATGTGACATTATATGACCAGACACCAATTGGCCTTCAGCAGCTTTTGGTTGCATTTCATGATTATTTTGTGACTAACTCCCTTCTTATCAATAATAAAAAAAACTGTTATTATTCAACTATCCCACAGGAAAAGCCCTATTAACTTCACTTGGCTCTTGAATCCCGAAAAGCTACCAGTGAAACCGGTGATTCGCTATCTGGGAATCACCGGTTTTTGGTTAAAAAAAAAGGCTACCCTATATGAGTATCTTGAGAAAAACATTTCCCCTCTTATGGCTCAATTGAGAAAAATCGACTACAAGTTTGGGAAATCCCCAGTCCTTCTTTGCATACGTTATTACAAGAGTAAGACTATTGCACAGTTATGTTATGGACTGGAGTTTGCACCGCTATGGTGTAGGAAAGAACTAATCAACTATGAATCCAAAATTCTAAAAGCAATCTTTAAATGTCTGCCTAAATGTGTTCCAGCGGCTGTAATACATCATGAATTAGTACTTCTGTCAATTAGAAGTATTGTGGAATGGCATAGAATTTCACTTTATAGGAAATTGATGGTGTGCAAAGTTAACAATGTATATTCAATTATGGGCCATGGGTTACGTAATGGATCTGCGGTTTCCAAATACCTACGAGACATGGAAACGGAGGTGCATGAAATCCTGGACAGGGCGGGAATTCCATACGATCTTATCACATCTAATCTTGAGTCTATTACAATACCTAGACTGGAATTTAACTGTGGAAGATGTCTCTAATTACAAATTGTATAGCCACCTGGTATCCGGGGTGAGACATTTTTTGGGAATAATTGAATCTTACCTCCTGCGATTTCCAGACAGGAGGTGGAGACAGGACTTTATGCGCTTCTGCTTTAATGTGCTGAAAACAGGTGAAATTATTGATATAAGAGAAGGTAATACTGAGAACCAATCCTTATGTAGATTTTGTAAACATGTTGAAGTTCGGGAATCATTGAAGCATCTTCTACTCGAATGTGATGGCCTAAGAATGGAGCGTATTAATTGTTTTAGTAAATTTGTGGCGAATACTGCAAATGTGGATTTAGAGTGCTTGTGGCTAGACATGCTCCATGGCAAAAGATTGAAAATGCAGATTGCTGTGGTGCACTTTCTGGGGGCTTTTTGTAAAAGAGAAACTAATATTGATGTTTTGTAAATAGGTAACAGAAATGTTTATCTGTATCTGTCTCTGGGATTTAAGGTTTGTGATTCTGGCTACGGAATATCTATGTTAGTGTAAGAGTGGGGGACATTTTGAGTCCAAGTGTGGCTGTAAAGACTGGTAGGGGGTGTCTGTACTTCCGCTCTCTATATGGTAGAGGAGAGGCACAGAAGACCCCAGCCAAGATTCTCTATAAGGTAGCAATGGACAAGCAATCAAGGGCTAGCTTCTCAGGAGGTGATGCAGACTGGTTCTTAAGTACAGTGTAGTCCCCAAACCCCCACAAAGGAATGTCCACACAGTGTATTACTGAAAAGACAGTCTTTATATAATTAATATTCAAAGGTATGTACACGATCATAACAACGCACTTTGTACTCGGAAGTCAAGAATGATAAATTTATACAATTCTAAAGTGGTACCACTAATGTTATCAAATCTCATTAAAGTGCATCAACTGTACGGTTAAAATGTCACACAGATCAATAACGAGGAAACCAGCAATAGAGATAGGAGGGAACGCAAGATGGTTGAAACATTAGGCAGAATACTGACCCCTACCATGAGGCACAGTTCTGAATGGAGATCCCCCCACCTGGGCAACCTGTAAATAAGATATATCGCACAAGCCCAGTCCATATGTTCAATAGTCTCACTTCTTCCTATTAAGGTTTTATCCCCCCCAATGTACCTGGTGGAGTAGAGTTCTCCGTCGATGCGTCGACCGATCCTTCTGGAGCGCCTCCCTTTCCGGCCGGAGCCATGGATCGTAGAGAGGTGTCGGGGAACTTGGCATTCGGTGTCGGGGAATCGACAGCCCTTCTTGAGTGCCCTCCCTTTAAGGCAGGAGTCACGGGTCGTCGAACATCCGACAGTGAACAGGGTGAACTACGGCAGGGAAGTGGCAATTTCGTTCCGAGCGGTGCTCATCGACGAAAGAGCGTTGGCGTCCTGCAAGGAAGAGGCGTGCGGGGCACCTCGGTGACGATAGTTCTGGACCGCAAAGAGATGATGAAGAACTGTGGCCCAGCAAGGGCGTCGAGTCGTCGGCGTCTCTGTGGTCTTTAGGTGGCGGGAAACCCACCAGTGGATGCTCCTCGGCGCGTCGACGGTCGGGCCATCTCCAGCGGGAGACAAGCGGATGACGATGCATACGAGAGTGTCCGATGATCAATTAAAGTTCTTAGGCAAACGGGAGCACGGCAACTCCGGTCGGCGATGGCGGTCGTCGACAGTGGCGGACAACAGTCTGAGGGCTTCTCCCTGGAGTTCCGCAGCAATCCCTGTATCGGGTCGGCAGCCTGTCGAAGGTCTGTCTACCAGGGAGCGTTGGCAAAGATCAGCTGTGCACGATGGTCCCTCGTAGCCCGGGAAGAGGGCGCCTTACCAGGTCCTCTCTGGGTCAGTCCTTGGAAACACAGCAGCGTTCAGATTGCGAGGGAGAGCCACAGCACTCCTTCTCGTCCAGCGGGGGTTTCAAGGTCAAGCGTCAGTTACTCCAGTTACTCGTCGTAGTGGACTTCAGCTTCTGAACACAATTCCTAGCAGTGAGAGGTCCCCAGATATACTGTTGATCTCCCATTCATTCCGCTGGGTCACACTCAAGCATCCAATCACGACTAAGGGCATTCATGCAGGCAGGCAGCCAATCAGGCACACGAGGTATTCAGGCCATTCACTTCTCTCCAGACACTCACAACAAGTTATGTGTATTGGGACAAGTACCGAGCCATTCAACACTCAAAGCTGCATTCATACCGGTTTCGGGCAGCGTTGTCTCAGTTATTGTGTCAACCACCAGATACTAGACACCCACAACACAGAATGCATATTAGTCACACACTCTATTCACCCAGGTCCCACCCACAAGAGGTACCCACAACATACATCACCGGGAAGGCTCCAGCTAGTCTGGCCGGGCCTTCACAACAACACCATATATGGCATTTCCACCCAACAGCCAGTCAGGGGGAAGGGACAGAGTCAGGGCTTCCCAGGACTTTGGGAAACAAGGTAATGGGTAATAGAAAGCAAGAGGCCACCGGGGCCATCTTGTTCTCCATCAGGAATCAACTGATGCCAATGGCAGGGCCGGGGTGTCCCAAAATGAAGGATACTCCGCACACCTGTCAAACTCAGCATGGAGCTGCCACCAGCCCCTACCCTGCTCTGCGGGCCACCCACAGGTGCCCAAAAACATACACTAGGGGCACAGGGTTGTACCCCCACCCATGGGTGCCAGAAGGGTATCCCACGGGTCTGTTCACCAAACCAAAAGAGAGCTCACCGCCAGGAGTCCCACATGAACTCCTGCGCGGAAAACACGACAGAACACACGATAAAAAGCAGTAAAGGACAAGGATATGGAGGCCCTGTCCCTCCGATGCATTTCCAGCATCACAGTGGCGCACTGGAGTTATAGTGGAATATATTTTAATATTATTATTGATTCTCCTTGATTTAGCTTTTTAGGTTTACTTGTGAAATTTCATAATCAAGATGCTATATGACTGTTACGTATTGAGATGTAAATTTTATTGATTTTTTATCATTCTTTTGTATCTTTTGTAAAGGTTACTGTGTAACCATATACAAATTTTAAAAAATGTACAAAAAAAGACAAGGATGGACCATTTTCTGGGGCTCCCAAACACGGGGGAGGCTGGCACATTCAGCAGGTGGAGCTCCTGGACAGCACAGTGTCTGGCAGCAGTATTTCACCCCCAGTGGTCCCTGGGGATGGGAAGGAAAGAGGTTGGTTCCTGGTTAGTAGAAATGTGAGGGTTGGATAGGTCCTTTAGCCTCTACCCATCCTTGTAAGATGGGCGCTGAAGCGCAAACCATCTCATGACGCACAGACGCTGAAGCAAGTTCAATTCCTCTGACCCTCTACAGTTGCTCTTACGGGAAATTCAGTCTCGTCTGTGCAATTTTCCTCACCTGCCCTATGAAGTGCAAAATGGGAGTTAATGCGGATACATTCCTCTTAACCTTACCTTGTAATGTAATTAGTGTAAATGCTATTTACGCATGGCACACAGCACTTACAATGTTTTCCTGCCTTTTTTTAAAAAAAAAGGTGCTGAAACCATGATGATTCCCTGTCAATCCATCGGTTTTACCAGAGCATGAAAATGTCATACTGGCAATAAGCTATTACTTTTTTGCAGGTAGCATGGGACTACACAGCAGAAATGTTCATCCCATTATGTGCCCGCACTCCACCTGCAAAAATATTTAAAATCCAGTGGAGCATAAATAAATGTGTAAATCTTGGGGCAGCCCTTTGCATGCTATGTTTTTCCACCTTCATTTACGCTCGGGGTAAAAGGAAAACAAGCCCTCCTGTCTGGTGCGCACCAATGGCAAAAGCAGAACAGCATGTTCAAAAGTCTGTATTTCACAAAAACATGAAATGATAAAGACACCAGTAACAATGTGTACCACAACACTGATCAGAACAAAACAAATAAAACAAATGAAAGGATAAATTATAACAAAGCACATATTAAATGAATAACACTGGTGTTAAATGTGCCATTTACTGAATGCAGTCAAAGTCGCTATGGTGGGGCAGATCAAATCCTGGGATGCGGTTGTTGTAGGGCTTTCCCAGTGGATGAGGCATATGCCTAGTTTGAACCTTGATTAGAAATCTATCATGGGTGCACAAGGTAAGCGTTCAACCCCACAGCCACCACTGCTACATAAAGCAACTGGTAACTGAATGATTATTTGCTTGACAGGATGCCTAGGTCACAATCCCAACCCTAGCAGTATGCTTGTGGCCTGGGCCAGCGCATAAAAGTATTGTATGGCAAGGAGCCACGCTAGTAGTGAAATGATTTGCAGTGTCTTGGGAGGCTTCGTAGAGCACTTGTGGTCAATAAATTGGACCTTAAATACTGTTTATATGTGGGGGCAATTTTGCAGATTCGGTACATCGTTTATTCATCCCCCATTTTTTTTGTGGCTTTTTTGCTGAAACATTTCTGCTGAAAAAAACATCGAAAAATATAGGGGTGGAGGTAGGCATATAAGTGGTAGGGTGGGGTGGTGTATAGGGGTAAATAATAGGGGAGGGAGATTGGGGGACATCGGGGGTGCATCGGGGGGCCACACTCATATAAAAATACAAATTCAATGATTTTTTTCAGCAAAAATCTTTCCGCAAAAAGTGCAGCAAAAAACAAAACAGGCGAACAATTAACATAGAGCCACAGATTCACCCTGTGAAAAAAATAATACAAACAAATGTCGCTCATAATGAAACAAGCAAGAAGAGGTTAGAGAAAAACATATCGGACTAACTTGTTGATTCAGAAAGTATGGGAGAATGACACTGATAAGCCAGTTGTTGAGTTTATAAATAAGCCATGGTTGACCATGGTTAACCCATGAGTTTGGCTATGGTCAATCATGAAAAGCATAGATGGTAAAAGATATCAGGGCCTAAATATGGATAATCATCGGCCTTTGGTGTTTATGGTGCCATGGACATGAATGGTGGTCCCTGATCCTCAAAAGATAGGGTAACCATGAACAACCAAGCAGAAACCTAAATATGTGCATGTTCTGGCATGTTACCTGCTCCCTTTATCCTCAATGTACATGTGGATTATCAACAATGTGTGATTTCAAGTCAAAATCATATACGTCTGTGGGTAGCAATATTTGCCCCAGACCTGGCACTGTTTCGCGAGCTATTTCATGGCTAAAACTACCATCCCAAAGTAAAACGTTGTGCATCTCACCAATGCCTGACTATTCTTTTCATACAACCACCGTGAAAGCAGACTCTATGCAAAACCATGGAAAGCAGCCATTTTACTGTTGAGTAGCAAGAGTCTTCTTAGTCCAGGTCCTCCGCTCTGCATAACACTAACAGTATCAAGACGACTTTTGAATTGTATAGTGAAATGTTATCTCGGTTTTAGATGGAAAGAAGCATTTGTATGTGCACTGTGTGAGCTATTAAAGTAATGTGTTAATTCAGGTGGCATTTGTCAAGCCTGTAGGAGCCCTTGAGAACAACCGGCCTGGCCAAATAACGTGTTTCCAACAATAGTTTCCAATGAGAGGCCTAACATCAGATTTCAGCTCACTGTACATTGCATAGAGGAGAGATTTCAACGTGCAAATCAGTATGGTCCCACCCACAAAGCACAACGACAGCCCTACGCCAAAACGCTCCTGTGAACACAAAGTGCCAACTGCAACCCAAGACATATTACTGCATTGCTGGGCATCGGGAGGGCTGTTAAGCTGCGTCTCTCTAGGAACAGAGAGCAAAGGGGTTAATGTCTGAATTACCCTTCTAATTTAGGATGAAAGACCCTATGCTAATTACAAGGCAAATTCAGTCCGGTGGGAATGTAAAAAGAACTAACTTCAATTCTGCAAAGGATTGTGGGTATGGAAATAGGTTTAGCCCCAGGTAACAGAAGGTACAGTTTGCATGCTCACCTTTCACAGTGACTGTGCTAAAAAAATTAAAAAATAAAAAATTTAAATTAAAGGTATATACAGTGGGTAGAGGGAACATAAAAATT
This sequence comes from Ambystoma mexicanum, assembly GCF_040938575.1. Lineage (NCBI taxonomy): Eukaryota > Metazoa > Chordata > Amphibia > Caudata > Ambystomatidae > Ambystoma > Ambystoma mexicanum. The sequence goes on along the minus strand of NC_090932.1, from coordinate 742,923,948 downwards.
ACCATGGTTGGGCTGAAATTAATGTGAAGTTTGGAAGGTTGGTGTTTCAGAGTTAAGTTGTTTTGAGGTAGTGCTAAAAAACGTTAACTAGAGTTGTATTATTTACGCAATAACCCCCTAGCTGCGGGAGCATTACCGAGTTAGGTAAAGCCCCGGGGCCTATAGTTACAGGCCTGAGAGAAGCAAGGGCCTTAACGAAGGCACCAGGGCTTTACCGGACTCAGTAATGCCCCTGAGCCAAGGGTCTTATTGCTATTAGTACACAGGCCCGCAAGACCGGGGTACTAAGGGCATTGTTTTTCTGTTCCAAAACACTTGCACGTTTCGGAACAGAAAAAAAAATGTTATAAAATATGCCCACTGGGGAAGGGAAAACTGAGTCTGTTTTCCCTTTCCATGGCGGCCATTCAAAATCAATGTAAAAAAAATTCAACAAAGAAATGGGCGCCATGGAAAAGGAGAACGGACTACATGTAGTCCCTTCTCCTTTTCCATGACGGCCTATCAGGGATCGGGAGCGGACACGCTGCTCAGAGAAATGTTCCCAGCGCGTTCGCTCCCGAAAAAGGACCAAAAAGAAGGCGAGTGGGGTTGAGAGGGTGAGGAGAGGATTTTTTGGATGGGAGGGGGAGGGAGAAAACAGTTACCTGAATCCCCGGCAGGGGAGGATAGCAGCCTCCAGCCGTGTGGTGGCTCGGAGCGGGGATTACCTGTTCTGAGCCTCCTCTTTGGCTGAGGGGTTGCCGCACACACCCGCTGGGGACAAAGGAAAGGAACGCCGGAAAAGGGATTCCCGGTCGGTAAAGCCCCTGGGAGGGCCAATCAGATTGCATGTAACAATCTTATTGTCTCTCGCCGTGTACTAATAACAGAAACACGTGTTTCTCTCAAACATTAACACTGCCCCACTTGAAAATTAACCATCAAAAGAGAGGAAAGAAACATCAAAGATCCACGTCCAAGGATCATGGACAAACCATCCAGAATACACTGAGAACACTAGGGGCTGATCGTACATGACAATGGGCAGCTGTGGCCTGTCCTTGTGTGCCCCAATGACATGGGCAGAGACCATGGATGTAATGGTTGTGATTCATCGACAGACCACGGGAGACCATACCACGGGCACATTTCACAGACGTCAAAGGGATGTCCTTGCTTATTCCTGGACATTTCGTTCAGGGCCGGTGTAAACAGTTTTAAAAAATGCTAGATGTTGAAGTGTTCGAAATGAGAGGAAATACATTTCTTGTCATGGGGGAGTATTTATTTCACAGGGGCAGATTCCATTTCAGAATACATTCTCCGGGTAGACTTTATTACGGAGGAGGGTTTATTTTAGGACACCGGCCCCAGAGACGCCGTTGGTCCCATAATACCATGAAAGAAACGAAGAAAGGGGAGGCTCGGCATAAAGGTGGGTTATAGAGAAAAGCAGGCAGTGGGCCTGGACGTAAACCTGAGAAGAAACGCATGGGCAAGGGTATTTTAAGAGAAACAAAATATGACAAAGGAGCCCAGGAAGGAAGTGCCAGATACTCATAGAAACCGCTTTATCAATGGAAATAGAAAATGTAGCACCCACCACACCTGTGTCGATCATAGAATAGGCAAGTGCACGCGGGATGATTAGGCTAGTGAAAAATAATAAAATAAGGGAAACCGACAGTTGGAAAGACAGAAAATGTATATAGAGTGTCAACTTTGAAGGGGGGGGGGGATACAATGCTTGAAGGAGGAACATTTAAAACTCTCGTTGTCCACACATCGTTTGCATTAAGAAATACTAGTGGCTGGTTTCAGTGTAGTACACACACATTCGGATCTCTGTATGTGTTTGTGGCGTGGCCATACGGTAAGTATGGGTGTTTCATTTCCTTTCTTGTGTGCGTTCAATGCGAAAGACGAGATCCTTGTTCCCTTTTTAGAACTTTTTTTTTGTTGAAACCCCAGCCTCAAGCCCGTAGTGTGATCAGGCGAAAACCTGCGCTGGCATCTTTTCAGCCTTTCACACGCAGCGCGTGGTTTCCCAATCTCCAGCAGCAGCAGCACGAGGTGCGCTCTTCTCGCCAGACGTTTACAACACAGGAAGCAAAGGTATTGTGTGGCATGGCTTTTTGTAATCGTTGTGTGAAAGTTTGCGAGCGAGCAATGTGCGCTTCCGCGTCTGGCACGGCGTGCGTTCTCAGCACTTCTCTAACGTCTGCCTTTACTGCGTCCAAAATGCAGCGTGTTGGGTGACAGAGGGATTGTGTCAGTCCCCTTAAATACAAACGAATTTCCACAGCTGCGCAGATTACCCTGATTCCGATGACTGAAATTATCATATGAAGGAAGCGTCCAGTGTTGTACGTCCATCCAGAGACCATTTTTCCAAGCACACAATTGTGTATTGTAAACAGCCACGTTTTCGGTCGGATGTCTGCAGGACCAATTGTATTTCTGAATCTCCTGCAAACGCGTTTACCATGCAGGTAGCAGCATTGTTGCAGGTTCTGTGCGGTTGCATTCATCTAAAATAACCTATCTTCCATGGCCTGCTAATCTATAAATCAATGACTCTATCCAGGGAGATAGCTCGCAAGTAAAGCGCTCACCTTGGCGCGGGCCTAGCCTGCACTTTGGAGACTCCGGCAGGTCCGGCACAACACTTGCCGGCAGTGCAAAGTCACTCTTCAGCAGTGAAAATTCACTTTGATCCGGGCGAATATTCCATGAATCGGGCCCTTTATCTTTGCCAGGTTGATGAATTGAGCAATAATAGCACCTGTTATTACGGTGCTTGGAAGCAGGAGGAAACCGTCTTGTAGCGCTATATAGAGTTCATTATAAATGAGAAACTGCGTGACATTTATGTATTTCTAGATTTTAATGAATTGTAATGTTACCTACCTTTCTGGCACATTGTATTACCTTATGGAAAGTATAATAGCCTTCATTCTCGCGCTTTCTTCTAATTTACCATCTATCTTAAAGTATAAAACTATCTAAAAAGTGCCCCTTTTTATTATCGTTGCTACTTTGTACTGGTAGGCTGCAGGTGAATGGTAATCTTAGAGGAAACTTGCCAACTTGAACTATACGTAAGAAGTCAGTGGCATCCTTATAGCTGCTGCAAGCACCAACCTCTGCGAAACCAACAGACTATACCTCCACATCATCAATCAATTTACTACTGATAACCAATACAGGCTGCTCAATCGTTGTATGAGATTGGCTAATCATTTCTTGTAATACGTTGATATAAACTGGATACCTGTTGTTGGACTCTCTTGTAACACATTTGATCCTTTTTGTGGTTAAGCACGTTTTGCGATGAGCTAACACCTGGTGAGCACTCGTTTTGTCCAGTATGTTGTCGAGATATGTGGAGATGTGCCTAGTGCCATGTTTTCTATGAAGGGCTAAAAAAAGGCAATTTGAAGCGGCACGGGTTTGCAATGAAAATATTGTTCACAGGAATATGTTTTGGGGCTGCGGCTCAGTGGATATCAAGTCCAAACCATGTGTGTTATTATTTGTAATCCGAAGACGTGGAGAGTCCCCGCCCCATTGTGGGTAGCATGTGTTCGGACTGTGATCAGGACACAGCTCGAGAAGCAGATTTCAAGTCCCAGAGACACCTGGCGCTATTATCTCACGGTCAGTACAGTGCTGGAGTTCACATAGAATATGGCTCATGACGATTTACTCAAATAGAAAGGTTTCAGGCAGGCACACACCTTCGGTCGTGACAGAATCAAATGTCCTCAAAACGTTCTGGAGCTTTCCATAACTACTGTAGGGCGGGAGGCAGTGATATCCATGTAGCGCTCTGCAATGACATGTACAGTAAAGCGGTCTTGGATTCAACACTTCCGCCACTTTGACTTCCTCGTGGTAATGCACAGAGTATTCGAGAGTCAAGGAACACGCCATCCTCCCTGGAATTGATGGTACCCAACATCAAATGGGGGATGGGCCATAACTGGGATGTTTCCACTGAGGGCTTCTGTCTGTGCCATTCATGAGAAGCGCACATTGCTGGTGGTTGTCACTATCAGTGTGGACGGTCTGTTTGGAGGCCTGGATAGGAAGGCTACGCGCACATTTATTTTCTATATTTCTCAGTCCTATACACCCACCCCCACACCGCTCCCCCATACCCCTGCAGTCCACACCGTGACTCTCCCAGACACCAGAAGTGCCTTGTTTTTCATGGGAGAGAGTCAAGGGTTACCTTAGCACGCAGAGCTTGAACATTTTATTTCACAAATTACTTAACTATTGTCCATAACTTTGGTGATAAATAGTTTTGAAATTAAAATGTCTAGACAAGATATTTTATAAAAAGAAAAATGTACAATTGATCTACAATATAAATGCCTAGAGAAAACGTAAAGAAAAACAGAAGTCTCGTGGGACTATCAAAATTGTGTGATACGGAAATATTTACAATGTTGTGGACTAGGAATCAAGCTGTGGAAAAACGGTACTGATTTTAATAAAAAACTATGCACTGCCCTTGTTTTTCATCGTAATAATCGTGCATATGTATTAATATTGTATAGTAGCATGTATGACATGAATGTGATATTGATGTGTGAATGGCATACTTTTATTTACAAGTATGTATTGAATTGTTGGTCAAAATGTTGGATATTATATGGGTCATAAAGTAAGGCAATTGGTCTGTATTAGGGTTGTACCGAATAGTACATTTACTATTCGGCTGAATACCGAATAGTTAGCCAAAATATTCGGCCGAAGCCGAATAGTGAGCCGAATAGTTGGTTAACTCTTAGAAGTTTCTGTTCAGGGACGGTTTCTGTTTTGTTGCGCCCATGTATTGTGTGCTCATGTATGTGTGTACCGGAGCTAATAGGTAGGCCGTGGTGTGTGCTTTGAATATGATTACATCTGAGATAAGTGAATTAAGGCAGTAATCCCAGAAAGTTTTAGTTTTAAGTATGAATCCTTCTTTGTGAGCAAGTGGCTGATGTGGAAGAACCAGTGTTGAAAGGCAGAAAGGTGCTAACACTTCTGTGTTCCCCAATGGAAGTGACGGTCAGGCGGGCTCTGCACACGTAGCTTGTAAGGTGAGTTCTGTAAGCCCCCCAAACGTAATATATGAAAGTATATATTGCTGTCTCATTAGACTGCCGACTGGCAATATTGGGCAAATGCTTGGGGCCTACTTGAGTCTCAAGGCCTCTTTCATTTGAAAGTGCTGAAAGGCCCTGACGCTGTCACTGATTATATGCCATGTTTTGCTTGACCTCAAAATGGAAACATCTTTTGGTGCGCATCACTTTTCCTTACTGTGCCTTGATTTCTAACTATGCACGTTTGGATGCCATGCTTCGTGTCCTGATCGCGCCCCTATATTTGCAATACCCTGGAACCTTGGTCCTTCACCACAACCCCTTCTATGCACACCAACTCACGTGATAAGATAATTACTGCCCTAGATAGTACACCTGTTCTCCACAATTTGTGCTGCTGATTCTTGGCGCCAGCCTAAAGCTATGTCAAACCCAAAATAAATAACGATGTGTCCGTTTTCATGTGGAGTTCTGGATTAACTTATGTGGCATGAACCGGGCACACGGTCCGCGGACATCATGGAATGCTGCGTGGCGCTGTGTTGCTTGTGTGCCCCGTTAGAGAGATTGCCTAGCAATTAATGTGTTTAAAACTTAACTACGTCACGAGACAGCATTGACTATTGCTCGCAAACCAACAGCGTTCCGGTTACAGCTGTGCCCATAACAGCGAATGTGTCTGTCCATGAGAGAAACTCGCCGTACTTGCCTCCCCACGTCCGTCCATCTAGCTACATATGGACGTTTTAAATGTGTTAGATACTTTTAAGCACAACACGTTGAAATGTAATCTGCGGTTAATCAGATTTTAACATGGTGCGTGCAATATAAAAATACGAATTTCACGTTTTGTGCACAGTATTAAAAGGTGGACATTTACCTGATGACGCCTCGATGACCATCTTTCCTCGATCCTCTTCTGGTCGTCTTCTCCCGGTCTGGTCGTCTTCTCCCGCTCTGCTTACTGGCTGCTGTTGCTTTCCCACGGTTTTACTTTCTAGGATTGGCTATCGTCTCTCACACCGAGAGAAGATAGCTAATCATAGAAAGAGGACTAAAAAAAATAATCTTTTTTTGTTCTTTTTTTTTTAGCTTCGGCTTCAAGTAAATATTCCAGAAACATTCGGCCGAAGCTGAATAAGTGCTTTTCTGCCGAAATTTGACCGAAAACCTACTCAAAGCTGAAGTTCGGTACACCCCTAGTCTGTATACAATATTTAAGCCCCTGTTTGGGCTTTTAAATGTGTAAGTGGGCAATATTAAAATACTTTGTCGGAAAATGTCAAGCTCCGGGATGATCTTTCAACACTTTTCAAAAGGTTTTTTCAAAACTCCTATAACTCTTGCCCCAGAACTAAGTAGGAGGTGTATCTTTAATATAAATACCATTGCAGGGCATAACATGTACACAGTATCACCTGCCCCCAGTGGCAGCTGATGATTTATTTTAATTGGTGGCGCGTTAATATTTCCCACAAATATGCCAGAGCAACAGAGAATAACACGGGAGCCTGAACCAACCAAGGAGGGCTTGGGTATGGGAGGCACTCCCCCAAGAATGTGTTGTTATTGTTGGGTTACCATGGTGCATCAAACAGCTGCATTTCTGTGAAATAGTGGTTAAAAAGTCAGACAGCAATTGGTTTTGTAGGGTAACTATAACCCAAAGAAACAATAGTTGCAAGTCACCAACAGTGCACAGGAGCATTTGCCAACACATTTTCATGATGCCTTTACCCAAAATATAGGCCAGTTTAAAAACATGTTCACACTGGCTGTGCCCATACATTTCGATGCTGGCTGCCCCAATATTTGCCAGAATTCCTATAACATAGTCATATTTTCTTGGCATGTAATGCCAGTAAGTATACTATAGGAAAACATGTCCCCACTGTCTGTGCCAATACATGGCTATATCCCCACGAATGAACATACTCATGTTGGTTTTGCCATTTATAGATGCCATTCCAGAATAAGAAAATATGCTGACTGCCCAATGTGGGCCAGTCTAGACACATAATAACACTCATGTTTGCTGTATCCATGATGCCCAGTATAAAATACCATGTGTGGGATGTATTGACCAACTCCGCTATGCTATGCGGCATCACTCTGATAGTATGTTGCAAGGAACTGCAACAATGGTGGCGAAACTGTTGTGGGCGCCAAAAACCTACAAAACCCGCATTCTCAAGCACACAAAAAGATGAATGCACAACCAGCCACCCAAGGTGCATGTTTGGTGGAATAGAGCACATCCTGCAGAAAATTTACCAGTGGGCTCCATGACCAGCAAACAGAGTGCAGAGAGAGAAGCAGCGCTTTGCAAATGAAACTCCAAAATGTGCACATAAATGACATTTGCTTTGTTGCTAAAAACTCCAAAATGCCTATAACACAACACTTCTCAACATTCAAAATCTTGCTTGGCGCTAAAATTCATGTAATCTAATGAAGCATTGTGGACATAAAAAGTCCTAATGTGAAGAGCAAAACATTCATCAGACAAACTGGATTGTCTGTAAACTGACAGCCCCTGTCAAGATCAGGGTGCAGTACCTTGGGCTACCTGAATGACAGCTGTCAGATGAGTTACTGATGAAACTTCAAAGTGATATAAACTAAAAAGTCTGCTGGGTTAGCAAACATAAAAAGGATTGAATACAGATCTCAGTTGCTTTTTATCCCACAGAGTTAAAGCTAAGAAAGTAATGTATTTATGTTTGATGCAACAAGTTTAGTTTTTCCTGGATCTTTAATTAAGAATAAATTAGCTTGGCTGAGCTGCAACCCTTTGGAAGTGGACAAACATGTTTCTTCCAGGGGGAGGGAAATTCTCTCAGCTGAAACTCACGGGGAGATGATAAATGTGGGTTAACCCAGACTTTGATCTACAGAAAGAAAATGAACAATAGCGGACTCTTCATCCCAGGAAACGGAGGTCTGAGATGGTTGTAAATGCCTTCTGGAGGGTACTTCCCCAAGGAGGGGGATGCTCCTGGACTCCAGGGAGAGAAAAAGGGGCGTACCATTTGCTGTTAAGCATGAACAAAGAACATTTTTTAAAGACTCATAACTTATGATTCAAAGTGGTGAAAAATATATACAAAGGACATATCTGTTAGTCTAATTTTTGGCTGCACGTTTTAAGAGGCGGCAGAACCATGTAACATGTTCTGGACAGGAATGGCAATATATGTGGTTTTATGTCAAATGTATTAATCCTAGAATTGTGAAAATGTACACACACATCCCTATGTTAAACACACACATTTGTGGAAATTTGCATAACATTTGGAAAATGTGTTCATGGTGAAAAGGACGCAATTCTGTAAAAAGGTGAAACAAGATCCCACAACTGCAGGATTTTGATGAGCAGATGCTACAGAAAATATGGCATATTTGGACAGAACACCTTAGTGCTTCTACAAACTGTACTGACATCTACAGAGAATGAATCCTTTCCCATCCTGGCTCTCGTGGACTGTGGTGCCATGGGGATTATCATTGATCACGAATGGGCCACCGCTCATAAAATTCCGAGAGAACTCAAAGAAGTGACACAACCAGTGGAAATAATCGACGGTAGACCTTTGTCTTCAGGTCCTATTACTCACCAAACAAATGAACTACCACTGTCAATAAACAACCACCAGGAAAGAATACGATTTGACATCATAAAGGCTGCCCACTATCCCATGGTGTTAGGCATGCCCTGGTTACAGAAACACAACCCTTCCATCAATTGGACAGCAGGTCCCTTGTTTCTTGGCTCAGAGTTTTGTATGTCCCACTGTTTATGTCAGGACACATCTCGAATCTCTTTAGTGAACTCTCAGAACCACGAGCCATCCTCCTTAAGCGTGTCCAACATTATCCAAGTACCGGAATCTTACCAGACCTACTCTGACGTGTTTTCAACAGACATTGTTCAAGCTCTTCCACCCCACAGACCTGAGGTTTGTGCCATTGAAACAGATTCTTCCGCTGTGATTCCATTTGGGAGAACGTTTATACGCTCCGAGCCTTACGTGAGTACCTTGATACCAATTTAGCAAATGGAACCATCAGGACTTCAAAGTCTCCCGCTGGTGCGTCCTTGTTTTTTGTTCCCAAGAAAAACACAAAGGAGTTACGATCTGTTTGGATTATCACAGACTAATTCAATGTACCCTCCAGGACCGCTATCCATTACCACTCATATCAGATATTCTGGAGGCCGTTCGAGGAGCTGTTATCTTCACCAAACTCGCCCTTGGGGGTGCTTACCATCTCATTAGAATCAAGGAAGGTGATGAATGGAAGACAGCCTTTAGAACACCTTTTGGCCACTTCGAATATTTGGTCATGCCCTTCGGTCTTGCCAACGCTCCTGCGGTTTTTCAACGTTTCATAGACAGAGTGTTTTCGGATATGTTGTTCCTTTTTGTTATTGTGTACCTGGATGACATATTGATTTATTCTAAAGATCCTCAGATTCATCAAGAGCATGTTAAGGCAGTTCTACAGCGATTACTAGAAAACAAACTCCTGGCCAAGCCCTCAGAATTGTCTCTTCCATGCTCAAACCGTTCATTACCTTGGATCTGTGCTCAGTCCTAATGGAATTGGAATGGACCCGGGTAAGATTGATTCCATACTTTCGTGGCGGGCACCTACCACTGTGAAGCAGATACAATCCTTCTTGGGACTTGCCAATTTTTACAGAAAATTCCATCCTACTTTTTCTGAAATTGTACATCCCATCATGGCATTGTACATCCCATCATGGCATGGCATTCTTTAAAGAAGGATACACCGTTTATTTGGTCTACAGAACAAGAGAAGGCCTTCCAACATTTAAAAAGAAAGTTCACTGAAGGTCCTATCCTAGCCCAACCCGACATTGATCAAACCTTCCTGATGGAAACCGATGCTTCTGACTATGCCATTGGGGCAGTCCTAAAACAACAATTTGAGGACAAGATGGAACATCCAATTGCCTAGCTATCCCATACCATGACTCCAAGTGAATGCCACTATTCTGTCCTGGAGAAAGAGCTATTAGCCATCTGACAAGCATTCACTGATTGGCGTCATTTACTCCTGGGAGCTAAATATCCAGTGCAAGTACGAACAGATCATCGGAACTTACAAGTATTACAATCTCTGGTGTGCAGAAACAGTCGTCAGGCCCGTTGGGCCTTCTTTTTCGCACAATACCAGTTTCAAATCAACCATCTTCCTGGAATCAATAACATTGTCGCTGACGCCTTGTCCAGACGTCCAGACTACAAATCTGTCGAAGTCAGGGCATTTCCCAAGATGTTTCCAAAAACAGTGTTTGTGGCACAAGCTAATTTCCTCCTGGAAGACATCCATGCTCATACTCCTTCCTCAGATCTCTGGAAAGAATACACCCAGAATAATCCTTGGAACCTAAATACTAAGGATAGTTATCTCTTCAAGGACCCAGGACTGGTCATCCCTACACAAGGTCTGATAGATAAAATCATGAATCTCTGTCATGACACCTTTGATTCAGGACATTGAGGCATTACTACTACCCTTCATCTCACACAGAGAAAATTCTGGTGGCCAAGAATGAATACTGACATAAAAACCTACATTCAATCCTGTGCTGTGTGCAATCAAAACAAACACGACAATAGAAGACCTGCCGATCTTCTTCATCAACCTACAATACCAACACGTTCTTGGGAGTTCATCGCTACAGATTTTATTGTGGATTTACCACCATCCCGAGGTTATACAACCATAATGGTTACAATTGACTTGTTTACCCATACAGCTCATTTCACACCGCTGTTCAAATTGCCCTCTTCACTTGAACTTGCTGGCATATTTATTGAACACATATTTAGGCTCCATGGATTACCTTCCAAGATCATCTCCGACAGAGGTCCCCAGTACATATCCCAGTTCTGGAAACACCTCTGCCAAATACTAGGCATTCAGCGGGCATTGTCTTCAGGATATCACCCCCAAACCAAAAGAATCACAGAAAGAACTAACCAGACCTTAGAACAATATGTCTCCTGTTTTGCTAGCAGGGTCCAGGATGATTGGTCGCTATTGATTCCGGTAGCAGAATTCGCTTACAACAATTCAGATCATTCGGCCATCAAGACAAGCCCATTCTTTTGCAGTCAAAGATTCCATCCTTCGGTTTTACCATCCATTTTGCCACATCCAACCCCGGTACCTGCAGTTGATTCCTGGATTGAAAAGTTGGTGAACGTTCACAAGGATGCTAAGGAACATTTGGAAAAGGCCAGGATATCTGTAAAACGATATGCAGATGCCAAGCGAAGACCTAGCCCTTCTTATTCAATAGGGGACAAGGTCTGGCTATCCTCCAGAATCCTTCCTCGACATCTACGGCCTAAAAAACTGGCTCCCAAGTATTACAGACCCTTCACCATCAAAGAAATCATTAACCCAGTGGCATATCGACTCCAGCTCCCAGATTCCTGGAAAATAATTCATCCAGTCTTTCACACCTCCTTATTGAAGCCAGATGTACAATCCATTCAGATAGTTCGTAGACCTAATCCTGTGCTCATAAATTATCAGGTCGATTTTGAAGTCTGCAAGATATGTGATTCCAGACATAGACGGGGACAACTACAATACTTGGTAGAGTGGAAAGGTTACCCCCCCAGTGAACGTACATGGGAACCAGTTTCTAACATGAATGCTCCTCGTCTACTGCAAAGGTTTCATCGAATACACCTGGGCAAACCCGGTGGGCTCAGGAGGAGGCATGCTGTCATGAATGGCCAGTTTCAACCCTTCTGGACTTCATGGTCCATGATGCACTGCGGTGTTAACTCTTCAACCCATCCAAAATGGACGCCGAGTCAGAACTGTTGCGGTCTAGCCTTTGCGTGCACTCACCAGCTTCCTAGAAAACCGTCACGCCCCGCGGCTCTGCACGTCTCAACTCTTCCCCTACGAGTTACTAGACGTTGTTCGAGTTCGCTCTCTGTGCTTCACGCTATCTATTTTTCCTTTCACTCTTGGAACCCCCCCTTTCTATTCCTTACCTTCCGATATCCTCCTTACTGGACTAATTGACTTTGTTCCTGGATTCCGAACGCCACCGGCTTGGCAGTCGGCTTCCACGCTGGAACCCGAGGACTCGCGTTCAGGCTTGTACAAGTCACAGTCAGTGAAAAAGAAAGAGGCCTCATCCCGGAAGGACACCAGCAAGGAGAAAAAGGTGAGAAAAAAGGGAGCTTCTGACAACGTGTGAATTAGCTTTAAATTGTTTCCGACTTGGACTTTGAGATTTCCATTGTTTTCTTTTGACGAAACCATTGCTTCTGATTGTATACAACTGTTCAAAGCGGCTCCCATAAGAATTTATAACAATTTAAGTATTTTTGACCACATTTGGTGTTTTTGCTCATTCAATTCCAAATACAATTGCAAAGCCATTCTGACAGCTGAAAAGTCAATTCCGTTTTCTTTGTGTTTGAAGGGGGAAGGTGGGACTGATATTCTGTTTGATTTGTGCTATTCCAGGATACCTGCTCTCTCCTCAAATCTCTTTACATTGCCTATTGGTGGGTTGAGGGGTGTTGCAGGGGGAACATCTAGTTCTAACCCAACACAAAAGTTTGCATTTTGGTGCTCCATTTGTTTTGTGCTCCTTACTTGATTCCTAGTGTATTACAGATATCATTCAGTGTTCTGTCACCCCATTGGTGATGGTGATTGTTGTTACCTATTAAAATATACTGTGATTAAATTCTAAATACATAAATAAATATTTACCTTTGCAAACTAGCCTGATTTCTGGTTCAGTATAACCGGCGGGGGGGGGGGGGGGGTTCCAGGGTTCCAGGAGAAGGGTGTGATATGAGTGGTATATCATTCAGAATATTGAACTGATAGATAAAAATACATAAGAGTTTCAATTGTGCACTACATGCTGGGCTTGACTTGGGTGTGTGCCGGATTGAAATCACTTACACATGACATAGTAAACTAGATTTTCTGCCCCAAAATGCCAGCCCAGCCAAGTAATAACTCACATCACACACGCCAGTAGAAAATGTCATGCGACAGTAAAAAAGAAAGGGCTAAACTGGCTACCCCAAAAGGGCAGTCCAACCAAGTAATGACACATATCTTGATTGATTTATCATAGATGTCCAGTGAAAAATATCATACCGCAGTAAGAAAGAGCTAGGCTGGATGCCCCAAAATGCCATTGTAGCCAAGTAATAACACATCATCTTTTTCTTTTATTAACTGCCGAATGATAAAAGAATCAATGATAGGTGGCCAGTAAACAATGTTGTTGTTGCACACCCAACCCCCACCTACCACAATCAGCTTCACAGTCCCAGCCCAAACACTCATTCACAAAAAAATTCACTTGCTCATTCCATTCAGACACACCCTTCACTCATGCATATGTGCACCCATACAACATACACTCAGTCATTCATTCACACACACATATAAAAAACACATAATTAAAATCTTAACTGTACACAGCCCGATCCTCAGGTAATCTCCAGCTCCTGCCCAGTACAAAAAGTAACCAGGAAGCAAGGCCACTTCCTGGTTCCTTCACATGCATGCAGGAACCATAGCACATCTGCCATGCCACCCTCATTCATTTGAATATGCAGGGAGGTGCAGGAGTACCCTCTCGCACATTCAAATGTCCAGTACCGCAGCTTGTACCCAAATGGGCCATGCAAGTCTTGGAAAGTAAAATGGCCATTCCCTTGCTTGGCCATTTGAACATGTGCTGTTGTGGTACGAACTGTCAAAGGGAAACTGAGTTCTTCTTTGACAGTTCAAGCCAGCCCATGAGAGGAGATCGCTTTGGGTTTACAATGGGCTCGCATGGCTCCTCTATGATGAGTGAGGGTTATAGTGGGTCGACACACCTCCTCCATTATGGAGAAGCCACCCCTGCCAGCCTCTCTCCACCAGTTCACGTTTCCGCAATGCACGATACAAAAAAACTGGTCTCTGTTTATCCCTTGTGGTACCTCCTTGTGGCTTTTCCCTCCAAACTGATCATAATGATCAGTGTTTTTTACCAGCTCCCTTGCCTTCCTTGATCTATCCACTCTTCTACAGCCCAAATACACAAGATTGCCTGCCACCTTATACCACCATATGCCACAATCCCCTACCACCACCACCAGTGTGTTCTTTCGTGTGATTATGTGAATAGGGATCTGCCACCATGCTCCGCTGTGTAATGCCTGTCAGGAATTGCAATCTTCCAAGAGTGTCCCAGCCATGGCTTTTTGGATTTGTATTAATTAATAAGATGATGCATGTATTTCCATTTCTTAAGGAGTGAACTGCTAACCAGCTGTCCCTTTCCTAAGCTTCATGCCAAAATCATAGTGTTCATATCTGCCCTGCTGAACCAGTATTTTATGTGCAGTACCCACTCTTGAGCCACAGAACAGGTTCAGAAGACACAGCTGCCCATTTGACAGCTGATGTCACAGCCAAGTTACTTCAGTGCAGAGACTGCATTTGAAGTCTGCACCTCTGATACAAAACCATACAGTCATGAGGAATTACTATTGTGTCAGCAGTTTAATCTTTAAACAAAAAGCTATACCTGATTTAAGGGTATGGTAGATAGTAATTCAAATGACTAAGTCACATCAGGTTGTTATCATCAGATTGTTATCAAACACATATCAGCACTGTGAGCCGAGGCCAGCTGTCAATGACTGGGCCTCCTATCCTTTTGATCCTTTGTGAGGCTTTGTAACATCTCTCCAGAGCAGGACAGCCACTCAGCACGGCTGCCCTGAGATGAAGAAATAAAAGGGCTTATGCATCCGCAAAAGGACTAGCCTCAAAGGTATCAGGCTATAATATCGCCATATATATGGTCGCCGTAAATAATATCGCCAGGAAAATGTTGTGGCAATATTATTTGGGTGACCATATATATGGGGACAGGGGCAAAAAAAAAAAAGTTTGGGGGTTGCGGGGGTGTCCCCCGCAAGTTCCATGCAACAATGTCGCCACAAAAAACGGCCATTTCTCGGCGATATTTTTGCCTGGCGAGATTTTTGTGGCGATAATATTACATGGAACCGCCTCAAACCAGGGTGCTGCATACCAAAAGGGCCTTTGAAATAATTTATACGGGCATGGGGCAAAGTTAGTGTAGAAAGAGAGCACAGCATAGCAGGAGGAGGATTCCACCATTGTGTTTCTTTCTGTATCTCTCATTTCTTCCTGTGTCCTCCACTTCATTTTGCAGAAAACATTTTGGATATGATGTCAGAAGGCAAAGACCACTTGTCTGAAGGCCATGGATTGGACCCCTTAAAGCAGGCATGTTGCTGTTTAGTTACCTGTGGACTTTTGCCTTTAAAATAAGAGGTCTCCTACTCCTTCTTGAATTCATTTAGGAACAAACACCTGATGAAGAATTCACTGGTCCTCTGTTGGGAGAGTTGACACTCCAAAGACCTCGGCCAGAGATGAAGACTAAGGGCCTGATTCATGGATTTGCTTGCATGGTTCAAAGTGACTTTGCAGTGCCAACACAAACCTTGATTCATGGTACTGTACAAAGTGTATTTTTGCAGTGCAAAGTCCATGCAGTCATTTTGTACTGCAAAAATGACTATGCTCTGAATTTGCACTGTAAAAATAACTTTGCAGAGTTCCATGAATCAGGGTTTGTGTCAGCAGTGCAAAGTCACTTCGAACCGTGCAAAGAATTCCATGAATCGGTCCCTAAGTGTCCAAGGCAGAGGCAAACTCTCTCCCTAACCATTTGCAGGGAGGCACATTGGGGGTGCTCTACTGCTTGAGCAAGACATGCATCTCTGCCAGCCACAGTGCTGCCCAGGACATCACTGAGTTGAAGGACACCTGAACGTGTGTGCCAGCCTCACCCGTGCTTGCAACCCCAAGAAGGAGGACTGACATGTCCCTGAATCTCTGGCTTGGGATTCAAAGCACCTGGAGAGTTAACATAGACAGGATCTGTGTGTTCAGCGTTGGACCATTGTGAGACATAGATTGACCCATTTGACTTCATTTGAATCAACAGGATCATCCAGTGCTGCTTTTGTCACTCAACCGATTTTCAAGCCTGAAGCTCGTTGTTGCCCCCGGCACCTTCGAACCGTCTTTCGAACCGTCAGCAGCTTTGTTGCCAATCTTCATCAACAGTCAACAAGACCCTGACTGTCCATCGGACCGGAAACTTAAAACACTGGGCCAAACTTGCCGACTCGATCAACGCATCCAGTCACTAACATCTTCGGTGTCTAACCAATTGCCAAACTGACCCTGATGGCTCTCACAAGCTGAACTTCGCTGGGCACCACTTTGAACAACTTTTGGAAATTTAGTCTCGGGAGGATAGCTCAGGAGCAACGCGCTTGGCAGCAACACGACATGGAGCACTACAGGTCCGATCCCCGGGTCCGTGTTTAGAAACCTCTGGGTATTAAGTGCGTTATAAATAACCTATCATTTCATATCATAACCACCAGCATAATCGCTACCATGGAACCGACACTGGTGCCTCATCAAACGCAACCCTCAAACGCTTAGTTGATTCACCTGCCTCGAACTGTGCAACAATTCGGCAGCATCTTTTCCATTGAACCGACCATCAAAGATACCCAGGTGGTTTTTCTTCGAGCCGCAATGAACTTTAGCTCAACCCCAGCTAGACAACTCAACTGCTCCCCTTCTGGAACAACTGATTGCTGAATTCGAGCTCGCTTTGAATGGCAGGAACAGTACCGACAAGCCTGATTTGATGCTGTCGAACCGCCAAGACCAATGAAAAGTACTATTTACTCTAACCAACCCCTTGGTCCACCTTCGAGCCCTAGAGACTAGTTAGGTGACTTTATATTCCCTTTTCGCATTAAGAACATATCCTTTTCGAGTAAAATATGGTTTTTAAATGCCTTTTAGCCCTGATTCATTACCTATCTTTCTAACTTTGCATATTCCATGTCCTTTCCCCAGAGGTGAGTTTTGTGTAGTGTTTTGCAGATGGGGATTTTAATTAAAGTAGGTACATGTTTGGGGAATCTCTATTGTACATTTCCTTTATTTTGGGCTGTTAGCTGTTTGGTTGTCTGCTGTGATCACATTCACACTCCTCTGGAGAGTATACCTTCCCTAGGCCCATAATACCACAAAAAGCGAAGAATCTCTTAACTGTTCCTGTTCTACCTTTAGGATTGGGGTTGCTCTTGTTTTGTAGAAGTGTGATGCCACTGCTCATCCTTCTTCTCCTGGAGGTCAGAGGTTGATTAATCACATTACCAGACCAATAACGTTTCCGAAATGCATACCTCTCTTGAGCCCACAGAAACTCTTGTGACGCGCGGCAAGACGGAGGCGGCCACTGAGTGGATTCCTACCTGAGAGTAGGCGGGGAGTGTTATCTGCATGTTCTGCATATATGCTTTCTCTGGTTCCGTAGATATAAAAAGATCAATAGCAGTTGGAAAACGGGACAGTGCAATCATGGAGCACTTCCTGGACGTCTAAGCCTATAACACTGGCTAGCATTGTGCACCACTTTGCGCACTGCTTTGACACAACAGCCTTGCAGAACTGCTTTCAGTTTTCATTTGAGACTTATGCTAAAACACACACTTCCAAACGCAAAATTCTCCTACAGGCATATTCATCCATATAATAAAACAGGACTTTGAGGAAGTTTGAAAGACATCGCTCAATCCAGCAAACCACGATTGCCCGTATATTTCCGTCTAATACCAAATCTAATTTGCTCAAACAGAAAATTACGTAATTTTCAAGGGACCCTTTACTTTCACAATGGCGCTAAACCCCCAAGGTGTTTGGGAATAATATTCTACAGTCATAGAATGACTATGCTGCCCCATCCCCTCCTCTTGTACTTAGGCTCTCTAATTCTGTCTGTATGTTGTAAATATCTGCCTATGTACTATGTAACTTAGCATGCCGTCTAACTGCGCCACAGTGCTGTTGCTCGCTCTACAAACGTGAATAAATAAATAACTCTAGTTACTGAAATGCACACCGCGAGAAGGCATGCATCTTAAATATTTGGACATTTTCAGCGAAATAAGGCCCCTGGGACATCACTCTGTGTGCTCTGGAGGCAAGGGATGAATTCCCCCCCCCCCCATCAAAATTTACCCCTAAGCAACAGAGATATGCAAAGAGAGAAATACGTCGCATTTCTATAATTGTACAAGTCAGTATGGGTCTGATAAATAAAGCATTCTTCAATGGGATGGCACCATTGTAAAGTGCTTTTGTGATTCTGTAGGCAGTGCCTCAGCCCACCCAGAGGCTAAACTCTGAGGCATGTTAGAGTCGAACTGAAAAGCATTTTTAAACACTGATTAAGCACACTAACTACTTACATAATGCCCAATTTAAGCATTTACTAATCACTACTCAGGTATGCCTAGTCACGCAAAACCTCTGGGGCGGAGGAGGCTTTCACTTTTCACCTCTGCGCCGCTTGACATATGCAGCCCGGGAAGACTTTTAAAAAGGTCACGCCTCGCTGGACTTGAGGCTGGGCAATTGGGAGCACCGCCGGGCTGCCTGGTACGGGCCTCCCCATCACGCTGCTCAGACTGGCTGGTCCATCTTCAGCCCGGTCAGCCTCACTCAAGCTACCCGGGTCGTTTGGTATTCTTGGTCATATCTGGACTGGCCCCTGCATAGGCCGACGCCTGTCATAGCCCCATGGGCGGCCAAGCTGCCCCTGCCAAGCAGCTTGGCCTCACACCTAACTCTCTGGGGCTCCCCACAAATGTGACCTGCCAACCTTGAAATCTTTATGCCCTGGAGGGCTGCTCGAGGAAACGGCCCCACCATGGGGCTAGTTTCTGCTTTTTCCTCTCTTTGGTTTCTTTCTTCCTTCACTCTCCTACTGCCATTTCTCGTTTTTCCAACTGTCTTTTTCCGCCTGTCTCTTCTTTTTAAACCCTCTTTGGATTGTTTTCTCCCTGCCCCGCCCCCATTCTTGGCTGGTGGGTTCTGTTGCATCATACTTCCTTTATTCTCTCCTCAACATTCCATCCAGCCCCATGGTGGTCTGGATGGATTAGTTCAAAACACAGTCACCGAAATAAAACACACACACACAATACACTTAATAAAGCCTGTTATTGAACCCTAGTGTCCGGATCTTTATTTCTAGGTTTGCTACACATTGGAGGTGTCAGAACTACTGGGTAAGGGGATAGCGGTCCTCTGTACTGACTGGTGCTGCATGACTGTGCATGAAATGAGTGTACTGTAAGTAAGGGACGCTGAGGCCATCAGCTTAACCCTGCTGTGTTTTTAAATGTTGGGACAACAAGGAAAGTGGCTATGGCCGAAACCTGTTGCCACAAGAAAAGGCAAAAGGGCAGTGGACCCTAAGGCTACTGGTGATGGACTTATGCTATAGCTATTGGGATCTGGCTAGGCAGTAGGGAGGGGGGCATGGGCCTTGCACAGTTGAGGGTGCACCGGCCATGGCCAACTGCCATGGCCAGTGGCCTTCCCTCCTTTAAAATCATTGGTGCAACATGGACGGTGGCCACAGCCAAAGCATCATCTACAAGATTGTATTTTAGAAGCGGCTTCCTGAGTTTCAAGTTAAGCATCAATAAGTCATTTGTCAAAGCAGTTAATGCCACCAAAATGTAAATGATTGTGTGCATTGTTAGCTAAATGTTGATTTTGGTTTACCTTCTGACTCTTTACTGAAATGGTAATCAATGTTTCGATCTTCAAGCAGGGCTTATATTTCCAGAGCAGTGGCTTAAGTAATAGAAATCATATTTACTGTTGAGAACATGCTTCATTGTCGTGGGCATCTGGAGACTGACTGGAGGAGCTGCATCATGGAGGAGCTCCATGGCTGCAATGGGGACTTACTGGGTTACTCCGACATAGGAGGACCCGTAAGTCCTCCTTGCCGGAAACCATCCCCACTCACATTGAGCCCCCATAGGGGAGGGAGGTAATAACAGGCAGATTACATCAGGCCCATTATTGCCTCCCTCTTCCCCTCGCGGGACCCGGGAAGCCCGCCTGGTTTTACCAGGCGTGCGATCCGGGTCCCGCGATGGGAAGCTCGTAATCGGCGCTCCCGGATTGAAGGGGGACGGTCTTGTACCGGCCCCCTTCATTCCGGGAGCACCAGCCTTATAATGAGGCCCTGTGTCTTTTTGGAACAGGTCATGAATTCATGGCCTCATGGTTTTCTTCTCTCTGCATAACCCCTGTCTCTTCTGTCCCTTCAAGTTCTTAGTCTGTGCCTGTATTTAGAGAGGACTGATCCTTAAATGTAACACTCATCTTAAGGTGGTTGTCTTGCTGCTCTGATATCTATAGATTTATTGTAAAAATCCTGTTTGACAAGGTTTGTTCTTTTTCCGTTCTTGTCCTGGTAGTTCTCTCCTCCCTGATTGCTAAGTCTGGGTCAATGTGCACTGTAGAGGTACCTGATGTACTTCTATACATGGTAATACATATACGTCTTCAATTATGTTTGGTTTGCAATCAGAGTCCTTTTGTAAAAAATGTTAATATACATACAGGGTACCACCATCATTAGCACTTGCGTGATGTTAGGGCCCATTCATGCAATCTTCAACTTTCACAAAATGGTGTGCAAATGTTAAGAGTAAAAACACGCGGAAAATTTACTCATTACATTTACTATACATTTTTTAAATGCTTTGCAGGTGGCAGTTATCATTGATTCCTCTGGAATCCTCCCGCTTTAACTGGGCTGGTGCTAAAACAGGTGGATTCCATGCAAACCCATTCATTTTACACTTGTCAAGGTGTGTGCCCTTTGAAGTCAGACGGGGACTACACAACAGAAATGTTAATTTCATTTAGTGCTCCTTCTCTGACTTCAAATGGCATCAAAATGGCAAGGAGCGTAAAGTAAAGCGTAGATGGCTAACACTTTGCTTTTACTCCTTACTTTTGCACTCCAGGGCTTGTAACATGACCTGCATTTTGTTTTTTCAAACATTGTGTTAATCTCTTTCCTCACAAAACACTTGTAAGCTTTAAAAAGAGTAAGTTAATTGTGATATTCAAGCATTCGTTTATTTTATACATATGCGGTCATAGCTTCTCTTGGTGGGACCTGATCTGCCTCAGCACAATGAAGAGACAAATCCATTAATTATTGCAAGCATGCATGTGAGGACATAGAAACCCAGATGTGTCACAGATTTCTGAAACCTTTGCCACAAACATCTAGTCATTCCAGACTGCTTCCACCATGTGAGCCGGCGAAGACAGGAGGCCAACACAATCGGCCACCATTGTAAAAACAGCAACCATCCTCCAATGGATTTCAACAAATGTGCCTCATTTTTGTTAGTGCTGAAAAACCAGGCCGCTGTAGCAATGCACTGCAGGAATCAAAATGAGGATATGTTGCACTAACTAGGGCACGTTTGTTGAACACATACCCACCTCCCCCCCCCATGCGCATGCTGAGCTGTTGTCACCACGTGTGGGTTCCCTGCACTTTTACATGTCAGGCCATCAATGATTGGAAGCTGTGGAGAACCACACAAAACAGGGGAAAGCATGTTCGATTTGAGTGTGGCTTTTGCCAGCAGTCGTTCCATCTGCGTGATCGGGGTTCTGTGCTGTGTCTGTTTGGGTGTTAGTACGGCTCCATCACAAAAAACACTTCAGCAATTCCTCACATCTGACAAATCAACTGACCTGTGCTTCAAAGGGAAGCCTAACAAAGTACTGGGTTGTAGTGCAGTTTCTCTCTTTATCTTCCAAAGGAGATCCTTGATTCCATAGTCTTCGAACAGCCAAAAGATGGCAAAGGTAAAGCGACACTACTAGTGTGCATAATGCCATTGGATGAGTACTAATCGCACCTAGTACTCACTGTTTCACTCCCATTCTATCACCCCACAAACACACCTGCCTTAAATCCCCCCGGTTGTGTATTATTTCTATTCCCTCACAAACTTGAGCCTCCCTGAACTGGCAATTTGAAAACAAACAGGATTGAGAAGACTAACACGTTTTTCTTGCGAGATTTTCTGGTGGTCCCACATTGTTCTGGAACACACATGTGAGTTTGATCTAATCAGAACTGGACAAGGGATAAAGTAAAGCAAAAGAGGTGATGGCTGGCAGGTTTAGAATGCATCCTAGCTTCTGGCATTGCTCTGGACAAACTTCCAGACTATCATTATCCCACTTGCCAAGCCATCATATAAAGGGGAAAGACCATATGCATATTCAGGCGTCGTTCGACCCCACAATGGGTAGTCCAGCCCAAAGTACTTGGTCAAGTCCCTTCTGAACAAGACCACAAGCAACCCCAGATGTGTTTCAACCTCATTGGGCATCATCAGTGAGCTGTAGATTGGGTCGCTAGGCTAAGTAGGCTTGGGGCCGTATTTGGGCATACCCCTCGCATTCGGGGTAACTACAGCAAAAAAAGAGGTGATGCCGGAAATGGTTTACAATTAATATTAACCTCTAGCATAACTTTGGGCAACCCTCTAGACATTTTGTTTTCAGCCTGCCAAAGTAATTTTTGAAATGGGAAAGACCATGTATAAATCTGCTTGGTCCCATCCCAAAAGGGCCAGTCCAACCAGAACCACTTGGTCAGAATCCCTTCGACACAAGACCACAAATAAGCCCACTTTGAGAAATAGAGAAGGAACTAGCTCTTGTCCTTTACAGAGACACACAGAAAAGTTAACAGTTGAGCTATTTCATAGCTTGAGAGCTCCGGAGAAATATTTTAATGTTGCTGCTGTCAGGTAGCAAAGAAAGCCAGAGAAATGCTTCTGTTGAGTGGGCTCAAGGCCACTTAGACATTGAATTAAGAAATTACTTAATCATTTAGTCAGAATATTTACAGCATTGAGCTTAAATCCAAAATTGGATTGCCCTAAACCCCCTTCCATATACCAAGAACCTTTGTAAAACTGTAAGCAGG
The DNA here is from genome assembly GCF_040938575.1 of Ambystoma mexicanum. Lineage (NCBI taxonomy): Eukaryota > Metazoa > Chordata > Amphibia > Caudata > Ambystomatidae > Ambystoma > Ambystoma mexicanum. Next base: position 742,900,884 of record NC_090932.1, on the reverse strand, counting down.
TATAGTTAAAGGAATGGTTCTGCCTGGTGCCTGACTGAACTTTAAACCCCATAATCAGAATGGTCTCTCCTTATATCTGAACTAGACATACTTCCTACAGCATTTGATAACACTTAGGAAAAAGTAATATAACAACAGGATGCCTTCTCCTGAGGTTTCTAATACCATCCACCTTGGGTTCAACAAAATGTCATTTATTTCAAGAGAAGTCTCTGGATTTTATGCTTTTCATTCAGGAATCCACTCTATATTCCCCTTCCTCAGTTACTAACAGTCTTCAGGGTTTGAGTATTCCCAGACTTCTTTCCTTACTCTTCAGTCTGTAAATTAAGATCTCATGCTTATCATCTTTGACTCCTGGCAAATCCCCTCCCCACCCCCACCATGGTCACCTCTCTGCAGACCCTGCCTTTCTGCTCCATTACCTTCTCTTTTTCTACCACTGAATCTCTCAATAAACTCTGCTTCCATACAACATCATCCAGACCACTCCCCCAAAAGCTCATGTGTTTTACAGAGGAATGGCCATTGCTGTGCACCTCCCACAGAATTACGGTATGTCTATTGATCCTTTATTTTTTTTGCTTACATTTTTGAGTGAATTCCTTTTTGATAGGAAGCAGGTTGAGCCCCGCCACACTACTCCCCACTGCCCGTACAGAAATTATTTGAGGAACAACGATAAAAGAAGTATTAATAAACCTACTTCCAGAATTATAATTCAAATTTGTTTGCTTTAACTGCATATTAACACAGGCCTAAGGTGATTTGCATCCCCCTACCCGCAGAGCCTTCCGCTCACTCGCAGGGAAGTGTTGAAGACCCCCCAGCAGGGGCTGCGATAGGAGTAGGAGTAGGGAATACATATACCTGTCACTGTGCATCTGTAATGGGAGCAGGTGATTAACCCCCTGCAGTGAGCGGCTGCCACTCATTCATCAGCATTGGAGGGGTTTACCAATGTCACATATATTTGTATTGATAGTCCACTGCTCGCACCAACCCGTAACCCTTCATATGTGCATTAAAAGACATGTACCATATATAACCCATCAATACACAATCCCATTAGATAGATGCCCCATTCTTTACGTTCATTTTCCAATATTTATCACTCAGTAATGAACACTTAATGTATGCTTCTTACACTCTCATGTGAAAAATATATCTGAGAAAAGTGTAATAAAGAAACATTGCCATTCTAATAGTCACCATACACAACAGAATTAAAATGCAAAAAGTAATTAATGAAAATCCTGGAATCATTGTCATTGCCTCTACCTCAAATCAAGACAAAGACAGATCAACCTTCTCCAAGAAGTCGTGGTCACCTTAAAAAACAACTACTTGCCTCACCAGTCGTGATAGGCAACCTCACAAATGATGATAGGCAATCTAACACTTGCCTCACAAAATCATGGTAGGCAAACTCATCGAAGCATCTGCCTCAATTAATACCTCAATACCTTTCTCAATGTGATATTAAATGAAGGGTAAAAGGCCTCTCCATACTTACTAGCTTTAGAAGGTAAGGAGTTGAGAGGGCTGAAGAAGACTGGATTGCTGATGTTATTGACAATTCAAAGAAAAATTGGAAAATGGAAACAAAATTAAAAACCACATATTAATGCACCGTGATCTTTTCATCAAAAAGTATCACAAATAGGATAAATGGATCAAAAAAGAATTAGATTTCCATTGGGATCAATGGTGACAACATATAACCAATCCAAAATAAGGTGGCTGGTCTTTAGGTGGTGAGCTGATGTGCATTAGGGGTAAAAAAAAATAATCCCCATTCAGCTCAAACCGAATCCAAGTTCTGCTCGAAAGTCAACAGGCAGGGTCCTTTAGGGACTCAAAATGCTTGGTGGCTTTAGTATCCAGTAAGAGAAAAAAGAGGGAGTTGACCTCTCCCAACTGGAAAGCCTCAGTGCTCTCTGTTCAATCTTCCACCCATCTATGACTTCAACTTGCCAGCTCTGCCGCCTCGAACAGCCATGTGCAGGGCTTGTAGATTGTTTTATTTATACCCTTCAGACTTCCCTCTTCCCTATTCCACACCTATAATCACCAAAGTTCATCCAGCACTGAAAATATTTCTAAACAAAATGTCAGTGTAAGCAATAGCAAGGACAAAAATAGTCATCCAACACTAGGAATCTCTCCAACAAAGTGTTTAGCAAACTGCACCTTTCTTGTGCAAATATTAGCCAAGCACGTCTTCGTCATTCATCACTAGGAATCCTTCCAACTGACCCACTCAACAGCATTCACCACATCACTAAGCTGCGTCTGCGCAAGAAACAGCAACCTGGCTGTGCTGGCTCCTGTGCACACCAGGACCTTAATACTGTGTTTTAGCTGCAACAAAAAGATGGCTGCACCATCCTGCCTAGCACACTTCAGGCAAGGTGGAACAAGGGGACACACTGAAAAAGTATGCCAGTGTGTTAACATATAAATGGAATCAAGTGAAAAGGCAGCACTGCTTGACAGAAAACCCAAACTTCCCCTTCAAAATGAAACATTTTCACCCTTTAAAAATGCTGCTTTGATGCTAATTCCATCTGTTCATTTTGAAACCACTGTGATTCAAAAGGCCCTGTCATGCCCAGGATATTTCACTGTGCTTCACCAAAACCAGGCACAATTCCTGAGTGACAGGCCCAGTCAAACCAACTCTGAGAGAAATCAATAAGCAACTTTACTTTCACTCACACGGGAACAAGTGTTTATTTTTTTCCAAAAAGTATCGAGGCTCAGCAGTTCAAAGAGACTTTGGGCCTCATTACGACCCAGGCGGATTTCGCGGTGCTAAATGCACCGCGAAGCATGGCGGAAAGCCGCCGATAGCGCCATGGGGGTTGGCGGATTTACCGCCCCATTCCGACCTTGGCGGGGCGGTAAATCCCCAATCCCCATTCTGCCCTTCCCCATTCCCATTTTTGCCCCATAGGGTATAATGGGAGTGGGGAAGGAGTTAATTACGCCACCGTAAAATACGGTGGCGTAATTAACAACGAGGTCCCGTAGCGCCATGGTTTTCTCCGCCTGGTAAAACCAGGCGGAAAAGGCCGCCATGGCGCTACGGGAACTCGTAGTATGGCGGAGAGGTACGCCATGCACTACGCTGGCGTAAAACCCTCTCCGCCAGGGTCCTAATGAGGCCCTTTGACTCTGTGAGCCAGGTCAGTGTCAAATGTTTCTATGCTTTAGATGAAACTCCTGCATTCAAGTAAATGACTACAGCTGCAAAGGCAGTGGAAATCTGGTGGAGCTGCCAAACCAAATTTAAAGAAAGAAATGCTAGCAGTTTTAACACATGTGGAAAAATGGCTTTTGCTGACTGAGGAAAGAAATGGACCTGGTTAAAAATAAATTGTGAATAAAAGCCTGCTTACTTAGCAATGTTAAGGGATGATTTTAGTGGTGAAAATACACACATAAGCTATCTTCTTTCACAGGTTTGTTTTAATTAATTGAGGACCCAAAATAATAAATTAAAGAGTTTAAAACACATGGGCTGGATTTGCAAGCTCTCAGAGAAAACAGTAATTCCAGTTGCCAGCCAGGAAACTTCCCCCAAGGGGAAGGGGACAACGATAGAAACTCTCAGCAGATACTGACAACCCCCTGATAATTACAGGGTTGAACAGACTCTTGTCTCCGTTGGGACCCAAACAATGAAGCTCCAAGGGAAGGAAGCCAGAGGTGTGAAGGGGGCAATATAATTCCAGCCAAGGGAGAAGCCCACCCTGCTCTAGAGGAAATGACAGTTGACAACAGTGGAAGGACAGGAACTAAAAATGGATTCAGGAACAAAGAGACTGCCTTTTGGTCCTAAAGACTATTTCAGAAATAAACTTTAAAGACTTCTATCTTTGCAGCAAGACTTTGAAAAATTGTAAAAATGTCACAGTTTAAAAGTGATTTTTCGTGCTTGCTTTTAAGACTTGGTAGAGCTCATTGCCGCATGGGGAACAGAAGTTACAAAATATAACAGATTACAAGCAAAGCATCCATGTTGTAAATGTGAAATTTTATACATACATCCCTGGGGATAATTCGCCTCTGTGTACAAAGTTATGTAATTTTAGGCCAAATCTTTCATGTTTAAAATTACTGAAATGTATCAGAAAGGCAAAACAAGGTCCCACAAACCTTAGGATTGGACTGACCTGTTCTGCACATAATATGTAACCTGTGTGTATAATTTGCCAAGAGATTGCAAGAGTATAAATATGTTTTTAGCAAAATCAGATTTTAAGTAAAGTAAATGTGGGAGTTTGTGGACATTGTAAAACACACCTCATAAACCTGACATCATTCCATTGGAAATCCAACCAGCTGAGAGCGAGGCAGAGACTAGCACCCTCTTCCAATCCCTTTGTTAGGGGTGTGATTAGTTAAGCCTGCCCCAGTCATATACTTGGATGATGTCACTAGGCATTATAAATAAGGGTCCCTGACAAGACTCTGGACATACACTCTTCCTGATTTCCTGCGCTGCATTCCTGTATCCATCATCTTCCAGATCCAGACTCCAACTACAAGGCCAAGCATTGCTGATCCTACTCCAGGGCTCATTGCAAAACCCAAGCAGTGCTGATCCCATTCCCAGCAAGGCCTCCAATATAATAACCTACTAAATCTCCCATTAACTAGGAGAAAACTGTGGTACTTTGTCATCCTGATCCAGCTTTGCTTGCTGCCACTCACTGCATGCTGCTGCCATCCTGCTACCCTGATGACCCATATTATCCAGTGACCAGAATTGTAAGTCCAGAAGTGCTACCCGGTAACCAGAACTGCCCAGCTGATCCTGTCCCACTGATTTGTCCGGATGTCCTTTGTTAGACCAGATCCGTGTGGTGACCAGAACGCTGACTGTTCCAAAATCATAACTAAAGTGGACTGTGAGTATCAATAGGAACCATTAAAAACCATTGTATACCTTGCCTTGCTTTGTTCTCATCCAACGCTCTAAGTCACCCTATCCTTATCCTGATACCTTGTTCAAACTGTCACAATCTTTCTTGCCACCCTAGCATTGATTTCTAGTGCTAGCGCCATCTCTGTAGTCATTTTGTCTTGTGTAATCTTAAGCCCTTAGTCCTATTTCGAGTTTTCGGACTGGTTCCACCAGGGTTGGGCACTGAGGTGCGATGGTCTTGAATTTGCAAATCAACCCTGGAGCTTACTATGTCCCTCTTTGCTAGTCTAGCCTGAATGCTCTAGTGTAGAGTAAAACAGTTCTTGTCAAAACTGATTTCCTTTCCTTTTCCACCGCTCCATTTTACTCAAAACGCACCTTTCTAGATCTTGCATAACTCATTCAATATACCAGCTGGAGACTTAATTTCACTTCCATATTGTACCTATGATTTATAGCTACACCCCAACACAATGACAGCACTCTAAATCAGTGTATTTCAGCTGTTTGTATTAAAAACCATATGGGTAATTTCAGGCAGGAATTGCAAAGTTTGCTAAATTTCCAACGTGTCATTTTCTGCAATCTGTTTTAAACCTGCCACTCAGTTTCGACTGTATGCTCTTGGTTATCCATTGCCTGTGATTGTTAGTACATGGACATTGTTGCTGTAGTGAGGAATAATATTTGTTTCAGGATTTTTACACACATTCATCAATTAATTAATCAATTTCCGAATGTCATTTTTAGCATTGCCAGGGTTTAAAATGAGGTTTTCTCTCTTGTTTTTGGAGGGAAGGTCGGATTTCAATTCTGTTTTCCATTTGTCATTCCTGATTACCTGCTGCTTCTGTTTATCCACTCAGAATTGATGGTTTGTGGGTTGAGAGAACATTGCAAGAGGAAATTCTAACTCAAGTGCTATCTTTCCTAAAACCAAAAAGTGCTCTGTTTCCATGGTGGTTTGTAGATGTGTTAATAGAAGGTCTAAGTGTATTGCTTACATTCCTATTGATCTTATCACCCCATTCGTGATTGCTCCCCATATTGCTCCCCATATTAAAAATTGTCTGATTTCTTTTAAATTTTAAAATAAATAAATAAATATCACATTTTATCAACCCGCCTGGTTCATGATCCATTGTGACCTGGGGTATTTGAAAAGGGGGTGTGATATGAGTTGTGTACCATCTCAGTATTGAATCTAACATAACAATATAAGCATTTCAATCGATCGCTGCATACTAGGCCGAAACTAAGGTGTGCGTCGCCTGATTGAAATCCTTAACACAACAAAAGTGATTGCAGACCAAAACTATAACTCGGATGGGTTTGGACTTTTCTGCAGTGCCTTGTTATCTCTTATTTTCTTTTCTGCTTCAACATTGGCTCTTGTCCTAGAAACACCTATAAAGCAGTGAACAGCCTTTGTTTATACAAGACGGCTATGGTGTGCCCGACTTAAGGCCGCCAGCGCTCAGCCTGGACTATCAGTTACTCTTTGATGTATCTTCTGTAGCTTCCATCAATTTTTTCATTTCTATAACTACGGGTTTTTTCTAACAATGGATAAATACAGACTGGAAAACCAAATAAACAGACGGCATGCATGCAGGATTATCTACCAGCAGAGCTATTTAAAGTTAGTTGTATGTTCTTGTGGAAGACGGATATTTCATCACCCTGCCAAAACGTAGCTCATTCCTGCATCAACATACAGACACGCCTGAGTGATGCGCCGCTCAAGAACTACAAAGGCGCCGTACGTAGACCCCGAGTAGATTCAAAAAGAGATTGCGTCCTACTTAATAGTAGAATGACATAGAAATCAGGACAATTTCTCAAATTTATATGGATAATTGTACTACATGCTACTAGAAATTGACAAACCAGTGATCAGTTGCTGGACATAATACATTGCTTTATTTATGCTATTTTTTGTTTTGCAATTTGTTTGTCGATGTAATCAAAACAATGTTTGGTTCTAAATACCAATTGTAATGGCATTAGACCGTTCCAATTTCTTTACCCTTGTTTATTTTTATTATTGATTCTGACTTTGGGCCTCTTGAACTACTATTGCCTATTTAACAACTGTTTGTATCTAGAAATTGTTATTCTAGAACTTGTTTAATTGTGTTAGCCAAAGAAATAAAACATGTCAAATTTTCCTTTATATATATATGTTGAGTGTCCAATATAGTGTGACTTTGCTCCTTCATATTTGAGAGCGGACATGAGGACACAAGAGTATGTGTTATTTAATAGCACACAATGATGGCCCCCGTTGGGTAAAGAGCCATAACCAGGAGTACACACCAGGTAGCAAGTAGATGCACCTAGCTAGGAGTGATTCTTTTTTCTGCAAATGTATATGGAGACAGCACACAGTGAATTACTTCACAGTTAGAGTTTGCATTTTTTCCTGTTGGGACACATTTTCTCGTTTGATTGTTGGTTGGCCTATCCACAATGAAGATTCCAAAGTCAGTGATGAGCATACGCCAAAGGCTCCCCAATCTGTCTGCAGTGCACAGGTTGTTACATGCTCTTTCTATCTGTTAACGTCATACGGTTTATTTTCCAAGCAGAACATGAGTGCATCTTTGTACCATTTTCATGTGTCTCATGATGCTGATTCTTGGTTCTCCAAATAGTCACACAACACGTGTGGTTGAAAAGTTGCCACTTTAACCTTGAAACATGGGTCACAAAATAATGAGAAGAGCTGTTCGATGTTACCTGTAATTATGTAGGACTTTCGCCAACGTGTTTGACATAGAATATATTTACATACATTAACACCCAACCAATGTTGATACCCTGTTATCAGCATCGGGTGAATGAAACGCTGAGTTAACCTTGCCTGGATTCGAACCTGCGATTTACAGATGACTCATAGATCACAGTAGTCAGTGCTCAACCCGCTGACTTATCTTAAGGCAATGCTCGGTTCTTTCCCAAACCTGCTTGAAAGGATATCAAACATTAGCTGCGCTGCATCCGCCACACCAAACATGGTCCCACAGCACGTTTAACAGGTGAAATTGTGTCAGTACGCTACTGGTAAAACCCCACTGAGTGATGCCACGTGCTAGATACCGCATTTTCATGCCTCTGCAAAAGGTTTCAGAAAAGAACAAATTTAAGACAAGAACAGACATCAGCCAGCCATTGTCACTATCTGGCATTAAACATTACTCCACCTAATGCTCAGAGGTTGCAGTCATCAGTGACGGCATCTCATTTCCACTGGGTCTTTCGAACGAGTGCACAGTGAAATTCCAGTGGATAGCAACAGCAGTCTTGAAGTTGTGCTCTGGCAACTAGTTGCTCACCTGCAATTGGTACCGCACATCACCACAATAGGAAGGGTAAGCACAAATCAATGCACAGGGATGGTCTTGTTAATTCGCAGGAAAACGAGTATATTAGACCTATTGCCATAACTGGTTATTTATACGTGCTTAATACCCAGGTTTCTAAGCGTGGCCCCTCGGATCGAACCTGTGTTGTTCCGCGTCGTCTTGCTTCAAAGGCAAGCAACTTGCCCATGAGCTATCCACCCAAGACCTGATGGCTGAGGGCCTTCTACTTTTAGAGGTTCTGTTTTGGTTGACTTGTGAGTTCATCCCTGTCCTGTGCATGATTCTGCATAATAGGAGACCGGAAATATGAGGTAGCCATGTTGACCCAGCCGTTCCCAGCTCAAAGGCTTTCTTTCAAAGTGTGTGGGTTATGAGATGTTGTCACTTTTTATCCTCGATGAAGAAATTGCACATGTTAGATTTTCATGGTGGGCTAAGAAATGTCCTATGCTCGCCTGGCTATGAGGGCTGCGGGGGTAAGGGTGGTAGGGTGGCTACAACACGTCAAAGTTTTACACTTCCAGGTTGAATTTGAAAGACCCTGTACACAGGTAGAGTACTAGTTGTATCTATTCCACGTCTCTGAATCAGTGGCATTGTCCTTATTAGTGGTTTTGGTGATTTCCAGAATCATGTGATGCAACCTTGGCTAAGCTAGATCATCATCTGTATCTTGTGCATTAGCATCATCATCATTCTCAGAGTCATCAGAAGATATTGGCGATGGCAGAGACCAGGCACTTCCAGTAGCCCCTTCCTGTACATTGTGGTTATCAGTAATAATGTGGCATTAGTGGTAAAACATCTGCCATTCCCCAAAACAAGCTGTTGTACTGCTCTGCCAAATTATGTGTCCTAACCAACACTCTTGTAAAATGTCTACTTTTGTGTGGAGGACATTTCTTGCAAACACAGATGCATTACCATATGGGCTATTACCCATGCAGTATTACCCCTACTCTAAATCATAGAGACTATTCCCATTAATGCATTATTACTGCATGCTGTAATAGCAAACACGTTTGGCAGTATTCCCAAAGGACATGCTAACCAAACTCAAAATTAGTTCTTGTATGTTGCTTCTTCTGGATTTTCAGTAGATGCAAACTGCATCGTGCCCCTTCTGTCCCAGAAACAGTTGTCCTTCACTGATCAGGCTGCAAAATACAAGCACAAGCTACTTAATAACAAGGCTGATGTCTTAATTTTATCAAACACAATTCTAACATGAGCAGTACACGCAAAACAGCGGCTCTGGTCATTGTAAAAAGTCTTCTGCTCACATCCCTCCTTGGCATGGTATATTTGGTTTTGCTTGGACATCTTGGTAATCAAGGTCCCTAGTCAAAACAAGATTGAATGCTTGCTATATACTCTGGCAATGCTCCCGAATGACAATCGCCTGCCTACAAACAACTCTGTGATTTTCTCCTTCCTCAAAGTCACTGACAACAGTCAGGTGTATGCTTGTGGTGACTGGGATTCTTTCCTCCTTAGTAGTAACTGTACAGAATAATCACAAAATTGTCCTTTCTCATGCCATGTACAACAACACAGAACAAAACCTCCCATTTACAATATCAACCGACAAGTACATGTTTCTCTCCTATTTTGGCTAATATTGTTGGGACATTCGCCAGGTGGGATATTCACCAGGGGTCATAATATTTCAATCCTTAATTCTTCTTGGGGGATCATTCCTTAATAATGTCCGGGTGTGAGAATCTTATACAACATATTCATAGTAATCAATGAATGTCTACTCTTTTGGAAAGCCTGTAGGAGTAAGAGAAGATTGCATCACCTCTTGTTATATAATTTATAAATCCAATTAGTACAAAATTGTGTATCTCAGTTTCTGCTCAGTAAAGTATTACATTCCCTAAATATGTTTTCTTTAATATTGCTCCCTTATTAATAAGCATGTCTTTTTAGTTTCAAATGTGTGTATTCTGGTGTTGTTGTTTCTCTCACCATACTAGAATTCAAACAATCAATACAGTTTAACATCCTCCCTTCTTTTTATTATTTTACTTCCATATATTTATTCATTTTATTGTATGGATGGTAAAAACTTACCTTTTGTCTCTGCACAGACGTTCATATGCCTTCAGGTGTCATGATTTCTTCAAAAAGATATATTGATTTGTCCATTATAACTGGCTTTCCTCTTGATCTCATTCCTAACTATGGCTTGTTCAGACCACTCACCTAAAACATTATTTAGTAAAAAAATATTGTATTGCTCTACTACGATTTTGTACCACTATGGGTTTATATTCTAATGTCTTTACTCTTGGATAGGAATTGGGTTAATAATTTTCTTATTTCAAGCATGATTTGCAGATTATCTGTCAAATGGTCGCCAGCTCTTAGCATTCTCCATTTATGAACAATCCATTTATTCTCATAATAGTTGCCGCATTCTCATGACAAAAACTGCAAAACCGCCTGATTATAGTCAAGCACTGGGTATTATAATTCCTTCTACCACCCAATCGAATTTTGACTTGGCAATAAGATATTACCACCTTATAGATCAAATATACATACAACATATGTGCTAAATAACCATGCTATAACCATGTTGAATTAATTAATGTCTCCCATTCAATAATGTTTTTACAAACCAGGATGCATAAAATTGGACTTTTTCATCTTTAACTTACATTTGAGCAAATTCCTACTTCGCGCGAAAATATTTGAGGCAGAAACATTTTATGTTTTACCTTTTATGTTTCACTTCCTATGATCTTAAAGTTATTTAGTCTACCCTGCCTTAAGATAACACTAATGCTATTTGTTTTGTCCAAGAATCTGTAGCCCTTCTAATAGCTGTTCATTTAAAATGAAATGACACAATGTCCCTTCTGCAATCAGGAAACAGCTCAATTTAAATTTGTATATCCATATGTAAGGGGAAAATGTTCACATTCTCAATAGAGTTTTAGTTTTACAATGTCAAACATTACTCTACTAATCATACATTACAGCTCTCTTCTTAAATTCTTTCATAACTAAGTTATGGCCAATCAGTCATCAGAACAAGAACATTCAAATTTTCACACCTGACGGCAGCAAGCTCCTTATTGGAACCTTTCTTCAGCATGTATTTATGTATTAAACATTTTTATATAGCACATAAAGGACACAAGAGAGTCTGAGCTCGGTACAGAAGTAACATACATAATAAATACAAGAATCACAGTAAAAAAGGTACAAACAAAACCATGTTAAAATACACTAAATCATAAAGGAAAATACCATTTATAAGATCACACAGGAGAATAAAAATCAGACCAAAGCATAACAGCAGGAGAATGAATTTAAATGACAAAGTCCATAGCCAGGCTTTCAGGTGCTTCCTAAATGTAAGAAAATCCAGTATCACTCATAAATTGGAAGGTAAACAATTCCAATCAAATAGAGCTGTGCCTGAAAAAGAACGTTTGGCAGAGAGAGAGTCTAGCAAACCCTGGTAACATCCAGTCGCAATGAATCGTGACTCCGAAGCCGTCTTGAACCGCCACTTTTCATTTTTCAGCTAAGTACAAATTAGTATTAAAATGAATTGACTTATATGTAATGCATAGTAATTTGGATAAGATACGAGCATGCAAAAGAAGCCAGTGTAGAGTATTGAAAATTAGAGTGGTGTGATTGAACTTTCTGGTAGCAGGCACCAACCAGGCTGCAGCATGAAATATCCCTCTTACATGTGCTAAATTAGACCGAGGAAGACCCGTAAAAAGTTAATTTCCTGAATCAATTCTTGATTAAAAAAAACAATGATTGTATTACAAGTCTAAATTCACATCTGATAGGCTTTTTCGAGGTTGTAAGGCTAAAAGATTAAGTTTCAAATTTCGCAATCACATTGACATGGGGAATAAATGATCCTGTAAAATCAAGTGGAAAAACACATTTACCAGTAGGAGAAAATCCCCAACAATCTTTGAAGCAGAGGAGTGCTGTGCATGAGAGAAATATTAGAAGGGTTTTACTAGAATGTACTGCCCATGTGTGTGTGGTAGGGCTAACATGATGTTTATATACAACCCACCTTTCTACCAGTGTGGTTAAAGAAATCATCAGTTCCTCACTAACCAGGTGTATCAGGAGATCCTTTGGTAGGCATGATTTAATTCAAACATCCAAAGATGTCCTTGCAACTGATCAAGCAAAGTTAAAAACACATGAAGAGAGCATTCCAATCCATATAACATGATGGGTACTAGCTTTTGAAGATAGTTCTTAATTAAGGCCACTGATGAAAACCCATCATACTCATTCTCAAAACATTTAAAAGACCCCAATCAGTATGAAAACTCTCTAAACTTCCAAGGGGTACAGTATTTAAATAGTATGCTAGATTAGACGTCTTCCTATAAGATGTAACATGCATGGCTTTGTTCTCCCAATATTCATCTCCACATGTCAGGACTGTGAATATCTTTCTAATACATAGACCCATTTTAGTTGCATCCTTCAAAACGATGGAGTAGCCTGTTCAAGATAAGGAATATGCAGGACTCCCCATGGTTTGGAGTTGTTACTGCATCATACAGTTTCTAACAATGCTGGTAAAAACCTAACTTTTCACACTTATCTGATTCTCTATATGCTTTTTATAGGATTCATTAACTAAATAATAGTCTCTAGATTCAATGTGTTGACTTCTGCTACACTTGTCATCATGAATGCTACTTAACTAGTACAGCCATCATTATAGCCATGGTCAGAAGTATTGCCATGGTGTCCAGAGATCAATGTCATACCTCTGAGTTCCCTGTCTGTTAAATCACCTGCAGAACCTATCATGCCTTGGTGTAATAAGGAAGAAATTTCAGTTGTTAGTGATTCCTTAAAAAGAGCTAAAGGTGACTCACCTTCTCCACTTGACTAACCACCTAATTCAGTTGTGGATACGATTCTGGATGGTGTAATGGCTGCTAAATCCTTAGTCACGCAGATAAACTCCAAATTGACAACCCTGTAAGTTGCATGGAAGACTCCTTTGGTTGGATGGACACGTTTGAAAAGGAAGAAACACCACTTAAAGCTCATTGTGAAGGATTGTTTCTGGCAGCTGTATGAAATGATTTGCTACTTTAGCAGAGCTTCTGGAATCTGCACATCTATGGTGTACCAGTGGGGGCTCAGGAAGATTACCTTATAACATGTTTTCTTTCTTTTCTTACAATGTTACTTAAATTGCCACCAGGCCTTACGTTGATCATTCTCAGGGAACTTCAAATAGGACTTCTCAGACCTACTTTTTCCATGAAGCAAAACCAAAACCCGGAGGCATGATCCTCTTCTTTTTGGATCACACTCTATTGTTGCTTATCATCAACACTGCTAAGCAGGGTGGAATACGTAAATGATCTGACAATAGAACATTCATATCCCAAGATATCTCAAAAGTCCCAGCTGAAACAAGAAAGGCATTGTTGAGAACCAGGGAAGAACCTGAGAGACTTTTTTTATCCTCGGTCATTTGAGGTTACAATATGAACAACACAAACAATGTTGAGGATCTGCAAAAACGTTCTTTGCTAGACATAGACAGGAGAATATGGAAACATTTACTCTCCCAGATATAGAGTCCAACTCAAGTCAAGAGTTCAGTGATCAAATTATTTCCTAAATTGCTGAACATCTAATCTATTTGTTTTACAAATTTACAATATGAATTGTGCTTTTCTTCATTCTATTTGGGTTAATGTACTGATTGCTCTTGGTTTTTACTCCACATTATTAAACAAATTAGAAACCTCCTGGAAAATGTTTCTATACCCTGGGCGAAGGCTTTACCATTGCTACAAGAGAATAAAAGAGGTAGCACCCAGGCTATTGTTCCACATAGCAGCTGTGGAGAAAGACAGGCAAGACAATAATGTACATCAGTCCTGCCATAGCTGAGCCCTGCTCACATAACTGACAATATTGTTATATTGCTGTGGCTGTATTATTATGTTGTTAGCACTCAACAATTCACAAACAGGCATGGCTTATGTGTACAGGTTTACATGTCACCGGACTGACTAAGACACACAATTATTCTAATTTAGATCAGAGATGCAGGAGATCTAAATGCCACCTCTGCCTGCAGGACTGTTCTGTTCCAGCGCAAGTCACGAATGTACATGTGAACTTTTAACCTGTTCTGTGCCATTGTAGAGCTGATGCTATAGATGTCTGGAGACTGGCTACTGCAAAGAAACATAAGTACTATAATGTTGGCATGGAGCATTGATGAATGGGCAAGGTCTGATTTGAAGACCTCCCTTTCAAAAGCATAATTGTCTGCATTCATTTATGTTAATGAAAATCAAAAAAGCTGGTGTTAACCCGCCCACACCAGATGGCATCCTGACAAAGAGTCAGTCAGAGATAGAGGAGAGATGAAGCAGGAGACACTCCAAGTCTTGGAAGACAGGGTTGTGGCACCCCCCAGGATAAGAAGACCAAAAGCGGGAGAGATGGTAATAGAGAAAGAGACTAGTGAGTGGACATATATGTACCCAAACGAGTGAGCAAGGAGGTTGAACGTGTTATTCGGAGGCTAGAGTCTGAGAGAGTTAAAAATTGAACCAAAAGAGGGAGAGAAGGAGATACTATTAATCCTGGAGGGGAGGGAAGATATGCGACCACCTAGCCAATCTAGCAAAGTTCTAGCAGAGCAGGAAGTCCAAGTCAGGCACAGAATGTGTGAGGAGATAAGAGACAGTGCTGATACATAGATGGTGAGGGAGTTTGTAATAGGTGTAGAGAGGACAGTGGGAAGCCCAGCCTTCAAATCCCAGAGAGAATGCAAGGATTTGAGAGGGAGGATAGGACAACACTCCTCTTGATACCGTGCAGGACTTTGAATGCCAGGGGCCCAGTTTACCAACGCTGGGAACAGACTTTGGAACCAAAGGGTCCAGCTACTCATTGAATTGAGAGGTGTGGTTGTATTTGGTTATTTGTGGGATATGGGCCCATACGTAGTACTTTTATAGAAGGCCTGGGAATATTAAGAGAACTAGGAAATACAGACTTGATTGAACTTCATTGGTTCTCAAGAAAAGGAAGGGTTGAATACTGTGCAATCCTGTGTTCTTGTATTCAACAAAATCATTCTAATACATTCATCTTTTTATTATGATCTTAGATAACACTTAAGGACCAACCTCGCATTGTATAGGCCACCTTGTAACACCGGGAAGTAATACCATTAGTGAATGCTAGTTAGGAGATATTGGCATTCTGGTGATCTCAGACCACACCCCTTTCATAGCAGCATAAAGCATGGGAGGCATAGGCTTTTCATCTGGTAAGTGATATTTTTACAAAGTCTCTTGTTAAATCTAGTAGAGAATTATTTCAAAGTTAGAATTGTATTTACTATTGTGTTCTCTTTTAGAGCCAGTGGCATTCTCCTGAGAAATAAAACGTAACTCTACGAACACAAGACTAGATCCATTATAGTTTTAGGATCTTTGAGGCCTTATATCAAAGGTTTACCACAGCCATACACTGAAAAGCTTGCCTCTGAGTCATCAAGCAGCTCCAGAAATAGTACCAATTGAGGAAAACAGGGTTGTTTACAAATCTCCAAAATAAATCTCTGAGCAACTGTTCAGCTAGGTACATTTAGTAAATTAATGCTTGAGATCTAGCAGTACCTCATTTTCGTTGCATAACATCTACTTACGCGTGCTATGGGGAAAATGTGCTCTGGACCCTATTCCTTCTAGTGTGTCTAAGTCATATAATATACATTTCATAAAAGCTTGACCCAAATGTTCAATCTATGTTATTGATTCTTGGAGAAATATTTAATTTAAGCTTTTGAAAGTTCACATCCCCAAAGCCGAACCCACTTTTAAATTAGATGGATGAACAGATAATATAGTATTTGATGGTGCAGAGCAAATTGTTTTGAGGGAAGTTCAGCAAGTGAAAGTGAAGTTAAGCTTAAGTTTTAGCATCTCATCTGAACAGGCTTGCCTGGCCAAAGCCCCAACGTGGGATGGCAGAGATTACCCTCTATTCCTATCAACTTTAGCTCAAAGGGTTCAAGTCCACCCGCCATATCATATAGAACAGGGGGAGGAATTTTTGCTTGTATGCTTTTTTCATTAGGTTACAGGAATACTCACCATACTTTTGATAAAAGCAATGTACAACTCCCATTGTTACATTTCATTTTTCTGATATTGTGTAAAAATAAGCCCTGTTTGAAAGCTTTCTGTCAAGGTCTATGCCCAAATAGCAAATATTATCCACTACTTGGTGCCCAGTTTCCTTGTAAACAATAGAGAGTTTTTCTTTGACCTATGGCAAATTATTTTCATTTCATTAATATTAATCTCCAAAGCTAGGTCTTGGGCTTTGTTTTCCTAAGGCATAAAGGCTCATTTGCAATCCTACAGGTCTGGAATTAAACGCAACTATATCATTAGGGATGCCAGATAATACATGTGTTGTCTACCTAGTGTCAGGGAGAACTATTGAAAAGGACAATGGTTTCTTCCAAATCAGAGATATATAGAATACATAAGAAAGGGGCAAACACACATACTTGGAAAGACCTTAATAATTAGGTATACTGTTTGAATAGTTACAAATCGTGCCCGAATTGACTTTGACCATGGTGTTTGTGTGGAGTAGCACTATCATTTTAAGAATCCCCCATTTAATCATCTAACCTGACAACTAAGAATTCAGAAATCTAATTGATCAAATGCATTTTTTGAAATTGACAAAATCCTAGTGCAAAGGTCTTTCCCTAAGCAAAAATAGAATTCTTAAAAGGTTGGGAGAGTAGTAGACAATTTGGGATAGTTGATATATCTAGGCTGAGCCTAGTTTCTTTGCATGTTAATGTACCTTTTTTATCTGCCCAATCAGTGAGTTCTCATAACAGGCTAGATGGAAATGTTGTGCTCCTGCCATCTAACAGAGTGATTGCCAAGCAAATACTTGCATATTCTCATTTTTTTAGTAGATTGGAATCAGAAAGGTCTCAGGTTACATACTGAGCATTACAGAAATGTTAATATTGTAAATAAATACATTTTGTACAAAATAAGCCTAGAAATCCAGCGATTGTGGTAATACAATATTTACAAGACCATTTGGGCGGGTCGGGCTTCATAGTTTTAGCCTTGTAACGATGGCAACATCAAAAACACTAAAAGTCCATTCCAATATGGCTTTTAAGGTTTCTGTAAATCATGTCTTAATCATTGCAATTTCACAAAGCATTGTGCCATAACATTCCCCCCGCCCCCTGTTGGGTTGTTTTAAGCGATCATTGACTGTAGCCCTGCTAAATCAGTCAACGGTCAAAATATTCTAACATCATTACTTACAATAATATTTCTCAAAACAAGGGGGAAACACCAGGAAACACAGACAGAAATAATTGTGTAGAGCCTGACCCATCCCCAGACTCAAAATACTCACACAAAACTTTAAGGTCAGGTGTGTGTAGGTAGCTGCAGTACGGAAATACCACATGCTTCTCACAAGAACACAGTATCAACTTATCACTTTAGATAGAACGTTTGCAAATTTTAAAACACTTTTTATTAATCATTTATCAATAAACCAAAAACTCACATACAAAATAAATCACAAAGTTAAAAAATCAATCAAAAAATAATTCCTAAAGTTTCAGAGAAGCTGTGCAAAGTAATCCATTTTTGTTAGTCTCTATCCTGCCCCTTTGTCCTCAACTAAACTAGGTCAAACAGTTGTGACTAAAACACATCAATTAATAAGATTTGTTTTTAGACTGAAAGATCAGTCAGCCAATGATGGAATCACAGTACATTTAACACTCTATGACCCAATGCTCAACATGTTTCTGTTCTTATGCCAAATGAGTGCTGAACATTCCTCAAGAGCTACAACCTTAGCCACCAATCACAATATATTTCATACATATTTTTGAAAACAAACATTCTATTTTAGTTTTGTAAGGAAGGCATGGTATCAAACAGTAAGCCAGACACAAGTGACCACAGTTCAAGGGTGTTTATTGAACTTCAATGGGGTTTGATAAATGCCTATCTAATCCTATATCTAAAGATGGGAAGAAGCTATGACCATCAAATAATAATAACTAAGTCACAGAGGAGTCTGTGAAAATAAAATGGCCTATACTAATAAACCTATTGCCAATCCTTTCTCCTAAATACAAATAGTGTGGAAAACAATGTTATTCAAAAAGAAAAGTGCCCAAGAAAGGATATGTCAGGATATTCAAGCCGTTGGCCTCCCTTCCCCACATTTTCAGCAGAGTACAAGACGGCACTCTCAAGCTTAACACAGTCTCTGGCTTCTTTAAAACAAGATGCAGTACAGATCTCAGCATCATGGCCTTCTATGTCAAAGTCTCTTTGTCATTCAAAGTCTCTTACTTCAGACAGCCTGATGCGATAAACAAACATTCAAAAAATCCTTTCTCTTTAGGATTCTCATGTACAACTTCTTGGGTGATTTTAGACTCATTCTAGGCCCCCCTCTGCCGTGCTCAGAACCACTTTAACACAAAGCCTTCACTTTTCCCCCCTCTGTCAGGCTCGGAACAAATCCCTGTACTTTTCCAAACTTTTATCCACTTCATCGAAATTGAAGACTTTCAACTGCGTGGGATTTGACTTGACCTGTCACAGGACAACCTCGACTGACATTTTTTCGTTCTTTCTCAATTGATCTCCCTCTGCCGGACTTCGACCAACTTTTATCTACTTTTCTCACTTCTTAGCTGGCTACATACAGAGACCTTGATTGAGCACCAACGCGGTGCCGAACCACTCTATCAATGGTATTGTAGTTTGCTTTAGAGTTCAATCACTCATCAACAGTTTAACTTAAATTGTGTCTCTTATCACACATGTTTTAATAATGTTAATTCCAGCGGTCGCCATTCAATGTTGCTGCTTGCAACCTTGGCTTCAAAGGAGACTGGTCTTGTATCGGTCTCCGCAACTCACCGGCTGTGTTGCTTTCACTGAAGCGGCTTTGTTCTTGAAGCCAAGGATAGTACCACAGTGTTTGGAGATTCTCCCTGCCTTGATTACTGATGAGGGAGGGGCCTGGGTACCTCCGACACACATTGAAGGATTCTTCAACCTGGTTTACTGGTCTTACGCTTTCTCTCAAGGTACTGTGAAAGTAATGACTCCTTGATGAAAATGTCAAGAGAACTTTCTTCCTTGCGACCCCCTTCGATTTCTCCATCTTTCTCCTCTTGGTAAACTGCCATCTTGGAACTGTTGTTTCCTTGTGTGCTTTGCCTCGCTCGGAGTGTGCTCTTGCACGCTGCCTTTTATCCGTGTGGGGAAGTGTAACGGAAGTGAGATGTGTGTGATGATCAGTAGTTGCCTGACCTCACCTGACCATTGTATTGGGACATGTCAGGTACACGGCTCGGGTGTTAGTCTGTTTTCCCTTAGAGCAGGCTGTCAGTGAGAAAGTGTTTGTGTTGTAAAAGGGGGGGTAGTGTTCTTAAATATCCTACCAGGTAGGTGTTATAAGGAAGGGAATACTGCCTCTCACCGTCTGGTGTCCCACTCCCAAACCCCAAGACCACTCACTGAGGTGATCCTCCCACACTGGTCTACCCCAAGGAACTGGATCCTAAAGTGATGGCCGTGTCCTGGCCACTTGGATGACAGCTCTCCAGGGACAAGTGGGAGGGACATCTTCTGGTTTCGCACAGTTTATACCTCAAGTTCCTCTTGAAAAATGCATTCAATCCAGGAACTGCAAGAAACCAACACATAAATACCCATTATTGCTATCAATTTATTGTATGGATAAGACCTTTACCACCCCTTACCCTCAAGACAGTGCATTTCACCTCAGGGGATGTTTTAGCAGTTTCTCATAAAGTCTGCATTTTAATTGCATCTTGTCAGGTAATCAAAGTCACCACCTGTAAAAATACACAAAAATGTGTACTGAGAAACCAATTCTGCTATTTGTCCACAACTTACAATCACAACTTCAAAAAACAACCATATGGTACTCAGCCCATGGAGTTTCTCAATTTGCACCACTCCCACTCAGAAATTATATGTCTCCCCAACAGTAGATCTCCTTGGTTAACTACTGTCATAGGCCACTTTGACACTCATTGGGCCTCATTAAGGGTCTGGTGGTAGCCATGCCGGTAAAACCATCAGGTTGCCACCAGACCTGTAATAAATTACCAGCACCTGACTTCCCAGTAGCACTGGGGTATTCCGACCCCGGCAGCCTGAAAGTCAGGCGCTGGTCATTTTACAAGCCCCATTCCCATGGAGTACAATATGAGTACAACTCCATGGGAATGGGGACCACGTAAGCAACAACGGCGCTGGTTCTTCCATGAAACTCTGCAGGTGGGTGCCGTTCTGCCTGCCAGGTCAGACCCTGTTGGGCGGGACAGCACCAGCCCGCAGAGTCATAGTGTGTCGGTCTAGAAACCACTGTGCCAATAGACTTACTGGCACCATTGTTTCCAGACCGGCACACTCATAATGAGGCCCATTGCCTATGGGAAACCACAAAAAATGCTTTGAGTCTCTCGTCCATATCACAAATATTAGCAGCCTAATGTTGCACATTACTGAATAGGGAGCACCCATTGAAGGATTTTGCCTCCACTATGCTCACCTCAAAAGCACCCTATAACCTGATGAAATTAATTGATCCACACATCAGCACCTTCCTAGATTTCTACTGCCAGTCACGGCAGGCAAATGCGCCCTTGTACTCCATGCCAGCTCGCCTCTATTAACATATTTCTTACATGACTTACCTCTCATGGGGTTTGACTCCAATCTCAGTAAGAACCGATGGCTGGATTCTTTAAACTAGGCAGCTTTCTTTGAAGGGAGCATTGCTCATATTCCTATGCAGTTAACACATACACATTAGGAATCTACCAATGTGCTTAACGCCTGAAATAATATATAACATACTCATCTACTGACAGCTAATGCCATACTTCTCCTCAAAATGCAGTCCGTTTTTATAGCTCTGTATTGCTTTCCTAATCGTCTCTTGTTTACACCCAAGATTGTAATCAGTAGAATGTGTGTAAACTATGTACTGCTGTCCTGATTTATACCATACCACCCCAAAATCAGTCCAAAAAGCAAACTGGGGCTGTGGCAGTTTTTTTGTGGCAGGGAATTGTGTTATACAATAAGAAAGGCTGTGGAGAAGGTTGGCTCTCTGTGCATTAGTGCAAGAGAAACATCTACCCCTGAGTACCTGGCATGCTTACTATTGGACAGCATGGTTTCTGTTGTTCTACTTTCTGGGTTAATCTATGTATCAATGCTTATTACCCTTGTGTGTATGATAAACATTAGATGTTATTAATATCTTCCCTACACAGTTGTATTACAAATACAACTATTGTTTACACTTGCAATAGAGCTTTTTATACTCAGGAACAGAAACACATTAATAAAGATGCCACTTTCTTTGTTTAGCATGTATGCATTTGCATTCTTTTTAGTGATAATGTATGAGTATTTAAAATACAATAGTCAAACAATATATGGTTACTAATATCAGCAATGAAGTAGCTGAGTAGATAGCAAGCATCCTACTCTAATAGTCACTTTTAAAATGTTAACACAACCTACTATACTCGCCAATGTGTAATTAGCCATTGTACCCAGTAAGACCTAACATCATACTCCCAAATATGATGCTGTGGATTGGCCAAGACAGGGACCAGATGAGGTAATTCAAACCACCCTATGGATAACCCATTGTGTGGAAGAGTTAAAAATAGCCAAGAATCAAATATATATTTTGAATAAATGGATTAAAATATATCGTTTCACCTCCAAATTATTTAACAAGTAAATAAATCGAATTTTGAAAAATGTGCCAAGTGCCAATTCTTTGCCTCACAAGCAGGATAATGTCTCAGAGTGAAGGCATCGAAAAGCTGTTTGTGCGTGTTTTCTAGGCATCTAAGCTTTGTAATTGATCTCTGCCTCCAAATTAAAGATGCAAGCATTAAAAAACACAATTTTGAAAAATTGGCTAAATGCAAATTGTTATGCCAAAGACTGGAATTACAGTCCTCACCTAGTCATCAAAGTGCCTGCTAGATTCCTTACCCATGTAGGTCAATATATTGTGGGTAAGCAGTGTCCTCCAAGCCTCTGCTTCCTTGTGGTTCAGAGTGTTGCAGCCTTCTGGGAAATTTCAGTAGAGCTGCCATACTGTCTGCATCTGTTAGCTTATAATGCTTAAGACCCACCACTGTATCTTTGTTAGCCAATACAATTCTAAAAGATAAAGACGTCATGCTTTACTCAGTTGAAACAGTAGAATATGACATATTGCTTGTTTACATTTGAATCCAAGCCATTGTTTTGGCTATCAATCGCTTAAGTAAGAACTGGCATGTCTGAATATCGTGGGCCTTTGACAGTGTGATAAAATATGTCAGTGCTTTTATATGTAACATTTTTGGCTATCCTGTTTGCAATTAAACCTTTTCAAAATAACTCTTTTGTTTAGCAAAATATTGCATGTTTTTTGTGTGTGTGTACTCTCTAATGCTATGTTTTCATAATGAAGCAAGCACATTGTGACATACTACTTATATTTAAGCAGAGATATCAGTTATTTTGGAAAACAATCAGAAAATGTGACAAGGTTAGAAGATCAGCAACAACATCTGTTACCTTTTGCTTTCCAGATAGAAAGAAAGAAATGCAGTTTTTAAAATGTACAAAGCTCATCTGGATTCCAGTGAACACAATGGGCATCCTTACAAGTTTGCCGGTCATGCACCCTTCTTTCCGGACCGGCAAACTATGAGCCTGCTGGGGCTGCTGCACCCGACAGGTCAGACCCTGCCAGGTGCAGCAGCCATGGTAAGCAGAATATTCACAGAAGCGGTGGTACCGTTAGCAACAGTGCCAGCGCTTCCTAGTTCCCAATCCTTTAGAGTCCTATGGGACTCTATGGGAATGGGGACTAACATTTTACCAGCGCCAGACTTCCCGCGCTGCCGGACTTGTAATCTCCCGGTAGCACCGGGAAGTCAGGTGCCAGTAAAATGTTACCAGTCCGGCAGCAACCCACCAGTAGCACCAGCAGGTTAACCATCAGACTCGTAATCAGGCTCATTAAACAAGGATTATGCATTCTGCAAGTTTAAGTAATGCTCTGTATATTTGCATGGCTGTCAACATGAATGGTTGGAATGCACATTTGTGAAATGTATCCCTACCAGAGTTAACAGGAACATGTATAACGTGTATTAATGGCTGCATGCTGATGTGGCCTAGCTTGGAGTTTAGAGCTGGTTGTAGCATTTATATATAATGCAATTTATAACAACATCTGATTTTATTCTCCTCTTTGTGTTCCTATATTTTCACCATAAGCAGTGGCAACAGCCAGACATTTAGAAGTTACTGTTTTCCCTGGTGTCAAAGCCCTTATAATAGTGAATACCTGAGCCCAGTCTGAATAACAAGATGGGTCACTGGACTTTCATTATATTTGAAAATTAATTTCCAAGATCTATTCTGGATAGGTAGTTGTCAAAAATATGTTAATTCTTATTTGACCAACAATCTGGTTGCATCCATTATTCACCAAAAAGCCAGTAGTCCCTGAGTTGATACCCATGGGTAGAACAACAGTCTCTAATGACACTATGGCCTTCAAAGGGAGGTTGTCAATCGCATTACTCAAATTTACAACTAAATTATGCATGATATGAAAGTGTGCAACAGAGATAAAACTTAGTCCAAAGTAGAGACATTTCCACCCTGAAACCTCAAAAAGAACCATGACTGTCCGTGGAAATCCCAAAGTTCATCATAACTAATGCCCATGTTTTCAAAGAGTCAGACCAAACTGCCCTTTCTCATTTACTCATTTGTGCTTAATTTGTGCCATAACAGCTCAATTTGGGAGAAAGTCATCGTATTCATCAGCGGTATACAAATCAGATGTACATTTTGTGTTTAAGTCCCCTGCTAAAAGCACCTATGCTATTCCACATACCTGAAAAAGTGCTACTAGTAGTCTAATCATGTATAAGAAGCATTATTGTGTGATCATACACCATACTAATTACCATAACAAGAGCAGACCCAGGCAAAGAAAAGGTTAGGTGGGCTGCAAAGAAGTACTGTAATTTAAATGAGGTATCATATTGTGTGATATAAGTATAATTCCCAACACCAACTGGAAGACCTTCTTTTAGTCAACCTTTGCTCTTTTTTATAAGAGACTACACTAACTATCCATCAATGCGGGAGGGCATGTCAGTAAGACAAGTCTCTGGCAAGCGCATTATATCATGCTTTATCATGAAACTCAGCATCTCATTTTGACCTATGTAAAATACCATCCGATTGAATGCAATGCACTCCATCAAAAAATGCAAACTCAGAAAAGGCTGTAAACAAAAATGTCGAGTGATTACTGTTGTCCAGATAATGCAAAGTCACAGAAAAACATGCTATGTTATAGGCTCTACTTAACACAAGAAACAGTGATTTAAAATGTGTGTTTGCATGTTTGCTGCCATGTTGCATGGGGAATATAGTGAATTAGTGGAACTTGAATTTTAGTTTTCTTAAAAGAAAATGACAAAACAAATGTTAGGTACCACCTTAGACTATTCATTATATACGACAGCATCAGGGAAATATCTGTTAACATAAAAAAGTATTATTTGAATAAACGGTTTGTGAGTGTAAGTGTTAGCTTTTGTGGACCAGGAATAAACAGACCCATAATTCATCACTTTCATCAAGGCAGGGAAGACTAAATGCACCCAGCTGTGTTTGAGACGATAGGCTTGCATTTCAAATTATGAAAAAAGATGTCAAAATGAATTCCAGTATCAGGGTGTTCATGGTCTTTTTTTAAGGTAATTTGGAAGGACAACGTGGGAATGGTTTGACATGTGTCTTGTCGACCATTAGAAAGGACTTCAATGGAAGCCGATGTTAAAACATGCCATAGCTACTGGTCTTGGAGGAGCACAAGGTCTCATAAAGAATGGATATGTTACACAACAACAGCCTATTCAAATAATCCCTTTGTTCCACAGAATGTCATTCTCAGCAGATGGCCCCTGTTGATAGGAGCAGGCCATATTAAAATCAACTAAGTTAATACATATAACAAAAGCCTAATAAAACAAATATGCGTTTACATACGATAACGGGAGAAGCATTTCATTAATACCTAGAGAACCACTTGTCCGATTTGAAAAGCAAAGATATATCTGAACTCAGCAGACAGTGGAACATCCTATTCTTGTTATACGTATATATTAATAGATCTGAAAATTATGTTTTGCATGCAGCAACTAAAACATAGATTATGTCTCCAGATCCTGAATATTCTTCTGAATATGAATATATAATTCTCATCAATTACATGTGTCCTTACTGAAAATGATAAGAAAAAGAAAAACATCCATTCAAATGTTGGTTCCTCGGTCCTGATGGGAGTGCTAGCTAACAGCTGACAAATCCCCATATAATGTAGGGCATTCAATTGGCCAGTGGAAACAATCCCTGGAGAGCTCTAGACAGTTTGAGAACATGAAGGAAACCTATCAAAGGTACTATCCAATCCAAAACTGCAGCAAGGAATGATGCTTCATGGGTGAAGATTACTGGGTATTTAAACTCAAACACATACTAAGAAGAAAGAGTTTTCGGAAAGCAGAAAAGAAAGAGAGCCATCTTGACCGGAGAAAAGCTGAGTGATACTCAGAAATGAAGTAGCTGAAGGGAAATCTCTTAACAGGGGTATTTTATAGGTGGGACAGCATACAGAGGCCATTCCAGAAACAGACTTTGATTCCCTGAGTGGGATTTCTGGAGCAGGTCAACAGATTGATTGGCAGTGTTGCCTGAAGCTGGTTGATGTTACTACCTGACCTCAGCCTTTGAAAGACAAAACAAATGTGAGAACAATGATAAAACAGTATTTAGACACATGTCCCAAGAATTAATTAAAACATAGAAAGCAATCAAATATATTTTTAGGAAACCACATTTAGAAGATATGTCACTGAAAGAGGGAATATAATATAAGGCATACATGCTTTTCGAATAATAATTAAAATGTAAACCTAATTCAGGTTCACCATGATAAAGCAAATCAAAAGAGGTAATGGCTGGAGGTTTTGGAATTAATCTTAACCTCTGGCATCACTTGCGGCAACCCTCCAGACCATCGCTCTTCGCCTGCCAAATCCATTAAAGAAAGGGAAAGACCTTATGCAAATCAGGATTTGTTCCACCCCAAAAGGGGCAGTGCAGCCCAAACTGCTAGGCCACATCCCTTCTGCACAAGACCACAAGCATCTCCCGACATGTTTACGCCTCACTGGGCATCATCAGTGAGGAGTAGCTTGGGTTTCTAGATCCAGCAGGCACAGGGCCCAGATATGGGCATAGCTGTCACACTCATGGTTACTAATGGAAAACAAAAGAGGTGATGTGTGGAAGGTTTAGAATTAATCTTAAAAAAAAAAAAAAAAAAAAAAAAAAAATAGAATTAATCTTAACCTCTGCCATAATTCTTCACCTGCCAAGCCATTACAGAAAGGGGAAAGATATATGCAAATTATGCTTGGTCCCACCTCAAAAGTAGCAGTCCAGCGCAGCCTGCTTTGTCACATTTCTTCTGCACTAGACCACAAGCACCCCAGACATGTTTCTGCCTCATTGGGCATGATCAGTGAGGAGTAGCTTTGGTCTCTAGGCCCAGCAGGCACGTGACCCAAGTCTGGGCATACTTGTCCCACTCTGGATGACTAAAGCAAAACAAATAGGTGATGGCTGGAAGGTTTAGAATTAATTTTAAGCCCTGGCATCACTCTGGGCAACTGGCCAGACCATCGTTTTTTGTCTGCCAGGGCAATACAGAAAGGAGAAAGACCATATTCAAATCAAGCTTGGTACAACCCCAAAAGGGTCAGTCCAGCCCGAACTACTAGATCACATCCCTTCCGCACAAGGCCAGAAGCATCTCCAGACAGGGTTCGGCCTAATTGAATGTCATCAGTCAGGGGTAGCTTGGGACTCTTGGCACAGCAAGCATGGAACCCACGTCTGGGCATACCCATCCCACTTAGGATGACTAAAGCAAAACAAATAGTTGAAGGCTGGAAGGTTTCCAGTTCTTTTCTAACCTCTGGTATCACTCTGGGCAACCCTTCAGACCATCGTTCTTCACCTGACAAGCCATTACAGAAAGGGGCAAGACCATAGGCATATCAGGTTTGGTCCCACCACAGAAGGGGCAGTCCAGCCCAAACTGCTAGATTACATCCCTTTTGCATGAGACCACAAGCATCCCCAGACAAGTTTCGGACTCATTGGGCCTCATCAGACCCAAGTTACTGCTCACTGATGAGGCCCATAATCTCTGAAACAGACACCTAAACAGTTGGCTTTAGACTAAGTAAACTTCAGAAACCATGAATCATTTCTAGCGAGAACATGACAATGAATGTGATGAGTATTTCAAGATTAAAACGGTGATGAGAACTCTTGGGGGTCTTTTAAGGAGACATAGTTTAAAAATGAGCACTTTCAAGCGGAGTCCAATTCCTTAGAAGACACCTTACCAGGCTTCTTGTGAGTTGCTGTTTTAGCCATAGTCAAAACAGCTGTTTGTAATGGGTCATCATTTACGATGTTCTGGGGCACCTTATCCAACATGTGAGAATTCCACAGCGACCGCAAACCATGTGACTTCACAATACGTTTTTTACCTTTCTGTGTAAACTGTTAAGGTCACTGCAAATGTAGACACAGAGTTGTAAGTGCCATCATCTTTTATGGAGTGCACTGTGGTCGCCAATCCATCCACAAAAGACCTCTGGGGGTTTACTGTTCTAACCTTTGATCGCCGTCTGTTCCTCATGGATCTTTGACTTATTTGAAAATAATATTTCTGGTGGTTATTTATATGCGTAAAACCTGATTCTGGTATTTCAGTCACTCTATTACACGAGTGCTTAACATCGTTCTTCTCAATTAGTAACATAGAATCAGCAGAGTCACTGGCCATGAAATAATGCATCAGGCATAGTATCAGATTTCTACACTTCAAGCTCTTCAGAAGGTGTAGGTTCAGTTTCAGGTGGGGTGTACATTTGAGTTTTGCAAGATTGAGTCATTTGATGATAAAACAGTTTTACCAATAGGCTAAATAAACATTGTGCTATTTATTCACAAATTTCTTTGATAAGGATCCAGCCTGTCCCTGTGCTCTTACATCAGCTGCAACGTGGTGGCGATACAGTTTAAATAATGATAAGGATGAAACACTCTCAAAGGGGAGGCCTCTGATGGTGAAATCTTTGCCTCACCATTTGCCCTATACCTGCATCTTATAACTCGTGAAGAAAGGAGCTTGAATCGTTCAACAAAGGATGAAGGTTTTGTTTTCAACCTTCCTTCAACAGTATATTATCTGTTGTCAGACTAACTGTGGCTCGAACACCCGGTGCAAAGTCACAAATCTCTTCTCACAGACTAAGACAAGATTTGATAAAAGTATTATCCATTTATGTTGATTGAGATATAAGTTGACTTTGACTTCAGTCACATTTAACTTTTGATGAATCAATTGACAGAGAAGGATGCTGAATATGATTAATGTTGGCAACATTTTAGGAATTTTAAACAATCTTTAACAAAAAGTTTCGAAACATTATCCCTGATAAATACTCTGATATTTTTCTTTATCAGGTACTCCCTTACTCAATTGGGAGGGTCGGGTAGCCTTCTCTGGATTTTTACTGTGCACATTATAATGGTGTATAATTCAATAGACTTGAGTTGACATTGTAAGTAATATTGGTCTCCTACGCAACGGTAGAGAGAGAAGGAGACCTAGTTTTCTATGAGCTATGAGTTCAAACTTTATTTCCAATTTATAAAAAGACTTCTTCAACCACCACTGTTGTTTTGACCTAAATAGGATTCGATGGAGCAGGGAAGATCTAGGAGCACGACATCTCTTTGTTCAGGAACCCTAGAATAGTCAAACTCACAGTTTAAGAGAGTCAAACATCATACTTTACCGCAGTTACCGCAAAAGTGAACACCCTGGCAGCCTGCTTCGGTAAACTGTGGATAACTGCGTGAAGACTTCTGCACTTAACACGCTTTGGGCCTCATTACAACTCAGGCGTTAAGGGTTAACACCACCGTTAACCCTTAACGCCTGATTCTGATTTTAACGCCTGCTTTTAGCAGGCGTTCAAATCCATGGCGCTAACCTGCCATGGTGCTAATTACGCCGCCGTAATTTACGGCGGCGTAATTAGCGCCTTCCCCACTCCCATTATGCCCTATGGGGCAAAAATGGGAATGGGGAAGGGAAAATGGGAAATGGGGATTTACCGCCCCACTCACCTTGGAATGGGGCGGTAAATCCGCCATCCACCATGGTGTAAACGGAGTTTACACCATGGTGGTAAAGTTGGTGCACTTAGCACCAAGGTTGTAATGAGGCCCTTTGTGTAGAATTGCAGTTTTATGTAGCGTTGTCCCAAAACATACTTCTCATAAAGTCCTGGTGTCTGCTGTGTCCATTCATGGCCAGTTTTGCTGTACACCTATACTATATTTTTATGCAACGTGGCGACTTTCCACAACCAACTCTTTTCAAAAGCCTTGTGGGTGCTGGGTCCAAGCACTGCTGGTTTTGCTGTACATGTGCTTACAACTAAATCTCCTGAAGTTAACTGCAGGACTACTTCTGCCCTTCCTTGTTTTTAATGCCTTGCTATGCCCTTACCATGCCTTGTTAGGCCATGTTATGCCTGCCTGTATGTGACTTGTTTTTTTTGTAAATCTAACTTGCCTGCTCACCCTTCTTCTTTCAATCTTATATTCAATTGTATACTGTTATTTTTTTGTTGTTGTATGTTTTATTGGTTAAACAGATTAAACCTTTAACATTTCACCGTCTTCACTACTGTCACATCTCGGAGATGTCCATTGTTAATAGGTAAGTGAAAGTCTATTCCTGTGCTGGTTTAAAGCTAATGGGTACTATATGCCCACAGGTTCTTCATCCTCCTCAAGTTCTTCTTTGTCTATTTCCAATTTCAGGGATTCGACAAATTTTAGGGCATCTAATGTTTCGCCAACTTTTTCGACTGTCAGCAATCTCTCCCAATACTCCTCCTCCGTCTCCTCAGAGATGTTAACAGTGTAACTTCCCATAGCTGACTGGCGGTTAGATGTCAGGGCCGGACAGGCTAACATCACATGTCTGATGGTTTCCAAATGGTCTTTGTTTTTTACAAAACCTACAGTAAGCTTTTGATTTTTCCACAAGCTTTCTTCTCTATTTCACAAGTCTACATCTCAACAGGAGGTCTCTATAGCGGCTTGATGGAAATTTTGCCAGGTAAGGAGGGAGCAGATTTAAGCCTTTTCGCTCCCATATAATGTTATGGCACTGATTCTTGGACAGTCTGATTGCCTGAGTTTACTCCCAATCCTTTTCCTGGATGGTTCTTTTTGCCTTGTCTGGATTGGATTTCAGGGTATCTTCAGAGATTCCGAACTGTTACAAAATGATCTTACATTTCTTTTTCCAACGTTGGAGTATCGTATCTCCAGTTAAGGGCCCTGTCTGTGCTAGGATATCATACGCTTTAGGTGGCTTATCCAGGATGCATTTTCTGTAGAGCGATAGAGTTTTCCACAGCACAGTTGATACCAAGGATTGGAGCCTTAGTTCAGTTCTTATAAGCTCTAATGACAGCGAATTTGGGAGGCGTAGAATTTTTCTCCAAAAGTAGGACTCACACAAGTTCCAGGCTTCCCACCGTAGGGCTAGCAGGGCCTCGGCCCCATAAGTGATTACGGCCACAACTTTTTGTTTATAGAAGGTTATTATGGGTGTCATGGAAAACTTTCCATAGCTTCGGTATATAGCTAGCCCTTGACTGGTCAGAGTCGTTAGCTTTTCCCGGATCAATAAGTAGTGCCCTTCTTCATTGCAGTTTTTATTTATTCTTACCCCAAGGTATAAAGTTGTGTCCACCACCTCCAATTTTTCCTTCTCTAGAGACCAAGCAAAATGTTTCCCTGCCATGTTTTTCCATGACAGGACTTCATTATTAGGACCATTGACTTCTTGATGTGAATTTTCATTTTGTTTTCGACAAGGTACTTGTTGAAAGCCACTATTCGACGCTGGAGTCCTATGGGCGTTTGGTCAACCAGTACGGCATTGTCCGCATACAGCATCCATGGCACTTCAGTCCTGTTTATCTTTGGAGGGAAGGCACGGACTAGATCTTGCAAGGTCTTCATATCTGCCATACATATGAAAAATAGAAAGAGGGCTAAGGCGCATCCCTGTTTGATTCCACGGGAAGTTTCAATCTTTCTTGTCAGCCCTCCATTAGCTGTCATTTGAATCTGTATAGTAGTGCCGATGTACAAGGGTTGGATCGCTTCTAGAAGATCTGGCGGGCATCCCCAGTTTGTCATTTTGATCCACAAGCGCTCCCGATTTACCCCATCGAAAGCCTGTTCGAGGTCAATAAAAGCTAAATAGGTAGCTTTCTTTCCTTCCAAGGCTTTGCCTTTCAACAGGTTGATAAGGAAGAGGTTTAGACCAGTTCCTACTCCGCTGATGATGTTTGCCTGGATCGCCCATTTTTTTTAGATCTCTTAGAAGGAGAGAAGCAAATAGCTTGCCAATAGAGTCCAACAATGCTATCGGCCTATAATTTCTTGGGCTGCTTCGATCTCCTTTTTTATAGATTGAGACAATATATGCCTCTGTCCAAGAGGAGGGGATTTGCCTCGCTTGTTTTATTTGTTGGAACAGCGCATATATTAGATTCGACCAATCTTCACAACTGTCTTTCAGTATCTTATTCGAGATGCCATCGGGGCCAGTTGCCCTAGAGGCGTTGAGTTTTTCAATTAAGATTACGATGTCATCTCTATCGAATTCAAGGGCCCATGGAGTTTGTTCGTGGATCTTCTCTGTAGGCATTTTCTTGGTTTTCTCCTCATGACACCTAATGCTGATTGATTGCGATCTCTGTTATTCAATAAGTCCCACAAGCTTTGTGTATTATTTGTTGAGACTGCAGCTAGCATTTTCTCTGCATCCCTTTGTGTTCTTAGGAATCGGGTAGAGCGTAGCCAGTTTTTATACGATTGCTGACACTTCCTCCGGAGATCATACTTCTCGACACAGTTTGCCTTTTGAATCCGTGTCAGTTACACTCTGTACTATTTTCTTCTGGCTACTAGAGCTTCGTCGTAAGCGTGTTTCTTTTCGATTGTTTTCACTCTGTTCGGGTCAGATTTAAGTTCAAATGCTCCAATCAACCATTTATATTCAACCACCTCTTTATCCTTCCCAATGGCCTTGTTATAGTCTTGTACCAGCTTTGGTATTGCCTGCTTTTTGAGCTTTAGACAATTTCGACCCCACGACACCTCAGTTTCCATCAGACCTTTTTTCCTTGGAATTGAACTTATTTTCCAGGCTAGTTCCGTTTCCAACAGGCTATGGTCGCTATTTGTTTGCCTTTTTATTGTGAAAGAATTTACCCATGCAAGCGTGTTACCTCCTACGAAGCAGTAGTCCAGACAGGCTCCCGATTTGCTGCTATGCCATGTATTCGCTCCGTTCAGGTCACCTCGCGTCTGGCCATTTAGCAACCTCATGTCTCAGATACGCATTTCCTCCATCCATTTTTGTTCTGTCCCAACTAGATGTTCTGTCTTTTTAATTTTACCCTTAATGTCAAGCTACTTGATATTTAGGTCCCCACTGAGAAGGATCAACTGGTCTTTTTCCTCCGTCATTGATTTATAAATGGCATTAATGATTGCTTTTAGATACCTCGCCAGATTCGGCATATTTTCGCTCCAATAGGTGTTAATCAGTAGCAGACTTGACGGCCATCGGTCTTCTTTGATTTGACTGCTACGTTTACTATTTGCACGTAGGGGTTTTGGGTGGTGTGCTCCAGCACTTGTAGTGGCAATCTAATTTTTTTAGGATCATGAGGCCCGCAAAGGGTCTCCCTTTCGGCCCCTTTCCGGCTGGATTTATGTATACTTTGTATCCCTCACACACTGGTGGTTCACGCAGCCAAGATTCCTGGCTAGAGATGAGGTTGTATTTGCCCAAGAATCTACTGTTTTTAGAGAACAGATGTTTAAAGCCTCTGGTATTCCATGAGGCGCAGTAGACCGACCTTTGGGACTCCTCATCAATCTATTGTTTCTTCTTTGTGTTTAGAGTGTTGGCCATCCACGTCCAGTCGTTGGACTTCTTATCCCCTTTATTAGGGTTTATTTTCCCCTTCCTCAGGTTCCCAGAGTTGTCCACAGTAAACCTCAAGGTCCTCAGTTTTTCTATACTGTTCTTCATTATGGGTAGTATTCCCCTTTGCGTTTTCATGTCTTCGTTCGTGTTTTGGCTTGAGGTCTTCTTTATTTCATCCACTGGGAGTGATCTGTTTTTTTACTAGTCTCCTTCTCTGTGTCTTTCTTTGTATTGTGTACTATTCTGCTCTGCGTTGCCCCACTGAGATTCCGCCAGCTGTAACTTGCTCCCATGTTTTCCCGCAGTAATTTTGCTCATGTGTACTCCACTGTTATTTCATCACTCTTAGATTTTCTTCTCTGGTGTCCCACTGTAATTTTGCCCCATGTGTCTCAGTGCAATTAGTGTCCATCCATGTGTTGGTCTCCAGTGACAAATGTAATTCATGGGCTGTTAGATGTCACCTGCAGAGCAAGCAGAGCTGTTCCTTGGGATTTCACTTGGACTCCCACCCCTCTGAAATGCAAACTCTGAACTCCCCCCAGGAATTGATCTCATTGACTACTTGGTTTTCACTGCTGTGTGCTCCTTATGACTTGCAC
Organism: Ambystoma mexicanum; assembly: GCF_040938575.1. Lineage (NCBI taxonomy): Eukaryota > Metazoa > Chordata > Amphibia > Caudata > Ambystomatidae > Ambystoma > Ambystoma mexicanum. The sequence goes on along the minus strand of NC_090932.1, from coordinate 742,866,646 downwards.
TACTCCATATGATAACCCACACTTATACAAGGACCGTCACTGAACACGTTTCACTGCTAGAGATACAAGTCATCCACTCAGAATATCTCCTGAGAAGTACCTTAACTGAAGGGCCCCTCTACCGAGACATCACCCAGGGCCACCATTATGAACACCACGGTCACACCAGATGCAATGATATGATATGATATGGCATTTATAACGTGCCTATACAGAAGTGTTTCAAGGCGCGACGACGCAAGGGAGGGGGAACAAAGGGAGGACAGACAGCGATCCTACTAGGCCAGGTGACATTCAGATCGCGCAAGTGCATGAGATGGGGGAAGGGGGAAAGTGTGGTGGGCTGGGGGAGGGGACAGTGCAGTACATGGCATGTAATAATAACAGTAGGTAAGGTAACGGTCAGCAGGTAGCAAGTGCGAAGGTAAATGCAGACATCAGGTGTTAAGTGCTGGTAGTGGGACTGTAGGGATACAGAAACAGTCCCCAAGTGCGGGGGTTGCCAGGCAGGCAGTGCAGGTGTGTGTGACTGGTAGGGGAGGGAACTGGGCCTGAGAACAGAGGGTGGCCAGGTAACTAGTGCAGATTCAGTTTCAGCCAGGAGGTCAGCAGGGGAGAGGAGGAGAAAAGGCAAAAGCAAAGAGAAAGGTGTTTAGGTGCTTCCGGAACCAGAGATGGTTCTCCTCAAGATGGATGCTCCAAGTTGCCCACTGAGCCCTCCACTAACCTCCCAGCACTACATTTCTCAGCCTCTATGCTCAATCTACACACATACCAATTAGGCCACTCGCACATGGTAAATAAATAACACACTTAACAGACATCAAACAACAGAGCACTATGCATCTACAATCAGCTTTCATGATACAGTCCCATCCAATATATACCAGCACCACAGGCACTCGAGGCTCCACTCTGGACACACATGCCTCTTTGGTCTTAACACTTAGAAACAGACAAGCAGGTAGACAGGATGGCGCCAGGGCCTTTCAACTTTTACGGCCTCAGGGGCGGCATAGTTACTGCCCCCATGTTGCCCGTCAGAAGTCTTAAACACAGCATTACATTACATTCTATATTACTTTAGTTCTGGGGCTTTAAATGGATGCTTTGCAGCAATCACCTTACAAGCTGTGTTTGCTGGAGCCCTTCCAGCTTTCACTTACCTCAGTGTATACAAAAGTGGCGCTGCCTTTTAACTCCAGTTCCTCCACATCAGCCACTTGCAGACAAAGATGTATAGCTTTTCAGTGGGCATTTAGTGTTTGTGCTCCTTGATGGCTGGCCGTCTCGTGATAATTGGTGGCTACTAACCTCCGGCTGTATTTATCTCAATTGTAATGTGTGCACCACACGGATGCCTCAGAATCTATTGCGCTCTAAGCAAGGGGTGGGTGGGCCCAACCCTTGTGGTGGGTGGGCCCAACCGGGCCCAACCCTCATGTTGAAATGGGGTGGCTCATGTTGAAATGGGGTGGGTGGGCTCATGTTGAAATGGGGTGGGTGGGCCCAACCCTCATGTTGAAATGGCCCCGGCACATCTTTAACCAGGACTGATGCAGAGATTATGGTACTTTTCGTCTGTATGCATCAACACAACAGCATGGGTATCCTGCATAGTCCATCTTCCTCATTAACCTAACCCTGCCATCTCTTTCAGATTTGCCACAGCGCCTGGAGACCATACAAATGGCCACAATGTACAGTATAACTCCAAGCACCATGACATAACATAACAATGCAGTATGATGCTTAAAGCATTTCAATATTCTCCCCATAGTTCTATGTCGAGCATGGTTCTATGTCGTTTTACCAACACACGTTATTCTTTAAATATTTTTTTCAAAGACATTATTTGGAAAAATCTCATCGACTTTTTTAATATATATTGGGGGTGCGGGGATCCACCAAAACCCTACCTTGTCTATGTCATTAATCTCTTCCCAACCCCCTCCCCACCCCTTTCAACCCTTTATCCTCCCCCTCTATATTTCGATAGTTTTTTTATGTCAATTTTTCGTTAAAAATGACATTGAAAAACCACTTGCGGATGAACCAGAAAGCATACTGTGTACATTAAAAAAAATATAAAATAATCAACAAAATTAATCAGAGTTAAAAATATGTTTGATCAAGCGTACAGGAAGACCTCTTAGGTCATTTGAATCTGTAATTATTTCTCGAATGTCTCCTGGACCAGCAACACATGCATTTCCAAAATTCTAAGATTTTTCAATTGTACGGGTACTTGATTGCCGGGTGCAGGTAGAGTGGACAAATCACCTGTGTTCCTTGCAGAGCAACACATGAAATCCACTGTGTTGGATCAGAAGCTGGATGTGGCATGTTGGTTCACTTCCTGAACCCGTTGTTCACATCATAACTCTGCAGTGTGAAAGAGGCCCAGTCCCACTGGGGCCACACGCGGTGCATCTGCAGAGGAGTGTCATAGGAAATAGTCTATAATCGTAGAAATGCCTGATCTGAAGAGGAACTTAAAAGGGAAATCACATTGGGCCTCATTAGGAGTTTGGCGGCAGCCATGGAGCTATTAGCTCCATGGCTGCCGCCAAACCGGGCTCCTTTACCGGGTTCCCAGAATGGGGAATTACCGGGCCATTCCGAGTACGGAGGGCCCGGTAATTCCTCCCTCTGGGAACCCGGGCCCGGACCTTCCCCATTCCCATCTGAGCCCCCATAGGGCTCAATGGGAATGGGAGAGGGAGCAAACAACGGGCCGATTACGAGTGGCCCGTTGTCTGCTCCCTCTTCCCCTCGAGGGACCCAGTAACGACGCCTGGTTTTACCAGGCGTCCTTACCGGGTCCGGCGAGGGGACCTCGTAATTTTGTGTAATGGGATTAACGGGTCCGCCTCCTTTAGCGGAGCCCGTTAACCCATTACGCAAAACTCGTAATGAGGACCCTTGTTTTAATCGGCATGAATTATGCAAAGAAGTGTGCATTACAGAACTATATTGGTTTAAGAGTTAAAATAGATGTCTTCTCATATAAAAACTATAAGAGAAACAGTCGAATATTTTCGATGTATATGTCCACTGTATATGAATCTCAAAATAGCTTATGGGAGGCCATTATTAAGAGAATTTGTAATCAGAGTAGTTGCTGAAGTTTAACATTTTTGTAAATCAACGGCCTGGGGGACAGTCGCCTTTGCTCTCGCTGAATGTAGCCTTAGGGTGTGGTTATACAGAGAGAAGAGATTAAGAGCCGTGTTGCGAACACTGCTTAATTTTATCACGATACGTAATTATGAATTACGATATCTAATATCTTTTAGAATGTGGTAATGATTGCCGTAGAAATATTTGTTTTTTATGGTTGTATCTGATTACGGTGTTCTTTATTTGTAATGTGAGGTTTTTATGACACCAGGTCAAATACAACTAAATTATTGGGAATTTAAATTATTTTGTTCCTGTATTCCAAAAAAAAATCATACTACAATAGCATTTCTAATGGTACATTATTTCTGTTATGTTTGCTGAGTTCATGTAACTTTAGCCTGGGTTTTTTGTTCTTCTCATGCATAAGTCTGGTTTGCAGCCAAGCCAAAGGTTAATGCCTTACTTTCAGCCAATAGAGTCATGAAGGTTTCGACCCTGCATTGAGTCTCTTCTAAATCAGTTTGACTGTGGAGAGCATTCGTGGGTAGGCTTCAACAAGCAAGGCAGCTACTTTCGGGGGGTGCTCAAAGTCTCTCTCTGCACGACCCTGCGACTACAAGAGCCATTTCAATGGGTAGCCATCTCTTATGTTACTAACAAGATACAGCGATTCCTAAGCAGTGGTTATAGTTGCTGTGTGTGGTTCAGCCCTGCCCTTTGAGTTTCTTTCACTTCTTTCAGAGCTACGCCTTCATTTCAAGTTGACAGGCTTGCAATGCCTTATAAGGTTGTTGCTCTGTCTGCTGAGTGCTGTGGCTGCCCAGACAGCCACTGAAGGCTTACGTGAAATGGAACTGCAGGGCAAGCTGCTTCATGTGTGTTGTCCGTGTCAATGTAAATGCAAACCAACATTTTACAATGTAATTTCCGCTTCCCTCCCTGCCGTCCCACCATACTTTACTGTTTGGATATACAAAATTACCGTTGGTACCCCAAACCATAGACCTGCCCTTCTCACTTTCTACTGAAGACACCTCTGAAATCACCAAAGCCAGCAGGACCCCTCAAGCGCCCTATCGACTAATATACCAAAACAAAAAAAACACAGGTTGGAGCCCAGACAACCTGAGGAGAACGCACCAATCACGTCCGTAATCATTCAATAATCCCCCATTATCTACCAGCAGACACATACTCGCCCGGTTCTGAAAGGCACACACGATTAGATCTGTCTACACCAAACTAACCATCTACCATCCGACACCTCATCCACCCACCTTTCACCACACTCAAACGTCTCCACTGATGGCCATTCCAGGCTTAGCAAATCACAGGAACGATTCCATGTTCCAGTTTATGCTCCTCTCTTCAGCTCTTTCCAGTGTAGACGTGTACCAAAAAAACGTAGTGGAACTGTGACCCAAGCGGGGGATAGAGTAGGCAGGAACGGAGCAACGTGCAACACATTTTCCAATGTTTGCAGCCATGTGGGTTGACTACCAATTGAGTTGAAACAGATTTCAGTTTGGCTGTAACTGCTACCAGGTGGCAAAGTGGAGAAGTGTGCTTTAACGTCACAAACCTCCAGAATGGTGAAAATGCTCGCAAAAAAGTAGTGGAACGGTTAACAGTAAAAAAGTAGTGGAACACTGCTCACGACCGTTCCCGCTCATTTCGACCACGGGCTCTATCACACTCCCCAGCATTAACTTGCAACATTGTAATAAACACGCATCATCCTTTCCAGCCGTGGGCTCTCCTGTTGGGATAACAGTCCAAAATGTCTCTGCCTTTCACATAGGAGCACACCAGCACAAAAAAACAGGTTACTTCTGACCCGAAACCATCAATACACAGGTTTCCCACCCGCCTCTCCCCATATCCCTCTCGCAGCCCTTCACCCCCTTTCTCTTACAAGGCCACACAGAGCACGGCCAACAAAAATGGTCGAAAATGTTATATAATATTATTATTATTATTATTATTATTACTACTATTATTAGGCGTGTATATGTCTAACCTAAACCTATTTAACATGTGATTATCTACAGTAAAATCTAGCGTTGAGCTAGTTTCACAAAACAGTTTTTCGTTTACCTCAGAGTAGTATTTGATAGTGATGGCAAAACCTTTTTTAACAAAATGAATGCACAGCTTCCTTAAAGAGCAAGAAGACAGGGCTTGCAGAGATGATACCGTGATAGGGTGAGTCATATATTTGGCTTCCAGCTGGTTAGACTCTCTTTCTCAGGGAGCTGCAGTACAAGAGAAACTGGGCTGTCATTTGTACGGAAGAGAAGTCAGATTACATATGTTTAAGCAGCAGTCAGAGTACATATGTTTTAGGTGCACAAAGCAACCGGGGAAACATGTTTCCATTTCATGGGAAAAGCTTCTTCTATTTATGTTTGATCCCTTTGTTCCAATGGCACTTTACTATAGGGGAGAGGAATACGCAGGTTTGATATAGATAGGAAAGAGGTCGCCTTTCAATGACGTCATGTTAAATTCAGAAGCTCATCAAAGCAGCAGCCAAAAGAACACTGCTGGTGAGGTGCATATCATCCTAAAGTGGAGCCACTTGCGTGATAATAGTCTGCTGTTAGAAGAGAAGTGCTTGTCTAGTGTGGCAGTGTAAACATTATTAGGGCTTTTTATCACTGGTATCACGTGATTGCTGTGCAATGCACCAATGCCATTACAGTTTAGATAGGGCCAGAGAAAGATAGTACATACAAGCATTGCCAAAGCCAATCGTTTTCCTCTTTAAAGTGGTTCTTTACATTTTATATTTAGAGGCATTGCTGTATGCCGCTCACATAGAAAAACTGCCGAATTCATAGAACAAGCAAGCTGCAGGGTGGGGCCACCACATCACTATTGTACGTGAGCTGTCAGCCTCCGCTGGCTGAATACATGCTAAACAAATATTTTACCTCAGCAGCTGGGGCATGAAGGCTGCAGCTAACACAACCTGCTGCAGAGGACTTTGAATGACTTTGACCTTTGTGTCATCTGTCAAGGCATCATCAATAATGTGAAAACACACCTTCAGGACCCCATTGCCCGGGATATAAACAATCTCCAACAGGAAGGTGTAACCCCTTACAATTTGTTTAGCACAGGGCCTTAAGGCAGAACCAGTACAAAATACAATACAGACACACATGATATACGAGAACATGTGTAGGCGAGTATGCAATGCTTGGTAACTCCTGTTTGCAAACAAGATGGGAACATGGTGCTGCACCAAGATCCAGCACCAGTTTACTAGTCATGTCCCTGCAGAGAGGGCATTAACATTCATGCAAACATGCTAGCTATAACTGACCTCAGGAAGGTCTGATAGCATGAATAACAAATGTCCATTTCTGTCTGTGAAACATCTGAGCAGCATTCGCACCTTATCATGTATCTCTGAGTTAACCGAGGAAGCTGGTAACGTCTGTGGTTCATTGCTTGTCCCATGATTCATCGCAGAGTTGAAGTACTATGAATACCTCCTTGCTTTCCAGCAAGGGAGGGAAAAGGTGTGAAATGTAGAAATATCACACACAGATCATTATGGGGACTAAGGGTATGGCTGCTTCAGCTCAACAGTTTGAACGTCTCATACAATAGGTCCCATTGTATACATTGAGCACCCCGCCCCCTTACACTCTTGTTGCATCCTTTCATTCTTTCTTCACCTTCTCTTGCTCGATTTTCACACTAGTGAGATGAAGAGCGAAATGCAGAGAGAGAGAGAGAGAGAGAGAGAGAAAGATAGAGCAAGAGAGAGGGAGAGAGAGAGAGAGAGAGAGAGAGAGAGAGAGAGAGAAAGACAATGATATACATCCTGAAACAAGTGTTCCTGAAACACTTGTGTAGGAGTGCGATATAAATAAAATATCATTTCATTTATCATTTCATTTCATACATGTGGTGGGAGAAAGAGAGTGTGAATGTGAGAGAGACTGTGACTTTTAAAAAGAGAGACTATGATATTGAAACAAGGACTGAAAGAATGTGCTTCTCAGACTGTGACAAGGAGACTATTTCTGTGTATTGGACAGTGTGACAGTCAATGAGAGAATATACTGTGACTATCACATTGACTGAGAGAATATGACTGAGACTGCCAGACAGTGACTGCCAGACTGTGACTGTATTTCTGAGAGACTGTGCCTAAAAGACTGTGGGCCTCATTACGACCCTGGCGGAAATCGAAAAACGATGGCGGAAATGCAATACCGCCATCGAATAGCGCTCGGTGCGATCATGACCCGTCACCGCAAAGTACGATGCCATTAGCGACACCGTAGTGAACGCCAACGCTAACTGCACCAAGTACGCGCGCGCGCGCCATGCCAAACCGTAATTACCACCATGGCGCAACGGTACGCGAATTCTGACCCTAGCGGACATGCACCTAACGCCATCAAGCACGGCGGAAAGTACCATTCCGCCATGGTGAGAAGTACGGCATCGCGAACCAACCGTAAACGGCCCTACTGAGTGCCTGTGCACCGCTCCCTGGCCACATTGTACAACTCCCCGTAGGTGCAATGAAGTCACACAATGCAACCAGTGAAATGTACTAGTCATCCATGCCTGCCAACGAACAAATGAATCTCAAGAGGGGCCAATGGGAGCTGCAGGGCACAGATGGCACGAATACAGAAGCTATACAAATGGACATGACCTCAGTCTCCCACCAAGAAATGCACGCAAACACAGGCACCTGTGACCAGCCATATTCCGATAATCACATCATTCCACCAATCCAACTGGCTGACCGGCATCTGTCACACAAAAGCTAATCCCCCGCCCCTGAGCATGACATCATCAAAACAGTCATATTGGCAGCCCTTATCCCTGACCTCACTGGGCTTCGTAGGCAAACGCGCCCAGCACAGTACCACGCAACTATACTCCGAAGCTGGAACCCAATGCAGATCTCCTCACAATACATCGCTCCCCAAATAGGAATATGCCACATCACTTGCAAAGAAGAACGCTACACGGTTCATATCAGAAATGCAATACCGCCATCGAATAGCGCTCGGTGCGATCATGACCCGTCACCGCAAAGTACGATGCCATTAGCGACACCGTAGTGAACGCCAACGCTAACTGCACCAAGTACGCGCGCGCGCGCCATGCCAAACCGTAATTACCACCATGGCGCAACGGTACGCGAATTCTGACCCTAGCGGACATGCACCTAACGCCATCAAGCACGGCGGAAAGTACCATTCCGCCATGGTGAGAAGTACGGCATCGCGAACCAACCGTAAACGGCCCTACTGAGTGCCTGTGCACCGCTCCCTGGCCACATTGTACAACTCCCCGTAGGTGCAATGAAGTCACACAATGCAACCAGTGAAATGTACTAGTCATCCATGCCTGCCAACGAACAAATGAATCTCAAGAGGGGCCAATGGGAGCTGCAGGGCACAGATGGCACGAATACAGAAGCTATACAAATGGACATGACCTCAGTCTCCCACCAAGAAATGCACGCAAACACAGGCACCTGTGACCAGCCATATTCCGATAATCACATCATTCCACCAATCCAACTGGCTGACCGGCATCTGTCACACAAAAGCTAATCCCCCGCCCCTGAGCATGACATCATCAAAACAGTCATATTGGCAGCCCTTATCCCTGACCTCACTGGGCTTCGTAGGCAAACGCGCCCAGCACAGTACCACGCAACTATACTCCGAAGCTGGAACCCAATGCAGATCTCCTCACAATACATCGCTCCCCAAATAGGAATATGCCACATCACTTGCAAAGAAGAACGCTACACGGTTCATATCAGAATAGAAATTTAATGCACAACAAATTCACCAAGCCCATACAGCCATTAGGCCATGAACTCCAAAATACATTTCACCATTGTGGGCTGCATCCGCAATAAATGACCAGCTACTTCTTGTGTGACGGCCTGTTCCTTCTTGGTACACAGGGGCTACATTATCGTACGAAAAGGCAACATGGAAGCGCCTAGAACCGCAGGGCCGTCCCAATAGGGAGGCACTAGTCCAGCTGAAAGGCCGAAATGTTGCTCCTAGCCACTAGTACTGCGTAAGGGCATGTGGCCCATTGGCGATCGTCCCATAAGATCGTAATGCTGCTCCACTGATTAACACGAAGCAGCAGGTGTCGGGAGTAAAATCCATCTGCAGGAGTGGCATACAGATGGCAGTGGCAAAAGGGGAGGAGATACCTGTCACCCAAATGAAATGAAAAAGAATAACATGGCCATCAGAACTGCATTTGAATTACTCACTTCAATGATCACACCAAATCCACAGCCATATGCATGCTAGCCCACTCCAAAGGATCATCACCACCCAAAAACCTCTTGCGAATCATAACTATCTATATCGAGGTGAAAACACTATCACAAACGAGTGTACCTGTGCATGCGTCTGTTAAAACAGAATCCATCAGATGGGATTGGTAACGTGCATAGACACAAGTGTCTGAAGGCGCGTCGAGACAGGGAGGGCTCAACAAGGCCAGATAGACGATGGTCCCACTATGGCAGCCCTGCACCACATAGCGCAGGGGAGTCGGATAGATTCCAAGAAGCCCTGTACATGGCAAACTCTGTATCAAATCATCTGTCCATGCATCCATACATCATTCCCTCATCCCGTAATGAAAACGCCTGTTTCCATACTCACATAACATGTCAAATTTCCATTGAGTCTGTGCGTTATGCAGCCTGCAAAATCCACTGTGCCCCAGCCCGTAATTCCAGTGTTGTGAAGTAACATGTATTTGGGAACGTCCGGCCTTATCGCCCACTTCGCTATTGCGCATCCCAAACTATTCATATCAATCATTGCATCCTCGCCATGGCCCCTGTCCCAAGGACATTGAACAATAGAACGTTATATTTGCAGTCAGACCTGTGGGCATCTCCTTGCCGCTAGCTGAAAACCGAAAGCGCCGCCCTTCGAATTCCTCATTTGCAACATCACGTCGAAAAGGCATCTGTGGCCGCTTGAAATCACAAATTAATCCATCTAGTGCGGCTGTGTGTGAAAATGGCAACTGCCTTCACTCACAAATGGGACGCCCCGCCCGTCGGTGAACCTCGGTACAGTGTTGCATGAGGGTCCACCGTTACTCGAGTACTACGTTCCACTGACCCTTCACAAGTCTGTTCGCGACTGCAAAGATAGTATGTGAAACAATGGGACCATAGCCGAATGAACATATCAACCAATGTTACACTGCCATCGGGTACAAATACATGATTGTAATAGCAAGATGCCATTCGTTGAATTGCAGCGTTGTGTGCGGGACGTGCTCGCCCAAAGGGGAGAGCAGCTTGCACAGGTGGAATGAATCACCACAGGTGGAGGCCATACAGCCTGAAAACACATAAATTGCACACCCAGTCTCCTCCCACAACCACACCCACTCCGAAATGCTACCGGCAGGACTAGCTATGTTGGCCCTGGGGGACCTGATAGCACTGCAAGTACTCCAACTTCAAGAAGAAGACGAACACCAACTACAACCGGCCGCACAGAGGAGACGCAGGAGGAGGAGGAGGGCAAGACAGGGCCAGCAAGGGCCGCCAGCACAGCCACTACCACCACGCAGGCAGCCCGCAATCCCACGCCTCCGAGCACATCCGTTCAACCTCACTGATGAGCAGATCCACACCCTCTACCGTTTGGACCGGGACACCATAACCGCCATTGTGGACATGACACAGGCTGACCTTGTCAGCATGATAGATAGCCCAACCGCCATCCCACCCCTACTGAAGGTGGTGGCTGTACTCCACTTCCTGGCCACAGGCACCTACCAGCACACAGTCGGACAGTTGCATGGCATTTCACAGCCACTGTTCTCACGGACACTATTGCAAGTGCTCGATGCCCTCCTGCAGCACGCAGACGACTACATCTCTCTACCACGCTCGGAGCAGGAAATTACCAACACAAAAGTGGGATTCCATGCACTTGCCGGCATACCGGGTTGCATTGGTGCCATCGACTGCACCTATGTGGAATTGGTCGTCCCACATGCCATGGAGGCCCAGTACCGCAACCGAAAACAATTTCATTCCCTGAATGTACAAATGGTGTGTGACTCCAACAGGATCATTACACATTGTTGTGCCCGATTCCCTGGATCAACCCATGATTCTATGGTCTTGAGGAACTCTACAATACCACGCTACATGGAGCGACACGCAGGGAACAGATCCTGGCTACTCGGTGAGTCTCATTTCATGCATGATGATGTGGGGTATGTGATGCGGCAATGACCTGGCAGGAAGGGGGGGGGTGCGTACGTAGCAATGGCATTCCTCAAAATTCCTTTATTGTCCACATACAGGTGATGCCGGGTATCCACTGAAGAGATCGCTCCTCACACCAGTCCGGAACCCACGGGACAAGCATGAGGAGGACTACAACCATGCCCACTCACGTACCCGTGTAGTCATAGAACAGGCATTCGGCCTACTGAAGACTCGTTTCCGCTGCCTCAGCAGGTCTGGCGGGGCACTCCTGTACCGCCATGTGAAGGTTGCAAAGATGTCATGGCATGTGTCATGCTCCACAACATGTGCGTACGTAGAAATGTGCCCATGCCCCCTGACGCAGAACTGCAAGCACCTGAAGATGGTCATGATGAGGGTGGGGATGTGGCAGCACCTCAAGGAGTCCGCGAGGCACAGGAGGGCCGTGACATTCGTCAGCATCTCATAGATGCATGCTTCTAGCACTCACGCCTGGTGGCTGATACATGGACACGGGACTCGTGGCACTGTGTGTGTCTGGAACATGCACAATATGGACTGTACGCCTATAATGGCCTCGTACACAAAGATCAATGTCCACACATCTCATTGGATGATCGTGCATTGTTTATGGCATATGTGATATCATGTTAAACACCCTATCGACCCGCCACCCAAGTGAGCCCAACACACCCCCTCCACCCTCCTACCTCCCCCCGAACACCAGTGTCCAAAGATGCTCATTGTCAGTGGGCAGTCGCTATTGCAAGCGCCCTCTCCGGGTATCAGGGGCACCCCTGCCTGTGGAGCGCAGGTTCCTCCCAGATCTACTTTGGGGGCTGCCCTGGACGGAACTTGCAACGGATGATGTCTCTGCCTGCTCACGTCCATGCATGTCCCTAAGGGTTTGTGAGAGCTCAGTGAGCACACGGCGCACTGCGGCAAGTTCGGCACATACGTCTTTGGACGTCGCATGCAGTTCCCCCCTCAGGCTCTCAGTGCTTCTCTCCATTTGTACTCTCAGGCTCTCGGTGCTACTCTCCATTTGTACTCTCAGGCTCTCGGTGCTACTCTCCATTTGTGCCCTTAGTGTCTCTGTACTTCTCTCCATTTCTGCCCTAAGTGTCTCAGTTGATGTTTCTATGTCTGCCTTAGTGCCCCCACATTCATCGGCATGGTCCTTGAGGAGCGTGGCCAGTTGCTGCTGTTGCACGATTACCTGGTCGAGGGACTGTTGCCTCTGCTGGGCCATGGCCATTTGCGGTGGTGTCACAGAGTGGCTGATCACCTCATGTTGCCTTGCCACAGGGCTTGTGGGGGATGGCCAGTCATCGTCTTGTGGGTGCCCCTGCGTGGTATCCTCATGGTGTACGGGATGGAACAGACAGGGGGATTGAGACAGGTCATGGATGGATCTAACTTCGACATCCCCGTTTTCTGTGTCGGAGCATGCTGCCATTAATGCAGTGTCACCTATGGTGCTGCTGCCACCAGAAGCAGTGCCTACTGTGGCATCCATTGGGGGGACCTGTGGTGGTGCTGTTGTGGGCATGCTGGCTGCTGGGGTGCCTGTTGGAGTTCCCTCCTCTGTGCTGCCACTTGATTTGTGCTGCTTCCGTGTCTTGATGCGTGCAGCTGAGGTGGAGGGTCTTTGGCCGTTGGTCTTGGCCCTCTTTGCAGGTGTGCTGGTAGGGGTGTCCTGGAGCTCGTCGTTTGGATCGGACCCTGTGGTGGAGTAAAGGAGGGCGAGCGTTATTAATGGGTCTGTGGGAATTGGAATGGCAATGTATCACATACATTGGGGTGGTACCTGAGGGTGATTTGGGTCGGGGCCTTGGAGGTGGTTTCATTTGTGTGTGGAGTGAGGGTGCAGTTGTTTTGCAGCCTGCAGTTAGGGTGTGCCTGCTGCACGTGTAGAGGGTGTTTTTAGGATTTTTAATTATTTATGTATTTGATGTGAGTTTTAAAGTGTGCTATCAGGCCTATGTATGTGGACGTTCTCCTGGACATGTGTTACTGTTGCACTATGTGAACACGTGGTACTTCACATGATTGGACATTGTGGTTTTGGCATTGTTTTATTTGGGACACCTACCTGATTCTTCGGATGTCTGCACTCCTTTCTCCATCCCTCCGACTCCCTCTATGCTCTCCATTCCAATGGTGGAGGCACAGATTTCTTCCCAGGGGGTCAACTTGATGGGTGATTCCGATCCTCCCCCGGTAGCTGTGGCAATGTTGCGGTTGGCAGAAAGTATGCTACGGACGCGTATCCGCAGGTCGTCCCATCGCTTTCTGCATTGCTGTGGGTTGCGGGTTGCGGTCCCCACCGCACTTACCCGCTGTGCCACCAGGGCCCATATGGCCTTCTTGTTCGCAAGTGCCGTCCTGGTCATTTGCGTGGAGAAGACGGCGGCAGCATTCTCCTGGAGGGTCTCTGTGAGCACGGTGAGTTCCTCATGGGAGAAGTGGACCTGCCGCTTGCGGTCGCACGCTTTCTTCACTACTTTTCCCATTTTTCTTGGTTTCACTAGGGTGGATGACGGGTTGGGATGTGTCTCAGGGTAGTATTTTTAATGGTTGTGTGGAATTTGTGGTTTTATAGGTGTACGGCGTGATGTTTCCCGTTCCGGGACCATGCTTTTACTTCCGTTTCCGTATATTTCCGGTCACCGTACTTTCCGGTTGGCGCTCACTGCGGTGTCCGCTAAGATGGGTGGCGGTATTGCACCTAGGGCGCCGTGCGGCGGCGGTGTGGGCCGTTTTGGGGTCATTTCCGCCATCGCGGACTTTGCACTTCCGCCATGGCGTGGTGCTCGTGCCCCCTGGGTCGGAATGAGCCGCACTTTGCTCCGTCGTGCAATGGCGGAAACGCTATTTACGCTATGGCGGTCCGGTCGGTTGATTTCCGCCAGGGTCGTAATGAGGCCCTGTGACTGAGAGATGAAGTGATGGACTTAGACTGTGACAGTGACTAAGAGACTGAGACTGTGAAATACTGAATGATAGACTGTGACTTGTAACAATATATTGGGAGACAACATTAACATAGGCAGTGCCCCCGACTAAGATGACCCACAGTACACTATTGATTTTGGGTTCAGCTAGCCATATCTATGACTCAAATAGAGACATATAGATCCCTCCCCCTGTGCCAACAATGAGCTAAAAACCAGGCTGGGTTATAGGGAGAATATCTATGTATTTAAAGTATAGGTACTTGCACTCAATGGATACACATGCCATATTCTCTGTGGCACAAAATAAAGCTTCAAGGCAAAACACAAGTTTTCTTTTTTGTAATAAACAGGTAAATATTACTTGATACGGTTTAGATTCAAAACAAAGCACCGTTTTGGTTTTCAAGAAAAATACAAATTACACATTCAGCCCTTGCAGGTTTAATTCCCCTGCACACTTAAAAATGTAAGAATTTTTGAAATCACTCAGACTTTTGAAAATAATTTTGATTGATAGTATCTTTCTTTCTTCACCCCCACAAGCAATACAAAATCGTTCTGATATCAGGGTCGCTAAATCACTCTCAGAAAAGAGTGCATATTTTTCAATGGAGAAACCAAGGCATTAGTTATATGCAACACTCCTCTATTTAAAGACCAGGTCTAGGGATTGGGGACTGTCAGGAATTTTGTTTTGATGCAAGAACACCGCTGGTGTAAAGGAAAGGTTTAAGGATTGATAACATTTTGGAATTTCGTTTTAGGACAAGTACACTCCTATGTTGAATGGAAAGGTTAAAGGAGTGGTAACAATTAGGAATTTTGCTTTGGGAAAGTACACTCCTTTGTTTAAAGGCAAAGTTTAAGGAGTGGTAACAATTAGAAATGTAGTTTTGGGACGAGTACACCCCTTTGTTCAACGGCACAGTTTAAGTAGTGACAGTTAAGAATTTTGGTTTGGGACAAGAACACCCCTTGTTGTAAAGGCAAGGTCTGGGCAGAATTTCAATGTGTCTGTCCTTTCTCCACAAAGCAAGGGCTTTTTAATATATAAGCCACACATCCAACTATTACATATTAGTAGGTGTCAAATTATTGGTGCTAAGTTTTTAATTAGAGGATTATCCTCTCTTCACGCTCCCAAGAGCCAACCCCTCACTGCCGATAGGCCCTAGGAGATCTATGATGTAAGTGATGTTTTTTACATGTTTGCTTTTTCACTCAAAACGTCCCTACATGGTAAAAATGTGTAATTTACCAATAAATTCCATAATACATAGATATTAATGTTCCCCTAATCATGACGGATATGGGAGACTTGCTTTCATTTCAGCAAGTTATTGCACATTGGAGCTATGGTTTTTCACCCTTTATGCAAAAATTAACATAGTTGGGAATGTGAAACTTTCAACCCATATACCTAATTTAATAAGTCATCAGCTCCCCAACTTCCAGATTCAAGACATTTCTGGGGAAGGTAGAAACACCTTTAAAGTTTTAACAAAAATTCCCCAAATCGCATTTGACAAAAGGTTTATCAATACCATTGCCTTGAAATCAGCTTTAAACTGACATCTGCCACAACCCGGTAAGTATCAAGGTTCAAACATTTCTAATGTAAGTCTATGGGCACATAATAAATGTATATAAGTTACAGTGCTGTTTCTTCCACTTGATATTTATGAGATCAAGTATGAAAGATTATTGAGCCGAAAAGATCCACACGGCGACACTTGCTGTGAGACTGCTGCGGAAAAGATGGAGTTTATAAACTGTTACCCATAAGTACCTACAATCTCTATGCATTATAATAGGCACATGGTGAAGCTTACGGGGACAAAAATTGCCCAATGAATTAAATGGTATGTGTCTCGTGCGATATAGCAATTCACATGATTGCTCTAATTTTAACTGCACGGACGCCTATTCATATTGATTGAGAGTAGGAGAGTGTGTAAATAAAACCCAACGCAATCAACAGATAGGATGTATGCCAAGTTATAAAAACTCAGTCAATACAAATACTTTGTTTGATCTCTATCTAACAGTGGCGAACTTACAACAAAAGATAGAGATAAGAAACTAGAATAACCCAGGAAATTAGGAGCAGGTGGTGTTCGAAGTAGACAGCGATCACCTACAAATTTGGCAAGACCAACTGACTCACCCCAGATTGTTGAGATGTCAACACAGTTAGAGGTTAGTGAATAATCATTTGATGGTAAAAATGTTTATAAACATGTTCTATAAACAAAATAGAAAATAATGATCAGATCTGTGTTATACACAGGTGAATTGAAATTTCAGCCTTCACAAACGGAAGGAAACAATACAGGGAGCAGAATAACACAGCTCCTGACAAGAAAGGAAGAAATCTCCCTTCCACGAAGAATTCTGAAACTCATGTCTGACCAAAGAAACTGACCAGGTCAGTGGGATGTGAGAATGGGGACATAAAACCCCATAATGTATGGGTTATGCCGGTCTAATTGTGTTTTTAAAAGATCATTTGTATTTTGTATCTTTGTCTATAGTGAATTCAAGACCAGAAATACTGGGGAATATATGAATGTTGCATCTACATTGAAGAAATTGTCTGTCCAGAAGAGGGCTAAAATAAGTGAGATAGACACCAGGGATGGTGCCTAACTATGACTTTAGCCGAAACATATGTAGACATATCCATCGGACATAAAAAGAAATTTGTCCAACTGTAATAGAGACTCTATCAACTGCCTCCTATTTAAAAGTTGTCCATAAAAAGAAAACTATTGATAAATGACAACAATGGTGATACTTTCATCAGTGAATTGACGTATATAATAAAATCTGTCACATACTAACCCCACTATTCAGCCCTAGACTTGGCCTGTTGAAATATAGATAAATGTTTGTGTCTTTTTTATTGTGTGCCTTGTGGAAAAGCACACAAAAACTAAATGTATGTGTTTTTATTAATGTAGTGATTTTTTGATAAATGAATACATTTTGTTTTAACAGTTGAAGATATCGGTGTGACCCCACATATGTGTTGTAATCTATGGAGTAGATAACACAAAGTGCAAACCACTGCCTGGCTGAAAAGGCTGACTTAGAGAGAGGTAATTAGGCTGATCCCCCATTGTTTTCGCTAGTACTGTCCCTCTTAAGCCTAATCCCCCTTTACCTAAAAATCTTGGATCCACCCATTATATTTCCTTTCTCTAACCGCCTACTCAAGGCCGGCGGTAGGCAATGTGGAGTTTTCTTTTTATCCCTAGAATCTCCCAAATCTTCGCCTTCATCTCACTCGTAAAATGTAAAATATGTTACTCAGTCTGACTCAATACTTTGTGTCTGTGGAAACGAGAGAAGATGTGGTTGATCATTAGTACGGCAGCTGTCTCTGCCTTACAATTTGGAGCAGGAAGACATTCAACCCACTTAGTGAACAATCAGGTTCCTGTCAACTTGTACTTGTTTCCTCTAGGGGAGCGAATCACTGGCCCAATGAAATTGACTTGCAAATCTGACCAAGGCAGTGTCATTCCCCTTTTTTGGAGGGGAGCACTGTGTGTGAGTTAACTGGGTTGAAATTGAGCTCAAACAAAACACCTGTTCAAATAAATGTTTAGGTCCTGGCCCATGTGTGGCCACTATACAATCTCATGCAAGCTCTCAAATGTCATATGAAACCCCCTATGACCGGCAGTGGCCACGTTATGGGCGTGGTTCAACATCAGGCTTTGAAATGAGTTAGGTACCACCCACTGGTCTTATCCAGATAGGGATCTCCATATCAACAAACCATCCTGGATCCGGAACATCTTGAAAAACTTCATCAACACCCAGTGATCCTCTTTACCAGCATAATCTGATTCTGGTGGAGGAAAACTCACAGGGTCTTCAATGTTTTGATAGAATTTTCCAATAATCGGGTCCTCTTTCTGTGCCGTAATTACATCTGCATATGGGGTATCTTTACTCCACTGAGCAGCCAGAAGTTCACAGTTGGCACAAATTTGTGACCTGTTGGCAGCAGTGACTTGGATTTCACCCAGCTGGGAGTCCATATTGATAAAATCCCCCTGCAGAGTTCTGGTTTTAGCCAACTGGTCAGTCAGGTCATTCACAGTCTTATGTGAGCCCTCTATTTTGGAATGACCTCTTACCTTCTTCCAGTAGATGGTCTCATTAGAGATCACCAGATCATCAATTACCAAGATCAGTTGGCCATTCTTCAATGGTTTGTTGTTGGAAAAAAGCATGCCTTGATCCTTCAAGTTAATCAGGTGTTCCACAAACCCATTCCTGACATAATCAGAGTCAGTGATCATGACAAGTTCTTGGAGTTGATGGTGCATTCAAGTGAGGATGACTTAATAACAAGCCATCAACTCTGCCACCTGAATGCTTCGAGGTCCTATTTTGTAAGCAGCAGCGGGCTCTGGTGTATCATTCACCCAGGCATTCCCAATGCCAGCCACTAGTGCCTATTCCCTGTTATTACCAACATGATAGGAGCACCCATCCACATAAATTGTGGGTATCTCCTTACATGTGTCTTCTTCACAGAATTGTGCAGGGAAGTTAAGTACGGTGACATATTGTTGTTGGTCATTAGACTTTTGTCCTCAAGACAGTTTTCTTGAGCTCCATCATAGAAGTCTGGCAATCCTTGCGCTAGAGGACTGTTCTTGTTTTGGCTATGTCTGACCTCCACAGGAAAGCGTTGCATGGACAGAATCCAGAAAGTAATTCTACAATTACTTATGTTCCCTGTCTGGATTTTGTCACTTTGTAAATATTGCAAGGGTTAGTGGGAGTCTCGATGATGTTGTGCTCCCCCGTGATGAATGAGCATTCATTTTTTAACGCCCACACTGTTGCCAGGAGTGCCTTTCTGCAGTCATTACATTTTTCCTCCACAGAGGACAACGTTTTGCTTGTGTACAAGATGCATTTTTTGACCTGGTCATGCTGCTAGGCAGGTATCTGAGAACCCTATCTCCAAAAAGAACTCCTTATTCTTGATGGTGTAAGCCAAAGAAGGAGCTTGGAAAATGCTTCTTTTCAGTTGTATAACTGCCTTGGATTGTTTCGGACCACACTTCCACTTGACTCCAGCCTTTAATAGCTGGACCAAAGGTCCAAAGACCTCTAACTCTCACAGAGTAGTAGGGTATTTTAATTTATTTCAATAAGACTTCTACCTTCTTTGCCTGGGAATTCAGACCCTCAGTGGTAATTTTGTGCCCTAAGAAGTTCACTCTGGTCTTACACCACTGTCCCTTCTGAAAGGAAATTTTAGCTCTGGCTTTCTGCAACTGGGTCAGAACGCAGCAGATTTCTGCTATTTGTTCCTCCACAGATGAGCTATTGATCAAAACATCATCTACTTAGGCCAGGTTCCTCTTTCATCCAAATCAGGCATGGCCTTATGCAGAAAGATATTAAACTCATTACCAGACTTTGTGTATCCAAAAGGGGTTCAGGACAACATGTTTTGCTGCCCCCCGAAGGTAAAGGCAAGCTTGTATTGGTCTTCCCTACTCACGGCTACTCTCCAGTCGCTGTTAGTCAAATCAATGGCTGTGTACACCTTTGATCCTTGGATCTGTGCCAGTCCTTAATTGATATAGGGAAGTGGCCATCTTGGCATGTGGACCCGTTTGTTCAACTCCCTCAGGTCTGCACATAGTCCCCATTGGCTGTTTCCACATGACGAAGTTGTTAGAGGTACTCTGTATCGGACACATTATCCCACAGGATTCTATATTTTTAATAATCTGTGCGAGTGAATCCATGGAGGCAAATGGTAACCAGTATTGCTTAACAAATACTCCGCCCTCTCGGGGTTCGTGGTTATGGTGGTTGAATGGATGTGTGTCCACAATCATCTGAGGTCACTGAAAAGATATCCTGGAAGTCCAGAAGTACTTGTTTCAGCTTTTGTTTTGCTCCTCGGTCTCACAGGCATCATCAAGATTGATCCTTTCTTTGACCAACCACTTGAAATCTTGAAAGACAGTAGCTTGGCAATTTCAGTGGTGTCCTCCCGTTTTGTGTAGAGATCTCTTATTATGGTGTTAACCTGGACAGGAGTTTCCAGGGATTCAAGATAATTGTTCTTGACTCTGAATACTACCTCATCTCTCCTGTTGCTAGAGGTCACCTCTTCCACTGCACAAGGGCAGGAAGAGTACATCAAGAAATTCCCTTCATGCCTGGTAAAAAATAGTTTCTGGAAGAATACTGTCGCTGATATCATAACAATTGTTTGAGATTGGTTCAATGATTTAATTACCTAAATCAATAGAAGAATGTTGGGCAGCAACCGCCATTGTGATAAAGGTGTCTGCGCCCAAAGTGATACTTTAGAGTTGCTATAATCCACCAATATTCAAATGTTGTCATATTCTAGGTCTACTAGGGGCATTGGATTTAAATATAAACCTTGTTGGAGATTGGAATTCAAATGTATACAGGCATCCTAATGTTTGAGGTTGTCTCCTTGCTTAATTTGGAGGGGAATGGTGAATTGTCGCACCAGTCCTGGGATGGTAGCGTCTTCTCACACTTGAACGTCAACTGCATATGGCAGCAATTGAGCTGACCGAAATGCTTTTTCAGTGTTATCAAAGCCCATGGGGTTACCCTGCAGTCGGGACCTGGCTTTATTATTAATTAGGTTCAAATTAATTGTGAATCGGTTGAGAATGTCACTACTTAAATTAAAATGAGGCAGGGACATCTCTCATGACCCAACAATTATGTTCTATACTTTTAAAGCCAATGGACATTTTTAGAATACACGTGCTAGGCAGGAAATGTTTAGAATGTGGTGTTTCCAGACCCACTTCCCATTTATCAATCAATTTAAATGTGTTAATGGTCTGATCTTTTGGGAGTTTCCTGAATAATCCTTTGCTGATTTAGCTTTTTACATTATGCAGGCATAGTCTGGTGAGCATTGGTACCTCCCACTCACTTATCTGAAAGGGGAAAACAGCTGTTTGCC
Source organism: Ambystoma mexicanum (assembly GCF_040938575.1). Classification (NCBI taxonomy): domain Eukaryota; kingdom Metazoa; phylum Chordata; class Amphibia; order Caudata; family Ambystomatidae; genus Ambystoma; species Ambystoma mexicanum. The sequence continues at coordinate 742,845,297 of NC_090932.1, read as the reverse complement.
CTTTTTCGGAATCTACGTCAGATAATGAGCTGGTTCTACAATGTCTTTTTTCATGGGGCTCAAGGTTTCTTCTGACTTTTGTGCAAGTGTACAATGTCAATGTGTTCCCTTCCAGTGTGGAATACCACTTAAAATCGGGTGGAAGGTTGATTTTCAAGAATGGAGGAGGGTTCCCATCACACGTTTGCTATCCTACAGAGATGATGGTGATGTCTGGGACCTCATAATTCTGGAAATGGGATTCCACTTTCTCAGACTGTCATTCAATTAAATGGCAGGTACCATTCAAGCTTACATAATTGGTACACATTTTTTGTTTTATAGGATGGTTAGTCTGGGTCCAGAGGACCTTGTTTACACAGTCAATCAGGGGGGATAACCTCCTAAGCCTAAGGAGATTATTACCCAGTAAGCAAGGTGACCCCTCTGGAGTCACAACTATCAGCGGATGTTTCAACCGATGTATCCCAATTTTCATTTCCAGATATGCAGTCCCTTCGACAGAAATATAATTCCCATCAAAATGTTGGAGTTGTCCGAGAAGAGATATGAGGGGAATTTGGTGACCCTCCCCCACTTCCTGTGTTTAGTTGGTCAAGGAACTTTTTGCACAGGAGGGTGGCTTGGGATACAGTGTCCACCAGAGCTGATGATTCACACTGATCCTGCACCTTGACTGATGCATAAAATATGCCTTCTTTCTCCTCAAGGGTGCAAAGAAAGTATGAGTAATTTGTCAACCTGGATATCATTCGCTTGATATTGACCCCCAACAATGTCTGGTCTTGGGTGATTTTCCACACTCAGAGATAGGGAATCTGTAAGAAACCATTTTCATCCTGCAGTTTGCTTCAATGGAGGATCCTCTTTCTCCCCAGATACTTTGATGCCCCCCCCTTACCTGACGACAGTTATCAGAACCTTTTAGTGGGAAGGGTACCTCTTCGGTTTCCACCATGTCTGGTTCTCATTTTTAGGATAGAAGAGTTTCTTGATCTGGGCCGGTCTCTATATTTACCCTGTCAAACTCAGGGTGTTTTGGGACCCATTCTTCTTTGGGAGGGATACCCCAATTCCTGAAATAGAAGGTTTGCTTACCTGAATCTTACAGGGACTCTTCTCTTTCGAAGGTGATGATCTTGAGGTCCTCCAAAAAAGGGTTCTTCTTTGGCCTCTCCTATTTATCATTTGTTTGTTGGGCTCTAACTTCCCGGGGGTAGAAGAGTGACTTTCAGGCTGAGATGTTCCCAGGGGTTCTGTCTGGGTGAGAAAGGAAGCTTCCTCTAGGTTTTAGCATCTCCCCTCCACCCGGGCCCCTTCCTCTGGAACCTGTGGCTTGTTGGATGCTTCCTCCTGTCCCCCCCCTGGGCTTTAGATCCAGTGTTGGGGAATTCTGAGAAGCAGGGTTAGGTTCGGGGTTTGACTGAGCCCTCAGCATGTGCCCCAGATCATTGGTTAATTTCTGGACTTGTCAATCCAGCTGTGAGACCTTTCAGGGTTATAGGGAGGTCTCAAGCCATACCTCTGCAGCTCCCAAAAGGGTAACTGTCCCTTCTCCCAGAGTAGCTTGGGTACTGGAAATTTCCCCTGTAATTTTCCATCCTGATACTCCCTTCTCCCAGCTTCAGGGATCCATTGTCCTGGAACCTGGGAAAACGAGGAGGATTATACTGGAAGTTCTGATTTGGAGGGTACCTGTGAAAAAAGTTCAGGTTGGGGGTGGAGTGATACTTCACTCCCGAGGGAGGTTTTGAGGGAAGTTTCCCAGGGCAGTACTTACTTGGTTGCGACCCTTTCCGGTGCTGGAGGAGTATACACATACCCTAGGATTGGTTTTGTACCCTTATACTCAAGGCTTACATAGGTGTCAGGGTCAGAGGGATAATTGTACTGAACTCCTTCTTTGACCATCATTCGATTGGGCCGGAGTGTTGTGTCCCTTCTGCCTTCCATTTGGCTTGTTGGCAGGACAGGAATTATTAGGCCTCCCCCCAACTCCAGGTCCAAAAAAAGGGATAGTACTCACCTCTGCCACATTCACAACAGCAGGTGTGATAGATGGCTTTGGGGTTTAAAGGGTATGTATAATGTCAGTGGGCTTTTGGACCTCATAGATCCTGGTAACTTGTTCAATTACCAAATCCAGGATCCTGTGCTTGTGAAAATCATGCACCAACTCAGTCATAATGCATTTGGGGAGCACATAGAAATAGGTGGTGGCAAACTCCCTTCCATTTGTGTTCACCTGCCTGGAAGTCTGAACAAGTGCATGCTTTAATTGCTGCACAAACTCCCTGAGCACCTAAAATTCCACACATTGCAAATGATATGCCACCTCAAGGGCCTCTTGTGGGTTCCTATGTGTGGAAACATGTATCAAAAGGGCTGTGTTGCAGGTGGACCATTTATAATGACCCTGGACCTTCAATCCTGCAAAGAAACTGGAGTACTCAAGTTAGAAT